>NC_092598.1:3850500-5131500 GCF_047663525.1 Anas platyrhynchos
ACTTCTGGACCAAAAAAAAAAAAAATAAAAAAAATAAAAAAAAAATAAAGTTTCTTTAAGATTCCCTTGGCTTTCATGGCATAGCAGGATTCCTGCACATTTTTTCTCAATTCACGGAGGAAGCCCATGCAATAATCGCCAAACAGCACGGAGGAAGGCATAAGGAGGCAGACAGATTAATGGAAATAGGACTGGGCCATGGAGAAAATCCCCCACCCACCCCTTTGTGGGTACATACACACAAACAATAAAATTGCAAAAATAAACAGTTTGCCATCAGCTTGATCCAGATCTTTTCAGGATCAAGGGACTACTTGGAGTCCTCCTCTAAAACCCAGAACTGAAAATATGCCAGAAATGGCGTGGGAAAGGGGAAACAGTTAAAACATGAGAAGCATGCCTAACAATTCATTCCCAGTCATCACATAACTTTTTCTGGGTTACTCATGTGCTGAGAGCACCACCTCCGACTATTCCTCACAGGGAAGGAGGGGTTAAAGGAATGGCAAAGAAAAAAAGAAAAAAAAGCAGCTGCATTATGAAGGCTCATGAATCAATATTATTTAGCTAGCATTTCATTTTTAAATGCACTCATGCATCTATCAAATAAATGTTTTCTCTCAAGGATCTCCAAGTATTTTACATAAAAAAATAAATATGACTATTTACACAACAGAGATTGAAATGGAATTATTTTCATTGCCAAGGCAATCTGTTTTTCTTACCTTTTTAAAAGAGCACATCCACCATTGTACTGGTGAGATGATGCATTGGAATATGCTACTGTAGCTTGTTCCCAGATTTTGGTACAATATATACAAACTCCGGAAAGAAAAAAGAAAAAAAAAAAAAAAAAGAAGTGTATATAGATAGACATGAAAGCTTATTTCTCAGATGTAGTTATGTTTGTATTTGAGGGCTAGTGAAATCAAAAACAGACAGAAGGCTTAACAGATTTTAAGGTAAGCATCCAGCAACTTTCTTGCACCAAGGGCAGGGCACCTCTTGCATTCAGCTGAGCATTCACTACCACCTTCTTCATGCTCTTTGTTTCAGAAACCACGGCCACGTGAGCGAGCTTTAGCCTGGGCTAGCAGTGAAGCCCAGGCTGCCTTTTCAATATAATTCTGCTACCCTGTGAGTTGCAGAAAACATAGCTTCTCTCTTTTTATTAATCTAAGAAGAAGTTAATAAATGTTCTCTTTTTTTTTTTTCTTTTTCTTTTTTTCTTCCCCTTTTTAAAGAATAACCTTGTACCTCAGTTGGCTGAAAGAAAAAGACTTCAACAAAAATAAATGAAGACCCAACCAGCAGGCTCAGAAACCTCTATTCCCTAAACTAAGAGTCAATTAGTTATAATCAATTAAATAAAATTAAGGAAAACAAAGTCACATGGGCTTGGGGAAGGAAAAATGATAAATGAACTACTCTTGTAGTCACTTGGGGAAAAAAAAATGTCACCATCAAGGAGAAAAAAAAATGGAAGCAATTAAAAAAGTTAAAAAGTTTCCTTATTGCAAGGAGACCAGGGAGCGTGCTAGCCCCCCAAGGTTTTTATCGAGGCTTTTGAATTTATTTAATTTCTCTGTGTATGCTGAGGTACTGTGGGAGGTACGAAGCCACAAGGCCGGAGCTTTGCAGTGCCCTACTTTGCAAACCCAAGTGTAGCTGCCATCACTTGGGCTGCCACAGGCCAGATGCTTACAGCCGACTTCAACCCAAATGTTTTGTCCCCATTACATTTTAAGAATGCCCTCCATGAACAAAGGACAATCCTACAGTCTACACAGGTGCCGGCCTGAGAAAATGAATATCTATCACCAGGAAGATGACTAATTAGACTCTATGGCAGCTCAACTAACTATACAGATAAGACCCAGAAGGAAAAGATTTACAAGATTTCAGATGAGGCATGCAAATCACAGCAGAAAAAAAAAAAATCATGAAAGTCCAAGCTGCCCAGGACATAGGGCATCTTCTTGATGATACCTTTGAAGCCTGCACTGTCTGGATTTGAGTTCAGACAAATCTGACAAGTCTAGTATTAATATATCTCACTTTTAACATAGATGGAGCTTCTGTGACACACTGCCAACAAGAATGTCAATGAATACCAGCCTTGGTGGTAGGTTTCAAAATCAATATAATCAGAACAGTGTTCTATTCACAGCTTATAAATTGCTGTCACAGTGGCTAACTTCACAGTCCTATCAGTTCCAGAAGCCTTGTTAAAGCTGCCTGTGAAGTTTGCTGGACACAGTTTTGTCAGAAGGTATTCTGCCTGCAGCTTAACGCTGGCACACCATTCAGTCTCTGCCCAGAAACTCCCCATGTTGCAGCAGCAGAGGCCACAGAAGAGGAGGAAAACATGCTGACAATATTTCAAGAGGTAAGGCAGAAACAAAAGTGGCATATTTGGAAATAAAACTCCTTTGTTCCTTCTCAAAGAAGCATTCTTAAAGGCCATGAATTCAGGAATCTTTAAACAGAAGTAGAAGGTAGAAAAATAAAGTAATTATAGTGCACTGTTTTCTACTTCACCAGTTCATATTAATACCGCAGACTTCCAGACATCTAGAAGCACATGACTGCTGAAAGATGCTATTTTTCACCACAGGACAACTCCACACCACCCACAAGACATACATCCTTTCAAGACAAAATCACATAATTATCAAGCAGCTAATTTAGTCTTTCACCTATCAGGTAATTAGGTGAAGATCTCACCATCCACTTTCTGTAAGCTCAAATATTATTTCAGGATACCTGTGATATGTGCCTTGTGCCTCGGACCTGGATTTGGCAGTATTTCATAATCTTTCACTAATCCTACTTCTCTAAAAATATCTCTGTTTTCAAAGAATTTGAATAAATCAATTCCTGGTATGGCTCCCTTGATTCAGTTGAGTTATACCCTTCAGTTTCAAACTTAACAACATATTCTTAAAGCTTGGAAGAATAAAGTGTTGTTCTACACCCAGACAATCCCTTAAGGTTATAAGGCTTTATCATGATCCTCAGTGGAAAAGTGTCATTTATTAAAATATTTTTTTCTCTACTATATGCTTTATCCTGCAACAGTTAAGACCTTCAGAAATCAAACTATCACCTAAATAAGGTGGAAAAGTACTACTGCAAATCTACCTAAGGGGAAATAGACACAAACATTAAGTGATTTGCCTGCAACAGTTGAGGGAACTCACTGGGGCTGGGAAATGAACTGATGTTCCTCAGTTCTTCATTCAGTACTTTATTCTTGGGCTCACTCTTGTCTTTCTCAGAAGTTAGCTTCAATAGTCCAGAAAGACAAAATTTAACTGCCGTGGGTGGTGTCATCTTCTTCCATTCAGCCCTGAAGCTCCTACAGACATGACAAGCTCAGAAAGCATTAGTCACTTCCATAGACAAGGGAAATTTCTGCTTTTTTAACAAGAACAATTGCCCCAGTAGTTTTTTTTTTTTTTTTTTTTTTTTTCCTCTCCCCAGTAATTAAAAACCACAGGGATTAACCCATTACTCCCAGGATTTTCTTTTTTTTTTTTTCTTCACAGCATTGCTGTGAAAGCAAAGAAACATTAAATCTGTTGTCAAACATATGATGCCAAAACACTGAACAGCTACAGCTATAAGCTTTGTTGGGTAGCTTGCTATTTTCTTTTGAAAGAGCACACAGGAAATATCTGATGTCAAAAAAATATTACTTTGGTTTCTAAGGCACTCGAAATTAGCAACCACCCCACTAAATTCATTCTTGAAACTATGCATCCCATTTTTTTCCAGCAAACCAGATAACTTCAACCACAGTACAAGCACACAGATATGTAGTCATCTAGGAGAACTGAAATGTTTTTTCAGTCTATGTCGGAAGCTTGTCTATAGAATGTAACTAAAGTAGTCACACTATTTATATTCAACATGGGTTGTGAAGTATTGTATCAAGATTAGATTAGTGGGGCTAATTTTTAACCCAAAAACCTGACTCCCACGTTATCAGTTTTATATAGAAAATGTCTGCCATACAGCCTGGCTAGAAAGCAGGGAGCTATACTCATTTTCACTTCTCATCTCACTTCTGCATTATCTCCTACAAGTCATTGCATATCTGTCATGAATTTTCTTGTATGCCTTTGCCCAAAATTTCTTTTTTTTTTTTTTTTTTTTAATATTTTGCTGCTGTCAGAATGGAACCATGTGCGTGCACTTTGCTCATGTTCTTCTGCACCTATTATCTCATGTAACCTCACAGATGTTAGCAAGAAATTCAATATAAATGTTTTCAAATATCAGCTGTCATTGTTAAGAATGCTACATTTGATGAAAAAACAAGATCACACTAGATTTTTACTATCCCCTTTCTATGCCATCCTGTCATCAAGAGCTCAGGTTTACAGCAAGATAATTCCAGTGAAAGCTGAACCTCCACAATTACATATGCTTTGGGAAGGTGTCTAAGCATTCTCAGAAGGGATGCCAGAACTGGACATGGGGCTAAAACCTTTGAATGCTCAGTGGGACTGAGTTCTGAATTAAATGCTGCCTTGATTAAGTTACTGGGAGCTCTTTTTCTCACCACAGACTTCATTAAGAGTACAGAGACCTTGAATGGCTTGAGGGTAAGATTCAACTCACCTACTCCACTTGTCTACAAATTGGGTGTCAAGTCTAAGTTAGTCTTCAGTGCTCCCTCCCAGTGCCACTGACCGTGTACAACATCCTGGGCAAGTCATTTAATTTCTCTTAGCTGTGTTAACTTCTGAAGTGTTTCCTGGAAGTGAAAGTAGTAAGAAAGCCTCACAATGGCGATGTCTGCTATAAAATCAATGTCTACAGACAACATTCAACACTCCCATGAAAGAGGCAACATCAAGACATGACATCACTTATATGGATGCTTTTCAAGAGGCAAATGCTATAATGGATCTTATTCCACTGGACAGGTATCACAGACTCAGATGAAAGTACCATGGGGTAACAGCACAGTGCCTTTCTATAATTATGTAAATGACACTGGTTATGACTACTGGTTATATTCACATAAATGACCCTGATTTTTCAGAGATACTCCTCTTCCAGGTGTAATTTTGCATGCAACATAAACTGTGGATTTCAGAGAAGCACTTTAAACATCTAAATATCAGACTGTGCCTACAAATTGTTTAGACAGATACTTTAATACTGTAATTTGTTAGTGCAATTACTTCAGTAGGCAAGACCGTGTGCAAGGAGGCAGCAAATAATTAAGACCACTAAGTTGGAGCCTAGGGCACCATTTTAAAATATTTTATCTAATATTTAAATTTGGCAAATGTAGGCAAAAGGCGCTTAAGGAGAATGCACTTAGACAACCAGCACGTAAGCCTCACATTGCACCACAAAACCTACTTGCACTTATTGCTGAAGATTATTTTTGAATGCTCTGATTCTAAAGATATCAAAATTGGCTATTGTAAGTAGTTGATGCTGCTTGGCTTTTCAAAGCCTCATCAAGTTTTTAAAAACACAGATGGCTGTTCTACGATAAAAAAGAATTTACCTGCAGTGATGCATTTACACCAGAATAATCAGTCTGTAACAAGAGAAAGAACAAGCCGTATATATTAAATATGGAAAATTACATCCATGAACTCTAGTGCCGTCAGTATAAACAGGTGCTATGCTGAAAAATGTGAAGCCTCATTAATGCATCATTTAATAAAATGCACCATTTTCTTATCTTCCAGGTCTCTTTACATCTTCCACAAAGATTTGCTTTTCTAAGTTAGTCATCACAACCCAATGATGTGATAGATCTCGAGTCTCAGAAATGGTTCTGACTACAGCAGTTGACAACATAAAATGCCATACAAAAGAAATACTAAAACCTTTATGTATGTGATTAAGGCTACTGAGAATGCTCCATCTAAAACCCTGAAAATAAAAAGCTTCTTGATGCTTGAAAATGTTGCTCCGGCAGCATTTCAGCTCAAAAATGTTGTAGGAAAAACAAGAGACAAAAAGCCTTCAACAATCCCCTTTGCAGAAAAAAAAAATAATAAAATAAAGCAACATTAAACACAACAAATTTCACAATGTCAAATCAGTAGCCTGCAGCTTTTTCGCAGGCTCAGTATTTGTACTGGGGAAGCTGTCCAAGCCAACAGAGCATGGCATGAGAGGGACAGAAAAACCTTGCAGAATCAATGCAGGAGGAATCCTGGAGTGAAAGAAAATGAAAGGCAGCGGGGTAGAGATAAAACCACCGTTAGGAAAGTCATCACTCTGCGGCCAGCAGAGAAGTCCCTTTAGAATCAAGTAGCTGACAAAAAAAAAAGTCTTTTCTCTCAAGAGAAGGTGACAGGGTGGTCTTTGGCTGTGTATGGGTACAACAAGAGTTTCACGCTCTGGACATGAAGAGGAAAAAGATGGCTGGGTTACTACCAACAGACTGTTGGGAAACAACTGATCCACCCCCAAAAAAGTGATTTGTAGCTTACAACCTCATTTTCTCCTCACCTGCTCAAGTTATATTAAGCTTCTGGACTGCTTCTGGATGTCTCAGCTCAAAAAAGTCACATCCTGTAAAGCTTAAGAACTCTGAGTTTTGAGATGTAAATATCCCTAAGGATTTCAGATCTTCAGACCGGAATTTTCCCAAGAAATCTTCACCTTTTACAATTTCCACAAAGTCTTTGCATCAAGATGATCAGTAACTTTGTAAGTATATTTTGATTTCACAAAGCTTAGATGTAATTTTCTGGTATAAAATTCAAACTTTAAATTTGCTTCCAGACCAGCACCAGGGTCCACTTAAGGAACTTGTAGGCCTGAAACATCATTTCTTTGAGGCGTTAAAGTTTCAAAAACAAATTCAGGTTTATGTTTAAATGATTTAAATGTGTCATCTATGTTCAGCAAACAAAGTGAAGTGTTGTGACTCATAACACCCAAACACATCTTGTTGGTGAGAAAAAATGTCAAAACAAAAGTATTCTCCAAATCAACAATTTTTTATTTATTTTTTTTCCTAATTAAGGAAGTAAACAAAAGATGGAAATATCTGATCTTCCTATAGGTTACAAATGAGACAAGTCAGTTTGCTCAGACCTGCAGAGTACAGGTTTCCACACATCTGATATACGACGAAGTCAGAATTGCAGAAATTCTCACTGCCAGCGTGTCTCTCTTCCCACTAAAGGCAAAACCAAAATCTCCGACTTCATGGAAAAATTCTACTAGTGACACTCTCACATTCAGAGAAAGGCAAAAATGAACAGCCTGAGGAAAATGAAATACTTCAGAGATAAGTTCAAAATGCAGTGCAATAGCAGACGCCTATTTTAGCAAGATATTATTGCTCCTATAGGGCTTCTATGGGAGTAGAAAATAGATATATTTATCTACATACAAATACTCATCTCATTATCAACAGTCAGTGTTTCTGCATGAGACTTCATATATCCGTGCTACTTACACAGCCTTATGTGAACTCTCTGATGTCTGATAACATGGCTGAATTTACATCACAGACAGTAAGGCCATCCATTGGGATTAATTCTCCTTTCCCAACTGCTTGTTTTCAAACTACTTGTTAACAGAAACCATCACTGATACCACTACAACTCTGTCAAATTTAGTTGAAAATAGCTAATAGGATCAAAAGTTATTAGAGGAACAAAGAAGAGACAGTGTGTTCATAAATCTTGCTTCTTGATCAAACCAGACATAATGTACTGTATTAAAATAAGAAAATCCTCTATTAGGAATCAAATGTTTTACCTGTTGATGATAATGATTGATAACAACATGATCAGAAATGCTTTTCAGTCCATCTCCTTGAGGGGGTGGGTTCTCGTTGCTAAAATTTATAACGTTAAGCTGTGCTGTCCCAGTGATTCTCTTAAAGAGCAGCTTCTAATTTAATAAGCTAAGAATCTTTCATTGAAATGAGGATAAATAGTTTAATCAAAATGAAGAAATCTTTTGTTTAAACAGAGATCACAATCTTTTGGCTGGTATGGGAGAAGTATCCACGCAGTCCTTTAAGCTGGGCACATATTTCTTTGCTGTCATGTTGCGTATGTTCCTCTAACATATAACATATATCTAACACATGTTCCTCTAACATATAAGAATTTGCTCGCTTAACTCCTAATATACTGCACCCATAACCACAGACTTATGTTTTAAACTATATTCTTACAATAAAAATTAGAAAGACCTCTAGAGAAAAGCATAACATTAACTCACACCCTAAAACCTCATTGAAGAGTCAGTTAAATAATCCTATATTAAAGAGGAAAAAAAGCGAGTTATCAGTTGCAAGTGCTCACAGATCCTAAAATTAGGTCTAAAGTGGTATAGTCTTACTACAAATTTTGCAAGTCAAATCCACACCCATCTCTTGATAAATGAAGCTCACCATAACATCAATAGTATCACTTCACTGTCAGACTACCTAGAAGTTGTCAGGTTTCATACAGTGTGCTTGTCATGTTTCTCTATCTTAAAATATACCATTCCCTTTTATCCTCACATTCCAAGGCAAAAATAAACAGAATTCACATATTACTCATGCAACCTTTTCTTCTCTATTAGACCAGATGTCCTTCAAATATTAGATCTTACTTGAAGTAGCTGATGAAGACATATTCAGACAGTATTTTGGTATGTTTTTTTCTTTAGCATAATTCATTTTGGGTTACCCCCTTGTACTCAAAATTATTTGGGAGGTTCTATGTTGAAGTTATCAATTAGGTCTTGATAATCCCTGTACAGCTTTTTCATTGGTTTCCTTTATTTCTTTAAGAGGAAAAACAAAAAGGAGGGAAGAAAGAGGACATCTTTAACGCCACTGAAGACAGTTCATAGCTGGCTGGAAAACTCTTTTTAGCTATGCGAATGAACAGTTTGCATCTATATTCTACCTTTTAGAATTATTTCAATCTTAAACCTCAAGAATACTTCACTTTAATACCTCTACAAGGACTTTGTCATGTCACTTCTGACTGCAAAGGAAAAGAGAGTCAAGTACGTGCTATGCAAAACCCATTACTAGTCGTCTAAATATTGAACTATTCATTTTTTTTTTTTAAATAGAAAAGATATTTCCTCAAAAAAACCACACCCACAAACATTCTTAAAAGCAGGTATCTGACATACGCTTTGTTTCAGGACTCAACATTTCAACTGAACTACTTAGGAATGGGAGAAAGTTACTGAAGTGACCTCGATGACAAATCCTTTAAGTAAGGTTCATGCGAGCAGAGCTGCAGACAAACTTCAGCACAAAGCTGGACCCACAACCAGAACAGTTCTTGTTACAGTGCAATCTTTGATAATAACTATTACCAGTAAATAAAACAAATGGAACAAGAAAGGTTAGAGCTCCATTTGATAGCATTTTTCTAAAGTTTATTCTTTTGTTCAAAATCTTTAAATCATGCTGAATGCTATTTTTACTTTAAATATAATCAAGGAGAATGAGAAACTAATATTCTCTAATTGCAATTATGAAAGAAAATATGCAACGTTTAGGTGCTTCATTTAGAGAACACTCCAGGTTAATTACATGATTTTTCTAATGAAGATATTTCCATGAATACTTAGGATTGTTGCATTCATCTCATTTGGTAATGAATAGATTGATACACAGATGATTTCAGCATTTCATTAAAATAGCTGCAAAATAAATGCTGAAATTCATTCAAGTGAATTGAGAATGCTAGTTCCAATTATGCTGCTTCCTAAGATTAATTAATAAGTTGTATTGTTATGATTAATCACAGTCAGATGATTACAAAAAGTGAGGTTTTATCATCTGAATGCTTTCTAATTGCATGCTGTGATATACCTACGTCTTTCAAGTCCACATGCAGTAAATCAGGCAATACATACAATAATATCCAAGAACTTGGCATAACCACCATGGATATGCTGTGAAACCCTTTTAGAACAGCTCTGTCTAGATGCTCTCCTTCATTTATTGTAATAAGAAAGCAAGCAGGATTGAGGTCCCAGCTCAGCTCCTGCCAGGGAGGTAGGTAAATAGAAAACAGAATGCAAAGTTTGAAGGACCAAGATGGAGAATAATTCAGAGACCTTTTTATTGGACTGCTGTGATTGCCAAGCAAGAAATTCCTTCCACCACCTGCTAAAAAGCCTAGCTAATAAACCACACACACACAGCCTGGCCACTTCCAGGCCCCTCCACAATCGCTGCATTTGGCCTTCCACATTCCTTAAAATCAGCTCTTGACACTATTTCTTACCCGTTTTCCCCTCTCCCTTTAATCTGTCATAGCCACAAGAGTAGCAAAAGCTTTTCAGATGACAGTTTACACCGTTACACATTAATTTCCTTGAACTGGAGTAGTAAAAGTCTTACTGTCATTCTCAATTGAGGGCTTATTTCTAACTGTAAAACCAGTGACCTTTTTTTTGACCTGCTAAGACAGCGTTTGGTTTTCTACTTTACCTGGTCATTCTGCAGCTTTCTAGCCCTCTGTCTTTTATGATGTTTTAAAATAAAACTCCTTTTGACATAGCATTTGAAAATGAGTTTTAAGGACTACTCTTTGATAATAAACTATGAGTCTGATCCAAAGGCCAGAGAGGTCAGAAGATTTCCATGTGCCATGAGCTTTAGATCACAGTTTAGGTTTACCAATAGCTTTTTTTTTTTTTTTTTTTTTTTTTTTTTTTTAATCCTTTATAAGTATACTTTTGCCACAATTCTGGATAACTGGGAGACTTGAATTGTGAAGAAAGAACATTATAGGAAAAAAATCAGGAAATTTTTACTCTTAATTTCTAAGTTGAATCACTAAAAGGAATACAATTGAAAGAGATTATTTTAGATCCATCCTTCTCTACTTCTAATTACACTTAAGAATTTTAATAACAGCAAACTGCAAGCTCTTCTCAAAAGATCAAAGATAAATTGCTTTCATTGGATTCTGCTTGGCTGAATAATAATAATAAAAATCTGCTCATGTTTATACAAACCTTTATTTGCAAGGAACACTGAGGTTGTGCTTCTCCACCAGAATGATATATGGTTTTCTAATAATGTTCCTTGAAACTATGCAGTTTGTTCTTCATTTCAAAACTGCCATAATTTGGGAGTTCCTGGTTCTATAATTTCTCAAAGGATGATCTGTTAGCAAGGTGTTATTTTGACATGCCATTTATTTTGGAGTAGACTTGGAAAAGCAAAGATGACTTGAATAAACAAGTAGAAGTTATTATCTAATAATGATGTTTGTTTGAAGGCTTAGGGCAAGTTAGTTTTAACACCACTGATTTATTTCTGGATTCCTTTTGTGCTAAAAGTGATCATATTATTTTGATCAAAATTATTTGATGATAAAAATATAGATAATATAGGTATTTTTAATAAATCACTATCACAAACAACAGAAATTATTCTGTTGCACAAAGGAAGATGTGCAGCCTCACAATCCTCAAAATTCCCCTTGATCTTTTCTGGGATCCTCATGCCAGACAAGTGAGAAGTGAACCAGTTGAAGCGAGGGTTTGCTACATGGCATGCTATTACTGTCCTGCTCTGCTTCTACAGCCTTTAGGAGAAAAATCATGCTCTAAAATTGTTAGCATACAATTTAAGTTCCCATTGTCAGATTTGCTGCTTGAACACACCTAGTAAGTATCTGGGTTTTCCATTTCAGATACAGATATACTGAAGATCAAACTAAAACATTTCAGGAGGATTTTAATACATTCCAGAGATCTGACTGTAAGACAACTCCTCAACTAAAATATCCCTACCAGTATTTCTAGCTTTAAATTTTCATTCACAGGAGATTCTAGATGAAGCATTAAGTAAGGGCTGGGGAAGACATTACACTTCAATAATACCTCACCTCAGTTTAAAAAAACCTATTCAGTCATAGAAATACAAGGCAGGGACAATAAGGACTTCACTTTTAAGAGGTGTCTTTTAAGACAGTTAGGTACCAAGTGTTCTGCAGTGTACACACCACAGTCTGTCTCGCCATGGTGTGTACTAAGTAAATCTTAGACAAAAGTATTGATAGTTTACTTTAAACATTTTTCACCCGTATGAAGGGAACTCAAAAGTACAAAGTTTGTTGATGTTAACTCATTCAAGCAATGTCATTTCTTTCCCCATAAAGCAAGGGCAGTACAGCAAAACCTCCATTGAATAAGATGACTGGTCTTTACTAACCACATCTCTATATTTTATACCAGGTATCGGTGACCTAAGACGCACAGTCAAGTTCCAGAAACATTCAATCAAGCTCAGGAAGCACAGTGCCTTGGTCATACCAAAATAATATAAACTGAGAATTTACCTTCTACGGCAGTTTCTGTAGGTCATTTATGCTAAAAGGTGTTCCAAACCATTAGTATGGTATATGAGAGGAGACCTACATTTCTGGGAAGCTCCATTATAAAAAATAATAATAAAAAGTGATAGTTTTGTGATGGCTCTCTACATTAATTGGTTGATGTGGAAAAGGATGTGCAATCAAACCACATCACTGCACTATGATTTTTTAATTAAACAATAAATTAACAGTGTGGAGATCAATACTCAATTCCATTTGAAAATGCCAGATGGGCCCAAATTCAGAAAAGGTCACACATTGTAGATGAGCTCTCCTGAAATAATTAGTGAAAGAAGATGCAGTCTAGCCTCTTAATTTGGAGCACATTTTGAAAAATGTGAGTAATTACTTATTTTCAGTATTAGGAAATTAATACAGAGATTATTGAAAGTCTGGAAATTTTACAACAGCATAAAAAATGTGAACTGAGGGTTGCGAGATGGATGCTATGTGTAAAGGAGAAGTATAAAGCTAGCTGGGCAAAAACAGGAGAGGGATGAGGTGTTTGCGCTTTTGTTCTGCTCACCTTTAAAAGATCTATCCAGCACAGACATGCAATTTCAAGCCCTACAGAATTTATTCTCAGAAATGAATAGCCCAAAGCAAGCTTATCTCTTTAAGCAAAAGAATAGGTAAATATAAAAGCACCAGGAAGGAAGCTGAATACATTCAGTAATCAAATACCACCCAGTGGACCTCAACTGGTATCTATAGAACTGATCTGGCTATTATTTTGTTGTTGTTGTTAAATATTGAGATTTAAAATGCAATTCTCCTAGATGCTGCAATGTGCAATACACTATATTGTACTACATGCAACAGCAAGAAGCAAAGTCCTACTACTAACATCAGTTTTTCCATCTTCCTGCATGACCAGCATTCTAACAAAGTTGAGATCCACACTATAAATAATTTGATCCAGAGACACCAAAATCAGTATGGTAAATTTACAGCAGTACTGAGCCCTGTCAGAGTGCTCTTTGGAAGATTAGGATCAGCCTCTGCAGTGGCAGATGCAGCAATCTGGTATTGCTACATCAGAGAAACAGATGTGTCCATCTCATGGCACTGAAACCTACACAACCAGTTGTCCCTTTTTCAATGGACAGCTCACACTTACTGCTCTTTTCTTCAAAATCTGAAACAAATCAGTCAGTAGCTCTTTTAAAGGAGTAAAAAGGGAGAGATCCAAAGCACCCACCCCAAGAACTACGTTCAGTTTCCAGTTCCCTGGAGGAGAGGTAGGTTCCTACATTAAGCATTTCAGAGCATGAGCTTAACTTCAGAGTCCTGCTGTCTATTTATCATATTAGGAGATTAATTTCTCTAAGCTTCTAATATATATTGCTAAAATTAGTTGGTACTAATCTCTCCTTCTTTCCCCATTCTCCCAACTTTTCTCTTCTAAGGTCTCATATTTCTTAGGCTTCATGGATTACTTACAAGAAAGAGGGCCTTATCCTGGTTTCCCGGGATAACTGACAGAAAAATAGATGCCTAATTATTTTAAGCAGCTGTATTACTGGGACTACACCACAGGATACAGGCAGACTTCTGAGCCTCAAGCTAACCCAGGAGGGCTTCAATGCACTTATATTAAGACCCTAGCAGTATGTAGATTATCTTAGTTACTTGAGATTCACTGTGATATCGATGAAGACAATGCTGTATTCCTCAACAGAGCTTAATAAGGGTAATAAATGTAAATGGACACCATGTAGAAGATTTCTGCTCCAGCAAGCTGGAAACACACCTTCCATCTCTACATATCATTCCCTCCAAATAAGCGCAAGCCTGCAACTGGCAAGAATCAGTCCCTAGAGACAATCAGAGAAGTATCAAGTGAGATCGCACCTCAAAATGGGAATAACTAGCTTAGCTATAACTCCATCATTAGTATCTGGTAGCTGCAGATCCTAATTACACTTATTATTTGGTAGCTTGTTAAGTATCTGATGCAGTGGTGAAAGAAAGGTGCAAAAGACAATAAAGCCAATAAGCAAACACACAAACGAAGCATCTATCTTTTGTGAGAGCTTTTTTTTTTTTCCTCTTCCTCTTCACAAAGCAAACTCTGTTCTACAACAGATTGGAAGATTGATTTCACACGGCAGCTGAGGATATCCCCCCACCCCTTTTCAAAATCAAAGCGCTGTTTGACCAAGGTGGCAGTCTGTCTGACACCTCCAGCAGAATAAATACTCATTCTTTCTCTTGTATCCTTTATGGCCTGAAAAGAAAATATGTCTTTCATGTGGGGGAAAACTAGAAGGGAAATATATGCATTCACCTACAAGGAACACAAATATCAGTCTTCAAAACAAGCAAACAAACAAACAAAAAATACCATAATTCTAGTTGACTAATTTGTACCGATATAACTAAGGCTGGAAAGAAAAGAGTTTTTCCACAGGGCACCTTACCACAATAGGTATGTGAAGCAGCTGAAACCCTTCTTAAATAGTATTGACATCTAAGAAAAATAACAAAAATCTTGGAATCCAGGTCTTAGTAAACTAACAGATGCTAAAAAATAAAAAATAAAGGCAAAACAAGTACAGAACAACTCAACATTTCACAGGCATCTGGAAAGCAGAACTAGACACACCTCTGCCAGTTAAAAAAACAAAACAAAACAAAACACAAAAGCAAAAAAAAAACACACAAAACAAACAAAAAAACAACAACAAGCTTTCAAGCTTTTCCCTCACCTTCGTGTATTCATTCAATGGCATTTAACAGAAAAATCTGTGTTGAAAATTGTAAGGTTTCTAAGATTAAAAACCACAAGTGGCTTAGCAAACTGCAGAATTTGGGAACGGGCAGAAGGACCCTTGCATCTCACTGGGCCATGTAACACCAGCACACACCAAACAAGAAACTGGAGCACGTTGGATCTTACAGCGTGGTTCAAGCTCCCCAAAGGCTGATGTTCCTTTGCAATTCTGTTTCTAGGTAACCAAGTCCCTGTCACACACAGCTTTCCACATTTCTGCAGGGGACACTGACACGAGCAGCACAGAGACCACTGCTATCAATAGGTAACGCTAGCTCTCTGTCTTTTGATAAATTGTCAGGGAAACATAACATTACATTGTCACCTGTGACTGGCAGTGGCATAGGGCTGAGGCTGGGCTGCATATGCTCAAAAGGTTACGTGTGCGCTGCTGCAAGCCATTAGATTTCTGTGACACCACCTCACAGGGCTGCAAGGCAGCAACCTCAGGATTTGCAAGAGCATTCTTGGTTGGGGAGAGCTGTGCTGTCACAAGGATTAGCCTGAAAGCTGTGAACGCCTGCCAGACTTTGAGCTGCTGCCATCTGCAGCACGAACGGATGGACAAAGCAGCTCGAAAGCCAGCGGGCGCTTTGTGTGGGGATGCTGAGGGCTTGTGCTAGCAGCTTCCTAGGGGAGATCACAGCCCTTACACTCAGTTACTTGGAAACACTAGCATAAAGGACTGGCTCTCAAACAGCAGAAATGGCAAATCAGAGGGGGACAGATATATGGGGACTGACTGCTACTGCCCTGCTGCATGCAGAGAGCTGCATCATCCTGGCTATACAATAAGACAGCAGAACTTGCTGCATCCAGCCTGAAGCTTTAGAAGACCTTCCCCTGAAGCATCCCATGCTCAACAAAGAGGCCTCAAGACAGATGATATCAGCAATTGATAAGCCTCGCTTAAGACCTCAAATTTAATACCGAGAATTGAAACCATATGAATAATATCCTTCAAAGGGGAACAGGAAGATGAATCCAGAGTATCTGTATTTTAAAAAGTTACCTTTCTACTTTTATTAAAACTTTTTTTTTTTTTTTTTATCTTAAAAAGAAAATACCTAACAAAAAGAACCACATATAAACCAGGAGGTAGTGCTAAGAGATTGTATAGAATTTGGGTGCTTTCATCTAAGCATGCTCAACAAGCTCTATAATTGTTCAACATAAGCCTGTTCCTCTCCTGCTCTCAAGGCTCTTTCTTTTAATATTCATTTCTCAGAGAGATGCATCAAGGCAAAAATTAGTATTTAACCAAATATCAAACCAAGACAGCATGCAGGCCAAATATCAGACCCCTATTTCCAGGCAAGTAACAAAGCTGAAGGCAGTAACTTACATTAAATTTTTTACATATACAACCAATGAATACTATTAGTGAAGAAGTAAGTTTGGCAAAACCTCCAATGCTTGTGTTTCCTACAAAAATATCCTTCACATGCAGACCTAGTTGAAAGCTGATATACAAAAAACAAACAAACAGAACTTTTAACCTCAGTATAAAGGCTTCATTGCAATATATCCAAATGGCAGATTTCATAAGCTTGAGGTAAATGTTTGCTGAGAAATTATGCGGCCTTTAAAAATACATCAGAATTGGGTTAAAGAAATTCAATGATTTATTGATGAAAATCACGTCCATCAAAACAAAATTACTTTGCACTCAACTCTACAGAGAAAGCCCAGAAAGCCATCCTTGTTTCTCACAATCATGTAGTTAGATCTATTTTTAAATACAGACAATAAGGGGAATTGAATTTGTCTTTAGGTTTTTGATGTCTGCTTTAAAGTTTTAAGGCTCTAGCAGTAGTGAAAGCTTAGCTTCCTTCATCAGCGATGCCCTCTCCCTCTTTCCCCCCTTGGTACCATGCCAAATGTTTGGTTTTTGGCATACCAAATGATGGCTGGAAGAAAAGCTGAGGCGCAGGGTGGCATTTCAGCATAAGCGGAATGGACAGATTGGCTCAAATAAGGCTGCCAAGCTAAATACAGTTTTAAGGAAACCTTCAGCTTTACTCTAGTCTTGCTATCCGTATTCATTGCTGCTGCACATGTCTGAGAGAAGAGAGGTCTAAAAGAAAGACAGCAAGAGATGGAGTCAGGACACGGGGAAGAAAATTCACTGGGGACGAGTTGACTGATCACTGTATCAGTCAGCTCATAACCCTTAAGTATAGGGGTTAAGCTGCAAACAGGCTGCATGGATTCACAACAGCACAACCATGACAAAACCCATTCAGCATAGACAGCAAAACCTTCCTGGGCCTCTGGGTAAGCCCTGGGACAGCCAGCTCCAGGGCCCTCTATTGCCGGTAAGTGACACAGCTCATTTGCAACTGCTTTGCCCTGCAGTTCACCCATTCCTGCAGGATAACCCTAACACTACAATAAGATGACAAGCCTTTGTATGTTAAAGACTCCTCAGATGCACAGGATTGGTAAATATATGGCTATTAGATGCACCTGTACCAGCCAGCTTTAGTCACATGTAAACACCTAGCTTTCAGGTATCTGTTAGACTACACGTGCTCTGCATCTCCCTCTGTAAAACTACACGTGTGATGGAGCCAGGAGTTGCTGGGCATACAGTTCAAAAGTCAGTGAGCAAGTCCATGGATCTAACTGAAAAAATTTACTTTTTAATCTTATAAAATGTAACAACTCAGCAACACTACCAGAGCAGTGAAAGGTACCTGTAAAGTGCTCTTGCAATGAATTATCAGTTCAGTCACAGCTTGCCAGATATATTTCTACCTCTTCCACTAGCTATGTTATTGCTCAAATTTGCATTTTCCCCCCCCCAAGATGGATATCACTGTAGTAGCCAGATTTTTGTCGGAGCACTCCATGATTCTGCTGGAACAATGACAGCCCTTGTGACAGCAGTAGAAACACAGCGTGCCTTACCCATCACTAAGAAAAAACATCTCAGCACCGAGTGTGGGTTAGATCCCTGATTCCCACCTGCAAGACTACTGGGGAGAGAATCAAAATCTTTGAAACAAAAGATGACACACTGCTTCTGCTTTCTGTTTGAAAACATCATTTAAAATAGCTTCAAAATTGTTGCTGAAGCTGATAGGACATACACCAGTTCTCCTGTGGCTATATCAAAGAAGTTAACTAGATAGCTGTATCCAGAACAAATTTCAAAACAATGCTGTCTCTTACTCATCCCTTTCTTCTTTTCTAATTTCACAATAGTGAATTAGAAGCCATTTAGAACAGGGCTTCAGATTGCTGGCATCACACACAGACTTTTGAGATGCTAGCACTTGCCATGCTCATCTCTTTGCCTGCACGAAGACACGTGGTGAGGGAAGGTGCAAGAAGAATGCGAGGCTTACCGGGTAGCAGTACCTCACCCCATGTAGAAAGAGGGAATTACTGCAACTTTGGTATTTATAAGAGGACTTTCCTTTCATAGTGACTTCAAATCTTCTGTTTGGAAGTTGTGTTCTAGATGATATTAGCAGCATTATTCCTAAAACTTTGAAGCTGTAAAAAGTGTATATATTCTAATCTGTATGTTAAGCTAGGGGGTATTTTCTGCTGAAACTATAGAATCATTCCACTATCTTTCCTTATTCAGCTATACCGTGACTATTATTACAGTAATGCCATTCTGTCAATTGCCCTTTCATCTTTTTTTCTTAACATAGATCCATTTTTAAACCTATCATGGGTTTTATAACACACCACTTTAATGTGTCATTTATGCTCTTCCCACTTGAGTTTCAGCCTTTGTCCAAGACTTGAAAACTATATGATAGCCTGCTCAATCTTCAGGCAAAGCAAAATAATCCCATTTCACTTACACAGGAGCAACCCATTTTACTTTGAAATGTAAATAATTCTAAGTGTTGGAGGAATGTGAAAGAAATTTCCCAACACAAAGTTCCTATTTGATAGCTTATAATAAGAGTTCTGTCTCACTGCCACTGAACTCCAAAAATTCTGGCTGCAGTTCAGCAGCATGGTTAACTCATATTTAAGTCCTGCTGATCAATATGGAATTTACGTGCTTTGTCAGATCAAGTCTACACAAATTAAAAATATATATGTTGGTACTTCCCTATGCTTCACATTTAAAAACCTCTAATTCCACTCCACAGACAAGCACAGGAGATAACCAGCACACAGGTAACCCTAAAACATATATATGAATTCACTCTCATGAGCCAGTATTCAGTAGATTGGTGAGTTTTTACAATATGCTGTAGCAACTGCAGAGAAAGGTCATTTATTTCATCACATAGCAACAAATGGGCTTAGAGCTAGCTGCAATTATCCTCAGGGAGCAACAGAAGCCCCAACTGATCTCAATTAAACTGGCATCAATTCAGAAGAACCCCAATGAATCCAGGCTGTAAGTGGAAATGGCATTTAGCCATTTTAATACAGGTAATGCATTAATAAAAGTTGGAACATTCCATCTTAATCTCATAATTTAATAAAACTCTAGAACAGTTTTTGAGCAAAAAAGCATTTTTTTAAAAAAATATTTGTTCATAAAAAAAAACACAATTTTTAGATAGAGCTAGAAAAATAGCAGTTTAAGATGAATCTGACATGTTTGGAGAAGACACTAGAGTGTAATGGTATTAATAAAACAAATGTTACTGTTATTCTGGAAACACCACCAAGTAGGTTTGAGAGCTTTTGTTTTCCCTGAACATATTTTTGCTTTTAGTCCCAATCACTATTTACTGTCACTGACAGTCAGACACGGAAATACAAGCCTAGCAGAGATTATTTTACAGAAAAATTGGAACAGCCACCACATTATTTATCCAGGTTGACACCCAGTTCTGCATTACGTACATAATATATTCATAAGACACCTTCACTGTAAATCAAGTTGAATGTTCTTTAAAATCAAGTCAAATTATTGGTTAGAAATGTTTTTGTTATTGCTTCTATGAAGAGAAATACCATAACATTTTACTGCTTTTTCAACAGCTGAGAAAGGCCCTGTCCCCTCTGCACCTTTCAGTGTATTATTTTTCAGATTTTATGAGGCATTTCATTAGATGAATTATGGATGGTAGATCTGACCTTGGTGCAATTTAAATTGACCAGTCACGGGTCAACATTTGCAAAAACCGCTGAGCACCTGAGGTTTATATACATTTTTCAAGTGAGTTATAAAGGAATAAAATTAGTGAGGAACAGCATTTTTTAATTCAGGTTGAAAGATAAAGTGGAAAATATATCAGGATTGATGCTGCTGAACCTAATAAAATTTTAATTTCCTCTTTCCACAAGCATCATCTTTTGTTTAACTTTGAATCAATTGCTAGGTTCATGCAAAACCCAATGGATGTGCAGTTATACTACCTGATCTGAAAAGTGCTCAAAGCTTACACGTTTTAGGGGAAAGAAAAAAAAAGTCAGCAAATTGGAAACAATTCTCTAACAAAAGCCCTCCTTGAACAATACATTTAAATTATAGAGAGGAAAAGCCAACTCAGAATGCTCTTGTACGTGTTCAGAACTGGTTCTGTCAGGGCTTTGACATTTTAGAGCAAACTGCAAGCATTCATTTTGAGTCCATTAGTACAAGGAAGTAGCTGTCACATCTTTCCTTACATATGGGGTTACCCTATGAAAAACTCAGATTCCCCCCGGCACCCCTAATTCCCTTCATGCAGACAGCCACCACTATTACACAGGTCAGATCTAAAGCCTTCTAAAAGGTAATAGATTACAAATATTTTGATAGCCTTTGCATCAGAACTGTGTATGCACAGTTGTACGAGAAAACATTTTTATTATGGTATTTAATGAATAAGAAAAATTTTATTTTTAAAATACATAAAGTATGAAAGAAAGGCAGACAAAAGATGGTTTCAAAAAACATTTAAAATAAGCTATTTTCCTACTGCTGATCTATCTCATAATTCTCTTATTAAAGATTATAGAAGAAAGCAAGTCTCTTGGCAGAATTAAGATTAACTTTTTTTTTTTTTTTTTTTTTTTAAATATGTTACTGTTAGTTGATTCAGCATTTGGATCTCTTGGAACAAATCAATTATATAAACTACCAAACTTGTTTCAGTAGCTACCTTGATACCAAATAAAAATCCATACTGAAACAATTAGTGCTCATGAGCTCATTACACAAGACATTAAGGCCTGTTGATCAATAATCTCGTCAAGCAGGTGATTACCATCATAAAAAAACATTACATCTCCAGGCAGTGGGCCAGAGGCTGTGTCAAACAACAGGTTCTGTTTTTCCAGAATCTTCCATTTAATCCCATCTTCATATTTCTTCTCCTCCTATCTGCAATTCATAACAGAGTAGTCAAACTTTTACAGACACCTACTGGGAGTTGTTAGCAAGACAAATATATTTCTAGGGGCTAAATAACAGAGTTCTTTGTTCACCTTATTACCTCTGGCAAGGATTTGATGTGATCCTAACTCCCAGAAAGGCAAATCCTCAGAACAGCAAAAGCAAAATGCCATCCTGGCCATGCCTGAGTATTCCTTTATTTACAGCATAGAGGAAGAAAAAGCTAGAGACACATCCATCACATTAACCTATTACCCAATCTAACTTTGTTATCAAAGGACATAATTCTTCTAATATATGAAATCATCATTCTGCTTTTGTTTGTTTTAAAAACGAAGCATTAAGTCATTACAGGCTTTGTCTCTGCTGCTTACTTTCAGAATGGCCTCATCTCTACCCCAAAACAGAAGCGATCACTTCTAGTACACCCCACGCTACTGTCATTGCCAAAGACTGCTTTCAAAGTTTTTTTTTTAACCTAACATTGCATTAAAAAAACTTGATAAACTCTTTGCCAATATTAATTCTCCGTAAAGCAGATATTGAGAAAGCGTCTTCATTTTAAACATGAAACATTTTTAGCTACTACCGTAAGACAAAGAACCAATTATCCCAAACTTTGTTGACAGTAAGTTTCTAAGCGCAGCAGAAAAAAACTGATTTCAAAGATTATGCTCAGACCAAATAATATCTTTACAAATTAATGTAATCAAATTCAGTAGCATCTCATTAATAACAACTTGTCTGTGATTTGGCACTGATGTAACTTTGGCAGCTGTTGCTGTAACCAAGCAAATGATATAATAGAAATGTTAGAAAAATGTTACCCAGAAAACATCTCCTGGAAGTAAGTGTTGCTCCTTCAGGCAATGAAGCAAATTAATGCCCAGAACACTATGGTGCCACCAGCACTAAATAAAATATTTCAGAGGAAAAGTTTGTGTGAATAGCAGAAACTTAACAAGCGAAAAAATACCTACCTACTTAAAATACAAGGCACTCAATAGGAAAACATCATTGAATTTGAAGGTTTTGGTCCTTAAAAAAAAAAACACCACAACACCTTTAATCTTTTGATGAAAGCTTTATTCTTATGTAAGCATAAAAGCCCTGGAAAACCCTGGGGAGCTGACTATAGGAAATGTTTAATAATTTTGCAATGTAGAATATTCTTAAATTGATTAGTTTGCTAAAATCACAGTGCTGAACACAACGTTGTGTCAACTGAAAGCAAGTTTGTAATGTTAACTTTGAACTTTTCCTAACCAAAAATAGTCTTGACACAGGTCACCTTATAAACACTGAATATTTTCTTCAGAAAAGATTTATCGGGTTTCAGCACTATATTAAAGTTATAATTCTTTCAGTCTGGCCATATGCATACACACTGGGAAACTGATCTGCCTATAAATTGTTTGTTGTTTCTACTCCCCCAGGTAGGAGGCAGCAGTGGCAGTACTGAGGCAGCAGGGTTTTTATCCTGAACTTATTCACAGTGTCCTGAATTCAATTCATTCTGTGTCTCCTACAGCGAGGACTTACTGTGTGGTAAGTAGATGAGAAGCCCTTAGGCTGGGCTGACCATTCTGCCTCAGCTATCATGGATGCGGAGTGCTGATTTTCCTTTATAAACAGCTGAGATTCAGCCATAGGTACCCAAGAAATCCAATTCCAGCAATAATCTAACATTTCAAGTAATCTAATTTCAAAAAATATGAAATTGAGTTTGGAAGTTACAATTCATTTATGTGATCCTCCTCCATATGCTTACTCGAATAAGTTCAGCTTTTTTACCTGTTAAAACCCATGAAAGCAACCACAGATTTATTTACATGCATTCCCATGCATGCTACAGTTAAACTAAAACATGATTTGGGACCTTGAAAGAGAAGAGAAGACAGTGACATAGAGGAAGTTTGCAGCTAAAGAGTGGGGTTTAATTTCCTAATTTTTCCCCTTGCATGCAGAAAAGAAAGCAATACACTGATGTAAAATGCGTACCAAAAAAAAAGTAGATTTAAACTGGCAGGGTAGAACTACACAGCCAAATGAAATCTCATCATTACTTGAACGTGAGGCTCTAAACATCTGTACGGAGCAATCTGATGCTTCTCACTAGCAGACAGGAGGAATATGGATACAATAAGGCTTGATAATCCACAGGGGCTAAGTCATTTGAAAGGCTTTCCTATTCCCTGAGGCAATAAGTGTTGTTGTTTCAGTTCAGTTCAAAAATTATTGGTGGCATAAATAAGGCATTGGAGTGCTTAGGTGAGGGCAGATGGAAAATTCCATCATGTCTGAGGGGAGGTAGGATAAAAGGAAAACTGCTTCCATCTTGAAGCTGGAAAAGTTTAACAGCTAGACAGGAAAAAAAAAAAAAAGCCAACAGCTTTTAAAATAAGAAAACCAGTTTGTATTTGCTCATTCAGAGCTCTCCTAAGAGAGCTATTTTTTTAAAGAGCTGCCTTTCTTCAAGGGATATGTGGGGATATTGTCACAGAATTAGGAAGCATAAATTTGCTTTATCAGTTCTGTCACATGTTGCTTCCTCACGCATTCAAAGTCACACAGTATTCAGCACTCTGGTTCTTTATAAACAAACCTCCCTTCAACAAGGCCTGAAAAGTTGGAAGGTGGGAGGCAAAGAAAGTAAGTTGATACATCAACATGAAGGAAATAGGATTTTGAAAAAGGGAGGAAAAAGCCAAACTACTTTCAGAGTCAAGCATTGGGAACATTAAAGCATCAGGGACCAAACCTCAATTACAAGGCTTCATACAAATCTGAATCAGAGGAAAAGCTTTCATTAGAATCTGAGTGACATCCACATCCTGGGAGATACATCCCTCAGAAAAGGTCTCCAGTGCTCACAGGAGTTATATCAAGTAGAGACGTTGTTTTCCTGAAAACTGGAGGAGTTACTTGCAGCAGAGGAGTCAAGGGTAAATATTAATCCAAGTTTGCTTCTTATTTGTGCAATATAGCCTTTACCTACATTCACTGCCAGGTCTGCAACACAATATAGACAATTTAGGGATGCATAAAAGTGAATAAACCACCACTTCCTAGCCTTGTCGAGTCTGTAGAAGTGATCTAGTGGGTAACATTTCACAGACTTTTCAAATGGTTAACAAAATGGTTAAGGATGACGAGCAGACTATGTTGGAATACGAATACGGCATTTGTAACTGTATGTTTCAGATCTTGTCATGAGAGTCAGGAGTATTTGTATAAGTAAACAGCTTTAAAAAGTCATTAATATGAAGTTAATCTGGGAATAAAAACAACCCCACTTACATTCCTCATTATAATTCTGCGTTGAAAAATCCCAATCTGAAGTTAAAACTCTCAATATTGAGCTTCCGTGCACTCATCTGCTTCACGTATGTCAGATTTGATATTGATTTAGTAGAATAACCTTTATTTCAACCAAAAAAAAAAAGGCAGCAAAAACAGTCCCTTTACAACTCTGAAACAATAAATACGCAGCATCAAAGACAAAAACCTCTACTCTGAGTCTTGTCTGAGACAATAACCTGGGACTGAATACCTAATGAATACTAGCTTGCTCTAGGAAAGAAATACAAAACAAATAAATACAGGAGAATGCTATCTACAGAAAATAAATCTGGGATAAACCTATATATCATTTGCAAATAGCACAAATCAGGAGAAGAAACATTATGAAACAGATGCAAATATATGAACATCTGAGTGATAAAAGAGCCGTCAAAGTAGTTTCTTGTGCCTCAGTGAAGCTGGATGCTGGTAGAGACAAGCCCTCATTTGGGAAATGGGCAACTTTTCACTTAAACAAATAAACAAAAAAACAGCCAAGATACTGCACTGAGGTAACAAAATAGTTTTCTTATTCCCCTTACTATGCACTGATGATGTCTCTGAAGTGTAAAGCTTGGAGAATTTCAGTGAGCTGGGTTTTATCTCCCTAACTACTGACACTGCAAATTTCTTTTAAAAACTCTCTGAGAAGCTTCTTTGGAAAATCAGAAAGTAGAAGCCATTTGTACTTTGAAATGCACATTTTTATCTTTGGTGGAAGACCAGTAGCTTGACAAGCAAGACCTCACATTCACTACGCACTCTTCCTCTTGAGACAAAGAGTACATTGCAAACACAGTTTGGGAATATTGCAGCTGAATCACAGTTAGCCCTTTTAAATTAACCTTTTGCAATGACTTTAGAGTTTAACTACTATATTTATATAACATTCTTACTGGGATTTGTGAATTTAATCTCAGTTTCATCCAGAAATGGAAAATCTTTCCATTCTTTTTAAGGGACCTCACAATCCAAAACACAAAACAGAGTCCTATATACATGAAAAGTCAGGAAAGGGGATTCTTATGCTCAGGTGATGGAGTAAAGCATTTAACTGTGCTTGGAAATAAACTGGTAGTGGAACATCACATCATTCTACTACTAAATGATAATGCAAAAAGAAAGTGTTTACAAGCGAGTCCTCCAATTTAAAATCAGTAGTACAATATGTACTAACCTGGCAATGAACTCTGATATTTATGGGTAGTTGCTTTGTAAAAAAAAAAAAAAAAAAAAATCAAAGCGTATTTACATCGATCGTGGGTGCTGTATGGGGAACGCAATTCATTTCAAAAAGATAACAGCAGCAAACAGATTGAAAGAAGAATTTTAGTCTGCTCCACTGTAAAAAGAACAAATAACCACAACTAGCGGAGTAATGCAAGAATCTATTTGCAAATGCCTTTATGATAAAGTATTGCATATTAATTCTCTCTCTTCTTACATTTGTAATATCTGTTAAAGTATTTTCTAACAGATACTGGTTTGTCTGTAAATATTTATGAACCCTGAAGCTACAAGAATGATATTTCATTTGAAAATATGTTCTAGAAATGCACTTTTCAACTCTCACTTTGCTTTAAAAAGACTCAGCAAGCTAGCCAAAATGCAAAACAAGGACCTTTTGAATCCAGCAACAAATCACAGAGAAAACTGACACCCCAAATGAGTAGTTTGGCCAAAATTCATAGCTTGGAATTCATCTGCAAATGTTATTAATTAGAAATACCAATTAATACTTCTAGATTTTCCCTTCCTTGGGAATGAGAACATGGAAGATTTGTAAGATAAGTGACTAAATTTATAATTAATTATCCAATATGATCTTTACTTGTCTTGCTCTAACACAGATAAAGTGCCTAAGAATCCGTTTAGAGAATACATTGCTTTAACCCTCCCACTGACTGAAGAAATAGAGATCCTCTGAGCACAACAGATTTGCTCAAGTTCACATTCAAGTATTATTTTTCCATTCAGTGTTAATTCAGCTGTTCTCCCAGCATACAATAATCTACCTGCCACTGCTGCTACTAAAGCAAATACTGGCAAAATGGGCTACCACATATATGTTTAAAGAGTCACTACATCTTTGTTTCTAACAGATGGTCATCGGAATCACATTGTATAATTCTTGGACACCTAAAATCTGTCAAAAACCCTCATGCAAGTAGATTCCAACCACCAGGCCCCAGCAGCTCAGCTCCAGTAAGAGAACTGTAGACTCAGGTGTCCAGGATAAAGTTGGAAAGCCTTGAGCCAGTAACTCAAGTACAATCTACATATTCTGTGCTCAAGCTTCAGCTTTACATCCTAGTCACTGGCCTGTAATCCACAGATCAAGTTCTACTATAAGTAATGCACAGACTACTTCTTCGTAGTAAAACATATATATATATATACACACACACAAATATATTTCTATAGAAAATTGATCTTTTGCTTATGCATTAAGACTACATTGTCTGGTTTAAAACAAATACATTTTAACTTGGGTAATCTTGATTTGGCAATCTGTGCATCATCTAATACTTCGAATAGCCTGAAGAGTCGGTTCAAATGTTGTACACTAAAGAGAGATGAATCTGTGTGGTGTCTCAAGAGATTTTTTAAATGACTAGAACAACACATGCAAGTCAAGAAAAGTGAACAGAGATGGATGCTACACAAGAATAGGGAACTACTCAGTAAAACAATCCCATAGCAAGGCTACTAGCAGTCCTGCTAAATTAGTGCTGGAAAGCGTTCAGCTTTCTGAAGTGGAGAGTAAGCAACAGCCCAGAGGAAAATAATAAACCTTTTATATATTTTACTCACTAAAAAAAAAATCTGAGAAGCAACTGATTGATAGTAGGAGCCAATGATTTCCTCTGTCTTGTGTTTCATATTTTGGTATTTGCTTTTAACTCTCCAGAAAGATCACACATTATTCTGCCTCTCATTGTTCATTACTGTTAGGAAACACATGGCATGCATACAAGCAAGGTACTGTGCATTAATTTAAAACTCTGCTCCACAACCAGACTTGTAAAAAACATGATTTTGGATGAATTAAAAAAACAAACAAAAAAACCAAACAAACAAAAAAAAAACACACACACACAAAAGAGCAAAGTTTGAAAGACCTAATATATATCCAATAGTTATATTTTTTTCTTGTCAAGTTGGTATTACACATCAAAATTAGTCAGGTACGTGACATTCCTTGCTCTTACAAACCCTAAAAACCTGTCAAGTTCACTCCCAGCTAGGCTGTTTCATCAACTTGTGTAACACTCTACTAGTACCCATTTAAATATCTTCCTTATTAAGCCCTACACATAAATATACCACCCATACAACCTGTTCTTCATCCAAAGCCACATCTCTGGGTTACAGACTTCCAGTAATTCAGCTAAGATTTGACATTCTCATTACTGGATACAAGTTTTTGTATCATCTTTGATGCCTCTTCCCACAAGCCTTTTAAATGATGTTAAGATGTCCTAAAGAGGGATGAGGAGTGAGTATACACAAGCAAAAAGAAACAGCAACAACAAAAAAATGAGCTCTGGATTTCTGCAAATAAGGGATGAGTTGAATTTCTTTTCCCATCATAAAGTCTCCTGATGATGGTATAAGCAAGGTACTTTTCCAGCCACTAAGAGGAATATTTCACCAAGTCAGTTTTCTGCTGTTACAGCTGATGGGACAGGTTTTGTAGTTATTATTGAAGTAAAATATTGCTTCAGATGCTTTAACCATTTGCAGACACTGTCCCACCCACAAAGACCAATGAAAGCACAAGCAATCTCCAGATGCACACTGGTCATGCAGCAGCTTGTCCTTTATTATCACAAAAGTGCTTTGCCCCCCTAGTGTGGATGGTTTTGATTAAATGGCATTTCCTAACTAAGCACTTTCTCACTCGATTGTGGCAGCTTTTCAGTGCTGCTACATCTGTGGAATGTTTTCAAGTTATTCTCTTAAGTAAACATAAGACTATAAAATGTAAATGTAAACATAACAGTTCTCTAACAGTAAAAGCATAATTTGAATAAATAGGGAAGTTAATGAAACACCATTACATGTAAGAGACTATCATCTCCCTCTATGCACTAAGCAATGAACTTGCGACTGCAAATTCAGAAGTAAAAGAATCTATTCAGCTCAATCTTTTGATTTTTATATAAGTCACAAAACATTTGTTTCTATACATTAGCCATTCAAACTACCTTGTAATTTTCTTATTGCTATTAGCATTTCAGTCGTGACTTACCAATCTGAGAGCAGGCAGGAAGTGAACCATTTATCTGTAAACTAACTATCAGTGCAGTGGAAAGAAGCAGACACTAACCTGAACTGCAAAATGCAACAAAAAAAGCAAAATATTTTTTCAGATGAACAGTTAAGAGGTTCTTCAGTACCGTTAGTCAAATTACCAGACACTGAAACTCTTCCAAGAATGTAAAACAATGAAGAAACAGTGTGTGACCTCCTTATCAAAAAGGAACCCATGTATACATCCTTTATTTTTCTTCATAAACCATCATTTCAATTTCATTATGTATTGGAATAAACACTTTTCAGTGCAACACTTCATATACATACAAGAACATCAACAGAACCTGGAGTCAAGATAACTTTTGGACCTTTCTCCTTTAACACAGAAAAATTCCATGTTCTCAAGTATACTTTCAAGCCCTTAGTTCTAGTCATGTAATTACAAACAGTGGAAAAGTGATACCTACAAACCCATACAACATTATAAATTCTCACTAATTTTGGTCTTCTTCAGGCCTAAATTCTGTCTCATCTGTGATTTTGATCTCATTTTGCTACAAAACTCCAGAGGTCTGTGTTATATTGTTTTGATTCTGCTTAAAATACAAAGTGGTAGAAACCTACTGTATCATAGAGGCTTTGGGGACAATTTGCAAAAAATTCCCACAACCCAGAAAACACAGATACTTCCAGTTAGACAAAGCAGTTTGAGTCTGTGAATAAAATTAGACATGAAGTAATAAATATAGCAATTTCTGCAACTGTTTTGATAGCTTTGATCAGTGATAGATTTGAAGAAAGGTAAGTATTATCAAATGTTTGTGGTGTTTTTTTTTTTTTTCTTGCTTTAAGTGTAACTGTGATTATCAATTAAAGAAGAGATTATATCGTCAACAAAAGACAACTGAGTCTTTCAAATGGCAGTTTGCATATGTTTACCTAGCGTGCTTAAGAATCTGAGACTAGATTTTCCTCATTTGGGTGCTTTACTGTTAAACCAGAATGTAAATTCTAATATGTACTTACCATTTCTTTTGTTGTTTTTTCTCTCACTTTAATTTCAAGACAGAACCATTCTCTACTCCTTCCTGAGATTGTATTTATTTTTCTGGAAATTCCTTTTGATAATTCCCTCTTCCCTTTAAGGGTAGACATACATGCACACATAAGAAAACCTCAGAAAGGAAAACGTATTGTGCTGCCTGAAGTCATCTGTCACATAACCATAAAACGTATTGCTCTAAGAGGCAATAAATGCAGCTTTGCTCTCTGTAGTAACAGTGAAGAATAACTGGGAGCTATAAAAAAGTGGAATCTTTTGCTACTTCATTCTCTTTGCAGCCTTGATACATTAAGACAAATTTAAAGATTCTGCTTTATTACAGAATTCTCAAACATGAAACATTTAGCATTTATAACACAGAAAAGGCCTTATCGTTCTAAAAGGTAGAGGAACAAATCAAAGCCAAGAATGACCACTTTCTGTCTGCACTGAGAAACAAATCTTTCCAAGAGAGCCTGTCATTCTGCTACCTGAGAAGTTCAAATGCTCATGCAGGGTGTTCACCTGCTGCCAGGAACTTCCCATTCAAAGTATTTGTATTTTCCTAACACAAAACTACTTCCACCTGCTCTGAGAATTTTTAGGAATCATCTCTTACTCAGAAAAGCGAAAGTTACTGTGTATTCTGTAGACTACCTTTCTCAAGTCTATATTAGGAATTAAGACCAAACAAAATATAGTTAACTGACAGTATAATAAAAAATGAGCAGAGAATGACTTAATTAATCGATGTGTTGCATAACACAATGGTCACAAATCATCAGTCACACAATACAATTAAAAGCAAAAAAAAAAAAAAAAAAACTACATGCATTTGCCTGATTAAGTTTGGCTGGGAATAGAAACATTAAATTCGCATTATGATTTGACCTTATCTCACCTTTCTTGCTGTTTTCAGCAAGTTCCATTGTTTTAGGGGGGAATTCAAAAAATGTTGTTTTAACTGGTGTTTTAAAAAATTGTGTTACACTTCAGCAAATTCACTTAACAAGTTAAATCATACTACTTCTTGAGAATTCATTTGTTATTGTATGGTTTTGCTTAATTGTCCTACTGTTTCTCATGAGAAAATTAATTAAACAACAGTGTTAAGCTGGCAGGGGTATACAAACTAATGACCAACTGACTTTTTGATGCCATTAGTTCTAAGAAATGTAGTTGTCACCATAAGAAATGGCTTATTTCTTCATAAACTTCTGCCAATTGGTCATGAACACTGTACCAGCACAAGTGATACTTATATTTCCCTCTGGGCAGCTTTTGTGACTGAATACTCTCCTAAAGATGCACATCCAAAGTTAAGAAATTTCATGGTCTTCAAGTATCACTGCGGCCAGTTAGACTCAATCCTGCAGTCACTACGTACCGCTGAGATCCTGCAGACAACAAACACATATCCTGAGCTTGGGGGAGCCATTCTAATGTCATACTGTTTAGAAAGGTTTTCAAAAACCACAGGCTCAAACGACCACAACTTACTGTTGGCTTTCAGACACGGCCATTAGGAAGCAAGGATATAATCTCTTCAATAAGATGTACAAGGACTGACTGCAAAAGGGGGCCGTTGTGCATTAATTATAAACAGCACCTCTCAGTTTCAGAGTAAAAGGAATAGCTTTCTCTTGAACAGTTCTGAAAGTTGGTTTAGTGGAGACAAACTGAAGCCAATGCAGTCTGGCTTTTGGACTTCTCACTGGTTGGAAAGCAAGAAAATTTGTAAGGTTTGTAGCTAGATTTTCCATATGAATACAATTACGGTAACAGTAGTTCCTCTTCTCATGCTTAGGTGGAAAAAAGTTTTTTGTTTTTTTTTTTTCTCCCTCTAGCTTAGTACCTCTTTTTCTACCCATCATACCTTTTGCTGTGAGATTACTATCCTCTGGGGGAGGAAATTATAACTCTCTTGGTCTGGTACTAAAACACTCGATGTGAATTGAACACAAGACATCTCTTACAATAGGTATAGCACTTTCTACAAAATTAGAGCAATCGTGAGGAAAGCCTTTTATAATTCACTTGGCTTCACTTCCCTAGTGCTCTCAGGAATATTATTTTTGTTTTTTTATTCTCTTGAACATTATGATCATTGAGACAACTGCTCTCCAAAACTCTTTATAACAGCCCCTTTGGAGAAAGGCTTCATGAACATCGCAGATTATGCCAAATCAAGGAATAGTTTATTCCCCCAAATTCCAAACCTCCATAATAAACTTAACTGCACCTGAATTTCAAACACTTGCTCCACATTCAATTTTACAGCCTCGTGGGACTTAAACTGGCAATAAAAAAAATGATTTTATGACTGGAGCAGATCTGGTTTAAGAAAATTTCACTTTTCCTAAGACAGGTTGGCTACATTTCCCCTGGAAAATCTTGTGATTTGTTTGAATTGACTTTCCATGATGCATCACCTCTCTTGGAAGGGGTCCTGACCCAAATCCTAGCAGAGTAACCATCATTTACTGCCACTTCATCGTACCCTGATGATGTAATTGTTCACAAAAGTATGAGGTGCTAAGCCAAAGAACTGAAGAACGAACAGCTCATGGTCACTGAAACAGATTCAAAAAACATTTCTGGATATATGAGCATCCTTTGACTCAAAAGCAAATCATTGCTTAACTTTGACTTTTTGAAAACAAAGAGAAAGGAAAAAACAATCCTCATTTTTCACTCGGCGGTGGTTTTCTTTTTTAAAAAATGTTCCCTTGGTTATGCTTTCCTCCTGCAAGTCACGCAATGGAGCTTGTATTTTCATGCAGCCACGTTTCAGCTGAACTTACAGTCAGTGATAAAACCACCTACACCACTTCGTATTTCCCCTTCGCTGACACTAACAGAGAGTGCTTTGCCAGTCAGAAGCGATTCTACATCAGTATGATCTTGTTTCAGCCAAACACCAGGGAAAAGCACATACATTATTTTTATCCAAAGCACACATTGGAAAATAAAAGAATTGGAAAATCAGCCAATGAATACAGTAGCGAATGACTTCACAATGCAGCATCAGTAGTATTTTCACTCAATGTTCCCCGTCCTTTGTTTTGCAAATTATTTTTGCGTATTATAAAAAGACCTTTACAGAAATAACATGAAATAATAAAAAATGACTTTTTACTATCATTTTCTATGCTATATTTGGCTTCATCATATCTGAGAAAACCTAATCATCTTATTGAAACAGTATCAATACATTCTCCTCTACAACCTCTCACCAAACTCAGATTGAAAGTAAACCTTGAAGTGTTAAAGCTGGTTTGGTCCCTACCACACCTAGCCATGTAGGAGCTGTTCCCTTGCTGTGATTAGCACTGCATTAACGACTGCAATTACAGCAAGCACAGAGAGAAGCTTTGGCAATCATAGGCAAAAGGGGCTCAGGGGAATTCTGACTTCACCTAGTCTGGCTTTCCTTCCCAGTGCTTAATATCTTATTGTCGCATGTACTTAATTCACTGCAGACGTACTAAATGTTCACTGGCAACAATTGTGACAAACCTGGCAATCTATGTTTAAAGGTTTAACCTGATGACATAGCAAGATATGAGCTCATCTCTTTTATTAAATCAAGAATAAGACATTCCGCAGGCTTAAAAAAAATATATATCAAAAGATATGGTTTAGTATAAGTTTGGGGTTCAGTAATTTTAAAATATGTAGTCTTTAACACCATGATAAAATGTTCACAATGGGCTGTTAGAAGTGCAAAAGCTTCCAAAATGCAGGTAAGACTGAAGCAAAAAAAAGCAAAGGCTTTCTGACACTGATGTCAAACTGATTTGCAAAGTGTTCTTTATCTCCTACGACTGGTTGTTCCAACCACCTTTTACATCTTTTCAGTCTAGCCTTGCCTGAGTTGTACCACATGCCTTGCTTTATGCTTTCAACCTCATTCTGGTTACCAGTGTCACTTGATCTCTTCCTGCTTGACTTTTTTTTCCCTTGCATACCTTGCTTTGATCTTTGCTCTTGTATACATCTAAGATGTGAATTCCATGCAAAAATATCCATGCAAAAATAGTAGAAACACCTAAGAAGCCTGCTTAAGAGTACAGTATGTTTTTGTTTGTTTGTTTTTGTTTTTTTTTTTCCTAGTCAAAGCCACCAAAAACATCAATTGTGAAATCAATTTTCATCACAATTCACTCAAGGGACACTCTGAGTTTCCTATAAAACTAACATTTCCGGTATTTTGAGTCAAGAGAAATATTAGATTTCAGCACTGTATTTTAAAATATATAGTATAAAAATTAACACACTTGGAAAAATCCAAGATATTCTCTTCCAGAAATGAAGTGTTTTGACATTTATTTAAATGACTCCTTTCAACTTTTCTTTCACAACTAAGTTTCAGTGAAGTTGGTATGTACTTGTGGAAAGTTTCCTTTTTAGCAGAACTGTTTTCTCATGAGCATATATTTTGTTGAGAGAGTCTCATGTAGTGATAGCTACACTGTAGATGCACTTCCCCTCTCCTCCCCAAGCTACCTGCTCAGATTTCCAGCCCTGAAACAGCTATTGCTTGTTTTTATAACTCAAAAGCCTCCAGATCTCACTGAGGATCCTAAAAACCATGCCAATAAATACACTACCATTTAATTATCATTTAAGATTAAGTCTGTGAGATACGTATGAAATCGGTACAAAAGTGATGCTTTTATAGGGATGCATATTAAGAGCTGACATAAAATTAGACTATGATGGCAAAAACCCAAGTATTACGCAGACATAGAACAATGAGCTCCTTTCCTCAAAGTAATAGCGAATGTAAAACTGGCTAAAATATCTATATTTATAATTTTCTAAAACAAAGTGTCTCCAGTTTCATCTTTATATTAAAAAAAAAAAAAAAGGTGTGTGGGGATTAAAGTTGGAACTGCTTGTTTAAGCTTAAATATTTGAGCACTTGCAACACTCAAAAGTACTTAACTAGAAGGATTGTTTTTAAAAACCTCCAAGCAAGTTCAGAGCTTTCATGTTTGTAGAAGAATAGCTTATAGACAATATGCTGTCTTCATTATGCCTTGTTGATAAATGCCACAGGTACAATTCAGAAGAGAGCTAGCCATTTGCTTTAACAAAAGAATATAATAGGAGTACAATATACATGAACAAAGAGCCAGAGGTACTAAGTTGCTTCCTCCATTGGCCATTCTGCAAACAGAACATCTTCCCATTTGTAGATCAACACCATCTCTTAAGCCAATAGAAAAATGCCTGTGGATAAATGCATCTATCACATCACGTAAATATCACATTGTCTGCAGCGTGCTATGGTGTCTCTGCGCTCCCAAATGCCAACATATAATAAATAGAAAACATTTTTACAGGAACTAATGCCTGTCACAGCAAGAAAGATTTCACAGTAGATTATTTTTTTTCCCCATCCAATTGTATACAGCAGCATTTTATATTGTTATGAAGATGCAGTTAATTGGAAGAGTCGTACCTCCCCTCAGCCGTGGTATTAAGTCACTCTCAAAATTCGTCCCTAGCTATAGAAACCAGCTTTGTAAATTGTTGTATGCTCCATTTTCCCATTCCTCCAAAACCCTACAGGGAGCAAAAAAACAAACCACAGTGAAACATGAAATATTAGCCAAAATATGAATTATGGCAGCTCTTTTTATACCCCTAGTTTCTTGGCTACAATCATAACCCGAAGTCAGTGTCTTGATCTCTCTACAATGGGATTGGTTTGATAAGTTTATGACAATTTGTGCTGCTACAACTGATAGGATTTTGCTCTGTACCACAGTTTCTGTAGTTTCAGTACTACAAATCATGATATGTCATTTATAAAAGCGATAGAAAAATAAAGTAGCAATTTGGAAATTTTGTTAGGTTTTGCTTCAAGTATTTTGCAATGTCCCAGAGTTTCTTCCCTCCTGTTTTATATTTCCAGTTGCAACTCTACCATTATTCTAAAATTATTTTATAGCAGCACATCCTTACAGTTGTCTTTTATTATAGCATTTGGATTGCCTCTCATCTGTCACAGACCACATAACAGACTTTTACTCCCCTACGTGCATCTAATAGTCTGGAAAGGATATGGAAAGAGTGGTGGAGATTTGATATCAACTTACACATATCTTTGATCTCAAACAGCACACGGCCTCTTTCCTGTTTTTGGACAAGGATGAAGTCAGAATCTCTGTCCCTTCAACATAATAATTCAGGACTTCATTAGGATCAAACTCTTAAGAGCTGAAAAAATTCCCTGAAAAAGGGAGGAGCACCATAGGAAAGAACTGAGGTAATGAACATTTCTGTCACTCACCTTACAAACTCATATTTCTTCCACATATTAGATGCTGCCTTGCTCTTCTCCTCAAACACAAGTGACAGATTGTATTAGATGCATGAATTACATGGATTATATTTATGTCACCGGCAAATTAGCTGTTACATTTAGTTTGTGTGATGTTATTGACAGCTCCCTGATTTAAGAACCTTTTTACTTTTTAGTCTTTTTTTTCCTCCACTTCTTCTTTCCTCTTTTGTCAAGATCTCTGCCACATTTTTGGAAGCACCCAGTAAACAGTGCAAATGTATGACACAGACTTAAGTACAGTGAGATTAAGTTACTCTTAATAGGGTGGGGAAAAGACTGCTTATAAATGAATTCATAAATGAAGTAAATATTACATAAGCATACCAGCCAATAAATGCACCTCTCCTGGTAGATAAAAGTTGTAGCAAACTTATTTATTTTTGTCCTTTTTTTTTTTTTTTTTTTTTTTTTGGTATCCCTAGAAAGTTCTTCTGTTCCAAACAGAATTCAGGTAACTTCTGATATATTTAAGGAATTGTGGAGATTTGAGCTTTATGGCTGGCCCCTCAATTTGACTTTTTTTGAGGTTTTTGACTTTTTTTTTGAGGTTTCTAGACCTCAGGAAACAATTCCTTTACTATGAAACCGTTTCTATGCATCATGGGCAGCCAAAAAGTTACAGCATGGCTCATTCATGAGCTACAGCTGCAAAGCTCTGCCCCACTGAGTACATGCAAATCTCAGCAGGATGCATTAGCTTCAGCATAATGAGGTATGATCTAGTTTGAAGCCCCAGGTAAAAGTTCGACAGATACATACTCATCATCACTTATGATTAAACACCACAAGGGCAATAAATCTTTTTTGGGAAAAACTTTTTTTTTTTTTGTATAACACTTTCCAATTCATTGCGGTCCATAAAATACTTTAAGAAGAACAAAGCAAAGAAAGTCCCACCCAAAATTACAGAAAAACTGTCACCATCTCTGCCCATTTAAATGACACTGTTAAACCTCAAGTTGTCTTTTTAATAAGTTATCGGATGAATACAAGCTCTCATCTGAAAGAGCAGGCAATGCCAGATGTGCTGTAATAACCAGTGTGTTGAAGTTTGAAATTTGCAGTTTGCAGTAACACATTGTTTGAAAATACACAGATTCAGCTCACTGCGCATCACAGCATTCTCATGCCAAATCCTCAGATCACCTCCGCAAATTAGTTGTAGAGGAATCCCCAGGAAGTTGTTAGGATCCACAAAGTCTGATGATGCCATTACATTTGCAAACTAATTGAGTTTCTACACATACAAAATTATAACCAAAAGACCACTCTGAAGATGAATAGTTTCTCCTGGGGTTCATTGTGTCAAAATTCTTAAGTATTTGGCCACAATAAATTCAAGCAATTGACAAGCAGATGTTCCATGCAGCTCTTTCCTTACATGCACAGAAATATTTATCCTTTCAGGATTGGTTTCTGAATTATTGCATAACCTTAAGGCAACTGGGATCTACAAGTTTCAAGAATAAACAAATGTTTTGATGTCTTGGTTGAACTCCAGATCCAATATGCAGAAATAATGTCAAGCCACTTCACATGAGGCATAGTACTAGAAATAACCACATGTTGTTGAAAAGTTCAGTATTGGTGTTTCTGAGCAACAAGGGATGTCAACTGGTCATTTGATCTCTGGACGAGTTTGACAGCTATTATGCTGCCTGTGGTTTACCTAAGTAGGGAAATTCCGTGGCACAGCTTGGCAAGAAAAAAACTAAGGAATTCCCTTAGTAAGGCAACCCACCAGAACTTTACCTACAGGATCATGAGGATGGATCTGTGATCCAGGACTCTTTTACAAGGAAGAGCAAAAATACATTATGGAGCAGTTAACTAGAATAAACACTGGAGGTTGAAAAGGAGTCTGTTTAAAAGCTTTTAAATGGACATATGAAAAAAACCTGCTCTGGAGGTTTGCTCAAGAAGTATTATACAAGGTTCCTTAAATGTGTTTTAGCATAAAATAAGTGTGATAATGTTTTAAATCTAAATAGCCCAAGTACTGTTGTTTTGTCAATGTTTCCACAGATATGCATTCTGTGGACTCAGTGGCATGTGGCATATTTGGCTGCCTAACAAGTCACCTGAACACCCTTTTAGCTTTTATGCTACTTTTTAATTAGGACTTTTGTCTAAACTCCGAACCAGACAACAGACAGTTTTGTGCCTGCCTAGAAAAACAGGGGGAATATGAGCGCTAATGAAGACTCTCCCCTCATTTAGCTTCCTGATATACAAGCACGCTTTACAGCAAAAATAGAAGGCCACACACTGTAGTAACATCACAAAGAATCATTGGCATCTAACCCCCACTGCGTGCACACAAGAAAGTCTCCTACTAATGATATATGTGCCTTTCAAGGTTCTGGATTTTTTCAGGGCTAGTCAGATTTTGTTTAGAAGCCAGCTCCCTAGCAGAATTAAACTATATTTGACAGAGAGACAACTAAAATCATCAAAACAGAGGTATACATAGACTTCTTTTTAAACTCAAATTTCCAGATTGACTCTAATCTTCTTACAGTAGCGGTTTATATGAAGGTTAAAAATAAAGCATATATAAATACCTCTTCTGAGCCAGACTCAAGTTCTCGTTTCCCATTTACGTGAACATAAATTCCAAGGGGACCTACCTACCGGGGGGATGAGAAGGAAAGCTTTGAAGACTTTGGTCCCAACACTTAATCTTAAGCACCTTGAATTGCAAAGGAAAGACAGAAAAAGAGAAAAATTTCAATTCTTTTCTCGTATGCCTACGTGTTTTTTTTGTTTTTTTTTTTGTTTTTTTTTTTTTTTTTTGGCAGAAACAAGCTGCTTGCAAGAAAGTATTTCAATTTGCTTAATACATTCCTAAGAGTCTTCCTCTCCCACTCCATGCCTCCCCCCTAATTCAGGCCCTGTTACAAATTCTCATCTTTTAGGATTTAAAAAGTAAGTTTTAATCCTGGCTCTGCCAATAATCTTCTGGATGACCTTGAGGAAATCGCTTAGCCTCAGTTCTTTCAGCCTCGCTGTAAAGCTGGATTAATTCTTATTCACTCACAGTGGTGTAAAGTAAATGATTGTCAAGCAGTATTCTGAAGCACTACAACATGCAAAAGATAAGCAAGACATACACTAAGCTTTGCATGAACTTTGCAAAGATAAGCTTAGAAACAACTGTCTCTGAGGTTTGAAGGGAAGCTATCAATATTCTTATTCAAAAAGGTTTTCATCTTGCATCCCAAATGAATCCCACCTGAAACTCAAGTTTTTATTAAAAGTGTTCAAGACAGTAAGCACATCCTTGATTAGCGTTAATAGGATAGGAAAAACACACAAGTAATTACCTTTTTTCTTATATTTTTTTCTTTTCATGACATAAGGCTCTGTACTTAAGTATATATATGCTTTGCTTCAATAGCATCCAAAACCTTGCTGAAACATTGAAATGACTCCATTTTGCAAGACAGCAAAATGCAAAGCCAGACCACCATCTTATTGTGCCTGTAACACGGCTAGACACCAAACCGTGCAAGATGATGGCAAAAATGCCTACTAATAGCCATTATCCTCCATTTCAAAATTTAAATTAATGGTTACTGGCTAGTCACACAGTTGTTTTTACAAAACATTCCTATTAAATGCAAAGCTGTGTTACCTAGTGTTCCCAATAATGATTTTAATTAAACTGTCAGCTTTTTGAAGCCAGAGTTATCTAAAGACTGTTCTTGCTGGTCTCTTATTACAGCTAGATTTTGTTTTCATTAGTCTCCTTCTCGTGGTGACTTTGTTCTTTGCACTCATTACAGTGAAGGTTTGTAGATCAAAATGACACTTTTGCAGGAAACTCCCAATTCAACCAACACCATGTTTTCTCATAAAAGATACAAACCCGCTTATCAGGAACTTATTTCCTCTGCATAAACAAACACACAAGAACTACAATGACCTACAACACTGAAATTAAGAGTCAATCATTGGCATGGGCTGAGAAGAACTGTTCCTAAGGATGCCAGGGGTTCTTCAAGTACGCATACACAGGAATACTGCGCATACCTCTATAGATGTTTGCAGGAATACGTTTTGCAAATCTAAGGTAACTATCTTCAGGCTTAGCTATTTATTTGTTTCTACAAAAGAAAAAAGTTGCAATGCATACCAGAAGAAAAACCCACACTTCTTAAAAGCATGGCTTATGGAATTTGAATCAAAGCCTTTATCTTCCAGTATCTCAGCACTCAGTGAGCTGCTCATGTACTAGAGATTCCACTAGTCTGTGAACTGGCATGCATTAAAATGCAACTCTTAGCAAGACTCATTCTCATTTTTGACTTCTTTTTATTACCTATTTTCTTAATATGCTGATAGCATACCCATGGCAAGAAATGCTTAAAGTACTAAGGGGTACACCTGCAATAGTTCACTGAAGATGAAATAAAACATTATAAGACTGAGAATCTCAATAACCAGACATAAGAATTACATCAAAAGGTCTTGAGTAATTAATATACAGTGATGTTTCCAGATAAGCTAGTACCATCTCAGTCCCTAAAATAATCCGTCTTTTAAATGAAAGTTCTTTAATGTGATCTTTTCCGTACAGATCCTTGGAACTAATTGAACACAACACTGAAATCTCATGCAGTTTGGTACTGCTCTTAAAAAAATTCTAAGACCTCAAGCAACAGCGTCTCAAGGGAACAGAGTGAAGCCATGATCAGGATTGCTCTTCTGCCTGCAGCTGAGCTGGGTTCCAAGTTTACTGACCTGAGCAGAGCTGGCTCACTCCCTTCCTGCCAAGTGTTGCTGCCCCTTCACACCTGATGATAGAAGGCTTCTGTAATTGCTTTCTACTCCTGTCAAGTGATCTTGCTTCCTGCTTTTTTGTCTGTTTTTAAAAAACATCACCACTACAAGAACAACTTGCTATTAAAGGCAGATAATATTACTAGAAGTGAAAAGCATTTAACATTGACATGAAGGACTTGTGTGTTAATTAAAATAAGAAAAGAATTTTTGAAACCTATGAAATCCACTGTGGCTTCTGTCTAAATATTCACATGCCTAAGACAAAGAAACCAGAACAATGACAACAAAAAGGATCAACTTAAAGCCTCACAAAGACTTCTGCTAAAGAAGCACTTTTCAGGAGGCGGACGCCCTGTGGGAATGAAGGCAACAGCAAAAGCAAAGCATGGCACACGCCGAATGCAGAACAGACCCTGCAGAAAGCTCTCACACAAGAACTCCATGAGTTTGTCTGTTGGAATCAGAGAAAAATAACTCAACGTATTAACCGCTGCAACCTTTTACAAAGTGCTTTGTGTGTTGTTGGCATTCTCTAATCTGTCAAAAAGTGGCCTTAAATCTAAATGGGAAATCTTTAGGTGATGTGGTTAATGCAACCTTTGTTTCCTATTTAGATAAAAGCTGTTGGTCTTAGTATTTCAATTGCGAGATTCAAGACAGGCACTGTCTATACAGACATATAAAAAGTAATAGGATTACATTATTCAAGCTATTTATCCCGCGTTGTACAAGCTTTTTCTGCCTTCAAAGTGTAGAAACAGGAAAAAAACATATTTCCATCAGTTTCAATCCATCAGTTCAGTGGCTTTCCTCATCTCTATATCCATTCTAGAGAAAAAATGTTTCCTTTATATTAAAGCTTTTGCGGCGCAGCTATCCATCAACACAGAGACCAGCTTGCCTGCAGCCAGCCCAGTGCTGGCTTTGTATGAGTACCAGAAAAAGCTCAGACTTGGAGCAATAAATATGCATTTATTTCCTAGTAAAAACAACTGTCAGCACACTTCGGTCAGTGACTAGGAGGAAACACTTAAATACATCAGGTTGATAGATCATGATCTGACAAGTTACCTAATACCCACATGCACCAAGATCCATCAGAAAATGCAAATTCAGTCACAAACTAAACACCTCAAAATAAACAAGCATAATGCCATCACATCAGATCACAGGCTTGCAAGGTACCGACACGAGGGTCAGGATGTTGTACTCAGCAGCACAGCTACTTTCAGAACTACTTAGTTTATTCCTGCCCTATCACAACATGCTAAAAATCAATTTAACTATGCTCATCACAATCCCATTACTACAAGGCCCTATATATTTGATTGTATAATCAGATAAAAGTTTCTGTGATTCTTTTCTATTTATATATATGCCTCAACAGGTCATATGGACAGAATTAATAGTGTGCTTAAATGAAGGATTAGGGTGTAAATGTGCTTGCTTTTCAGTGAAGCTACACAATAGGAGACAAAATGCCGTCCTCTAACGTGAAGACCATTTCAAAGAAAATTTGATTAGATATTTTGAAGAGCTATTTTATCCATACCAGTACTCACAGCAAGCAAGAAGATGAATGTAACAAGCAGACAACTTCTGCAATCCAAACTAGGAAATAGAAAAGCAAGGATCTTTTTTTTCCATAAGAGAACAATAAACCCAAAGAGAAGGATGGAAAATATCTGGAAAAGGCCAAAAGATTTTGGAAAATGCAGCAAGAAATATTGGCTCCTAGAGCTGCAACACCTTGGACAAAGCACCTTGCCTTTATATGTGTTATTCTTCTAATTTCTGTTTAGACTATAGATCTAGAAAGTATGTACTACATATTACTTGTCTGCATAATTTCTAACGTGAAAACCCCCAAATGTGTTTGACTTGCCATCTGAAGAAAAATGATGCATTTTCAATGATAAAAAATTAATTTAAAAAGTTAAAAATAAAATAAAATAAAGTTGATTAAATAAACAGAGGAAACAAGATAATATAAGAGCATTGGAATTTGAAAATTATTATTATTATTTTAATTAAGAGTACAGGAGGGCCAACAGTTACAAAATTAATGAGCTAAACTTTAAAGTTTCAGGGCTGGGAAACTTAGATATTATCCTGACTGCAAACTCCACCAATTCAGAGCCCAGCTGACAGCCACGCTTCTCAAGCAGCCCTACCACAGGGACTGCAATAAAGGGAACCATTTCACCTCTGAAGGGAGAAAAGTCAGAGGAATATTTAATATGGCATTCATAATTATCCAGACGAGGTAATGAATCTTCCTCCCTCCCCGTATTTGCTCTTATTCTGTAGAACATAATAAACAAGAGGTCGTTTTAGGTTCAAAAAGCTTACAAGGATGTGAAGGAGCAACACTGGAGGCTTCATTACTGCAGAACATTGGAGCAAGAAGGTGGTTTCTAGAGGCATCGAGTGACAGGATAATAAAACATTATTGATTTCCCTCTTCAGAAGGAAAACTGAATTCTATTTTAATAAATTAAATGACTGTGGACACAAGAATAATGCCTGTGTGAATTCTAGGCCCAAACCTACTTTGGCCTTGTATGAACAAGAATCAGAAAACAGAAAAAGGCCAAGCTGGGCCTTAGGCCTGAGTTGTTTTCAGCTACCTATAACTTCATTGTACTTTCAGTTAACTGGCACTTCTGAAGTATTTATATTTACTGGGTGTCAATGGGATAAAACCCTCCAAAAAAAAAAAAAAAATCACCAGAAATGTGTATGTACTACTAGAACATGTGGCCTCTTATGTGCTGCTTGACCTATACATTATTTTTACTAAAAGCTATTCATTTTCCACTCAAAGCTTATCTGTGTTAAACTGCCAAAGACAATGGTGGGTTTGTAATTATCATTAGTGTCTAGAAATATTTAAAGCTGAATTTAGTACATTTTGAAAAGAACATTTAAAGAAGAAGACAGCTATCATTTTACTTTATGGCACACAGTCATGCATTAATCCCTAAACAATGTCCCAGGTTTCAAAACCTATGAGAAATGTATTTCTGACACAATGTGTGTATAACTGCTTTTATGGTGCCCCTCCACTGCAAGCATCATAAAACACTGAACACATAACAAATAATTCATAGCTAATAGAGGTATGCGTGGTATTTGCCAAACTGCAGGACAAATCTGCTTTTTGTCAAAGTTAGCTTGCCAAAGCACTGAGTGTTTTAAAAAAGGTTAAAATATAAGCTTAAATAATTTTGATATGACCAGCTTCAAAGGTATCATACAAGGAAACCTATATTTTTTTGGTTATTTGAGCTTGAAGGAAAAAAAACACAATTTTTCTTTTAGTTTTTCTCTTCCTTAGAGGTGTCCTTGGGCTTGAGTAAAAATAGCCCATGTCAGTGGACTAGTACAATACTCCCTTTTTTTTTTTTTTATCCATTAATATATTTGATGGGGCCTAGAATGGCACACATTTATGAATTGTTCTTTCCTGAATGGAATCCAGATGATCTTAACACAGTTCAGCACAGGCCACTTCCTAGCTCAAGCAGCTTTTCTGGAGGCCACTTTCCATAATAGCCATCCTAAGCTTCAATGAAAATTACGTACCATAGCTCTACACTAAGTGAGAGAAATACTTCTGTTGTTGTTACCATGATCTGATATATGGCTAGAATGAACATCAACACTAATAAAATATTTAACAGCCTAGATTTAACTTGGCTTGCTATAGGGTACAACAAAGCTTTTGACTTGATTAAATATTCCACTTGAGTGTGGGATGCAGGTTTAGCATTGTTTAATTCTTCCCCAGAGCACCATGCCAGGTTTTCACATAATTAAGTGGGTACACTCCAGACTGTTTACAATTGGGTCCCTGATGAGACTACTGCCTGAAAACTTTATGTTCTTTTCATAACTACATATAGGCTATTAAGTTCCTTAATATTTCCTTTGTAGGGGCTGTTTCAGAAAGAGTTTTAAGTAATTTATCATTAAAGAAGCCAAATAGATGCCACCATCACCTCTCTCCCCCGCCTTTTATTTTTTATTTTTTTCTAATTTGTTCTCTGCCATGGGTTTATGACTCTTACTTACACAAGTAATTAAGAAAAAGCTGAAACAGAACTAGCTTAATTTGAGGCATAGAAATGAGCCCTTTTACAACATATTAATCTGTGGAATAATTACAAAGCAAAGAAGAAACCTTTAGTTCATTTGAAAAGAATGACTGTCAAGGCTTCAGGAAGAGAACTATGCTTGATACATTAAAAATATTAAATTTGAAACGCTGTCATCAGAATCAACTGCTAGTACATGGAAATACTCTAATAGCGTATGAGATCATTCTCTCAATATATATATTTAGTACAAATTTACTAAGACAGAACAGTTCCTTTATTCAGAGGTATTTGTGCTTTATCAGTCCGCTATCCTGTCACATATTGTTAGGATGCAAGTATATATATTAACAACAACAAACATCAAATTGGAAGGGGATTTCCAATAAGAAACACCCATTCAAGAGTAGACAAGGTAGGAAGCTTGTATACAGAGCAAGTCCTAGAGTTTTAAAAAAGATACCTACATTGGCTTTGTACAATGACACACAACCCAACATTAAATGAATTTGAGTGTTCTTACACACCTCTTCCTTAGAGTCCACAAGAAAATACAGTAACCACAGAATAAAAGGCACTTCATGTTGCAGGTGATGAAGTCACAGTCAAAGAACGCAAAATAGAAGAATTTAAAAAATGCTTCCAATAAGCAGTAAGAAGATATCCATGAAAGAATCACAACACCGAGCCTTTCCTTCTCATTTCACATAATTACTTTGAATGCCACTTCCAAAGATCATGAGCGATTCCAGAGATAAACTGCTTGCTAACATGGATCCTATCCACGTTCTGATCCCATCCAGAGTATCGTGTAGGTGACAAATTCAGTTGTTCCTCTTAAAACCCGTCTACAGCGAAGACATTTGCTTATTAAGTATTTTGAAAATAAAGTACAATTATATTAATTATAAAAATAACAAACAATTGATAATCTGAAATTTAATCCAACTCTTTAACCCAACTCTTTTGAATACATGGTATTACCGTGAATTAATTACGCAAGCATTCATCATTAACTCATGCTCTGTTGCACACACACGATGGTGCACATCTTTGCACCAAATCCTGGCTTTGGCCTTGCAGTTAAGATGCAGAAGAGTTATCAGCCCCCATCTCCACCCACCGTAAAAAGGGAGACCAGACACACACTACATCCTTGGTACAGCACTCAATTACAAGGGCAGAAATACAGTGGCATATCAAGAGACACAAAACCGCAATTTCTTCCTAAGAGGAGCATTCTCTCCCAAATCCTTTCAATTTCTAATTTTGTTATGCTTTAAATTGAGGTTGTGGCCTTGACTCTTTTTTTCCTATCCTTCTGAGATTTCACCAGCCACCGTGGTATTTGCAAAAACCATCTGCAGCATCAGACAAGTCTCCCTAAGATTCCTCTCCCTCTTGTATAACTATATTTACTATCACATTAAATGAAATACACCTCTGCACGGCACACGTTTTCATGCTCCAGTTTGTGGGTAATTTCTTTGGGGTCAGTAATCAATAAAAGTTTAAATGAAAACTATGAACTAGACCCAGCTGCATTTAGATCCCTAAGTAACGGCATAACAGTACTTTCACACACATTAGTACAAAATTCAGAGAACTCCCCTCTCCCCTAAACTTGGGCACAGACATTTACATTTCAATCTCTGCTCGCAAATCTCATGGGTGCACATGAATTACATCAGCTGCATGCAGCGAGGCTCAAAAATTCAGGCCTAGGAACAAGGACTACATCACAGCCAAAATTTAATTCTGAAGGAGCTCTCTACATTGAGTACATATTACATCTGATCCTTAGCCCTTGGACTGATTGACATAGAAGTGTCTGTTTTTCACTTTTTCTTCTTTAATGACAGCACAATGAGCAGTTTCAGTCAAAATTCAAGTGTTTGCTGGTGTGAGATACTTGCTCAAGCTTAGTTTCAAAATCACTTCATTATTCAACACATTCATCCTTCACTTGAAGGCATTCTCATGTTTCCAAACCATCCCCTTACCTTACACTGCAGCATGACTGCACCCAAATATTGTCCACTGCAAAACAGGGAGTGCAGATCTTTAGTTCTGGTGACTGTGCAGCAAAAAAGCTAATAGGGACAGACCACTGACATCTGCCATTTCTGAACTCCTGTGGTGGGCTTCTGTGGGAGGGAAAAATTGGCTGGAGCCTGACAAGAAAATGATGTTCAACTTTTGGAAGTACACTAAAACACTTTTAATCTCCAAGATACCTTTTATTAGTACATAAAATAGAGTACAATCCATTCTTGGCAGGGAAAAACAATGTACTAAGCAAGAAAGATTTAAATGTCTAGCAACAACCACCTCAGTGACTGCTGGGCCATAGCATATGGGGCTGTACCTCCAGTGCTGCTCAAGTTGAACAATCACTGGTTTCTTTACACAGCCTCTTACGGAGCGTAGTGAAATCCCCTTCCACCATCTATGAGACACAGCGTTGACCTGCTGCCCTGTGATCTGAAGGCATAAAGAGAATATTTGCTAGCTAGTTTGGCTGGACGATGATGGCTACAGGCACCAAGATTCCTCCACTGCCAGTTGGGTGATAGGAAGGCATTTAATTCCTTTCTGGAAACTCGGTGAGATGAGCAGAACAGAAGCTAATCGATATCTATTTCCTTCTCACCAATGATATCACCAGTGAGAGCTCCTTTGCATATACCACTTAAAAAGGCCAGATTAAGTGGCTGAGAAGATCTTTTTCTCTTGCTCATTCTACAGTTGTAGCAACTTTAAGAAAGTGAGCAAACAGTATTTAGGACATACATGGTAGCATCAGAATAGACAAAAATTACCATCACTGTCTCCTCACTGGCAATTTACACGTGGGAATATATATATACACACACACACACTGAGTCAATGTAATATATACATTAACCAAGGGAATAAGGCAGAAAGACCTCAATGAGAACTGATCTTTCAGAGACCTTTAGAGTCGGTGATAAAGACTAATATGCTGGTATCATCAGTTTTGACACCCTTGCAAATTCAGTATTATCAGTTTTATATACAAACTAACACTGTAAACACTTCAGTGTATCACCTTTAGCATTACACATATGATTATTCTTCTGGTAACTTTATGAAATATGACCCCATACTTATTTCACATAGCAAAACACCAGAACAAGAGAAGTGAGTCCAAGGACCGCAATTATTCCAATAGGTAACTTTCAAAAATAAAAATTGCTTTCCTGCCTTATTTCCAACAATATAAAGTCAAGTCTGCTGAAGACAATAATATAAAAGCATTATTTTAATTGCTATCGGTACATAACCAAAAGATTTCAAAACACTTTGTTTTCTGAATATTGGGCGCCATGTTGTGTGATTGCCACTTCTCTTAGTTTCCCAATATTTGCTTTATTCTGTTAAAACCAGTGAATGTTTTTAGCAAAGAAGAGACCACATAAATTTTCATTTGATTGTAATAGCCAGCTTACACTCATTGCCGCAGCATTAAGTACCAATTGCAGAAGCAAAATTTTCAGGGTAAATAACTATGTTGCATCCTGAATTGCTTCTCATCTGATCGAGTTAATCCTTTAACTGAGCAAAATTCTGCCTGAAGCAGAATTGAAAGGGGATGGAAAAACAAAACAAAACAAAAAACAGAAATCACTCTAATCAGAGAGAGGGAGGGAGAGAGACTGGTCATCCAAGGTAATGCCAAAGTCACTCATGGGCAACGCAACACTTTGCACATAATCCAGTTACAAGAAATCAGGCCTCTACTACAGTAGGAATGCTTTGACTGTCAGCGCTTCGGGTCATGTTTTGCTCTAAGCTCCACAGGGCTCACTCCGTCTCATTGGGCTGTATGGAGCTATTAATCTAGTCTTTTATGATGGAGAATTAAAATAAAGCAATGAAAACTAGAAAATTCACATATTCCAAACTGCTTCACAAACTAAGAGGACAGCTGAGTTTAGCTCAACATCTAAAACCATGTCACGATAGATAAAAAGCTGTATGTCCTCCCACCAAGAGTACCAAATATTTCATTACATTTCTCATCCAGCTGCTGTGACTGAACACAGGAATAAAATACAAAGTAGTTTCCATGTTTGAGACATGCAGCTTCTCCTTCTTGATACCTTCAAGTTCAAGGAACTGATCAAACTGGGTAAATACTAATAGAAGTACTATCTAAAACTGAATCATGAACTAAGATTTGTCAAAAGTTGGGAAAAGAAAAAAAAAAGGAAAAAATGGCAATTTGCAAGAGGGCGGGGGGGGGGAGGGAAGGAACTTTGTTTAACATATTCAAAGTCTTCTATTTTTTATGCTAAAACAGAAGTTAATAATCAATAGAAGATGGAGTTTTGTTGCTGTTTCTCATCAGTCCAGAATAAATGGGAGGAAAGAAAAAAAGCTTCAAGTCTGTATGTGCCAACTTCCACACTAATTGCAAGGACTCTGGACTAACAAGGATGAAGTACATACACAAACTCACTTGCTAGATTCCATTTTTATTTGCTATCAAATTCTGTAAGAGCACAATCAAGCATCAAACAATAAAGCAAATTAACGTTCATCTGTAAATTAGCAACTTCCAACATAACTTAATCCCCATGACTGAAAATAAAAATATCACATTTGTTTTTACCCATAGATTGAAATCTTAAAGACTTCTTAGAATCAAGAACATTTCTTTTTTTTTTTTTTTAAGTAAAATTTAAGTGTAAGAAATGTATTCATCCTACTGACAGTTACAGATATTCTTAAAGTTAGTAGAACTAGCAAGACCAGATTTTTTTTTTTTTTAAATCATGAAAGCTCTGATTTTTCAGGAAGTTGTGGAAAAAAAAAAAAAAAAAAAAGAAACTTAACTTCTTAACCATTATTTCAGAAGACTGCTTAAAACAGCAAGATTAATCACTTGAAACAAATATTACAATGATCTGATCTTAAAGAGAGACACCTATCCTGTTCAGCAATTCATTTTGTTACCTAGAGAACTACTCTCTGCAGGCAAATTAATACAAGTATTTGAAGATCTGAAGAACCAGGAATTAAAACACTGAACCCAGCTAGCCTTCCAATGAAGCTCTAACAAAATTGTTCAGTGGAATTTAATTTATTGCTTCTGTGTATAAGCCTCATGTTTAAAGCCAAATAATTCTATAAAACAATATCATATTTATCTAAAATTAAGATTAAAGCTAAACACTGGCTACCGCTCTGGCAATTGAACATTGCTATCTAATTTTAAACAGAGAGCTCTGGGAGTTGTAACAAAACAAGCCTCAGAATTGCCATATAGAATTGCCTATCTGGAGGGCCTAAATAATTGAAGGCCAACTACGAAAGCTGAAAAGATCCTGCTTTTTACTAAGTAACTAGAGCAGCATTTTTTTTCCAATTATACTTCTTGAGATTTATGAAATCTTCAAAACAGGATATTCTCTCATTTAAAGTCATTTTACAAACTCTTTCCAAAGCCATTACCAAACTCATTTAGAGCTCGCAACGCAGCTTGCCACTGTGTTATGACACTGTAAGCACTGCTAACTCACCAACCCTGAAAGAAAAAAACAGGGGAAGAGGCCCTTTATCATCTCTCAGCTTTTTTCTTGATATCAAACTGAAAAAGGCTGTTTTTCAATAAAATAAATAGTTCGATGTTTTTAATATGTTATGGTAGGTACTTAAAAAAAAAAAAAAAAACAACTTTAATTTGAGAGCTCTACTTAGAAAAAGAAATTGTGTGTATGCCTGATGATTACACGTAAGAATAGAAGTTGTGATACCCTTATGGCAGGTGTGGAGTACCATTGCTTTATAAATCTCTCTAGGATGAACAGTTATAAACACAGGCTTTATTGGAAATGCCTCTTTCCATCTTCTTCCTTTGAAGTTAATGGAAGTTTTGATATTCTTTTTAATAGTAGCACAGCTTTCTCCTCATTTAAGACTCCCATTTTACATATACTTGCACATATATAAGTGCAAATACTAAAACCCACAGGACTGTATTCACATCCAACATAAATCCGTCTATCTTAATTACAGAAAAATTACTGAGCAAAGAATCCAGGCTATCTTCTTTATTTTTACTTAACATTTGAACTGATTAAAAAGAGGGAAAAAAAAAAATCAACAGTCAGATTGACTTACCATCTTTTTTTATGCTTCTCATTTTGCTGGGAGACAAAAGTGACAATTACTAAAGTATAATTAGTCTCTTTCAATCTCCAGCTTCCTGATAATAATATATATATATTTTTCAGCAAATCCAAGAAAATACTTCACTTTTTAAGGTTATCTTAAATTAATTTCCAAGTCTCCCAAGTTTAGCAGAGTCTTTGCTATTTCAAGGAAGGCAAGTTTTTGGAGCAACAGGCTGAGGAGCTATGGCCCGTAGCAGCCCTGACTCCTGAGCAGGGTGAGCAGGGCAGGCCTCGCTAGCAGCCTGCTTCAACTGAGAGGCCAGATCAACACGTAAATCCAACGTGTAAAGTAAAGCCAGGGGTGTGAGTCAGAATCAGACCTCACAATAGCAACCAGAGTCAGACACAGGACGGTAACCATTAGGTAGGCCCGTGGTGGCGGTCCAAAACCAGGCCAGGAAGCAGGGATGCTGATAAGGATCAGTAAGGCCCACGGCCAGGCATAGGCAAGGATCTGCCTGCGCTGGAGACCTTCGCTCCTACAACTTAGTTCAGAAAAGGTCTGAAATGCTCCAGGCTGAGTCAAAATGGAGCTCCAAGGCCCATGGCAGGGGGTGAGAGGAAGCCTCAGGTGAAACCGGTCAGGACCCTTGATCTCCTTTAGTGCCCTCAGGTCCCAACAGAAAGAGACCTATTTTCATTTTTGAAGCAGCAGCTGACAACGATAATAGTTTTCCCCAGGGAACAAAAGAAGTAATAGAAGATTTCAAAAGAAATCTATTACCTCACAAAGCCTTATATCTTACATCACACCGTATTTTCTTGTAAATAAACTAGGTAGCTAGTTTTTAGCTGCCTGTAGGTTATACAAGAGAAGTATGTTATTTCAAGAATAACCAAGGCCAATCTGTGAGGGTTGTCAAAATGAATTTCTGTGTACGATTTTTAAAAGCCAGAAATACTGGACTAGATCCTAAGAAATGCTGTGTCTTGGGAGGTTATAAGGAAGCCTTCAGCTTCTGCCACCACCCTCCCTTTATTAACATTTCTGTGTTGAGCTTCCTAAAGTTTCTAGGAATCATTGAATCACACAGAAACTGAATCAGTGTATAAGGCTTCCTGTCTTTTTTTTTTTTTTTTTTTTTTGTAAATACCTTAATATTTTGATTTAATTTATTTTACTCATAGATACACAAGGGTCCTGAGACACTAAGGAGACACGTCTTCCTATAGTTACCTATGTGCGTATGTCTTTAAGTTTTCTGGCTGATGAGACAGAGGTAACCATTTTGTAATACTGTTTTCAGAAGCAGATGTGCACTACCAAGAACAGTCTGAAAGACTAACTAGGCACAAGCAGTCTTCTGGCACAAATGTTAGGGTTACGTTACCCAAATCTGCATCATGGCTTGTAAAGAGGTTTATGATATGATCATGTATCTGACAAACAAAGCCATTTAAAGATAACTATCAAGCATACAGAAGAATATGTTCAGCTTCTAGCCACCCTGATGTAAAAAATAAAATAAAATAAAATAAAATAAAATAAAATAAAATAAAATAAAATAATAAAATAAAATAAAATAAAATAAAATAAAATAAAATAAAATAAAATAAAATAAAATAAAATAAAATAAAATAAGAAATATTTCCACCTCACATTATGGAGCATTGATTAATAATGGTTTATTTTATTTTTCAAATGGAAAAAGTTGTGCCCAGCTAATGGATACTGCAGCATCAATGTTTCTAAACAGTGTGCATAAAAATATCGTGTTAATTGGTGAAAGTCTCGGAATTCCTCTCTCTTGGAAAATATTAGTGTGTGAATCTGACATAGAGAGAAGCTGTCTTTGACAGCCTGTTTCATTTACAGGAGAAACAGAAGGTGTAATGAGCCAACTTCTGAGTGTTTTTACTTTTACTGAAAAGGAAGTTATAAAGTTGTTAAGGGAATTTCTGAAATGTAATTCATTGCCTCTGGATTTTTTTAGAAGTATTTTTCATATATTGTAATCCTTCTGAGTCGTATTTCCCTCCCTTAAGGGTTTCTAAGCTTATCTTATGACCCTCAGTTTCCCAGTGCTACACTGCTGACATTGCTTTTTTTTTTTTTCCTTGTGAGCTCTAGAATATTATTCTAGAAATTTTTAATTATATTTCACACAAATAATGGTGCTGTTTTTATGTTTCTCTGTTCACTGGTAGAGAGGGCTTGATTCTGTTTTCAATTCTTCCTTCAGCTGTGGAGAATCAAGAATCTTTATGTTTCCCAAAGTGGGGACAGTTGCTGCTCAGTCCTCATCTCACTGACAACAATCTGACCTACATGTTTTTCTTGGATTAATGGGCATGTCACAGTAATAAGGATAGAGCATATGGGATGTCAGAAACAAATACATCTTTGTAAAACTGGACGTATAAAACCCATAGGCAGTGTGTATACATTTAACTTTATTCATAAAGAGTCCTGTCACACTCCTCCCCAAGAGGACTTTTGGGTTTACCACTGGAGGCTTCTTTATAGGTTCCAGAGGGCACACTGCTTTCAGGACTACATCCTTAAATTACAAAACTGAATTTGCGCAATCTCATGCACTTATTTCAGACTGAAAATGTCATCCGGCTTGGCCCAGATTTCCTGGGACTGTGAAATAACCTTTGTGCCCACACTGCTCAGCCACTCAGTTTGGCAGCCTTCCAGAAGCCCAAACAGGTTAACTCCCTTAAGACCATGGGGACATGCTGTTTTAGATGTTGCCAGTCTTAAATCAGCTTTACCCATGTTGCCAAAGTTTTGTTGTCAGGGCCTTTGGCTCACCATGGAGCTTAGCCTAAAGCACAATTAGTTCATGCCCTGGGTACAAAGGAGCTGTGGGGGAAAACAGCATTGTGTGCAAGGAAAATGGGAGCGACAGGTGAAAACAGAACAGGAACCGTTGGGCTGTACAGTGAAGGGTAGAATCATAGAATCCTAGAATGGCTTGGGTTGGAAGGGGCCTCAAACGTCCACTGACTCCAAGCCCCTGCCACAGGCAGTGGCTCAGGTTGGCTAAGGCCACATCCAGCCTGGCCTTGAACACCTCGAGGGATGGGGTAGCCACATCCCCTGGGCCACCTGTTCCAGTGCCTCACCACCCTTTCAAGTGAAGAAAGGAGGGAGAGAAATGCTTTGCGCAGCGAGCCACAGAACACCTCTCAGAGAGGATCACCGCTCGCCTGCGCGCCACTCTCAAAATGGCGGCTGCAGCGCCCCTCCACCCTTGCCACACTCTCCGGCCCTTCTCCTTCTCGCCTCCGATTGGCGGGGCCCGCGCCGCCAGCCAATCAGCGCGCCCGACGCTCTCCGTGGGCGGTGCCGCGGCCTGGCCCCGGCGGCGGCCGTGCGGGGAGCGGCGATGCGCGGGCTGCGGCGCGGCCTGAGCCGCCTCGGACTCCGCCTCGGGCCCTGGGCGGTGCCGCGGAGCCTCCGACGGGCTTTGAGGGTGGCCGGGCCGTGGCGGGGCCAGTCCTCGGCGGGCTCCGTCTCTGAGTGTGGAGGCGCGAGCATGGAGGAGCTGCTGAGCCGCTCCGTGCCGCTGCTGCCGCCTTACGAGACCAAGGAGAAGGCGCCGCCGCCGGCGGAGCGGCGCAGCGCCGAGTTCGTGCGGTTTTACCGCGGGCTGGAGGCCGGGCCGCGCAGGGCCGAGCTGCTCGGCTGCCTGGCCCGCGACTTCGGCGCCGATCACGGCCGGGTGGCGGAGTTCAGCGCCAAGGTGCTGCAGGCCCGGGAGCAGGAGAGGGAGCAGGGGGCCCTGCTGCAGGCCGAGGACCGGCTCCGCTATTACCTCACCCCCCGCTACCGGGCGCTCTTTCAGCACCTGGGGCGCCTGGAGGGCGGGCTGCGCTTCCTGATGGAGCTGAGGGGCGACCTGGTGGAGGGGCTGGCGGCGAAGGCGGTGGATGGGCCTCACGTCAAGGTGAGGGCAGGGCCGGGGTTCCCCAAAATGAGTCGGGGGAAGGCTTGAGGGGATGTGGTGTGGGACGTCTTGTGATCCCAGTTCACTGTGTAACAGAGCAAAGCTCCTTCCCGCAAGCCATGGCACCAGCAGGAGCTGGATTTGCTCACGCAGCTCAGCCTGGAAGGAAGGGAGCAGCTGGTGGTGTGAAGTAACGGCCTCTCCAGTGGGAACCTGGCTGTGAGCTCTTGTGGGCTAGCGTTAGGGCAGTGGAGGAAAGGCCAGGCTGCCACAGCGTGACACAATGTGGCTGATGTTAAAACTTCGAGGCAGTGTCATGCTGCACCAGACACCGCAGAAGTGAGGTGACTTCTGAGCCCGGTATAGGGCCGCAAGTGACATAGCAGCTGAGCTGTGCTAATGTTGAAGGATATCAACAGGAGAAAGGAGTTCTGTCATGGCTCTGTTCAGCACTGTGTAGAAAATGGGTGAGGTGGAACATCCACCATGGTTATATGGTGCAGCAAGGTGTTGTGAGCATGGAAGAAGGAGCAATGTAGCAGCCAGCGGTGCCAGGCAGTGACAGGACGTCATGAAGGAAATGAAGATTCTCTCTGGAAGAAAGACAATGTGTTGGCCACATGTACTGACTAAAACTTGGCAAAACCAGACTGAATTTGCAAAATTAGCAAAATAGAAATGTGTAAAACATATGAACGCCTGTGCAGCAAATAATACGTTATGTGAGAAACAAGCTAAACACATTTGAAAGTAGGAGAATGTTGTCTGCAAAACTGAAGCTTCAATAAAAGGGTTCTTCTCAAAACATTTTGGAAAGGTTTGGTGTTGTCATACATGTGTGAGTGTGCATAGTTCACTACATCTGTTCTTGCAGTCTTTTTTTGCACTTGTAGGATTTATTTTTCAAATGTAATGTAGGCTAAAGTGAGAGGTGGCGGTAAGTAATGCGTAGCCAGGAAAGCTTAAGCTAGAATTGGTGTGGCTTCTTGTTTGTTTGCGACCGTTTTGGCTATGAGAATTTACTTAAGATACTGCTTCTTCTCGGTTTGGAGTTTCATCTGTGTTAGTCTAATCTGTTTTGCATGAAAACCCAGATGTGAAGCTATGTGTTAACTCAGCTCTTCTTGCTAGATTGTCTGGGAAAAGTTAGGACATGCTTCTGAATTGAATGTCTTGCTCAGCCTTTAAAATCTACTTGATTCTATTGCAAGCAACCATCGGAATAACTAGAGGCTATTAGGGCTACTAGAGGCTACTTCCCGGCCTGTGGGAAGTTCTGACCGTCTCTGTGATGGAGCTGGTTACTGGCAGGTGGTCAGCTCAAGTGGGTTATCAAGAAGTTGTGTGAGGGCGTGTGTATTTATGTGGACATCTCAAGATGTAGGTGTGAGTTACTGTATTACCTGTTCTGAGGTTAAATGTCAAGAATAGAGAAATCGATACGGCACAATATTCAGGCCATTTTTGAAGTTGGGATTGTTGGTTTTTTTCTATTTAATAAAACGTTTAAGTCTTGAGTAGAGAAGGAGGGTTCTCATGATACAAGATGTATCTTGTGATCTTTTAGTGGACAGTTTTAGAGCGGCTCTTGACTGGATTCCCAAAGTACAAGAAAGAGATGAAAAAAAATTACAGAGAAGCTCTGGAATTGGGGATGGGTAGTAAATCCTGCAGTATCATCACTACATGTGATGAACTCTCGTCAATCTAAATTTCTTAAAATATACTTTTAGACCAAGAAGATGCAAAATACCTGACGATTTTTTCTCCATTAATGTCATTGTTCTTGAATCATTAACAAAATAAATGAAGCTCTGCAAACTAGGGCAGTGTTGTCTTCTAGTCTAGTGTTGTCTTTTAGTCGTCTTTTTACTCCTGAGTATAGACACCTTCATAAAGCTTTCAGTTGCCTATTTCATAAATCATTCTTTACCTTAAACATCAACTAAACTTAAGCGAAGAAATACATTTGCTTAACTTACTCTGGTTTTATGTAGTGTGTGATATGTGCATTGCTGCTCTGCTTTCCAAATTGCGTCTCATTATTAGAGTTGTGAAAGCCTCAAAGCACTGAGGTCACTGAACTGTATTAAGAGTGTCCATTAAATCAGAAGTCATAGAAAAATTCTGTGCGTGTCGTATCTGTCAGGATCCAGTGTAAAGCAAATTGGGTTAGAAAAGCTCATTTATAAGAAACGGAGAAGAATGGTGACTGCCTTACTGGAAGACCTCCATAGATCCTTAACATGAACTCTGAACAATGCGTTGGAAATGCTTAAAATGGCAGGCTGTGCAAAGAAAAGGCACGTGCTGTAAGCAGGGTTCAGTTCATGTTTAAGCTCATTATTATAAGGCAAAACTGTCAACTAGAGCAAGACAGAGAAAATTATTGGTACTTCCAGTGACAAGTTGTTATGACAGTGTCTTTCTGTGGATGTTTAAAAGGTGATGAGTTGTTAATAATCAGATAGCAAAAATTAGCAGAAAACTGTATTTTTGAAGCTGTGCAGCCTCTCTAAGGAGTCCACCAAAAATACATAGAAGATACATTGAAAGGGGAAAAAAAAATCATGACATGTCCCAGAGGTGGGTTTTCTGTTAAGCGTATGGCTCCGTTGTTACTATCATAGGCCTTATGGATAATGTTACAATGACCATTTCCAAAAACCAGTAGTGTCAGGACGTGTTGTTTGAAAAGTTAAATTACAGTGTCGCTGGCCACAATTCTTTTTCATGCTGCTAGTTGAAATTTTTCCCTTTCTCATATTCTTTTCATCTCTTAACCTTCCTTCCACCAAAGGCTGGGCACGTTTTCTGGTGTCTTGATACCCGAGTTAATTTTCTGATGACTCATCCTTACAATGCTCAGCATGAAATTTGCTGAAACCCTCTTGTTTTGAGTGTAGCACTCCATATTGCAGTGCAGAATGCTCCCAGCTACATTACTTTTTCTGCTCCAGCTCTTTCCTACTGAGAGGTGTTTTTTTTATATTTTGCTTGCTTTCTCAGTTTTGGCATTTGAAATATAGGCCCTGGTGAAGAATTCATAACAACATTCTTGGTAGCAAACAGTGATCTATCACATTTAGAATTTTCTTCATCTTTCTATATGATTTAGGAAAAAGTCAGTTGAAAGTTCAAGTTGCTGGCAAGAAATAATGGAAAAATAATTTTTATAAATAAGCCTGGTTCCATAATTAAGCAGTAGTTAAGATGTATTTTCGATACTGTGGTTCTCATGTTTGTCTACTAGAAAAACGGAAGAAGTGCCATAATTGTTTTAATTTTTTTTCCCCCTCATAGCAGCCACTCATAAATACAAGAATCTAAAGCTACGTATTTTCTTGAATTATTATTTTTTCTTAAGTGTCTCAAAGGTTTGAACACTACATATAATCAGGGAAAATGGTTTTAAATATTTGTGGAGAAATTGGACTTTAAGGGCAAATTTTTTGGTACGTAGGCTGTACATGACTATCTGGGGAGAGGAGATATTTGTGGCAATAAGTGTTTTACCTAGGTACATCCACAAAAAGATGTATTTATACATACGTATTTCATACAGTTGTATTGACTTGAAATAACTATTCTCCTTGACAAGGGCACCAATGTTCACTCTGAATATTGAAGCAGTTTCCTTTAAAGATCTAAGCAGTCCTTATCTAGAGAAACAACCAAAATTTAAAAGTTTTTCCATTGGAAAAAAACAAAGTGTTTGGTATTTACCTATCAAAAGGCATCTCTAGCCTTTCAGTTACTGTGGATTTGATTTAAATTCTAACATACTTAAAGGCAACGTTGCAGTAACAGTTCTATAACCTTGTGTGTTTGTATCTGCATTGAAAACAAAGTGTGGAAATAAAATTAAACGGATCTTCATGATGCTGGATGGAAATTATAGAATGTGTTATATGGCCTACTGGGATTTTGGTTTTGCCCAGTCTAAAATATTTCTTAGATGGTCTTAGGCCTTTCAAACCACAAAGTAAAAACTATTAAAACAAGGATTACCCACTACTGTGGTGTGAATGTAAAACATTTTTGTATTTCCTCAAAGCATATCAGTTCAGAAAAAGCTTGGGCTGTTAGATATTAGTTGATAAAGCATTATTATTTTGTTCAGTAGAGTACAGTAACTAACATATACAGGTGATAAAGTCACTTGAAAATGCTTGTGTACACTTTAATCATTGTGTAATTGCGTGAAAATGATGCCCAAAAGGGGAAAAATTAAAATAATAATAGAAGATTAAGATATCAAGCAATATAAAACATGAGACAGCTGACCAGCTAGTGATGGTAACTGAGCAGTCTTTCCGATCTGCATGGAGCGCTTGTTCCTACTGCTTCATACTGCATTTATTTGTTCATATGTGAATATGAATTTTTATTGTAAGGGATATTTTGTTTTGGTAGTTAGAGAGGGAAATGGAAGTAATAGTTTCCTCATCAGAGGCAGGTTTTCTTAATTAAAAAAAAAATAACTTTTTCATAAGTTTTCCCATCTGTTCCCCAATAAATAGGGACCTGATGTGAAGATCAGGAAGTCTGTGTTTTGCTGCCCTGTAGCAAAATCACAATTTATTATACACAGCTATTAGAAACCAAAGTATAGCTGGTAATTTTTAATACTAATCTGTCTTGTTGCTCACATTCAAAATTGAGCTGCTAAATAATAAATGTGTGATTTTTATTTTTTTAATGAAACTGTGCCAATAATCTTATGGCTAGAAATTCCTCTGAAATTAAAATAATTTATTTACAACTACATTTATGGAAAGGCAGAACCTTTCTTGAGAATGCTATTTGAATTGAACCTTTCAGTGACTTAGTGTATGTTATCATGTTAAACACAACTCAGTATTTTGCTCAAAATGACTTGAATTAAACTGAGTTTTGGATCCTGCAGAGTATGTCATGTTTCTCTATGCAAAGAATTTTTGTCAGTATGCACAATTCTTTGGCCTGTGTGCAGCCCTGTTATTGTATGAAACATTATTATTTACAAGTGACAGATTATTTGAATTGAGCTACAATTGCCCATAAACAATATTCCTGTCTGCCAAAATCATTACCAAAAGCACATCTGCTTCACTTTCTTTGTTACAGTTGCATGGCTTTTATACCAGCATTACCTTGGACCTAAAGCAGCTCAATAATATGTTCTGCATCTTGGAAAGCAACTTTTAGTTCAGCTGGGCAACATTATGTCCATCATGTGGAGCGCACTTGCTAAACCTGTACCCACTTCAAAGAGGCAAAATGTATCAGATTTCTGCCTTTTCCACTTGTACCAGTCTCCCTGTAGTATAACTGGCCTCCTCCCAAGCTACTCATTGCCATCTGAGCCGTGGTAGTGCCAGTAGACGCGGAGCAGTGCGTACAAACTGACTGGTGGGAGCGCAGCCATCAGCAGCTTTCCCTCCTAGCTGCTAGCCTGCAGCTGGAAGTGGCGCTGCTTCTCCAAAAAACAGATGGATGATGGGAGAGCCACAGGAATCTGATGGTTTGACCCCAGCTCCTACAACTGTAGCTAATTTTTTTCTGGCTTACATTGTGTCCTGACCAAAAAAAAAGCAAACCAAACAAAAAGACCACCAATAATCCTGAAATATGTGGAGGTGGTCACTACACCAAGGGATATTTGACTAATATGATTTACGGTTATTTTTGAAGGCCTTCAGAGCTTTCAAAAGAAAAGCAAGGAAAGCTTTTTTTTATTAACTTTTTTATTCATTTATTAGCATATGTTGCCTTGTGATACAAACACAGGTGGAAGTAGAGTTTGACAGAAGACTTTTGGCACATCTAGCTAGTCTATTACGTATCTTAAAGACAGCTCTCCTGAGCAAGACCAACAAAGAATTAATTTATTAAGTTAGTTTCAGGTAAGCCTACAGTTCTGCTCAGGCTGCTGGTAAGGTGGTGCTGGTATCACACTGTGTCCTATATGCAAAGCAAAAATAAAAAAGGAAAAACAAGCTTTTAGAATCTCTCTAAGGAATATTCATGCTGTGCTGAGTTCAAGAATACTTCCTAAACTCAAATAAAGAATTTTAGACAGAAAGCCTTTAATAATGTAGGCAGTAGGAAATTAGTAGAGAATATAAAATTCATTATGATGATGAATGCTTTTGAAAGTATTTGGTATTAGAGTTGGCTTTAATTCAGTATCACACTGTTTCAAGTCTGTTGTGATTTCTGAGTTCTGTAGTCTTTTTTTTTGCTCCTTTTGCTTTTCTTCCTCAAATTTTTTCACATTTATATAGATGTTAAAAATTCCGTAAAGCCTATGGTTTTAGCTACATCATTGTCAGAGGTATGCATTTTTCTGTTTCATTATCCTGAGTGGGCGGGCACGTGCAGCTGCAGTACTGTTGGATTTAGTGCAGTAATCTTCCTAAGGCACGAGCTTCTTCAATACTCGGAAGAGATTCACAGGTAGAAAAATTTCTTGAATTTAAAATCCTTATTTTCATCAAATTTCCTAAAACTTGTTCCATAATATTTAAACTAATGTATCTGAGCACCTGCACAACTGCTGCTTTATCGTCAAGACTACTCAAACACTTGCGTTTATTGATTGCTTTTTATCTATGTTGTTTTGTGTTATCTTCCATTTTCCTATCTGCAGCTTACTACCGATGTTAAATTCGTTCTGTCTGTAAACAGTCATTGTTTTAGTCCTGTGTGAGAAAAGCTGAGCTGTTAGGCCTTTCATCAAATAGATGCATTGTTTTCCTTGAACTTCCTAAAGATGTAGTTTGAAGTAATTAAGGTTGTTTTTATTTGCATTTGTATGCTATACCTAGCTTACTTAGCAAATATGTCCATCTTTCTTCTGTGTGCAGGAAATGAGTGGTGTTCTGAAGAACATGCTTTCAGAGTGGTTTTCAACAGGATTCCTAAATTTGGAACGGATCACGTGGCAATCACCTTGTGAAGTACTCCAGAAAATTAGCGAGTAAGTGCTAAAGGTTCCTAAGGCTCGTGAGTGAAGTGGTGATGAAATGTATCTAACTGTAGAGATCCACTATTTTCAAGATAACTGCTTCTTCAATACTTTGCCATAGGCAAAGAATAATTAAGGAGTAGTTGCATTTAATGCACTTAAGAGCACACTTAGAAAGATTGAATTAAACAGTGAAGGGGATCTGTTGTCCCACACTATAATCTTTCAGCAGACATGCTGCATGTGTAGACAGCTGTCATTTCTAGTAAATGAATTTCCTTTCATCCTTCTCGGTTACCCTCTCTACCACACTCCCAGAGTTGGTTTCCTGGTTGGAACTGGTGAGGTGTGCAGAATTGATTGTAAACTCTATGTGAAGACCATTATGTTTATTTTTTTAATAAGCATTCACACAGGATCACAGAATTGTAGGGGTTGGAAGGGACCTTGAGATCATCGGGTCCAACCCCCCTGCCAAAGCAGATCTACAGCATTTATTCTTGACCTTCTGTCTAATACTCAAAACTGTAGTGATGAAGTTGGAGATAATTGAATAAAATTTAAATTGTATTGCATTTTGTCATATTAAAATCTTAAAGAAAAAAAATCTCTAAAGAAATTTGTGGAAGTACGTAACTAATATGTTGATGAGGCAAAGAAAACAGGTCTTATGCAAGCTGATTTTTTCCAAATAAAAAGAATTTGTAATATATCACTTAATCTTCAGGGTATTTTGGCAAACATACTAGACTTTCAAATATCATAGAGAAAAGAATTTTTTGAATTATTGTTTGAAGGTGTGGCTGTGGGAGTGCTAGTAGAAATTTAATTTCATCTAGGTGTATATATTGTTTGTCAAGATATATTAAAGCATTTGGCTAGCTTACTAAAACCTATTGAAGTAAAAGATGTTGCGTTCCTGTATCTGCCCAGTACACTCCATAAATATTCAAAATAACAATTTACAAAACACCCTGGAGTAATATCTGAATACTTTTAAAAGAAAGTGACACTATATGGGTGGTATATTAGTGATGAATACATTTTAGAGTAGGTTGAAGTAGAAGAGCAGAAATGCACTAAGATATGCATCAGGCTGAATTTTTAAAGTTGTATGCTAGACAGTGTTGCTAGTAGAAATCCTTTTCTCACTTTTTTTGTGAAAATTTTGAAGTATTCTACAAGGATGATCGTATCTCTCCTTTGTAGTTTGGGAAAGCTAATTCCTTAGAAGTGTGTTCAGACTTATTCAATGACTTAGTCATCTGAATCAGGTATTCTACACCAAATAGAAGGTGCAAATGAAATTTCATAATGAGCATATCCCTGAGAGAGGTAGAAAGCCTTGGTATGCAGGAGGCTTTTACAGTTGACTTTGTCACAGTTTGGTGATGGATTATACTTTTTTGAATTGCAGCCTGATTCTCCTTTTTTGGTTTGAGAATTGTGTTGCTGATATCAGTGGGGAAAAGTACTGAGCTTGTAGGATTGGCGGTGGACGTTTGTAAATGAAAAAGAACAAAACACAAACACTTTTTTTTCTTTTCCCTCATTGAGTTCTGAAGCTGTGCATCCTGTTAGAAACTGGGTTGATTTGAAGCGCCGAGTTGGGCCGTATAGAAGATGCTACTTTTTTTCTCACTGTGCAATCCCAGGAGAACCACTGATAATCTTGCATGTTGCTTTAACCAGTGATATCTCCAGCAGCATCCAGGTACAGTCACTGATATATTCAGCACGCAGCAAAGTGCTCAAATTACAATGTATGCCTTGGGTTTGTTTCATTTTTTAGAGTTGAGAGAGTTGGTTTTCCTTTTAAAAATGACAGGGGTACGCAGAAAATTTTGGAGCTTTCTTCAATCGCTAGAAGAATAAGATAAGAAATAAATTAAGAAATGACAGTAAATGAGATTAAAACTTCAAAGCAGTTACAATTGCTTCTGAAAATTTTAAACCCCATTACAGTTATTTCCTGCACTTCCTAATGGATAAGTAGCTCTTCTTAATACTTTTTGATTAGATTTTTGTTGTTTTTCACAGAGAATAATGAATTAAACAGTGGGAAGATGTGTTAATGCATTTGAAAGTTAAAAGAAAGGTCCCCTCACTATAATTAGAGTAATAACTACAACTAATTTTTTGTTTTCATTTCCCAGTCCATAGTAAAAGACGTGAAATTATTAGAAACAGAAGATGCAGACAAAATCACAACAGCAATTTTCTACTCAATCAGTTTGGCTCAGCAAGGACTGCAAGGTGTAGAACTTGGCAATCACCTCATCAAACGGGTCGTAAAGGAGCTGCAGGTAGGTGTGGCACGTAACATAACATTTGGCCAATGTGCTCCCCTTACGTCTCTGTTCTAGTTTCCATTTCCTCACGTTTATCAATGTGAGGAACTGCCAGGTCTACTGCACTTTCAACTTCTTACCAGATCAACTTTTGAAAAAATGTAAAGAGTTGGAAGAATGTTTTCTGCGATTGGTGGATGTCAGCCAGAGGTAGATAGTGTAGACACTTGGTTGACATGTGCTTGTTCTAGTTGGACAGGTGCTTAAAAATCAAATTAGTACTTTTCTGTTGAACGTATCTCTAATTTAGCTTTAGTTTGATGTGTATATTATCAGATTCACTATTGTCCCACAGTTGAGCGAGTGGGGTATTGTTAACACATGCTGAACAGGAACCCTACTGTTCAGCATATGTTAACAGGGCCTTGATCAACATTTTCTCTTTTCAGAGTACCTGATTGTCCATTGAAATCTAATGGCTGCTCCAGTAGCAGTAATACTTCATTACATAAATGAATTATTTTTCCTGTTTGTTACGCTGATTTGCTGCCAGTTATATATAATGTTCACATGTTTGCCTGGTAAAAAATGTCTGAGCAAAGAAATATCTTTTTTTACAACTTACATCTTTTTTTTTAATTAAACATTTCTTATAATATAGGAAGATGTCTTCAACACTTGAAAGTTACAGGAATCAGTTACTTTATGAACATCTATGAATTTATACAATATCGTGGCGTGCTGTAGGGTTTATTGTTCATGGTTTTAGGACTCCTTGTAGAGCCTTCTTTCAAGTAACAGGAGAAAAGAATGAAAATTCATTTATACAGAGTGCTGTGAAAGAGACAGTCAGATTTCTGTTTTAAGTCCATTATTTCATTTAACAGTCGTTAAGTATTAAATTATTAACAGGGATACCACTTCAAAGTAATGGTCAATGACGGTGTTTGTTTTCATTGTTCCAACTTGTGGATTAGTAATGATGCCTGGAAAATAGTCTGTGATTTAGAACTTCAGTTCTATTTACAAAAATAACTCAAAATTGGATGCACCAAATTTCTACTACTACAAAATGATTGATTAGTCAAGTACTGAATCATAGCTGGCTGCCCTGAAGTTTTTTTTTAATGGATATTTTGGCTGAATTTTGTTGCTTCTTGCTTTCAAAATGGCTTTTAAATTAATTGTCTAAAGTGCAATAGTCCAGGTATAATTAGGCTGTGCCATCTGTCTGATCTTGACTGAGGGGAAATTGGAATAAATTCATGCAGTTACCTACTTTCACATCTGAAAAATAATTTCTGGATAATTGAGTTGCTCTCATAAAATAACCCCATTGACAATGTATTTGTCCATCACTAAATTGCTTACAACACTGGAAGAATTATGAGTGGGTTACAAAGGAAAATGGACAAACCATGCTTTGATAACATAGACCCAAGTTCTGAAATTTGATTTGTCTAACAGAAGAATTGTTTTCTTATTCGTAATTAAGACAAAAGTTTCTACACTTCAGCACTGTAAAATACAGCCCTCCTTCATTGTTCATCAAATACACAATGAATAGAAAACAGAATGGTTGAGATACCTTTAAAAACTGGATCAGGCTGTTCTCTTGTGATTCAGGAACAACTGTCATTATTTGTGCTCTTATTTCTCATTCCTATTCCCAATGCTATTCTGTGCTGCATAGATATAGTTTATTCTATCTGGGAGTACAAAAACTGACAGTTGGTTATGTGTTGCTAGAAATCTTAATCTCCTCATCTCTTCAGAACAAGGCCAGATACTCTTCTTCATCCTTCAGTCAACCTGAAGTGATCAGGCTGAGTGCAGGTGAAAATTTATGAAGTTGAGCGCAGGCCAGTATTTCAGGAGGCCTGATCTGATTGTACAATTTGACGTAGGCTTTAATAATCTGCCAAAACCGGCTTATGTTTACAGGTCAGATTTTTCCTTTTAGGTCAGACCTTTTGAAGTTAAATTTCATCCTCCCAATCTTGTCTTACTTCTAAAAATATTAATGGCCTTGCAGATTTCGCATCTGGACAATAAGTCACCTCTGCCCACTCTTACCTCTTGGCTAGCCACCGATGTCCTTCAGAAGCGTGAGACTGCAGTAACAGTCAAACTGATGTTTAGGAGGGAGTAAGAGGATTTTCCCTCACTGTTCATGTTTTTTTGAACCACATAGCAATAGAATTTTCAATCAGCATAGGGAGTGTCTGTTTCTTTTTTGATTGGAGTACATCTGAAAGATAAAGATTTTAGTATTTTTTGTTAGCTTCTTGCTTATCATAAGATTCACGTTGTAATAAAGTTTCTGTGTAGTGTTTTATTGTTTGTTATCAAGCACATTTATACTACATTGACATTATGAATTTTTATGCATATAATCCGCATTCACTTTGCATCTTCAGCCCTTTTCTTCTACTGAATCTTCTTAAGGCATAAAATAACCAGCACTGTTGTGTCCCATTCCTTGTTTGGAATTTCTGGTCTTATGCCTGTTACTCTTGAGTCACATTTCATAAACAAGTAACATTCTGTGTAATAAGTGAAGAAAAATTAAAAAAAAAAAAAAAAAAAAGTAGTTTTGACACTAACCTTGGGGAAAAAAAAATCAGTAATTTGTTGTGGCCATTAACAGCGTGTAAGACATGTATGCAAAGCAATGCATACAAAAAAATGAAGTGCAAAGCAATGCTTATTTACATGTAGGAATTCAGATGTAGAAGGTGAGTTAATATTTTAAATCCCAATCCATCTTTGTATACACATTATTAGGTTTATTTAGCCAGATACCAGTCACTCTTTTTGAATAGCAACTGTCAAAATAAGGTATTATTGTACATCCAAGTTTTGTTCTGCATTGTGAATTAAAAGTATGGCACTCATCAGTCACTTTGCCTTCTGAGCAACTTCATATAATGTTACTTTAACCTGCACCTTGTAGTTTGAGAATTGATTTTTTTTTTTTTTTGAACAGACATACACTCTTACTGGTCTTACAAAATCAAAAGCCCATCTAGTTACTATGGCTAATTTAATAATAGTAATGATGGGAGCATAGCACAAGAAAAGACTTTTTTTTCCTGACTCTTCGGCACATTTCTGATTCAAAATCAAAGCATGGTTTTGGCTTACTTTGAGGTGGGCAGAACAGATAGATAGCTTCACCTCATATCCACTGCAGATCTATTTCTCTGCTGAATGGATATGAAGAAAGTGTATATAGAAGTCTAAAGTTACAATACATTTCATGCCTTTCTCCAGAAATCTTTTTATTTGGTAGTATTTTATGACAACGTTGTAAAGCTTGGACAGCAAAGGACCCCTTCTTGTAGGTAGATGGCAAGCTGTATAATTTTTGTGAGGTCTGGAGTGAAAAGAATTTAATCCCAAACTGCTTGAAGTACCACTTGTAAGCATGTGGAAGTGTCGTTATTTTGGTTCTTCTATAATTTGTGAGTTAAAAAGGGCTTAAAGCCCCAATTTGTTGAAAATGTACAGTGATTTTAATGAACGGCCAAGTTAAAGGCTGTTATATATCAGTAACAACCTCCACATATCTCATCTACACCATTCCTCATCTTCTTGGGGTGCCATTATAAGGCTGAACAGAGCTAGAGAGAGGAAGGATAATTCAGGACTGTTTATCCATGATGGATATGGTTTTCTATAGTTTTTTTTCAGTTCTTTGATATTTTTTTTATCTTCTCAATTCTATCTTCCTCTTCATTCCAGAGCATAGTTCTTGAATTTGTTGTCTTGAAATCTGAGAACCATTTCCTATTACCTATTTCCCATCTGTGAAGTGACTCTGAGTTCTCATGCTGTTGTTATCAGTGTTTGGGGTGAGAAATTATTTCATGTACTTCTGTGATGCTTACTCATTCAGCTGTCATTGTAGATGTGGTGACTCTTGCCTTGGCAGACTCCTCCTTTCAGAGGAGAGAAGCTGTGTGCATTTCAGCTTCAAAATACTTATATTGTGAAATACTTACACTGCAGTTAGGTTCAAGACAAAGGCAGGGCACATAATCGGCACTGCTCTTGGCAGCCTGTTTTACCCTTCTCTGGAAGTCCCACTTCAGTGCATTAAATTGCATGCATGTGCACTCTTTCTCTCTGGTCAGGTCTAAGTAAAGGACTTCCCAAGGTTGTGTATGTTCAGATTGAACATAATTCTTTGCAGCAGCATAATAGTCACTTACTTGAGAAGGCACAAATGATACCACAGTACTGCTGAGTTGACTTGTTGACAGCAGCTGAAACAATGTACTCTCAGCAAAAATAAAAAATTGTTAGTATCAGAAATTACATCTCATTAAGCTTGCAGCTGCCTTTGTTTAAAAAAAAAAAAAAGTGGTAGGAAAATATTTTTTTTCTATTACCTTTGCATTGCTTTGCAATAAACAAATCTCTCCGTAGAGCACTGCTAAATGTTCAGGTGTTGCAAGTTACGTATGTTGAGACTGTCTTTAAATTAATTGATTAAAAAATACTTTGCAGAGAGCATTTGAAAGACTTGAGGATTTTGTTGTTCATTGTACAGGAGTAGTTAATGCTTAATACACTTATGTAATTTTCTATTTGTTTGAATTAACTTTTGTGGACCTCTGATTTGCAGAATGTTACTTGATTCAAACTTTCCCAAAACACTACAAACTTTTAAAACTTTTTCTTACCCTTTAGTAAAAATCCTTTATCTGACTTTGCCTTAGCTTAACCTGCTCTGACACTTCCACTTGTAAATGTCTTTGTAACCTCAAAACTGAATTCTCAGCTGTCATTCCTCATAAGGAAAACTCTGAATCGGGCATGTCATGAATGTGTATCACTAGATCAGAAAAAGACATAAGCTAAGTTAGAAACATGCTAATAGCCATTCTTTCCCCCCACCTCTCCAGTGAAGCCTTCATTTGGGAAGACTTGAAAACTGTACTGAGACATTGAAATAGATGGTATCTGCACTATAAAGTTATGTCTATAAATAAAATAACATGTCCAGATTCCTTAAAAGAAAATCTCATTAGCAGGCAATTTAGACCTTAATTTTTAGAAATCTTCTTGCTAATTCTCATGAACCAGTTACATAGACTGCTAACTTATATTGGGTAGCACTGCTTACCTTCAAAGACTGTCTATCACAGCTGAAAATATGTGATGAAAATATTTCTTGCAAATGATTTTTTATTAGGACTGTTAGAGAAAGTGCAGCAGTAGAGGCTCTGGTGAGGATTACAACCCTTGGTGTTAAACTCATTTGGTCTGCGGTTCTGCATAGTAGCCAACAGCCTCCCTTGGAGTCTTGCAGTAACTTAAGCAGCTGGAGGATGTGTGAAGTTGAGTCACAGAAATGGGTCCTCAGTTTCATCTCTTTATATGCGCACAATCAGGAGGTTGAATCCTTAATCTCTGCATAGCCATTACGATTTGGTACAGGTATTGGTACATTACCATCTGCCACAGGTATTGTAATGTAATTGGGTAAAAGGGAGGGATATAACAGGGAGAATAACAGGGCCTCAGGGAAGGAGCTTGTGTCATGTACAAAGGAAATCCTGGGCGATAGCGTGCTGCTCTAAATATGGTGTTTGGTGTTTTTTTTTTTGGTAGTTGCTTGATGAAAGTTTGTTACACAAGTAATTTAGAAGGGTTTTGTAAACACATTTCTGTTGTTGTCCAAGTATGTGCTTTTTTGGATTATTTTGGGGCAAGCAGTGGGATGAATTCATTCACCTGCTGATGCTGCTTTAGTCCCAGTTCTCCCTATACAGATCTGAGAGTAGGCTACATGTTCATTGTTGGTTATACCGATGTATATAGAGCAGAGAGCAGACAGCATAAATAATCTTCTCCATTTCTTATATTTAAGCTTGTGTTGCTCCTGGAAATGAATTCTGAAACAATCTCAAAAAACTAGTTTAAAGAAAAAAAAAAGTGGGTGCTGGTGCTGGAAAACAAGCAGGCAGATGCCTTTCTAGGGAGCTGATAGGTGCTGGCAAAAGAGCAGACAGATAGATTTCTCATTAACAGACATTTAATTCAGAATGTGTTTATAGCCAATCTAAGTGGTCTGCGGCTCTGCAGAAGGTACATCATAGCAATTCAGTCCGCAGATGACAGACACTGATAACTGGTGGAGCCTTTGAGAAAACTGCTTAGAATTTTATAGCCTGTGGCATTTGGGGGAGAAAACTGATAGCTACTATGTGACTCAATAGAATGCTTAACAATTGGTGGCAGATTTTAGCTTTCTGGTTGGACTGTTGATAATTGCTACCTTAATTTGATATAGGTGACCTGGGGAGATTATGATTTCCAAAACAGACTTTGCTTTCATTGATGAAAAATGTGACCTTGGACTACAGCTTTCAGAGTGCAAGACAGTTTCAGATGAGTTTTAGATAATAGGAGAAATCTGCACGCTTCTGCAATTAAAAAAAAAAAAAAAAAAAAAAAAAGCCCCAAAACTAAAAGACAGTCAAAACGAAAAATCCACTCCAAAACAAAATGAGCAGCTGCTTCTTAATGGTGTGTGGGTTTCTGACAAGAAAATAAACATTAATGGATCTCCACCAATAGTCTTAAAAACTAGCACATCAATTTAGTAACAACATAAATGTGCACACTTCACTGCATCTATTTATTTTTACAAGAAGTGGCCGGCTAAGATAAGCTCCTGCACTCAAGAATTTATCAGATATGTAATAGTCTGTACTATAGCTTCAAAATGGGGTCAGTTTCCTATGTCTTATCTGTCCTAAGAAGTTAAATAAATAAATCCATTTTGTATTTATTAATAGAGCAGGAGCTACCAACTTTCTGATAGATATTTTTGGGTTGGGCTTGGTGAGCAGGTCACTCCTGGAAGTGAATGATAAATAAAAAGCAGTCAACATCACAAGTCCTGCCATTTTCCTTCCTTAATTAGGAACTTTGCAGCGGTTAGTATTAAGACACAGATATGGGAAGAAATTATCCACTTGTTGTTTTGTCATAGTGGATGGTGTGTTACCCTCTTACCTCTGCAAACTAAGAGATGAGCTCAGAATTTTTAGCCTATGTAAGCACGGGGGATGTTGTGTGAAGAGCCATTAGTTTTAGTTCAGTACCCAGTATTTTCCAATACTGTGCTTTCATAGTGGTGGTGCAGAAGACTTTCTGGTAAGCAGCATTTTCTTTCGGTCCAGTCAGTTTTTTTCCTTTTAACCTGAAAGAATAATTTCAGCTTCCCCAATTTCAACAGGACTTTCCATCTTCCTCTCTCAGGTTTTAACCCCAAACAACTGTGAAGAATGCATGAAAAACCTAAGCCATGTGTTCTCAAAGGCAGTTTTTATAGGATAAAATAATATAATCAGGGAAAAAAAAAAATATATAATCGGGGGAAAAAAAAAAACTTTCCTTAAAATGTTGAACTGTCTACTCCAAGAGACATTTTTTTAATTAAAACATATTCACTGTATTTATGTCTTATGTGGCCGTGGTTTGCCATAAGAAATCACACAACCCTAATAAAGTATTTTTTTTATAAATGCTATATTTTTAAAAATTGTCGAAAGAGATGCTAAGATATCACTAAAAATTACCTTCCACAGACATCTTTCCATCAGTTTCCAAAGAATGCTTTTTCTTTTATGAAATCCAAATGCAGTAAAACCTTGTAGTTGTACTGCACAAATCTTGCTACAAACACATGCTTCAGAATGACTCTTAAAATAAAATATTGTAGTGTCCTTGAGTGGAGACTTGAAAAAGTCAGAGATCAACGCCTCAGTAATATTGCACTCTGACTGTAGTTGTTGGCAATATGACCCAGCCAGGATTTCCTGGGCTCTCTGATTACAGAAATGCTTGTTTTGTTCAATATGATACAGAAATGAGTGTTTTACTGAATAATTTGCTTTTTGCTTTATCCAGTTCTCCAAGGAGATGAAATGGGATGTTTCTTTGTAACTTCTATCTCCTGATCTTGTTCATGTCTGGTCCCCAAATAATTCTTTGCCTTATGTATTTGTGTACTATTTAATGAACTTCTGATGAGGGGAGGTGGTAAGGTTACTCAGTTTATGCAGTTGTGTATCACAGAAGTGAAGAGATGGTAGGTCTGAGATGGCTGGATGTATTGTGGCGCTGGAAGCCAGCAGAATAGCAGTGTGCTATTTGGGAAGCTCCATGTGGAAAGGAAAAAAAGATGTTGTAAATAACCAGCTGAGTATTATTTCAATTATTGAAACTATTAGAAACATTACAAGGCTTAGTGCTGCAACTTGTAATGGCAATATGGCATGTCTGCTTTCCCTGGCTCCTGTATTCTCACGAAACAGACCACAGACAGCAGCAGTGTGTGGAGCACAGCGGTACCTGAGGCTGCAGCAGTGCAGGTGCAATTCAGGCACTGTAGCAGCATGCATGCCATTAACATTTGCTAGCGTAAGATAGCGTCTAAGTGATGATGACTTTTTAATGGTTATCTGGGAAATGCTTAAAGTAGAACAAAATGTAGTTTGTAGTCATTTAAAGACAATTTTCCATTGACATTAAGATGCTTCTATAATGCTGATAAATGTCTCTGTTCTTACCACTGCCTCCTTTATGAACAGTAATTAAAACACAGTGGTTGTTCCACCTCATCAGCGGCTTACCTTGGTTCCTTGTCCCCCTGCTCCTTGAACAGGTTTGAGCTTTGATGTCAATTTTGTTAAAACCAAGTAAGAGTGAGTTTAACAACCTGCTCTATTCTTTGCTATTGTACCTCAAAACTAACATAGAATGAATAACATGAAAGGTAGCTGGCATGTATAGAGAACCTCTTCCAAAACTTCAGGAAATAGTTATTTCATAAAAAACACAAACCCACCAAAACAACAACAAAAAAACAAACATCATACCTCTACTGATTTCCTCATGGTCTGAACCGTCTTTCATTAGTTAAACATAAAAAGTAAATTATTGAAAAGGTTTTGACAACTTCCATGTTGATTTACTTGTTTTTAAATCTTTTTCCTCTGAATAACATCCTTATGGCACATGATTGCATTTGTTTATTTCTGCCTATAAAATGATAAGCCAGAACAAAGGTTTGGTAAGTACTATGTAAGTACTTTTAAATAGATGGCGTGTGCGGACTGTAATTCAGTCAGTGTTAAATTTTCTTAGCACTCCAAATGCTTTTTAGTCACTTACCTGTTACTGTCCATGTGATAGATTCCCCCCCCCCCCCCCCCTTTGGTCTATGTGTATCAGTTAATTATCAGAATCCTTCATCTTTACTCAAACTTCTAATTGTGAGTCAGTACAAAACTCATGAGGTTTTTTTTCTCCTTTTGTCTGTAGAAAGACCTTCCTCAGATAAAAGCTTTTTCTTCTCTGTCGCCTATCCCTGGATTCACAAAATGGCTTCTTGGTCTCCTCTCCTCACAAATAAAAGAGCTGGGAAGAAATGAACTTTTTACAGAATCAGAACGCCAAGAAATCTCTGAGATCACGGAGGACTCTACTACTGAAACTCTAAAAAAGCTCTTAACTAACAGTGAATGGGTGAAATCAGAAACATTAGTCAAAGCACTGCATTCGCCACTTATGAGATTGTGTGCCTGGTATTTGTATGGAGAGAAACATCGTGGCTATGCTCTTAATCCAGTAGCAAATTTTCATCTTCAGAATGGCGCTGAGTTGTGGCGGATAAACTGGATGGGAGACACGAGTCCTCGGGGCATTACAGCTTCTTGTGGCATGATGGTAAACTACCGATATTTCTTAGAGGATACAGCCAGTAATAGTGCGGCGTATCTAGGGACAAAACACATTAAAGCCTCAGAACAGGTTCTTTCCTTGGTGTCTCAGTTCCAGCAAAATAGCAAGCTCTAAGTACTAAAAGAACTAAGAACAGGTATCCTCACCTATGAAGAGCTTTAAAGTATACAGTGTCCATATTTACATGAGAATATCCTTTATAAAACAAATTTAGTCAGCACAGCAGGATGCAAAATTATTTAAATTATCAGTTGTTTTATTTACATTGTCATATATTCAAAGTCTGGTTTGTTGTGGTTGAGTCACTGAGTTCTAGACATCTGTTATGTACAAATGAACTGGAGGTGTGTATTAAAGGGTGACTAAATTCTCAGTCAGTTTCAAGACAACGGTAACTCAAATGGGAAATACTACAGCAATACCATTATTCTGTTGATGATAAAGCTGTATAAATGTCATGCTTTTGGTGGGGATAGAATTAACTTTCTTCACAGAGACTCGTATGATCTGGTGCCTTGGATTTTTGATGAAAATAGTGGTGATAACGCACCAATGGTTTTAATTGTTGCAGAGCAGTGCCTACCCAGAGTCAAGGCTCTTCTGCTCCCTGTGCTGTAAAGCCAGTGAGGAGGCTGGGGGTGCACAAGGAACTAGGAGGGGACACAGCCAGGACAGAGACCCAGCATGTCCAGAGGGCTATTCCGTGCCATGTGGTGGCATGCTCAGCAGTAAAAGCTGGGATAAAGGAGGAAGAGGAGGCGATGTTCAGAGTGATGGCATTCATCTTCCCAAGAAACCTTTACATGTAATGAGCCCTGCTTTCCTGGACATGGCTGAACACCTGCCTGCTGATGGGAAGCAGTGAATGAATTCCTTGTTTTGCTTTGCTTGTGGCTTTTGCTTTACCTGGTAAACTGTCTCTATCTCAATCCATGAGTTCTTGCACTTTTACCTTTCTGGGTAAGAAAGGTTAAAAAAAACTGGGGAGAGTGAGTGACCGGCTGCGTGGTGCCCAGCTGCCTGCCAGGTTAAACCACAACACTAAACCACAGCTTCAAAAAGAGCTGTGTTTTTCTGTTATACCACTACCATAAATAAATCAGTACCGAAGCACCTGGAAAGTAGCACTGTATGAAAGTAATTTTTGGGTGAAACATATTAGCAGAACAGTAGTCTACAATTTTATTTCAATAATACCATTGTTTTTTTCTACATCGAACACTTACATAAAACATCTTACTATTTTCCGTTTTCAAACTCACTAAAAATCTCACTGATTCTGCTTTGTTGGGAGCATAGAAAAGCCTTGTATTAATGTTCTTGAAAATCAGGTCTTCTCAGGGAAGCAGGTATGTAATATTATAATTGCACTTTAGTCTGCTAAAATATAATGAGCAAGAAGGAAGTGTTCAAACAAAAGACTTGATAAAAGAGCTTTTTTAATGAAGAGGTAGGTGTGATGTGTAAACCAATAAAATAAGATTTCTCATTAAATCATGTGTTTTGTATTTCATTGTGTACCTTGATTTACTTAACAGCTTTTGTCGATAATAATATCACCAGAGAAGTAAGACTATCTTAGCACAGTTTGATGCTGTCATATAATTCCCAATTTCTTCCCTTTCTGGTCAAATCTTGTTCCTGTTTTTGGGAGAAGAATTATACAGGGGAATTGAAAGTGGTAGAGTCCCTGCTCCTGTATGAAAACAGGAGTGAAGAAAGCTGTAAGTTTCTTCACTAAGAGAAATTGGCCTTTCTCCTAAAATAAAATTATATAATTGGTTTTGCAATCTTTTTTTTAATATTCATTATTAGAGAAAAATCCCATTCTTCGGACTGGTAACCGTTACATGGACCTTATTTATAAATATCTTCTAACCAGAGAAAAGTCAGGCTAACTAGCTTGTGTTCATGGTAGATTTCACAGTACCGATGATTAAAGGAAAGGGTATTTCCCCTGCCTGTTACTCTCTTGAGGGGGGGGAAAAAAAAGGCACTTTTATGCAGCAGCTGGTCATCAGAAGTGACAGTTATATTCCAGGTTGCCTTCATTGTGTTTTTAAGAGCTGGGGATCTAAGGCCTAAGGTTTAAAACAGTTGAAGAATGGGAAATTTTTAGTAAGAGACTTTGAAAAAAAAAACACCTCCATCTTGGCCAATGTGAGGAAGTAATGTCAGAGTGATGGTCTAATTTTGCTTTTGGGTCAATAGTTTATGGTAAGTAGTCTGCACAACCGCACATGTGTGTAGTCTTTATAGTATATGTTTTCAAGTTCCATCTGAAGCTTGATGTGAAAGTTTTAGACCTGGGAATTGAACATATGGGAGAACACTGTTACATATATATAATATATTCATTTTTCAAACACTTCATCAAAGGTAGCTATCTACAACTTAGAGCATCAGAGCAGGTGACCGAACAGACTACATGCACACTTTCTTTTTCAAGTGGAATGGACATTTTGCTAATCAGGTCTTTACCTGGTGCCTTAGGGTGAACATGTGCACATAAGTATATTAGTACAGCAATCTTTGCTGAACTATTACGGGACGTGCTACTTTTCACAGAATAACACAATCACAGAATATCACAGAACATTAGAGATTGGAAGGGACCTTGAAAGATCATCCAGTCCAATTCTCCTACTGGAGCAGGAACACCTAAATCACAGAATCATAGAACTGTAGGGGTTAAGTCATGCACACAGGAATGCATCCAGGTGGGTTTTGAAAGTCTCCAGGGAAGGAGACTCCACAAGCCCCCTGGGCAGCATGTTCCAATGTTCTGTCAACACTTTTTTTCTGAGTGATGGTCAGAAGATGGCTTCATTCTGTTGCTGGGTTTCCAAGCTTATTGCAGATGGAAATAAAAGACAATGCAATAGTCATAATGGCTACACTTACAGGATAATGAATTTTTGCACTTGAAGCCCCAAACAGATGTATGAGACTTAGTTCAATAACTTGATAATATCTTACAAGGAAAACAAACAAATCTTGCTAGCATTTTGTTACCACCTAAATTACGTCCCCAGATAAGCACATTATTGTGCAGTGCTAATATCTGCCCTTGGCTTGAGGGAAGCATGCACGTCTCTTTCTATCACTCCTAAAAGTGGGAAGACAGATACTGTCATTTTGGCACGTCAAAGCAGTCATAGAAGTTTCTCTAAAATTCTGATAAACTCCTGTACCCCATGTTTCCCAGACTGCCTGCATAGCTGCCTACCAATGTAATTTAGCTGACATGTTGTGAACAAGTCTGCCTCTTCTGCCTTGCCTTATGTGTATGCCACATTTCTCATGAATTGACTTACCAGTTGCTTCCTGCATTAGCAATCAACTCAGTTTAGTCAAATTCTTAGGAGTTGTGCTGAGGTGCTTGAGATGTGGGGCTGAGCAGCAGATTAAAGGCAAGGATCTGCAGCATCTTCCAGGAGCCATTATGGATGGGTACGTTTGTTATCCAACATCTGTTCTCCATCAGAGCCCTAGCACCTGCAGAGTTATTTCCTCTTCAGCCATTGTTATGGTTTTGGTTATTGATTGTGTTTTGCTTTCTGAGGTCACTTCATCTGTTTTATTGATAAGATAGCAATGGGAGGCTCAATTTCCTACCGCGAGTTCTATACCAGATTCACAGTACAATTTTAAATGCAAAAAAATCAGATGAGGATGAAGGTGGGACATTCCCTGCTCATAAAAGCCACCAGCTGTTAATTGCTATTAGTTTTCTTTCATTGGTCATTGACTCCTAAGCATCTAGCAGTGCTTGGATTTTCCAATTTCTAAAGACCAATTTTAGCATGAATGATGCTGAAGAGAAAAAATAAATATTCACCATCTGTACTACGTCTTAAGATAATAAGCATGTCATTAGAGAGGGATTTTATTATATCAAAGGGTGTCTTCACAGCTCAAAAAGACAAGAGGAGGCCAGTTTCTTCCCCTCCTTCCTCTCAACATGTAAAAATTGTTACTCTGGTTTTGAAGAGCAGCCGTTAGCAGCAGGGGCATTGATAGCTGTCAGGTAACACCCACGGGTCTCTTATGGGGTGACAACTGGCAAAAATAAAAGAGCAGTCGCTTCAAATCTGTCGCTTATAGGTTCTAAAATGAGACATACTGAAAGCTGAGAATGGTTTGGTAAAGTTACAGTTCTGTACCAGTGCTGTGTGTGACCGTGCCAGCAGCCCTCCCAGAACTAATGCTATTCACCTGTCCCGCCAGGGTGACATGCAAGTTTCTGCTCTGGTAGGAGGCAGTGCTATTGAGTGCAGGTTTTTAAGCAGCACTGCTGAAATAACTGTGACTTTAGGCCACGATGTAACACTCTAAACAGTGTTTGGGCTGCCCCACTTGGGGCAGTCCATAGGGGGGAAGAAAAGGCCAAAGCTGTAAGGTGTGGCAGTGTTCGTTCCTCACAGAAACCACCTCACGGCCTTACCTGCTCGGGCCCTCACAACGTCCTGTGATCGCCTCCTCAGGAGGGCCCATTTTGCCAGTAGCTTTCACCGACCACCCTGGCCCTTCAGCCTGGATCTGTGACCTTCTCAGGACACTTCTGTCCCACCTTGGGGTACCATTTGTCTAGAAGGAAAAAGCGGAGGCTGGTTTTGGTGGCTCGCTTCCTCAGTAAGCAATGAGAGCTGCTGTGCTGTTAGGTGCATCACGGTTTCGCAGCTGCATCCTGCTCTTGAAAGCAAATCAATAGAAATGATGTTACTTTGTCACTTACGCTTGTTTTATGACCAACTTACACCATTTTTCTTCTCACAGGAGTACGGCCTCTATCGGTACAAGTTATGTGGAGTTTATCAGGAACTGTGCTCTAGCATGTGCCCAGGAAGGGCAATGAGAGGCCAAAATCTTGCTTGAAGGGAAGATATTCAGATCAGTTGCAGATGCTGAGCTATCACAAAGTCCTGTTAAAGAAAGCAGTAAGTGTTTCCTGAAGCAGATAAACCTATGTATTTCGCTATACTCTTTTAGTTTATACTCTTTTAGTTTAGTTCAGACTTTCACGGCCTACAAAACATGTCACCTGTGGTCTCTGTGCAAATGAGTACAAAGGTTTAGTAGACCTGATAAAATAAGATAATAACTAAGATAATGGTGGTCTGATTCTTCAGTGCTTTGATAAAGAAACCCATGGAGCATTTACACATTTTTAGCATTGTTTTCTTTAGAAAAATAAGGAATGAGGAACAATTACATTTACCAAAAGATTAGAAAAAAAGAAAAAAAAGGTTTGAATTTTTCAACAAATTAAATAGAACAGAAATGTTATGTCTCCAAGATACTCATTTCCAAACACAGAAAAAATATGGTGGAAGAAAAAAAACACGCTATTAATGCTACTCAGAGGTGGTTTCTCAAGCAGGCAAGCCAACCACTAGGCTGTTGTATGGATGTTTCTCATGATTTAGTACTCCTCTTTGAATGAATAGACCTAAAGGGAAATCCTGTGTCATAAGCTTCTTCAGACATGTCTCTGCACTTATTCAGGTGCCTGTCTGTTGGTGGATATTTTTCCATATCCGGCTGCCATGGAACTTGCATTAAGGCATCTACATACATGGTATGCAGGGTAATAAGGCAAGCTGAACGATCTGATAGTGTTGCATCCAAGCTAGGTGCCTACATTTAGGTAACTGAGCAATTGCAAGCAGGTCAGATTGAAAATACTTTGCAGTCAGACTAGTCACTAGACTTTTTTTTTTTTTAAGAATATCTGAAATTCTTCAGAAAAAAAAAAAAAAGCTTCTTGCCACATAATATCTAATAAATGATAAAATGAACATATACTTATTCATATGAAAATAAATTTGTATCAGCATTAGTTAGTAATTGGAGAATGCTGTGGATACAGCAATATGTAATCTGCCTTGGTAGTTATTAGGTTAAGTTATTAAACCTTGTATACTCAGATTGTAGCTGAGAGCCCAAAGAGAGCTTAACGTGGGATCGGGTTCCAGGCTCTGGTTTCAGCTCAGGTTTGTTACAACAGTGCCCAGAAGCCATTACCTGCCTGATGAGTCTTGCAGCAGACGGTAGTTCACACAACACATGTCAAACCTTGCTGAAGTTGTCACTGTTCATTGCCTTCTTCGAACTTGATACCAGCCCACCCATTAGCTACTACTCCAGAACTTGGCTAGTTTCCTACGGCTCTCCTAATTCCCTCAGAGGTGCAGGGCTGGAAGAACAGCTGGCATCTTAGCCAGCTTTCTCTGGTTATCAACCCCAGTTAAAGCCTGGTATCAGCACCAGATGCTTGCTGTCTATGCAGATTTCTTAAGGTAAGGCTCAGATGTTCCCTTTAATTTGGCTTGCTAAGCGCTGGAATCTGCTGATCTTATTTAAGCACTACCACTGCTGAAGTCAGTGGGAGGTTTGTTCTCTTGGAAAGTGTTGAATTTGGATGTATTGATTGTTTTCTCACAGTGAAATCCTTCCAAATGCAAACACGAACTACATGCTTTCAAGGCTGTAATAAATGCTGCAAATGCAATTTTTTAAAGGAGTTGCATTAATTTTTCATGTGACTGGAGCTGCAGTAACTGCAGGATGCACTATCTCACTGCAATAGCTCACATCACATTGAAAAACAGGAAAAGGTATTGCCTTTTTGTATTCTGTATAATATTTATGAATACCAATCTCTTCCCTTTTTAATTATCTCTTTAGTATGGATAGAACTAACAAGGACAATCTCTGAAAGGCAGCATATGCAACTAGTTGCTGAAACAAATAAACTAGGCTGGATTGGTAGGATCATGAGGAAATAAAAGGTATTCTGGTTCCTTTTCTTAGAAATGGCAACCAAAGCTTTATATGTATATATATGTATACTACAGTTGTTCAAACTATTAGAGCCTTCTAATTTTTATTTTTATTTATTTATTTATTTTAATGAAAGAACAGGAAAAATAGAGGAAAATTAAGATAACTATTTTGCTGAAACAGATATGCAAAGTTCCCACCCCAATGTGATTCGTAAACCAGACAACTCATGAACCCAATTACTGGGGATTAGGCTGGAATCATGCACTGAATCTTAACTGCAGCTGGAATTTGGGAGTGTTGGGGATGCAGGGCAGATAAAGGGGAAAAAATTAGAATTAAAATGACCTAGGTTGTTTCTGCTTAATTACAAAAAAAAAAAAAAAAAAAAAAAAAAAAAAAAATTGAAATGATGCTAAAAGTTTAAATAGTGAAAAAAAAAATCATTAAGTTGGTACGATCTGTATCTAAGAAAATACTTAGATGGTCTTTATGACCCAGGACAGTGTTTAAAATGCAATTTAAATATTTAAGATGTTTGCTTAATCTTTTAAAGTGTTTTGTGTGTGTGTGTGTGTGTGTGTGTGTGTGTGTGTTCTCCCCAAAGAATATTCTCCAGAAGAGATGGCCTTGTTGAAAGTTCATGTACTTACTGGAAGTACAGCTCTCATAAAGACTTTTAAACTTAAGAGAACTGCGATAGTGAAAGTATAAGGTTTTAATTTGATTTTTGTATAAAAGTCTTTTGAATTCTAACCAAATTTCAAATAGTTCTGTATTCAAAATATGTACTGTACTATAGATCTTTGATCCTGTACTGAAATTCTGAAGCTCCCTGCTTTCCTTATGGCACACTCTCAAGCCTTTCTGTAATGTGGCAGTTGCAGACTTGGTCATGGGGTGCATGTCACTGTGCTACTTGACAGGGTTGTTAGCTCTACTGGGGAAGAGGCAGGATAACTGCTGCAGAACCATGTGTGACAGAAGTGTCCCACTAATTTTGGGAGCCCAACGTGAGATGTCTGCAACTTGATTTGAGCTAGTACTCTCGTAGCACATTATTCGTGCAAAGTGGAGCGTCTGTGTTTTGACTGTTAGTCTACACCGCTTGACAACTTTATGAACTGGGGCTCAGCTGTCTCTTGCTTGACACTTAAAAACAATGGAAAAATCCCCTGCTGTGCCTGTGAATGTCTGCTCTGGGGACAGCTCTTCAGAATCCCAGGGAAAATATGAGAACAAGCCTGGATAGCATTCAGGTCTGAAGGAGGGCATCAGAACTGAAGTTCCCATGGTGCCTGTTGCCCCCTTCCAGCACCACTCTCCTTCCTGCTCTGCTTTGGTCACACTCCTTCCCCTTTTTGTTTTGGTGACCCACAGCAGAATTGATGCTGCAGGTGACAGTTTGCTTGCATCCCATTGACTTGGCCTGTGCTGCACACTGCCCTGGGTGCCTGGGACTCTGCTGTAGGGCTAATCCTTGCTCAGACCCTGCAGACCTGACAAGGAGCATGAACTCAGCAGTACAGCTGAACTGCTCCATGGACTTAGCTAATTATTTTCCCCTGAGCCTGGGCAAGCAAAGATTTTGGAGGCTTAGCGAGGAGGGAGAGCCTAAAGCATCTCTGTGAAATACTGGTAATATGCATTTGAGCAAACCGATACCTGTTCTCCCTATGTTCTGAAAGAAATATCTAGTGCTTTTCTTGCTCACAATTTTTTACCAATAAATAGTTGTCCACTGTTTCCTTTAATTTTTTTCCCAGGCAGCCTGTAGGAGGATGCTTGACCGAGCCATAGTGAAAAACAAAGGTGATATTTGAGCATAAGAAATTACTCTGTGAGTCAGAGCAGCATAGCTGCATTTCTCTATGTTTTTCGTTATGAATCTGATTAAGATAAGGTCACTCAGAAAACCAGTGAAAACAAGAAAGGCTATTGTAGTAGGCCACAGTTACACAGTTCAATCAGGATCCTGTGAAATGTCAGGTGAGAGAGCAATAACCACAGAATGAATGATGTAGGAGTGAATGCTTTTAAAACAGAACAAGGTTGTTGGAACTTCTACATAGACGTATCATTTCTTTTTCAGAAGGAAATGATACGGAGGATTTGAATATGTCCGGGCTGAAACAAGTGGCTGAGAAAGGGAGTACTGAGAGAACAGGCTTTTGATAGAAAATATATTGAAGTAAGTTATCATGTGAACACTTTGTGCCTCCCTGAAGTGCACACTTCTACGTGTAGGTCATTGTTAATGTAATAGGATTTATCAAGAGGGATTTATTCACTGTGTTGTCACTTCTGCTCTTTCTGCTCCTTCCCTAATGTACAGCACATATACCAGTAAGTATTTAATGCATGTATACCATATACACACACATACAAGTATGTATGCTTTGATGAATACCTGATAGAAAAGTAGGAGGAAAGGAAGTGCACATATTATCTTGTTTGTAGAAAAGTTCCTAATGAGAGTAACTTAATATTTGAGATGAATACACATGTCTGTGTCTGTTCCCTGCAGCAATCAAGCCATTTTGTTTCTTTAGCCCATAGTAAACTCTAGGGTGGTTATGGGTTTATAAAAGGAAAACAAATAATAGAAAAGAGTGAACCAAATCTTGATTATTATCATGTTGCACATGTATTTTTTCTCAGTAAGCTTATTTATTAGCGTATCAGTGAGTATCATTTCCCATGGCCAAGCTTATAAAAGGGAGAAGAGAACAATAATTAGATAATCTCTCTGACTCTTATAGGATTAAAAACTTTTGCTGAAATACTGGTTCTGTTGAAATCAACACTAGAACTCCTAATGACTTTCAGGGAGCCAATAGTGATTTGTCTGTCTGCTTGCTCATCTGGTCTATCTTGATTTATCTCAGGTTTGCTCTTCCTTTGTGTGCTTATTGCTCTTGATGCAGCCTATCAAACCATGCAACCCCCTATGATAGCTCTGTGGAGATATATTTAATTTGATTTGCTGCTGTCCCCAGGAGCTTATTCTCTGTCAAACAGCTGCCTGTTGCAGTGAAACCACAATCTAGAAGAGTATAATGGTTTACAGATAGAGCATTTAACCACCACCACTGAATGGCATATGTCTGATAAATATGTTCAAAATATAGTCTTGGATATGCAAAGGCCGTTGTTCTGTAGCAGGTCCAAAGATACGGCTACAAGTGCAACACAGAATTAGCTGGCAAACTTAGTGAAGAGTTTACAAACGCTTCTACTGTTTGAATGTTTCCACACCATACATTTTAGTTCATTACTTCTGCTCAGGTTGTTAATGTAACAATAAGGTAGCTTCAATATATGTTCCTGTGCTTTGTTCCTCTTCTATTCTTAATCTCTCTCCATCTCCGCTTGTTGCTCTCTCTTCCCTCCCCCTCAAAAGGTGAAATAAATGTCTGCAAAGGCTAGCTCAAAATCTATGTTAACAGCAAATTAACTGAGGCTGCTAAAGCAAAAAAAAGACGCAGAAATGCACATCATTTGCATGTGTTAATAGGAATAAGGAAACAAAAGAAAAAATAGAAAGTGCCTGTACTCCATCACTGCCAGCGCAGTCATTTGTAGCTACCCTGACACTGATCTACTGACACTGGCTTCATGCCAGAGTACATCCAGTAAGTGAAGTCCTGCCCTTGGTGAAAGTGCTTTGATATTAATTTCAATAGGGCCTGGATTTTATCCACTTATTTTAATGGAGTAATTAATTTCTATTATTCCCATTTGTATGTTGCTTCCCACATGCTCTTGGGATCATATAGATGAGCACTAAAACTAAAAATGGAAACACTGGAGTGTCGTGTTAGAATGACATTTTCGACTCGTCGTAAAGATGTTACCTTAAACCTTAATGAAGTTTCATGGGAGTAGGATGGCACATTCCCTAAAACCTTGCCTGCCCAACCTTTCCTTGAGCTGCTTCCCATCCATTCTGCTCCCCAGCACTTCAGTGTTCACTAATATATTTCTGTGCTCCAAAGATCTCCCTGGAATTTAAACTGTTCAAGCCAAACCAGCTCATTGTGAGGGAAGTATTTCCCAGAGTAGCCAAGACGGTATGTCAGAAGGGTACCAGCAAGACCCCATGGATCAAATCCTGGCTTCATACAGGGTAGAGGAGATGGTCTGTTTCTTCAAGGACCCTTTTGAAGTTGAGTTTCACATCGGCGGTATCAAATTCAACTTTTCCTTGCCTGATGGGTTCTTCTATTGCTGTTTTATCCCAAGTCTTTGTACTCTCTTACACCCGATTTACTGACTGGATTTCTGAAGTCTATGTTCATCCAGCTCCTCACACTGCAAGGAATTACCAACACGTGGCTTAGGCATTCACATGTGTTCAGGCAGCTTCACTTTTGAGAACATTCAAACAGATGCAAAAAGTCAATCTTCTTTTTTAGATCCCAGTATTATCTTTCATTCCGGCCTTGGTACTCATCTCACAGGCGCATTTACTCACAGGATCTTGAATAAATATGGTCCAAAGGTCCTCTGAAGCTACTACAAAAGGGTCTTAAGGTCTTTTTTCAGAAATACTCATCATAACATAGGCATGCTTTTGGGGCAGATATATGCTTCTAAAAGGTCTTTTGCTGAACCCAGTTCTCCAAAATGCAGAATTCTAATAAGATTTTTTTTTTTTTTAATAAGAAGAATGACATTTTATTTTTAAAGTGATACCTCATTTCTCACAGAAAACATAAACAAAATATCTGTGCTTTTTTTAACTGCTGACTAATGCTCTTAATAGCAGCTCCATGCTAATCATTGCATGAAAAAAAGGCCCATAAATTTACTGGGCATTATGGGGATGCACATCCAGTTTAGATTGTGTTGGTTTTCTTTATAGGAGGTGTCAGCAGATGTCCTCAAAGTGTTTTGTTATTGAGCACTAACTACCAGTGTGTCTAGCTTCATAAGCACAAATTTTGTCATCAGAATTTCATTGGGGTGAGGAAGAGAAAAATAACACTTCCTTACATGCTGCCAATCAAATGACTGACACTTATATTACAATCTCGGCTGTGCTCTTCACATGAAACTATGGCAGGTTACTGCAGGCTTCCAGGGAATTGCCCTTTTTAAAGAGCAAAAAAAGAGAGGAAAAATTATATTTGCCTTCTTTCACCAGGGTATGTCTGTACACAGCAAGCACATTTCATAAGCTTGTTCTGTGAGTGGCAGGAGATCCTAGGGTGGTCACACATGTTCTAGCAATAAGAGGCACAACACATTTGGAAGGGAAAATTTGCAGAATAACTCTAATCCAAATAAATCAGAAAATAGTGATAAGAGTAGGATTAACGTCCTAACCCAGATCTTTCATAATTTCTGGAGAAAATGCTGTTGCAAAATTGTACCAATGGTGTAGCCAATATCCATGCTAGAATAGAGGAGGTGGTGAATAATGATTAAAAAATATATATTTCCTTATTTTTAACATATTTTTAATTTTACTGTATTTGAAGTAACAATGGAGATGGACCAGGTTTTGCTTGCTTGCCCTCCCACAGCCTCATGGTCATGAGCAGCAGAGCCAGTGTCATGCCATGGGCAGGTCTGTGGTGGGCCAGCCAGCGGCCAGCTGCTGCCGTGTTTGTGTCCAGCTCTTTGTCCTGGAGCGGCCGTGAGGACATGGGGATACCAGCTGTCAAGAGCTCCTCATGTCTTAGATTGATGACCACATGCAGGTTCTGAACATTTTTTTTTTTTTTTTTACCAGCAATTGTACCAGTCTTTGCCTTTCCATTGCAGTTCTATCCCACAGCTCGAAGAAGCTGCCTTAGCTGAAATCCCCAAGAGGCATCTATAGATTGTTAAAGCATTTGCAGTCTCTGCAGTAGCCTTTATAATTCTCTAATATGTGCACTCTTTTTTTTTTTCTTTCTTTCTTTTGCAGTGCACAGTAAAATATTGCATTGCTACTCTTTTGCCTAGCTTTAGTAATTGTTTTATACAGTACTTCAGATAGTAAATCTTTTAGGTGCAATGGTAATGAAAAATTCTTCTGAAAAATTAGTCAGTATATTTAACCAGTTTTATGGGATATATGTGTACACCTCTGAATAATGAGATCATTGTCTGTATGCTTTCAGTTTTGTTTTTTTTTTTGGTGCCGTGGGCTTGAGGTATTTTGCTTCTTGGAGAGTACAGAAGCTTCAGGATGTAGCAAAGAGGTCTGGGGAACATTTCAAAATATGGACAAGGGCATCAATGAAGATGAGTAAGCAGAAGGTGGCTGTAGAAGAAAACTGGATTAAAGGGAAAGTTATCACAGGTCTTACCTCTACTGGGTCAGTGTCAGTCTGCCCTGGATGCTCTGGTGTCCTTGAAGTTTTTCTTGATGCATTTGAAATGTTGTTGTGTGTGTGTGTGCTCAAACAAAAAAAATGTACTTATATATTTTTAAACAAGGTGTTGTGTTTTCTGGATGTATTGTTCTCTGACTAGAGTTTTGCTGTGCATTTAGAGTGGGCGAGCACTCCAAGTAGACAAGCGTGAGGTCTGATAAATACTGCTTGAAGAGGAAAATGAAAAAAATCAGAAGTCCTGGACAAAGCCTAACCTTTGAATGTTAACAAAAAAAATTGAGGACGAGTGTATGTTCAGGTGTTGTACATTTATTGCAGGTTATTATGGAGTGATCTGGGTTATAGTTTGAAGCTTTTCTTATGAATAGAGAAGTGTGGAAGTAATATGTTTAGTTTGTCAGAATATCCACTAGAGGGTGAAAATCAGAGGAACCTTTGGAGGATTTAGCACTACCTCATTGATTCAGTGGGACTTTACCAGCTTGCCCTGGCTAGAATATAACCCAGTAAGTGTAAAAAATACACTAAGCCACATGACAATATGAAGTTAAGCAGCATGAAGATTGTTTTTGCAATCCTTTCTTAAGTGGCTTGGGGTTGCCATTTTATGAGTGAAGGAATTTGTCTTGAAATTTGTCCAGAGTGACAGGGAGCAACTGAGCATAGAAGCTATGAGAAGAGGAAATGTAAACCAAAAAAAAATACAATAAATTCAAACCTTCATTTTTCTCACTAAGTACCCACTCGTTAATCTAAGTAAGTCTGCTTACCCCCTTCTTTCTGTTCCAAGGCTGTACTTTGTTGGTAGCCATCTATGGTAAAACACGCACACTACCTGTTCATGTTTTTTTTTTTTTTCCTCCAGTAGGGTCCCATAATTCTTTCTAATCTACTTAAAGGATTTAGCCAAAGTATTAATGTGAGCCAGAAGGGATAATGTTGTTATTTGATTATAGAATAACACTGAATATCCTTTAATATAGGTAATGTCTATACTTCATACCCCACCTTTTCTATACTTTACAATTTCCTTCTCTCCCCTTGTTCTTTGTTTTCACTTTGGCAGTAGGTCAGTTCTTTCCATTTGTTTATACATATGATCAATAATTCAACATGAGATACTTCCCAAACAAGCCCCTGAAAGAGGTCTAGGTGAGACCAAGCACATTGTCAAGGGATCTTTCTGAGTGTTCATTCTAGCAGCTCCAGCGCAAAAAGCTCTGTAAGCATGTGCCAAGTCTAAAGCCTGTGAGTGGTCCCATTTCTTTGACTTAATTACTGATGTACCCTGATGAATTAGGGCTACAAGTTGTACCAACATTGTATCAAATAATGTCAGACAAATCCAGCCTTCATTGTCTATGCTCAAAGCTGGGCAGACGTGGGCTAGCTCCATTTCGGAAACTGTACATGCATATTAATAAAACAATTGGTTGGAGCTCATAAGCTTTGTTAATGAACTAGCTTGGGCATGACTCTGGACCCATGTATTTAAATGGCTTCAGATCGGAGCAGGCTTACATCCTACCAGTAATAACACAAGCAATCCATGTTTGCCATCCTCTTCCCTCTTCCAAGGGGGGATCAGAGGGGACAAGCAATGAAGCTAGAGTCAATGTGTGTGGATGAGTGGCTTACCCAGGGCTCAGCGAGGTCTCCTCTGCCAGCACCACTGGGCCAAGAGTTCGTGTTTGTGTGTCACATCAGTTGCAGAATGCACCTGGAGATATGCTGACAGTAGTCATCCTAGTACAGCATTATGCTGATGTTGAACTGGGAGGGTTCTAGACTGGTAGGTACTAAGGCTTCTTCTCCATCCCTTTTAAAAACATTTTGAGAAGCAGAAAATACATTTTTGCTTCATTTCAATGCCTTTGCAAAAGATTTACTATAATCCTTGTTTGCAGTAGTCAAACATAACCAATGATTCTAAGGTTTGATTTGGCAATTGAGCTTATAAAATAATGAATATAATCCCTCCATCCTCTACTGAACAGCTGGTGCAAACTTATTAAATGGCAACCTTATTTTGCACTGGCTTCTGTTGGATTTTTAGCTATTCCATCCTCTGCATGGTGTGCTTATTCCACACATTCTTTATTTCCTGTATTTCCACTAGTCTTTTCTCTATTTACTTACTTTAAGAAAGGTTACTTTCAGTACCTACTGTTCTGTATGATATTACATGCATCACTTTGTGTAGTATTACCTTTGATCTAATGCCTACTATCGACCCAAATGCTGTCATCATTCTCGACTTCTCACTCAATGATGTTTCTGAACCACTTTTAAAATCAACACTTCACAACCTTCTCTAATTGATTTCCCTCTCCTACCACTCTGTGTTTGAAAACTTCTCATATTCTTGTCATGCCACACCTCCTCATTGCTGTCTGTCATCCCATCTGCTCACTTTCCTATGAGACCTCGGTCTATTCCATACACATTTTTATACACGTAGTGTGTGTTGGTGTTGTTGGTCCTCTGTAAAGCAGCAGATACTTAGAGAGCCTTGGTGTTCAGCTTTCCCCAGATAAAATTTAAGCAACACTGAAGCAGATTATAGCATTATTTTACTTAAACTGTGTATAGTAGTCCTGTGAAGAGACAGTCACACAGGTAATCACTCCGGTAATTAACCCAGACACGAATACCTGGCTCCTACACCAGAAGTTTAGCCTAACTGGAAAGAGTTTATCTCATACTGGATACTGTCTTCTTACCTACTGCAGTTTTAGCCATAATGCTTACATCATTTTACTACTTCTTGAGTAAGCAGTTCTTCCATGTATTAAGACAAAATAAAAAGAAGTGTAAAAGTGCTGTTTAATGAAATGGTTTCCCTATAACAATGTAAGTATGGGTGCAAGTGTCTCACTAAATATATAAACATAGATAATCCTCGCTTTCTAACTCTCTTCTTCCAAGCTACATTTTTTCCTTTATAACTCATCCCTGGAGAAAGGTTCATAGTGAAAAATCATTGCTAACTTCATTTTTTCGCCTTCCCTGTGCATTTCTTTCCTGGAGCAATAATAAGAAATAATGGGTATAATGCTTTCCTATGGAGTCCATAGTATGTAACAAATAGTCTGTTGTTTTATTTGTTTTTGCCATATTTAATTTAAGTGTATTAATTTTTCTCCTTGCCTTATCTATTTTCTTTGTAAGTTCAGAGGGCTTTCCAACCCTTTTTATAATAATTTTTTAGGAGCAGATCAGTTTTGTAGTTAGATGAGGAAATTAAGATTCAGGTCTCAAGTCTCCCCCACTTCCTTTCTGGATTAACTTCCACAGTTCCCATTTTTCTTGAGCAATCATCAATAAAAAGTTGTAGGTATCTAGCTTAATAAATTGATTGTAAACCAAAATCAATCAGTCTACAACTTAAACTGACACAGGAAGACAGATATTTTATTGGTGTCACTGAAAAGCAGGTCAGCCGAGCCACAGAAATCAGCCTTGTTAGTCTTAATTCCTGTATGTCTCTCTTTTTTTTTTTTTTTTTAATGGTTGTAATATCTAATTTACAAGGAAGGAGCATTCAGTCTATTTAAGGCTTGTGAAACATTCACAGCTCTGAGTGGATTGCAGCTGATGGGTGCTAAGCTAAATGACATTTTCTGTCAGCAATTCTTCTGATTCAAATAGTTTTGGAAAAAAAATGCCTGGATGGGAAGATTCTCTTGTTATATCTAAGCAAATTTAATGAATCCAAGGACAAAAATATTTCCTTAGTTATGTCTTTGTGACCTTGTTTTGTTTTCTTCATTCGTTCAGAGTTAGAGGAGACATTTGTATTAAAAATGGAATCTGTAATAACTTACTGTTCACTTCCTGGACTACAGGTTCAACTTGGTTTGACTAGTGAGGATTCCCACTAAGTAAGGCTAGAAAAATAGAGACTGGAGAATCTAGGTCAGAACCATCTGGACCAGACTCACTGGGACCCAGTCTGTGCAGATAGTTTCTGTCCACCTGGACAGAAGGTTGGAGGGACAGCGAGCAACAAAGCAAACCATGCAGGCCTGCTAAGTGCTCTGGCGGTCCTGCAGCTGAGCAATGCAGTCACAGAACACAATTCATCCTCATTCAAGGCTAAAGTGGCACTCAGGTGTGCAATTGATTCTTTGTGCTTTGTGTCAGTAGCAGAGGAAACACCTTGCTGGCCTTTCTGTTCTGCTGTGTACCCACACCATTCCTGCATGCTGCTGAGGCCTAGGCTTACCTGTCGCCCAGTCTGATAAACATCAAAACAGAGAGGAAATTTTTTACATATGTTAAAGAAAACAGGGTTTGCAGGAAGATAAATTCTCCTTCAGAGCTCTCAGGGAAAAGAAAAAAGGAAAAACAAAACAAAACAAAACAAAACAAAAAAAAAAACAGGTAAATAACACACATTAAAATGTTGGGGTTTTATTTATTTATTTATTTATTCACTATCTCTTTAGATCTGGGGAGACTATATCTGCAGTCATTCTGTGGCATTTTCTTTTCTGCTCCATAGGGTTATTGAAAATAAACAGCTCCTTGCTGTTTATTTTGTATGTACTTCAGTACAGGCATTGTTCTGGATTATGCTGTAAATAACTGAAGACTTTCCCTTCTTCCTGTGGTATCCGTGCAGGTTCAGTTGTACAGCATCACCATAAATACAGAGTCACTGCTTGAGCACTCCATCCAGCATAGCGGACCTTCCATTTCATGGATGTAGTAAGCAAAGGAATGTAGTTGCAGGAGCGTAAGCATGACTGAGAACTGCTTAATTCTTTGGCTTATGGACCAAGGCTGGCAGGGGGTGCTTATTTCCTCATTTCTTTCTGGCTAATATTTGCTGAATGATTTTTCAGAAAAAAATTTAATCTCTGTTGGCTCCTTTGCAAAACGGGTAGCATTTTGTTCTTGCCCACATAAACGCTGTTTAATGGTACACTGAGATCCTGGAATGAAAGCTGCCTTATAACTTCAAAACACTGTCAAGCTAAAAGTGCAGCAGTATCAAGTATGGATTCAGTTACTTATGCAGGATGCTTAAAAAGTGTAAAGAATTCTTACTCTGGTATTTGAGACCTAGATGACTTATCAGTGCCCTAGTAGATTGACCTTAAACAGAAAATAATCTAGTGCCTCATCCAAGCAGATGCCCAACAAAGCAGGGCAACAGTATAAGGAGGGGAATTTGAGGTCTTCATCTGTAGCACAATGCTTACTAAAGATAGTTATTTATTTCTTTTTCTTCAGCTCCCATTCCAGATGGGAAAGTTTTCCCTAGCCAGCTCAGTTTGTCTTTTCAGGTAGTTCTCACATAACATTCTTTTGACGGATGTAAATTGCAGTGCAATTATAATTTACTCTATATGAAATTACTATTATACTTTATAATCTTTTCATTTCTAAATTTCTTCTCATAGCTGCAAACCAAAATAAAGACTGTCTTTCTTTTCTTGGAGAAAATTAAACGTGCATATTACTGTTTTGTTATTAAATGCCACTTACTTTATTCCACTTGTTCTATGCAAAGAATGGACCCTTTTAAAAATAATAATGATAAAAACTTACCCTTCCATTCAACCCATGGGTAATCTATCCTTGAAATTACAAAAAATATTTGTAATAATCTTAAAAAAATTTACACATCTCAGTAGTATTCAGTTCTGAACCCAAGCTGCACTTTTTTCTTGTCACCTATACATATTTAATACACTTCGGGACTTATAAAACAATGTGTTTTAGACTAACAGCTTAGACACAGCTGTTCAAAGCAAGTTTCAAATTAGGTTCTTGGCCTGTAGCTAACAGTATCCTAATAAAATATAATAGTAAATAAAATGCAAATAAATAACTGGGAAATATAACCAAGAAACAAGAAAATAATCTCCCTTAATAAAAATGAGATTGCATTGCATAGGCATGACTCCAAGTGCCATTAGGATGTTGGCTCTCCATTATCTATAATACCTGAAATGTTTAATTTGCAGCTATGAACAATATTTAAAACACAAAAAAGCAGGGCTCATGCACAAGTAATTTGGAAGTAGTTGAACACCCCAACTTTCAGAATAATCTTTCATTTATTTACAGAATAATATTTCATGTTGCAATACTGAGGCAAGGATCCATGATTTGGTGCAACAACTGTGCTAGTTTGTCTTTAGGATCCACAGGCTGGCCCCTAAACTGACACAATGCCTTATTTCTGTTGATGTCATTTGAATTACGATGGCTTACTCAAGCTGAGGTTCTGGTCCTATAAGTTAGTAGAAAGATTATTCCCCTTTGGTGACTTTGAGCCAAAACAGAACAGAACTACGACAGTGGGAAACTGAATTAGTCATAGATGATAATTCAACAGTGTTCTGGCCCAAAGCTCTGCTCTGGGCACAAAAGGGGATAAGGCAAGATGCTCCCTAGTTCAGGGCATGAACATAAGTCTTTCTGCAAGTTATGCTGCTGGGAAATAAAGCTATGCTAGCGATGTTGTGTGCTTTTAACCTTCAGTACATTTATGTGAGAAAGCAGGGGGAATGAAAATGTATAAATGTGCCTGTCAGAAATCTTGATCAGTCTGGGAGGTTTATAATGTGCTTGTAAAAATATAGTATGGTCTATGGCTTTTATATGGTAGTTCTTAAGACAGAATCACAATTTTTAAAATAACTGCTACTTAGTCATAGGAGAACAAGTCATAAAGAAAATTGTACCGAGAATTTTCTGATGTTAAAATCTTGGTGAATTTAACAAATGAAATGTTTCAGTCCCTATCAGGCAGCTTCTTATTCTGTATTTATTCATGTGCTTAACCTTGGGCTTTGTGAATTGTCCCATTAACTGCCCCTGATGCCCTCCTTATATATTAGTTAGTTAAGATGGGTAACAGCAAGAGCAAGCAACCCTGGAGAGACATCAGGATGCTACTGCACTAAGTACTGTACAGACGCACAATAAAAATGCTCCAAAAGCCTTCCAGGTGGAGTCAAGAGAAAAGAAGTGGGTACAAGAGAAGCAAGCTCTGAGAGAAGTAGGGAAAGCACCAACATTTTGTGGTCTGTCTGAAAGGGGCTGGTTTAGACAGGCCTGACTCTTGGTAGGTTTGATGGCACTGAAGGGTTTAAAAAAGGACAAAAAATTGTTTCAGAGGTACTTAAAGAATGCATGCCTCGGGGGTGAGGCAGTGAGAGGACAAATGATAGTTCCCCTTGAACAACTTAAACTAGTGGGATGAAAACTATGCACACATACAAATCTGCAAGACCAGTAGCTATGTGTTCAGGGTGATTTTTCACAGGTTTCTCATAATGTATTTGAGTGGTATAGTCAGAGGTATAGACCTAGCTCTGTGGGGTAAAATAATTGAAAATTAATAAACAGACTCAGCACAATAAAATTCTAATTATGAAAAGGCACAATTTTTCAGCTTGAAAAGATGTAGGGATAGATATATAGGAGCTATGTGCAAATAATTTCCATCAGGTTGGAAAAAAAAAAAGCAAATATAGCTTTCACTATTTATGACTCTTTTCTTGGACAGTTGCTTTGGTTTTTAAAAACAGTTTTTGGTATTTCCTTAATTTCTTTCTTTTCCTTCCTATTCTCTTTATGCCATGGTTGAGGAATTGCTACCATTAATATTTCATAACCTCCAGAGTACGTGCTAAAAACGTGGAAATGTAGAAACAAATCACATTTTGGTATTAATGCAATATTGCAGAGTGTAGTTCTCAAGGCTGTGCAAAGAAAGGATTAGACTTTATGGGGGAAAAACCTAGCAGTAAAAATGTGTCTAGCAAAACACATTGAGAGTTTTTAAACAGTTTAAACAATTTTATCACATTCTGTAGTGACTTATTAACAGTGTCTTCAACCTTTATATATTCCAATAACAACCTGATGTCTTCATCTTATCTTACGGAACTATAATTGGCTGAATCCAGGTACCAGTGCCTTGAGGCCATACAGTCTTATAGACTTTAATGACTCATTAGGTATTTATTCACTTTAACTTAAACAGCTCAGCCATTTGTGGAAAATGAGCCTTTAAAATAGAATTAGGGGTTTTTTACCTAAGTGTAGTGTATAACCTGAACTGCTACTGAATTTAAATTTCCAGACCTGCCAGTTTAATTTGGCCTTGCTGTCTTCCCATTTCAAAATGGGTTATAGCTTTGTAATAACTTCTTATGCTGAAGCTCTGGTGGTAGTTAAAACTGTTTGAATTAAACAGAATGGCACCTTTAGTTAAAAAACAAACCAACCCACCACTAAATATCTGGTTAATGTATTTCGATAACTCATGCTGACAGGTGTCATCTCTACAGGCTATCTCTAGCCTTTAATCATCAGAAAGCAGGGACTGAAGGGGTCCTAATTAATCTGAATTTTAGCCAGGGTGGTGGGTGGTTCTACTTCACTGTTCAAAATAGCACAAGCCTCAACACACATGGTGAACCTTGGGTTGTGTCCAAAACCATGAGCCTGTGAGAGAAAGAGACTGTAAAAGATCACAGAAGATGGGGAGAATGTGATAGGCAGTTGCCTTTAACAGCTCCAATTGAAGCCTGCACTCTGCACATTGAGCAGTGGTCACACTACATGTGAATCTATTGTCCCCTTCCACTTACTGATCTGGAAGGTCTGGCACAGAGGAAAACATGGTTCATGTGCAGGATTTCACATCTCTGTGTATGAGGCCACAGAAAAGGCTGAGCTCACAGTGCAATGGCAGGCACTGTCTGCTAAACCATAGTGTTCTCTTCACAGGAACTGTGGTACAGCAGGTAGGGGCTAACACTGAAATTATCACTACACCAGTGTGGTTTGGGACATCAGTACTGGTGGATACACACTCTCTATTGTCTCCCATTCATGCAAATCCTCTCTGCACATGATAACAGTGACTGACAATAAGAGACTGTTCCATCCTGTTTTGAGTCTCTGTCTTTTTCCTGAAAAAATACAAATAGTTCAATGAAAATGTACTACAACCTTCATGTTGTTGAACATTTTTTTTTTTTTCAGGAAATTACTAGGCAAGGATATATGCTATTGGGCATAAAGGAATTGTTAGTTCTATGTAGCCATCACTGATTATCTCTTGGTGCATGCAAGTTTTGCCAGTGAGCTCGTCCTTCACTGCCCATGCTGCCATGCTAGGGAAAATGACATAGGCACGTGGCATGTGAAATAGAGAGCATTATGTGAAGGACACCATGGACTTTATAGCTGTATTAAGGTTTTTGGAACATAGGGTTCTGAGGAATGGTGAGGAATGCTAGGAAGAATTCTTGCCCCATGAGAATGCTGGCTCTAGTAGGCTTGTGATAATGACAACTGAAACTTTTCATCTAGAGTCAAGCTACACAATTTTACATTCTAGTAGGCCTATTTCTTTCAGAGACACCTGTACCATTAGTCTCAGGCATCACAACCTGAGAGAAGATCTATTTTATGAATGCATAAAATAATCATAATCTGGAGATTGCTTTTAAACTGCCATTTTTCCAAGTTTCCTTGTTTGTTCATTTCCATATTTCCACGTATATGGTCTGGAAATGTCCATATTTATTCTATTTCATTGCTTTTATTAGAAGAAGATGCTATTATTTTTTTTTTTAAGGGGGAGAGGGGAGTGGTTTTGTAAAGTGAAAAATTCAAAGCCCTTAAAATGCTTAATTGTAACGGTACCTTTAATATGAACAGATTGTGATAGGTTATGCAAGTTTCACTCTCATGGAGGCATGGGGGTGGGGGCAAAAATACAGCCTTGTTAAAGTTGTGGTCTAAACAGTAAACAGGCCAAAACTGAGGAAAAACAGATGTTGTTTGTTCTTCCATTTAGAATCAAAGGAAAATTAAATACTGAAGGATTGATCCTCTTCCAGAATGATCATTAAGGTTGGTTAGTTACTTTAATTCACTTAGAGTAGTGCTCAAGACAATTTGTTTCTGATATCCCCATCAGCTAAAGCAAATGGTTTTCTTTTCCTTTTCTCCCTTTTTACCTGATGAGACCACAAAAGGCATTGTGAAGAGGGAAGGGCAGGAGACAGGAGCCTGTTTACTCATGCCACGTCCCTTTTTCATTATCCCGTGTCTGTTTTCTGCATGCTGAACACTATCTACAACTTTTAATGCCCAATTTAAATTGATTTCAAATAAGCATCAGAGGAATGCATAAGCAGAGATGTCTGTTTCACATCAGGGAACAGCAGAGAAAGTATCTTGGTCACCCTTTCTTTTAAGCTTGTATACTCTGCTGCATGTATGCTAACTCCATGGATCAGCACCTTTGAAAAATGAGTCCATTATTATACAAAATGTCCTTATGAACCATTTTTAAAAAAGCAATATATCTACAAAATTAACCCCTGGACAGCTTTCAAGGCTCTCTCCCTTCCATAATAACATGGTCACAGTTAGAAAACACATCTTGATGTTTAATTACTGCAGACAATTGGGATGTCTGCAGTATCTATGCTATTGAAAAGACAACAGTGATAGTATAACCAGGCCTGCTATGATGTATATGAAATGCTACTGTATCCTCTACTGTGTGTACCTCGTATCACATAGTGAATAGAGGGGTCACAGTCCCTTAACCTTTCCTCTTTCCATCCCAGTAGATCCATCCCAAGAAACATTATTAGGATAATGGTTCTTCTGGGGCAAGATAGTTACCTCCTAAATCAACATTACTTCCTAATGAATAGCAGTTTTTTTCTGTGGAGCTCTTGAGTTGGGCCTAGCTCTGCTTAATTTAAAGTAGCTGTGTTGACATAATATATTTAGACTTCTGTAATGTGTTTGACTTAGTACTGCACAACATTCTGATTAAAAACAATTATCGCTATACAAAATCGGCGTTGTACATATTAAACGGCTCCCAAACTGTCTCAACGATAGCTTGTGGAAGGGAGCTGTAAATCAGGAATCATCACTCAGGGGAGGTTTCCAATTCCTCTGGGGTCTAACTGTAGGTTTGGTGAGACAGAGCAGAAGATCCAGCAAAGAACGGCTGGTATAAAAGACACAAAAGGCTGATTTCAATAGTAAGTCAGGTCATGCAGTGGACAGAAATCATCCAGCGTCTGCTTTCAATGTAACAAAACCCAGGTTCATAATTTAGGCTATACTTCTCCAGTAAGTGCTGTACAATAGAAGTGAATTAATCTGAAAATGCTGGAGGACATCATGTGAACCCAGCTGAATGTGACCCCTCAGAACAGTGTGGTAACTGAGGAGGCTGACGTGTGACCGCATGAACAAGGAGGGTGAGGCATGGTGAACCGCTTCCATAATAGCAGCCTCTGTTTGACAGAGAGACACCGTGTCAGCTTTTGAAATCTGCACTTTTTTTTTTTTTTCCTCTTTTTAATTTTTTCTGCTGTGAGTGGTGCCCCTGCCTGGGAGCCAGCAGTGGGGGCCTCTGTGAGGGGAAGCCTGCGCTGCCTCACGCAGGCCACAGCTGGTTCCAGATTGTTCCATGGCAGCCCCACCTCAGCGCACCTGAGGCACTCAGCAACAACGGCGCCTCAGGGACAGCATATTTACTAAACAGCAAAAAATCCTGCCTGGCAGTGAGGGATAAGGGAAAAAAAGTGTGAGAAACAGCAATGTAAACCCCAAGGGCAGAGGAGGAGAAGGAGAAGGAGAAGGAGGTGCTCTGAGCAGGTATGCCCCCGAAGCCTGTGGAGGAGGTAACATGGGAACAGGTGGATATTCCTGAGCAAACTGCAGCTTGTGGAGCACGGGAAAAGTGTGAGGAAGAAGCAGTTGGTAGAGAGGAGCTGTTAGGTACAGACTACAGCTCCATTCCCATTCCTTTCTCCTGCTGAGGGGAGGGGAGGAGCTGGGAATGAAGGAGTGGGCTGAGCCTCAGGAAAAAGGGGTGGGGAAAGTGAGGATTTAATTTTGTCTTTGCTTCTCACTATCCAAATCTATTTTAATTGGGAATAAATTAATTGTCTCCAAGTTGAGCCTGTTTTTCCTGTGAGAGTAATTGGTAAGAGATCCCCTGTCTTTCTGCTGACCCATGAGCTTTTTCATCCTGTTTTTTCCTCCTGCCCTGCTGAGGCAGGGGAGAGAGAGAGCAGCTGGGTGGGCACCTGGATGCAGCCCAAGGCCAACCCATCACTATTTCCCTTTGTAAAGGGTTCATAACGCACATATAAAGATCTGAATTGGTAACTTCAAGGTCATCAACCTATTAATCTGTCTGAAGAGAAGGTTTTGATGTGTTTTGGTCATAGCCTGTACGAGAGAACAGACTGCATGAGGCACAGCAGGTAACTCCTTAACATAACAAGCAAAGTCAGGATAAGATCCCCTTAACTTTGCTTAAACTATAGTGACTTATTCTAATTGAAGATATGGCCCTACAGGTCAATGGAAAAATAACTGTCCTGTGTTGACTTTGAGCCAAAATACAGTAACTTAGCAACTGAAAGCAGGCTGAGACCCGGTGGCAGACAACTGGAGCCAGCAGAAATACAGGTCAGACTTCAGGTGCTAACATGTCTCAGAAGAAATAACTAAACATTGGGATGATTTGCTGAGAGCTATAGAAGAGTTTTCATTATTCCTTTTTTTGTTGTTGTTTTAATATTTTTCGAGAAATCTATTAACTCCTACCACAAAATAGGATGATGATGCAGAGTTACCAAGTGACATGTTTTGACCTGGATTATACTGGAAGTCAAATAGATAAATGTAGTATTCCCTTCTGGTATAAAAATTCCATGAGGCTGAATGAGATCACAGCCTGCTATGATAGCGTTTGCTGTCTTCTAGCACCACAGATGATTAGAGGCAGAATTATAGCAGGGTGATTTCATGTCAGAGGACAATGCTTTATTACTGTTTGATTTACTTAGTAATATAAGTACATTGAATCAGAGCAGAGGAAGTTGTTTTAGAATTAGATTTTTTTTTTACTTAGCTCAGTTATTTTTCCTTAGTTCTTTCTAGTGACCTTCATTTGAGCATAAGAGTTTCTGTATAATAGAGATGTGAAATGTTTCTTTAAATTATGACTCATGAAATGTAGAACTAGTGAAACAGCAATCTGCCAGAGGGATGGAGGAAATTCAATGGACTTTACAACAAACTGATTAGTTTTGGAATGAACTCTTTCTGTAATTTCTGTAAAGATGCTAACAGCTAATGTTGATTACTCAGTAATCACTGGTAAGACAGGTTTCTGTACTCAGATAGCAGGAAGAAATTTATACCATTTAATTTGCCCATGTATAAGGTAGATCTAATCTAATTTAGGAATACAAATTCTCTACAGACCACTGGAAAGAATCAAGCCTCTCCAAAGATGATCATCTCATCATAAGATAAGTTTTTGAGATAGGTGGGCCAAAACAACTTCTGGAGATATCTGTATTGCTATGTATCATTAGAGTCATCTTAAACAGGTACTTAACTTTCAGATTCCAACAGAAAAAAATACTTGCTGACTTGAGCAGCCTTGTCTCTGCCTATGATATCAACTTCCATGATGCCCATTTAGTAGCATCAGCACAGTAGTTTGTAGAGCTGTGTCACAAATCACTAGGGAACTGTCCTACTCCCTGCTGGAAGGGCATGATAGAGGGCAAGGAGAGATGGTGGGGAGTAAGTAGAGCAAGACGATGAGTAGGTGGGGGCTGCTGCCCAGGAAATCTTAGTGCATTTGTAGCCTTGAGCAGCTAAAGCTGGGGGAGAACCATACCTAGGTGCTCACACTGATCGCAAGACCTATAAATAAGCCAAATGAATAAAAGGATTTGTATTTGGAAAACTTGTTAGCATTTGATGTAATCTGTCTACAGCAGTACAAGAGATACGGGCAACGTAGGTTAGGGAATAAGATCTGTAGCTGTGATTTAATGAGGGTGGTGATCCTTAACTTTCCATTAAGGCTAATTCAGTAGTTTTCCTGGGCACTTAAATTCACATGAAAAATACATTCTTTGCTATTGTATAGTTTCTGTCACATTAACCCCTGAGTTCCCCACCCTCAAAGGTAACACATGTTCCATACAGCAACGTGACATATAACATCTTCAGTGAATGCATTGCCCTTGAGTACACCAGGGGTTAGTTAAGCAGTATTTCTGGATGTTTGATTACCATGTTGAGTTAATTAATGGGCTGCATGCGATCTCTATTAATTAGACCATGCTCAAGCCTTGATAAAGTGTGTGTCCTTATAGTACAGCATAATAGTTTCACAAATCCCCTACAAACTGTGGTTAATTACAAGCTCATCACGATTTCAGGATCTAAGGCATTTTTGTCTTTTTTTTTTCCCTCCTTTTTTTTTTTTTTAATGGTTGTTAAATGGTTCTAAGACAAATCTTCCATGAAGTGAAAGTAAGGATGCTTTTCTGAAGATGAAATGGTTTGGTGAAAGGATACAGTTTTTTTTTTAGAAAGACATTTTTGACAGTTTTCCTCTAACTTTGTCATCCTATGTGTATATTTATTAAATTCAAAATAAGAACCCCAAGACTCTTTTGCTTTAAAACTCTGGAGAATGCACTCTATTTTTGTATCTGTGGGGTGGAGCAAGCTTAGGAAAGAAAAAAGAAAGTGGGTAGGTGTTGCTTCAGTGTCTTTCTACTGTCAGCGGAAAGACAGTAACCTATATTGTTATTATTTCTTTAAATGTGATGTGTGGACATATGACCACATTTAGCAGGTGGACTAAATGAGTGCCTATGCTCTTCAGGCAGATTACATATATAGGTTTTGTACGACAGAGACTGCTTATCTGCCAGCTCTGAAGGGTCAGATTCAAGGGTGAACAAGCAAATTAAACAGAGCTAATTGACAACTGCCTGCAGTGGGCAATCAGTAGCTGCCAGGCAATCTGTATGGAAAATTCTCATAAACATAATTTGCCAGTTTGCAGGTTGGCTTTTGGGTTTGTGAAGTAGGAGACCTTGACTGGTAAAGTGGTGGTGTGATTGGTAGGGGTCCAACAAGCAGCTTCTTAGAGAACTTAATTACTTACATTGCAGCTATAGAAACGTCCATAATTTTTCTGTTTGTATTGATCCAAACCCTTCAGTTCATTGCCCTTATTCTGGCTCAGCTGCCCTTATAGTCTACAAGAGCTTAGCTTGAGCAGGAAAAAGGCTCATTTTGTAACATAAAATTATTTTAAAATACTAACATTTAATATTAAATATAGTAGTTAACATTATAATATATATTTAATATATATATAAATTTGATGATCTATGTGGAACTGAATTTGTGTCTAAATTACTGCTTTGCTGTTTCCTCAGTTACCTGAAGAAGAGTCCTTCTGCAACACTACATATTGCCTGTTTACTCTGATTCACTGTGGCACCGCTTGGCCTCTTCAGCTATTCCTCTCCACCAGTTGAAGGCGTGGAAGCACCAATGTAACAGTAAGGTTGAACTTAAATATGAACTTTAGAATATTATCAAAACAGATTAGAGAGTATTTGTTCAGTTACTGTCTATCCAAGCCATTTCACAGGACACGAAAGGCAATCAGCTTCATTTTAGGAGTGCTGTTTCACTTTGCAAGCACCTTGATTATGATAGATGCAAATACAAGTCTGGCTATATTTGAAAAGGTGGTTGATCACAACTTGTAAGATAGTTTAAAATTTGCTTCAGGAAATGTAATTGTTGCTGGGGCAAAAGTAACGTGTCTATCCAAACAAGTGGTTTGTCTGGTTAGAGAAACAGGTTGCTTTCAAAAAGAAAAACAGAAAAAACACAGGAAAAAAAAAAGGCAGAAAAAAAAAAGAAAAACCCACCTCAGTAGGAGCTGATATTACTCAATATTTCTTACAACAAAGCAGGAAGAATGATTCTCAACACTGTTGAATCAAAACATCATAAAAGAAGTTTTAGTGTGTTGTAAAAGCAAGATAAACTTTTCCATTCCCCTGTAGAAACAAGCAACAATCTTGAAACACAACAAATTTCTCCTGCTTTGACTTCCTTTTCTCAACCATAGCTGGAGCGTGGCCAACAGCAGGACATATACAAAAGTAAACTACCAGATCACAAAAGGCATGCAACATTATTTCTGTGTAAACCCAGCTTGAACACAGGGATCCCTTACTGTTTTCTGCACTACATAGGTGGTAATCCACGACAGATATTTAATATTCCTCTGCACCTTGTAGAACAAGGAAGGACAGCAAATAGGAGCCAGATGTAAACGTTGGAGGATTAATTTTGAGGAGGCTGACAGCAGGTGAGTGAGGCGGAGATGAGGTGCTCACAGCAGCAGCTTTCCAGTAGATGGCTCCATTATTATATACCAGACTGTCCTGCAGCTCCTCCACCTCTCCCCAGCAAACTTGTGTTTTGTCTCAAGCAAACCTTTAACACAAAATGGATGTACACATTTTTTCATTTGGGCACCAGTGTCAAGTATAGGTGTCTTTTATTATTACTAGTTTTTCCCCTGGTCATAATGTGTAATTATGAAACTATCATGACACAGAAACTTTCACACAGAATAAACCAGCACTTGGCAAGCTGATAGTCTGAGTGAGGACTGATAGCTGATGTAGAGAGTTGTACTGAATCATTGGTTGCACATTTATTCAGATAAAATTTGACAAGATCAATTAAAGCTTTTTGTTTAATGCAAGATTACTTCACAAATGTTATTTCCAATTTCAGATTTTTTGTGTTTTGTTTTTTGCAAAGAGCACAATATGGGATTGATGAGTCTTGTTATTTTGCCTATAAAGAGGTCTTAAATGCCCACAAATGCCTGCCAAGTGCAGCCATTCAGTTCTACACCACAGAATGAGATGAGTTTTGCTCTAGTTATAAAATGCATTAATTTAAGATTATACCCCTGTATGCTGTGGAACATATGTAGGTACAGCAGAAAGATGACAATTTGTCAGGCCCTTCTCCAAGCCCTTTCTGTGAAGAATGAGATATCATTTGGATAGATTACAAGTGAATAGACATTATACACTCAAAATCGTGCCTTTGTTGCTTAACAGTGCAAAATATTGTTGGTGTAATTATTTTTGTACAGTCCTCTTGCCCTGTGGCATCAATCCAAATGTGATTCCGACTCTACCTGGCTTTAACCCAAGACCATTCCACATAAAGCCCTCAGGATCCTGATTCTCTCATTCAGCTATGACCAGTGTCTGTGGTTTTGGTTCAACATATGATGATCTGTGCAGGGAAATCCAAACAGTGTTCTAGTTGTCAGTGGCCTTCTGCAAAAATTTGTATTGATCTCTTGTATGCTGCCAGTTTTTCATAGACATCTCCTGTGTACCTGACACAATTTTCCCATTTCTTCACTTTAGCCCCTGATATTTTCAGAGCCATTACGTCCTTCTGTTTAAACTCCTGATACATTTATTGCATTACATGCAAGCAGCCATGCATGCAAGTAAAGTATGTTTCCAAAAAACCTTTATTAACTGGGACACCAAATCCATTTTGAGTAGCACATAATTCAGAAGGGAGCTGGAGCATATGACACATAAGCAGAGGGCAGAAGAACAGAATTTGTTTTGCCTTGAAAAGACAAGACTGAGGGAGCTCTAATTACAGCCTTACAATACATAAAAGAGGATTAGAAATAAGTCAAGAGTCAGATTCTTCTCAGAAGGGTACAACAAAAAGGCAAGACACAACAGTTACAAATTTTAACATGAAAAGTTCCAAAGAGTTATGAGGAAAAAACTCTTCACGTGTGAACCACTTGTTTAAACGCTGGAACAAGGGCCAAGAGAGTCTGTGAACATTTCTGTCTTGGACAAGGCCATTTGCAACCTTATACAGCTCCAGAGCCAACCCTGCTTGGAGTGGGAGCTTAGATTAAATGAACTCTTGAGGTTCTTTCCACAGAATTTCTTCCCAACGTCTCTTCTGTTTTTTTTTTTTTTTTTTTTTTTTTTTTCCTTTTTTTCTTTCTTTCTTTTTTCATTATTTTTTTCTTTTCACTTCACTTCATAAGAAGTATTCTAGAACAGTTATAAAAGTTCTGGGTGAAGAAAGCCAGGACAAATCTTGGATTGGAAGGGCCTGAAATTTGTGATGCTCTTTAGATCTTTGGGAGGGAGGAGGAGAGGAGCCAAAATCTAGGTATGGCTCTTATGAAAGCTCATTTTTCTACAGCGATGGGTTTCCCTGTTAGAAAATTTTTCTTACAGCCAGAGAAGCAGCAATATTTAACCATAGCCCTTATTATTTATGCTGAACACAACCTATTGAATAAGTTGTAGCTACCTCCCATCTAGCAAGACTGTTCTTTTTTCTCAAGTCCTCAAGCCCTTACCTATACTTGGATGTGTCTGAAAATAAAGTAGAAAATGAGCCTGGTGTCTAATGCTAGACTGTATTTCTGAGCTGCAGAGTACAGTTTTCTGGAGCACCTGAAGTTTCCTGGAAAGTAATAGTTGCTTCCATTTGGATTCTAGCAAGATTAACACTAGACCCCCTCAGATGGTGCAATCTGACAGATCAATCTTTGACTGAATCAGTTGTGCCATGATTCAGGAAAGTCCTGAATCACCACACTGTCCTGTAGTTTGGTGTATAAAATATGTTTTTAGAGGCCACTGAGGAGGTACTTTTTACATTTGCCTACAACCCTTTGCCACAACATGGAGGATATTTTCTCCCTTTTCAGAATTTATAGATAGATAATCGAGTCCAAGCCTTTCTCAGAAATAACTTGCAAGAAACAGCTCTTCATGCTACATAACATAAACAATTGCTAAAATATGCAGATCAGGAAATGTAATGATGTGTAATACTATAATGTTTTAAATGTCTTAATTTACTTTATAGGCACTCCAAAAAAATCTCTTAAGGAGCCAAGCATCAATAATATGAGCCTGTGCTAGCTGAGTAATTACCTCTTGGTGCTGAATTCTTAAATATTAATTTGCTGTATGCTATTCATCATGTGCAACACTGTAATCTCTGAAGGAGAGGCAAAATCAGGGATCCAAAGTAAAAGGAGAAAGTATTTTTTCCAGCCAAGGTTCAGAGTTGCCAGTTCTTTAGTCTTGCATCTCCCACACTTCCTGACAAACATGAATATGACATAGTTTCCAGTGCCCATTTGCACAGCAAGTATAAGTACTGGATTAACAATATCAGATGACATGACATCACTACATACTCTTCAAAGCACTGCTGTAGCTTACTAGTAGAAACCAGTTTGATGTGATGGATGTATGAGAGAAGGTGTGAATCTCCAAGACTCTTAGAAGTATGCTGATTTGCTCCTAAATTACTCAAGAATTGCTTTTATTTCCTTGTGAGGTGTCTAAAGAAATACTCATGAGTTTCTTTGCCCTCAGCAAAGAAATGCAGTTCCCGTTGTTAGTGGGGTCAGTGAATATCTTTGCAGAACAGCTTCTATGTAATCAAGTCAGGATATATTTGCATTGCAAAGTGCAGTATGGTAAAGACACCCAAGGTAAGGTCAAATGAACAAGGTCAGATACCAAAGGCACTTCAGCTGCAGTAGTATACAACCACCCCAACTAATTCCCTGTGCATGATAGACTGTAAGGAAACAAACAAATATTTACCTTTAAATCCTGAAATGACATATTTTAAATTAATCTGACACCATATCTCATGTTTTTCTACTAGGAAAACTTAATTTCTTGGACTTGAGCAATTCTCTGTCATTTCAGAGAGGCAAGCATATCTTAGGCAGGTAAACAGAGAAAAAAATCAGTATTTCACGTGCCCTGAAAATAAATAAAGATGACTTGGAGAATCTTCTCCTAGATTGAGCAGGTTGTTTTGGCTGAGGGGCAGTCTTTTAATGCAAATCTACATTCTTGTGCTATGATTGCACTGTTGGTTATGGTCACACTGTAGTCATGTTTTATTATGGTTATGCTGTGGTCATGATTGCTAGCTGTAGCAATCACTAGGATAACAGGTTTCTGACTTGAGAAGGAAACCTCTTCCCTGGTGGAAGTCTCTGGTTCTGCTATTAAGATGATTTATACAAGTACACCAGTGTGCTTAATAGATAATATCAATAAGCACTGGGATGGAAAAAATAACACAGCTTTTACTACTTATTTGGTGTAGGATTATTGGTAAGTCATTAGAAACATTTGGGGCCTCAAGGGTCTAATTTAAGTGGCAAGTCTCCACACAGCTTGTGAAGTTACAATACCTAGTGGCAGCATTATGAATAATAAAAATCATTCATTTTTCATTGTGCTTCATGTCAAAAAGTGTTCATTTGACAGGAGAGATCCATTGGGGTGGATGTCTTCCTTCATCTGGAAAACACAGGATACCTGAAGTTAGGCAGAAAGTATGATCTTTTCCAGTAGTTTATCCAGTAGTAAAATAAGGATAATTCTGTTTATACTCTTGCAGGTGTGCTGTGGAGTTTTCCAAAGTCCTTCTCAAATTTCCTGCCAAGTTTTACAGTGAATCTGCGAGCTAAGATAAAAATATGTGGCTGGGTATTAGATGTATGCAGCTGCCTGAAAGGCTATGGTTCTCTTCTCTGCCCTCTCTGGGTATTCTGAAGGGTTTTCTTGTTTTGTTTTTAATCCTACTGTAGGTAACATCTATGTGGAAAAGATATTTCTATATTTGGTCTCAGTTTTAACGTCTGTGGCTTTTCAGCCAAAGCTTACAACGTGTCCTTCTGCCTTTGCTTGTGCTTTTCCTGTTTGCTCACACCTCCTGTCACAGCCTCCTTTTCATCCTGAGGTAGCTGGAGTACCCCAAGAGTGTATACATGCACCACATGTGAGCATGCTTAATAAGGAGCAAGTGGACAAGCAATCTTGTTCTAGGTCATCAATTTCTCAAAAATCAGAGTCTCTTGGGTATGAAAATTGGAAAATGCTACAGCATAGTCAGACCAGAACTCTCACTGGCTATGCACAGAAACACAGTGTGCTCCTTGGGCTGATCCTTCAGGGAAGCGCATTTTCAAACTCTGCATCATCCCATTTGGTAGTTGTTTACCTTTTTTAACATGAAATTTTTAAATGATGCTTAATCATACCAAAGAGCTTTCTTTTCCTCAGACAAATTATGTATTTACATACAATTCTCTAATTGCTTACTGTATGTTGTCTTCCAAATGTAACACCTGCTTGGGGATGCTGCTAATTTAGATATAACAAGATAAACAGTAGAGTTCTGCATTGTATGAGGCAGGAGAAAAGTCATTCTTAAGACATAATTAAATAAGATTACATAATAATAGGAATAAAAATGTTTTTTTCATATTTCATGTCTGCTTCTATAGAATGATTTATTTTTCTATTGATTACGGGCATATTTCTAGGAAAATATAGCTTCATTATACGACAGAAATGAAACTAAAAGTGCCTCCTGTTTAAAAAAAAAAAGGAGTTGTTGGTTTAGCTGGTAGGTGGCTTTGCATCCTGTTTTAGTGCTGTGGTAGAAGCAGATACCTGTGTCATTTCTGAGTGACAGTACCATGGTGACTCCTTCACCATATGCTTCACTTCTACATCTGCCACTGTCCTTTTACATCCTTGACTCTTCCTTTATATCTACAGCTTTGCCCACCATGCGAAGATGAAGCATGCTGATTTTGCTCTGTCTCCTTTTTGCTTTCTTTTTCTTTCCCAGGTCTTATTGCAGAGACCTCTCCCAAACCTTTTCTCCTTCATGTGCAGCTGCCTGCAAGTATAGCAGAGAGCAAATATTCTTTGACCATTGGGAATTCACTGGCAGGGCTAGGTCGGTGTTGGTAAATAAAGCTGTGTTTGTCCTACTGGAAGTCTTGCTGCAGTTCATAGTCGCTTCCTTTATTGAAAAAAATGAGCTTCTATTGCATTCTGCCTGCTTGTCTTGTTCTGCTCTGTACGTCATAAACTAAAAAGCCTATCTGGCTGTGGCTGCAAAATGTTGGCTGAGGTGAAATGACCTCGGCTGAGAAAAGCATTCTGATTTCTACAAACCGTGTTTTGAATATTGTACTAGCCCATTTGTAGAAAATAACTGAACAGTGATATTTTGTAATGTTTTTGTTCCTACCACTCAATTTCATTTGCTGTTTTTTGTTCCTCCTGGAAATAGTTTTTCTCTTCTGAAGATCTGAAAGTGCTTCACAAATTACTGCTTTCTCAAACTCATATGTAGTTAAATGTAGTTTGCCTTCTTTTAAAAAATGGAGGGAAAATATGAAGTCTTCTTTGTCCATAGTGTACAAACAGGTTGGTTCCTGCCTCCAAGCTTTGTTTTAGTTCATTCAACGAGTTTCTGAGTTGTTGCAAACCCAGCTCCCCATAGCTCCAGAAATGTGTTCCTTCCCTGTCTGGGGCCTGATTGTCTGCTCTTTGTATTCGTAGCATGAGCCGCAGGTTCCAAGCTGCAATGCCAATCTGCCTACCAACCTTGAAACCCCAAAGCATGCTTAGCTGCCTGTCTGAATCCAGCAACTTCCATTCCTTCTAACCCGCCATACAAAAGGTTCCTCTGAGTTTATTTCAAAATAATTATATATATATATAGTGCAACCTGATAACCAAACAAATCCATCACAGAATGGGTTTTAAGTGATTTTTGTGTACTCACATCCGAGTCTAAACCAGAACTCAGATTCCATCCATGGTTTTAGCATTTGTTTTCAATTTGTTTTCTTTTTATTTTTTTTTATTTTTTTTTCCATTTGGTTTCACTGTGGAGCATTCCTACTTACGTAAAGCTTGCTCTGTGAAACCTAGGGGAGTGTCTTTGATATGTGTGCTGTGACAAGTGGTAGTCATGCTACATGATGCAGTGATCCCTGACTTCTGTGGCTTTCACAGAGTTGTATAAAGTCACTCTGGATTCTTTTTTTTTTCCTGAGGAACATATTTCATTTTACGCGTAGGTCTTACTAAATTCTAAATGAGCATATAAGGAAAGGACAGAAGAGAGCTGTGAGGTAATAGTGCCTTTTGCTTCTTGCTTGAAGTCTGTTCTTTGCTGTAAGCAAGCAAATAGCTTTGCCACCTGCAGCCGTTTGCAAGCCAAAATGAAATGAGCTGATGTTCTCTATCCTATTCCAAGCATACAGGTGTCCACTGTATGAAAAGTGTTATTGCCATTGGCATCATTTTTAATGGTGTCAACACAGAAACCAAATGGCTCTGGTTGGAAATTGCCCTTTACACTGAACTGGGGCATGCTGGCTGGCAGTATGGATGAGCTTTGACACAAAGCTGCACCTCGTTAGCAAGGAAACAGGATTTCAGTCTTTAATGGTGGTAGTCCAACATCTGCACCCAGAATACGACTCAAAGTTCATTAAATCACTGTGGTATCTTTATTGAATGCAAAAACCTTTACAGAAAGCCCTGAAGTCCTTGTTAGGAAGGATGCGGAGCTTACATTTGCAAGGTAGACCAGAATTTCTCTATCCTCACTCACCTTCTCTCTGATAACATTGTTATCCATGTTTGCTTCAGCAGGACAACCTGTTAGGAATTTTGTAGTGGAAGAAATGTACTGCTCATGAACCAAAAACTTTTTGTGGGGATATATTTACTAGTCTTGACAGGAAGGAAGTCTCAGACCTCAGGTAGAATTTCATTAGTTTATTAACCCTACTATAGAAGGAAACAAGACAGCTATCAGGGCACTTCTTTGCCAACTTAATCAGCCAGGATTCCTCTCATTGCGAGAACAAGAGGTTACTGTGTTCACAGAACACAAAGCCTTATTTATGTGTGCTTAATTTTTCAGCATATTCACGTACCAAAGCAACCTGTCTTGCCTCCCTTTTGTTGTATCCAAGAATCTAAACATTTTCAAAATTTGAAAGATTTTCATAGGGCAAGGAAAACTGCATTGCCCTCAGCACTACTTTATAATTCTTTCTCCCTGCTCTACCCATCTCTTGGATATTTTTAGTAGTGTTATTATTATCTTGTTTGGGACCTAAGGAAAGGTACTGAATTCTGTTCTGACGGCAAGATTTTGGGAGGCTTTATTCTTATAACTCTTCTAATACTGTTAATAAATCTGGTGAAAGGTGACCATAATTTCAGCTGCCATGTCTGAAAATTGCCTATTTTAGTCTTATTTTTGGCCCCTGAGCAATGCCAAAAATCCAATATAGACTGTGAAAGCAGCAACAGCAGAGAACCCCCTTCACCTGAATTCTGGTCCAGTGCAGAGGTGAGCCTGAGAGAGCTGGAAAGTAAGGGCTGTGCAACAGCAAGAGAGTCAGGAAAATACAAAAGCCTGAATGAAGCCAGAGGGAAAAAATAACAGCAATGCAAATCAAAGCAGAAAGGCAGGTGAAAAACAGACATTGAGGCAGTCAAGTTAATAGGGACTCAGAAAAATCATGTTATCTTTTGGTTGGAAAACCCATCAAATGTACTTGGCAGGAAAAAATTATTTAGATATAACTTCAGAAAATCCCACAAAGGATCCATTCTGACATGTGAATGCCTCACATTATCTATGAACACACAGGTGGCTTTTGGATGCAACATGCTGCATAACAGATGCCTTTGCCAGTGTCTCAGGAGCCACTCTTTGTGTATTCATATTGAGCCAAAATACTTTGACAATGCAAAAGATTTGGGAAAGGCTGCTTGGCTGATACTTATGTTGTGAAGCAAGCATTTAAAACAGAAAATCAGGATTGTTTTCATTGGTCATTAGAGGATAGTTTAACTAGCTTACTGCTTACTGCTTTTATTCCCATAAAACTACTTAAAATAATTGTGGAGACTGAACCATTGCAAAATTACCCTTGTTTATACATATGTATATTGACACCACTGTCCAATTTGGTCTTTGGTACAAATTTCATTAGCACAAAATGCATAAACACAAGTTTCAAACAGCAATCAATACTTCACTAATATACCATAAAGTGCTATATCATACATTTACGTAAATGATTAAAACTTCTGCTTTGCTAATGCATGCAGACTTGGTGCAGTGCAGATAACAATGCTGCTCACATGGCATTTATTAGCACAGTCACCAGCATTGCAAAAGTTCAGTGTTAGGGTTGAAGGAACTGCAGCAATACAGAGCCATTAAGTAAGAACCGTTGCCTGGAATGACAGAGTTCTGCTCAAAGAAATGCAGTATTTTTTTTTTTTTTCCCTTTTGGGGATGAGTGTGATTTTGAAAACAAATCAACCCCCTTTTCAGCTGTGTCTGTTTCTGTGCTTTAAGAAAAAAGTTTCTTATGACTCCTAGGCTTTAGTTTCCTGCAACAAGGAAGAATTCTGCGTTCATTTCAGTGATTTAAAGGTGTAAGGGAAGCGATGCTAGAAGCTAAGGAGCATTGTGCTTCTGGCTCGCAGAGACATCTGTAAATTGAACTTTCCCATAGATGATGCAGAAATATTGTAATGATTACTGTGAGCTCGTGGTCCTCTAGTTTGGGTGATGAAGGTAGGAATAGCTCATATGGGACTTAAACTCCATCTACCCGGAACTACAGTTCTTTGCATGACTTTCAGAATGATTTAGATTAGTTCCTCAAAAGCAAAGGAGTTTATCCATGTCCCCAAATTCAGAGCATTACTCTGAAGTATTTGTAACCACTTCAGTATTTTCATTGCTGTGCCTCTGTTTTTCCACTCTTTAGCAGAAATACATTCTTATTTCCTATTTCTGGAGGGATGTTTGCTTATTTTCTTTCAACTGTCCTGGCCTTCAGGAAGTTGAAACAGAAGGGCAGAGACCCCCTGCAAGAGATTTTGCATCACAGTGGTATAGTATGGTTTATTGCTGAATGATGAATACCAATTTAATTATACTTGGGAGCCCTGGTTGTGTTTTCTTTTGTTAAGTCAGAACTGTGGAAATGAGCTTCAACTACTGTTAAAAAATTGTTACAATACTACTCTAAAATAGAGAATTTCTAGTGTATCCAGCTTGTTCTACAGCCCTTCTAAATTGAACTTAATTAGGCTGCATGTCTCCTTTATTGTCAAAAATATAATACTTTTACTGTCACATATGGGACGTGGTAATGCATTAAATCAGGAAATTTGTCAATATCTCTAAACAGTGTCCTAAGGTGCCCTTTGTTGAAGCTCATTTTAAACTAGTGTGAATAACTGCTGAGATGATAATATGTCTTTATCTATACTTAGGGTATTTATTACAGAATAGAACCAAGGGTATGCCATAAGACAAAGAAGAATTTTTCTACTTTAGGACTTCTGAGCAGTGTTCGTGTGCATAGATGCATAAATGAGTATGATCACTATAAAATTTATTTTGTAGCATGGGTGAAGAAACTTCACATAGACATGTTTTCCCTGAATCTAGTTGTTCTGTAGAAATATTATACACAACATGTGCTTCTGGTAGAAGCTGGTGCATTTTCAAAGTCTTCAGTGAGCTTCATCACTTAAAATTTGCAGAAAAAAGATTGGCCTTATTTTGTGGAAAATAAAACAAAGCAGAACACATAAGAACCCAATGCAAAATTCATTTAAGTTTACAGAAAATTGTAGTGACCTCCATGGGCACTTCATGAAGCACTAAAATTATTCTTAAAACCTGCTTTTGAGTCATTCTATCTCTATTGTTGCTGATTCTTCCTGCACCCCTTTTAAACTTTGCTAAGCAATACTGGTATTGAAGTGATATTTCCTAAATGTATGTGCTCTAGATGACAAAACGTCAGCATACTTTTAAACAACAACAACAAAATAAAATGAAAGTGTATTTATTTTATCCTAAAGAAGTGGGATGAGATGAAAAGCCCCATTGTCAGACACCTATTGGAGTACTGAATTAAGAAGCAGCAGTATACTATTCAAATTCAGAGCATAATTCAATAAATACATACTGCATATTCACATTCCACAACTAGTAATTACAAACAGATGCAATCACCAGGTCTTTTTCAACATCTTTACAAACCTCACCGAACTGTTAAGAGACCTCAAAGAGGAGTTAATTGAGAAGTACGCCCACAGCTCATGCTCTGCTCAAATGTGTGTGCTTTTAAAGCTCACACCCCCACCCCTAAATAAATAAATAAATAGAGAAATAGAAGTGTGTGGGCAGGCAGTATTTATATAAGGAGAGAATTCAAACTTCAGCATGTTTTCAATTATAGGAAAGAGACAACAATGTCACCTTTTAAAACAGACTGGGCCTAACTTGTCAGACACCCTCACTTCCCATTGTGGTGTATAAACTGCAGCATAGAGGGTGCTAGGAGAGGTTACATACTTACTCGGTGATGCAGAGGTGTCAGAGCAGTCCCTGCAGCTGGGCTCTTCAGTAGTTAGAGGACCAAGCAACGAATCTGTTGATGAAGACGATACATGCAAAAGTAGTTTCCTTCTTTTTCTTGGGTGTAATGATGTCATTTAGAAATGCCACATTTGCCTGATGTGTGGGAGTGGCAAACTCTATTCAAAGCTAAATATTATTTTCATAGATATTAACAGCTTTTGAAACACAACTAACTTGCAGTTCCACCTGCAGTTTCCTTTCTACACCCTTGGACAGCATCAAACAAGGAATCATGATTACAAGAAATGTTCCTTTTTTTGTGATCGGTATAGTGGTTCATGTCACAAGAGGCATAATCTAAAATGTGGGGGAAGTTGTGGAATGAACAGCAAATATTTTTGTGAATAACCTCAAAGCATTACATTAATTGACAATACATACTTCAAACAGAAGACATGGCATGAAAATGTCTTTCACAGTATCAAATTAGTTATCACTTAATGTTCTAAATATAAAGCAACCATGTTCTCTGTAATGCCATTCTGCTTTCCTGCTTTAAGAATGGAGCAGCATAGCACTGTATCAGCAGCATGAGCAGATACCTCATGGAGCATAAGGAGTCTCAGATCCATTATTGTAAGGAGAAGGTGTAGATGTAGGAAGTCCTGGTGACTCTGAACAGGCCAGGAGGGAATGATCTGATGGGATTCAGGTTTTGATTCAGTTTTCCTTCCCATAGTTCTGAAAGTTTGTTATTTCCTCATTGCTTTCTTGGCTCCAAAAAGGGCAGGGCATTTTCCTCCCGGCCTACGTGTTTGTTTGCTGCGGAATTGGTAAAAGTGGTAGGTAATAAAAGAGGGATTTATGGAACACAGATGGATAAAGCATTAGTAGAGGCATCAGGAGCTCTGACACTGATTTATGGGACAAGTGACTTGGGGCCACATGCAGTAAACAGTTTGAACATTGTTCATAATCTTTAAATTACATCCCCAAACTATTCTAGCTGAATTCTATAATCACCAGACTATGTTTTCTAGTGCTCCATTTCTGTGTTAATGAATCTTTAATTCTTCTCAGCACAGGGGCCAGATCTAAGGGAACAGTTGGTGGGTATTTCTTTTCTGACAGTGTTTCCTACTCTGAAAACTCCTCTTCCAGATCCTTTCCCAATCCCCAGAATATAGGTGTTCTGGAAAAACTCATTGAACTCAATCTCTGACAGAAATGGCTAGGGAGACCACACCAATTCAATCACAGGAATCATTGGTAGACATCTAGTTTCTGAACATGCAATCATGCAAACTTCCAAGTGGGAGCTAGGGCAGTGTCTTGAAATCTTTCATGGTAACATGCAAGACTGTATTTTTTTTTTTTTTATTCTTCTAAAATCAGAGGTAAGGATAGTGTTAGAAACTTTGCGAGAGCTGGAACATAATGTATCTCAAAGGGATAAGCTACTGCCAATCAACTGATGAGCAGTATCATCATCACTCTCTCTGCAAGGCAGAAGCTGTCTTGTTGCCAGGTTTCACTGAGTTCACAATTTTGCCGAATGCTGTTTGCAATCACACGTGTAAGTTGCTCAGTCTGAACTAGGAGCAAGAAATACATTCCTTTTTTTTTTTTTTTTAGAAAAAAAAAAAAAAAAAAAAAGATGATTCTGCACCATATGCTGTGAAATAAAATTTTTAGATACTCCAGGAAATTTTGAGTAGAAACTGTATTACCTCTGGGATGGATGGTCCTAAATGATGGGAGCATGAGTATACTTTCTACTTAGGTACCTGTATTCTGACTCAATCTTATTTTATAATGTAAAATAATTGGATCTAGTTTTTCTCCATGTTTTCAATGCTCATTTAACTTTGGAAAGCATTTTGTGGTCAATGGGTAGAGTGTGTTTATTAAGCATGAAGTATCACTTTATTTAGTTGATGTTTGACTTGAGGGCCATGTATAGCTTTAGAGCAGAGCATAAAACAAAGCAAAGACAAAGAAACTATCATTCAGATGAATTACAAATACAAAGAGGCCAGTCTGCAGCTGTTTTACGCTAGCTGTATGAATTGCCCCTCATTATCTCCAGTAACAGGAAAAGAAACTTTTTTCTTCACATTTTTAAAATATAGCAGTCCCAGACTCTCCTGTAGTATTCTTCACCCCAGGGATCAGGGATCCCATAGTGGTTTCCGTATCAAGACTCTGTAGAGGAATCACGTCCCTGTGAGAAAATTCCTGGTGGGGCAGAAGGCAGCAATTGTTCACTGTGAGCAGGATCATTCTGGGGTGTCTGAGGCAGGTGGGAATGCCCTGAATCTGAGTTACCTGAAGGTCAATCTGGGCCAATTTTAGAAAGATGAACTACAAGGGAGTTACTGAGAATATTTTTTGGGTAGTATTCACTAGACCAGCAAGAAGGATGAAAGAATCTCCAGGATGTTCATGGTGATGGCACATGGTCTGAATTCAAAATGGAGGACCAAATCATCTATACAGCAAGCAAAATTCCCATGATTTGAATTTCTATAAGACAGGTCCCAAAGGCTCTTTATTTAACATGTTTCTGAAATGACCAGCAGTCATGTTCTCCTCATGCTCGCTGTGTGGTCACTGAACCAGCAGCCTTTAATTTGCTACAGCTCATCTTTTCTAGTCAGATCTTCACATTCATCCAGCACACCAAAGTTTTCTCATTTCACTTTGTTTCCCTAAGTGCAGCCAGTCATAAACTCATAGATTCAGACATACTCTTTTAAGGAACCCCCTACCTGTGCTGCTTCTGTATTCAACTAGATACAAGGGTCAGTAGTTTTCTGCACCACCATTTCTTTCTCATCTCTTCCTCTGCTTCTTTGAGCCTGGGCCAATTTTTCATTAAGGAGAGCTCAGCAGTAGAAAGAACACTTGTGGCAGCAAAGGCAGAGTGGCTTTTTCCATTTCCTACTGCCATGTGATTTTTTATTTTGAAATCTAAGCACAACATGTAGCATGCTGTTCTTCAACTCAATGAATTGGTAACTTGCTTCTCTGTATGTTGTCACCAGCAATCATGAACTAGGGAAAGGCAATCTCTCCTAATACTGTTCCTTTCTAGGCTAGGGTAACAGAAGCCCTAGATGAAAAATTATTCATATTCTTCTATTCAGACAGTCTCATATGGTGATTTTCTTTAGAGGAAAAAAAAAAATCAGTAAAATTTACACTTCCAGGATCCTGTCTAAACTCTGAAGTTTATTTCATGCCTCTAAGTCAGAATGGCATTAATCAAAATACCTGCCACAGAATTTCTAGCTGCTACTTTACTGGCTAATCTGGACTTCCTGACATGTTCACGTGTGTAGGTTAAATGAGAATTTGCACAACGGGGCTGAAGTTGTCCTTGCAGACACTTCAGACACTTTTTTTTTTTTTCCTCCCTGTTTGAGGCTGGTGAACAGTACGTTCTTAACTGGGGACATTTCTTTCAAGTAAACAAGTGCTGGATTTGCAATCAGAGGGACTGGAGTTTGAAGAAGGCTCCACAGGTATGGCCAGATGATCACAAGGAATCCAATTCAGAAGCAGGGCTGCCCACCTGCCAAGGGTGGTAATTTTCAACTAATGAGTCGTTATGTCTTAAGACACCCTAACTTGGTCTCTTGTGATCATCTGTGTACATTCTTGCTCTTGTTGGAGGTACAGTGTTGAACGCTTAATTAAATCTCAAGTCTCTTAAATATCAGGGAATTCTGCTCCCTTCTACAGTGTTTTGGCTTCACAGTGCTGTAGACAAAGAACAAGGCTCTCCCTTAGCACAAGAACAACAATGGTTTATTGCAGGTGGCCACATTCAAATTCTAACGTAAGAGGCGGGCATGTCAAAATGCGATCTACAATCAGAAAAAGCATATCCAGAAAAAATAGGAGATGCTCAGCTGTATCAGGCTAGAAGGCAGCCCACAGGTAGAGTGTGGAAATCTGAAGAGGAAAAATAGTCATTTCGAAGCATCTTAGGCCTCCTGGAGAATCCCCTCCCAGAAGCAGGTGCTGCCATGGGAACAGAAAAAAAGAGCCCTTTAATATTCTGTGCATTGAGTAGATTTGCTATCAATATGCTCTTAGGTTGGTAGCATTTCTGAGCTTAATGATTAAAGATGCAAAAGTATGGTGTTGTACTTCCCAATGAAAATTGGACCCTCCAGAGATTACAGATAAATGGCTAGATATCCCAGACCATAATTTGAGCAAGTTCCAGACCACTGACCAGAAGAAAATTCAACTACTGAACACAAAGACATGTTTGCAGCCATGAACACTATCTGACAGAGTAACTAGATTATATCAGATTTTGCTTACAGGCAAATGAAAGTAAATAAACCTGAAAAATTATTTTACAGTGTATGACTGTAGGTGTTGAAAAATACCACTCATGAAGAATTATGATACAAGCAAGAATTACCTTTCTATCCCTAATCTGCTCTCAAGGCTTCCTTTTTGTCTTTAAAATAATAATAAAAAAGGAAGCTACTACCTTAATATTTCTTACATGTCAGCTCAGACCCCCTTGGGTTAATACATTCCGCAGTCTTGTTGTTTCCTTCTCATTAAGCTAAATGTTTTATGCAAATCATCTGACATAAAGCCAGACGACCAATCTAGAAAGGCTGTAATTCCATCTGATGAGTTCATTCAACTGAAATCTGTACTTAATTTCCATAATTATACTACCCTATTCTCATAATGTGAACTGATTGCTGCAAAAACACAAAATAACTAAAATGCATTCAGATTTAAAATATGAAAATGATATGTCCCTTTGGGCACAAGAGTTATGTTTTACAAACAGTTTCTCTTTTTTTTTTTTTTCTTCCACAAAATATCTCTTTATTTAAGGCTGTGTCAGCCTAATTTAAAGACTAATAAAATGATAAGAGCCATTTCTAATGCAGTTTTGTCTTGATAGTGAAAAAAAGAAATGGAAAGGAGGAAAGGAGGAGGGGGGAAAAGAAAATTGAGAAAAAAAGACACCAGGGCATTAACAATTATATTAATGTGTTATGCTCAGAAGCCTGAAGATTGGTATCTTCCTTGTCATGCAGCTTAAACTTAGAACAAACTGGCTGTGTTGTTGCTGACAAGTCTAAGTATCTTCTTAATTATAGAATCAGCCAAATTAAGTCACTGCTGCACCAATCAAGTTGTAAAAGAGCTAGCGTAGCTGCTTTTCACATGGCTTGAAGGAGATGACAAAGGTCTGAGCTTTCTTTTGGGAAAATCATGCTTTTCAAATATGTCTTGTTTGGTTGAATGGAAATCTGTGTTGCTAACTTTGATTTATTGTGGGTATTTGAAGGAATCTAGTCTAACACGGAGTGATATCTGTTCAGCACGCTCTATCCAGCAGGCTCCCAAAGTATTCCAAAGTTTGCGCGCAACATAACTCCCTAAAAGACTAAGTCATTGAGTTTCTAGAAAGCCAGGATTTTTATCTTTTTCTGTTTGGTTCTATAACCATGATCCAACTGAGAACAGCAGTTAACAGTGTGTGACACTAAAAATGTGGAACAATATTCAGAAAACCTAGTTCAAAGGCCAGGATGCAAAAGGGGCATTCAAAAAGGCTGTCTGCCATTAAGCAGACTGCATTACCAACCTCTGTTGTTGTGCAGCCCTTTCCATTAAAGTGATCCGTGAACAACCTGCAAAATTAAATTTGTGGCTGTTACCCAAAGAATAAGTGCAAACTGATCAATCCATCTCACAAGTGCTATGTGAAAAGGTGCGCTGATATTCAGAAATATGATTCTGTTTAATATAAAGCCTCTTATTATATTTTCATGCCTTGTATACAATAAAGCATTTTTTCCTTTTATTACTCAGAAAGGTAGTGGTTAATTTTTGTTTTGGGTCATTGACCCTATCAGGTTCTGCTAGTTACCATGTACTGCAAGAGTTTCCTTCTCCATCATTGACTGAGGGTCCTTTAGTATATCATGATTTGTGACTGCCCATTTGTCTGTCATCTAGGATTTGTGCTCCTGTGTAATTTTTCTACACAGGGTAGATACCCTTGACTGATAATCTCTCGTTAGGAAGCAATGCTCAGCAATTCATTTCTACTAATGATAATTGTAATACTGTACTTCAAAACCCAGATTCTTTCTATGCAGGTGGAATAAGTAGAAATGGTAGCTGTTTTATTTCTCTTATATTTTAATCACTCTTGTCTCAGATATTTCTTCTTCATCTAAGCTTTTGTGTGTGGTGGTTTGTTTTAGGATTTGCTTGAACTCTGTGTGCTCTTAATTTGCAAGGAGCTGAAAAACAGAGTTTACTTCCTTGAAATCTTCCAGGGGTTCAGGTATGCAGTCGATGATGTTGCATATGATGAATGTTGAAACCAGTTAAATATGCCATGCTGCTGTGAGTATGTGCTATAGTATTACTTCAGGAATTCTATGGAATGGAGATAATTTTGTTGTTACCATGATGACCTTTCTAGGGAAAAAAGCAGAATAACATTATAGCTTTCTAATAAAAATAAGAACTAATCCTGTTAAATTCAAGCTCATCCAGCTAAATCACTTTAGCTTTCTCATACCCCCTAGTTTAAATATCCTCAGCTGCCTTTCTTCAAATGACAAATACTCACAGATAAAACAGCATCAGCCACTGCTGTGTAGGGAGAGGGGAGGCAGTCCATCCATCATCCTTTTCCAATAATGTTGAAATATGCAGGCTTACACCCATCTTTGGTCAGAGAGGGCACTTGCATTTGTGAAGTGGCTAAAGAACTACAACAAACACTGTATTTCTGTGCAGTTTCCTTAGCCTCCATTTAATGATTTGGTCTAAGAAGGTATGTCTAGCTGAGCAAAGCTCCTTGCTGGGACACTTGCTGGTTGTGCTTCAGGAGAAAGAGTGTCACTTACTTAATTGTCAGCATCACTTCCTGGAGCAACTGGTTATTCCAGAAGAATGAACTCTCTCTCATCCAATTAGCTTAATGGACTGGAAGTGTCTAAACCCAAATGCTCACACCAACTAACTGAAAACTTTCTGTACTGAACACACAGGTTGTTTGTAGCCTTATGGATTATTAAGTTTATAAATTGTAATCAAAACTCAGAAGAAAATATTGTTTTGTAAGCCAAGCTCTATGAATTTTACAGTTGAGAGGAGTCCCTTTAAAAAACTAAATTTCATTTTATTTGGATGCAGGATAGATTAAAGAGGCTAATGAAGCCAATTTGAAAAGGATGTCATTTGTTATAAAAAGTGTTCATTATTGTAGATTCCTCCATCTATTGGAGAAAATGACCTAATTTTACACAAGGTGAATCTAGTTCTGGAACTAGCAGTTTTGATTTGCATACACTGAATGAATCTACTTTTACCAGGCTTATCTGCATGAAACAATTTGGATGCAGCTTGGTCATAAAAAGACTCTTGTCTGTGTTTCACTAGAGTTTTCTAACTGGTAAAACTCTGTAATTATTTATTAGGAAATATAAGAATATTTTTCAGTGTCTGTGACTCCCTAAACTTTACCTTGAATTGATCTCAATATGTTATTGCAATAGTGATCACCAAATGCATATCTTGGTGATTTCTCTCCTCCTTATTCCTTCCACTCAAAATTACATTATATCAAATGGATTGGTTTTATATTACATAAAATTTCCATGAATTTCAGCATTGATTTGCATATCAATTGAGGATATATAACAATTAATTGTATTTTTATTGTGGTTTTAAGTACAGAAGCCCTACAAATTTGACTTAGTACAGAAGTATCACCACTTACTTTTATCTTGAATTCTCTTTTAATGAGATAGCCGTGAGTCACAGAACTCATTGGTTTGTGCATCTGAGGAAAAGAGCAAACTTACCTGCTGTGAGCACTCCATTGCCATTGCTAGATTCCTTCTAGTATCTCATAGCTTGTTTACAGCTAGCTGTACACTGCACTGCAGGCTGTAATGCAGGCACACCCAAGATTGTTTTGCTAGTACAACTTCTCAGTATATTGATACTAAATCTGGCAGATAAAGCACTATAGCTGCAAGTCTGTTGCTGGAAATATCTCTTCCTTATTATGCCAATTTACAAAATGCCCAGTTAAAGTAATATCCAATATTTAATAACAGAAAATGTGGGTCTTACATCTTACCTGCAGATCTAAATATCAGACCTTGAGAGAGGAGAGAATTGAATAGTCATTGACAAAATGACTCAGAAAAGGATTTTCAGTGACTATTCACTGCCTTCAAGCAGGCAGTTCCCTCAGCAGAGCCTTCCCACTGAGGATGCCTTGAGCTATTCGCAACTCATTGTTAACCTAAGATGATAAAAGACCAAAACTCAATTGGCTTATGGAGACACGCAGGCAAGTTACTTCATTTTCTTGGCCCCAATTCAGCAAAGCAGTTAAGCATGTGCTTCTGCATCATTAGCGTCCAATGGTGCTTTAAACCCATCCCTTAAAAAAGAGTTTTAATGTTGCTTACATCAGGTGGAACAAAAATGGTTAGAATGAAATAATCAACTAAAGAGAGTCTTGGGGTATAGCAGGGCAACACTATATGTACAGAAAATGTCTAGTACCGAAATAAGTATTTATGAGCATATGCAAATATTATTGCACTGTACATGAAGTACCCCTTGGTAACAGCTTAATATTTTTCCAAGCTAAAGGGAAATACACTAGAATCTTCAATTTGCTAGAAGATCTTTTTGTGAGAAGTAGATAAGAGTGCAGAAGAAATAGAGAAATGGAGTTGCCTTGGGGGAAAGAAAAGGAATTAAATTGAGGGGTAATTATAGAAATCTGCTTTGCAGAATCACACGAATCTTACAGACCTCAAACTAACTGAAGTGACTTATAGAAGCTTAAACTATTGGAAAGTCTTAATCACACTTGCTCTAAAAGTTTGCATTGAAAATGCACTTCCTGAATATTGGTTGAGTAATCAGAGATCATGTAGCAGCTACTAATTGAATGGCTGATCAAAGTCCAATACAGCATCTCTTCCTAGCAAAAAAATAAGATATGTTCTGGAGTGTATCTCGAATCAAATCATCTTTCATGCCTATAGATTCAGCCATCCTAATCTTCGGAGAAAAAATTGTGCAGAGCAAATATTGACACATCATACACATGTCATGTTGCTATCTCCCTTGCTCTTTTTCTTTTTTTTTTTTTTTTTTTTTTTGTTTGTTCCATTTAAAAAAACAAACTTGATTTTAATTTTTCTCTAGACCTCATATGGTAATCTATGCATGTTTACTTTACAAACAAGCTGTCTAATTGGGAGAGTTCTAATTAAGTTCATATGCAAAATGGTTATACTAGGTCAACATTTCAAGCAATAGACTCTTTGGAACTCCCAGAATAGCTTCTGGCCATGGATGGCATCTCCATTTACATGAAGCAAACACTGTTTTAAAGTATCAACTAAGCTCTTGTGCTTTTGCCTAATAGTTTTAATAATGAATTTTGCACTGCTGTTTCAAGTTTTGCCTGAAGAAATGTTATCAGGTTAAGCTGCTTGGAATCCTAGAGATGGTTGAGACGGTGACATGATCACTGGGATCTCAATCTGGCTGTAAATTTGCTGTCAAAACCAACCCCATGCACAGGATTTTGCATGTCATTTAAATGCCAGCTCATCTAATTTTGTGGGCCTACCAATGGCAGATATGTTGTGGGAATATGCACCTCCCTTTACTTCCTGTAGGTCTGGCTGCCAGAAGAGCCAACAGGTATGCCCCAAAAGGGTAAAACAAAGATGTATTACCCACTTTTCAGGAGTACCCTCTAGATAACCATAGTTATGGTTCTCAGTGACATCTTTCACTTTTTTTTTTTTTTTTTTTTTTTGAAAGAATGCTCACCTGTGGGACTGTAATGAGAAGGTTATTAGAAGCCAGAAATATTCTGCTTTGATTTTTGGAGAGATGACAAGCTCCCTGCATAATCAGAATGACTTGAGCAATCAACCTCAGCAGGAGCTTATTTTCTAGTTCTAGTCTGTTTATAATCCATATGATATCTTCACTGTACTTTCACTAAAGACATATGTTCAGTCTTTTATATATATTTCATATGGACTTTACATTATGGATTTAGATGAAATTCGCAATGTAAGTTCATGCATACACTAGCCATATGCAAATAAATTATACTTGCTCTATTAATTCTCCTTTTTCTTCATCACCTATCATGTATAAACCAAGATAGAAAAATATATCTATGAAATGGATTACAGTACTTCTTAGGATGTTCTTACTTTTCTGTTATGTTTGTTATTTCTATTTACTGAACGAGAGTGAAGATTAAAATTGGAAAAGATATTTCCATAGTTTTTCTACTTGGGAAGAAATCAAACAGAATGAACTGATTACTGCATCAATAGATACATAGATTTACTCTTAGCTTTAGGAGAGAGACAGTGATTGGAATGAGAGGTGATCTAGGCTGGTATCTTATGTTTATGATGGATTATGAAATATAATAATTTAATATTTGATGCAGGGGGAAGAACTGTGACATTCTTAAGGTTTGATTCAGGAAGGAAATGAGATATTCACACAACTTTCAGCACACAAATAGCCTATGTTATTCTAATGAAATTCCTCATGGGTCAAGCACCAGCTTTAGCTGTAGGTAAATCTTTGTAGTAACCATAGTGTCATTAGCTTTTTAATAGGTAGCCACTGGAATAAGGACAATCGGGATTTAGAGATGCTAAAGTGAATCCCAGATGAATCATCTGTTGAATGACTGGGTAATTAAGCATGCCTTTTCTGAACATAACCCTCTAGAGGACTTTAAAGCATTAAAAGGACTTGATGCAAAAAGAGGAATAGAAGAAAGAGCTTGGAGTTGTGATGAACAGCCTGTAGTGGTTCTCCCTGTAAGTACAAGTGAGGATCTTGTTTTAACAATGCTCAAGTTAAAAAAAAAAAAAAAAAAAAAAAAAAAAAAGTTAAATAGAAAAAAAGTAAACCATTATCCATAGATTCCAAGTCAGTGTGCCTTCCCAGAGCGATACACTCATACCAATAATTTTATCCATGTATGAAATGTGATGAGCACAGAATGACTGTCTGTTACCAGTAAATGTATTACAGGATGTTAATTAGAATTCATTAGTCAAGATGTGCAGCTACACTGCAAAATATATTTCCTCTCAGTGCATGGTCTGGGGTTTGAAGCAAGAATACTGAGGAAGAATGTGAGGTTTTAATGCCTAACTATTCTGCCTACTGGACTGAAGGCTGGTAGAATATTTTTCATTTTCCAGTCCTATCATCCTTCTTGAATACTTATTTCACTTCAGGAAAAACAAAACAAAACAACAACAACAATAAAAAAACACCTTTCATCAAAATTGAGTACAGTCCTATTTCAGACTTAATTTCTTGAGAATATTCTACCAAACAATTTTAATCAAGGTAGACAACCTAACAGTAATTTTAGCAGAAGACACATTTGTAACTGTCAAAGTTCATTCCAGAAACATTAGATTTTGGAAAAGACAAATATACAACAAATTCTGTGTATGCAACTGAAGCAATTTATGTTTTAATATATAGTATTTGTAAATGAGCATCCACCAATAGTTACTTGAGTAAGTTTATTGGCACCAAAATAAGGAAGGAACATAGAAGTTCTCAGAAGGAACTTCTGAGCTGTTCATATACAATTTACCAGAAAGAAAGAGGTGAAATAACTTACAACTGTACGTTGAATTTACTATACCATTATACCAAGACATTCTCTCTCTCTTTTTCACTCTCTCACTCATTTTCTTTCATTCTGTCTGTCTGTCTTCATTATCAGCAAAAGGGTGAATCCTTTCTGGAGATTTTCTTAACACCAAGGTGGTGAATATGTGTGATAATATGTTGAGATATATAACTGATAAGTAACCAAGCTGTCTCCTTAGATATGATTGCCTAGTGCTGCCACCAATTTGGGTTGTGTTTCTGGAGTAAAACAGCTCATTTTTGACCTCCTCCTCTACAGATGAATTATGTTATGATGGGAGGGGGAAATCCAACTCAGAAAAGGATTCCTCCAACGATATTCTACAGTGAATGTTTGCTGCTTTACTTTACTTTCAATACCAGCTTTGGTTCAGTGGAATAAGACTATGTTCAAGCCTCTCCTTTAGGCTAGTTGCCCACATATATGCTAGGTAGCTTGCAGCCCGCATGGTGCTGACGGACCTAAAGCTAGCCAAAGTTCAGTGAATTTCAAACACAATTCAAAACCATCTTCACTGAGCACCTCCTGAACTGTGTTGCATTTCCCTAAGCAAGAGCTGAGGATTGTGTTTCTTCATAAGTTGCTTTCCAGTAAGGGACATTTTGATCTAAACTGATCATCCTAGACTCCTAAGGCAGTCCTTAAAGTAAATGCCCTCCTCATATATTCATTCTTGGTTGGCAGCAACCAGACAAGACCTAACAACATTTACGTCCTATTCATCTGCTCTGTGGGACAGAACAGTGGATCTAATCATAATACACCGCAACACTCATTTTTGGGAATAAGCTAATACAATAGTTACATAAATAGGAAAAATTCATTTCTAAGATGGGATAAAATGCTGCAGGTATCAAATGCATTTCCTTCCTGTAATGGCATTCAAAAAGAAAACAGTCTTCCAACATACTCAATTTAGTCCTATATTCTGTAGTCTTCATGCCCCTACATCCTTTTCCCTGACCTCATTATTTGGATGTCAGCACTCTAGAATTAAATTTTCAGCCTTATAGAAATAGACTGTACTTCTTACAGTGAGCATTTCTTTCCAGTAGAATTGTTGAACACCTTTACTTTCTTTTTTCTGGGCAGCAGTAGCTATGATCAGTCTATTCACATCTGTTCATCCAATGGCCCTAATTTAAAAAGGCCCATCTCCTTGTCAGTAGATGCTATTCCCCTTAAATACACAGGCCTTTTAAAAGAATAACTGTGTCAATAAAGGCCAGAAATTAATCTGGTGTCAAATTCAACATGGAATCTAGCAGCTTTATTCTAAACATCAAGACAAGGTCAACTGCAGATCAACTACAGATGAGTGGATTAGTCAAGTCAAGGTACAGGCAAACCTACATGTTTTCTTAAATTCCTTTAAAAAGTAAGCGTAAATCATTTTTAAATACTTCATTTTTCCTGAAAGGGTAGAGAAAGATGTCATTCAGCCCTGATCTAATTTTTGGATGTTCTACTTCCTTAGCACAAATAGAAAACCAGCTCAACTGTGAGTAGAGAAATGCTATTGTGTTGTCTCCCTTTTGAAGGAAGCAAGCTGAAAGAAAGAAGTGAATGAGACCTATGACAGTCTCTTCTTGGACTCAAGTGTCTAAGAGCAAGATTTTAATAGCCTTTGCAGGGAAAAGGAATGTTATCTCCCCAAACTTTTACCCTGACACTCAGTCAAAAAAAAAAAAAGAGAACATCTGAGAGCAGTTAACATTTAACACATCGGAAGGTATGGAAGCTAGCTTACTATAGCAGCCAAGAAAGTCTGTAATAAGGAAATGAGATTTGTCTGAGAGAAGAAGGCTGCAGAAGAGCCTGCACAGGGTCTGAAGTAAAAGAAAAAGATAGAGCATTTGACGTTGATGTCAAAACCGGTGTTTTCTTTGGTTGAAACCTTTGCTCTTGGAACAGTCTGTCATGGTGGCAGTAATACATCACATCAGTACATTCTCCAAGTACAGACATGGCAGACATTTTAAAAGTAAACAGAAGGTAATAGAGCCTTAAACAGTACCACAACAAGTCACGAGGAAAAGAAAATTGCCTACAGGATACATTTTTTACTCATTTTTGGAGCATTTGCAGAAGAGGCAGTGTACTATCAGGGCTATGGGTGCCATTCCGAGTGTAGGGTGACTTTCTTCCTTTCCTTAACTGAGCTAGGGAAGCAGGAGACGCATTCAAAATACTCAGGCATAACCCAAGAGCTTTTGGCTGTTAAAGCAGTGTTCACTACCTAAAAGTAAGCTGAGTGGAAATATCATGAAGGTGAAGTGAAATCTGACCCACGACTGCAACTGGTCTATACTTATCCAAAATTTCAGCCTCTACTATGTAAGATGAGGGACTTCTCTCATACTGCTTTCTTTGGAGAGTTTTTTTTACTAAATCTCCTGCAAAAACACATCCAGTCTGGAACTGAAAAAAAATTATTTTAAATTTTTGGGCCTCTATTCTATTCTCATATCTTCCTGTCTTTTATTCTACCAGATTAAAAGACTACGGGACATGGCATTTTTATCTTCGTCTTGGTCCTCAAGACATGTTTTTCTTTCTTTATGATAAGCTAAATAGAGTGAGCTTTTTAAGTACTGTATTGTAAGGCATCTATTTGAATCCTATTTTTATGCTTCTTTTTCTACTGTTTGTACTAGACCTGCAAGAATTTCTGTTTCAGAATCATGAGTGTTGGGTAAAATGATAAAAATCATATTTCTACTCAGATTACCTCTGTTTATACGAAGATTTTTGTTAGTTCTTTTTGGTACAGCATCATCCTGGATTCTCATCCATTCAGCTGTATATCCACTCTGAGCAGCAAATCTTTCCAGAGCAATTTCTTTCCAGGCTATAAATCCTTTGTGTGATAGGCACGGCCTGTCCTTTTTGTGTTTAGCTATGTCCAGTTGCATTTGGCTGTATGTGTCCCTTGCTTGAATTCCCCCAATTTACCAAGCAGCTCTGTTCAGTGTTCTAAACAATTTTTCTCTCAAGCAGTAGCTACAGCCGCCACCAATTTTCTCAACAGTGATTTTATAGTTAATTCTGGATCACTGATGAAAAGGTTGAATTCTGGTAGGCAGTGATGTACTAAAATTCCTTTTTTCCATGACAACTTTCCCTGAAAATAGGTTTGTAAAATGTGCCATATGGCTGGTTATTAACCCACTTAATGTTTACCTTAAGAAGGTACAATGCTAAATTTAAACAGAATGTTGTGTATTACAATATTCTAACATTACATTTATAGGAGTTTAAGTGTGTTACCTCCCTAAACTGCACTTGTAATTTTACCATGGTAGTAAATGCAATTAGGTAGTCTGACAAAACCTTTCTTCCATAGAACCATGGTGACTCACACTCCCTTTTAATCCTTTATCAGATGAGTTCCTTGTCAGATATTTGACAGCAGGCTAACAAGGCTTTCCTGAACCATTTCATTTGGTCTTCCTGAATACTGGCTCAAAATTTGCACTTTTTGTCCAGGGATTTTCTTGGTATTTTACTCAAGCAGCCTAGATATCTCCTAAACTTGAGCTCAAGCTCTTGAAAAACAGCCTTTCTTTCTGTCTGATCTTTGATTTTCTGATAGGCTTTATTAGACATGTTCTTGGAAAGTACTTCATAATCCTTATGACTAGAAAGTACTTCTTTCTTTTGCTATGGGATAAAAACCATAAAAATAGAATTTAGGTAGAAAGCCAATCACCTGCTGCTGAATCTTCCTTTCGTTTGTGGGTTTTGTTTGCTTTGTTTTTCCTGACCAACTGAAATGCAAATACAAGCGTTTGTTCTACTGAAAGATCCCTTCTCTCTCACTCAGGCTTTCTCCTGCTTTCAAAATTCCACAATGCTTAGTATAAAAAGAATTTTGGGGTATGCTAATATTTGAGTATTTTCCTATGTACCATTTGAGCTGAAGTTAGCATGGCACTGGGAATTTAAGAGAGAAGCCACAGCAACAACATAGTCTGGGAAGAGGAAAAAAATCTCCTTTGAGAAACAAAGAGTTTTTTCTTGGCTTTCCCTGCATACACTTAATAAGAGGAAAAAGATTCTTACAGTGTCGTCTAATTGCTTTTGTTCCTGCATATTCCCTTTGCAAATCCTCTAAAATTGCAGAACTTCTTCAGGATTTGAGGACAGTTGCAAATCACCTTTTACTGGCAAAAAGACAAAGGATTGCAGCCCCCCTAGGCAAATAAAAATATTTATATTTTATTATCTATTTCCTGGCACAATATTTTTTCATTTTTCTGGACATACACTTATTTCGTACATCATATGTCCTCCACCATCAGTAGGACTTGAACCACTGGGTCAAAAAATACCCCATATTGGAAGGTCACCCTTCAGGTGAGATGTGGTAGAAGGACTTGCCAGGTGTAATTGAACAATTTCATTTGAACAAAATGATAAACGAATACTCACGGTTTCCCTGATAAAAGGCTGTGTTTCTTCCTAAAATTGAATATGATCTTGTTATTAAATTCTTTTTTACACCTCAGTCTACATGACAATTTTTTCAAGTTCTAATATTGGTCTAGAATTGAAATGAAAACAATGTTTGCTTTCTAATTGCCCTATTTATTTTTAGTTTGATCTCATTTATTTAGCATTAAAATGAAATCTTTCCAAAGCAAGTGCTCCATAAACTAAAGTGACAGCACTTAACACTGCTCAAGCACATATGTCTGTCACTCAAATAGACAGCCGTCTGTAAACACATATAAGCAACTTCATTCTTCCACCAGAAACCTTGCTGTTCCCAAGTCAAAACAGAAACATGGGTAGAATATAATTGTTATGAGAACTTGTTTCACAGTTTCGATGCTGCAGTACCGGCCTAATTTCACTGGGGAGGAATAGAAGTTTTATGGAGCTGGGAAAACTAGTGTTCAAAAATTACTTATAATTTATATGTGCCAAATGGTACTTCTGGCACCTTAATTATTCCTTGTTTCATTATTCCTGGAATCCTGATAGCGGGCTGATTCATAGCTTTCACTTGTTCTCACTGTAAGATAATACAGGGAGAGGCAAAGCAGCTGCTGTTTGCAGCAATATCTGTCACGGGGGAGAATCCTGAGTAGTGCCTAGGGGAGTCCTTTGAAGAAGGTCTATATGATGTGCTGGTCTCTTTGAGGAGTTGTGGAATACTTTGAAAGTTGGTTTAATGATGCTCACTATTTTGAGGGAATGAATCACCTGAAATTCAGCAGCAATAATACCTATATTCATAACAATGTCATTCTGCAATATGTCTCTGAAAGTGGACTGCAGGCAAGAGGCAATGCATACAGGAACAATGCCAAAGTCAAGCAAACAAAACACTCAGGATCATTACTTTTACCAGCCATTGCCCTTTTTTTCTTGCAGTGAGTGAGCATCATCCATGCAGGTTCAATTTTCCTCTCTAGTTTGTACCAATATTTTGTATGCAACAACTCTTCAGCTTGTGCATTTAGGAGAAGAGGAACACAGTCATTGTAATTACACACTCAGCAGTCTGATGTGATCTTTGATCCATTTTTCTGACATGTCAGTGCTTTCAGAGACAAGTCTTGGGGTTTGGTTTTAAGAGCTACAGCCTGGAATAGATGTCGCAGGAGGAATGGGAGAAAGATGAGAATGCATTCTGTGGGTTTCTCAGGGTACCAAGGTACTTGCATCAGAGCTTCCACTTCAGTGTGTTTGGAGTTGAGGAATTAAAAAATGCATTGGTGCAGGAACTCTCACTATAGTTCATGAGGCTGAAGTGAGTACACTTTGAAAAAAATAAAATAAAAAAATGAAACAGTTCATTTTGAAATACAGAATTAGTGAACAACTTTGTACTCCAAATTCTGTTAGAGTTTGATGAGGTGTGCTAGCAGGAACAATGAAATGTAGTTCTTCAGATCTTCAGATCATCATGGCCTTGCCCAGCTTCCACATTATTAGTCTGCTGTGCTGCTTTGTAGGTAGATGAGCGAGAGTTTTCTGGAGGCTGATTATATTTCTGTGGCACTTTATAAAAATTTCCACTTATGGCTGTCATAAGTCAGCTCAATTTAAACTGAATAACACCTAACTATAGAGAGTGACATACTGTACTTAACCAGATCTGGCATTGCGTGATGGCGTTTGTAATGAATGCCTCTTTTCCTTCATCACTTACTCCTAAATTCTTTCCTCCTCTAAACATGCTTTTAGTTTGTGAAATTGAGTTGAAGTGCCAGTGCTTCATGCTGACATGCTTCAGTTTCTGATGGATTCATTTCTTCTGTGCTTCTCTGTGTTACTTTTCATTTGTTCTATATAAGAAAAAGGTAATAACTAAATTAGATTTCCAGGGATAACATCTCGTGTGTAATTTATGTTTTGAAGGACCTTACGTAGTGCTAAATGGGAATAACTGTTTGAACTATTTGAAAAGTTTCTCTCATAACTTTTTATGATTGTTTCCTTTGGTTGTTGGATTTATTTGGCAATAACTATTTTTTTTTTTGTTAGCAAAATGTGATAATTTTGTTGAGTACTTTCACTTTTCTGTTAATAACCCTCCCACCCCCTTTTTAAAAAGGAGTCTAAAAACTAGTTAAAAGAATGAAAAAGAAGAAAGTCATTTATCAACTTTTTTTTTTTTTTTTTTTTTTTTTTTAATTCTCATCTGCCTTCTTATAGCATAGGCATAACTATGCAGTCTCAGTTCAGTAATGGTCCTTGAGGGCATTCAATGAAAGGTGTTCTAAGAGGGCAAATTATGAAGAAGCTGCAATTTGCTAGGCCATATTTACACCAAGTATTCATTCAATGTGAAGAGTTGAGACCTCTGTAAAATGAGATGAAAGCCAATCCTTATAAATTACTCTGTACTTTTTCTAGTTATGTCCAGATTCCAGCATTTATCTCTCAATTGTGTCTTATGCGTGCCTTGGAGTGCACTGCCTTTGCAATCAGAAATTATCCAGTATCTCTTCTATCCACAGTTCATTTTGATGTTGTAGTTGTAGGAGGCATTAATTCTATGTTATTTACATACTCTTTTTTTTTTATTATTATTTTCTAACTCTCAAAATTCTTCCATCGTTAATCAATAGGTGATGGCAAGGACAAAGCATCCTAGATATTCCGCAAGCTCCCTTAGGACTCTTAATGAGTTTTTCCTCCATTTTCTTTATTTTTAAAAATGTACATTTTAGACATAAGGATACAAGAGAATGTTTCTCTAATTTACTCTGGGCTTGCCACATGCAAATGGACAGTTTCATTTCTATCAGCATAAAAAAATATCAATCAATTATGCATCCCCCTTTTAAGTAGGACAACTTAGATTACAGAAATCCCCAAGACTGTATATTATGGACATGTGACCTGGTGAAGAAGATAAAATATGAACTCTCCCTGGAATGTGAGAATCTGTAAGAACGGGCTTAAAATTGCTTATAGGTCTTACAAGTGTTCACTCCCTTACAATCCTCTATTTCCTCTTTCTGTGAAGGGCAATGAACCTATTTTTGGGAGCTGCTTAACATTTGCAACCTTCTCTGTCTTGCCTGGGTTTTGAAGCCTGGAAGGTGAAATTCAAAAAGCATGTACTTTTTGCATCTCTATTTAATGTGTCTCCTCTAACAAACAAACAAATGAACAAAAAAAGCATTAGATTGATTTTTTTTTTTTTTTTTTTTTTTTTTTTTTTTTAGTGATGTGTAGTCTAAAATTAGAAATGCCACCAGGAAATCTGCTGGTATTAAGATAGAAAGCTACAGTTTGGAACTCATTTTCTCAGCTTTCCAGCCAAGCAGAGTATTCCCAAGATGTCTGCCTACTTTGTATGCAGTCTTAAAAATAATAATTATACAGATTTCGTTTATATAATATTATAGACTCGCATATCACTTTGTAGAGATAGAAGACAAGGTCCTAATAGACTTACTGCCCAAAGGAGCAACTAGCGAGGCTGGTTGCAGCTTGTTGATAAGTAGCAGCAGTTTCTCAGATTGCATGACATTTTGCATGCACCTTGTTAATGTTCTGCCAGTTACAGGAATTATGCTTTCCTCAACCCCCTGGATAAATCCAGGTGTATATAACCCATAAGATACATATATGCCCCTGCAAAGTGAGTCCTCTCTTTCCACAAAATTCATCATGTGTGTTATTGTTATACCCAGATACCAAGTAAACTGGCACACAGCCAACTTGTCATGATTTTTTTTCATTACTATCACTCACTTTTTGGGTTGACTGAGCCCTGATATCCTACTCACTTTGGTAGTTTTCCTACTTGTACACAGGCCCAGCGTCAGACATTTCACTGTCCTAGCAGAAAAATGCTGGAGAATCTGACTAGAGGCTGCTAAAAACTGACACTTTCAGTACTCTTACCGACGCAAGCAAAAAACAAAGATGTGCCATTTTTGCTTGCTGCTTAAATTACTTGAAATTTCATTTAGACAATTTTAAAAGGTGCAAAATGTAATCAAGAACTGCCAACCCGTTCTAAATTATTCAGATTCTCGATTGGAAGGGGGATGTGAGAAAATAAGATTTGTTAATGTTGCTAGTTTGTGTTGTCTTGCTGTGGCAATTATACTTTCAAATATGATGTGCCTGGATACACAAGCACTGTGTGCATAACTGATTGATTAGAGAAGCTGTGAACAAGCTACCTGTGCTGAGCTAATTTGAAACAGACAGAAGGCTCCAGTGTGGCCCAGGCTGGGGATCTCATGGCACAACCCTGCCCAGGACTGAGCTGTGTGCCTCCTGGGGCAAGTCGTCTCTGACAGGCTCTCATGTCTTTTTGTTAGTTCAGGCTAAGGTGCTTGTGACAGGAGGGAAGTCTGTGTTGGTAGAAACACAGTTGTACATCTTGAGTCTAATTTATTCATTTAATGACTTGACACAAGAAGATGGGGTCTACCTTGCATCTCTTTTCCTTCTTGTCAGAGTACCAAGAACACTAAAAGTGTTTTGCAAATTCTAGAACCATGTCTTAGAAAACAGGCTAGAACCATGAGTTTTTAAAAATAGAGAAAATTTCTAAGTGGGGCAGAGTAGCAACATCTCCCTACATAAACATCCCATGTCTGTGCAGCAGCTGCCCTCCTTTTCAGGTTTGTTCTCAGCCCATCAAGGAGTTTCCTGGGCAGCCACGATCTCAATATGCTTTTGTCTCATACCTTAAGAATTCTTTTTCTTTCCACGCAACTAGAGCTTGTTTAGAATCTCCTCTCCCCTTTTCTCTGCCACATCCTTTTGCACACACTGCACAGTCCATGCTGGCTGTGTCTCTTCATCCCTTCCCACACCATCTTGCATTGCTTTACATTATTTTCCTGGGCTTTATAGTTTATTCTCAAAGAAGGTGCAATGGTTGCCCCACACTGTAGCCATCAGAAAGAAAATCAGAAGACCTGCTTTGCTGCAGCCCAATCACAAGCTCTTTAAAAGAAAGTAACACAGAGTACAAGCAGTTCCTGTGAGCATATGCATTAAATTATTACACAGTCTATTGCAAACAACGTTCAATGTCAAATCAACACCGTACATGTTACACAAGCAAAAGGAAGTGATGGGGTCTAGAGGACTTCCAGCACAGCAGTTGATATTCAGCTGAGCAGTCACCAGTATTGCGAGATGCACTCTACCAGGAAGAGAAGGAAGACAGGACATGTTTTTCTAGTAAAGCTCCAGAGCAAGGTGACACAGTAAAGCATAGCTTAAGAAGTGGCCTTGCTTGGGAGTACCTGGAAAGAGGTCCTGTCTGGGGATGGTTTTTCCCTTTCACCTGCTCTGAGATCTTCTTTCTCTTGCTTTCATCCGTGGTGAAGGGCACATGCTTTCCATTTCTCTATTATGCAATCACCTCATACATTTCTTGTCTTGTGGGTGCAGTTTCACAGCCTGGCCTACTTCGTCTTTTGTCCTTAAAAAGATATATAAATCCTGGCTAAAATATCGCAGGGTTTATCTCTCTCAAGCTTGGAATGTATGTGAAATTAGAATACACATGCTCATTTGAAGCGTTCTCTCCTTTTACGTGTATTCTAGGATGCATTGGAAGGAGTAAACCCAGGCACTTACATACAAACTAATGAGCAAAGAGGGACAGAGTTTCTTGGATGCTGAGGGGAGCTAAACACGCAGCCCCACCACTGTTACGGCTCAGACTCTTTCCATGTAGTCTTTTCATAATTGTTCCTCTGAATGTTCTTCCAAATAAGTATATACTGTGGCTTGTGTTAGAGGCTTTCGTTTCAGACAGGTACCACTTGATTATTTGGTTCTCTATTTATATATGAAGGGCCAAATTCTGCTGTTTTTTAAGAAGGCACAAAGCTAGTGATCTTGCTGCAGCTCCATTTACCATCACAAAAAGGAAATTCAGCCCATCATCTCTTTTCTTAGAGAGAAATCACACCGTCTTTTTTTCCTCCTTGATAGACCTATTTCCTTTCCTGCCATGTGTCCTGGCAGGTAAGAAGCAGGATTAGGTTATAATGAGTACAAATGGATTTACATATTGAGGCTGCTGGACACAGATAGATGTTGCATTTCCACCTGCCTTTTCAAGCTGCCAAACGGTCTGCACTTGCCTGTTCTGGTTTGTGTCATGGCTTTGAACCTCCTTTGAACATCGATTCTGAGGCAGCAGTCATAGAAGGGGTGATGCCACACTTTCAGCTGCCTTCGTTCTGCCAGGGAAATGTGGCTTGTCCCTTATCATTATTGTTAATGCCTGTTTGGGAGGATTTAGCATATCATTTCACACAGCGCTTTTTCCCTTCTCTCAAACTGTCAGGGATCCTCTTTCTTAATAGAAATGGAAAATTAATTTCTGCTTCAGAAGTTGCTGTGAAATAGACAATATACTGCAATTTGATTTCTGGTATAGCATCTTTCCTACGTCCTGAATCCATATCTCTTCAGTGATACAGATACTGCAAAAAACAATGGATGGATGGATGGTATAGTTTATAAATCCCTCCGCCCCCCCCCCCCCCCCCCCCCCCTCTCCTTCCCATCTTTCTAAAACTTAGAAAATAACCTAAGGAGTTGGTTCTTCATACCCACCATTCAGAATCTTTATCATTGAATCTTTTACAGGCTGGACATTATCTTGTCTTAGCATCACTTACCAAGATATAAACCACTAGGGGGTTAATAGTGTAAAAGAATGCCTTGCCTGCCAGAGCTTATGGACGGACTAGTTAAATGACTCGGTTATATTCTCCATAAAAAGATTTTCATGCATTACTCCCAGCACACTGAGACATGAATGTATCTTTCTGTCTCCATTTTAAGGTGTCCTTGAGTAAGTTTCCTATGAAAGAAAGGATTTGTTCTATGGGCTTCAAAAACCCACATCCAGGAAAAAAGAAAAGCAATGGCAACAGTGAATATATACTTGGAATTGAAACAGCACATACAGCAAATGAGACTTGCATTTTCACAGACAACCATACTATTGTCAAGTAGATAGAGCTGAGAACTTAGAAATTGAGTTACCCTTTCAGAAGTTAGGCTTTCTTTCTTAGCCCAAGGTACTTCAGGGCTTAGCCTCAGTTTCTGTGCCAGATGGTGGCAATCATACTTGCTCGTTTTAAAGGTGAACTTGTAACTAGGTGCTTCACAAGACTCCATAAGAGTACTTGATGATATATACATACAGGGCATCTTTATTGGTACTTCTCAAACTGCAGCTGGTTCTAATTTAAAAGATCCAGAGACACTGTGGTAGTTCCAGGTATTTCTCTCCCCTTGCAAAGTAGGTGAGAATTTAAGGAAAGAGAAGTGATTGGGAAAGCAAAAGGAACAAAACAAATCCAAAAGTTTAAATTCCACTTGATATAAAATCACTGTGAATTGGGAAGCAAAAGGAAAGGATGTCCTGAAATCAGAGCTGGCTGTTAGGCATGCAGAAATGAGGCTATATCTTAGTATGCATATCCAAAGTGAGACAAATAAAAGAGCAAATGAAATACTTGGTTGAATCATGGGGGAAATTCTGTAGTGTGCGTGACTGTCATTGCACAGTGGGTGTTAGCCCTCAATCAAAGCAACGAATTCCAGTCATTGCATTGGAAAGAATATTATGGGACTTGAAAAAAGAGGAACAGGAGAGTAAAGGATTGACACTGTTGCCTTCAGCTTTAAAAGAAGGAGTTACGAGGACTAGTTTAAAACCTTAACCTCAGAAAAAAAAAAGTTGAATAAGGGTATCTAATTAAAGAGCTCAAGCTCTACAATGGTAGAGCTAATGTCAGCATTATTCATAACTCAATGCAGAAAATTTGACAAAAGAGCACAAATGGAATTTAAATTGAAATAAAGACACAGGGGAGGATCTTCTCTGTCTGAAAGTAATAAATGTTTGGAGCAATCTACCTGGCAAGGTTTAGGAGGTGATGACACCAAGGGCATTTTCAAGAAGCACCTAAATTTTGCTCTGTGGAAACAAGGCATTAATATGGATGAGCTCAGATAAGCCAAATAGCCAATTCTCATATGTTTGCTGCCAGCACCAGCAGCTGCTTGATCTCTAATGAGCACAGGAGATTGGCAATGGCAAACAGCATCCTTTTTCAGGCTGATGGTGTGAGCAAGACCCTATAATGGATAAAGACATGTTTACCTTGGACTTGTGTGATGTCTTCTTTACTGTAATATTTATGAAAATGCTTTTATCCCTGGGGATATACTGTTTTCCATTCCATATACACAACCTAGAAATAATTTACACCCAAGGAAAAAAATGGTTAAATTCTACCACTTGTCAAAGAGCTAAATCAAATCATTTGTTGCTATTTCTTTATAAAACATAATAAAATTGCAGGAGGAAAGGGGAGGAGAATGGCTTAGAGTGAGCTTTACTAAAAAGTATTTTAAAGATCATTTTTTTTCCTTTTGCTGGCCCTTACTAACACCTTTTCTCACACATTAGAGTTCATCATTGATCCCAGAGGAAGAGCTGCTCATTCTGGCATTTAGGATGTCTCATGAAATGAATGCCTCTTTCATGGTTTAGTCTTTTTGTGCTGAAGCTGGACTTTTTTCTTTATTTATTTTATTTATTTATTTTTTTCAGGCTCAGGCCAGGGTTAAATTTTGTGAGGATCACAGTGGAGTTTAATGTAATATAATGCTATGATAGCTGTTGTTTTGACAGGTCTTTGAAGATTTAATATAAATGCAGGTGTTCTGAAGGAATTACATAAAGTTTCATTTTCATCCATAAGAGTGATGAAAATTAAAAGTCTTTCATCAACAATCACAAGCTTCCAGGAGAACAAGACTGTGTGAGCCATAAACAGATTCCTATTGTGTTTTAAGGTTGACATTTCTTCTTTTAATTATATCTTGAGAAGGTATTTCTGGTGACTCTGATGACTATTCCTAGGTATACAATCTGAATTGTGTTCACTGAAGGTGTAAGCCAATCTCTTTATGCAAATTTCCATAGAAATGCTCCCAGAAGTCAGATCTGAAATTAACTTAATTTGTGATTAGCACAATGGAGCTTGAAGCAGGTTTTGAGGTTCTGTTCTTGAATTTGCCATGTAACTGCTTTGTAACTGTGGGTTATTTGTATATTTAGAACAAATTCCAAAGCTTGGTAAAGTTGATGTCTTTCTATTTATTTCAGTAAGCTCTTAGAATGTGACCCATTTCCATTTGGAGGAATTGATCTCTCTTATGTGGACCTAGATGAATCAAATTAGTTCTGTAAAATTATCCTGGATTTCATGCAAAGGCATGAATTCATTTCCTTGAATTTCTCATCTATTTGTTGAAGCACCCTTGCATACTTCACTAAATATTTGACTGTCTAGAGGAAGTTTCATGATAATCACCAAAATCCCTATGTGGGGCGAATTTAGGGATTTGCTGCAGTAGTTTTTTTTTCTGGCAAAAAGTAACATGCAAGTAAAATACATATGGTAGTATTCTCAGCTGCCCTAAAAATCATCATTACATCCATCTGTGTGTATCAACATTATATAATCATTTCAAAGAGGCCAGTTCTGAACTGGTTCTCAAGTCCAGACTGATCTGACATCTGTACTGTTTGCATGCAACGCATTGATGAGCACAGTGCAGGCACTTCATGACCCAGCTGCAACCAGACTAATAGGCTGCAACCAAGACAGATTGCTGCAGGGCACAATTTGCTGTGCTTAAGTCCTTTCAGGGGCCCATTCCTAGTCCTCTAGTACAGAAATAGCCAGGAATCTATAGATCCCAAATATGTGATCTCCCACAACTCCTTTAAGAAATTTGGCTTGATTTTAATTGGGTCCTTGAGAAGTTTTATATAATTATATGTCTTGTAAGCATCATCTAAATTACATTTATTATTGTGCTTTCAGATGATGTTCTATAGTTCTATTTTCTTTGCAAGAAGGCCCCATAGCCCTAAACTGCAAGTTAGATTGTATCATTGTTGTCCAAGTCCTTGGGGTCTTTATGCAATTTCATTACTTTTATAAGTTTGGTCCTTTATAAAATCCTTTGGACTTCTCAATGAGCAGGAGAAAAGATTGTGCAAGAAACAGCTATTTTAAAAAATCACTCTTTTAAGACAATTAACCCCCTGCAAGCTGTATTTGTTAGACAGGCAAAATGTGTGGAAGTCTAGCTTTCAAAGAAAACAAACTAAGGTCATATAGAAAAATAAAATGTTACTAAGGGAATCTATGAACATGCTAGAAGAACAACTTCCTATGCCTGATTTCTATTTTTAGCAGATTTCTATTTTCAGGTTGCAGGAGTGGAGCTGTCAGTTCAACTAGTGATTTGGATTTCATCAATTTAATCACCTTAATTTATTCACATTGACCAGAACCAAAAGTACAGAGTTCTATTAATTAAATAAAAGTCCCACAGAATGTACAAAAAAAAGTGATATCCATAAGGGATTCTCATTCCACCTTTCCTTCTTTCAATAAGGACTTTCAAAACCCTCAAGAGTCACTTATGGTCCTTTTCTACTAATGAAGTGATTAATAGAACATCCTAATTATTCTTTAACAAGGCAAGAAATACTTCCCTCTGAGCCAAGGGGCAAACCAAAACATAAGGATTATTCTGAAAAATGTCGTCAAACAACTGAGAGGTACAGAGAGGAAGATTTTAAAAAAAAAAAAAAAAGACCCCCAAATTACATTAAATTCAGGTATCAGATACTTTAAATTCCTCCTCCACAAATTGCACACGAAGGCAATGATTTCATATCACTTGTGCTTCTGCAGGAGGATATGAATTGGATTGAGGAATAAAACCATAGCATTTACTCGAAATTGTGAAATTTCCCGGTTCTTTCATTCTCACTTTATTTGTTCATTTTCTTATTAAAGTCAGACTATATGACTAGTTAGACCTAGGAAGAAGCAATGAATTTGAGGTTTGTAAGGACATTCTGACATACTTAGAGAACATTTACCTAGTATATTGTAGAGTTAAGGATGTGACCTCCAGAAGCTCTAAGATACGAGTTTGTTCTCCCTTAGTCTAAGCTTACCAGAAGCTGTTACTGTATTAACATAGCACTTCATCCAGACTAATAAACCTGCCAAGTGCTCAGGTATTAAATATACCTTTAGTCATGTCAAAAAGTTCCCTACTCTGCTAATACTTTCACTATAGTCAGTGAGTCTAATTTCTGCTGTTGTAAATCAGCACAACTTCAGAGCAGTCTCTGGTACTCTAACAATATCTATCAGCTGAGGCTTTGGCTCATTATGTCAGGAAATCACAACCTCGACAACAGAGAGCTGTGTAAGAGTTTCTGCAAAGCAGCTGTATTGCTGGAGATCTCTAAGCATGGTTGTGTTCATCCCATGGCTAGTGAAACTCATGCCATCGGCTTCTGAAGAGTTTTTAGGACAATATCACCTTGTGCTGTGATCTTGCCTTACTGAGATGGGCTGTGCTGAATCAGTTGTTGAAATCCAATGTCAAGGTTTTTCAAAGCACCTAATTTTCCTGAGCGCCTCAGGAACTAGGAGTAGAATGGCTTTTGATAGACAAGATCAAAGCTCTGTAGATTCACAAAAGCTATAGGGACACTAGGAGAAGTGATATGTTATGCTGAGCTGAGAAATTAGGAGTCTTAAGGAATCAGGCAAATTCTTTTGCTTACACAGACATAATTTTGGGATAAGCCATTTGACTCCTTCTATCTGTTTTTATCATGTATTGACTAGGAGTAAATGTTATTAAATAAAAAAAATGGTACAAAATGTATTATTTAAAATAACACAAGGAAAGTGCAAGTTTGTTCACTCACTGTATGCATTTTATTCCTAGATAGTGCTCTACAAAAATATCATGTCTAATAGGCAGTCTGTCTCCAGGAGTCACAAATTACTACAGTTAGAATGGATTATAAATCTCAAGTAAAGTCTAGTCAATTCTACAAGTGATGTATTTCTTTTATTACTGACCCTTTATTGCTTCTCTCTCTCATACACATCTATCTTTTTTTCTTAGGCAGAGGGGGTGTCATGCTGCATTAGTAATCTCAACAGCTTTTCTAGTCAGACCCATTTTCTTTCCTTTTTGCATCAGAAAACCTGAATCTCTCTCTTCTCCCCCCCCCCCCCCAACCCCCCCCCATCCTCCAGTACTTAGCTACATAACAAAATACAGGGATGTGAAATCTATTTAAAAGGGCAAGCAGGGAAATTGTGACATTTAAAAAAGAAGTATTTTTCCCAGAACAGAAGGATTCATTTACTATCACTATCTTTTTCAGGGAAGAGAAAAAGGTCCATTTCAGTTGAATTTTGCATCAGAAAGACAAACCTTTAAATTAGTGAACATGAATTTAATTGATCTGGGTTGAAATTACCAGAAAAAAAGGCACTTGCTATTTCTAAATAAACATTCAAATAGGTGTTTTGTTCCCTGAAAAAATTTGCTTTTCCAGCTTTCATCTTGACTCACCTTGGGGAAAAACAGTTGAAACATCTCTAGCTGCTGCAGAGCAGTACCAGCATCCAAGTCTATTAGCTGCTCATATGCTTGAAGGAGTAAGTTTCAAGGGATGTGGGGGGTCTGGTCTGAGTCCAAATCTAAGCACTGAAGATCCAGGATGTGATGGCCTCTCTAGTAACTGTGGTCATAAACAATAAGCTCCGAGTCAGTTATGCATAACTGTTTAACAGCCAGGTTGGACACTAGACCTTCAAGCCTGAGTAATCAGAAACCTGCTAAATTAAATCCACTTAGACACTGAAACAACGTGTGGGGACCAATCTCTTCCACACAGCAGAGAAGCGTGAGAGAGAAAACCCTTCCTGCCAGGTGCAGGGTGCTGAGCAACCATACGGACTCTTTACTGTGCGCAAGGAAATCTTAATCCTTTCCTGGCATCAGACAGGAAAGTTCTGCAGATCTCTACGCTATTTTGAAGTCTGAATGTAAAAATCTCTTAAAACAAATATATGAAACATACTACGCTGGAGAGAGACAAATCTCCCTTCCACCCTCAGGGACTGAATGCAACTTACAACTGCTGAGTGAATAATTAGTGGTAATTAGCACTAGAAATTGATGCCTTTGGAGATAGTCTGCCAAGTTTTTAAGCACTTTAATACTAATGGATTTTTTTTTTCTCAGGGATAAATCTTTATAGAGGAAGCAAGTGCAAATTGATTTTTAAAGAGCCTGTCCAATGTTGAATTTATCTTACAAAAACATTGGGTTTAAAAACAATTACATTTACCTTCAATGTATTTTAATGCTTTTTTCCAGTGTGTTCATTTCTCTTTAAATATTTTTGCTGTCACTTTATGTCTAGCTCCTTGGAAAATTAGTATATGGAGTACATTTGAATCTTTAGAAGGTGTTAGGATAACATATGACACTATGTCAAGCTATTTAGTTCCTATATCATTTTTCAGTTACAGAAAAGTATTCAGCTTTAGTGATAATGGCAATATAATTATACTTGGAATTGTAAGAGTGAAGCTCTCTTAGCAGGGTAGAGGCAAAGACCTAAGCATTAAAATAAAATGTACGTGCAATTTCGTGTCTGTCCAAATTGTTGACTGAACTCAGAATCCTTATTTAGGTTTCTTTTCAGATTCTTCCAGCTAAAATCTAGTATTAAAGCAGTAAGAGCTGGAAAACAAACTTGAACTTCTCCCTTCTAACTTGTGTAGCATAAGGGATTTGTGCATTTCCATGGGGAAATAAGGATTAAACATGTAAGCAGGACTTCAGAGTTGGTGTACTGACAGGTTAAGGAGCAGACAGAACAGATTCTTATTGCACTGCTGGCTTTGTGCAGGATTAGGGATGCAGTTAGGTGCAGAGTCTGGTTCCAGTACTTTACCTGCTGAATTAGACTGAAATGTCAAAGATAAATACAATACCTTGATTTCCAGAAGTTCTGGGTACCTTGACCTCTGACAGAAGTGTCTAAGAAAACATATATTCAAGACCTCAAAATTCTGATTGGAGAAAGCTTAGAGATTTTTGCAGGCAGTCGATGTGGAAAAGCCTAAAATAAGAAAGAAAACTGTTTTATTATATTATATGGTAGGCAGGAGTCTGAGCATTAAATCAGGGCAGCAGTTTCTTTGTTGTTATCACCAGCAATACACTGAGAATAAAAAGAGGAACTTCTGGAGAAATCAGAGCTGAAAGCAAGGTTTGAAATACATACATGCTAAATATTAAGTACGTTAATTAGAGCAAAAGTATGTAACTTTTATAATGTGGTATATGGATGCCAGGTTCAGTGAAGCAGTCTGCTCTGTTTTTTTTTTGTTTGTTTGTTTTGTTTTGTTTTGTTTTTAACCACGTTCAAATTATGCAGACAATGTAAAAATCAAATTAATTTCCTGCAGCAAGAAAGAAGGACCAATTTTTGTTTCTAGGGAAAATGATTCTTTTTCACTGCCATCTTAAGATGTCAGAATATTTGTTCATGGCAGTAAGAATGTGAGAGTTACAAAATGAACAAAGACACACGACAGCCTCCCTGCTCCTCCCTCCATTCCACTTAAAGAATAGACATTTTCATATAGGTTATGATCCAAAAACAGCTCAAAGCAATGAAATACCACCGCTGATTTCCATAGCCTGTGAATGAGGCTTTTGTTTGAAATGACTGCCTACTCCACACGAGAGAGTTCTCTGACCATGTACAGGACCGTATCTTGTGAGGACAGGTTACGTTTGTATTTCCTCTGAAGACAAACAGAATTTCTCTTCATTAAGTGCATGAATGAGAGGCAAGCCATAGAGTTTACCTTGTGGACTCTAGCAATGTCAGATTCAAAGTCCAGAGACCATTATCTGCAACCTAGTTTCGAAGCACACAACTGTGACAGCTCATGTATGATGTGTGTATGCTTCAGAGTAGCACTTGGAAAACTTAGGCAACTAATGCTTCCTTTCCTATTTTATTAATTATATTTTTTAAAACCTGCATGCAGACAGGTATGACTTATCTTTTGCTGCAAATAAAGGTTAATTAATGTAAAAGATGCTTTACCCAAACAATCCCTACTTCAAATTATTCACAGATCCTACCAATATGAAACCTCTGCATTCATACCGTGTTTGTCTTCACCGTTTATTATCTGAAGATATTTCAAATGCAAAGTCATGAAGATGTGTGCTAATACTTCTTTGGGCACAGGTTCTGTGAATTGTTTATGAACAAAACATCAAAGGAGACAAACAGGGGATATTGAATTATATTTGTTTATGCCAGCTAACACTAAAGGCTTTTGTGATCCCAAGTATGTTGTACATTGGTATTAAGAAACTCATCATTCTATCAAAATTTCGAGTTTATAGTCTCCCTACATCTGTCACTCTTCCCTATTTTCTGGTCAAAAAATCGTGCTAAGATCCAATACTCTCCCCTCCCTCTTTCTCCTTTGCCCTCCCTCCCCTTCCATTGAATAATACCTTTTGCTCTCAGAGTATATTAAGTACAGCACGATTCTCTAGAGATTATTTTCTCCCTTTTTATTGCTTTTGACTCTTTATTACTGCTCATTAGAATGTTATTAACTTGGCTGCAGTTACAACAATATTCAACACCTGTTTCATATAGCAAGCACATTCCCTTTCCCTTCTGTAGCATTGCACACCTGGGCCTTGAATTATTCCCTTTGGCTGAGTTGAAAGAAGGAGCATGAGAGAGCAGGTCCTGGATTTTTTCTGAGGTCAGAAGCTTTTAATTTGTGACCCGACATGAATCCTGTTATTATTGATTCGGTAGCATAATTTTCATCCTGACTATATGTAGGGACTGACGCTGACAATTATTTTGGAAGAGCAGAGATATGAGTGGTATTTCAATGGAAAGAAGATACAAGATTTAGTCAGGTATTAGATGAACTGGATTATTTGTTGGAAAACTTCATGTTGAGAAAAAGAGACACATACAGATGGGCTGTGGCTTGGTTGGTGTGTGCAGTACAAAAAGGCCAGCAGTCCTCTGGAGCTCCATGTATGTTTTACTTCCAACACTGTTATCAGCGGGTCAGAAACAGAGGGTCACAACTTTTATTTATTTATTTATTTATTTATTTACTTATTTACTTATTTACTTATTTACTTATTTATTTATTTATTTTCCCCACTAAGACAAGGCTAAGCAAAAGTCAGGGGTTGTGTCCTTATGAGTGATATTTCTGAATGTGACACAATGAAATGCTAGTGAAGTAGAGGTCTGTAAGGGAAAAGAAAATCATGGAAGAAATGGAGAATATGGAATGAGATTATCCTGTGATAACATATATTCTCAGAAAACCAAGCAGAGCTGCATTTTTTGGGATTGTATTGAAGAGAAATGTTTCCCCACCTCTCTAGTCATGGTTATTGCTTACAGATAAAAAACACAGATGTTTTATTTTCAGGATTTGTGTTTTTCCCTTTATTTAGTCAGGCTTTTTCAGTTATCAAGACCAGAATGAAGTCATGGAAATATCTCACAAAGAGTGAGGACAAGAGAACAGGGACAGGATAGAAACATGTCTGTGCAAGTTAGATTTTTTTTTTTTTCCAAGTCCTGAAGTACCACAGCTTCTGCACCAAAGACACTGATATTTCCACAACATTAATTCAAGGTTAGTTAGCATTTGGAAGGAAATAAGAAGCTACTCAAAAATCTATTAATTTTACCAATGTAAGACATAAGGAGAATGAAGTTGTAACAAAGAACAAGTTTCACAGCCCCTTATCTATATAAATCCATTTAAATCAGCCATTTGCTTAAGCAGGTTACTTAAACTCCAGTACATACAAAAATCATGCTTTTCTTTTTCAAACACACTTATTATGTACCGTATTTTTTTTTTTAATATGAATAAAACTATATTTATTCCCAGAATTTTTGCTATTCTTTCAGAAATAAAAATTTGAATCAAATTCAAAAATGCAAATAATGAATTTCTAAATTCACAGTTCAATATTGTTAAAGTAGAAAAAATGCTTTTATCTCTATTGTAAAGGGCAGGGTCTTCCCATAAAAGAATATGTGATGTTTCCCTGACAAAGTGAAAAAAATATAATTTGAAGCCATTGTATTTTACCTGGTATGAATTGGAATTCCTTTAAGTAACTATAACCTTTTTTAAATGACTAAGTGACATTTCCAATTGAAAAATAATTTTGAATGGAAAAATAAGATGTGTTGTCTGGTATATGTAGAAGCGTGGAATGTATGGTTTTTGAGAGTGGAATGGTTCAGGCTTATTCAAGAAAAATTAACAACATATAATGTTTGCTGCATATCTTTTTGCCCATTTGCCAATCTTTTTTTTTTTTACCAGTTGCAGAATTTCTCTTGGTAGTAAAGGGATGTGGAATGGGATCTGTTTTAAAAACTGACATATGGATAAACCTTGAGACTCCAAAACCTAGTGCCACTACAAATTCAGGGAATGTGATTTCACTCACACCAGAAATTCTGTCCATTAAAGAATTTAACTGCCTCCCTTCCCCTAAGGTCTTTATCAAGCAGGCAGGGCATCTTTACAGCAAACAGCAACACCATATCTTGGTATCCTTACAAGGACCCTAAGTAGGACCCATCCATCTTGTGTTCATAACAAGCCTTTTGAGATGAAGGGGATACTCCTTCAGTTTGTCCTATTCTCAGAAAAGCTGAGTTTTCAGAACTTCAGCTAAAGCTACTGATGATCAGGCAATGGAAAGTCAGTATCCTGGAAAAACTGCTTTGAGAAGAAGGACTGTCTAATCTCCTTTTGCTGATATATGGCTTGTTTTCTGGAAGAAGAGTTGATGGAGTTTGCTGCTTGTCTGCTGAGGTCGTAGGGATGGGAAGGAAATGTGTAAAAATACATGAACTCCTTGAGTATATATGCATTGTGAATATAAGAATTGTTTGAAAGTAGTAAACATCTATGTGTGGCATCCAGTAGACAGAATTTTAAATTTTATAGCAAGTTAGTAGGCAGCTTTTAAACATTCTCCTATTTGTGGGTACATTCATTTCCTAGGCACTATAAGATGATAAAAAGCTCAGGGTTTTTCTTTATAGCCTCAACTCTTTGACCCAGTCTGGCTGTATATCTTGTTGTCTAGAAGTGTGAAAAGATTTGAGGCAGAGTATTTTCATCCTAGGTCAACTTTCCCCAATACCTAATGCATACAAAGGAGGCCGTCAGGAGATTTCGCACACACTGGAGAGTGATATTTGAAAGTATATGCTTATGACAGCTCTAAATGTAACATTTGTCACTGAGAATCCTTCCCAGCTGTACACTCTTTTCTATCACATTTCAAAGGAACTGAAGTAAAGGAAATTCTCAGATGACCAACCTAAGATGGCACTAATGGCTTCCTCTCCCCTGGGTTTCATGAGAGCAAATGCAGTTGAAGTTCCTATGTAACTGTGTTAGCCATAAGTGTTAATCAATATTTGTCCATCTGAACTAAAAAGGAATTAATAGTGGCCTTTAAAATAGAAATCTGCCCCCCATTAGATAGCTTTTTAAAAACTATTTTTGTCATCCATTTATAGTAATGGATATTTATGTACACAGTTTTCTTTGTATTTCTCACCATCCATCTTTTGCCCCTATTCATTCATAATAAAGTGATTATTAGTCACAATAATAGCTGAAGTAACCGATTGTGCTGCTGGAATTGAGGCTATACTGATTTTTCTGTAATGAGCTTCTTTTTTTTTCTCAAGGCTGTAAGTCAGCCATGAAATAGCTAAGAGTGAGGCAGCAGAAGGTCGTAATTTGGGAAAGCTTTTTATTTTTAAAGAAATATAGATACAATGGAATTGATTGTTTTGAAGTTAAAAGGAGGCAACAGGCACATTTTTGTTTGTTTCTTCTTCTGGATGAATTTTCTGTCTCAGGCTTATAATGGCTTTTTTCATCTCAGAGAAGAAAAAGTGGCTTCTTTTCAGCCTGAAATGCTGTAATGCAGATTGCTTTAAAAAGCAAATGGATGAGATGGCCATGGAAGTGAATTTGGGGGGAGAGAAGAATGGTATTATTATGAGATATGATTAAAATGGTAAACTTAGAAAATAGAAGAAATACCTGCATTTAGACATAGCTACACAGCCAGTAATTTGGCAGCAAAAGGTTGTGAAGCCCAGGAAGCCTTAGTAATGTGTTTTAGCTGACTATTTCAGCATCTTTAGAAACCTCTGATTCCCCTGCTCTCACTTTAGAGAGGAAATGCAAAGTTTACTCATTTAGATTTTGGTAAAGCAGCCTCTGGTGTACAATGCTGGCTTGGTTTTGTTGCTTTGGTTTAATGCAAGGGAAGTTACACATATCCCTAAGCCATGGTCCTGTGAGGTGTATGAGGTGGGTTACTGTTTGAGCCACTCCTGATGCTCTGTGGTAATACAGAGTTATTTAGTCTTTTCATCTTCTCCTTTACATGCAATGTTCATAATGCTTTAGTGAATCTTGTAGCTGTAAAATGTACCAGCAAGGCAGCACTAAAATGCAGAAATGAAAAATCCTAGCTGGCTGAAGATGTCATAGATTTAGTTGCATCTGTGAAGCTATGAACATCTGCATCAGCTATGGATTTGTGAGTAAGCTGAGAAAGCTGAGGAATTGCAGGGGCAGAGCAAGTACATCATGAGCTGGTCAGTTCTCGACAACCCGTAATGAGAGTTTTATAAAGGGAATGGCAAGGATAGTCATGAGTTTCAGCATGGTTGAATCCTACTCTAAAATAGGACTGAGGATTTTTTGCTCACTGAAGCACACACAACATTCTTGAAGTAAAAATATCCAAGGCATCTTTCTATTTGGAATCATGCTCTTCTCCATGACTAAACTAGCCAATAGATGTGATGAGAATTGGATGATGACTAAGTGACATGTAAAAATTTCTTGATGTTTCCTTTAGCATAATAACCTGTTATGGACAAACTGTGAAAGTAAAGAATCTAATCCAATAAGTATCACCCATTCCAGTCATAGGATAAATACAGCAATTAGACAATAAACCACATCTGTCCACACTGTGAAGTTTACCAGAGTGGTACAAAAAAGGCTGAATGAACCTAAGTATTTGTTAAGAAACATGAAATAATATTACATTTGTGTTTTGCAATGCTTTCAGTCCTGACTGAATAATAAAAAGCTGTAGTTCTAAAACACTTCTAACACACAAACAATTTTCATGAAGACATTTCCTGTGCCTTACATTACATCAGAGGAACAAAGGAACAAAAAAGTGATCAGGCTGCTAACTATTGTTTTGTTTTTGTTTTTTGATGCTTAACTTACTGCTTTTTTTTTTTTTTTTTTGTATTTTTTTTTTTAAATAGTATGTATTATTTTAATTAGTTTCATTAGAGTTCATCATAAAACCATCCTGTTTTTCCTCACCATCCTATTAGAACATTGTACTTTAAGGCAAGCTTTTGGGAGTTAGGCACACTAGAAGGGGAAGAGACTTTTATCTAAGATTTTCCTGAACAGAATATCTCACCTAGAGATGCAGCAAGCCTCTTATTTTTAATTTAAACACCAGTGAACACATCCCAAGCATGTCAGATCCAGCTATCGCAATACTCCTGAGCTGCTGGTTATATTCTACATTAGAAAATGCATGTACCGTACCACGGAGCTAATTACAAAATCTGCAGACTGAAATGAATGACAGTTATGTGCCACAGGAAAGAGAAAAGAACATGACGCATACATAAATTTAACTTAGAAAAACAAAAAATGTGTATGTGGAGGGAGGAATAAGACATACTTGGTCTTTGGGTAGACCTGTGCGGTGTCAAGAGTTGGACTTGATGATCCTTAAGGGTCCCTTCCAACTCAGGATATTCTATGATTCTATGATACTAGAGACGTGTAGAATTCATGCAGACATGCATTTTTTTTTACTCTTTGAACAACTTTTTCTGGTAAGCCAGTTATCTGCCTCTTCAGAAATCCATCTGAGAGCTGTTTGTCATGTAAAAAACATTGACTATTAATAAATACCATGAAGTGAATCTGTGTTATCATGATTTATCATCCAAACACAGAGATTAAAATCCAGCTTAAAGAAATGGAGGAGTGATTCAGAGGGAGCTGAGTTACCCAGTACACCGAGCTTTATGACACTGTGTTACTGAGGAACTCCTGGTTACTTAAAACCTATTCATTTTTAGGTTGTTCTAAGTTGTGATGTACTGGATATGTCCTATAAATGGGAATATTTTGGAGTCACGCTCAGCTTTATCACATCCAGAGATGTTTTGTTTAGATGGCTCAGCTGAAATGTTTGAGATAAAAAAAAAAAAAAAAATATGTTTTGTTCCAATACTGATTATTTAATTTAATTTAATTTAATTTAATTTAATTTAATTTAATTTTATTTTATTTTATTTTATTTTATATTTATTTTCTGTAGAAAGAACTTAGTACATTTTAGTTCAGCTGTTTAGTTGGCTGAGGCATTGATGCCAAAAGAACAAAACCACTGCTTTTCAGTAAAGCTGAGGACAGAACTGCAAGAGTTTATCTGCTCATCAGCTCTACTGGAAAACTTGACTGAATTTTTCAGAGGAACTTTTAAAATTCCGTACCCAGTCTGGAAGGAGTCCCTCACAGCCTGACTGACCCGGTAGATGTAGGGTGACACTGAGTTTTCCATGAAATGTAAAGGCATCCTCCACGTCACAGTATAGTCATTCTGCAAAGCTTGTATATCTACAAGAACTCTCTGCTTGCTGGAAGGCAATGGGACAAATTAGTTATTAGGATTTGCCCCTGTCCCCCCCAAATCAATAGATCAGCATACTGAAAGCATGTTCAACAGGCTTGGGAGCCTTGTCTTATATAGTTTCCATACAGTTTAATCTGCATTTTTGCTTTCTCAGCTGTATTGGCTATGGCTTCTTTTAAAGCTCCAGGAGACCCCATCCTTCTAACTACTGCTCATGTGCTTGTTCTTCACTTGACACTATTTCCTGTCAAAGACCATTTTTTTTTTTTTTCATCAGCGAGGGTTCATGAGGAAAGCTCAAATGGTCTTTTCCAAGGGCAGATTTTAGTCACTCATACAGCAGCCTTCCCATCCCATCCCCTGTTTTATGGATATTCCAGACAGTAGAAATGACTCATCAGACTTCTGGCTCTTGTGAGCATCAGGTCACATGGAGCTTATCCATTTTTCCATTCAGAAAACTGGTGGCTTGTCTGTGCAGGGTGGCTTTTTTCATAATCCAGTAGGAAATAATTGGTTCTCTTTATAAAACACCTGCATATTTTGGAAATAATCAAAAAATAATTTACAGACCAGAAGGCTTTGCTAATGTGCTGTGTTTATGTAGGTGCATATCATTGTGTAATATACAATATAAAAGTATTTGCTGGCTTTTGCTCCTGCAAAATCTGAAGGCTGACAGAAATGTTTCTTAACTATAGGGCCTGAACAGTTTTGTTTATTCTCTCTCTTTTTAATATATTTCAATAGGTTTCACACTATATTCAGAACAAACCAGGGAAAATGACTGTAAGCCTAAATCACCAGTGAAGAGAAATGTTAGATCTATTTATTCTGTAAAAACAGATGAAGAAGGAACACCTTAAAGTTTACTTTTTTTTTAATAACTCATTTTTTCTCACTGTTCTTCAGTTTCTCTTCTGATTCCATAGATATGTCTGTTCATTGGTCCCCTCCAACTCTGTACACAGCTTCATGCACTGTGTTTGCACACAAACAAATTCTACCCCTAAGAAAGTATCACTTCTATATTCTTAACAGCGTTGTTTGTAAAATTAATTTCTACTGCTATATGTGGATTTCTCTGATGCTATTTGCTGCAGTGATTATAGCATAGTAGTGCTTTCCCAATAGAAATGTTTATGGCAAACCATATCACTGTAACTGAAACAATCACTGTTTCGAGTTGTATGAAGAATTGACACATTTCTTGCTGACTTTATTTTCATTTCCCTTAGATACCATCAAAGTCAAATCAAATCAAATCACCCCCAATTTATAACAGCATTTAACACCAACACAGCAGCAACACTCACTACTCACATGTTTGAAACTGCTCTTTAAAAGACAGTTACATCTCTTTTATTCTCCCTTCCTCCTTTGAATAAAGTGGTAACCATCAAAACAAAAACAAAACCAACATAAGGAATCGAGGATGTGAGGATAATTTCAACAGCTCCTTATCTTTCTGCCTGAAGATTGGCTTCCCCAGCTTATTAAAAGGAATTGGAGTCTTCCAGTGACATTGTGTGCTCTGGGTCAGACCTGAATTTTCTGGAATACTCCATCTCTGGTGAGTAGGCAGGCTAGATTTGCATGGGGGAGTTTGATTTACTCTGCCTTAACCATATTGTTTGTCAAGTTTAATATTTTTTCTTACATTTTGATATGTTTGAAGTGTTTATCAGACAAACTTATAAATTAAATTGTATCAGACTTTCAAATGCCAAGACCTTTTGTGTTGTCTCTGCACATGTATAGAGAATAAAACTGCTGCAGTGAGTGATGCTAGAAGACTAGCCAGAATATAGCTTTGATTAATACTTTGAATCCATTCCCAGATTAAATATATATATAGGAAAACATTTAATAATAACCTTTTTCCTGGCTGAGATGATGTGCTTTGCATTTTATTCATTTCCGTTTGGGGGCTACTAGTCTGATTTCTGAAAGTTAGGTTTTGAATGCTGCATTCCTCAAGCCACAGAAATGTGGATGTTATTTTAGTTGATGAGCTAGAGGAAAATGTATTTCCAGCATTACTAGAATGGTTATAGCAGCAACACAAGTTATTATTCACGTGGTCAGGTGGTGATGTGGTAAACATGACTATAAGTTACTGTGCAGTAATCCTTTTTGTCAATGCAGTTAGCCTGGAACCATTAAAGAGTCCCTCAAATATAATATGTAGCATTTCACAGCAACTCATCTAAGTTGTATGACTTGTATCAGCACTACAGCTCATCTTGGCTTTACTTTTTTCTAGTGGAAATGCTTAGTGGTATTACGACTTTATACCAAGGCAACCAAGAGAGGGAAGCTTGTGTTCTGTATGTGCGTTACAGGCACTATGTAGCTGGTTAAGGGAGCTCACTAGCACAAGAATCACAATGGGTGGTTTTAAACAAAAGATTGGGTTATTTTATGACGGTGTCGTTACAGCAAAAATGATAATGGTTCACGTATCATAGTTCAAGCAGGGAACCTGTAAGTACAGTGGATAACAGAGGTGAACAAATGCTGTCTTAATGCAGAGCCAAGGTGAAGAGACTTTCTACCCTGAGTCATGAATCAGAGGCCATTTCTGGAGCCAGAATATTAGATGTGACAGGCCCTTATCAGAACGGCAGGGCAGCGAGGCCATCACTTTGGAATATTCTATTGCACATCAGACAGTTTCCTTTATTAGATATCCTGGCTAAGCAGTGTTATTGTGCCCTTTAATAAAGTATGCTGATCAATGTCCCATGGTAGGAATGTTTATGCGTTATTATCTGTATAGCCAGCTGTAACCCAGGTGATTCAGAGGTGCCTAGTGCTGGCAGCACACAAACTTTACAACTTCTCTTCCACAGCTTTTGAAATGTTAAAATACTAGACAAATCCAGTGAACACAAGGAGTTCATGGATTTAACATGAAGCCTGAAACACTCGCAAGGAAAACACCTTAACAATATTATTTCTTCACCGATAAGATGCCCAAATCTCTTGCAGTTGAAAAATTACAGAGGATTTAAAAGGCTTCGTGCTCCAGGTTATAAATTGACAGTGAGCCAGTCACAATGAGAAGTTCTGTCTTACAGGGGCACTGAACTACTATTACTTCAAGCTTTCTAAATCTCTGCAACCTGAGTCTTGACAGATGACTGCAAAGAGAAGGCAGAAATGTCACTTGTTCCACCCCCTATCGTAGTTTAGTTATTTACTTAAATGCTTCTTATACCATCCTTTTGCAGAGATAGAAGAATAATAAAAATGGAAAGGAAATCTGTCTTGAAAACACGGTGAGGTCCTCCCGAGAATATGCTTCACTGAAGCACAAGGGAGTTTCCTGGGGGAGGAAAAAACATCTGGTAACTACATTGATGGGGAAACCACAGAATGTCTTGAGTCTGACTACTCTGTTACCCTGAGTCTTCTGCAGCCACTTACTCTGGTCCAAGTGATGCAGCCTTGTTCTGTACCCACCTTGCAGTGAGCACAGGCGGTTGCTGCTACTGCTGTTGAAAAGAAACTAGAAGGGCTGAGGTTGCTTCTTGTGTGATACATCACCTCTGCAGTTTCACCCTTGGAAACATTGCTCTCCAAACCACAGCCTCTCCCTGAAAGCTATTAGAAGAAATCTGCTGTTAAAATATTGATTTCACTGTAGTAATGACACGGTTATGCTGCACCAATACATTACAGTTCCTGTAAGTCAGTGAGTCCAGGATGTCAGGCTGGGATTCTGGATACGAAGCTGTGTATGTTAGTGTCACTGATTTACTGTATAACTGTGCAAATTAAAAGGCTGTCTGTAGTAGTATTTCTGCTGGAGGTAATTCAAACTGACATGTCATACCTTAGATACCAGTGAGATGGGCCAGGACTGTACACAGTTCAACTGAGGACAGGTGTCCAGGTTGTACATCACCATGACCCCCTTAGATCACCTCAAATCCTTACAGAGAAAGAAAGCTCAGTGCTTCTCACCAAGATTGAAAGCCACAGATGTTGGGATGGCTGAAAAGGGGGTGAGATTTGTGATTCCTGGCTTACCCTGGCCTAATACAGATACAACAGGGAGCATCTAGAACAATTATTTGAGAGAACTGGGGCAGACACACACCCTTTTCTTTTTAAAACACCCCAGCCATGATCCAGGGTCTCTTGGTTGGCATAAGTGGGAAGAATACTTGTCTAGGAAAAGGGTTTTCATTTTAGGATTGAAACTTGAAGCTTCCTAAATCTCTGTCATTCCACCTTGCCTGCCCTTCCTGGGCTTTCAGTACAGCCCTGCCTGATTCTAATACAAGCAGAAATGAGAAAGAAAGAGTTCCTGGTGCAATTCTTCTGCCCCTTAAATCTTGTGCATTTATGTGATGACCTCATCTATCCAATGTGACAGCAGTGACTTACGAGTGCTAATGTCAGTGGAAGGCAAGAACCCCCAGCCTGCAGCAGAGGTAGGAACACTGCTGTTGGGGGCAGCGCTGACGAAGATTAGCTCACTGTGTGCAAGTGCACCCACTGACTGTGCTCTAGGACCCCTTAGAGAAGATAATTTCACCCCAGTGCTTGGGCTGTGATTCAGCTGTGCCCTTTGGTTACGCTGCACAGAACCCAAAGGGCTTTGAGCTAAAACCAAACAAGTGGTGGTTGTATTTTTATATTAATGGACAAGATCTGTAGTAAAGGCAGGTACAAAGGAATTTTCTAGGCATAAATACTGAATGTAGCTGACTGTCTTGCAAGTCTCCTTATCAGTTCAGTCCTTTCAGATCCCAGTAGGTTTAGTAATAGAACATACTTTTAAAAGAGTTTTTGCAGATACTTAAAATTCTTTTCAGGCCTTTTCTTCCCTGAAATTACATCCTCCCCCAACCAGCTTAAATAGGTCCATCAGCTGCAGACCCTAAGCAAGAGCTCAGGTGGAGGTAAACTGTAGTCATTACACTGAAATGAAAGCAGCTGTATGGACTTGCACCAGCTGGGAATCTAGTGAGGTGCTTAGAAATGGTTTCTGTAATTTAAACAGTATCTGGGATAGAAAAAAAATAATAATAATAAAAACCAGTGCTCACTTTTCCCTGGAGATAGCCTAGAAACCCACACTAGGATCATATCATGCTGTAAGTGCAGGGAGCTGTTCTATACTGCATCTCAGCTACAGTCCCTAAAGCACAGAGAGATCTTCAGGCAGGGTCTCTGGTGTGTTGAGTCAACACATTGAAACTCGTGGGCATGCTCAGGAAAGTGTAACTTAATGATGCAAAACTGCCAAGTTTTGCATTTATGAAAAAAGGGAATGCTAATTTAATGAGTGCATGTGTCTCATATAGCTAGTTTTCTCCATTTTTTTTCTATTGATGTTAGTTACATTCTAACTGCTTTCTCAAGCTCATTCTTATTATAAATCCATCAGGATACCTTTTATTTGTAAATGTTTTGCATTTAGCTACTTCATATGTATACAGAAAACGAATTTAGAACTCTCCTGAGAAAAATGAGCATTATTTTATCTAAAATATTATTTTTCCACATGAATAACTACCCATATGCAACAGCTCAGCTGACTCATGGTTTCAATACTTTCATAAGGGATTCCAATACAGTCCATATGTGTTAGTGTTTCTCAGACATTAATCAAGGCCACTTAAGAAGTATTCTCCCCTAACAAAAAAGAGAAAACACATGGATCAGTCACCTGAAATCTATTGATGTTTTCTGGGGGGTAGTGCTGCTGGTGTAGTTCATAGGCTGCACAAAGGAGTCGAGGTCATGTGAAGGGCTACAAACTGTGATCATAATGTTTAGCTGGCAATTCTTCTCATGCAGACATTTTTTCAATGAAGTGTCAGTACTATTTTTGGACTCAGTACTTCTGTCTTTTGTTACTGGATTTTCTGAATGAAAGACCAGGTGTTTTCATGATTTCTTACCTAGCTCCCCATTAGAGGTAAGTGAGATCCTAACTCCTAACTTTTGCACCTTGTCAGGTCTGTTGTTGATCACCAAAATGAGAAAACAGAGGGGCATGGAGTGAAGGGCAAAATAGCTTTCTAACTGTTTGCATTTTTTTTTCTTGATTTCTCTTAGCTTTCTGAAGTTGTTATTGTTTTTTCCTTGGGGGAAGGAGGCATCTACAAAATATGAAGTTACCTATGGGTAACTCTCATGAGCTGAAGACTGAATATTTGGATTAAAGGTTTAAGATTTTAGTAAAAAATTTAATGAACTGAACAAATAACATATAGATATTTTTCTTCCACATGTTAATCATCCTAAAACTATGTGAGCATCTTAACTTTTGTTTTTACATGTTAATGACATCTCATTATTCCATTAATGGTCTGCAGTGGGATTACATGTATTTATTTTCTATTGCTGCTTATTATGGCATTTCTCCGTGATTATTAGAAAGTTAAGCTTCGCTTTTCCTAGGAAACATGGAAGAATGGAAGTTTCTTACAAAAAACTTCTCAGTATGCATATTTAAATATTTAGTTCTAGTTTATACTTTATTTCAATTCCTCTAAGCTTTACTATTTTAATTTTCCAGTCACTGATTGAGAGGTTGGTGGAAACAGGTGCTGTTAGATAACAGGGCAGCTCTGCCCAGGATGGGTTTTCTCGAGTGATGTGAATGGATACACTTTTGCTAATTGCTGGAGCTGTGATGGTTTATACTGGTTAAAGACCTGGCTCTACAGCTTTAGTGAAGCTATCAATATCCTGCAAGTCCTTGGAATCAGCTGATGTTATCTTCATTAGTTATGTCTGTAGAGTATTTTTATTAGGACAAGGTGGAATAAAGTCACTAACCTCAAATTAGAGAGGCAGTAAAAAAAAACAATGTATTTTCTTAGTTTTCTTCAGTACTTCTTGCTGAAGAGCGCTCTAGAATCCTGGCTTCATGACAGTGTAAATTCCCTCATGATCTGAACAAGCACTTTCCTGACTCAATGCAAGACCTGATAATCAAAGAGGTTATGGGAAAGCCATGGGGATTGAAGTAGATGTTATCCACTTGAAAATATTTTTGAAGTTTTGAAATAATATCTATTAAGAAACATTTGTGCTAAGACATCTTGCATAAGGAGATGGAGGTGTTTGAATATAAAAGTATGACTGCTTCAACTTGGCAATACAATTCATGCTAAAAGACAGTCATGAAAGAGAACCTGAGCCAGGCAATGACCTCATCTGCTCTGCTATCACTAAAGCAAAGTAACTTGCTACTTTAGAAAATAGAAAATAGAGGGGCTGGTGGGTTTTCCAAGACTATAAAATAACAATGAAATATGGTATTTGATAAATGGTTTCCCAGCATGTAGCTCCTATTTCTTTGATGTTCTTTTCACTGTTACTGTTTAGCAGTTTTTTTTTTTTTTGTTTTTTTTTTTAATTCCATAATGATAAAACTTTTTACTTAATACAAAGTAAATCCTGTGCAGTGATTTACACTTAAGCAAGCACAGAAAAGGGATTAAAAGTCAGGATTAAACTGAAACTGCTGCTTTTGCCATAAAAAGTCCTGTGTGGTTAGGGGCTGCACTACTAGAAATCTCTCTCTTCCTGTTTTGTATTTACAAGTATTGCAACAGGTTGAGGGCCTTGCTATGGCTTGTTACAGGTTTTGCCCAAAGTGGAGGAGAGGTAGTGTTGTGCATTAAAAAGTTTTAGCTGTTGAGCAGAATTTCATCTCAACTTGCAAAAAGCTCAAGCCAAGCCTGATGATGTCCCATCCCTGTTTGTACTGGGTTTGATGGAGCTTGATCTTTGAGAAAAATGAGTATGTGTGGTCAAAATGAGTTTTAGTTTACCTGCAAAACAAATTATTGACTTTCTGCAAGAACTCAGACTTACAGATGTGGGCTGCTTCAGTAAATTGTTCATATATGACTTATTCTTAGTCTTTTATAAAAATAATTTCATGATTGATCAGGATTCAGTGGTACTGTTGTAGAAGTGAGTATGATGGACTTTTTTTTTTTTTTTTTTTTTAACTTCAATTTCTTTGCAATGTTTCTCAGATTACCTTTCTTTCCCTTTCCCATGTTTCATGCTGTACTTGCTACAAGCTAACCAGGTAGTTTGTTTTGCCCCTGTTGAACTGTGATACGTTTATTTTTGTCTTAGTTGTGAGGCTTCAGACATGCTTTGGGAAAGTACACACCTTATTTCTACTGCATGTTTATCATATGAGTCCTGGTGTGAAGCCACAGGATCTGACAAAATATCCATGGTGATTTCAGTTGATGTTGTATTAGCCCCATGGTATTGTTTGATAGTGTTTTTAAAGCCTTCAGTTAGGTTCATAAAACAGATCATAGAATATTTGTAGCCCAGCCATATAACCTATTATATGGTGATGGAATAACCTCTTCAAACACTTACTAAATTTATGATGTAGTACAATATTTTGTTGGCTTTCTTTCCAACTTCTGTAAAGTGAGATTTATAGTTGTTTTTTTTTTTTTAATTATTATTATTTATTTAATCTACTGGTAGTCCTACTTCTCCCCCTTTTTGGCACATGACCAGTTGAGTTGTTGCTTTTCTTCATTCCATTTTTGTCTGCTCATGGTTCTGTCTAAAAATGCTTTGCAGCCTTGGAGAAATGTTTTTAAAGTATAACTTTGGCTTTAATTAAGGGAAACAAGAAGTATTGCAGAAAGTGAAGGAAAAGGTGAATATGTAATAGATGTGAAGAAAAATGTGCTCATCCCTATTTGTCTTTAGTAGTTTAGTGTCTCTTCTGAAGGAGTGGGAAGGGTTATTGGTTTGAGAAAAGAATTGCCATGACTCTGGCTGCCTTTCTGTGAGACCATTAAAGCTCATCTAAGATAAAATCAGAGATGTTGATATTGAACTTCTTAGGAGTATTCCAAGATGCTTTGACCTTTACTGTAGCTGCTTTGGGCTAGGTAACAAGTAAGTGACTGTAACGTGAAACAATCTTATTAAAACATTCAAAACCACCTTTTGATCTTGAACGTAGGCTGTGTGTGCAAAAGCGACCATAGTTCTCTAATGTTAGCAGTGGTGCTCACAAAATTTCTGTGCCTTAATTTAATCTCTCTAATCCCATAGAATATGAAGAGGAGTCAGTCTGATGAATAATTCATTCTTTTACCAGGGTTTGGGCTAAAGAAATTTTAAATTTGCTTTCTATGCAAGAACATCAGAGTAAGATTAAGGCAAACTAACGGTTTCTGGGGCCTGTCAGATTTCTGGTAAAGTTTAGCTTCAGATCAGATCCAATTGGCCTCCAGAAAGTAAATGCTTCCTTCTCTACAGCACTGTATTGTATCAGAAAAGGGCTCACATCTACTCGTGACATAGACTTACGAGTAGTCTAAGGTCTGATTAGAAGAATACCTAATTTGCTTTGGTGGTGGCTACCTTTAGGAGTTACCTCTCCATCATGAGAAGTAGTTAATGTTCTAGTGAGGCCTAGCAGAAATTTTGACAGAATGGAAATAAACATTACTGTGAGAAGTGTCAACTGCCAGACTTTACTGTGCAAATCTAGCAGTCTGCCAGGTGAAGTGTTCTGCAGGTCTTGTTTTTGCCAGTTTAGGTTCTTCATTTGACTACTTACTTATAGGTGTTTTGTTGAGGTGATCAGGAACATGTCAAAAAATAAAGCTGTATTAAAAAAAAAAATGTGCCATGTAAAGCTGCAGAACTTTGTTTTATGATATGTATTATAAAGTCTTTTTCTAAATGTTCATTTTTTACTTTCAAAAATTATAGAACTGCAAAATACATCCCGTGAGTCAGCACCTTCTGTATCTAAGAACAATTTCAGGGAGAGATGGCAAACCAGATGTGCATGACAGAGCTACATAAAATGCTTCTTAGACTGTAACACAGTGACAGTTCTTCTGTGACAACAAATAAATAAATATTCAGCGTAGAAATTAAGAAAAATGCTTTTGGTGTGTGTGAGGTATGTGTCACGCAACACATACCACCAGCCAAACCATTGTTTTCAAGAATATCTGAAGTATCTAATGTTAGATCTGCCGTACCCTGCTGAATTCATGAAGCAAACAGTCTTCCCTGCAATCCCTCTTTGGGAGAGCATACTAGAAAATACACAGAAAAATACCTGTAACTCTATTCCCGTGGTGCAACATCTGCATTGCTCCTCTTGACTACAGTGGGAAAACAATCTTCAGTTTATTGTACATCTCACACACCTTCACTGCTTAGCTTTGCAGCTTTCATTTTTCAGCATCAGTAACCAGACATACCACAAATTTCTCAGAGCATCTTACTTTTCTCTTTCTTTGGCTCTGTTTTAAGTGGCCACATTGCACTCACTTACTGAGATGATTTTTACCTGCTAGTTTGCAGAAGGTCCCATGCAAGTTGTAAATAAAGAGCAGGCCACAGGGCATTGCGTGATAATTCTACCTTTACCTCCTGAGTAAGGAAACCAACCTAATTAATGGCTTCCTTCCAACTGGTGATGTGCAGAATAGTAATTTGGATACTGGCAAACCAGGGATTTATTGTCAATTCAGAAGACTATGAGTGCCAACTCTGCAGTTCTCTATATCTCAACTTACAACTGGGATCAATACTGCACTTGCAGCTTCCCCTTGTATATTTTATTTATGAAACACATATTTTGAAACTTTTTTTTTCCTGTTGTTTTTAGAGCTACTGCTGCTACCTACTTTGATTTAGGCTAACCAGAATTTATTTTGTTTTCTTTTGAAATTGGGACAGCTGCTAGTGATAACAGGGTGTGTTTAGGAATGTGTGCACCTTTCCTTGTGTGTTGTTAGAGGTACCAGTATATATGTAAATCTGCCAGTCTGAATTTCAGTTAACTTTAAAATTTCTTTCCACCTACTCTATCAATGCTGTTGTCATGAACACCTATGACATGGCCACCAGAATGGAATAAAGTCTTTGGTGTGCATGGGAATTATGCTTTTGTATACACCTGGAAAATTCCAATAGACTTTCTATGGGCAACTACAATTGATGGTGCAGAGGTGCATTCAAACTGCAGTCACAGATCTGAATATTGCTTTTTTTTTTTTTTTTTCTCCTGGGGTTTGTGTCACCATTTGTATTCAAATGCTCCAGCTCTGTCCCTGGTGTGTTGACCCTTGCAGGTTATGCTTGATGTTGCATTTAATGAGGAAGTATATGTTATTTGATCACAAAAATGGGAAGTGCTACTTCCAGATTTTCATTGTGGTTTTACACCCACCCCTCTCTACACAGAACAATAATGTAACCACTCTAATGAACATAGGGGTGAGCTAATATATTCTTGTCTTTGAAATCTAGCATGAGAATGCCTGGTTAACTATGTATAGGCATTTGGAAAAACAGATATATATATTTTTTTTGTATAGAAGCCATGATATATAGTTGTATAGTCACATACAAAATGGCACTTTGAATACAAACAGGAAAATACTGTAAATGGTGTTTGTCTGTCTTACTACTTAGCTCAGCTTTCACACAAGTGTTACTGATGCCAAAGTATGCAAGTAGGGATCAAGCTGGCATCATCTGTCCATTTGATTTTTAGGGAACTCTTTCTTGTTTTATGGGAAGAATACTTTAAAGCCCATCTCTAATAGCTGTCACACACAGTAAACCCTATCATTCTGTCTGTCAGCTCAGCTGCCTTCTTGGATGGTTTGCCACTGTAACATGAAAATTAAAGTATGTACTGTATACAGAAAGATCAGATATTTAGAATTATTTACTAAAACTTCTTTCAATGGATAAAGCTTGGTTGCTGTCTTCCATAAAATTGGAGGAGTCTATTTTCTCAGGAGCAGGAGTCACAGCTACCAAATAAATTTCATGAACCTAAAATTATTTATGAGTACATCTGTTTTGCATTTACTTAATTTATTTATCTCTATTTTATTATATTCATTATATAAATGTAATATTAATACATATTTATTATATTTAGCTCTTTATTTATTTATTTATTTTCAGAAGGCCTCTTGTTTTAAATTGGTTGCATTCCATAGTACAAATCTATGTGGGTGTTTTATTTCCAGGTTGTCCTGGACTTAAGTTTGTCTTCTGCTAAAGACCTGTGAATTTGGTGTGGTTTTGTTTTGTTTTTGGTCTGGTCAGAGTAATAACAGCTGAACAAAATGGAAATTAGGCAAACTTATATTTTTCATTCACTGCAGTTAATGTATCCCAGTTCACTGGATTTCATGCTTTACTGGTGACAGCGACTGTGTTCAGGCTAATTGCAATATCCCTAGGTCTCAGGACTTCAAGAAAAACAGCTAGAAAATCCTAATTAGGTCCGTGTTTTTACCACCAGACAAAATAACATTTTTTTCTTTTCTTTTTTAATTTTTGGGGGTTTTCTCTTGTATAAACCATGGAATATCAGTTTAACCATTGCCTAAAAGGTAATGTGATGGAAGCCTGGCTATAGATTTGATATATTGCAGGAAGGCTGCTTACATGAATTGTGAATAAGAGCAACAATTTTTCAAATATATATTGTCAAAGACATTTTCTTTCCAATAACATTGCACATAAAATGTTACAAGTGTAATGGCTATTTTACTTGCAGTTAAAAAGTGCATACAATTGTAATATATCAGCTGTTGTTAAAATGACATCTAGGGATATACGAAGACCTTTTTTTTCCCCCCTTATTCTGTTTCAGACTTCTTTACTACCTTTGTTTCCTGTTAACTGTACTAGTATTAATGAATTGCTTGAGAGGCACAGTACCTATACACATTTATAAATAGGTGTATATATTTATATACATGTATTTGTTCTTGGCAGGATTTAATACCTGTATTTAACATTTCTTATTCAATAGGTAGTAACATAGTTGTTTCTCTCTAGTTCAAATATTGGACCTTGCTGTACAGTTTCAGTTGCATCTGTCAAATACCAGCATCCTAGCTGGCCTATGGTTGTTCTGAGTGGCTGTAGGTTCCTACAAAGTTCTTTGAAAATTCAAAGTTCTTTAAATTAAATGGTTGATGCTTGTTGCAGATACAGAGATCACAGAACTGTACGGGTGATCTTAATTCAACTTGCACAGCAAAGTCAGTTGCAATAAAATTAATTCTTCAACTGTGTTTCAAAGATATTCTAATACAGGTTGTTAAAAACTCCTGGTCTGACAAAGAAATTTAAAGTGACTTATCGAGAAGGATTTCTCTGTCATAAGCAGCTGTTGTGCGATCAGCAGAGGTCAAATGCAAAGCTTTCCTTTTTCTAAGGCCAGGATTTCATCTGCAGTGTAGGATTTTTGAAATGTGCTTGTCATATATATTTGAAGTCTTTGATAGGAATACCCATGCTGAAAAATCCCTCTTAATATACTGTGTATATGGCGCACACAAATCATCATGTTCCTTCAACTCATCATCGAATAAGTCATTGCTTAAACTTAATGCCTTATTTTTATAGTTTCTCTGTGGTCCTACACAGGAGTTTGTACTTGCAAAGTGCACACCACAGTTTCTGAAGGATTTGCTAGCTATGTCTAATTTGGACCAAGGCTTTTAGAAGGCAAATCCTTGAGAGCAGGAAGCTGCATTTATTCATTTAGAAATCTGTAAAGCTTCTTATTTACCTTGGGTTTGGATCTGACTCTGAGAAGTGCAGGCTGGGACTACTGCATTGCCTGGAAGATGCTCCTCTAAACTTTCCCTGCTTGATCAGCAATCCTGAGCTAGCAAGTGCAATTCCTTGCACAAGATGACTGCAACTCATCGTCCCCCAGGGCTCGGTGCTGGGGCCGGTCCTCTTTAACATCTTCATCAATGATCTGGATGATGGCATTGAGTGCACCCTCAGTAAGTTTGCAGATGACACCAAGCTAGGTGCGTGTGTCGATCTGCTCGAGGGTAGGAAGGCTCTGCAGGAGGATCTGGATAGGCTGCACCGATGGGCTGAGGTCAACTGTATGAAGTTCAACAAGGCCAAGTGCCGGGTCCTGCACCTGGGGCGCAATAACCCCAAGCAGAACTACAGGCTGGGAGAGGAATGGTTGGAGAGCTGCCAGGCAGAGAAGGACCTGGGAGTGATGGTGGACAGTCGGCTGAATATGAGCCAGCAGTGTGCTCAGGTGGCCAAGAAGGCCAACGGCATCCTGGCTTGTATCAGAAACACTGTGACCAGCAGGGCTAGGGAGGTGATCGTCCCCCTGTACTCGGCTCTGGTGAGGCCGCACCTCGAGTACTGTGTTCAGTTTTGGGCCCCTCGCTACAAGAAGGACATCGAGGTGCTTGAGCGGGTCCAAAGAAGGGCGATGAAGCTGGTGAGGGGCCTGGAGAGCAAGTCCTATGAGGAGCAGCTGAAGGAGCTGGGCTTGTTCAGCCTAGAGAAGAGGAGGCTCAGGGGTGACCTTATTGCTCTGTATAAGTACATTAAAGGAGGCTGTAGAGAGGTGGGGGTTGGCCTGTTCTCCCATGTGCCTGGTGACAGGACGAGGGGGAATGGGCTAAAGTTACGCCAGGGGAGTTTTAGGTTAGATGTTAGGAAGAATTTCTTTACTGAAAGGGTTGTGAGGCACTGGAACGGGCTGCCCAGGGAGGTGGTGGAGTCACCATCCCTGGAAGTCTTCAAAAGACGTTTAGATGTAGAGCTTAGGGATATGGTTTAGTGGGGACTGTTAGTGTTAGGTTAGAGGTTGGACTCGATGATCTTGAGGTCTCTTCCAACCTAGAAATTCTGTGATTCTGTGAACTCCATGATCTTGGATGGAAATGCAACCGAGCTTCTGTGACCAGCCTCATTTCAAATTCTAGAAATGAGAAGGCTGAAAGCAAGAGTCTGTTATGAAAGTTAATATATTTGAATATCCCTGCTTTTGCTGAAGTGTCTCCTCTGTCCTTTTGTCTGCATTTCCTGAGCACTTTGAAACTGCAGCATGTGCCTTATCAAGCTCTATTCTGAGCTGCTTACCTCATTAGGTTTAATGTTTGATTAGTGAGTCATTAAATCCTATAAATCAGGATGCAAAATGTATCCAGTTTTCCTTTGGTTTCTAGTAATGATTTGAAAGTGTTCAAATCCTGTGTGACATATGTTTGTCATGGTCAGGACAGAAGGAATGGCAGTTTGTAAAAATAATAATAAAAAAAAATCAATCCTAATCAAATATTTTGTAATGCTAATTCACCCAAGATTTGTACACTGAAATGACTAATCTAAAGACTTTGTTACTATTTTTTTTTTTAATACGATACTTAGCAACTTCTAGTCTCAGATGAGCATCTCTTTCTGTTGTGTTGAGACAAAGATTATTTTCAAAGGAATTCAGCTCTGCTAAGAAAGCAGCAGCAGAGATTACGGTAATGCTAAGCCAGAGAAGTGCCATAAAACAGTTCAAACCTCAAGAATGCTGTCAGTGGTGACTGTTCTTCTCTTCCCTTTCCTCCACACATTCCATCTGGTTTTCCTCAAAGTAGTCCATTATCAGCCATTCCTAACATAATCATGCTAAAAGTATGGAAAAGTTTAGCACAGCTATGATCAAAGCCCATGGGGTTTTCTTTCCATAACCAGCCTGTAGGCTACTTTTGATAGTAACATTATGATGATAGCAACTTCTTTTGACTCAAGCACATGTGTGTGACAGTATTTTAATGGTGAAAACAATCTTGCTGTGTGGGGGAGAGGGCAGGGCAAAGAGAAAAGAGCATTGCTTAGGGATATGGTTTATTGAAGGACTGTTAGTGTTAGGTCAGAGGATGGACTCGATGATCTTGAGGTCTCTTCCAACCTAGAAATTCTGTGATTCTGTGATCCTGGGATCCTTGTAGCTGGGCGTAGTGCCCTGTGACAGGTGTGAGTGTCAGGGCTGTGCAGCAGGAATTGAAGCTGGTTCCCCCAGATGTTCTGGGGAGAGGTCTTGCATGCTGTGATAGACTTCTCGGAGGGATGCTAATTGATTGGAATGTGGGTGTATTGGGAGTCCAGCAAATGAGCTGTTAGTGCTGCATGTACCTGATTTGGTCTACTTGTACCACCTTTCTTCTCCCTATATTCCATGTGTGTGTATATATATATACTTCCACACACACTTCCACTGGATTGCTGCAGGCCTCCTGAGCATTAAAGCAGCAGTCTGAGTTTGGTAGTAATATGTTATTGTGCCTGTGATAACAGCAAATTGGCAGCATCAGCCTTTTTACGGCCTAGTTTAGGCTGCTGTACGGAGCAGGCAAAGTCAATGTAATGTAGTCAAAATATTACAAATGCGTATTTATTGGAACCATATTATTGCCCTGACACTGACTTTTTTTTTTTTCTCTAATAAAAGTGGCTGCATGTTGGCACTCTGATATTCATTTTGATACCTTCTTTCTTATGGAGCCTTTTTTTTAACATTAAGGATTATTTTTCTAACACATGCTCAGATTCCATATTCCTACCTTAATCCTTTCCTTTATCACTCTTGAATGCTAGGGATTGAATAACAGCTACTCTGTTAAGAGACTTGGCCACAAGAGACTGGGATTAATAGAGTCATACTGGTAGGACATTCTGCTGCTCTCTGGAGGCTGAATATCTCTCACAGACTTTTCAGCTCTGTGTGGCAAACACGAGCTAAAGCAGAGGATGTCTATTAATCTCCTAAATTAAGATTAATTTTGACTTTTTTCACCTTCACTTGTTCCTTTTATGACATTGGTATCTACAATGGAGCAAAGGTATTTCGAAGTAAATTCTTCAGTGAAGTTTTTAGGAGTTCTTTCTTGATGGGAAGTTTGGACTCTGGGAAAAGGAGCTATGGAGATGGCTGAAAGCATTAGGATCTGATTAAAATCACTGCTGGAGAGGAGAAGAGCTCAGGACCTTTCACTTAGGATGTTGAAAACTTTATAATGAGAGCTGGATAGGCAATTCTTTCATATCTGCCTTAAGAAACTGGGTGTTGAAAGATACAAATGTATTGTTGAATAATGTGTTAATAGCCCATGGTGTTAATATGAATGTTTCTTTTTTAGTATTATCCTCTTACAACTTTCTCCTCTTGGGGGGGTGGAGGGGGAGGATTGAGACGATTGGGAGGATTGAGACTGTTGGCTAATAAGACATCTGGCTGTCTTAAAGCAGTGTTAGCTTTGGGTCACATCAAGGTTGTTTTCTTATTTGATTTTGCTACTGATCTTTCCTTTATACAACTTCTATAACTGTCATGATGTCACTCTTGCATTAAACAGGTTTTCCTGTGGTTTCCCGTGTAAAAACAGTAAAGCAGACTAATGAAGGTATAATCTGGCCCTAAAAAATGATGTGGCTGATGAACCTGTAAGGGAAGCCTTCTGAAATTCAGAATTGCAATGCTAACTGGTATTGTAGAGCTGTGCCCTAGCACCTCATGGTACAGAGCAAGTACTGGTAGAGCTCAGTTTCTGCTTGGTCGTTTTCAGGACTCTATGGCAGAGTCCTTTTGCTTAAGGTCAACTGTGGGAAGGGGAGGGCAGGGAAGAATATTTCAAAGCTCCCTCCCATTGCAGGTGGCATTGATAAGAATGCTCTGAGCATGAGCTGGATAAATTTGATAGCTTTCTGAATGGGAGGTTACACAAGCTTTTCAATTGCCTAGTTTGATGGGGAAGATCCATCTCTTAAAAAATGGAAACTTATTTGCCTGCAACTTTTTTTCTTCTGGGTGTAGGGGTTTTTTCATTTCATCCTCTTCTCCCCTTTTTCATTTTGATACATAGGAGTATAAATAAAGGGCAAAGAAAATACACCAAATGTTAAAATGAAACTTTAAAAGCTTTCCATGGCAAACCATACTTTTTTTCTTCTTGCTTTAAGTAAAGGACTGCACTAGCATGAAGCTGGCTCATTCTTGATTTACGCAGAATCCATCATGAGATCAGGAGCTAATGACTCTTCGTTACCTTTGAGGTAGTGGCATATTCTATTTACTGTCATCCCTTGTACAGCTAGCATAGAAGGTAGCAAGAGAGGATGGGATAATCTCTTTGGAAGGCAGCATTTAAAACCTGTCTGGTAGGAGATAATTGCTGCATTCCTGGGGGGATTAGCACAGGGAACTTTATTATAGTGGAGTGCAACAGTACCCAGCTATCTTCCACCAGATGAATGTCAGACTATTTTGTTGCAGGAGACCCAGAGCAAGGAATGAAAGATGTGTGAATAAAGCATGTTTGTGCAGATGTGATGTAGTTTGTGCCATCCTTTCTGCTTCAAAACTGGATAGAGATTTTTCTTGCTGCTGTCCTGCTTCAGAACTGTTTGAGGAACACTTGGGAATGGCTGAGGCAGTGTCTATATTGGAGTCAGAGGAGTGACTGCGTAGGAGGCACATCTATCTGTCATCTATCTTGCTGAGCAACAAAAGCAGTGTTTCACAGCAGTATGGCTTTTGGACAGGTAGCATCCTCAATCAGAAGTCTGGGTCACTGTGCCTGTGTTGCTTTCCACTGAGCAAGCAAAGTTAAAGATATCTTGGGAGACATTTGCTGCTTCTCTGGCCAGTTTCTGTTGGCATCCCTGGGGATTTGCTGACACACTGAGATATCGGCAGGTGCACCTGAGTCACCCTGAGAAAAGGGTTTTGGATCATCTGAAACCACATTAGTATCCAAGCAGCTCTCTTACTTCTGCTATGTAGACATACCTTGGCATTTTTCCACCAATGTGGTAGCCTTCAGTGTGTACTGACCTTTTTGGCTTACAAGTAAGAACAAGTACTTTCAAATGCACGTGAAGTAACTGGAACTTTTTTATGAAATGAAAAACCCCTTGGACACTGGTGCTGTAAACTAGAGGGGGTTGGTGCATTTTCCGCAACATAGTTTGTCTATATTTGGATCCTCAGCACAGAATTTGAATTGTTAGCTGATATACTAAGAAACATATAACATGTAGGAGAGACAAAGGAAAGGAAGCTGAAAAGGTAACAAATAAATTCAGGGATTGGCGTACATTCAGTAAGCTACAAATACACTCTGTGAGTTGGTTTGGATGCCAGTTCCTTGCATCAGCTAGAAGAACATGTTGATAGCATATAAATTCTGATGTTTATTTGCTTTTTGAGTTTGTTTTGTACATGGATTATAAAATACTGCAATCTTTTTTTTTTTTTTTTTTTTGTAAGCCTGAGTATTAAATTGCATCACTTCTTTCTATGCAGCACATAGGGTTTAAGTCTCCTGGGGAATGCTGAGTCCTTAGTCTGATTATTTTATCATACTGTGATATAAAGAAAAATACATGTAAGTGTACGATCTGTCCTAAAACATCTTCATGCTCTGAAATTGGGAGTTCAGAATAAGAAACTACTTAAAACCTTGCTTTGCAGTTCTTCTTTTGTTCTGGAATGTTGTTTGAGCAATGAAAAGTATTATTTTTTGGCACTTAATTTGCAGTACAGAGCTACTTTAAGAGTAGACTTGATTTCATCTACTTAATGACCTTCATTATATATAACAGTCAAAGAACTGGAAATTACTGGAAGGTTTGTGATAGCCGCAGGATTCAAGGGTAGAGGAAAAGCAGTTTACTAGTTTTGTGAATAATAAAACCAGAGCAGTACAATACTTGGTGTGCAACATTTTGATTCAGTGGTGAAACAAAACTCCAACAAAATTTTCTATTTCCATTGCAGTTGTGTGAATGCTGTCAATACAGAGCACTGTTAGTAGCTTGTGAGAGTTGTGTTCTTTACTTGCTAAAAGAAAAAATGGGGTTTAAATTTCAGTGTTAATTGGTGTTAGCTGGATGATGGATCTGGAATCTGCTGGATGGATCTGTTTTTCTGTGGACTTCATCATCCATAATCCTCAAACTGCTATTTTTTTACATTGTACACAAACTTGTTTTGTGGTGATCCTTGTCAAATGAGATTGCTGCCTCTGAAATCTAACGTAAAAAAAAATCTGAACTCATCTTTTCAACTTCATGTTGTTAAAGTAAAAAAATATATATAAATTATATATATATATCTTTGGATAGATTGGGTTATATATGTAATTTTTTTATGCTATTTCTAAAGGAATTTTAAAGAATTGTTGAAAGCGTCTGTCAAGAATAATAATTCTAAATCATCTTCATCCTAGGATCCTTTGAAAATTGTCTTCCATCTTGCTGATGCATTGGGAATTGTCTGTTGTTTAGCAGGCAAGATAAGTCATAACCCAACTTACCGTCATGGCCTGAAAACACCTGGTGTTAGAGTGAAGATTTTATCACAGTCAGGAGGCGAAAAATGAACTGTTTGTGTTAGAGTTACTTTCCTGTCACAGTGTGAATGGTGTTAATAGACAGGGGACTGTAACTACCAAAGGTGTTTTCAGCTAATGTGTCCTAGTGTTGAATTGGTAATAGGAAAGGAATAAGCAGTAAAAATTCTTATTACATCTTGATTAAATATATCTTCTTAAAATGCATCAACTTAGTTTGTTATCACATGAGCATAAATGGAGGAAAGCTTTTTGCCTTTCCATGTTTTGAATATATATTTTAACGCACATTCTATCATGTTGGAAGCATTCAGCACTGACGCTAATTTCCTGTGAAACCAAACGATCAGAAAATAGTGAATGATCTAGTAATCAGAATCAGCAAGTGGAGTTTAATTCATTTGCCTGTAGAGTGCTTGCCAACACTGTCGTGTAGAGCTCGCTGCTGTTCCAAGAGCCACTTGTGCTTATAATAATTAGAGTTCCAATGATCTGGAACTGCTTGATTCAGCTAAAGTTTTGGCAGGTGGCTGACACACTGAAGCATATTTAAACACTGTGCTAGCCTTGAAAAAGTTGCTTCAAATTATTTGCATGCCTGTAATACTGCTACCATCATCAGAAAAAAAAAAAAAAAGTGGCCAATCTGTCAGCTATGGATGTATAGCTATCACTTTATGTCACATAAAGCATATGAATTACTGATTTGGAGGAAGAAAAGGATGAGGAAAGCTTAATTGGTTAGCTTACATTAAAAAATTTATTCCTATAAATTAAATTGTTCCTCTGTATATTTTGATGTATGATATCTCATGCACACTTAGCAGTATTAGTAAGCCTTCATAACTGTAATTATGTCTGAATATGTGGATGTACCAGGATATATAGATATAAACATGGATTTTATTTTTTATATATACGCACACAAAATGTGTATCTACCCACATTTCATTTTTGAATCTTCTCAACTTACATTTTCAGTCTTATTTATCGTAAAATGTCAAGTTTGCCACCAGATGTCAGTTAAGGCCCAAGGAGCTACTGTTTTCTTAGATGTCTAAACTGAAAGGTACTTTTGAGATGGTTTAGTTTAACCTTTGTTTGGAACTGATATAATGAATGCTTCAGGATTTGTTTTCTACCTGAATGTTAATTTACTTTTTAGATAAATTATAAGAGAAGTCTTTTTGTCTGTATTGCTCACTGACCCTCCAGTTAGCTGATTTTTCCATTGCAGCTGGGTAAAGCTGTCTCATGCATCCTTTGAGGATCTGTTTGAACTTAAGGGGATTTAGCTGGAAATTGTGTGAGTGTGTGTGTGTGTGTGCACGTGTTAGGTTAGGGATAAGATGATCACAGCTATTATCCTTACTGTGAACTGTAGAACCCACAGCTCAGGAAGTCAGTTTGTGATCCTGATGAACTTCAGATGTAGTCCAGGAGTTTGATAAATGTGAAATCATGTTTATGTGCTTGAAGTTCCTGGAGGCTTGTGTCCAGTTAATAATGTTCAACAAATAATAATATTTGTGGTCAGCTTCCAAATCCCAGGGTTAATAAAATATATTACTTGGGAAAGCAATGTGGTGAGCTGAAGTGCAACAAAGTGTATTTCTTTGGGATGAAAATGTCTGTGCCTCTTATGGAGGAGTAGCTGGTATAAGTACAAGAAAGGGGAGGAAACAGAAGGGAGCTGAGCTGAACTGAGGATTGATGGCTTTTCACTGATCTCTTACTGGCTTATTTTATGTGGTCATAAACTTTTTGTCATCACATGAGTACTCACATAAAAATGGCTGCTAACAACTCCCATTGACTTCAGTAGGAATTGGTGTTTTTGGCCTTAAATGATCTACCTCCTTTGTAAAATTTTGTACAACATTTTTTGATAAATTCTACTGTGTCAAACCATGGTACTGTTTCATTTGTTGTCAACAGCCTTTTGTGATGCTGTTTACTTGTCACAAGTTCTCAGGGGGGCTCCAAGTGCTTTGCATTTTTCATCTGATTCATTTGTTAACAGCAGTAGATGCTTATTTAGGAGAACTATAGACAGAAAAAAAAAAATGGAATAAGTTTTTATAACTTGCAAAACTCAATACAAAGCCAAAATGAAAGTAACTCAAATTACTATGTTTCCACCAAGAGGGGGGAAAAAAAAAACAAAAAACAAACCAACTTACAGGAAGTTTTTCATAATAAATGTTGAATTACTAAAAGCCAAAAACCAGTACAAATAAGGACTTGTTATGCAAAGATGTCTGTTTTGTGGCTTTCTGATATCTGAGTCCTGACATAAAGTCTTGAATTAGTGCTATCCACCTGTGTTTTTGTTAGTGTCCAGTAGGAATGTCTTGAGCACCCATTAGCATTGTATCTTTACTAAAAAGTGCCCTGATCTACTAATCGCATCCTGTCCCCTCACAGAAATAGTCAGCACTGTAAACAGTGTAAACATTGTGCAGGCAACATTCATTAAATACTAATTGGCACCAGCATATAAACACGTTCTGACCACGTGAGAACTCTGCACCCAATTTTGCTGAAAAGCCTTGCAAAAAAAAAAAAAGTCTTGCTCCCATCAATAACTGGTACACTGTTAAATAGAGTAGACATATCTGATCTTGATAGAAAAGTTATGGTGAAATCCAGTGACTGGGGCTGAAAGATAAAATCAGACACTTCCCAGTGGATGACTTTCCAACGTGTATGTTAAAGATCCAGCAGAATGAAGGGCAAGATAAAGATGATGTCTGAATGTTCTTGAGCTGTGCCTCAGTAGAGGGCTGAAACAGTTCCTTCTACAGTCTTAAGATCAGTGGAAGAAAGCTTGGAATAAATCAGTGTAATGTTTAGGAGCAATACCTGTGCATTGGAGCAACCCAAGGCTTAGGTCTTCTAGGCTTGGTTCCTATTGCACCGCAGGTTCCCTGTGCAATGTCAGACAGATTGTTCATTGAGTTGCACTTCAGCCCTTTCCCTGTAAACTGAATGTTACCATCTCTTGGCACGCTTGGAAAGTGACACAGCCTCCTATGTGCATGTGCATTATTTGCCATATAATCTTAAACACTTGGGTCAGTGGTGACAAGGGAATTGTTGTTGTCCAGACTTGGCATTGGTGCTGATCTTTATCTTCTCCCTTCCTTATGTCCTCTCTGCATGTTTTTCTGCTCAAATTTTTGTATTGTTGGTATTTTCCCTTTGTCTTACCCTCTGTCCTAACCCTTCCCTCCCTCACTGGGCTGGATAATAGAGAGTTAGTTGACAGATGTGAAGTTAAATACAGGAAAGGTTGTGAAGTACTTACCCAGCTTCTGTTGTGGTAGTGTGTAAGCACCTGAGAGTGCTAGATGGATGCACATAGGCACAAAACCTCACAATATACATACTTGTTCTTGGTATCAGTAACATCTAAGCTTCATTCTCTATAAAGTCTGTTGTACAGCACCGCAGTTTCCTTAGTCTTTTATCCATTCTGCCTTTAGTGCTCTCTGAAGGAGTCACTCTTTGTCAGTGTCACACCACTAAAGGAAGAAAATGTAAATAGTCTTTCTTCAGTAATAACATAAAAATTGGCTAGTAAGAGCCTGAAATGAAGTTTGAAAGCTAATTCTCTGAAGATGAACATTATGACTTTTTTGTGCACAAAACTTGTGTGTCAGGTTCTGCATTACATGAACTGTTTTGTAATTTTGTAAATAAAGCACCTATGGGCTTTTCAATGTGCAGAAAGGGGGCTGAAATCTTGTCTTCTGCAGTGATTCATCTCAGCCTTAAAATTCAAATGTGAATGCATCCAAGCTGTTCCATGCACTCAGTGCAATAAAACTGGAAGTAAATGTGCATGTAAAAAGTTGCATGTGCACAAATAGTCTGAACCAGATCTCTTTGAATATTCAGCTCTTAACATGTAACATTTAATCACTAAATACTGAGTTTAAATAGAGCTTTTGATGATGATGATGAAATGATTAATAAAGTGGTCTGAAATGCAGTTCAGAGCCTCTCTCTGGGGAGTCTTGCTTTGCCAGTTCTGGCAAGGTGGCCTCCTACAGCAACAGAATCAGAAATGCCAATTCTAATTGAAGTCTTTATTAACGTTTCCTGCTTTATTTCAAGGTAACAAGCATTTGAGATTTTTTTTCCTCTTCTTTGAATTTTGGTAGTACTGAAAAATGTGTTTAGGCTTCCTGTGAGCCCTTGACTTTATGAAAATAATAGATGAATATGAAGGAAAAAATTAGTCTCTTCCAGAAATAACTATAGCATTTTACGAGTCTTTTCAAAGTTGTTAGGTCTTGTCAAGCATACTGCAAGTTTGCTTGAATATACTCTTCAAATTTCACTCCATATTAGAGGAAGATTTAAGCAAGTAGAATGGTACAGCTGAAAAGAATAGTACATGCCCAGGCTCTTCAGCCCTCACAGCATGAACCATGCCTTAAATCATAAATCACAGAGAAAGGGCAGAGGGAGATGAAAACAGCTATGCCGTTCCTTAGCAAGACAACTTCTTTACTTTCTTGTAAAAGGTTATTACCACCATCATCCTCATCAACACAAGAAACACAAAAAGGGGCTGCTGGAGGGATGTTACCAGGAACAGAAGGGTGGAGAAAATAACTTGCACTGTGCATCAAGAAAACATTGTGCCTGATCACCAGATGCTGGGCAAATGCTGCTTTTCATACAGCCTGCAGATAATGTTCTGGCCTGGTATCTACTAAATGCTTTGATGCACTTAGTCATAATGTCATGGTTATGCCAAATCATTCTGATGAAGCTATTTGGGATTTGTACAGCTCTGGAGTGAAAATAGTGCAGTAAAAGGCAAGAGACATCTCCCCAAATTGTTTCTCCTCATGTTGCCCACTTAAGCAATATGTGATTAAATGACTCACCTACAGTTGCTTTCTGCAGTGCTGTTTTTGCATGCCTGTCTAACCATTTAGTTTTTTTTAGTGTACTTTTTTTTAGTGCACACTTAAAAGACTGGAGGGAAGATGGGAGTTCTAATTTTGACAATGAGAGGAGTAGACTTTCAATATGGAGTGTGTTCAATGGAAAATTGGTGCTTTTAAATGACACACATGGAACTGCTTGATAAGTTGCAGCAAGGACCATAGCAGCCCTTCCTCTGGTCTGATATTATAATCTTGTTTCATCCTGGTATTCTCTTTGTGTAGAACTGAAGAGAAAGCAGAAAAGCATCTTCGTTCTGGCCTTGATTTCCTCTGTTTTCTTCTGGTGCACATGAGCTGCTGCAGAATCTCAAGATGAGCTGCCACATCTTGTCCTCAGCAGTAGATGTGCTGTGTGCATGAGTATTTGCTCTTGACTTTCAGTTCTGCTTCTGTTACTCTTGCTTCTGAAGAGGAATACTCAGTGAGGTCAGCACTGAGTTGTATAAACTGCTGTATCTTGTTACTGTGATTAAACTTTCAGATGGGTTTATTTTTTTTTCTACTGGAGTAGTGCAAGCAAAGCTGATATAAAGATATGCTGTTCAACACCTTTTGTAATTTATTTTTAAATGCAGTTTATGGTTATGCTAGATGGCATTCTGACAGACTGCTGGTACACAAAGCTAATGTATGTCTTCCTGGAGAACTCCTATTAAATTTGTATTTCACTTGGCCATAGCTTTCAAAGTGAAGACAAAACTTCCTTAAGGAGATCTGACACATCACCATTGTGATGGCTTTGTTTGTTTTAAGCTGATGGCAATGTTTCTTATATGTAACAGGGCCAAATTTGTCTTGCATGTGTCTTTCTACTCTAGAGATGCTACAGCAGACATCTCCTTCAGGCTGTGTTGCCAAAAGACTATGTCTCTTACTTGAGAACCAAAATGGCCTGATTTTCAGAACATATCAGTGCAGCAAGGACATTTGGATACTGAGCATCTGTGAAAACATTGGGGATTTCTAAAAAATCTTTTTTTTTTTTTTTTTTTGGGGGGGGGGGGGCTTGCATAAACAGTAGCTGAGTGGGTTTTTGTTTGTTTTTAAGGAAAATTTTGTTTTCACAATAGTCCTGGCAACTTCAAAGTCAGTGAACATCCTAAAAATTTAACTTTCATGGAGCCAATAGCTGGTTTTAGAAGCTTTTGTGCATGCTTATTGATTTCAAATATCTCATTTAGAAATATAAATTAGCAATTGCAATAAATATATATAGTTTACAGGACTTACAACAACTTTGCTTTTAAAACAATTTTTCATCTCAAATATATTTCTTATTTTTTACTTTTCAAGGAACAGTCTTTGAAGTTTTTTAAGACATTAGATTGAATTTAGAATGCCTTGATTTTAGATTGGTTTAGATTTAGGGAGGGGGCAGGCAGTGCTAATCCATTTTCAAAAGGAAACTCTAGTATGGGGAAGTTTCAGTCTTTATTTGGATTTTAGAAATTCTTTTGAACCCTATCATGTCTGAAAGCAATAGTAAAAATTGAGTTAGTGTTCCAATAGGTACGGATTTCCATGACCAGTGTTTTGGCACATGATATGGAGAATATGGGGGGTGGAGGAGGACATGACTTGAAATATTACAAAAATACATCTATTCCTTTTCTGAGCAGAATTCCACCTTTTTATTTATTTATTTATGACTGCTTAGGTTTTGGTTTCATTGAAGTGCCAACTGCAGCAGAGTCCCTAGAGTGCTTTGTCTCTATTTTGTTAGTGCTTGTTTTACAAAAACGACTTCTTGCATGACAAAGATTATTTGGGTTAAGGCTATGGAAATTGTGTCCCCAGAGAGGTGGTCACTGGAGGAATTATTTCTTTATTCTTAGCATGAGAATTTGCTATACACAGCTGCATATGGATAAATGATATTACCAACTTTAATGCTTCCACTGAAAGAAAAAAAAAAAAAATCTAAAGGAAGTTTGCATTCTCACCAGGGAAATAATTAGTGATTGCAGGGGAACATGGTAGCACCTGAAGTGCTACATGCAGCAGTATCTGTAAATTGCTGTTTTCTTATCCTCGCTTTATTCCGCCAAAGGGTGATGCACCACTTGATGTCGGAATAATCCTTGATGTGTTTTGCTGTTGTTGCTGCTCTTGCAGCTCTGTCAGGGAGCCCCAGGAGCATGCGGTGGCAGCCAGCTGCCCAGCAGGTGACTTGGCTGCGTTGGCTCAATTGCCTTGATAAAATCTCCTTTCTCCCTGGCATGCCTGTTCTACTGTTTGGTGTGGTGGAATCTTGCTTACTGCCTCTCTAACAGGAATAAGAAATTTTCAAATGGGAATTTGCTTTTGGATATGACTAAAAACATAGCTACCACCTTCTTTCTTCGTTGATGTTTGCAATAAAGAAATAGTCATCGGACAGCAGAGGTTATTTTTATTCACTCTTGTTGTGCTTTCCCTAGAGTTTATGGTTCACTTGTGCTGTATACATAACTCTTCTTCCAACTGTAATGGAAAAACATCTTTATTTGAGAAGTTTTCTTCGTGAGAATACAAGACTCTGTCCTAAGGCAACAGTTGCAAGTTCAAAGTTAACCATGACTTAATAGAAAAGGGGGAGAAAGAGACTGTAGGCTGCTGAGGAGACATTTATACTACGAATTACAAAAACGAATATTTTGTAGTTTTCATTTTTTTTTCCAAAATTCTCACATTGATACCTGGCTTGAACTCTCACAGTCTTTCTCTATAATGTCTCTGAATATACAGTCTTTCCTAACCGTCCTTGCAGCTAATGCTGTCAGTGAGGCTCATATTTCAGCTGTAGCAATGTTCCTTTTGCTGCCCTTGACTAATTCATTCGTGCTGTGTTTTCTTGTATCCCCCTTTTTTTTTTTTTTTTTTTTTTTTTGCAAAGATCTTTTTCCTTGTCACTGCTCTCTTGCTGTTCCTTCTTTGCCTCTTTCTTTATCGCATTAAATCTCCCAAGTTCACTGTTAGGGCCCTTCACAGTCTGTCTGTGCCCTACTCCTTATCTTAAGGCTGGTATCAAAAGTCAGCTCCCACATCTGATCAGCCTCAGATGCCAGTCCCTATATCCCGGCTGCCAAATATTATAAGCAAACAGCTATGTATCTCTCCCTCATCCTTGGGAAAAGAATACATACAGCAAAGCCATGTCATGGTTCTCTTTCAAATTCCTCTTTTAAAAGAAGCTTTTCTTCTAAAACTCTACTTTGTTACAGTACCTTGGAAACTTCTGAGAGTGTTTAGCTTTTGCTGAGACAAACCATTGGTGTATGATGTGGATTTAGTACCAGCTTGGTGTTTAATTCTTTTCCCTTATCTGTCGAAATCCATCTCTTTTCTCGTGTGGTAGATCTTTGGCATGGGCCATCTCTTTCTTTTCTGTCTCTGTAGCCTGAAACTTGACATAAGCTATACAGAAATGCAAATAATGTGTGTAATACTGACAGAAATGTTTATCCTCTTCATGCTATCTGTAAGCTGATGTCCCTTAAATACCTATAACATTATAAGGTAAAGATGTTCTTTGCAAGGTGAATTTTCTCATGTTCCCTATACTGATATGCTGAATTTCACTGTGTTTCAAGTACTTAATTGCTTTTGGCTCTGTTTGAAACCTTAAGTGTAGAACAATTCATCTATGCTGTGCTGTGAAGTTAAAGTTGAATAGCTTTTCTGGGTTTGCTTGTTTTCTGGATGTATAGAGGCAGGCAGAAACTGTTAGATAAGTTCAGGGTGAGAGAAGCCACCTCTGTCTCTGTGCCAACACCAGGCATGTAGTTGTACACAAAAAATGGAAATGATCTGGCTCAACACTGACCCAGGAGGGGCTGAAAAAAAATAATATTACAATTAAAATGAGCAATGGCCACATAAGCTTCCTGCTCTGACTTGCTAGGAGGTCGTGTGACGCGCAGGCACAGGGATGGTGTGGAAGCAGAGCACCAGCCAGAAGGCAGAGGCTATCTCTCAGCAGCAGCCAGCCCTTGGATTACAGCTATCGTGGGGTTGCAGGCACAAGTAGGAATGTTAAAACAGCAGAGATACAATGAACAAAAATAGCAGGGTTATGAACTAGGTAGTATATCGTCTGCTGCAGTATTCCCAGAATGAAAACTAGCTGGAAATGCCCATCTTAGCATTGGTTGTCACTTAGTCCCCTTAACAGAGCAAGGCTACTTGAGAATGAGCCGTATTTCCAGAGTTAATGTATATGTGAGTTCGTGGCCTAAGAATGCATTTAATACACTGTTTTGATTTAAAACAATAACAAAATTGAAGTAGCAGGACTTTGTTATTCCCAAATAGGTTGCCATTTTAACAAACTAGCACCAGTGCTTCTGGTAGCTTGAGAAGGTGAAAGGGGAGAATATTTGAACAGGGGCTGTAGCTTTTGTGAGAGTGTTTTTTTTTGTTTGTTTGTTTTTATTTTTTATATATATATATTTTTTTTAAGATTTTGGCTGTTTATGTAGGTCCTTCAAAACAAATCATAATTTAATATCATGCCTGTAAAGCTGTCTTAGTCTTGATAGGAAAGATGCTGAAAACAATTCTAAAAAATTGAGAAAAGGTTTATTTTGACACTTTAAAATTCTATTCTGTTGAGTGACAGCTCTTGGAATACATCTTTTAATGCAAGTTTAACTACTGGAAAATGAAATAAATTCAAGTTGAATTGTGTGAATTTAGAACTGAATGGTGGGAGTTTGGAGGCTGAGGAAGACATATGAAAAGACTGTTTGGTCTTTGTAGGGAACAGTTCTGGAGAATGGGATGAATCTGATATAAAAGCAGCATGTATCAGACCAGAGACTACTCAAAGAAAAGGGAAATGTAGTTGCCTGTACATAACTGCAGACCTAGAACAGATCCCAGAAGACTGTCTTGTCCATCTTTCCCTATCAGGGTCAAGTACACTTCCGAGATCTGTCACTCTGCAGCTCCAGAGGCAGGCAGACTGTTACAGTGCCTTTCTTAATCTGATGAAGTCTTTCCTACCTAATGTGACTCTTTTTTTCTTTTTCCTCCCTACTTTAAATCCATCACTATTTGTGATGATTTTTGTGGATATGGTTACCATACTTCTCTTCCCTGCTTTTATTTTAAAACGATTTATTTCCCTTTCTGTTTTTATGTATTCAGCAGCTGCCTTTGTCCTCTGAGGAAAGATGACACACATCTTTGAGGCTCATTGATGATTAGGTATAGATGACCTATATATATGGGTCATTCTTCATCTTCTGAGCTTGTGTAAGACTTCAGAGAAGAAAAAGAGGATGTGAAGACATAAAAGTACTGCAATCCTAGATGGAAAAGGATTTTGTGGAGAGGAAGAGTTTCTGCAGCAGAGGGACAAATAGGTGATTGAATATTTAGTTAGGAATTCAATCACTGTATAGATTCTCAGTAGGCCTTAATTATACTCTTCTATGCATGATCCCACATGCTTTCTGCAAGCAAATTTTTATTAAAGTTGGAGAGATTTTTTTTCTTCCCTGAGAATTACAAATTTAGCCCATTGGCATGCATTGATTTTCTTGTTTAATTCTATGTGTTTTAGGTGTGTATCTGATAGTTAACCTTATAAACTCTCCTTATAACACCCAGATCTGCCCAATTTTTGTAAGGTAAATAAGGACAAATTTGTGCTTTTTAGAGCAACAAGGTAGAATTAATATTTGGCTATTTCTGTGATCACTTGATTTCTTGTCTTTAAAATAAATAAATACATAAATAAATGAAGTACGTGACTTCTCAGTTTTGCCAGGAAACTCCTAAAATAGGCCACGGTAAAGTGCATGCAGAACCTTGCTGGCTGTTTTCTGTATGGGCGTAAAGGCAACACAATCAGATGAGGAAGCTAAATCCAGTTGCAGAGCCAGAGGAGTATGTTGTATGTTGGAAAGTTCTTGCTGGTCTTCGTACAGGAGTCATGAAGTAGCAGCAAACTCTGCTAAGGATTCCGCCTCATGGGGACTGCAAGCCAAGTGCCCAAGTTCCCTGCTATGAATATCTGCGTGAAGCTTGTTGAAAAGCTTTCCTTTGCATTCTTACATAATGCTGGGGAAAAGCATTTGGAAAGGATCTCTTCAAAGCTATAATACTAAAAATAAATCCTTCTTCTGTATTTTAGCATAGCTTCTATTCCTCCCCCTCCTCCCCAAGATTTGGCCTTACTTCCTGAAAATACTGAGAGAAAAAATGATAAAAATCCACTCTCTACAGTGATGGAGAGAAATATTTCTTTTATAATCCCTATACAAATAGGAAAGTGTTCCAAATATGACAGAGACAACATTTTGCAGCTGAATTTTCAGATCTTTGCTCTCAGTGGATTGTGTATAGGATGACAGGGTGCTCATTTGGGGCACAAGATAAAGTGCTGGGTTTGAATAGCATGCTTCCATTTCTGATATCTGACTTGGATATTGCATTTGACAGTAGAGCAGAAGTAGTAGCAAATGATACCAGAGTTTGTAGAGGTCTGGCACTCTGTGCCATGCAGCAAGTTGCATATCCTGTAGCATTTGCAATCGAAATAATTTGGAAATTATTCATATAATATTCAAAGAACTGTATATAATTGAATGTATTCAGTAGGATTGTGATTAGAATTGGATAACTTGCAAAGGATGAATAACAGGAAGGATAAAGGTTTACCTGAGAGGTGCAAAATCGTCTTACAGCACTCACTTCAGAGAAGTGAACTTGAGGATGGGGCAAGGAAAGAAGAGTATTTGTTCAGGTTAAGTGTATGTGTCTGGATGCCCTGGAGTAACTGCTGTTGGTCACACAAATCTATAGCTCTGGCATCTGGGTTCTGCATTGCTAGCAAAGCATGCTTCTGCTTTTGTACCAGCAGTTGGGGCTTGCAAAGAACACTAATACGGGCAAGTTTGTCAGCTACTCCTTCATTTGCCTTACCTGAATTATTCTCTGCTCCAAGGAGATGTGCTAGTTTAGTTAGTATTGAACCAGCAACTGGTCTTTTTTTCCAGAAGGCTGCAAACTGGAGCTTGAACCAATTAGAGCTAGTTGTTGTTCTGCCCCACAGAAGCAAAGCCACTGCTCGTCAGTCCCTGGTTTGTTAAATCATGCTTTGTGAGACTGATTAGCAGACATGTATTTATACTGCTACATTTCTTTTTTCTTTTTTTTTTTCTTTGCTGTTAACTTTTACACATTGCGTTGTTTTTCCTTTCTTGAAATCTGATTTCATAGGCATAAAAAAGTAATAATAAAAAAAAGCCAGCTACACCTATAGACAGAACTGCTGATTTGTTGACCTGTCCCAAGTTTGCAGTTTTTACTAATATTTTACAGTTAATTCTGATTACTCGTCACTTTGGAGAAAAGAAATAACCAATGAAGGGACAAAAATTTCCTGTAGCTCTTTAACTAATTTCAGTATTAGATACTTAAGGACAGAAGAACAAAGAACAACTTTTTAAAAAATCTTTTTTTTTTTTTTTAAATCATTAGGTCAAACATCAAAGAGGAGGATAAATAATTCTAATGTGATTTCTTTTCTCCTAGTTTCTTATGTTACCTTTCTAATCTTTGGTAATCATCTTATGAAGCCAGAACAATCAGCTACCTCTATCACAAAACAAAATGGCATTTCCTAGGCTGACATCAAAGCTCATACAGAGGTTTAAAACATGGCCTTTCTGTTCTAGCTACTACTTGGAAGGCACTAAAAGTAGGTCTGTTTTTCTCAGTGGTCTTTCCTGGTTTTATTTATTAATCCAATTCTTATTCTCAAACCTCATGAGACATTTGGCTCTGATAGAAACCTTTTAGCATATTTGTTCATTCCTTGGGGAAGGTCCTGCTCCACTGTAGGATCAGGCTGGCTCTGACAGATCTGCTTTATTCGTAGTTATAGTCATTGACAATTACCTTGGTAACTGTAACTACAGACTAATTAGGAAGAAGCACTATTAAAACACTAAATAGATAAGCAAACTAGAATTCTTTTAGCTTGTCAAATTGGTCCATTAAATCTGTGTGTGTGTTGTACCTGTAATTGCAAAGCTCCAATTATCATACACTTAGTGAAAAGAGTGATAAGGTTTTCTGGAGTGGAAAGAGATAAGAGATAAAAGTGAAAAGTTTCCTAATAATAACTTTTAGTAAAAGCTATCAATGGCAAATGTATACTTCTGATAAGAACCAGAAGCAGAGAACTTTTAAATCCTGGTATCTCCAAGCAAACCAAATAAGGGCAAGTAGAAAAAGTTGGAGAGAAACGTCATCACCTCACACAAATCGTTTAAACAATGTAAGACACTTCAGTATTCACAACCTACTTGTATCGCTCCTAGTATGTTCTGTTTGGGGGTCTGTGCAGCACTGATATCAAGAGACTATGGTCTTTGGTGAAGTTTAGCACTCAACATGCTAGAGGATGAAGGGTCTGACCCTTCACACTTCTTGCTGGGGAGCGCTTTTGATCATAACCATCCCTGGGAGAAGGCCAGCTCATAGGGATCATTATAGTTTGTTTTGAAAATGGTGCTTCCTTACTGGTTCTCTTCAAAATCTTTTGAGGAAAGATGGAGACGGATGACCAAATCAGGGAGTTCAGAAATACAGTTCTGAATTCAAGCACTGCTGAAGACTTGAGTTTATGTAGAGGGGGAGGGAAATAGATGTGTTTATACTTCTGCCATAATTCACAGTGGTAGTAAGTTGAATAAATCATAGAATCATAGAATCATAGAATATCCTGAGTTGGAAGGGACCCTTAAGGATCATCAAGTCCAACTCTTGACACCGCACAGGTCTACCCATATATCTTGTCTCAGTACAGTTTGATCTGAATCTTTGAAGAGAAATCTGGAGAGATTTTAGAAAGCCTGGAATACGTTTGTGAAGGGGTAAAAAGGGGTAGATATGTACTGTGGAATCACTGATTTTGAGAAATACATAAAAGGAAGAGAAGGGTGGCCATAAGAGCAAGCAAGATTGAAAGAACTGTTTTTACTGAGTAGGATTTAGTGGTTTTTTTGTTTATTTGTTTGTTTTATGAAGTGACAGCTATTTGTGAGAAGGGGGTGGGAAGGAAAAGGATAATTCTTCTCTGAGGGCCCAAGAGGCTTTATCCATTTTAAAACTAATTCTGCACAAAATAAAGGCAAGCAAGCATACGTATTCTAAATGGCACTTCAACCTCTCTCCAAAAAAAGTAATCAGTGTTCAAATAGGCATCATTACTCTGTGGTGTTGCTTTCTTTCTTTCCTTTTTGGTTAGTGGATTGCAAATGACAAGCCTAATTTCTAATTGGTTTTAGAAATGTTTGTGAAGTTTTGCATGAAAAGGGAAGCTTTTTTTTTTTTTCTTCTTCCTAGTTATATCAAAAGGAAAAAAAAAAAAAGATGCAGATAAAAACCAGGAAAAGTGGAAAAGGGTGATCACTTCTACACTCAGTATGGCTTTGGAAATTTGATTTGAAATGAAGGAATGTTCTCTTTTGAATGGTTGAGATAAAAAAAAAAAAAAAAATGCTTTGCCTCTGAGAAATCAAAATGTTTGTTCCAAGCAAGCGAAGTCTGATGGTCAGGTGGGTAAAATTACACTTCTAATGGCTTCTTAAGCTGAATTATATCCACTCAAACAGTGGCAGTCAAGCATGATACTGGGGGTTTATAGTTATAAGGTAGAAGAACATGCTGGGGAAGGAAGTAAAAACATGCTCTCAGATTCTTGTATTTTTCAATAATTAAATTAGTATACTGCTTTTCCAGTTTTTGTTTTGCAGAGCCTCATTCTGAAAGACTTTTTTTAAAACTTAAATTTTGCAATGTGGCTTAGGAAGGAATAACAGGGCAGTAAAATGAGGGATACATTGGCAGCAAATCTGCTCTCAGAGAAGGAGGAATCTTTACACTAACATTGTCATTTTCAAAAACAGTTAGCTTAGGCTCTGATCTTGAAAACCATGGTTGTTACAATATAGGGCCTATCTACTAGCTGTAGAGCTGAGGGTTTCTAGATGAAAGTAATCTGACTTCATGATCTTGTTGCTAAAAGGAGATACTTCAATAGTGGTGCTCCTAAAAACATAGTTCATATACTTGTCTCTCTGTTCTTGTAAATATATGCCAGTTTTTCAAAGGTTATTAGTAAGAGAACAGGTTAAGTACCATTAGAATGTGGAAAATGTGAAACCCTAAATTTCACATTTCCTTAAGTGGCAGGAAGATCTGGTCATGTTGTGATTTATGTTTGACAGACTGCTAACATCCAATCTGACAGGACAGAGGAAAAGGCAATTACTCAGTTTTAAAAAATTTATGATAGCTTTTCAGTAGCTTGGATCACAGCAAATGATTCTTGGGACAATCCAATATCAAATTAATAAATGAAGGATTGAAGTACTGACAGAAGAGGGCAGGGGGTAAGAACCAGCTGAAAATTTTCGACTGTGTGAATGAGATCTCAAAGAACACATTTTCCTAATGTCAAAGACTGCCTCCAGAACCATGCTCCTTGAGAAGTTAATTAATATGGGAGAAAGGTACCAAGCTACTACCATTCTGCTACTGCCAAAAATGTATTGGAATCTGTACTTTATTCCATGTAGAATAAGCTTGCTGAGTTTCAATGTGGGCAGAAACAATCAAGCAATATCCTTCTGTAAAGTTAAGAAGCAGCTTGGGCGGTTGAAAATAGATGATCTTGAAGGTCCCTTCCAACCCAAACCATTCTGCGAAATGCTCTAGCACTTCTTGCTTATGAAAAGCAGCCCAAATAATTTCTGCAAGCTATTGTAAAATAATTTTTATTCTCTCTCTCATTTTGAGCCCTGATGTGCCAAACTTTCGGGCAATATGCTTTACTTAACTGAATAACAGCATACCTGTGATTTAAGAGTGGATCATGCGATCTACAAATGCTGGCTACAAATCTGTGTCACTTTGAGCTTATCAGCACTGATAATTAGACAATATTTATATTAGACAATGATATTAGACAATGTTTATTAAGTGTGACTTAAAAACTAAGCACTGCATCAAAGGTCTGTAGTGACACTAGATGCAAACACTTCTACAGGATAAAGTATTTCTTGACCAATTTTAAAAATTAAAAAAAAGCTTGTTTAAATCCAAATACATTACGCTTTTTCAAACGGCACTTTTATTTTTATTTTTTTTTCTCTGGAAGTAAGGGATGGCTTTTGATTGCATAAAGAGGTTTCTTCAGGGAAATCAAACATTCTTGGAGGACTGCAGAATTCCTTTGCTGAGCTACAGCTGCAAAAGGAGGGCTTTAGACATTTGTGTCATGTTAAATGTTCACAGCAGGAAGACAGCCAGGTACTTGGACTGACATGATGGATTCCCCTTTCACCTGCTGCCTCTACCTCATTAAACTGCAGTGATTAAGGAGTTATCAAAAATTAATACTTCAAAATGACTGCACAAAAGCAACTTCTTATGGGAAGTGATCTTTTAAAAACTGCCACCTACATACACAATTTCTACCACAAACCTCTTCCTTTGTGCACCCCTCCCTCTCCTGCATATTCTTCCCTTTAATTTATAGGGAAGTGGTGAAACCTTTAGCCAGCAAGAACCACTCCTGAGAACAAATATGGACTCTAAATTATTTGAGCCCATCGGGCATATTGGTTATTAAACTTCATCTGGTGTAAGAGGGCAGATGGATGTGCTGCGTCATTGCCAGTTATATTAATTGCATACTAAAGATTTTCAATTTTTTAGGTAGAAATATGGATTGGAATTATAGCAGGATTATTCAGGTGACTCTGACAAGCTGTAGCGTTAGAGATGTATTAAAACAAATTAACACTTTGGCTTGATCAGGCACTAAATGTTGCCACCTTGCTACTTTTTTTTTCTCCTTTCTTCCTCCTGTGTAGTCCACACAAGTTAGCTAAACCTGACAGAAAGCAGATGCTAGAATTTGGTCCTAAACCACCTAATTCTTAGTATTTTTCCATCAGCAGATCTCAGTGAAGTAGATTTGCCCCCACCTTTATTTCTTAAGAGGAAATGAAGGAAACCAAGTGACTTGCCCAAAGCCTCTTGGAAGGAGAGGCTGCAGCACTACCTATAGTCTGCTTATCGTGAATCTCAACCCATTGCAATGTTTACAAAGCTATACTGTTTCCCAGTCGATAACCTGCTGACTGACATGAAAAAGTGCCTTAAGAGAATAGTGTCTGGCCAAGGCTCAGTGCAGATTGTGCCAGCTGGTGGCACGGCCCCTGAACAGTGTTATTCCCGTGTGCCAAGAAGGGCAGCTTGGAGCTCTTTCTGTATCAAGCAGCAAAAGCAAAGGGATTAAAAAGTGGGGAAAAAAATCCTTTGGGGCCTCCAATTTGTCAAGTCTGCCCGCAGCTGACATAATGTGATTTTTTTTTTCCTGATAGCAGTAGATCCCGTGAATTATGATACAGTGCCTGGCAAAAATCAGCTATACAGCACGGGTACTGATAAAGCTGACAGTTGGTGTAGGATGGAGCTCCTTGATGATGTTCCTCGTGCACTGCAGTTTTACCATTTTGAGGTTGGATGCTTTGTGTGTTTAGGCTTGTTGCATTTTTATTAACTAAATTCCTAGTGGCAAATAATAAAAGAATGTCCTTTGCACCAGAAGAGAGAACTTCCTGTAGGAACCCCAAATGTTAACAAAGCTTATGCGGTCCTACTTTTATAGGCAGCAAAAGCACGAGTCTTTAGCAATTCACAACGTTAGTAATAGATATAAAACACTGAAGGAAATATTTAAAGATGTAATTTAACAAGATCTAGATTATATTGCAGGAATCCCTCGTTTAAATGAAGCCTTTAAAATTAGTGCTATTAGCACTATTACAGATTTGTATTGTATTTGTATTGATTCTCTCACGGAGTGCTCGTGTTGTGTGTACACATATGCAATGCAAAGATCTCTGGCCTTAAAAGCTTTTAGCCTGAATATAGGAGAAGAAAAACAGATTGTGGGCAGGCAGTGGAGAAAAGGAGGCAAGGCATTGTTGTTGGTTAGCCTGATGGATGGTGGTGTCGCTATGTGCTGTTCAGCTACTCTGAAACCCTCTGAGGCATTACAGGAGGGAAGCACTAGGAAAGGATTGTAATGCACGCTCTTCTTTTGACCATGGTTGGTCTGGCTTTCAAGGGTGATGTCAGACAAAGTCTGAAACATGTAAATCAGCTTAAAGTTGCATGAATGTCTATATTAACTACATTATATGGGTGTCTTTATACTCCAATTTAGAACCCAATGTAACACATTTAAATTTATGGTTCATGTATATAGAAAAGTGTGCACATGTATCTTCAAAGATTCCTTTTAAGGAAAATGGAGCAACTGCACAACACTTGCTTTTATTTCTTGAGTTTTGGGGGCAAGAGTTGTTTAATAAAAATTAGTCATCTGCCTTCCCTCCTCCATCACAGATGTCATTAATTAACTCACAGTTGTGCTTTATATAGATTACTTATTAAAAGGCAACATTTAGGTCTTCACTTCCTCTCCTACTTATTAGCATGTCCCATTGGCTGCTTCTGTGTTACATATGTCAAAATCTTATGGCCAGAGGAAATAAAGGGTCATTTAGGTGATGTAGTTACTATTGGAGTACTGTGCTTGCTGGTCAGAAGTTCCTAATATGATTTTCAGTATATAAGAGAAGAGTGTGTGAAAGATGAAGTAATTACCAATGGTGTTGGTTGGAGATAGCAATGGCTGGAGCATACCTGTGGGATATTTGTATCATACAGAAGTTTGGTTTTTCTTTGACCTGGTGGGGGCAGAAGCCCTCCCCACTTTCACTGCAATGTTTTAGCTCATGTTAGAAAATGCAAACGATAGCAGAGCCATGATCAGTGAGAATGCTCTTCATTCTATTTTTTACCATATATGTGTGTATCCAAACAGCTTGCACTGTATTAATAAGCAGTGGAAGGCAAAAAAAACATCAAGTATCCTGGACAAATAGATATTAGGACAAGATACCCATCCTTTCAAGCTCATAGTTGAGGGGTCTGACCTTGTGTAGAATAGTGCATGTTCAGTCTCTTTTAGATACTTGCCTTCAGTCTACTTCAGATCCATGATATGACTGCAGGGATAAAGAATTTGCATTGTTTGTGTACAGACACTTTTAACACTACTCTAGAAGCACAGAGAAGTCTTGAAGATAGTAAAAATGACATTATACAACATACTAGGTTAATACACAACCTCTTTTACCCTTGGAGAAATTGAGCTAGTGATTGCTTGTGAAGCCTCTAAAGCTCGACATTATCTACTGTAGGGTGAATGAAATATTGCAAATGGTGGTCAAAGTGGCTATCAAGAGGCTTGTGTATATTCAGTGCTGGTATTGCTGAGCACGTTGCCTACTTGCACATTGCCCGCTTTCGCTGTGATTTGTTTTGCTCTGAGCAGAACTGAGGGTGTTGCTTTTACCTGGATATCCCAATGATCCCAATGATCTTGGAGTGCTGACTGTAGACATATGAGCGTTGTAGCTCTTCTGCACAATAAGGAGCTGTACAGAAACAGTCATGATAATGATGGTATGAATATGCAAGTAGTTCTCAATGCCAGCATCATCATCACAGATGTTCCCATGCATCTGGGGTCCATGCACGATTCATTCATTTTGCACATGTTCCCACTCAACAAGCTTCTCTGAATGTTTTCACCCAATGGGGGATGGCTGATTGTTCAGCCTTTTTATCATGTTTTTCTCAAGTTTACTCTAGTAACATCTGTGTACAGTCATTATAGACCTGGCGCCTGTTCTGAGTTGGTACTGATTTTTCTCCCATGGTGACAGGCAGTGCTCCTTTTTTCTATCCCATTGAACAGATCTGTAGTAGAAAGCAACTTATGCTGTCAGATTCTGTCTGGCTAAATATATTTCTCAGAGACTCTGACAAGATAAGTCTTTCAAGAGCTGCAGAGCATTGGCAAAACTGATGATAACACCTATTGTACCAGAAGCCTTAGGCTGTGTTCTGCTGGTGTTGACCTCAGATTTGGCTAGCCAGATGGACCTAATGCAGTGCCATAAAGCATTTTCTTAGCTTGGAGTGTGAGAGATGCTCCACCAATCAGATTTCACATCACTTCCTTGTTTTCTAGCATATCCCAAAAAGATGAAAGCAGCTATTGATCAAATAGTTACAGAACACTTCTGGGACTTGGGTCTGACGGAGTCAATCCCTTTTTTGGTTAAGGAAAGCCTAGAACCTTTCTTCCCTTTCTTGAGAGTTGATGGATGATTTACCTGTTAAATAATTGTCCAAAATTATTTGCTTCTTCTACCATACCATGTACATGCAGAAATGAATGATAGCAGAGCTGTCAGTTTAGCATGACCTTGTTCTGCCCATATTTGAATTTCTAAGCACATCATAGGCACCTATGAAATGTTGTGCTTGAGAAGCCAGGTGCCAAATGAACTTATAGTTGCAAGCTCTGGCAGTCATGATAAATACAAGATCTCTACTGTTCACATGGATGCTTACTAAGGTACCTGTCTCCTGCCTTGGCAATGCAGAAAGCAGCTGAAAAGTTCAGAGAAATCTCTATTTGTAGGAGAACATGATTGGAGAAAAGTTATTGAGTATATAGCGTGTTTTGATTATCAAAGTAAGTTTGTAATAGTTTGTTTGGAAAGGAGATTGTTCTTGGCTTGCTCGTTCTTGGTGTGTGCTTTTCATGAGCAGTAATTGAGATTAAACATTCTCTAGGGTTGTAAGTAATTTATCTTCTAGTAAACTGATATCTGTTTATATGTTAACATTACTTACATTATTTATATGTAGATTTGCATCCATGAACTGGAAAATATAATCTTTTATTTCATAAAAAAGTAATTTAACGTTTAAAAATCAATAAAATATTAATTACATATGAAAAGGCTTCTGTAACACAGAACACGTACTGTCTATTTTGGCAAATTGTTCATGCTGAATAAATCGTGTAGCAAAGGAAACAAGAATGCATTAGCAAAAAACAAAAACAATGGAAGCTGGCCGTTGTGTGCTTAAACAAGTTGCACGTGTAGATTAATCTTTACTTGAAGACAACAAAAGGAAATTGGTGTACTGCAGCTATCTGCCCTTGCTTCTGAAATGCATCTGATGGCTAAAATTTTCCCAATTGTACTGTATTAGTGCCGTACACAATTGTTTTATGTCTTTTTTTCTGTCTCCTGTTGGAGTGTTTGAGAACTTGAAATTGGGAAACTTTGGCTTCCACAGTACAGCTTTACAGTTCATCAGAACTCTAATGATTCAAGCAACAGCATAATTGGGCAGAATCGGATTAATGTTTTGACAATTATTTTAAGACTTCAGTTCTTGTCGGGCAAAGGACAAGCTCGGCTAGTGTTGGGGAGAGCGTTTTGTTTCATTGACAATGCTGATATTCTCTGTTAACAACAGATTTCATTGCAAGCCATCAGCACACAATTATTCCTAGACTGTACATTAATTTCTGTGTTGAGTCTTGGCGTCGCTTAATGTCTTATGTGCTGAACTGAATGACATCTGAAACAAGGAACTGTTTTGTTAGGTAGGTGATCTCCAGGCTGTAAATGCAATACCTTTCAAAGTTGTTTGAATAATATGTGCTCTCTCAAGAAGGAAAAACCTACCTGACTTTCACATGGCTGAGAAAAGTCATGCCTTTTAACTTTGCATTGCTTTTGGTCAAGATGATTTATTCTGAGGAAATACTCTTACCTCATGCACTCTAACCTTTGCAAAGCTCGTTCCATTACACTTTCATAGCCTCTTCTACAGGAATGGTACTTCTCCTTCTAATGTGCTCTGTGGCTTTATAAATGGCAAGGTCACGTCTTTGTAGGATTTGCAACAAAGATGAAAGTTCTCTCAGAGCCTCTTTCCTGAGAGCTAAATCCACCATAAATCCAGGGCTTTCAAGATTTTTCTAAACTGAGAAATGTTGAGCACTTGGATAAAGATCGGTCTTTTTTTTTTTTCCTTCATTGCAGTAGCTGCAGAAAGGAATATGTATGCAGAGTGTCCGTAAATTAAGTATGTTTAGGACTTTCCTATGACTCCCATCATTTTTCTGCAACCACTGTAAATCTGAGCTAATCTGGGTAGTTCTGGTTCTACATGTTCCGTTGGCTGGCTGTTGACTGATTAATTATTAATACCGTGTATGTTTCCTCTGAATATCTCACAGTTGATGATTTTTGCAATATCCTTGAGTACTTCAGATTAGCAACTTCCAGTTCAAGCTTGTGCATGCAAAGCAATTGTAAAATTTATGGATTGAGGCCTGAATATTTGGGCTGAAGCTAACTACATTTTAATAACTTCCAAGTGCTAAGATAATATGCATATTCAGTATGCGTAGCTGTCATGGTGTGTCTGTTCCTTATGTTTTCCTTACCTTTCTAAGGGCTTTTAAATCACAGCCCCTTTTGGTGCATAAAGTGATGCATGCGTTTAAAGTTATGATAGCGAAGTGAAATGTTTTCCTAGTATTTCTTTTTCTCTGTATGTTTAAGACAATTCTAGTGCAGCACATATTTATGATGCGGGATGACTCCTGCTTATTCCTCTTCCAAAATTATCAGTATATTTCCTCTGTTTCCTCCTTGACTCTCTTGGTATCCAAGGACAGTGATGAACTTCCTTCTGTTAAAAATGATGCTGTTGTATGGCCACACGTGCACACTCACTAACTATATATTGCTTAGGGCAGCTGTGATGGAAGCAGCATATGTGCTTCTACCAGCTGCATCAGAGCTTTTGTATGGCTACAACAAAGACCGAGTCTCTTCAGAAGGAGGCAGGAATTCCTTCATTCATGAGAACACATGTTCTCATGAACATATTAATATATATCATTGAAGCAAAACATTCAGATATTTCCCAATAGGAATACCATTGGGATTCTATGTGCCTGTCATAACATTGATCCAGGCAGTCTGCTCCAATGAATTTGTTAAACAGGTTTTTACATCAGCACATAAAATCAGGAATTTATGGCTTGCCATAAGGCATACAAAGTGAGATTTCAACTCCCTGTGGTGCACAGCACATCGCACATCAGGAATGTCACTATTCCGTGTAGCATCTATTACTCCAACCTGCTGCTAAAATGCAATTCTGGGTTGTGCTTCATGTATTTCAGGAGCTAGGATAAGACAGGAAGATGGATAAACTGCCATAGGCTAATGGCACAGAGGTTGCAAAGACTATCATTCTCCAAAACTACTTTTTAAATTTTATTTCTGAACATGACCTCTTCTAAAACCACTCTTGATAACCCTAGCTGTTCAGATCCATGGAAACAGAACAAATTAAGTAGGAGAAAAGTCAAAACACACTTAGCATGTAACAAAAAAATACTGATGGAGTTTAGAAAGCATAACAAGTGATATAATTGATTGTCAGTCTGAAATGAAGTTTTCTTTCATGCAGGGATCAACAAACTATTCTGCAAGCTTGATTTGTTTGTATAGTGCCTATTGTTAGTTCCTATTAGCAGTGCTACTTGGGATTTTCTCTAGTGCTTCTCAGCTGAAGGGACCATTTTGGTCCTGAAGAACAGTTCTTGGCCTCATACAGCCAGCAGCAGTTATCTGGCAAGTCCATGCATGGTTTCAAAACCTTTTACCAAGACTTCATTTTCCTTTCACCTACTCACGATTACTAATCCCAGTGTTCTCAGTGATAATACCAATTATCCCCAAAATAGACAGTGAGCATGGTTGTATTATAATGCTTTTAGATGTATTGAGTTTGGGTATATTAAACCAGTGATGTGCTTCATAGCAGCTAGAATCGGATAGTCCCATGCAGTTAGTCTTGCTTCAGTTTTCAGTACAACAGGCAAGGTCACGGTCAAAGTGTAGCTTTTGTTATCCTCAAAGATGTTGAGAATCTGGTGATGGTGATACTTTAGGGAGGAAAGTCATAAACTCAGTTGTGCAGGTTTTAATTACACATAATTTGTGTTTTTCTGGAAGGCACTGAATCAGTCTTCACATGTATCCAACGAGCCCTTGAATTGACTGCTATTTTGTTGGATGAATTTCAGCCTTGTTTCATTTTCATTTCATGCACCGGTGTACAAATTTCCTATCAGCTTCTTGCCAGAGTAATGCATATGCCATGCCAGAGAACTTGGATGTCAGGGTAGCATAGAAGTAAAATCATTTTTATTGGCTGGGTTTTTGAAATGGATAATGAACTGAAAAGCGTGTTACACCCTGGCCTCTGATACATTTCTCAAGTAAGTAGTGACCACAATGAACAAGTTGCTTGCTGGCTAATTGATAGCTGGTATGAGGAGAAGTAGTAGCATCTACTACAATGACTATTGTTAAATTCTGTACCTTTTAGATATGATCCCTGTCTTTGTATCTTCTCATCCACAGAAGATGCCAGTGTATTTTTATTATACTATACATACACAGTCAGACTTCTCAAGGAGGCTTCTAGTCATTTTCTCTCTAACTGTACCCCCATCTACAGATTTCAGACTTTAGTTCTTCCGTGGAATCCAAATTCACTTTGTAATGGGTGGATAGTGGTATATAAGGAAGCTGTTTGGATGCTGCCTGACTCTTGCCTAGACTGCAGCTTCTCAGCCTTCTGAGCTCTTGCAGTAACAGAAACTCACTATCTTTCAAGGTGCCCACACATTGTATTTTATGCTGATAATGCCACCCTTCAATGGGAGGAGGACAGACCTTTGTAGGGAGTGAGAGCTGGATTTTGTGCCATCTCTTAAGTGAGCAGGGGTCAGCAATTGCAATGGTTGGCTTGCTGTAGCTGATCAGGACTCCCATCCAAGCTTTACCAGGCATACCCCTGACCAGGGAGAGTCGTACCTGCCCCTGTTCCACCCTGGGAATACATTTGTCCTGCTATATTTACTCATCCAACTGTATTCACTATAGAGGCAGAGGGAGTTGTGTCTTCGCCTTGTGAGCATGGGCTCCAGTCTCCCACAGTAATGGAGTAATACATGGAAGGGGAAAAAAGTTTCTATTTTAATTCATCATAATTTAACTTCCTTTTCTCATTTATTTTGGCATTGATAAAAAATGGAGGAGAGGCTGCTGTATGACTGTGTTATTGCTTGGCTCATTTCCAAGAGAAACCTAGCTGATTGAGGTTTCTGTGCTAAAGGCAGCTGGTCTGCCCTGCTCGGGGGGATTTGAATCTAGCCTGCCGGCTTTTGCATGGGTACATGTTCTGCCTCTCAGGCTCTGAGGCCATGTTCCAATTACTCCCTCAGAAGGGCAGATTTAAGAATGAAGGTAGGCACTACTTTATTTGTTTATTTAGCTTATTAGCTAAAATCAACAGTTATGATGTTGCTCTGCTGCTTTCTGGCTAGGTGGCACAGAATGTCTTGCTATCAGAAATACCCAATACTTCTTAGTATGGCTAAGAGGCTGCTTTGTACAAGGCAGTCTTAAACAGAAATACAGGGAGAAGAGGGGAGGGAGTACAATGACCAATTAAGCTGAATCCTACCAGTCTTACCTACTCCTATGGTGTAAGCTACAGCATATAGCTGGAACACTGATAGTCCAGGACTGTGAGTAGGCAAAACCACTAGTTGTGCTATCTGCTACTGGTTACAGATGGATGCTATCTGCTGCATACTACTAGCTTTTGTAGTGAAACAACCTTTCTGTGTTGTGCAGATGCTTTTTGTATTTTTTCCCCCTGTAGCTATACTTTGAGATGGAGCAAAAGTGTAGATCTAGAACAGAACAGATGTCATGAAAGATCAATCAGAACGTCACTGGGTAGTATCTAAATGTCTAAGATTGCTTATGAGGGATTGATGGCTTGTATGTGTCTAATGAAGTTGCATGTAATAAAAGCTTTATCCAAGTTAGCACCCCTTTATGACAAAGTTCTGTCTGGTGGCATTCTACAAATGGGAACTCATCCACTTCTCAATTTATTGGAGCAGTCATTTCAATGCAATTTTCAGTATACAGACAAGAAGAGGGACAGAGAAACTCTGGAAAGTGATGTGTGGACAGAAGCTGAGAGCCAGCATTGTTCAAATTGGCGATTGCAGAAGTTTGGTCCAAATTACTTAAAAATAAGTAGCCCTATGGGAAGAGGAACTAATGAACCCTACTTTGTAAAGCATTTGGGACTCTAGTTGATCTGGAATAATAACTTTTTAATGCTGCATCATGGCCACACCCTGATCAGACATGAGAGTCCATGCAAGCAGAGCAAATTGTTGGGAGTGTTTCAAATGGTGTTGTCTGGATTTGCCTCTCGCTGAAGATGAGGGAAACCTTAAGAGTTGATGAGCTAGTAGTATCTGATAAAGATCTGGATAGCAGTGCAATCTTTTTCTCAGGGCATAACCTATATAACCTTTCTGTTCCCTGAGATCTTTCCTCCATCAAAATTGATTGAAACATAATGGGCAGGTTTAAAGGCTGTTTGGTGGAAGACAAAGATGTGTTTGTTGTCATATATCTTACTACCTGATCAGATACTAGGCTAAAATCTATAAATCTGAGAAAAGCCATCCTAAATTTAGCAAGTTAGGCTTTGTCACAAGGAAGAAGAAGGGATAAATTTGTTTATTCTCTGGAAAATGTTTCAGACATCATTATTCTTGGAACCCTGTAGTTTGCCACATCAAGCGAAGCATCAGTTTCTAGACACCCTGCTGACCACACAAGGAGGAATGCCAAGTCCTTCCCAAACCCAGGACCTTCACACAGCAAACAGATGTGCTGCCTGCAGTGCCGAGCCACTGAGTATAAAGGTTGGATCAGTTTCTAGGAAATTAACATTATTTAGCCTTTAGCAGAGAAATCCCATCCCTGGTACTCTTCTAATAATTTTTCTAGTAGCCTCTGTTTTATTTGAATGTGTTCCCCAGGGTCCCATCTAATTTTTGTATCTGCATAGAATCCATTGTGGAGGATCAAACAGCAGAGTCTGAAAAAGCAAACACATGAGCATGGGTGATATGGCACAGAAGTGCAGTCTTAACACCATTGCCTACTGCTCTGAGCACAACAAAGTCAATCACTTTCAAAATACAATACAATGACTGTCTGAAGCTTATTCAAACTGATGCAGTACAAACCCCAGAATGGCCTGAGGTTCTGGTTGGCTCAGATAAGCTTCAGAGAGCATCCAAATGTTTTGATGATTATCAAAAACTCTTGGATCTGCTAGACTGTGCTGGAAAACTTAAGAGAAGCTCCCTGCTTTCTTCTGAGATTTTTGCTACTACCTGCTTTAGTCCAGATGTGCCTCTGGAAGGGTCTCAGTAGTGAAGATAAGTGGCATGCTACAAAGAACTAAAATGGACAGAAGCGTCTCATCTCCAAGGAATTTGGCCCTTCTGTTTCTGATTCCAGCTGGGAAGAGATGATAGAAAAATATGTAGAAAGGATGAACAGCCATTGCCTTTTAGATCTTAGTAACAGCTATTTAAAAAAAAAAAAAAAAAAAGTCTGCTCTTTGTTCTGGTTGCAAGACTTAATTTTTCTGAGCTAGTTGTGTGATCTCCTTCTGCCACCTTTATTCCACCTGGTGAAATAAAATACAGATCCTGGCTAGTGTTCTTACAAAATACTGTAATATTATTGGATGGCATTAATTTAATTTCTGTTTCTTCACTTGACTCTGGTCAAACCATTGACTTTTTTTTGTGTTGATCCTGCCTTTTTGTTATTTGTCACCACTTTCTTCCTCTGATACAATTTTCTTTTCACTGCTAGCATTCAGAGAAATTGATAAGGTAGTAGAAAACTAAGTGTTAGAAAGGAACAGCCTTTTAGGAAAGAACATAAATATCATTATCTCATCATGAAGATTCTGTGTGTCGTGCTGTATTTGTCTGTGGGAGTTGGGCATGTGCATATTCGTAAGACAGTGGGAAGAAGAAAGTATTCTCCAAAGAAATTATAAATGTTTGAAAGTAGCATTTATCTTTTAAGGCTGTTCACTACATTTTAAAGTAGCCCTTTCATTATTTAAGTTTATGAGATTTGTCAGCTAAGTGAAGTTTGACGCTTAAGAAAAAAAGAAAAATGTGAGCTGTCCCTGTTGTCTTTCATCCTACATCTCTGCTTTATGAAACGATTTTGATCACCAGATTATCTTGATCCACTATGTAGCACATCATGCGTGGTGATGCTTCACAGCTGTAAGGCTACTGCAGTAAGTACTGCCTTTGTGCCATACAACTCCTATGTAACACCTACCCAAGGACCTTATGTTGCACTTCCTGAAGCTGATAACCAAACTCCACTGGGAATTTTGGTGTTACACTGTGCAAGTGAAAGATTTTCCCAGATTTGACCCACTCTGAATAGTAATAGACTTCTGTTCATTGCTTTGGATAGGTCAACAAGCTTGCGGATGCACATGTGGTGACTATGTTCCTTTAAAACAAATGCATGTAAATTTGAAGTTTTGGTTGCTGACATGATGTATAAATATCTAATACATTTAGAACAGCTTGCTTGCTTTCCTAAATGGTTTGGAAAAAAAAAAAAAAAAATGCTGGGATCTGTTAGCACTAAAATTGTGATGCTCAAGTATAAATATTTGATTTAAAAAAAAACTAATAGGCAGTTAATGGATCATATTGCATGTGAGAGAACTCTATTTAAAAAAAAAAAAAAAGACTAGATCTGAGAATCATAGATCTGAGAAAGAAATCAATTGTTTGCAAGTATGAAACTTAGATGGCTTTACAGTTGGGAGTTTCCCTGGACTTGTTTGTCAGGGATACGATCTTAGAGGCAGGCTTTGTGCTGTAAGCTGAAAAATGCATCATGACATCAGATCCCTGAAACATTATCAATGTCAGATCATGAAGGCAATACAGGAGTCATGTGAGGAAATTCTGAAGAAAACACTCAGTGAGTAAGCTCCTAGTTTTTTGTCAACAGGCATGCAGGAAAACTGCTTTCATGTTTCTGTTGTATTGAGTCATATGCCAGAAAGCAACTGCTTATTTGTGTGTAGGTTTTTCTTTGGTGAAGTCATGGCTCTTCTTTCTTTGGGCTCCAGAAGCTGGGATCCAGTTCCACCTACGTTGTTCTGCTAATGCCAGCTGAACCGGCAGTGAATATAAGTTTGCAAGTTCTCCTTGGTTTTGATTAATATTTATATATTTTTTTCAGTTTCTTTTTTGCAAAGTCAAGTATCTTTAGCTTTAAAATGAAAATTCTCTTTCTTCTAGTATTATCCCTTCTAAATCTGAAGGGCCTTTGGCCTTAGCTTCATCCCTTGTTTCCCACAGGACCAAGCAATTAGGTTCAATGGGAGTAGTCAGGGTTCAAAGACAAACTGCCACTTCTAGATCTAAAAATAAATAAGGTGGTTTCTACATTAATTTTTGTTGTTGTTTTTTATCAGTATTTAACTGTATTTTGGTTACGGCAATACTAATCAGCAATAATATATGTTTTAAAAGCAACTTTTAAAGAAAATGTGATATCCTTGCTTCAGAGCTTTTGCTGAATTCTTAAAATTATCAGGGTTAAAACATTGTCCACATGGCAAAGGCAAAAATTCAGGGTTTCTCGTCTTTATTTACAGAAAATATGTCTAGAGGTAACATTCACTGGTAGTTTCCATGTTATCTGTGTTGCTTTAAGTAACTCTTGTTGAAAGGGACATGTTGCCTATATCTAACTGTGTACTACAGTCTTTTGTGATGGAATTCTCTTCTTTATTACTTCCATTGTGCACATTACATTACTAGAAGATGACAGACTCAGACTTCACTTTATGTTCTGAACAAATATATGATGAGTGGTTTAGAGACTTTGCTGTGTAAAAGTGATAAGCAGGTAGATTAATAAAGAAGGCAAAGGTGAAGGATGGTAACATGAACAGACATGCTTATGAGTAATAACTGCATTGTGAGAGGTGCTGATGTTAAATCTGATTATTATTATTTATTTTCTTTAAGAAATTCTAATGCATTTCTGTGAATGTTATAACACCATCCTCAAAAATTCAGTTAGGGCTTCTCTGCTTGCTCACTCTCAAGGACTATATATTTTTTAATTTTAGCTCTGCAACAAATCCTCTATCAACTTGAACTGAAATTAACTACCAGAAATAAAATTTCTAATTTAGATTCTTAATTACCTGCCTTCAGGTAGTCTCATGGATCATCTGAGGCTAAGGAAAATCTGTAATGATTGTGCAATAATTTTGGACTGGCAGTACATTAAACAAATGTATTCAGCCACACAGGTTTACTGAAACAGTTACCTTGGGGACAGCTCTCCAAGCTGCCACATACATCTGTAACCTCAAAGACGCTCAGATTGTTGCAGATCTCCTCTGGACAAGGACAGATATGTGCCTGCATAAGAATGTATTCAAGAGGAGGCTCTAGTTGCGATGCTTGAATGAAGTGCTCTGGAGGTTTTGTTCTATTAGTGCAGAAGAAAGGCTTTTTACTAAGCAGAACATTGCCATGTTCAACTATATCAGTCTGCTAACCAGTTGTGCCTGTTCTTTGGTCTGAGAGGTAGATAAGGCTTTTATACTGCTTGTCCCTCAAGGAAAAGCTTTTTAATCAGTCTGTCATTTGAGAGACAAATCCTTCTAATTTTGTCCATGCTGATAGTCTCCTTATCTTGAATGGGACAACTTCTACTGATACTGATCTGGAAAGTTTTTATTTTATTTTTTTCAACAAGAGAAAGACAGCAACAGTTATCCAGGCCTTATTGTATGTGGTTAACTACAGTAGCAAATTACAGTTTCTCTTTCATTTTATTAGCAAACTTTGGATTCTATATATTGAGTATATATGGAAATTCCAGTGACTAATTCTCAGTAATCCAGCAAAACTGTAGAATCAAGGGGATGTTGAATCAACTGCTGCAAGGTAGCCAGTGGAGCTAGCCACCTGGCAACAGGAATAACTAGTGGGAGAACAAGCACTGCACCAGTGGTAGTGCAGCTGGAGGAGGGTCCCTTCTGTGATAACTCTTCTTGGTTTTCCTAAGTGCTGGCGCATGATGTTGGATGAAGAGTTGGTGTGTATTTTGTCTTTTCAGATTTGGCAAAATATTTAATTGGAAAAGTGATTTTTGTTGTTGTTTGCTGAATCAAAACAAAGATATATATATTATTTTTCCTTTGGAGTGCACTCATTAGCCAGTATCTCTCTGCTTCTTTACTGCTATGGCTTGTTCTGGGTTGTATGAGAGTATCTAGAAAGGAAAAGGCTGGGGTACAGGTTTGTTTTGTTTAGGAATTAAATAAAGCTACAATGAGGTAGGTTACTGTATTTCCTTGTCTCTTACATCTCCTGCAAGTGATCTGTTATATGGAATAATCAGTGAAGAAGATTTACCTGTTCCATAATTGGTGTTTTTGCGCTCATTTAGTGAACTACCTTTTAAAACAAGATAGGTGATTAAACCATGTCAGCTTAAGTGAGAGTGTATAATGAGGGTCCAACTTCTAGGATGTGCTATTAGATGGTGATTAAATATAATCCTGTCATGTAGCCCAACCAGGAGCAAAGCAGCACTGGGGTAATGGTGCTTGCAGGGACAGATTTCCTCACAGCCACTACAGCAAGCTAGCATCTGGTGTGTTGAGACTGCTACCCCTCGTGCTGAACATCACTCTCTGCTTTTGCTCTGACTCAGCTGTAAAATAACCACACGATGTCCAGCTGAGCTGTCATCAGGGTGGGTGAGCTTACTTTTGGCATTGAAGAGCAGCAGTGTGAGGTTGTGTGCTGTGCAATGACTGTATGCATACAGTTATTGTCCTTTGGTTTAAAACTGCCTGGGACTAGAATTAGCATAGTGGGGAGCTGTTTATAATGATGCTTCCTGACCCGCTGCAATATAGTAATTGTATAGAAAAATATTTTACTTGCAAATGTTTCCCAATTGAATCTCTCGGTTATGTTCAAATTAAGCTACTGTTCAGTGTGAATGAGGATGACAGAATTTAACCATTACAGAATAAAAAATCTACCACAATTTACGTTGCACTCCCTACCACTTTCCCACTTCTCTGCAGGAAAATGAGCTTCCCTTGTTACCAAGACTAGTGTGTGCTGAGATATTCCAGCTAAAGCACGTAATGTATGAGTCAGCCTGAGTTAGCCTTGCAACCAAAAGGTTCATTAAAGGCTACAAAATGGTGCTATGTTTCAGATAAAACCCAAGGGATGAAACAGCAAAACTCTCTTCAGTTTTGTTGAGTTCTACTTAGAAGTTTGGGTGCATCTATAGAGTATAAAAAAACAGGCAGAAACCAGGCAAAGGTCACCAAATAATGTGAATCCATTCTTTAATTAGCTTCCATTAGTCAAGTAATTTTAAAGAAACATCACCTAATTTAAAAGTTTATCCCAAGACTGTTGGAGTTGATCAGATTTTTTTCATTGATTTTTAGCAGGCTGAAGTCTGAGTTTTGACTTAATCTGAAAATATGTCCCTGTGAAGCAAGCCATGTTTGCTAATACATGCCAAGTAGCTTTTTAGCTTGTTAATAAAATGAAATATTTCATTTGAACAATAGTTTAATATAATTGAGCAATTATCTGATAATCTGTACATGCTTAATGGGGTAAATGCAAAAGGCAGGTGCAAAAAAAATCCTTCAGTAAATTGAACTAATACAGCATTGAATAAACTAATGAGGTGCTATGGGAGTTGTGTTTCAATTAAAAATCTATGAAGTTATAAGCACCTTATGAAAGTTGTTTGTTAGTTTTTCCTGCTTTCAGTGGAAGGGAGAACCAGTTAAAAGCTCCTAAAACACATGACTGAGTCTGAAATGAAAGCTGAAAATGTTTTAATGAAGAAATAACAGTTTCTCTTCCAACTGCATTTGGCAATCCTACTTCTTAGCAACCTGCCTGCCCTCACTTACGTTCCACATAGAGCAACTTGGATTTTCTCATAATGCTTTATGAAAGGGCCAACTGTAGACAATGACCAACATACGTCTCAATTCCTACAGGCACAGTAGAGACTAGCTGTGTCTGAGAAAACCATTAGGTTTATAGACTTTAGGAATGAATAACTCCTGATATGCTTGCAATAAGCTAAGGGGATTGATCTCCAATGGTCTACAAGATATGTGGAGAGTTATTCAGCAATTTGGAACTCCAGAGGCTGCAGCTGAAGCAGCCAAGAGCAGATTTGATTGTCAGCCTCGCAGTTGTCCGATGAAGATATAGATCATTCAGCAGAGTAGTGCTCTACAAATGGGCTATTTGAAGTGAAGTGAAGCAATAGGGAGAAGATGCACCAAAGGGAGTGCCATTGGTAGGACTACTGTAACTGCTGTAACTACTATAAGCTTGAACTAAAGTTTTTTTTTGAAGTTGCAGACAATTCCGTGTGAATTTAATGAATATTAAACCAGATGCCATCTCTATGTTATGATGCAGTTGGACTTGATGATCCTTAAGGGTCCCTTCCAACTCAGGATATTCTATGATTCTATGCTATAACAATGCTTTTATAAATTGTAGTTACACTTCTCGAATTGTGGTACCAATAGAAAATAACACGAACAACACCAATGCCTAGATCTTTCTTCATCTTTCACAGGAACATGCAAAAAGAGGTGGGATTTCTCTTGAAGAGCTTGTTCTCCTTATTTTGTTAAATTGAATCTGTTCTTGAAGAGTTTATGGAAATTGGAAAAGAGTTTATGGAAATATGGGAATTCTTCTGTTTTGTTAAAATTTGCGTCATGCTGTTGTACATGCTAAAACAAAACAAAGCAAAGTGATTCATCCTGGACTTCTAAAAACAGCAAATAAAATTAACAACAACATGCCTCCTCCATATATAGAAAGCATTAATGAGAGAGAGAGAGAGGTGGCCGAGTAATATTGTGGAACTCAATTACCTACTTTGATTTCTCTGTTTTGCTGGGGAACAGATTCCCAAACAGTAGTAGAATGATATTTGCCTGATATTATACTGGTATGTCCCACAAAATAAAGTATTAGATCCTATGTAAATGATTTATTGTGAGGGAATTTCCACAAAAAGGTTAGAAATAGACTTTTAAACCCTCAAAATGAGAGGGACATTGTTCTCTACTAGAATAGTAAAATTACCAATTATGGGATTAATGAGCTTGGAATTTGCTATTATTTTGTTAACCTGAATGCTTATACGTGCCTATTGACATAGAATTATTCTTGACAGGTGAACCTGTAATTTAGCGTATCAGTTTCTTTTTCTTGTTATAAAAATAATGTTTTATACCAGGAGAAAATTATTTGTCATACTCAATGTGTCCAAATATTTGGAAAGTTGCCCAGAACATGAATTAACCAAACACCATACAACATTAGGTTTAATGTAAATTTCATTAGCTGCTCTATAAATTACACAGTGGTTGTTTTTCCCTTATCTCCACTGGTTTATCCCAGTGAGTGTGTCCATATGAAAACTGTTTTGATAATGATAAACTATGTTTTGATAATAGACAAGCTATGGAGATAATCAAAAGTTCTGCCTTGGAAAAGAATTAGACTTTGGGCTGGAAATGGTTCCTATTCTGCACAAGCCTACCTTCACACCCATTGAAATCAACAGAAAAGCTTCAGCTGACCTTAGTGGCCATTGAGTAATGATCCATATATCTTTCTCAAAATAGCTCAAAATGTACCTTCTCTGAAATCAGTGGCAAAACTCCCAATGTCGTTGTTATGGCCACAGTTTGTCTTTCATTTTGAGTTTTTTTTCAGCCTGCATGTAGACACAAATTCAAGAATGAATGAGAAGGTCATGCAGCCATCAACATTTCATAACTTGTGATGATGTTTTTAAAGATTTAATAATGCATTACATTATAGTCTTTTGTTATTTTTACAAGTGCAACTATTTCAGCAATTTTTAAATATCACTTGGAGGGGGCTGCATTGTTATGCTTAGAATCAACATTTAGTCTTTCTTAATATGTTACATTGCAAAAATAGAGTTCAAAATATCAATCAGTGTTGACATTGTCATTATAGCAAAATGTTTTAGAGATATCTGAAAGTGGTCTATGAAAATAGGTATTTCAGAGGAAACATAATTCTCTTTGAAGTACTTATTTTAAAGCAAAGACATTATCTGTATTGGAGCCTTGTATGCTTTGGAGTTTTGCATAATTTCTAGCAATCTCAGTGTCTGAGTTCTTCTCCATTATGCATTCCACTGGTTAATTTATGAAGTGTAAGGAATAAAGCTGGTTAAAAATAAATTTACTTTGGTGATAGTTAATCTTTTTCCACAATATGTGCTGTAATTAACATATTAATCTGTAACAAATGCTAAAAGTTTCTTCCTAATCGCTTTGCCATACATTTCATTTGACATTTCAGTTATATTTCACTGGCTTGTCCTATGTGCATAAAGTGATAAAAACATTCAATGAAATTGAGCATATTCATACTAAGAATCTGATTTATTTTTTTTAAGATTAATTTGATTTTTGTAAAAAGTCCCCATAGTTGGGAAGAATGTGACTTACATGAACAAAACTACTATTTGCTAAATGTCATAAGTCAGGAATAGAATACGAACATGGAAATGATTATATAACATTTTAGGTGCTCTCCAAGCTATCTCAGTATAAGTTAAGTGAAATGCATTACAGAGGCACATTAAGTTGCATCTTTACAGGGAACAAAAAGCTTACAAATCACAAAACCTGCTACATTCTGCAATGAATGAATAAATGTGCTGGCATCATACCATGCTGTGGGTCAAAATTCTCTCGAAGCACAACAGCCATACACAGTTTAACTTTAGAAGCAGTTTGAGAACTTCAATAGGATTGATTGAGTGATTCATTTTGTTGCAGTGACGGCAATATTTGGATTTTTTTTTTTTTTTTTCATTTCAGTGGTGGGAATTAAATGTTAACACTGAGATTAATCTCTAAGATTTATAGAAGCAAGGTGATTATGAAAATAACTCAGTTTCATCAGTGTTGTATTCTATCAACTCTACTCTCTAATGCCCCGGAGCGTTTGGGTAGGTAAATTTATTATAGTTACCTTACTGCTTCCATTGGACTAGTAGTTTAATGTGCTAGTCCTGGACTCCCCAGTGACAGATAAACCAACGTGGAGAGATGTTGGTGAGATGAACCCTGCCTCTGATAGCTCATAATCTACTATGAAAGAATAGTAGGAACCCCTATGATAGAGTACTGAGGTGGTACTTATGGCATAATATGCAACGTGATATACCTAAACTAATTTAATTACGAATCAACACTCTCCGAAGCTTCAATAATCGATGTTCCAAATACTGCAGGAGGGAAAAACCTCTTTATGGGGACTAGAGGCAAAGTATGTCATTACATAGAAGGAACAGGGGGTTAAGGTGCCAAGTTCCCATTAGTGCTCCCGCAAGGAAGAAGGTCCAGAACTTCAGATCCTCAAGATTTCTGTTCATCTGTGACTGAATCCTGGCAGCAAATTCTCTAAGTAAAGGTTGTAATCCTGGGTTATAGAGGAAAAAAACAAACAAACAAACAAACACCATGGCTCCAGACCCTGTCAGAGCACTGACCTGAGAAGTGAAAATTACAGCTCAATATGGATTTGTTCCAATTGTGACCCCATTTCCCCTTGTCATTATCCTTTCCTGAATTGCTCCTGCTTGCTGAACTTCTCCTCATATTGCATTTGTCTGTTTGAATCTTCTTTCCAAAATGAAGCTATTTGCATTTGCCTTTTTAACAGGCATAATACAATAATTTCTTGAATATTTGTCTATTTTACTAGCTTATTGGTAACCTTTTTCTCGAAAGTCTTCATCAGTTACCTTTCTGTCTTTGGGTCTGTTTTTACAGTTTATTGTCCGGCATCCTTAAAGACAATCCTTCTATGGCCAATTCAATATATAATGGCTCTTGGAGTAGGTTTATTAATCTGTTCTTCTTCCTTGTAGTAACCAACTACTGGATGGGAAATGCACGCAGGCTATCTTTGGCCCATCAGAAATGTTCAGTCCTCTGTGTTTTCCCCTAAAGCCCTTTTCCCTGAGGAGTGCTACCTGCAGGTACCTAGTTGGGTTAGTCTGGTGTAGAAGGCATCAAGATGCCAAACAATGATATGGCAAGGCAAAGAACAAGGAGTTACCTGCAGCATAAACTCTTCAAGAACAGATTCAATAATCTATGTCACTGTGTAGGAATCATTGATGAGAAGACGTACTAGATCTCAGATGTATAACGTCTTACTGCCTCTATGTATTAGGCCAGTTACCTTGCAAGAGATGGAGACCAGACATGTTAGATGTAATAGATTCTTCAAAGAACTTGTCAGCCATTTCTTGTCAGTTATTTATCCCCAGGCACTTACAAATTAATCCTCTAATAATTTTTTCTTGTATTTTTTTTTTTTGGCATTGAAGCCAAACTATATGGTCTCCAGTTGCCTATATCCTTCTTTTCACCACTTGTGAAGTTATGTATGATATTTGCCCTTAGTCTTCTGGGGCTTCTTCTCTTCTTTGAAAGCAAGCCTGCTTATGGAAACCAAGTTAATCATTCCATTTTGGCTTTGAGTTGCTGCTGTGGCATGACTGACATTTGATTCAGCACTTCTCTGATATTAGCATTTGAGAGCATACAGAAGAAACAGCTTCCTCTTTTTTCCTAGTTAGCATTCAAGGCATGATTGGAGCACAACAGACAGAGATGTCCAGGCTTAGCAGGATTATAATTAGAAGAGAACAAAGAAACTGAGAACAAAGGTGAAAAATAAAAGGGAGGGGTGAGAAATAGAAAAGACCTTAGAGTGTCAAGGAGTAATAAGAATTGGATCTCTTGATTTAAATCATTGACGTGGTTTTTAGGTCATTTTTAGCTTACGGTCTCAGTCTTTCTCCCCCATTTTTGTCTTAAACAGAAAAAGGAAGTTTTACCACATAAAGTTGCTACAAAACACAAATGTTGTGATTTCCTTTTTCTAGGATATCGAGGCGTGTCGTATATTTATTTATATATTTGTTTTATAAATATGTGTGTATTTATATATTATATATATACACCAAAAATCATAGCTGCCTAGTGTAGCACTAAGCCTCCAATCCATGTAGAAATAGATTTTACTTGGGATACTGGCTGCAGCTCATAGTAGTATCTTAACATGAGATCCCAGTGTTCCTGAATTGTGGTTTAGTTCCTGAAAGAAAAATTCATTACAGCTTAGCACTGGACATCTGGTACAACCCATCTTTGGCAGCATGTTGTTACAAATGTCCTCTAATATTCTGGTTGGAAGATGGCTGCCAATGTACTCGGCATCAGACCAGAGACCAGAAAAATCTAGGTTTTTAAGCCCTCATCTCTTATGTAATATAACACTCTGTGATAAGTGATTTGGCTCTCCCTGCTACAGAGGATAGAAATTATTCTGTAGCTGGGATATTTGTTACACAAATATATTCTAGTGAATTCACCACTGAAAGTCTGCTCTGTTTTTACACTATCAACTTGCAGATTTGGATGGGTTTTGTTTTGCTTTTTTTTTTTTTTTTGTTTAAAGACCCATTTTCTAGATGAGCTGAAGTAATAAATAACTGCTTTATATTTTCCAACTTGTTTCATGTATATCAAGAATACAGAGTCACTCTTCTAAACCATAAGTTGACACTTTAAAAACAATAAAAAATAATAAAAAAAAATAAAGCATGACAGGGTCCTAGGATAAGCACTTGTTTTCTGTTCACCTTTCTCAAACAATCTGTGATTGTTCATACTCCTGTCAGAGGTTCTCTATTCTAAGATGAAGAGCCCTAGTATATTTAACCATGCTAGCACAGAAGCCAATCCATCCCTCTCCATGAGATGCCTTGTTTTGTACATGCCTAATTCCAATAACTGAGAAAAAAGGCAGGGAACCAACCTGCAGATTGAGAAGGAGAAGATAAAGGATTGTTGGCAAATTGTCAGTCTACATGCACGGATATGAGTTATGAGAGTATGGCCAAAAAGACAATAATCCTTAAAGGAATGAGGTCTGATTATTGAACAATAGGATAGTTGCAAAGATTTTTGTGCAGCTGGAGTAACTCTTACCCTTGGGGAAGTGCTAAAATGTCTCCTGTGTAGAGACAGAAAATGGATAAAAATTATGATGTGGTCTGGTACACACACACACACACACACACACACACAAAAAAAAAAAAAAAAAGCCATGCATAACACGGAAATACAGTGAAAACTGTGTGTCCTTGAAGGTAAGGAGAGGAGGAATATCATTATGTAACTCCTGGGAGGGAAACAACACAACAACAACAAAACATTCTATTCAATGTCTCCTACAGCTGCTCAAATACATACCAGATGATCAGAGAGCAGATGAGTGCATTATAGCATTGCATATTCTTTCAAATGCTGGTTGTACACCAGGAAATGTATGAAAAGGCTGCACTTCTATAAACAAAAAAAAAAACTATAACAAAGAAAGCTAGAAAACTGAGTGGATAGGCTTTTAAGGAAATTAGGTGCACATTTATCAGCATATCTGTATAATGAGTTTGTAATGAGAGGAGAATGAAGTAAAGTAACTGAAATGTGGAGCAGGGGGAAGATTTGCCAGCATTGAGACATGGCTTGCCCTTTTACATGGTTACTTTGCACAGTACCTGTGTCACTAGGCAACATTATCGTGGGGCTTCAGGCAAGTTAATTCTCATCACCCTCTTAATTCTCATCTCAAATACATTGTAGAAAGCCTTCAGGCTGTTTTTGAGAGCATTTTGATTTTATTAGGAACTTGAACCAGGGGTAGCTGGATTCTCTAAACTAGTGAATCTCGATATGAGAAATGATGATGCCTGACAGTGATTACTAAAGGACAACTCTAAAGTGGAATCAGCAGTACAAAAAACTTCCATCTAACTATACCAAACAAAAGGATGCTGGATAAATGAAAAGCCAGCACTTTTCAATCAGAGTTCTGAAGGCAAAGGAGGATGAAATGAACAAAATAATTTTGGGTGCGATGAAGCATTCATGTGTGGTCTTTGAGGAATTTCTTAATGCTGAGTAGTATCAGCAGAGTTCTATGTTATCACTTTGATGTAGCTGGAAAACGCATACATCTGGAACTCAACAATTTGTCATGTATATTTATACTGAAGTAGACCAGAGATAGGCTACTTAATTTAGCAGAAGGAAGTGGAAATGTGGCAACTCAAAAAGTTTATAACAGAGAATTACATTAGCAAAGAGTATAGTTAGTGGTAGAAAATAAAAAGTGTGGCATTCATAGGTGAAGACAGTTAAGTATCCAAAGTAATTTGAAAAAAATACTGCTGCGAGGATTGTAACATCTAAGGTATTTCTCTTAGAAAAAGCTCTTAACTGTGAAAATATTTTCTTAGGGGCATATTCATAGCAATTTACATTGGATATACCTCCAATGTTTCAGAAGAACCATGAAATCCTATATCAGCTAAATAAACTGTCTAAAATAGTACTGAAAGTGATGTCTGAAAAGAAAATAACAACACATCCTGGTATTCAAACACATCCAAATCAAATAATTATTGTGATCAAATATTTAGAAATTTAAGGCTGCTGCTAAAGTATAGCTCATTAAAATGGTGATTATAAAGCTGTTTCCTAGACGCAGCTCTAGGATTTGTCTACACATTTTCATGATCTTTTATTGCTTTAACTAAAAACTTTTAATAAATCTCATTAAAAAATGCCACTCCCCCTTAATTACCCATTTTTTCCCAGAAAAATAAAATTATAATCAGTGTTATCAGTGACTTAAAAAAAAAAAAAAAACTTGTATATTCATAGATAAGCCCTAATGTCACTTTAATAAATTCTGCAGTTTTGAATATCTGGAAAAAGTTTTTGGCAGCATTTCAAAGCTCTCAAAGACATTGCTACTTTCACAAAACATTCAGTTTTCAAGAAAAAGCCGTTTATCGTAGGAAACACATTGTATAACAAAGTTGCAATCTCAATTAATACAGGAGATTTTCACTGTGAGTTGAATCCCAAATTTGGAATTATCAGAGAGAGAGGTAATTAAGGATAAAGCTGCTGGAGATAAGTAACTCTTCAGCCATCTTCCAGGTGACATGAAAATGTCTAACCACTACTGCGAGCAATTAGTCTTCTATAACTCGCATGATATGCAGATTAGAAGAGATCTGGTACCAGGCTACACAGTGCATATTCAAGTTTTGTATCTATGCGCACAGTCAACATCACTTTTCAACTTTTGCCTTAACGTGTCTTCCATTAAAGGTTAGTTCTGGAGATGAGAAAAATAATATATGCTGTTAAATTGTTTATTAGCAGAAGAGCTTCACACGGTGGAAGAAATGATTGTTTATTGAAACAAGACCTTCAAGGGACTCTTTAATTATAAAACAGCTTGATATTTTAAAGAAAATGACACAGACAACAGAAAGAACAATTTGCTGTGGGTAGCAGGTTGAGTATAGCTTGGGGCCTATTAATCAGTCATGCATAACAAGTATCCTATAAAGGAATTGGAATAAACATACAGATAATGCTGCTTGTGCTAGAGGATGCAAAGAAACAGTGCCAGGTTTTCAAGTGTACTTAACAGTTGCATCATGTTACATTAAGAGGAGCAAAAGCAGTATGTATCTCACAAAAATAGATAAAATAAAGACACCAGTTCTTCAGATTTGCAGCCTCCTAACAGCAAAATAATTGCAAGTTTTGAAAAAATGGGAGCATATTAACTATGTGCCATCACCAGCTGCAGCCATTGGCATAGTGGCAGCAAGCACTATGAAGTGGACTTTTGTGTTTGGTTTTGTCCCCATTCCTCCACCCTCCCCTTTTTTTACTGGGCATCTGACATCTCAAAACTGGAAAGATAGTAACAGAATTTTGTGCTGAAGATTTTTAGGAAGTGAACACAGTAAAGCCATTGCTGTTAGTTTTTAAAAACCATAAATGCATAATGATGGTAGAGGATGTTTTCCCATTTAAGTTGTCTACAGCAATATAATTAAAATGTATGGAGGGGGCAAGAACTTTCCATGTTTAAATCAGTAGTTTGGGTTATCTAAATAGTTGTTTGTGTGGGACCCAACAGGGTTATTCAGTGGGCAGCGATCAACTTTCGGCTCAGCCCTGCAGAGGCCTGAAGTAACCTGCTCGCTGCCTTTGGGATTCACTAAAAGAGCTTTCCCTTACCCCCAGCACTATTGTGAAAGAGCAAAGCCTTTTGAAAAACATTATCTGTCTGATGATCTTGCCCCAAGAAGAATACATGAGATTACTCTGACAAAAGGGCAGTAATTTTTAGTTATTTTTTTAATATTTTTATTTATTTATTTATTTTTTATGAAGCAGACAAACAGAACAGTAAGGAGGTGTGATGGCGAGCTTGTTATCAGACATGATATGAGGTGAGATAACTGGCATGAGACTTCTGGGATTCAAAAGCTACAAATACTTCAGATGAAATAATAACCTAATTTCCCAGCATCAATACTGTTCTGTTGCATCCATTGAACTGCAGCTTAGCTATGGGTATTGTGGTGCTTGGTATGTAATTATGTTAAGTTTGGCTGTGATAACACACAGATTTTCCTGCCCTTGTGTCTTCCCACTGGCTGAGTGGCAGGACAGCTGTTATTTACAGCAACAGAAGTGGGGTCTGGTTCACTTGTGATTCCCAAGTGGGAATCTGTGGGCAGACAGCATTCATATGAGTGTCATTAAGGGAATAGTGGTTGGCCGCCAGCATTATCACAAAAGGGTTAGATGGTGTATCCAAGTCTCTCCACAAAGTGCATAGACAATGCAGCAGCGATTCTCCATGTTGCAACAGATGGTAAAGAGTGCAGAGAGCAATGACCTAACATTTTGCAGTGGTAGGATGTATTTCTTCTGGAAATAAATTGGCTGTAGCAATCAGTTAGCTGGGCATCTAGTATAATATATTCAACAGTAAGGAACTGGCCCCTCCAAAGGGCAGTTTGTCCTGTCCTAAAATAAATTAGGTGAAGTGACTCACGCTGACTGCAGAGGAAGGCTGGATAATTAGCTTAGGTTCAATTCTTGGTTTTCAGTTGTCCAAAGTTAAGCTGGCCCGGATCCCTCTCACATACTTTTCTGACGCGAATAGAGGCATAGAAAAGCTTCTAACGGCAGCTCCCCCTTGATTATCGACGTTCACTGGAAAACAGCACTAACACGTTGAGTGAGTTGTGAGGTTCTATGGCGTCAGTGTATACATGCTGGTTGGTAAATACTGAAAATACCATTTCTACCTGCAATAACACATCCTTCAATAAGTCAAAGCAGACTAATGCATACATCAACACGTGTAAACAGTGTAACTGCAGGGGATAATAGCATGCATAGATAGTGAGTTACGTGACTAAATGTAAAAACAAGTATTTCTCTTCATCCCTCCAGATGCAGTGGTTTTGGTCCATTTCTAGGCCTTTCTAAATTGTGGAGATAGAGACCAGATCACTTGCAGTGGTCTTCACTCTCTGTAAAGCTTGAATTTTAGCCATTCTTGTTTGCAGCATCTCCAAATTAGATGCATTTTACCTCATTAATCACTGCTAGGAAATATCACATTTTATTCACCCTGAACCCAGAGTCTGATCCCCATCATTAACTGCCATCTGCTGCTTTGTGATAAAGTTATCCTCAGGCTTCCTCTATCTGAGTCAGGTAAGAATGTCAAAATGGCATTATTAAAATTGGAAAGACTGTTGTGTCATTAGCACCCCTGCAATCACAGAGCCTGGTTGGAAAATTGGATGGGTTAGGCTGTTTACAATCTGCAGTTTGGTTTTGTTTGTCAGAGCCTGTAGTGACAAGCACCCATGACTTTCAGTCTTCTGCAGAGCTGTGGTTGAGGCCAAGTCCAGTACGTGACTGCCAGGGAGGGTGGCGCTAGACGTTTTAGTGTGAGGTCTAGACGCACAAAATAAACCAAAGAGGCTGGTACCATTGCACTTCATGTCCTTGTAGTCTGTTAAATATGTGTTTGGCATTGGTGGTAGCAGACCACATGGCACGGGGCTTTATTTCAGCCTCCAGAATTTTCTTGACTCTTCTTGCTTCCCTTGGATACAGAACAGGTGGTTAAAGTCTAATAGCAAAAACAAACAGTCATGGGGTTGCAGCTTAGCCATGGGTCTTGTTCACTAACCTTCCTTCTTGGACTTATTTGGACTTTTTCAGTGAATAGTACAACCCAACACCTATCTACAGCTTATCTGGTAATGCTGAGTGATAGGTGAGTGGCAAAGCTCCAGCAAACACCCTATGGGGGGGGGGGGGGGGGGGGGGGGGAGGGAGGGGGAGGAATATGATATGAAATTGCTGATCAAGAGGAGAGAAAAACATTGACAAAATAACCAAAAGCCAACCCCAGATGATCTCCTGACAGGAGCACAGGGTGCTGACGTGGCACCTTGCCCCCAAACTGTCCACCAGGGACACAGCAAACCAGGGTCTTCCCCCCCCCCAGGAGGGGGAAGGAGCTCAGATAAAAGTTATTAAATAGCATATTCTACATGTTACACCTTTAATTATGTTATTAATTCCTTCTCCTTTAGTCAAACAGCTTGCATTGTTGTGCAGGTGACATTTTAACTGGGCTAGTCATATCTTTAGCTTGATTTTAATTGGAGTAGCAATAAATTCTTGTGCCCGTGTCTGAGGTATTTTTTGTTTTTGCCCATAGCAAGTTTTTGAATGTAACAATTAAAAAGGCCTTCCTGAGTCCTTCGTTAATGTCTCCTGCTATTGCAAACACAGACACTGTCTTTTTAATAAATTTTCACATTCCCTCTTAGAAGTAATTAGGGTTTATGAGGCTTTTCTGAACACCTCTATAAAGGGCTTTATTTTGTTTTTTAAACGCTCATTCCTAACCATGAGCTGTCTTCTGATCAGAGTGGGATAGAGCTTGTCCCTAGAAGGGACATTTGAGGTCTCTACTAAATTGTCTGAAGTTAGACACCGACATGTGCAGCAGGATCAGACCCCTGGGCAAAGTAAGTGAACGTGTGAAGCAAGAATACCCAGTGCTTTGAGGGCTCAGCGTCAATGCCGTCCTGCAGCAATACCTCCTGAGAGTTAATGAAGATTGGATCTCATCTCGATATATAGCTCCAACACGCTGAAATTCCTTAATAAATTTTAGGGTAGATTTTAGTGTGGAATTACACTGTAGGTCTCTAGCCATTAAAAAATGAATTATTGTTACCTATGTAACTCAGCAGCAGAGCACCCTGACAGCAATGGCCCGAGCTAATTCCCCCAAAGATTAGTCTCTGCTCCTGGAAGATAAGTGCTCTTGCCTTGTTTCCTTATGTTGGATTTTTATATTTTACCTTTTGTAGCCCTGCACCATTTTCATATGCATGTACCGTACAGTACTCTATCGACAGTATCAGGGAAGGTATTATATCCTTCCTAATTTGGAAAGACTTGGTGAAGGTTATCTCTGCCTCAAGCAAAGGTACTACTGGGCTGAGTATAAAACTGTTGGAATAATTTCTACTGAATACTGCCTTAAACAATTTTGTTTTCCCCCTCCCTCCACACATGAATCATTTGAGGCCCTTTTTAAAGAAAAAAAACAACAACAACAACAAAAAAAAACTGAACAATTCAGTAGGGAAACTATAATAATACTGAATTGAGAAGTTACTTACAGGTAGTATATCTAGAGACAGACTTTAGTCCGGTTAGGTACTTTAAATGCTCAAATTATTAGCTACTATTCATTGCTGGTAAGTTTTGATTTGTAGGTCTTTTATGAGGGATCTGTAATAGGCATCTTGACAATCCAGTTTCAAGCTATTTTGATTGGATGCTCAATCTCCTGCTGCTATTTTTCCTCCCTAAATAGCTAAAGGTTTTACCCTTTTCAGTTTGAAGATGAAATTTAGTTTATACCAACAAGCTGAAGCACTGATTGCTCTGATAGCCATTCCCTTTTTACTTTTTTTTTTATTATTATTATTATTTTACTTTTTTAAAGCTGGCAGAAACAAAATAAAAAATGGGCAAGAGGCAATTCTTTTTTTTTTTTCTTTTTTTTTCTTTTTTTATTTTTTTAGAATATGATCATTTATGATGATTTTTGTAACACAGCTACATGTTTACAGGAAGATAAATATGAGGGACTCAAACTGAGAAAACATCTATGGCAAATACTTGTTAAAATCCTCATGAATGCACTGCATAATGATGTGTAGGAGAGGTCTCTAACATTCCTATTTTTATGGAAAATCTTTGCTTTTTCTTTCTTTTGATTATGCTATTTTGCTATCAGTGATGATGTGGTTGCCTGAGTTTTTGGTGTCCTGATAAGTGACAGATGTGGACTGTCAGCCTGATCTCTTTCATGCTTAGGAGCAGGTTGTTTTGGGTGGCACTAAACTTACAAGGTAACATTCCCTTTCCAGAGTTCAGTTCTCTGGAACTGTTTTAAATTTTATGAATTCCTCTTTGAGGAAAAAATAATAATGAGAGAGGAAGAGAGAGTTCATCTGTAAAAGGGAGAAGCTCTGCTCGTGATTTTGTAAAGCTTGTTCAGATGTAACAACTTCATAGATAGCCAGAAGCTGTATTTTTCTTGAGGAAAAAACACTAAAGTTACTGCCTTCAAAGAAGTAAGTAAATATATTTTCACGACACCTTCCCATTCTAGTAGTCTTTGCATTGTTTCAGTAATGACAGCTTCACAGCAGTCTTTCCACCTTTATGTTGTTCCCCACCACCACCTCCCCCCTCTATTTTTTAAAGCAGGTTTAAAATTGATAATTGCACCTATCCTGGGATGTGTGTGGTATATTTCATAAAAATGAGATAAATTCAATTAACATAATATGCAGACAAAGCTCATAACATTTGAGTTCAATGCATAAAGGGGCTGCATGATAAAGCTTCTGACTTTTTTTTTTTTAAAACAAACAGAAAGGCAAATCATTTGCACAGAGCTGATATCAAAAGAGCAGGACCTGGTGCACAATTTAATTGAACATTTCTTCTTAACTTTACTCAGGGACATGTGACATGAGAATCGTTACTATATTTGGCAGGAAGCCCCACTGATTTCACAGATGAAACCAGTTGCATATATCCAAAGCTTGATGGTTTAGCGAGACAGTGGTAGGTGATTGCTTATTGTACAATCTCACGGGCTCTCTGGGGCAATTAGAAATGCAAACCTGTTACCCTGGCAACTGTGGAATTGGACAGGACTTGAAATATCAGATCTCTTTGGATAAAGCAGCAGCATTTATAAAATTTCCTCATTCACCTTACTATAGTTGTGCTGTTGAATTGCATCAGATACCCTCTTCTCTGCTGAAAAGACCTCAGATGACTATAGAGCTAATAAATAACAGCAATTGTACAGAATAGAGCTTCCAAAATTTCACTCTATGGACCACTGCTGAGCTGTCAAGTGCCAGCTGACTGCAAGATGGTGGTTCACCCCCTGTATTTCCAGCTGTTAATATTTCACTAAAAGGCAGCTAAAAACATTAAATGTTCTCCTAATAACTCCAGAGAACAATAAAATCAACATCAAACATCTAAACTGCTAATGCCAAGCTTGTTCTCTCATTGGTTTTCTTTCTCATCCTCTCTTTTGCTGTGGTCACATGCTCTGTTTTGTTGAATTTGGAGGCCTGTCTGCACTCAATCACAATAAAGTCATATTCGCGTAGCTGCATGGTTTTGCTGTAAAACTGAAAGTGGGGAATTCTGTCTTGTATGGAGCTGGATCCTCTCTGGAACTCAGTACTGCAGAGGTTGATACCAAAGAACCCAGTTTAGTCTTGGCGTCTGTATTGTTTCTTTAGGTTTGTCCTGATTTCAGCTGGGATGGAGTTAATTTTCTTCGATGGAGCTGGTACAGTTCTATGTTTTGGATTTAGGATGAGAATAATGCTGGAATCACCCCAATGTTTTGCTTGTTGCAGAGCAGTGCTACTAATAAGTCCAGTCTTTTCAGCTTCTTGTGCTGCTCTGCCAGTGAGGAGGCCAAGGGCCAAGTTTTACATAGTCCAAACCACAAGGTTTATGGCGAGTTTATAGAGAAAGAGAGAAGAAGAAAAAAAAAAAAAAAGGCCCTAAAATGATAGAAATAACTAAAGGTAATAAGTAGAATGTAAAGAAGATTGACAACAGTCTTTTTTCCACATAGAAATAATTTAGTCAGGGAAAAGCACAGCAGGTTCATACAAGTGTCTTCACAAACAGAGGAGATAACAGGAACTACACATGAGTTAAACACAGAGAATTGTGAAGTAAAATATATATTTTTTTAATTGTAAGGTGAACACTGCATAGGGAAGCTCTGGATTCCCTATCTTTTTGAACTGCTCAAGGAAAGACTGAATTTCCTTTTTTTGTGTGTGATAGATACTAGTAATTTTATTCAGTACAGTCACGATACTATAGGGGTTTAAATATAGAAAGATTTGGCAAAATGTATTCATGTTCAAAACCTTAGCACCAAAATGTATTTCACTCTTCCTCTGATTGTTTAAAAAAAAAAGTTTTACTGTGTTCTCAGTATTCTCAGTTAATGCTCAATATTATATTTTTATTCAGTCAGCCTACTTTAGAATGTTTTGTCTAATTTTATGAGAATGATTTGGAAGAGTTCACTGAAAAAATGAAAAATATTGATCTTTTTGCTTAAAAAAGGTCTGCATTCTATTGGCTTCCTTGAAGTGCCCTGGTTTGAGAACTTAAATTTCCACTAATCTTGGAGTATCCTGGGTAAGATTTGAGAAATGTCAAAATCATTCTCCACCCCTTAACTAGAATCTATTTCAGAATGTTTGTCTTGGCTTTATGCTACTATAACTATTAAAAGCTCTGATAGCTTCTAAAACACTTATTCTCTTTAATTAGAATTCTGGATTCTACTCATCCTCTTTTCCTCTCAACTTTCAGCAGATTTGGCATTTGTGCCCAGCACTGGTTCATAGCCTTAGGAATGAATCCTTCTATGCAGGGAACTTCCTCTTGCCTAATTTTCTTCCTCTGATGGGAAAAGAATTGCCTCCAAACTAAGGTGCTAATTACATCATTGGCTCAGTGACACAATTGCTGACTTATTTTACTTACTCTTCTTAATAACTAGCACTAACTAATGACTTGGCTGCTGTTAAGCTAGGGCTTTGACATTAAGTGGCAGAGTCAGTGAAACAGATCCACATGCCTGTAGCTATCTAAATCCCTGTAATCTTAAAACTAGATTATACTTTTATCTTCAGAAAGAAGTTTCATGTAATGACATTTACTTTTCTTGCAGATGTCAATGAAAGGGCTAAGAGATTGCATCTCAGCTGCATCATAGTTTCATTTACTTCTTAAAACAAAAAACTCTTTTTAATTATTTAATATATTATTCTTTTTTTTTTTTTTTTTCAGAAGCAGGAGGTTTGTTTGTATATGAATTTGTGAATTTGAAGATGCAAAAAATTCTGAGGGTGGGTCTTTTTTGTTGTTGTTGTTCTTGCATTTTATTTGGGCTTCTCTGCTTGTGGAATGTCAGCTAATTAGTTTTTAAGCAAATTAATCTTCAAGTGACTATAGGAGGTGCAAAGTTAATTCTCACTCATTCCTTGTTTCTTTATCACTATCTAAGTATTCATGAATGTTGTAGGGGTTATGTTCTAGAAAGGCAACTCAACATGGGGTTAAGCAGTGCCCCAACAGAGGAAGTAGGGTAAAAAATTTACATATTTGACAGGCATACAGCTGCTTTGAGATTGTCATTCTCCAATTTTCATTTCTGTCCTGTTGGTGTTGTAAATTATTAATCAAACAATGATTACCTATACAATCCCCTGAATTTCCAAAGAGCCTTGTTAATATGAACTAAGACATCTGTCGTGCTCAAGAGAAGTTCTGGTCTCGGAGCCAAATTTTCCCTTGCATTATGGTTATGCATACTTGCTTATGAATCGAGGAGTTTGGCACACAGGAAGAAATGTCATTTTGTTGAGAATTAAATAGTACAAGGAAAGACTTGTGATCCTGTTTGGGATAAAGTTTTTTAAAAAAAATGAGAAAAAATGCTGGATCGGATGGTCATGAATCTGTACAATACAGAAAAAAAAAGTAAAGAAATTTCCATAGATACTGTGATCTAAAGGACAAAACTAAAAGCAGATAATGATCATAAAGAATTTTAATAAAAGTCTGGGGAAGAATGAGGATATATGGAGATAGTTGAGGAAGAAATAGTCAATGAGACTAAAAATATATATGAAGTCTTACAAGAGCACAATTGAATTTCAGGAATATCTAATACAAGAAGCAAATATTTCTGGAGGATTGCCAAAAGAGAAGATAGACTCAGCTGCAATAACTGAAGGAAAGGAGGAGGATGAAGCCACAGAGGTAGGATTGAGAAAGTTTTGTATTATTTCATCTTTTTTATTTGCAGTTACTGGAGTTGTACTTAATCTGCAGGTAGTGAAGGTGGTCAAATGTGTTCAGCGACTAGCAGAAATAAGGCCTGCAACAAAAAGGTAGAATACTGGGAGTCAGAAGGGGGAGGGGAAAATGCCTGTAATATTTTCCCCAAAGATTAATGAAAAATTACTTTGCTGAGTTTTGACAAAAACATGGAATGTTATTTGGTTTCTTTAAACTTCTAGATAAGTAAATAGATAGAGATGCCAAGGATAGCCAAAGGATCTAAAATCCAAAAGGCAAGCTTTTAAATCTGAATGCAAACCATAACAGCAACTTTTGAAACAGAGAAAACTCAGCAATGCAGATTAAACTGACAACCTCTCACCTTGCCACTCTCTTTGTGCAGGACCCTTGAGGTCTCTCTCAGTCCAACAAATTTCAGTGCATTCCCTGTTCACAGCATGTTCCACTTTAAGTCCTTCTGGGACTTGGTGCTCACTTCTTTCCATCACCTCTAAAGCTTAACTCTGCATCTGTTCCCTACCAACACCAACACACTTGTGTTGCAGGTTTCTTGTTTTCTGCCTGTTTTCCCACCTTGTACTCCAGAATCTGCTTTTCCTTATTGATTTTTGCACTTTCGGTTGCTTTACAAGAAGTAACAACTCCTGTTCTTGCCCGAGGGTCTCACCTTGGCCTGGGTCAGGGAGATGTAAGCACAAAGCCTCCTCCCATCCTCCCCACTGCAACCTTCTTAGCAGAACAGAACATACAAAAAAAAACAAAAAACAAAACAAAAAAAAAAAACAGATGCCATCCATCTTAGAAACATTTCATTTCTGAGTACATGCTTCCTCCTGCCCTCACATTTTAGACCACTATGAAACAAGTACTTGGAACGTTTTATTTTAAAGGGAAAAAAAAAAAAAAGGCCAAATTAACAACAACAAAAAATCCACTACTTTTTGGTCAAAAAGCTACTGTTTATTAAATGGTTTATATGGTGATAGTTCTGAACCTGATTTGAACTGTAAAAGTACCGAAGAATCACCACATACTGATTGCTAAAGAAGCCAATGAGTTTGCCCATTGCAATTCCAGGCAAGCAAAGAATATAGGTGTTAATCAAATTGGCAGTTGGTTTAGAAAACAGAGAAGACAACTAGATTTTCAGTTATGGCAGAAGAAAAGCTGAGGACCCAGTAATGGGAACAAATATTTACTAAAGTAGGTGAAAAGGTAACTCACCTCCTAAAGCTTGTCAGCGTTAGTGAGAACTGCAGACAGGCTGCAGAAACAGTAAGTATGTACTAACTTTGTGTGCCATTTTATTTTGATCCATCACAGACAGAATTTATTTTTCAAATGGTGTGTGTCCAGCCAGTTTCACTACCTCTTCTCTTTTTAAAATCAAAGCACTCTAAGTAATATAACTTACTCTAGGGGGAAGAAAAAAAGAAAGGTAAAAAGAAAGAAAAAAATGGAAGAAAATAGGAGCATAATATCTTGATGATTTCTTAAGAGATCTCTTCTCACAATTATAGGAATCTTACAAAGGAAATTGATGTATCTTCCTTTCTTCTTTGCGTGTTCTTGGTACCACAAGCTGTGCACAGCATGCTTTCAATTAATTTAAACTAACTTTCCATCTGCTCCAACAAATGTAGGATTTGAGTGAAAGACAGTATGATGGAGTGACGTGAAATACGCTAATAGCAAACGCTAATGTGAGAGCCAGTCTTCTGTGGAAAATGTAACACACAGTGCACTCTTTTTAGTCCATATTAAAGACTCACTTTAGTGAAAAATGTTTATTGTTTTCAATATTTGCCTAATCAAGATGGGGAACTAAAGCTTTAGTGAAGGAGACGGAGTTTTACATTTTACAGAGCATAGTAATTTGAAGAACAGGATGTATCAGATCGATTCCTTTTTAATTGCTACTTTCATCAAGCTTTGTTATGGAATTATTTCAAAGTGTTTCTACATTTAAAACAAAAGAACACAAAAATGCTGAATATGATTAGAGGTTGGAATGCTTTGTCTTTGTTATCTGTTCAATCAGAATAGTATGTATTTTGTGAATATTTTGTTTTTCCCTGACAAATTAAAGTTCCAACATTTAAAAGATGTTTAAATTAGAAAAGCCAAGCAAAATATACACAATGTCTACATTCAAGTAATGACACGGACTAAATTATAGTAACTATGTACGATAGAAACCTTTTACTATTGAATGTATGCACTTTACAGACATTACTGTAGTCCTTTTTTTTTTTTTTTTTTTTTTTACAATTTCTTTTTTCCTTTTAGTATAAGTTAGGAACCTAACTAGTTCTGGCACTCACCTTTCAAGCAATAACCATTTAAAGCCATGTGATAATTAAATTCTACCTGCAGCACGATTTTGTTCCCTATTGAACCCTTGAGAATAGGGCTATGGCCTTTTTACCAATTTAAATTAGCATGTGAATTTGCAAAGGAGAATTTATTTTGGATCCTGGTTCCTCCTCCCAGTATTTCTCACATTAAGTACTGTACTTTTTAACCCTGGTTTGTCCACTTTGATCAAATAGCCACAAGATTATAGACTTGGTGAGATGCACAGTGAAGCGTGGTGGCAGCATTAGTATGAACAACAGCAAGTAGGAGATAATGAGCTTATTCTTGGTAGTTATTACCTCAAAACCAATACCACTTGCACTTAAAAGTAGAGTTCCATAGAGGATAATTCTATGTAATTTTGTGCAGATCCCCAGGAAACAATGTCATATTTTCATGACAATTATGTGCCCAAGTTCAAACTTGCAGTAAAGGTACCTCTCAGCTGCTGCAGTCTGCAGCTGCCACCTCTTGCCAGGTCAGTGCTTGAGGAATTTTAACAGTTTTCTTTAGAGCTGCCCTCATTCTTGGCAAGGCTGTGCCAGAGCTGACTTGTGGGTGTCCTCAGAGCCTACCTACAGATCAAGCAATGTAAAAGATACACAGTAGATGAAGGAAAGGGTCCCTCGAAGTGAGAAGTTAAACACAGAATTTCTTTCCTTGGGAGAATATAAGCACCTTACATCTAATCTCTAGCAGCAGTGTGCCCTCCACACCAGTTTATGGCAATTTGGGGAGACACAACCTGTCAGAGCTGTTCTATTCTGCAGAAAAGAGTTAAAGATTTCTCAGGGTGAGATGGTATATGAGCAGGAACTGTTTAATTTCCTTTAGATCCCTTTTGGTTTGCCACAAGCAGACCCAAATAAAGAGAAGTGTGTTTGTCAGCTACTTTTCTTTACTTTAGATGTATCAGTTGCTGCAAAGATGGAAGGATATGAGATGTGGAAGGTTCATAAGTCTTTTTTCTGACCAGATGAGACAGGTGAGGAATTGCAAACAGACATGCTTTTGGACATACAATAAAATCATTCTTCACTGATCTTTAGCAAAGTGTTATGTCTCCAAAAGCTTGTCCTTTTTCCTATACAATCTAAGAAAAAGTATTAACTTTCTCTATGGACCTTTCCTCCTTACTATTCTACAGGACAGTTATACACCTACAGCAGATAATGTCCTAGAGAATTTATATGTTCATCCTGAAACCCTTGTCTGAGAAGTGATTAGACAAGCTTAATTAGAGCTGGCATGACAAAATATGTCAGTAAATCTGCACAATTCTGCCCAGAAAGGCATTTCCAAAGGGCTCTGACTGCTCTGTTAGTCATGCTCATTTTTCAGGTAGTATATACAGCAGTGTGTAATATTTAACCACCATTAAGTGTTTTTCCACTTGGGACTGTTTCATGCACAAGCCAACCATTTAATCAATCTCATTCATTGTTAGATTACAACTGGCGTGACTGCAAAGAAGTGAGAGGAAAGGGGAAAATGAGATGTACTGTTAGAAAACACCATCTAAAAGTGACAGATTAAGCTATTTGAAATGAAGGCAGTGGTAAATAAGTTTGGGGGTGTTTTACTTTATGATTAAATTGGATCATTGACTGAAAAATAATCACTTGGTCCAACAAAGACATAACCTGGAAATGGGATAGAGGCAGAAGTCAACCCAGGGATGAGTAATAGAGGTAAGAGATCAAGCATGCAGCAAGGCAGTGGTGATAATACAAGTTATTTAATGCAGGAAACAATGGCAACTAACAGTAATTAGCAGTAATGCAAACACATTTTCCCTTCATAAATTTGGTGTTGGTGTCAGTGTGACTTGCCTGAATGCAGATTCAGGGGAGAACATGGCACTAAAATGCTAACGAGAAACCAGGAAATAATTACTAGAGCATCACTTGTGAAGGGGGAAAAAAATATCCATGAAGATTAGGAGAAGAAACATCAAAGAGGAATGTATCAGAAAAGATGTGCAGTCTATTGGTATATGTATTTCTAGGTCTTTCCAGTGGCCAGAAGAATAAAAACTCCTTATGTACTTAACTCTAGAGATCAAGTTGCATATTTTTAGCCTGTTTTTTCCAAATTGTGTTGATAGTCATTACTGAAGGGAAGAAGTCTGTTGTGAGATTAATTGCCCTCCCAAACAGAGTCTCTTACAAGATGAAAATCATGTCAGAAAAGTGGTTTTTTTTTCTTTTTTTTTTTCCCCCATCTCATATGAACACTCATGCCTGTATATGCAATTGTTGTACCTGTGGCCTAACATTAGCAGATCAGTATTATTCTAGGTTATCCTAATGTTTTATAGCTGTAACAGTTCCCTGCTAAAAATTGTTCCAAACTGTGATAGAAAAGGGTCTTCACTTAAGAGTTGTTTCAGCATTTCTTTCATTATTAAAAAATGTTATAGTTTTTGCAGGAGTAGGAGGATGCATCCTGACAAATACCTCAGCTGCTATTTACATTTTTTTTTTAATAAAATAATAGATATATTTATAACGTAACCTACCTGTTTATGAGGTAAATTAGGATATATTATCTGGCTTTCCTGTTTGTTTCTTAGAAGCTTGAGATAAACCATACATGCACCATATGTGAATACATATATAAGTATGTGTCTACTTCCCAATTGTTATCTGAGCAACCTGAAAATATTTTCAGAGTCAGGTTATTCCATGCAGCCTACAAGAGACAATCCAGTTATCAGGTACTCAATATTATTCATTCATGTGCTGGCAAATTCTCTCTCACCTACTTGTCCTTAGCAATGCTTATTACATGAAATCATTTAGTGTCCCAGTCATGAAGGGTGTGAAGGATAGGATTCAAGATTAAGTAAAGCTGTTTGTGACTAGAAAGACGTAAATCTTGAGGCTTCTAGATTAAATTCAGAAGTTAAACTTGTCTAGTATAATCATAAAATGAAAATACACCATCCTACTGTCAAAGTAGTTAAATATTCAGGAGTAAGACTACAGTTAATGGGATATTAGTCATTAACCATTAATCAGCGACAGTTTAGATCAGGCTGGAAGAAATCAAACTATAAATGAGCTCTGAAAAAGCCAGATAAGTTTGGATGACAAAGCTATCAAGTGGACAGGAAGAAAAAAAACTACTCTGGAGCCAGGGAAGACCTGTACCCGTGACAGACCCGTGGACTATAATGAATGAACAAGTCTCTGGCTGATTGATTTACTCAGATGTTAATGAACAGTTTGCTATCAGACAGGTCCACAGTCTCAGTACACCACTGGTCTCCTGGGAGTCATTCATTGACGGGCTTTGGTCTGCCCACGTGGCAGCAAGCTGCAGAGGCTGCTGTATTTCACTGTAATTCGTCCTCCTGTTCAAGAATGCCCTCTTAAAGAGCTTCTTACGGGCAGGTACACTGCCCTGCAGGATGGTTGCAGGGGATACGCAAATGTAGTGAAGGTATACATGAAAATGGTTAAGTCACGGACCTCCTGTCAGCTCCTGGTGAGTTCATGAAAATTCTCCAGAATTGGAAAAAAGAATTGTTCTGCATTTAAGCAATCCAGAGACTGTATTCCTTCAGAGCTCCAGTATTGTACAGATGAGTAAGAGCTTTTTATTTATTTTATTTTTTTTTTTAAAGGCCTGCACATCATTCCTGTGCCGCTGACTGAATATAGATGTGGTTTAATTTTATAGTAGGCTACTGGTAATACACATTTCTTTATAATGTGGGAATTGATTTAAAACATATAACACTTTTTGAAATACTTCCTGACATAAAGTTTTAGTCTTCCAGTCTGAAAATGTGGACTATAATTATTAAATGTTTAAGGTACTCCACTGTTACGAGAAATACTCTTGAGTACTATTTACCATTTCCTTTGTTGTAATTTTGTAACAGTTTCCATTATAAAAAAATCAAATCTTTTGTATGTGATTTAAATAATTTAGAGGTAAATATTAAGGTTAAATACCTGGTTTACATAAGGCATGTCATCTGAATTTATAGTCGAATAAACCATAATTGCAATAAATACATTTTTTTCCCCATATAATATTTTTAAACACTGTTTTTGGTATACTCCAATTCTTATTATAGTCATTTTTGTCTTGGTTTCTGAAGACTGGTATTAAATTAGTAAACAGGCTTGCAAGGCTCATGGTGGGTCTTAGATAAGGTGCAAAAACAATGCTAAAATATGCAGTGATAATTGAATGTCAATTTAAGAACATGTTCCCCCTTGAACAGGTGCCTGTTGTTTCCTGTGAACTTGAGGTTATTGTTAATACACTGTTAACAGGATCCCAGGAGTTTCCATGCAGTTCATTTCACACTTGGACGTTGCAATATTTGCAACAATTCACAGAGTTCAGAAATGTCCAGGAGACTGGCAGGGACAGCCAAGCAAAATGCTAATAAGGAAAACAGAACAGAAGCTGGAGCCAGGTTTGACTGTTGCCAGACATCATCGGCACTACACAATGTTGACATGAAAAAAAAGAGTTCTTTCATCTCCTATAGCCATAATCCAGTGGGGATTTTATTTATTTATTAACAGAGAAATAACAGAATGAAATGGAAGGGAGAGCTTGAAAGAAGCTCATTGTGTTAGGCCAGTGACATCTCTCTCAAATGAATGAGTATCTGTGAATGGGTTTTGCTTCATAACACAGCTATATAACACAATGATCTAACAGTCAGATCAGTGTTTGTCATCCTGCAGAGTAATTTACAGCTCTACAAACTGGGAGGAAAATACTAGAGATTCAAAGGCAATCTGATTTATGGTCTTATGCTTTGGTGTAAATGCAGCAGTTGTATAAATGACATATTGGATATAAAGCAATAGTATGTCAGCCAATTGGATTTCCAAGATCTCAGGTCATTGAAACATCAGACCTTAAAAAAGTCTTAGACTTAGGCTTTTCTTCTGCTTCAAACAGTAAAGTCATGTGATATAATGACTGACTGACCTGCAAAAGACAGGAATCAGAGTAGTCAGACTTACGATGCTCCCATCAAGATAAATAACAAGACAAAGATTTCTAGGCAACTGGCTTGGGGGCACCATCATCATCATCAAACTTTTGTTTGGCTTTTAATCCAAAGCTCATCCTAGCTTTTGGTATACAACAACAATTTTTAGCACGTTTCTGGAGCAGGACCCTCTGCTTTTAACTGTTTTTATGATGCTATTATAATCAAAAGTGAGTGGCAAGTTTTCAGTCTTGACTCATGTGACATTCTACTTCTAAACTGGTTAACTTCTGGACTGAGTTTAATAAATAAATAAATAAATAAAATGTTAGCAGGCTCTTTGAATGGCATTTCCTTAGAGAATCAGCATACTTCTTTCATCTCAATTACAAGAAAGGCAGCCAGATACATTTCATAAAAGTCTGTTCTATAACTGGTAAACGTCTTCTGACTCACAAGAAATTGGACAGCTCGTAAGAATTGTTCTTGAATCAGCAGCCTTTGGTAAGAACAAACTAACAGGGATCTCCCATAGGGAAAAGATACTACATGACTGAGGTGCTAAACATGCTGAGCATCTTATATTATACTTTCTAGTTCTAAGTTGTTTCAAATGTATTTGTGTAAAGGAAAGATGTGGAGAGCCAAGAGTGGGTCTCCTCAGGAGAAGTGAGAGCTGAATGTGTTACGAGGATAAGTAATATCTAAATCTAGTCCCTTTTTTTAATTATTTCTTAAAGATTTTTTTCCAGATTTTGTAAAGATCTGCATTACATTTTTTTTCCAGACTTCCTTTGAAACTATAAAAAAAACAACGACAACAAAGAAACAATAGAGCCCTCAGCAAAACCTATATGTAGCAGAAAATCCATCTTCTGGGCTAATGAAGATGACTAGTACAAGCCCATGCTGCCTACGGTCCCCACTTCCATCCCTTTAAAGATATTTGAATCACCCAATTCCCATATTAATTAGTCTGTAGTACAGTTTAATTGCATTGTACTTTTTTTTTTTTTTCTCAATGAACTGAGCTTTTAATGAGTACTCGCTGTTTAATAACAAATTAAAAAAATAGCTTATTCTTTTGTGGGAGAGGGTAATGAAATACATCACTTTAAATTTTATATTTGTGTATATATATACTCATTTATATCAGCTTCATTTGGACATTACAATTATTCCATTTATGTATCTATCTTTGTTGTAAGTGAGCTACACCTTTGCTAAATAATGGCATTTAAATGTACCTACTGTCTTCCTCTCTCTTCCTCAGTCTAAGCAGGGCAACAGAGGAGGACAAGCTGCAGCAAGAGAATTCTTATTTAAAATTGTTCCATGAAGAAAGTATGTCTTGGATTATATCCACTCAACCCCAGAAGACAGAGCTGCATACGACACACATTTTCATTAGCTTCAGGTACTCAGTGCTCATTTGCTGAAGAACAAAGTACACAGTACCAAGGAACAGAAATCGAGAGTGCATGAAAGAACTGCAGCCCGCAAGTTGTGTAAATGAAGAAGACAACTGCAATTAAAAGTAAGTTTATTGTGGACCTGATAAAAGAGTAAGCCCTGATAGGCCTTTAATAAGGTGTCAGGAAAGAGCATCAGTGCAAAGGCGGTGACTGGATGTCAGAGGCACAGGACCCAGATGAGATAACTGTCTTCAGAGAGTGAGAAGGGGGGGAATAAAACAAAGCAAAAAAAAAACCACAACTTCCAGTAATGCTGTTGTTTCATATGCTGAGGGTCTGTTTGTCTTGTACAAATGCTGACTGGCAACCCAGTGACATGCTGGGCCCGACATGTCCGTCAGGATTAATAACAGGTTTAATGTCTGGCAGGTGTCCTGGGCAGAGTCTGACAACTGCTTGGCAGCCACGCGGCCATGAGGCTACCTGACCTTTCCAGCCCTGTGCCTGAGTGGCTGAGGCTGTGGTCACTGCCCCAGGCAGGGTTCAGCTCTCAAGCCAGTGCCTGTGTGAGGTATTGGCACAAGGTGCCTCTGCATCTTGGCTCTTTGGTCACTGTGCTGAGGTGGCTGCACTTGCCAGGAGGCTGAGTCTCCAGTTGGCTCTGCCACCAGCATGGTTTTGAACTGTGCCCTCTGACTATTTCTGTGTTTCTACCTTTACATTATAGTTCTGTCCCTACTGCCAAAACAGAGTGAGAAGAGGGCGCTTTGTGGTCTTGTGGAAGTAAAAACAGAAGAGAATGCAGCTTGATGAGTACACACAGGTCAAAATGCCACCGTCACCTCTGCCAGCACAATGGTGAGCAGCTGCACCGAGCCCTTGGCAGGGCTGAGTGTGCAGGCTTTTTTAGTCAGCTCAAAGAAAGGATTGCTCTCTAGAGCTGCTATTGTTTAAATTTCTCTGTGCAGCGTCCAAAAGTGAGACATTTTCAAATGGATTAATGCATTTTTTACCATTAGTAACAATGGCAAAACTTGCCAGGTACCATGGCTAAGCTTTCTAGCACTGGTCTAGTTCTTACATGATGGAGTTAATAGCTGCAGCTTGAACATGTGCACCAGAAAGTCTAAATCTTTCCTCTAAACTTACTGTTTAAAGGAACAAGGTTTATTGTAGTTACTGCAATATATCATTTCTACTTTGTTTTATTGTTGGACTCTGTCACATTCGCTATCATCCCATTAAGAAATAAGTATTTTGATCTTGTTCTTTTTGGTTTTGGCAATCCAAAAAAGGATTGAATGGCTGAAAGGCTGAATATCTGTTAATTGGGGCACCTGCTCTCTAGAGGTTTTGCTGGTTTTGTTCGACATGAAGGATGATGACAGTTAAGTTACCTTGGAGATATAGGGAACATTTCAGTGTATATTAGCTTCGGACTTAAAAAAAAAAAAAAAAAGAAAAAAGTTTACAATTACATAATTATTTAATGTGTTGAGGAGTTTCAGCTCTCAGTGTTCTAGCTTTTTAGCACTGCCAGTGAACTAGGTGGTTCAAATCCCACCAAAAACTAACTCCCTTGGTACCAGCCAAGTCAATAATACATGCTGTAACCCCAAGGCAGGTTATAATCCCTGTTTTATGGCTACTTGGAAGGTGTTTACTGCAGCTGATCAAATAGCACAAAGAATGAGACACAGCTGATGTTATGTTTTATTTATTTATTTGTGTACAAAGAAGCACTGTTTGATTTGCTGTCATTTCCAAATGCAGGCTAGACTTATTATCTTGCCACTGTCCCTAGCAGATCAATTACAGCAAGTGTAGAGTTGGCAAGATAACTAGAATGGCAAAATTAGCCCCATATAAAATTTTTTCCCTGGTGGCTCCTGGCATGAAGCAAGATAACCAGTGTAAACAACAGTGGCTGTATCTATAAAAGTTAAAATTTTAAAAACCTGTTAGTGACATGAAGATTTAATCCAGTCTGTAAGCATTGTCTACTTATGGTTCATTATCCTTCTGTTAAAGTATATCTTCAGTTTGGAAAGACAATAGTGAGAGGTGCTTGTTTTTTCATATATACCCCAAGAGTAACTGCTTATGAGCATCCTGGTCCCAGGTCAATTATTCCAGTATTGTAACTGAAGAACACTTTGCAAACAATCTGTTAAATGTAGGAGTCCAGATAAAGTTTTTCATTCAGAATTTTCAGCGTGCCTGCAGTAAACAAGCACTGTAAATACTTTCACTTTTCAAATTTGGATGGTAAGTCATAAAAAAGTACATCCAGCTACAGCGATGATAGTGAGTATCCCACAATTAAAACATTAACCAGAAAATGAGTCATGAGTTATAAAATATAAAATAATGTTGAAATGTACTGGACTACATTGACTTACATGCTGTTGTAACTGCAGGAGCAGTGAAGGTCATCAAGCACCAGGAGGTGGCTGAGTAGAGTCCGGCCAGAGGCGTGGCAGTTGAGGAAGAGCATCCCGGTAGTTTTACAGCAGGAGCAATGACCCTTGCTTTGTTTCTGCAGGTAAGAAGGTTGTACTGAAGCCAGAAGAGGCTGTTCTGATTTACTATTGCAGGCAAAAAAATGTAACTGGATTGAACTGTGCAAAGTTAGCAAGTAACAGTAAGACTGCAATCCAGAAGGTGTGCTGTTAGATGAGGCATAAGGTCAAAAGGGCAATGGAAAACTTCTACCTGACTAAAAATCTTCAGCATTTTCTCTCTCTGTTACCATTTCCTTACTTATGATTTAACTTTATAGTGTTTCAAATGACCCTTTTAAGATAAAAGGCACAGCATTAGTTTAGGACAATGATCTCAACTGACACCAAAGAAGGTGACACTCTTTAGCTGTGGCTTTCAGGTAATGACCTTTTGCTCAATTACACTGCAAGTGTCATATACACTGTTTCATCCTCTACTTATTACGGACCACATAAAAAGCCCCCTTTTGATTCAAAGCCTGATAAATGTTAGGCCATAGGCAAAGATACAAAGCAGAAGCCCGTGGAGGTGGATCTCAGGGAAAGCAAACTGCTGTGGCTTGTACTCAAATGTTTCCTTCTAGCACTGCCCTTCCTCCCCTGTGTCCTCTATTCTCACGTGTAGTAAAACCCTTTATCAGGGATATTCTATCTTTATGCTTCTTTGTCACTTTAGGTAACTTTCTAGAAAACCATTCAAAAAAAAAAAAAATCAACTCACATGATTTTCAGAAATCCAACAATCTCAGGCTATGTGCAGGAAAAATAATTTCCTGGCAAAAAGGCAATACTGTCATAGTGCTGTGATGCAAATTCCCTGTAATATTTTAATTCTGCCTAGCTTTAAGTTCTTTATTCTGGCCTTGGTTCTGGTCTACTATTTATTATGTCACCTGCTGGAAACTTTTGCAATGACTGGGAGCAGCTGGCAGCACAGGAAAAAGCACACAAAGCACCCAGCTTCCTTACCTCTCATAAATAGAGATTGGACAAAAAAGAAAATAGCATCTTATAAACCTCAAGTCCTGCTATTAGGAATGCATGTTAAAGGGATAAACTTCATCAATAAAGCCTGAAGTTCCTGGTACAGAACATTAGAGCAGTGCAAACTTCTGGGGACAACCTGTCCTAGAGCAGCGCAGGCTTGAAGGACATAAGGGCACTAAATGTTGGACTAAGACTTTATGAGTCAGGGCAACAAGTAGACCACATCTGCATTCATATCTGCATGATGATACTGCCACGGCACTTAAGCAGGGGGAGGGAGCATATCAGACATGACTACAGACTATGGCAATACTCACTGTTAAATGCCATCGTGTCATCAGCCATGACAGCAGTGAGTACTACTGAACGACAGCAATGCCGTCCTTTCTGTAGCTTGCCAATGCGGTTCTTGCCAACTGACATTTGTTCAGCATGTTTCAGTGTTTCTATGTGCACTTTTCTGGATATCTCTTCTACGTCAGCTGAAATGATGGTAGTAGGTGGGGAAGGTGAACAGGTGAAGCAGAAAGGAGGTGCAACAAAAATCCATTAAAGCTTCTGCACACAATTCAGACTAGGGACATCTGACCTGTATTTCACTCAGTGCGACTCTTTGTAATGAAAGTGTGGCTTCAGATCGCAAAGCGTTACTGTTAGCTGAATAGATGCTGAATAATCTACTACTGCTTTCTTGTATGGTCAAACTTCAATTACATCTGTGACCTCCAGATTTTCACTCTATAAACATGGCATGATGATGATGAAGGCCACAATTCATCTCTTTTGCTTAGAGCAATGTAGGAGCTTCTTGTATTTAGCTCAGGCTACTCCAGTGCTTTGACAGTCACATGGTCGTTTTGTAGTCCTCCTTTCCTGCTATACTGCATCAGCAAGGTCTACGCCCAGACAAAAGGTAAAAGCCCATACATCCTTTATTTGAGCATTTCACAAATAAATTACAAGTTTCTTTGCAACCACGTCAGAAATCAAAACGTTTATTTACACCTCAGAAACAGCAAGCAATTCAGCAACTAGGGCCCAAAGGAACAATTAACTGGAAAAGTAGCTGAATTATTATTATTATTTTTAATCAAACAAAATATTTTCTCCTTGTTTGAGCTTTAAAAAAAAAAGAAAAAAAGAAAGGAACTCATAAAAAACATCTTGGTGATAACAGAGAGAGATAGAGAGATTGTTATGGGGCAAATATGTTTTTACAGGCGGTGTCTGTCTGAAATGGCAGTAACAACACAGCTTGTTTGTACTGAATTCACAATCAGTTCACCAGACTTGCTCTTGTTCTACAGTCCTGGGTGGTGTGTGTATGCATGTACATACACATAGTCTATCTTTACATTAATTTCTACCCCCAAATGATCAAATACAGCCACTTATTGATGCAGAGAAGGAGTGTAATGGTCAAAGGGTTAATGAAACTTTCCTAAATATCTGTCCTGTCAAAAGCAGAGAAATTTGCAGAATTCTGGCTCTAAACCCTTCCCTTTCCACTTTTGATGACCAGCTGATATGTAGACAAGAAAAAAGAAAAAAAAAAAAAAGAGAGAGAGTTGGTAAATAATTATAGATATCTTCAAATGATATAAATTTTATTAAGAGGGGACAGCTACAGGTAGCATAAATACAACATGAGAGTTGGAATAAGCCTGGATTTCAGTGTGTGGAGTTTGTTGTTTTTTTGTAATCAGACTGGTTTGGCATACATGTACGTAACACAAGCTGTCTCTTAACTCATCTTTGAATCATTGGATTAAACTGCTTATTCCAAGTCCCCATGTTGTATTAGTCTCCATCTGCATATAGTATATATATATATATTTATATATGTATGTGTATATCTCTATATATCTACATATATACACACACATAGCAATTGTGCAACTAATAACTTTCCACGGAGAGTGGATGAGTGTATGCATTTCATTTGGACAAATATAAACCAACTAGCATATCTTGATGTGAAAACAGTGTAGTCAATGGGTTATATGGTTTACACAGTTAAATAGTCAGCTATATCTGCTTTAAAGAGAATAGCTGTTATAACTACTAATGAAATACTTTGCTTGTTAACTCTAAATATTATAGATCAGAGTTAATAGAAAATTATTATTATTTTAGTTATTTCTCATTTTGTCACCATTGGCCAGCATATCTCTCAGACAACTGAGTCTCTAGAGATGCAACAAAGGAAAGATAGGATCAGAGTTTTGTCCTAGACTTGCTGTTCTCAAGCTGACATGACTCTGTTTAACATGATTAATCATGTTTTGTTTTGTTTTGTTTTTCTTTTTTAACTTTAATTATATGAGTAATTATTAAACCCATTCAGAAAGAAACTTGGCTTTTAGATAAGGTGTAAAATTATTTGTGTACAAAATTCTGCTGTGTCTCAAACGGCTAAGTGCACTATTGAGACAAAACCCAGCATTTTTCTCAGTGTTTCAGCAAGAAGTTTGCAAAGGAAAGATCAATGATGTGAAAGTTGTTACTATAACATCTTTCCTTTTCTAGTGACAAAACATTTAACATAGGTTCCTATGAACTGATTGTAAGTCCACAATTTAATAAATGAGGATTGTATTACAGTGATACCTAACTTAAATGACTACACGGGAGACCAGGACAAATTACTTGACTACAGGCCACAGCCACTTCAAATAAAGGTTAAACCAAATTATGCTTGGTTCCTTAGAGACATGTTAAAGTGGTTGGTGAAGGAAGTGAGTCATCTGTGCTTTACTGTTCACAGCAGACCAGTAAAAACAATATGCTGAGAGGTTTAAATTAAAAATGTAATTTAAATACAACTAACTGAAGCTCAAACAAGACTATTAATGGCATTGCTCTTTAATTTACACCAGTGTAAGTAAGATGAGAATGGGGCTCAGAAAGTGTATTAGCCAGTGTTCCGCTCTTACCTAATTTTCCTTGCTAAGCAGTAGGAAATTTTAGCTGGCTTCCCTTCGTTTTAATCTTCAGACTTGCAGTTACTGAACAAAATGTACATTAATAAATGCACATATGCATATCGTGAGCACAAGCATGAGGTGTACAGACAGAGTTCAATTAGCAAGTACACCACAAATGACACCTTTACCTTGCTAATGAACTCCTCTTGCTGATTGTTATACCCACTTTGTGTTTTAACAGCAGATACTCTTTTAAATTGAAATGGTTTTTGCACAAGACATTTTATGATGTTTCAAAACCAAAAAAAATCAGGTTCACTGCCTTTCTGACACCAGACAGCATTGTATGTCTGCAAACATAGGCTGAAATAAACATTGTAGTGACCAAAATAGCTAGGTAGGAATCAGCATTGTATTATAAAAACAGCAAGCGTGGCTGAACACATGTTAAACATAATTAACTAAAAAGAAAAAACAAAAACACCAACTAATTTTGCAACCTCTCTGCTTTTTCACGATAGTGTGAGAAACTAAAAAAAAAAAAAGGTTATTTTTCCTTTGTTTCAGATAATGAATAGCATTTTTTGAGCTTATTTTCAGGTAAGAAAATTCAGATTCTCATGCGGTTCCTCATTTGTATAATGCCACAGAACGTGACACAGTCACTTATTAAAGTGTTGGTTCTCAGGTACGGTGGAGAAACATTAACATGGCAGCTTCATCTTCTCTTTGAGTGCTTAGGTAGTCCAGTGATTAGCTCAGTCGGAGGCCTAAAGAGATACACAGTGAAGGCTGGGTGACTTTAATTTGGTTGGAGTGATAAAGTGATAATGTTGATTAAAGCCTTTGACGCATCTTGACTCAGCATTTCAGCCATTGTACTGACTTCTCTACATGTCAAAAGGTTGCAGTATTATCTGAGAAGAAAGATTTATTGTCCTTGGGCACAAATTAGTAGAAAGAGTCTATCCATTGTTAGTGCAGTTCCAGGTAGAAGAATTTTTTCTTTGTTCCTGGTTTTGGATGTCCTTGGAATGATCCACCAAATGCTATGTGAACCTTGGTGTAAATTAGAAAAGGGTAGCTTTATGTGGTACTTGATAAAAATGACACTAATGGCAATGGGTGTCTTTTCCAGAGGTGGGTTTTGCTTGATAGAAAGAGGAAGAAAGCAAGTAGAAAAAGAGTACTTTGGGGGGAGGATATTATCATTTCTTTTATTCAAGATAGAGTTTTCATAGATAAAAGTGGAGGGTGCAGTTTGTCTTTGGGTGCGCTTGGACGAAGTCACTAAACACATATCCTGAAGATCCAGTAGTGTTAGGCAGTTGTTGATTTATTTATTTTTTTCCTTTTGAAAACATTGCCTTTTTTTTTTTTTTTTTTTTTTTAATAAGACATGACTGCTGACAATAAAGCAGCAGCACATGATTTTTACAAGGCATGGGCAGAGAAAGAGAACTAGAAGCATGTCCATGTTAATGTTTGAGACCAGGCACTTCCTTTTTAAATGCCTGCAGCTGCATAACAGCCCACTCCTGAAGTTCCTTGCTCAACAGAAACACCCACTAACCTCAAAGCACCACTGTGGAAAGCGAAACACCGAGAGCGTGCTGCAAGAGAAACAAGGTCAGTGGGAGATTTCACTTGGCCGGGACTGCAGGAGTTAAGCTGGAAGAGAAAAACAGGTTCTTGTTTGAAGGCAGCTTGTATCTTATCCATAAATTTACAGTAATAGGGAAACTCACGGCACAAACTAATTTTTCCTCTGTTGCCATTGTTATTACTTCTTTTGAATAGAAACAAAACAAAAATCTGTTGTCATATTTGGTACAATACAGGAAGTCAGAGAAAAGCTATTGTACAGCAATTTTTAACCACCAACACACATTTAATATCTAGTGTAGCATTATGGAAAACTAAATGTATGGTTGGAGTTTTTAATGTTTCCAAAAAGCTTTACTATTGAAACATATATGTGATGTGGAAGATATGCTCATAATCTCACTGTAGTAAAGACAACATACAGTATGACTCATAAGTACTGTAAAAATGCTAACTAAAGAATGCAGCTGCAAAGTTCTATTGCATAAGGAAGCTTTCTTGTTTAAACTTTAAATAAGCAAGTTTATTAAAATATTCTAAGACACTTACCTTACCCTAGTTACTGGCAAGCTCTAATAAAAGCCACAGTCTGTCACTAGTATACTTTTTGTGTTAAATTTATAAAAATTTGGTGTGAGCTTTGATGGATCATTTACAATTTATCGACAAGATGATCATCTTCATACAGTTAGGTTTTTTCTTTTTTCTTTTTTTTTCAGCCTTACATGCTCACAGAATATAAAAGGATTCATATTCCTATGTAACGAACACCCTTTTTTCCCATGTCTGCAAATAAGTGTGGTAAGTTTATGCACACAAAGAAATGCTCTTGTTACTCTTAACTGGAAACTGTGTGTACATGTGTATGTATGTATATATATATATATTCAAAACTATATATATAGTGAATATATTTATATAATAGGGTATCTGTTTTCCTCCTTGCGCATGTATGTGTGATGACAGCTGCGCAGAGGCTGAAAGAGAGACCAGTGCTTCTGAGAAATACCTTGCTTATGCTGTTCTGATCAGCTTCTCATGCAGACATCTACTGACTTAACTGTGTCTGCAGAACTGACAAAAGACTTAAATTTTGTAAATTGCCCCAGCAAATAATTATCTGCAGGAACGTAAAGGAAGCTGACTTTACCCCCTTTAAAATCAGGCCCAGCATGTCCCACTGCTGTCGATAGCGACCCACACAGAGCCAGTCGCAGCTGACTACTCCCCACTGTCTCACAAATCTGAGCTTGTCTCACCTCCTGGCACTGCTCCCGCTGCAAGGGGAGTCTAAGAGCTGTGCTCCTGGGTGATCTTAAATTTCAAATGGGGCATAAGGAAAGAAGTCCAGATCAGAAATGAGCCAGGAGGACTTGCATTTCCTGTTTGCTGAACCTGAGGTACAAGAAGTGTTGCTGCAGAGCCTTGGGCCTGCTTAATTTGGTGTCAACAATGAAGCTCTTTTACTGATATGCTTGCAATAGGCTCTCTCCTTCTGGCTACACCATAAACAGCAAATACAGTAGGTTTAGCCATACAGAATAGCTACAATTCATCTGTGGCTGTATTATTCTGCTTTGTCACTTGCACAGTCCAGATGAATATTTTATAAAAGCTAAACCAGTCCTATAACTCTTCTCTCCATATAAATATATATATATATACATACACTCATACATATACAAATACTAACCCACAGACAAAATATTTTCTGAACAGTTGAATAGCAACAAGTCAACAGTTAGAAAAAAATGGAGTCAATCTGTTTTCTGCTCCCCGAAGGTCAAGTTTAGATGTCATGGTCTTTTAACATTCAGTGGAAAGTCACATAAACCTTGCGTCTTGCAAGAGGAGTCCATTAATAAATGGAAGTTAGGGTAGAGGCTGTCAAACACCAATGTATAGTTGGACAGATTGTGAGGTTGCAAATTAAACAGAATCTGGAGCAACTGAGGCCTAGTAGTGAAGAACAGTAACTGTAAACTGCAGTCTTCAGATCTGACGTTTTCTTTTTTCTTGTTGCCACGGCAACATGGTAGGACAGCTTCAAATGTCAGGAGTTCTTACAGACCTAAATGATGGGAAATGGGTATGATTATTACTATGCAGATCACAGTACCTTTTAGCTTCCCCTCCCCCCCCCCCCCCCCCCCCCTCCCCAAATTACTTATTGAGTAGAGGCACATTCATCAGTAATTCACTATGAATTATCCAGGTTTAGAAACAATTATTTGTGAAGACAGAAATCTCCAGGAAGAAATCCCAAATTGTCACTTGGAGCATTCAGAGACCTTTGCAGGGCATTTCAGAAAGATGTAGAGTGGAGGCCTGAACATAAATCTTGAGTCAGGACCTAATTCAGGACCCATCTGACACCTCGTTCAGTTATGTTGGTGCAAAAGTGCAAGTAAAATGCCAGTAAGCCTCCCTTGCGTGTGCACGCTGACTAGTAAAGAGCAAACAAACATTATATATTTTTTAAGAATAACATTCTAATTTGTGAATATACCAGGGACTAAAAGAGCTGGCATAGTTTATTAACGTTGCTACAGAAATGCAAATCTTATCTTTGTTGCCTAACCTTTCGATTTATTTATTTATTTTAAGTGAAGGTAGCACAACTTGAATGATTTTTCCTGTTTTAGATGGGTACCCTGATAATATGAAGCTAGTAAACAAGCTTAGAAAAAAAAAAAAAAAAAGATTAAGGGCTAATCTATCAGTTGTAGATAATGGGTTGCTTTCCTCCAATTTCACTTGGCATCAATAGGACAGTACTGAGTTGCAAATATTTGGCTTTGCAATAGAGTCATAGAATCATTTAGGTTGGAAAAGCTCTCTAAGATCATCAAGTCCAACCATTAAATAAAAAACATATAAGAATGATATTAACAAAACACATAGCTAAGGTCATCTGGAGGTCAGTTTAGAGCTTGCTTGTGGGCTGATGCTGGTCTGGTCCCTCTCAAATGAATTCAATTTCTGACCTTACAGTATTGGTTTACTGGTTGTACTGGATTTGGCTGGGATGGACTTCACTTTCTTCTTAGAGGCTTTTATGGTGGTATGCTTTGGATTTTTGATCAAAAGAGAGTTCATAACAAAGCGATGTTTTAGTTACTGAACAGTGTTTGCACGGTGTGAAGGCCTTCTCTGTTTCTCATGCTGCCCTGCCAGCTAGTATTCTAGGGTGCACAAGAAGTTGGTAGGAACACCGCCAGCACACATGACCCCAACCGACCACAGGGATATTCCATACCCTATGCCATCACATTTCGCAATAAAAGCTGGTGGAAAGATGGGGAGAAGGATATCCAGTGTTATGACCTTTGCCCTCCCAGGTAACCATTATGTGCGCTAAGTCCTGCTTTCCTGGAAATGGCTGATAGGAAGGAATATCAGGAATATCTATATAGGATATACATATTCCTATGTATCAGGAATATATAGGAAGGAATAGCAGGAATATCTGCCTGCTGATAGGAAGCAGTGAATGAATTTGCTTTGCTTGTGCTCACAGCTTTTGCTTTACCTGTTGAACTCTCGTCATCTCAACCCATGATTTTTCTAGCTTTTACCCTTCTCAGTCTCCTCCGTGTCTCACTGGAGCAGCAGTGAGTGAGCAGCTGTGTGGTGCTGAGCTGCCCACTGTGATTAACTCACAACAGTGTAGCAATGGCCTTATGGAGATGCAGGGCTCTGTAACCTGGGCCAAGGTGACTGTGGCATCAAAACACACAGCTGCTATCGAGCATGTGTATGAAAACTGACACAAAGGCAGGAAATGTTTGTCTAATGTATATTGCATTTGTACCCTTAAATGATGAAGTATATAATTCTGTTACTATTACAGACACCTAACAGAAGAAGCAGTAACATCACAGTCATTAATATACGTTAGTCTGTGCTCTTTATTTGTTTTTAATTATCTGCTTTTCCTTCAAGGCAACTCAAGTTTAATATAATTATTGATAAGGCTGTTTTTACTTTATCTGCTTTTTTCTTGTTATTATTTTGGTATTATTTTAACTGACTTCAATATTAAATTCCTCCAGCTAGGGGCCTGTCCATATGGACTGTACAGAAAAACAGACACCTGGATAGCACGCCACAGCCTGCCCTTCCCCTGCAGCATGGCTTCAGTTCTGTTAAACAAAGGTCAGTAAAGCAAATTAAACAAGTATGAGAATCCATAGAGGGAACTGATGGATGGGGCTCACTGAAGTGAGAAGTGCCACTGAGATTTCCAAATAAGATAAAATCTGGAATTGCTTGGGATTGGGATTTTTAGTATGCATTTTAAAGAAAAGGTCTGACCACAAAATTAGGCTCTAGGCTTCTATAGGAATTTTGTAAGCATGACTGCCAGAGTTTGGATATGTTTGGATTAAGGACTGGCTGGGACTAAATTCTCATAAACAACTTGATAGTGAAAAGCAAAAGTTTGGGAGTCTGATTTCACAAACTATCTGAAAAAATGTATTTCCAAGTCACAATGAAGTTTATTATCATTTAAGGGCATTTGTTCAAGCCTGACTCAAAGTAAATAATACTAGCTTTTGAATCAGCAATGCTCCTCTGAATCTTTTGGAGGTCCCTGGAGGTCTCCTTGCTGGGGACAGGCACTGGTATGTGATGAATGAACAGCACCTCTTATACTGAATTGCTGTATAATCCATAGGCTGAAACTTTAGAGGAATCTGTCAGCACAAAATTTATAAATATCACACAAATTCAAGCAGCTAGTGACTGCTTCACCAACAGCTTGTAAATAAAGGGCAATATATGTTGATTTATGTGCAGACCTGAAGAAAAGCTTGTATATTTTACATCATATTGACAGATGCAATGAATGTTACTACCTTATCACGCACCTTGCCTTTCCTGAGTAAACTATATATTAAAACTAGTTAGGTCAGCTTTAACTATGAATATTTTTTTTTTTTTTTTAACTGTACTAGTTGAAGGCTAGCTTTTCTCACAAATGTAAGCATGCTTTTGATTTTCCCTGCCTGTTTCCCCACTTGCCTCTCCAAACACTGCCCCAGTTCCCTTCTCCCTTTCATCCTGAAGCACTGCAGCTCCTGCTTTGACTTTCCTTCTACTGAAATCACTTATCAACCTCATCATATCTGACCTGTCAGCTGTCTTTGACACATTCTATCACATGCCTGGAAATCTGATGCTTCCCTCAGCTCCTGTGACTACATCATCCTGTCATTTTCCTACAAGGTCTGTAATCACTTTTCCTGCACATCTTTGTCTTATTCTTTACATTCCAGGTTTCTGCGGAAATTTTGTTTTCCCCACTTCAATTTCTTCCCTTTCTCTGTGCTACCATTCATACACATTGAGCGATTGCTTCAGGGCCAGCAGTTCTGAGATCTTACTCTTCCTACCTGTTTTTCCATTTAGGCTACAATATTGACCTCTACCTTTTCAACGTTTAGCAGACAGCTCTCTACAGCTAAAAACTTAGCTCTTAAATCTTTCCCCTAAAGCACTCCCTTCCAGTTCTTCTTTTGATTGCTCTGGACAACACTATCATTCTGCCTCTTATTCAAACTTAAAAAGTGAGACAAAATGGAGAACATTTTTGTCACAGAATCTTCTTTCTAGGTCTGTGTATTTAGGTTGCATCTTAATCTAGAGGATTCTTTCACACATCATCCCAAATGGCTGTTTCTAGCCATTCAAACAGTAAATATCCTGCCCAGGCACTCCTCAGCAGGTTTGTAACATGTTTTCACAGCCCTTGTCAAAATCAAGATACTATAGTTCATATCCTGACAGTCTTTTGCTGTACAGAGTATTTTCCTACTCTGCCACTTCAACAACGCCTCTGTTACTGTGACTCCATTGCTTCTTCCCTACTGCATGTCTTTTCATGGATCATCCCCACATGACCACTTTTTCATATTCATACACTATGACACCAACTTTCATTGACATGTTTTCAAAGAAACCTTTTGGGCTTTTTTTTTTTCTCTTTTTTTCCTCCCAGGCTTTCTCATGTAATAGGAGGAGCTCCCTGCAAGCATCTGTAAAAAGCTTTCTCCTTAGCATGTGTTACTTCTGACAGATCTACAAGAATCTTGACATTTAGCAATGGGTGATAAGACTACTATGAATCCAGCTCAGCCATTTCACCAGCCTTAATTAAAGTTTTGTTAAAATAATTTTTTCTAAACATTGATTGGAGGAATAGTACATATCCTTTGCTTCTGACTTTTAAAAGAGCTCCAATATTCAAAATTAGGGGGCTATAAAAGTTATGTAGCTAACCAACTTCAGTACTTCCAGTAAGACTATTCAAGACCAGATCTGTTTTGGTTCTTCCTATTGCAAACAATGGTGAATAAAAATATATATATATATTTTTTTGCTTGCATCCAATGGTGAAGTTAGACTAACTTTTAATTTCTGTGGTTAATGTCGAAGTTTGTCGATAAAAATTTACTTTCTAAAAATATTCTGATATAATCTTACAAGGTGTGTTATTGGACATGCACTCTGGCTAGTAATGCCCTTAAAACAAAATCTACAGAAATCAAAAATGACCAAAGTATTGTGCAGAAACCTTAATGATGAATATAAGCAGAGCTATAGAAATCACAGAACTGCTGTAGTATATATTCTCTGCAGATCTGATCAAGTATCTGGTTTGTATTTAAAATGTCTTTATTTTCCCAGCTGGATTGCTATTGTGCATTATTGTTTTCTATAGAGGAATTGTAGTTTTCTTGTTTGCTTTTATTTCTTTCTTCTGCCAATAAGGACCAAATGAAAGTTCCAGAAATACACACAGACTGCCAAAGTGTTAGGGCATTCTCATCTCTAAACAACCAACCTAAAGATGTCAGGCTTCAAGTGTTTATCCACTGACTTTAGTTTTGTTTTGTTTTGACAGATTTTCATGCATTTTATATTTACAGTTTCTGTTCAGCAACAGATTCTTACTATTTAAGGAATATTGTGAGTATAAAATGTGCAAATGCATGCAAGAACATTTGCTGACCCATGCTGACTAGCTCTTTTAGGAACCTAATGTCCTGGTAAGCCTGTACGTGGCAGGTTTAGATCTGTACATTAATTACCATTATGCCTAGTAATTATTTTATATTTGTAGTATTAGATGTAAAAATCATCACTATATTTTAGCTCATCTCAGCACTCAATTATTACACACCGTGTGTTAAAACCATGTTTTAAATGTGATTTTCTGTCTACCTACTACAAGTAGGTAGATTAATGGTTTGCTAGGTTGGACATGATGATCCATGATTCCAACTGTTTTGCTGTATACAGCTGCAGGTATGAAAGCCACAAAGGTGATGTGTACATCGTTGTTCTTTTATTGCCAATAGCCACGTCTCACCCCTTCGCTTTAGAGTATCTGGGGAATGCACAAGCAGCATAAAGCTAGCATAACTATATAGAACTTATTTTCTCCAGAACTCACTCTCAGTGCAGTCTCCAACGTTATCATCGCCATTTTTAACCTCACAGGTCTCTGCTCTAGCTCTTCTATTCCTGAGAGAAATGTTCAGCCACATTCCTTTTAAGATAGCAGTCAAATATGAGGTAAGTGAACTTTACAGCATTGTTCTTATGTGCTTGCTGTCTGAATTGTTACTAATATGGTTAATTTGTCTCAGATAAGAATTCAGGGCTCGTTATTGTAAATGGATGATGTTGGTTGGCATTAGTACTTTGGAGGATCATTTTTGCTTTTCTTGGTCAAGAAAATGAAAACTGGAAGTGTTTATCTGGATGGAGTGTAATAATGCTATAGGAATATAGGTCTAAGTATGCAGTTTAGGTTCATAATGTAGTTACCTAAGATGGAACAAAATCCCCTTTCTACTCCCACTAAAGTTGATTGGAAAGTCAAAAGGTTTGAAGTAGGTAGCAGAAGACTCTACAGGACTGATATCTGAATCATCATCTAGGTATCGTGGTTTCAGTCACTTGAATTGCTTCAAAAAAGGAGTAAGCCGGCTAATAAAGACAGTATCTATAATATCGATTTCTTCAATGACCGCAGCCACCTGTCTACTTCACAGTGGACTAATTTACTGTTTATTCCCTACTCTGATTCATATGATAAAAGACAATGGAGAAAAAAATGCACATAACTCTTTAAAACCATGAATGCATAATGCCCCATCTTAGGAAAAAAAAAAAAAAAGACAGCCTTTAGCATGTAACCTTGTTTACCATGGTTCAGGATCTGGAGAGCCCATGGTCCATCAGAACCCTCCTAATCAGCCAGTAAACAACCTCACTTGCCAAATTACTTCTACTTAGCTCAGAAAAGTATTTGTGATTTCCAAACACTTTACCTTTCTACATTGCAGCCTTAGCTTTCTCTGAACATGTTTGTAAATTAGTGACCCAAACCCCTGCTTATTTTAAAGAAACAGTAATAACTTGATTAATCCAAAGCCTTTGAAAGATGTGTACCTTATGAGACCAGACATGCTCCCTTCTTTCCCCATCGTTACAGATCCTGTGTCTTAAATGGCAGTTTAAACCTTATAAAAATTAAAGGCATTTAGGTTTCATGCTGACCCTCTGTACAGGAGTGAACTTTACCCAAGATGTATTCATCCTGTAATTCTCATTTAACATAGTGAAGAGAGTTAACACAGTTGAAGTCTGGAGTTCAACTCAGGCATGCTCCATTTCCTTAGATTTCCTTCAATTACCCTCTCATCAGAAATATTACATTAATCTCTGCATAATTTAAAGTCTTCATTACATCATGGACTTTATCAAAACCTTGGTAATGTTAAAGGAGTAATGGGAAAATGGAAGAAGAGATCAGAACCATGTTTTTGATTAGACAGTTAATCAACATTCAGGTACCTTTTTCCTGGCTTTAGCATCTATAAAAGAGCATTAATTAGATACACAGTTATTAATATAGCCTTCTTGTAGAACTTAGAAAAAATTGTTTTCATGTACATCACTGGTTGATTTGTTGTGGGTAGTTTTAAACACCAGAAGTATCATAGTGTTTGCACCACTTGCCTATAAATTATATCTTGTACATTTCTGTAAAAATAGTAATTTAATAACTATGTTATACATATATATATGTATATATATATATATATATACACACACTTTTTAGATAATAACTGTGTACGTTCACCTGTAACCTCTTCAGTGGTCCAATGCACTGGCTATGTTTTGGGTTGTGTGCCAAATTTTAGTGGTCACTAGTTTTGACTGTCCTGGAATTGTCTTCTGAAGGAAGAAGGGAATCTTTTCATTGCAACTCTCACTGCATTTGAAAGGCTGAAACAGCTGTCTCCAGACAGATAACACACAACCTTATTCCAGCAGCTAAAAAATCAATTTTTAGTATCAGGAGTAGCAGTAGGTATGCTTGTGGCTAGAGCAAATGCATGAACTCATTGAACAGTAATAACATTGTAAAAAAGGTTTATAAAGAAGAGAGAAGTAAGTGAATTTATCCTTAAAATTTGCAGCTTATAACATCACATAAATGGGAAACAAATTATATATGAGGAGATGATTCCAAAATTCTTAATGATAGGAAAAACACAGTATGCATTAGTACTGTGTATGTGAAATGAGTGTCTTATAATTCTACTCAAAGCTCCAGTAGGCACTCATATATCAATGTCAATATTTAACTTCGGGAGCTAAAATGTCGGCATGTGCTAAGCAATTGGCCAAAATTGGCAAGACTGGGGAGAAACATGCCAATCCAAACTAATCAGCTTGCACAGGGGAATAGGTTGCTCAGGCTGAAGTCGTTTTCAAAGGGTATCTGTTTGACACCAGCAGATGATATTTCCCAGTCTCTCGCACACTGCTAACTCATTTATTATAAAACTATACTGGCAGATCTGGAACAGTGCTGATATACACCAACGCACTCTTCTAACTTCTTGCACTGGCCTTGCTCACTGCTGAATCCTTGTTTCTGCTTCTCCTACTTGTCTTGTACCTACATATACGCACCCTATTGGGCTGTTCTTGTGATGTGCAAAATGTACATGCATGTAGGTAATACTAAGGCAAAAGTTCAGCAACTAAAAGACTTTGAAATTCAGAAGCATATATTACCCAGTGCAGTGCTATGTTTATGTAATACAACTCATATTTACATGTACTACAGATTTGACATATCTTACTGGGGGTGATGTAATTTCTCTGGTAAAGCAGCTAATAGTGTAGATATTTTATTTTATATTTGACATTGTTACAGATTTTAGTTGATACTTTGCCAGAGCAATGTCACCTTCATTTGACCAACACTAAATAAATTCTCCCTTTCTTTTCCAATTCGTTCAAAACAAAACAATTGCAGAGGTGATTACCTGCAGTCTGGAAATGCATTTTCCAATGCTGTAATCTGATAAACTTAGCTGAACAACTGGAAATATTCAGAAAGTGAAATTAATAGGTACAGTTTTGAAACAGTAGCATTGAACAAATCTAATTTCTCATTAATGCATAAAAAATATATATAAAAAAACAGCCTTTTAAAGCACAGTATAACTTTAAGCAGTCAGGTCTCAACTTCCATAGGTTAGTTTACTAATAGTTATCAGTAAGTAGAATATATGCATAAATAAATTCGTGAATCATAAGGGTTGGAAAAGACTTCCAAGATCATCTGGTCCAACCATCCCCCTACCACTAGTATTACCCACTTAACCATGTCCCTAAGTACCACATCTAACCTTTTATTAAACACCCCCCATTTTGTAGTCTATCACTTTTCCTGGACAGCCTCTCTAGATGTTTATTTCAGCAATGTTATTTCTCAGATCTCTAGGTGTACACTAATCCCAACTTACTTATAATTACTAAAAGAATCAACTAAAAAACCCTCCTTTTTAGCAAAAATAAGCATGTATAATATGTTTAGCAGACATGGAAGAGGAGAGATCAACAGAAAATTGCCAAATTTGGCTTTGGACCAGACTTCAAAATATATATATATATTTAAAGAGGAACTATAAGCATGAGTGGCATGAATACTAACCAATGACCTATACACACTAGGTGTATAGGTAAAGAAGGGTCTTACAATGTAGGTTTGCAATATTCCAGATATCAATAGCATTTAAAAGGACTTAAGTATCATCAACTGTCTAGCAGAGAAGCAAAAGTAACATCATCTAACCTTCAGGCCCAATCTAATCTTTCTATTCAGTTTCAATATCACATATCACATTTAAAACTGAACATCAAGCTGTCAGCATAAAGAGCATATTCTGAGGTGTTGGGATGTCACAGAGTGGGGAAATATCCAAGGAAGTAGACACTTAAAAGAAAAAAAAAAATCCCATTGTGTGTAGTAGCCATTATTGACAGAAAAAAATAATGAAGTGGTAACCAGTTCAGTTCTAGTTTTTAGTCACAGTCCACCCCAGAACAATTCAGATAATTAATGCTAAGTTATGTATTTTGCTGACTTTAAGTGGTCACTCAGAAATACAAAATATTATAAATCTACGGTTTCTGTTCAGAAAACGAAAACATAAATGTTCCTTTGAATTCATACCACTAAATGGTCTATCAAACCAGTCTCTTTAAATTTTCATTGCATATCTACAGAATAACTGTCAGGAATGATATTACAGATTTAAAGGAACTAGCTGTATTTGCTTTTTTATTTATTTATTTTTTTTACATCACAATCACACATCTTCTAACCTGTAGTGTTTTTTCAATTGGTATATTTCTGGAACATGTTTGAATGGTTTAAAATGTACAAAACCTGTCACTTCTTACCTAATTAACTCAATAAAACTTAACATAATTAAGTACATTTTAAATATGTTTATGTATAATTTGAGGGTATTTCTACTTGTCATGTATATGACTAGGTATAACATCCTCTGTACAATTATGTATGTGCATATGGACTTCTGTGTTATTTCAAGCCCCATTTACTTTAGGTGGGCTCCCAAAGCCAACTGCACAACAGGTTGCAGAACTGAGTACACCTACACAGAAATTAGAAGACTTGACACAGATGTCTGTGGTACAAGTAAAACTCACATCATGACAATCTCGATTTGACTACGATCCCTTAACCCTTAAACTATCCTTCCCTTACTAGAATGTAATCAAGCAAAGTATCTAAAGAGACAAAAAAAAAAAAAGGTATTTTTCTCTTACACATATTCAAGAATGTGTCTCTGTTCACTGATAATCTAGCAGTAACAATAACGATGTTAATACGAAAAAAGCACCTGTAACGAAGATAATAAGTATTAAAGTAATAGAGGGAATTGCTGGTGTTACTAGTTTTAGGAATTGAGATTTATACCTCTGGAACTCACTGATTGTCAGTATTTCCAGTTACTTGGGTATTGTCATTTAGGTACCACATTATATACCCACATGGTATGTACTCTAATGGAAGAAAAGAACTTTAATTAGACTTGTGCAAACAAATAACTTTTACAGCAAAACTCTCCCTGGTTTTTGAAATTCTGGCCAATATAAGAATATTTTGCTTCTCAGAAATGGGAAAGTTTCTTCAGCAAAATTTCCTAGTTGTACTAGTTAAATTTTTGTTTTGTTTTAATTATCACTGCTCTGAAAAGTAGAAAAATGCTAAAGAAGATTAAAATATGCTAAAGCAACCTAAAAGGTTCAGGATAAATATAAAAAAATTTACATGTATATATTGTTTTTAGCAAAGTCACATTTTGTAACAAGCTCCTCTGAAGCTTCCTCTTTAGAACAGGATTTTTTTTTTTTTTTTTTTTGGGGGGGGGCAGGGGGGGTGGAAAGGAACAAAAATCCTACAAAAATAAATACTAGTTGAGCCCTGAAAAACTTAATTACACAATTGTCTAAGACTCAGCCAAGCCATTCACAGAAAAGACTGAAAACTGAATCTGTGGGTAACCAAACTGCACTTGTGAACAGAAAGAGAAATGACCTTAAAGGTCTTTTCCATTTGAAAATTTCTGTGATCTGTCTTAATCTCATGCCATTCAAGAATGTATTGCTTCAGTCTTCAGACATTTGATGTTCCTGCATAAATAACACAGAATGTACTAGAGATACAGATGTTTCCATTGCTTTGGAAAATGAACTGAGTGAACAATAACACTTTAAATCTGCCTGTCCATGTTCAGGACAATTCAAATCTGTCAGCTAATACCATTTAAATTTTTCTAATGGTTTAATACCAAACATGTAATTTACGAGGAAAAAAAATAAAACATTGTCTATTGATACTGTAGCTGCATGCCTCAAACCAGAAAAATATTACGGTAGGGGAGGAGGGGCATTAAAATTGGAAAAGTGAATGTAGTTAATAGAAGTTAAATTCAAGATTGTCTTTAAGGCTTCCTTGCAATCACAGTACTGACATCTGTCCAAGTCTCTGTTTTTCAACACACCTGAGGCCTTTCATTCTCAGTTTAACAAATTAATTCCAATGTAGAGACTTCCAGCTCATTTAAAGTCTTCATAGCACTATTTCCCCTCCAGCCTCTCACCTTACTTTCTGTTCATAGTAAGTATTTTGCTTAGTAGGTTCAAGTCAATTGGCCAGGTTAAAAACAACAACAAAAACAACCATGAACCAAACCAAACAAAAACCACATACACACACACAAAAAAAAAACCTTATCTTAGTTGACTGTCAACTACTGATATCGCTTTTTTTTTTAACATGAAGTGTTTAAATTTCCTTGTGAGAAAAAAAAATAGACTAAGTAAAATATTATTTCTGGTGTGACTGACCTACTAATGAATGCTCCAAAGTCTCCTTGTTCAAGACATGACTGCTGTGTTTTTGAATCTTATTTCAGTACCTTGTTTCAATAAATTTGAATCTAACTTCATCTTTTATGTTTGTAAAATATAAAAGGAAATATGAAATGCAATTATCATTCTATGATTAGCCAATTAAGTGAAATAATTATTGTCAAATTAAAATTCCAGAATTCAAACAGTCCCTTAAATAATAATATAAATATTTTGTCATTGATATAAAGCCTAATCCTGCCAGCTAGAGTAGTTCTTTTGCAGATTTCCATAGGGTTTTTGTTGCTGAGCTTATTATGACATTATACACAGATTTGTTTTTGATATTTTACCTTTTTAACTTGTCATGTTTTCCTCATCACTTGTGCGTAACTAACTCAAATCCTAAAAGTTCTTTAATCTATGTCTTTGACTTGACTTGTTCTAGCCGAATTTTTCACAGAAACTTTCTCTGACACATCATTCCCAGTGTAGAAAAAGAACAGCTTTACCAATCTCAATATATCTTGTGATGAGATTGCTGTTAAATGTAAAACATACACTTAACAGTCATTTGTTTTTAAATTGATGAGAATTGAGCAAAATTTGCAGGGACTGCTATTCTCCCTTTTAGGTATTTTTCATTCAAACCTAAATTAAATGTCAGCTACCACTTTGTAGGTTGCAGTAAGGGGCCTGCTTTCTCTCCCTCTCATCATTAGGAAATTTGTAGATATTCTCTTGTTGAAAATGTTTGGGAGCCTTCCAGAGGTACTGTCTGTACCTCTAGTGTTTTTGAGCCCCTCACTTTGGTTACATTGAATCTGAACAGAGCTAATTTACCTGTGTCAGTTGAAAATATGAGGAAATGAGTGAGCAGTAAGGAACAACATAGGCCATCTCAGGCTCAGCACCAGTCATGCCCCATAACACACGTTTTTTCTCCTGCTTTTCCCTTCCTCAAGTATGATTTTTGTAGTCCTGCTCCCTGACTAGGAACCCAGATCTAGTTTTTGATATCTTCTTCTTCCTCAATCTGAATTACTAAAGTCTAAGTTATATCTGAACAAATTGGTTCTATGTTGCCTGCAGTAGGACCTTTAAATCAACTGTTCATTCAGCATCTTTTAATTCCACCAAACAGCTTATTGTTTTGTTGTGGAAAAGCTGCAGTCTGCCCATATACTTCATTATCTCACATTTCTTACTTCTGATTGACAAGAACCCCTAAAATTTCTCTTGTTATAAGTATATCTGGGCAACTCTCTAGTCTGTATACCATTATCCCTCAATATCCTGAACACAGTAGGCAGCTACAGAATAGGTGAGACTGCTGCTTTTTGCATGCATTACAGTTTTAATCAGGCTCTTCAGTTCTATGCTGAGTTACTTCAGAAATCTGCCACATATGACTTCTTCCATGACTTACAAAAGAGGCACATATTCTAAGTATAGATAATAATTGTACCATTTAAATGATAATACCAAGATGTTTTGTAAAGGGAGGAAATTCATGCAGGGCATTTTTATCATGAACAGCTCTTTCATAGGGCTATCTATCCTCACACCAGATGTCAAATACAAAAAGAAATACTTTGGCATGAATAACAAAGTTCATTTGACTGAAGGATTTACCTCCTAGGAACAAGAGCCTCATAAAACATAAATACTGGGAGCAAAGTGAGCCTCGTAAGGGCTTTTGCAAAAATTAAACCCATAACTTGCCACTAGAAATGGGATATTTCATCTGTTCAATAAGCACTAAAGTTCTCTTTGTTTTTATGGCATCGTAATCTTTGATTACTCTGATAAATATTTGGACTAGACAAAACATTGCAATGGAACTAATCGCAGCTATAAACGAACTGTGTGTAGAAATGAATTGGGAATGCAATGATACCAGCACATTCTATGATTTTATAGAAGTTCAGATACAGAACCACATTATTTAAACTGTCTCATGGCCCCATTCTTTCACATCTCTCTGTCTCCGTCTGCACCTAAGGAAAATGCTTGTTATGGTTGCTGGCTTTGCACAAACATGAATAGATAACTGTACCAGACATGGAGTATTACCCTCCCTCTGCATGACTGGGTGAACGTGAAATACACAACTAAATAGTAGCAAATGTTGGCAAAGAAAAACAATGCAGTCCTGTGCTGAAGACTACATCTGGCTATGCTGAAACCTAGCTAGAGAATTCATGCTATCACTTACAACAACTGTGTACAAACACCCTTAGTCTCAAGGAGGAGATCCTTCCCCATCCCTTCAACTCACCTGCAATATCCCTTTGTTTTGGTTTTATTGCTCAGAGAACAGACTGGTACCAGTAAGTAACGCTGAACAAACTGCTGGCAGATTACGTGCACATTCTTACTCCACTTGTTGCTTAAGATTACAGTTCTTTTTCTCAATACTTACTATTACAGCACTCTGAAGGAATATAAGACTTGCCTAGAAAGGCTTGAGGCATGTCTTATTTTTTCATGTTGTTAAGACTATTCAGTGCTACTTAATCTTTTACAGTAGGAGAGGGAATCCCTGTGTCATTCTGAGCACCATGCAGTGCTCAGATGCCAGGGGCCTATATTCCGCCCACAGTTCAGCTGGGGAAGATCTGTAGTCAGAAGATCAACTCAAGAAGCATTTTCCAACACCTAGAACTGCTTTTTATAACTCAATCTAAGGAAAGTGATCTGACCTCTTTGGGGGCTAGAAAATGTCAACATGAATACTTTCAAATGCAAATGCTTTTCTCCACCCAATTATATTCTAAGCAGATGCAATAATGTAAATAAAGTTCAAGCACAAATCATATCTAAAAATGTTAGCCCAGTGGTGAAAGTCATGCTTAGTGTAGCCTCAGCAACATTTATGAAGTGGTAACAAGAATATATTTGAATCAACGGGCTGCATATTTATATCACTGATGCAATGGTGTCATGTACTGTCACATATTTCTAACATATTACTTCTAACAGCTGAAGTCTGCGTTTGTTTCCAGTTGACTAAACTCAGAACAACTGAAGCAAAGCCAATGGAGATACTTCAGATGTCACTGATTGGAACAAAGAACAGGAATTTGCACTTAGCATTTATATAGTCTTTTTCATCTTCAAAGAGCATCACAAACATCAGCTACTTCTAATTCTCTCACAATGACCTTCATGCTAACCTTTTGGGATAAAAGTAATATGTTATAAGAAAAAAAAAAATTGACACTGTGTGTTATCAAGCATACACCAAGCCTCAGATGCGTAAACTATATCTGCCTTGACCTCTACCTCTGCCTCATGGTAGGCTGTACCTCATCAAGAATATATGGCCTTTTACTATGACTCAGGTAGTATTTCACCATGCAATGCATTCTGCTAACATTAGATGATGGTAATAATCCTTGAATAATAGTTTACTACAATAGGGGATACAGTAATTCCTTTTTAACAGACATCAAAAAATTGCTGAAAACCGTCACAGGGCAAGGCAGGTACATATCTAGGTTAGACGTCAAAATTCTGTAGCTTTGAATTTCTACTTTGCAGTTATTCTGGGATTTCCTTTTTTATTATTATTATTTTTTATTAATCACCTTCTGATTCAGATTAGGAATTTCATAAGACTTTTAGAAAGCTTTCTCAGAAGCAGCAGAAGCATCCTCTGTATGCATCAGTTCTCTCTCTCCCCCAACCCAGATGTGCAATTCTGATTATCAATTTTGTCTGTCTCTAAGGCCAGAATCGTGAGTAAGTTCCTTATGTTCCAGTTGCTTGTGCACTTCATACAGAGGAATAGATCGAAGCAGGCAGTACTCATTTTCATGGTGACCCAGAATAGCTATTGTTATAAGAACACCTTTAATCTCCTGTTTCTGATTTTGAATTGAATTCAAGTGGGGAGAGATGAAAGAAAGTGTCTCACAAATCTGTTACTACAGCTGGTACTTCTTAGTTTATCATATGCTAGCTTTAATTCACTTTGATTCTTAGAATTATTGCTTCTATTTCTTAATTTGACAACCAGGCATTTTTTGCTACTTTGTGAGAGTGAAAAAGCCCTCCCCTCCTACTTTAATGTAGCTACTTCCTCAGGGAAAAAATAAAGTTACTGCATTATGCTATCAATGTATGAATTTAACTTCTCCCTTGGTAAGTTTTCTTATAGAGTGCACAGATAAGCAGCTAAATAACACTTCATTACTTACAATTAAGGAAAAGACTTACAAAATAAACTGAAGAGTGAAAGAAGGATCAGGGTCATGCTGATATGAAGGGAATCAGTTGCACTGCAGTCCATTCTGGATTTCTTGCAGGAACACACTTGTAATTTCAGTTCTGTGTTGTTAGTCAGAGGTGGTTTTCCAGAATCTGTCACTGAGATTGGGATGTTGTAATTGGCCTTTTTCAGGTTTTGAAGCAGGACGACCTGGGCATGAGTATCTGAAAAGGATCAGGAGGTAAGAATTAGCCAAATAGTAGTCACTTGGGTAAGAAGAGGAATCTGTAAACAGTATCAGATATGCCACAGTTACTCATGGAAATTAAGAAGAAAATGAGAGCACTCTAAGAAAAAGATTAGAGAATTGAACTGAATTGAAGAGAACTGTACTTCTTACATAAAGAAGAGGCAGTTACAGAAATTCTTTCAGGGGCTTACAGCTAATTGCAAACATATTCCAAACCCCATCAAAAGAAAGACTTTCAAGAGTCCCTTTTGTTTAAATATATTATTTGGTCTTCAAATTATTGGCAGAGTTTACTGTGGAAATGAATATACTAAAGAAATGCTAAGGCATGTCATCCCCAAAGCAACATGAGAGGGAAGAACTTATCTATTTGCCAAAGGAAAATTCCCTTCTTGCAAGGAAGCACAGGTGAAACTGTTTAACTGCTTCCACAATTTCACTAAGGCAGCAGTGAAGGGAAATAATGCCCCTTCAGATCCACAGTTCTGCTTCATCTAAGCAACAGTGAGACTTAACAGCTCTTAGTAGCCAGGTGTGCTCTTTCAGGAGGTTTAGCACAGAGTGGTTTCATCACTGGCAAACAGGGAAACAGCAAAGAAAATGACTCCTTCACACTGTCCATGATAACCTTCAGGCAGGCATAGACATTTTTAGTCCTTTCTAAGCAGAATATGAAATGAGTTGCTAAAAGTCCAGAGAACAGTCTTGCTGAAAGAGACATGGGGAACATCGAGCTTAACATAAGCAGTGTGCCACTGCAACGATTGAGACAAAGTGGATCCTTGGCTGCATGTGTAGGCACATCACTAGCAGGGATAGGGATGTGATCATCCAACTCAGTGTCAGGCCACTCATGGTGTACTGTGTCCAGTTCTGGTCCCCACAATTCAAAAATGCTCTTACTGATGATAGTATATATATCCAGTACATTTGGGTATTGTATTTGTGAATTCTAAAGTTCAAATACATGAAATCATGGAGTTTTTCAGGTGTACTGCTAAAGCCCATGCAAAAGATCCATGTTGTCCTATAGCAAAGCTTTGTGCATCCCTTGCAATCAAATTCCATGGAAAAAAAAATATGGTAACCTTTACAAAATTATAAGTCATCAGTAGACATTCTTTAAAGCAATACTAAAAGAGAAAAGTTTGGACGATGTATTAAGAAGAGGAGAAAAAATCTTGTGTAAGACAAAATGCAGACAAACTATTAGTATTTCCCACCAGGCAGCTGGTCCTAGAAAAAAACACTGGACAGCAGCAGTAATGGATTCATCCTGCAGGACTTCCATGCACTGCTGCTGTTGAATTCACATAATGAACAACCTCAAGGTGATTATACTGTGAGTTAGAGGCAAGAAGACTGAATGCATAAGAAAAATAAATAAATAAATACATACATAAATAAATAAACTTACTGTTAATCTTGCTGATTCTCCACAATTTTTCTGGGCCGGATTGCTTACTCAGTTCAAATTTAAATGGATCTGTGTTGGGATGAAGGTCTTTGTCTGATGCTCCTAGTACCACTACTCTGAGATCTTTTGCGTCATCACAGACTTTTGCCAGTGTTGGATAAAGGGATGGGACATTGTCATTGACATCCTCCAAGGTGATGTGTAAAGTTCCTGTACCTGTAGCAGGAGGGTTACCTAAGCAAAGAAAGAACACAAGTGTTTATTAAATCATACTTCATAAACATTTCTCTTATTCTCTTGGCATGCTTGCCAAGGAAAATAATTTTTATATGTCTTCCTTCTTTTACATGAAAACTACTGCTTCAAGATATTGAAGAGTCACTATTGTAAATTGTTGCTATATTTTCAAAATGCACCCTGTCTGTTTCTCTACAGTATGTACAATTATTCTAAGGAAACCTCTGGGAGAATAATATTTTGAAGTCAAAATGAGATTAGGACATGAATAGGTATCTGGAACAGAAGCTGTTCATGGACACATACTGAGAGAATGATAGTGGGAAACATCCCCTATATAGACAGTGTGGTATTAAAAGAACCAATAACAAGACAAATAGGAGGAAAAATGACAGCAGAAGAGAATCAATTTGTATGGTTGGGACCCATAAACAGACCAGGAGCAGATCATTCCTCAACAGCCCTTAGGCCCAACGTTTACTTATGTTGTGAAGTAAAACCTGTCAGCCTGCAACTCTAGAAAATTAGATCTTTTATTTTCCCAGAGCCATCCTGTGCTAGCAGTGGAGTTTCAAGCTTTCTTGAATTATTTGCCAGGCTGTCTCAGCCTTGACCTGAAAGATCCAGTTTCAGAGGTGAGGATGGTGTTTATTCACCATGGTACCAGGACAAGCCTTTACACTGAGGCTGTGACTGACAAACCAGCCGTGGCACTGGAAGTGTTTGTAATGGAGACATCTGCCCACTGGGAGCCAGACTGATCCAAGCACCTCATTTCACAGAGGTCAGAGAGGAGCTGACAAGTGGTAATAACTTTCAGTCACTACAGATGTGTGCCATGGTTGAGCCAGTAACCTACTGATTTTGGTCTAAATATCAAAATTGTATTACAGATCCCTTTGCTATCCCATTTGGATTGATCTAAAAGTTTTCCAAAAGGACATTTTTTCCTTCATTATATACCATATTTGCTAATTTCCCACTTTAAATGCTAAACTTACTGAAGAGTTGTTTGTGTTGCTCATTTCACTGGTTTACTATTCAAGATCTGTAATCTCTGCACTTCCCTTACCTATAAACCCCTCAGCAGGTAGAAAGGATTCAAGAGATTGTTCTTAACCTGTAAGGCAGTACTGCAATGTGTGACAGTGGTTTTGAGTTTATCATTGAAAGAGGTACACTTTAGCAGCCCACCAAACTATGGAATTACTGCTGCACTGTGAGTGCATAGCAAGGGAGTAGTAAATACTCTGTGGTCTGGATCTGATAAACTCCTAACTGTAACAGAATGCAATTAGTCCTTTCAAATAACAAATGTTACTAATGGTGACACTTCATCTGTTTCATGCACACATAAATGCATAACAAAGACAGAATTTTCATAGTTCCTTAGCTCCCCCCCATCTCTCACTTTGTCATCAGGAGGTTTAGGGTTGAGTTCTTTTTAATGAAAAAGAAATTATTTTTCACTTTTTATTGGACTAATTGAATTTGCAGAAAGACTCCAATACATTTTTTGTTCTTGATATATTATTAAGTAAAGTCATACAGCAGAATGGATGAAAAGACATTCGAGTATTTGAAATATGATCATAAAAGCCAGCCTTTCATGCACTTAATTAAACTGCTGTCTTTAATTTTGAATGCATTATTTCCACACTGGACTGATAATGTCATATGCACTGCCCTTCTTATCTTTCTCTGAAGTCAGTAATATTAAAATCTGCCTTTTGAAATTAAGAAGCCAACAGCATTATGAATGTACTGTTATTTTGTCAAATGCAGATATGGCTGCATTTTTTTCTGCTATGTTAATGTTTCACTATCTTTATATGGCTTATGGGCCAGTCAACTATTACGCACAAATAAGGAGAAAGGAAATTGCTTCTGTCCATTTCAATGACTTATTCTCTGGTTGTTTTATTTCTAATGATTCAAACAAAATCTTTCAGTGATTTATAAAGTCTTCCAAAAGAAAAAATAAGCTAATGTCAAGGTCATAAACTGATGCTTGTTAACATGCATGTCATAAAAAATGCAACAAAAAATGAATCAAGGAAAAATGGTCACAACATATCCATTGGGAATATATGACTTTTATAAATTTGACAGTAATATGCCTTTGAAATAAGAAACACTCAAAAATCCCATGATCTCTAGACAGCTCTAGTTTTGAAATGAAAGAGTTCCTTAGCATATTTAAATTCTGAAATAAAACTTCTAATTTTTATTGTAAAACTTTAGCTGAAAGGATAATTAAGGCTCAAACCAAGGGCTCAGTCTGATAACCCTTGGAAGCACCTTTACAAAAGAGCTCAGCTCCCATTTTTGCCACTGAACTGGCTATTCCTACTGAGGCTGAATTCTTTGAACCTGCAGGCACTTAGAATCATTTGGGACAGAGAAAATTTCACATTCCTCCTAAGGCTCCCACAAGTGGCATAGCAGTGAACACACTATAGCATATGAATGAAATCTCATCGTGTTACTCATTACTCACATATGTAAAAGCTGCTAAACAGACTGAAGGATGGCTAGTTTGGATACTGAAAGAAAATCAGAGCTTGGTATTGAATCCTGATTTTAATAATCTAGGTCAAAACTGAGAACCTTAATGAGTAATCTTCAATGAGACAGTAATGCAGGTAAGGTCTTCCAAGTTAGTTACGGTCTGTGAGACTGAAATTGTGGTTGGGAACACTAAAAATGTACAGATTTGTCTTAGATCATGCTGCAATTGGAAATCTATGATACATTATCTGAATTGCATTAGGACTGTTAATGTCTTCATATCCTAGCATTAGACCACATAAAAAGCTTCTGATAGCAGTCTTCAGTTCAGCAATAGCTACTGCTGTTGTAAGATGCAATGAGCAAAAAATAGACTAAAAAAAGTAGTTCTATTTCATGAGTTAGATACCACCTTAGAATATGATGGGATCTATTGTCTGTGGATCAGAATCTGTAATGGAAAGAACTGTTACTAGAAGATCTAGATGTTAAATTTTAGTGCTATCAGCATAAATGACTGTGTTGCTACCTTTACTTTAAAGAACAGTATCAAAAGAAATATTATAGAAAAATATAATGTGTATACTTTTATTTAGTTGTATTTTAATGAAAAGCTAGGCAGAATCATATCAGAATTATTAGTATAATGTCTTGAGATATGAGCCCTCTATAGAAAAACCTGGCCAAGAAATTTGAAAACTAGCGTTCAGCTTTGGTCCAGAAAGTTCCCATAGGAACAATGATGGCATTTAGACATCTAACTACTCAAATGAGGCTGCGAATCAGGTAGTTAGATTCTTAAAAGATACCAATTATGGACAGCGATGGCCATGGACTAAGATGACATTTCTCTGAACTATCAAGACTTGCATAAAATGGCATGTCTAACAAGCAATCATATGGTTGAATGGCTGATGATGCATTTAATCTGAGCATAACATTTTTATGGACATGAAGAGACATTTCATGTTCCCCTTTCTAATTTTCTTACAGAGATGTGATGTTGTTGTATACAGATTTCTAATATGGCTGAACTATGCTTCCTGAAATTAAAGATGATATTTGGACTGTTTTGAAACTGAATTAAGATATTCCTCATCAGTGTATCTTCCAACAACAACTATTTTCATTTACTTGACATGACAACAGAAATACAGAGTTGGCAAACACCACGCAGGAAGTGAGACTTTCAAATATGCCTAAGCACAGTAAGAAACCGAACATCTTTAGAAGTCAGGGAAAGTCAAGGGCTTAATTTTTGGGGGTATCCAAAGGAAATGTCATGTGACTGAGGATTGCCTGCATAGCATCCTATTTAATTGCACCTGAATTTCTATCCTACAGTTCGTATCATAAAAGTTTGATAGACGGTTCCATGCTGCATGAGTAAGTCCGCAATCATGTCCAAATGTCTCACCACACTTTGTGTAGACATAGCTACAGAAGCTTTAAAGTAGTCAGTGAAGATGTTAATAGCTATGTAGCATCAAATCATTTATATGAAAGTTGGTTTTATACGATGTTAACTCAATACGTGACTTTCATGAGAGCATTTTGAGTTCACACATTTGTTTCACTCAATGCTAAGGAAGCCCTGGGAAACATACCACTGGCTGTACCAGCATGTGGGCCATGCCAGCCTGACATTTTCACATGCAATGGTGTTTTCCTCCATTAACCGAGCAATAACAACAAAAATAACACTGGGAAAAACTAATTAGGCACTTCACTGTTGGAACAGTTTTCATGTTTAGACCCTACATTCACTTCTAGGAGTAGGGCTGGGCGTGCAGTGGTTAAGCATAGACATCCATTTACACTGAATTGTCGGCATGTACTTACAGGAGCCAGCTAGAATGATTGTTCTAAAATGGTAGAATATTTGCAAGATGGAAACGTTGTTTAAATGCAACATAAACAAACACACACACAAACAAAATAATGAAAGATTTAGTCCTTTTCTTCCAGCTTTCCTATTTTCAAGTGCCAACATTAGCCTAAATGACCCTGAATACGTTATACAAGCATTCAAAAACATACTCAGAACTTAGAAAATGAACAGTTCGGGACATCTGAAATTACGGTGAATTTAGATTATTCTTGAAAATGTTCTTAAGTATGTATCCAGGTAAAACAATTACTTGAACACTGCTACTTAAAATGATATTCTTCAGTTAGCAGGCCTCTAAAATCAAATAATTAAACCTATATTATCCATCCTTCATTAAGCTTTGAGTTCTGAATTTTATTTTGTTTTTTTAATTCCAAAGTCCCTCTTTGGAATAACCGAGATATATATCTTCTAGAATTGTGTTTTTAAAATATATATATTTTTTAATTTGTAGATTTAAAGGATATTATTAGCTAAACAAATTGGATATAACAACATTTTTTCAGCTAAACTGAATTTCATTTGTGAAAACCAACATGAAAATCTTCAAGAAATATTTTCTCTTTGAGCTTGACTTTTTTTCTCGTTTGACACTAAACTTGATTTGATCTAAAGCAGAACAAGTTGCACAAGGGATAAACAAGTATTATCAAACACAAAAATAATTTTCCACATGCTATGTGAAAGGTAGCCTTTGCTAAATCAGATGAAAGTCAGTTTATACTTGTACATAATACAATTTGTTTTGTGGTGCGGTTAAGAAACAAAGGATTGATAATCAACTACCAAAATCCCAAGACACAAAACATAAAGAGTTAAGGCATAAGAATACATGTTTTTACTTAAGCTTGGAAAGTTCACCTAATGGCATCAAAAGCTAAATGTATAAATTATTCTGTTTATAAGACATTAATGTTTTATATCTTGGTCTTTACAGCAAAACAATATTTATAGAACTGCTTTTACAGAACAATGTTTAATTAAGAATGATTAGGTAAAAAAGGAATTTAATTCAAATTAATATACCTTCTTTTTGAAGAGCATTGGAGATCAGGGATTCTGGTGGTATTTATCAAATTTCCAAAGAAGAAAAATCAACTGCTTTAAAGAATCCAGTGGCTACATATATGTAGATCTAAGCCATAGTACTGCTAGAAGCTAGAACAGTATTTTAGGAAGAATAGAGCATGAACTGTCCCTTTCTATATGCTCATTATGAATGGTAAAAAGATTTCTGCACTATTTTGTTCTTACTGAATTAAGCTTCCAGAACCATCAAATTAATACATATTATTTATGTCCTTCTATGTCATGATGCAGAAATTACAAGGCCATTTAATTCCTAGAGCAAGTGGTTTGTCCTCTGCCAAATCTGTAGGGTATCCATTGCCATACAGATTTTCTCTCAAGCTGATAGAATGGAAATTATTTATTTTCAGTTTTGCTATTTATGGTTTATCATTTAGCAGTGTTTTTTAATCTTGCACTATCATTTATTTAACCCACAAAGACTAATTTTTTTTTATTTTTGTATTTTTTCCAGATGCTACTTCTTAGCTGGCTAACAGTTAAATGGATACAGAATGAGAAGGTAGAACTGTTTGAGCAATTACAGTAAGAATAATTTTTCTTCATATTTGAGCAGAAAAAAAGCCTTTGAGAATATGAGTTTTCTAATTTCTGGCACAATTACCTTTCCTCTGACCCATCATGAATAAAGCTTTCTCTCTTTAAACTTCTATAAACCATATTTGAATCATAGTCATATCAAGGTCAATTTGGAACAACTATAATGATGTCTACAGAATTTCCTTCATTTTACTCCCATGTAACTAACTATAAATTGTAGAACTGCCTACGATCTCTCCTTGGATGTGTTTTTTTCCACCAATTTCTCTATTTTCATCTTCATGTATACGGGAAGGAGAAGCTGTTTTGTTGTATTCAATAGGGCAAGAAAAGAGGAGAACAAAGAATGAAAGGAACATTGTAGAAATTTCCAAAGTGTTTGGAGGGAGCTATGCATTCAGACTGTGCAGTATGTGGTTAGACTATGTAACATGCTCTCTCTTTAAGTGATTATATTTCAGATATAGACTGTGAGAAATAATGGTTCATGCTTTATAACAATACTGCTATGAAAATTTAACTGAAATTTCTGAGTCTCCTCCCTCATCATTCTCTTTTTCCTCCATATGCTGTTTTTCTAATCAGAAAACGTGTACATGCTTGGTGATTTGGCAGCAGGTACTCTCTGTGCAGGCATAAATCCCATTCAGGAAGGCATATTCCAATACTTTTCGTGTTCAAGCTGAATTCCATTAATGGTTCAACTAAAGTAAATGGAACCAACAGTGGGAAGATACTAAGATATGGATGTGCTGCTCAGAATCTGACATAAATGCCACATGCTGACACTTTCTATAAAAGAGGTCCCAAATTTCCCATGAGCTGAAATTTCCTATTTTAAAAATATGCATTGGTATATTGATTTTTTTGATTTATAAAATAAATAATTGCTAAAAGTTGCAATCCTTCATTCATTCAGATAATATATGCAGATCCTATTTTTGAGTAATTACATTTCAAAAGAGCACAGCTCTTTCAGCATATTGAATTGCTACTGACATATGCCATCCGTCTTAAATACTGTTTTCAGCATTCTAATTTCTTTTTCTAATCATGAGTCCATGATGACAAATTAAAACAATATTTTGTGTGCGATTCATATTTTATTGAAATTTAAAATGGCAAGAAAAGGATGAGTATTCAGTTTATTTTCTCTTCTCAATTAATACAGCAATTAAGATAAGGAGTATAAAACTGGCTTAATTGGGTAGCCATGGCAACTAATTGCCTGATTTCTTCAAAAATAGCATGTTTTAGGTGGAATCAATCTGTGGTAATTTAATTACGTACATATGAAGCAAGAAGACAGGTTAGATACATGTAAGGAAAAATTCTGTTTCCAAATTGTTACACATCTTTGTTACTCCATTTTTTTCTAGCTGTTGTCTGTTTCTGTTAATTACCTGTACTACAGAATGAAAATTTTTCCTTTTAACAATTAGGAGTATCAAGAAGAGCACAATGAATGACTGAAAGTAGTTCACATGGTACCCAGAAAAAAGGAAAAAAGTGAAAATTAGACTCTGAATCCTTCCTCATTTTCCTTAGAATGGCAAACTGGCTACAGTCATGGAACCAAAATTCCCTTTTTAAATATAAATCAATAAATAAATAATGACCAGTGCAACTCGAGGCAAACACTGAAATCACTCCAATATAGATATAACTTCTTATGGCTTCTTATAACTTATTGTTTCATGTATAGTCCATGAAATAGAGATTACTGCTCCTGAAGCTGATTTCCTGCAGCTCAACCCTCCTGTTGGACATCCTGCCTATACTAGGGATGGCTGCCATGCAAACACTTATGATGTCAAAAGCTGGGGATGGTGATGCAACACAGGGAGCAAAACACTTTCAGAAAAGAAAAAGATAGTTTTCACTCCTGGGTTATTGCTGTAAGAAACTCTGCTTACTGCGATTTAGTATATCGAAAACTGTATCTATTAAAAACGTGAACCTGGCAGAAGCTGGCTCACTGGCAATAGATGAGAGTTTCTGTCTCAGTGGAAGAACACTGCTAACTTACTTGTGCCCTGCCCAGGTGGCATCAGAAGAGGGAAGTAGAGAACTGTATTTAAGCCAAGTCAGCAAGACTGGGCATTAGTTTTTCAGCATTTTTCACCAGCAGCTTACATACCTGAACGGCATAGGTGTTTTTTCCATGTATTATGCAAACAAAGGTAACCAAGGTTTTTCTTCTAAAGAGATGGAAAAGACTATACAATGGGAACATTAACTAGGATATTGTGCCTCACTACAATAACATTGTTCATTAACTTAAGACTGTTTGAATATATATCGTTATTCCTTCCTCCCTCTTAAAGAAAAGGAGAAACCATAGTTAGCTTTTTTTTTTCTTCTAGATTTCATACATCTTCCAGATTATTTTTTAGCTTCCCCTCCATAATACTAATGTTTTTCTCCTCCCTTATGTTTTCTAAATTCTAACGTAAACTCTCAGAATGTAGGTGAAAAATGGACCCTTCCTGCAGAGTCTTTTAGCATGACTGACCTTATGAGAAAAACATAGAGACATACAGGTATTCTGCTTTATGAGTCCTCCATATACTCCATAATGTGCTGCCATATGTAGGATGACCTTACAACATGGTTACACAGCAGATCTCCTGGAAGGTCTGATGCAAGCAGATTTCTCAAATTGAAATGACTTCTTGCCTTTATTTAATCTATACGAGTTTTACAAATACACTCCCAGTAATTGCACTGTATTGTGGTGATATTGCATTGTTTTTACTGATTAGAATAATGAATTCAAGAAATAAAATGATCTCTATTGTTGGCACTTTCGTTAATTGAAAGAAACCTCTGATGTTTTCTAAGTTTGCATAAATATGACTTTGTCCCATTATGAGCTCATTCTCAGATTAAACACAGTTCATGACACTTCAATGTATTAACTCTGCTTCATGATATTTCCTACCATTATTTAATTTCTTCTTTAATAGACCAGAGACTCTATGTCCACACAAGTATTTAATAAAGAGTTTTCAAATTCTAAAGACACTACCTTGACCTTTACTGAAATCAAAAGTACAGAGCAAATTAGGATATTCATTCCAAAAAGTCCTTTTTAACATAAAATTTCCCTCAATAAAAGGTCAAACTTTATTATCTATAAAATTAATACCGTGTCCATCAAACTTGCTATTACACATTGTTTCACTTGTGTTTGGGAATGTACAGGAACCTTTAGATGTTTAGAGCAGAAGTAATGTAGTTCATACTTACTTAGCTACATTTCAGTTAATTAGACAATGCTGAAAAATAGCATCAAGTTCAAAAATAATTTTGTAAACAACTGTATTACTTACTGCAGTAAAATGACTCCATTTAGAGTTGACTGACAGTAAAGAATGCTTTTGTGATTTACTGAAAAAAAGATATATGGATTTATATAAAGAACTACCAACCATGAAGCTCCTGGTTTTACTTCTGACAGAAATCTTCAACATTTTACAAATAAGAAAAATGCCCCAGCACTTGTCCCCTGCACTGAAGTGTAATAACCAGAAGCTAGTGTCTGATGAATCCAGTGACAGATTCTCTGTTGACATCAGTGAAATAGTATGAAAAAAGTATCACTGTAAATTTTGTTTTCAACTGTCTCATTTCTTCAAATAAAATAGCACCCAAATGGTATGGTCACGTTAAAAACAGTGACCATATGTGACAAAAAATGTTAAAAACATTTATTTCATAAAAAATGAAATATGATGGGACAACTGGATCCCTTCTGTAATTATATATACTCTATATGCTATGAATACAAATATTGTTAAAAATTCGAGAGGCAGGAGACCTTTTCTCCATTAACACCAGCGACAGGACCCGCGGGAACGGGGTTAAGCTGAGGCAGGGGAAGTTTAGGCTTGACATCAGGAGGGGGTTCTTCACAGAGAGAGTGGTTGCACACTGGAACAGGCTCCCCAGGGAAGTGGTCACTGCACCGAGCCTGTCTGAATTTAAGAAGAGATTGGACTGTGCACTTAGTCACATGGTCTGAACTTGGGTAGACCTGTGCGCTGTCAAGAGTTGGACTTGATGATCCTTAAGGGTCCCTTCCAACTCAGGATATTCTATGATTCTATGAAAATTAGCACGCAACTCACAGACGTTTCCACAGTAAGCATCATGTCTGCAATCCCTTATACTATCAATTGACATTAACACTGCTGAAACTCCTGGCAGTACTGTCAGAAACTGAACTTGGGAAGATGTGCAAGCATCTTCCTCTGGCTTTGCCCATTGAGGCTGGAGCTCCAGAGCAGCTCTTGCTCCTACCAGCTCCCCCAGATATCATTACATAGTTAGACAAATCAACAGTAATTTTTCCAGTTACCAACCTGCTTCTAAGTTTAATGTGTTCTTTGTTAATTAATCCAGGGCTGATACAGACCACAAGGTTAATACCACCTATTTAAGCACTGCTATTTAATGCTATTTCCACATATGTCTGAGCTACATACAGTGAAGTAGTACAATACTCTGAATGATCATTATTAACACCTTAGCATCCCACTACTAAATGCACACTTGTGGTTTCTAATTACTTCATTCAAAGAAGTCAATAATGTTCGAGTAGATCAGCTCCTGTGCTAACAGGATGACCAAATTACAAATAAACACAACAGATGATAGAATTAGATGCTGACCCAGTATCTCAATGGAAGAGGGTTCCTTCCTTTCTAACCCATGTTAAATACCTTCCCTTGTTCTGCTGTTCAGTGCACAGACACCTTTCCCTCCTCTTGTTTTTCCAGAATTTGAATGTTTCCAGGGAAGCGTTCTGGGATTTAAGGGGTCACCTAGCAGTAAGGCTCCTGGCTTGGAATGGATGAACGAGTGTTACTGCCCTGAGAGCACGATAAAGTTCTACCCGAAAAATTATGAAAATCCGTTTTCATTCAGACCAATTTCCACAGTAAGAAATATTCAACTTTCTGTTCCACATTTTCTCTTGAGGATATTTGACTCCACTTTTAAACAGGAAGCAAATTTGTCCTTCTGATAATGCCAAAAAAATATTATCCTGACTTTTTACACTTATCCTAAGACATTTCCCAGTGTACCCCATTTTATAGATGCATTTAAAAGATTTTTATTCAATAGCAAGTAAAAACAGAAATAAGTTTAGAGCTACATTTTTCTATGAAAATTTCTTAAGACAAATATGTATATGAATAGATAAGTAAATCATCGTGTCAGCAGATTTTTTTTCTTTTATATTGAAGATAATACTTTCTTTTTCCTGTCAGGCCCTGCAAATGTTCCCTGAGTCATGTGGTTACAAAAATATAGAATTGCCCTCCTAAAAAGAACATTTTACAATTCATCACCAGGACTAAACCAGCTGCAGCTGTGAAAAAGTGTTAACATATTAGCTGTTATATTGCAGACAAATCTTTTATTTATTTTGTGCCGTCAGCTCTAGAGATTTGCAGAAATGCTCAGGATTTTCTCTTTCTTTCTGTGCCACTGAAGTCTCTTTCTGAGTTTTCACTAGATACTTTAATTTTGATTATATTTGACAGAAGGAACTTTAATCCATGTAATATGTAAAAAATACTGCATTTTAACAAGGGCTTTTACTTATGTTTTTATTGCCACTGTCATTGCATAGAATAGAATTCAGCATATCAGGGATGGGTTGTTATTGGTATTTAGGAGCCCGAGGCTTACTAACTACGCAAATATTGTGAAGAAATTAACTCTGAAAAAGATTATTTATAACTTTCCAAGAATGTTCATATACTATTTCCATCTCATTTCCATCTCATATTGAGATCTCAGCATAGGAATATATGTGTGAGACATAGCCTTAAAGTGGTTCTAAATTTAAAGTTTTTTTTTCTGTTTTGCCACAATGACCTCTGATACCGTTAGGTGTCTGCTTACCAAAGTGCTGAATCATATACTTACTGTTAATGTGCACATTTTGAAGATGAGCTTTCAAACAGGGAAAAAAAAAAAAAAAAAGTCATATACTTTAATGAATACAATCCATAATAGTTACTCACCACTGTCTATTGCCAGAAAGAGAGCAGTGTATATGTTGTCCTGAACGTAAGGTGATTCCCGATCCAGGATAGCAGTGGTGCCAATGGTACCATTGGTAGGGTTAATTTCTAGCCAGCCTGCTGGATCCTTATAAACTGAGTACCTATATAAAAAGATAAAAGTCATTAACAAATTATATATCTAGATATAGACTAATTACATTACTACAAAAGAATATGTCTTTGCACTCACTGGCTTTTATGAGGTAGATCTCTTAAGGCTTAAAAAATACAACTTAAACCTTGTGCCTTCCTTTGAGGTGGATCATTACTGTTAGGCTCATTTGAAAGAGAAAGGTAGAAAAGTTTGTGTCAATGTTTTTGGGTACAGATGCCCCAAAGCTTCGTACAGAAATCAATATTTGAAACATTACATATGACCTGTTTCCTACTAACAATCTTTGGAGTGATACGTAGAGTACCTAACCACTTTCAATGGACTTCTGCAACAACAGGGGTATTTACAGACTTTATAAATTCTCTCACAGTATTTTTCCAGACTCAAAATTTTGTTTGGACAACCAGTTTTATTTTTTATTGCCTGAGTGTTTTTCATTTTTCTATTAAAATTTTTATCTCGGGCGGTACTGAAGATGCTATAAATGGTGGTGTGCAGTATCAAAAAGAGAGTTTTGATTCATTAGATATAACGCAAGAGCTGGTTACATGCAGACCCCTAATTTGTACACGTTTGATTTGCAGTTTGTAATCCAAAGTTACCTGCTTCTAATGGTTTCATTTAGATGCTCAGAGTCTTGGAACAATTCAACCACATGTGTGTTATTCAAACAAGGATTTGAAAATGCTGTCTGCCCAGATCCTGTAACATAATTCACTGCTGTGCTTTGTTTGCAGTCATCAGCACAAATATTTAGACCCCACTACTGGAAATACTTAGATTGCGAACTTTATGCACTAAGAACTGCCCTATTAGACTGAAGTAATAAACGTAGGAATGTTCTGATTCTATACTGAGTTAAAGATATTAAGTCATATAACAACACAGAGATGAATGAACTGGCACCAATTCCCTCTCCAATTAAATTTTTATTATTTTAAACAAAACCTCCAATCATATAGTCAATACTTACTATAATAACCTTTTAACCTTTTTTGTAGTGAATTGTTACAGGTCATGAACAGCCATAAAATCTTCTACGGATATTTTAAATAGTAAATAATTGACATGAAACCTGTTACTATTTAATGAGTAGGTGCCAAGCCAATACCTTTCATGTGAAAGGTGTCCTATGTGATAATGCTGCGAAAAATAATTTATCAGTGCAAATATCTCCCGAGAGAATAATCAAAACTAACAGATTGTTAGAAGGGGAAAAATAAAGTAGGTAAAATGAAATAAAATGGCAATAGGTAGAAGAAAGGAAAATTTGCAGGCCAACAAAGACATGGTCTCATTGAATTCCTATTTCAGAAGCTTGATTTGGTCTCTTGTGTGCTCTGAAAAGGTAAAAATAAGTGGTGGTGAGTTACTAAATCCGCGTAACAAACTGTAACAAACCTTTTGGAGTTCATGAGAAAAAGAGACAAACACTAAAAACAGTTGGCTTGCTTATGCTCCCACAGAAGTCACTCAGAGTTTCTCCACTGTCTTCCCCAGGAGCAGAAATCGTCCCCATAGACGTTATATGAAAAAGAACCAAACACTAAGACTTTCCATCAACCCAACATGTTCTTCCACTTAACTATGTAAATATTAATCAATCCAGGAGCTTTATCTTCTGTAAAAACAAATTGCTAGAATAGTAACAATGCAGATCATTATTTCATTTCACTTCTTTGTTTCTTTTTTATTGTTGTTTTTATAACTTTGCAACAAAGGTATGCACAAAAGTATGGAATCAGGGCAGCCTAAACAATTCGTAGTCTATTGTAAAACTGCGAATTCTCAATTAACCCTGAAACAATTTAAGAAGATTCAACACTTTTAAAGTAATGAGAATTTAAAATGGATTGTATTATCTTCCCTGATTGCTTTACAAAGCACTGATGGCTGTGCAAATAAAAAACTGAATTGTATAACCTGTGATTTGGCACAGGATATTGTGAAAGTAGTACTTTGTCTTTCCTACCACATTTTTTACTTATTGTAAGTATATTGTAGTACAGATGATTATTCTTTTTTTTTTTTTTTTGAGTACTCTGCTAGAAAAAGATTTAGAATAGACTCATTAAGAAAAGCACTATTAAAAAAAAAAAAAAAAAAACACAAAAAAACCCACAGATATAGAATACAGAGCTTCACTTTTTACGTTTAACTGTAGTGAGACCTATTTGTATGGCAGTATTGAAAAACAGACCATTTTTTAGGTGGTTAAACATAAATGCTTGTGCCTACTTGCACCCACTCAGTTTTTGAAAATCATAAGCACGTTGATAAGTCTGTATGGATGTATACAGGACTGTGTTCTCTGGAGTGCCAATTACTGCTTATTCTGGACTTTACATTGCACTAGTGAAATTTAGTGCTGCTTTGTGAGGTTTCTGTGTTTTGTTGTTTAGTTTTAAAACATGTCAACACATGACAGTCCCCAAGGTTTTATGTGAACACCAGGACACGAGTAAGTGTTGTTGTTTGTCAAGCCTATTTTGTTTGTCATCTCCTTGCACTATGTTCATGCCCTGGCATTATATGTAAGGCAAGTATTGCAAAAGAAGCAGAAAAAAAACACAACAATTCCCTTAGACTGGGATCATCTACTGCAAAACATTAGGTATACATTTCAGATACAGACCTACAAACAGATGCAGAGAGGCTATAGCTGCAGAACAACAAAATACAAATCAAAATATGCACTTTGCCTATTCAGTGCAGAACTAAAATAAAATAGCATATATATGGAAATAATTTAAAATGTTTAAATGTCATCATCTCCTTCCTGTAATACAGGTAAGTCATTCAGAGAACACCTCCTGGGGTTGCTAGCAGACGTGCATGGTGGTTGTGGCTGGCAGCTTGATTAGCACAGAAGACTCTTCACAGAACAGTGTTGATAATATGGACACGGAAATCTAATCAGAGTCACAACCTTGCACTAGACAAAAAAACAATTTCACAGCCAACAATCAAATAGCTCAGGGGGTCAAAGGAGAGCAGCCAGGCAACTAGGCACAGAGCCAGATGCTGCTTTTGACTTCCAGAGCTTGGTAGTTGCCAGACTTTTCCCATGTGGAGTCAAGGGGTCTTGGCTCCTATGTTTTAACAGAAAGAGAAGGAAGGCAAAATGAAGCATTTTGAACATACTGAGTATCACCACAACAGAAAAAATCAGTGCCAAATCTGTGCTGAATGACACATCTGTGCCAGCTTGTTGTGCAGCATTGACAGGAGTTAAGGTGAGCGATCTGGAAAGGCTCGTTGGGGTGGAGGTTCTCCAGCCTTGTGCATCTGGATATTGCTCAAGTCGCCTTCCACAGAGACTCTCTAACCAACAAGATGCAACAGAACAGAAGTGGTACAGCAGTACTGGCCGCATGAAATATCTACCTGAACCTGCAGTTAGGCTTTGTACTGCTGACTGCAGGCATTAAGATGCCACTGTAGTAGACTACTGGGCAAGACTGTTATAGCATGATTAGGACCTGGAGATTTGTTCTCCCAAGTCCTGGTGCTGTCACGATGGAATCTGGGAAGTCATTTAATTCAAGCTACACACCCAATTCATAGCGGTAAAATGGTAAGGATGTAATTCTGCCTTGAAGAGCTTTTAAAAGGATAACATCTGTAGCTGATTGCTAAAGGACAATGAGAGACATCAAAAGTACTGAGATGCGGAACAGAAAAGAATAATTTGAACAGTTTTCTAAAGATGCAGGGAAATAGTTACTGTCATTTGCAAATTGTATAGTTGCTTTTTTAAGCTATATTTAAAACAGAATTAAACCCAGATGATTCAAAATTAATTCTCTCCTCTGCATACACATGTGTACGCATGTATGCGTGTGTATGCTGACTGGTCCTGGGTGAAACTTAAAGTGTCAAAATATTGATAGTAACCATTTTCATAGCGCTTCAATCTGTTCAATCTTATTGGAGGGAGTCTGTATCAGAAATGTAACAAAGCTTATTCAGACATTAGATTTCCAAATCATATTTGCAACTTTTATGGATCCTGGTCCTGCTGACATAAGGAAAAAAACCAGAGTTGAATACACCCAATATTTCCCCTAAAAAGTATAGGCACATTTGTATTTTGAATGAAAAGCATTCACATTATCCAAATTTCTGAATCCACAGCATTTCACCTACAATTAAGTTACATATTGAAGTTACCATATCTCTCTTGCTCCTGCTGGGACTGTACCGTATAATGACAGTCTCTGAATTTTTTCTATGAGCTCTTCATGAACTACTCAAGTGAAATGATCAGTGGGGAAGGTAACTTGATATTTTCTGTGCTTAAGAGCTCAGCATGAGAACTCCCTTTTGTCTCTGAATGAAATATCCTCTAAATGCAGATATTATGTAATCTTTAAATCAAGAAAATATGAACTTCGTCTCATTATATCAAGTCCACCACCTTTGGAAAAAAATTTACAGGTATTTGGGAGAGATCAATGTAGCAACTGCAGCATAAATATACACACCTATATAAAAACTGTTGTTCTAAGAGAAAGATAAAAAACACTTCTCAAACTGTAAGCGTAACATTGCATATCTGGATTAAAACCATGTGGTGCTGCATATGCTATAGTAGAGATGACATGACGTAGAGCTTTAGAGATCAACCTGTACCCCATCATCATGTTCCATCTTTTCCCCTGTGCTAACATTACCTTTTGCTTGCACAAATTATGGCAGTGTATGGCACCAGAAAGAGCACAAAGGAAGCTCAACTGCAACACAGTGATTCTCCAGATGAAATATACTCTAGACTCATTTATGATGACACATGCATTTTTTCTGCTATTTGACTGTATGATAACAAAGGTAGTCCAGCTCCTATATGGTTTTAGGTTATAAGCTTTGGGAGAGAAACTTACATGTTGTGTATGTATATTCACAGCCTGGCACAGCAGGGTCTCTAATTGCTATCCCACCATGCTGAACACAAACAATAGTAATTCTCTGACATATATTACATCTAATATTCTCTAACCACATTTCTACATTTTCACTTTTTTTTTTTTTCAATGTTTGTGTCAGTAAAGCCATTGGAAGAAATTATTTGGAGGAGTTGTGGGTTTTTTTCAGATATTGAAACAACTGTTGATGAAAAAGAAATTATAATTTCAAGATCCAAGTGAATATACAGGTTTACTTTCCTTTTAATATCCAGAAAGAAAGCTACTGCCTGAAATTTTTCACTGTAGCCCCTAAGCTCTGTTTCATACAGGTCATTCACACGTGATTCATGGTCCTTCTGTTTAGTGTGTTTTCACATCTCCTTTTTGTGTGCTGAACTTGGGCTGGTAGTTTGATGTTCAATTTGGAAACACCTGGATCTGAGCCTGCACGTGAGCTGTTTGGCATTTCTTTCAACAGTCAGCAACAGTCTGCAGTCCAGCAAGTGCCAATGCCAACCACACAGCCCCAGTGCAGTTGGCACTGGTCTGTCCTAATAGTTTTGGGACTTCTTTTGCAACTCCTTTTAAATGAGTTAGTGTGGCAGTGTTGTCAGAACTATGTAATTACTATTATGGGCACGAGATCACAAAAATTTCAGCATAACTCTGCTATTGCTTAGGGTGTTCTGCAGGCATATCTGAGTAATAATTCAGAGCTAAGCCTTTTTCTCATGATTTATTAGCAATTCAAATAAAACTGCCTGAAATAATAAAAGCATGTCAACAGGTAAATGTCTTTGTGTTAGAAGAGATAGGGACAAAAACTAATCAGTATTGTTTTCTGTACATATACAAACTTCACTGCTGCTGGCAAATGAATATGCAATGCTTCCCTGGCACTTTCTAATTCCCATATTCCACACTGCTTTCAACACACTGCTCTGTACCAAAGCATGTAGGCCTTGTGCTTTCCAAGGGGCTACAATGGGCATTTCCCTCAATTATAGACATATTATGCATATATGAAATACCAATAATGTATATGTGTTATCAATATGTATATACGACATTAATAGCTCAATATGCTATTTGCAATAGGCCTATGGTTTGTACACAGTAGATTTGGCTACTAGACAATTCAGATATACATATGACATTTGAATTATCAGTTGGGCATTTTTGTGGGAACTGGTAATAAGTACTCATAACAGCTAATGGAGATTCTTGTTGAATAACTATTGTTTCGTCATCCAGTGAAAAGGACACCAACACATGCAGACCTACCTAGGGCTAGCAGCACATGCAGCCCTACCAAGTCAGCCAGATGAACTAGCTCTTTAATTTTTGCATTTTCCTTTTCATCCATGTAATATAAATGAACAGAAAAAAAAAATATCCTGCATTATAAAATCATAGAATATCTGAGTTGCAAGGGATCCACAAGGATTATCATCCCCAAAGGCCAATACACACACACAAACAAAATAAATCAGATCATGTGTTTTAAGAGTGTTCTGCAAACATTTCTTGAACTCTCCACACCATTACTAGTACCATACTGGGACTACTAGTAGTAAATTTTAAGCTAGCCCAGATACCTGTCTGTACTGGGGCCACAATCTATAACAAAATTTCCATCACAGGTAACAAACTAAAAAGCAACTTTGAATTTCAGATCACAGAGAAAACAGAAGCATAAGTATTTCATCACAGAATATTACCAAAACCTACACATTTATTCCTCTCAAAACCTACAGGTGAGGATATACATGGTATAAGAGAAATGACAAAGGTAACAGTGCTGATATCCTGTTAAAGGTCTCTTTCAGATCTTTCTTAATCAAGTGCATAAACACACCTGTTGATTCCTGATCCTCAAGGCTTTAAAAAAATCTGTTATTCCACAATACCATCACTGACAGTTTTTAAGACACAGTTTGTATCGTAAACCTACCTGTATCTGGTAGGTTTGACATGTACATATCCCTCATAAACATTCTCTATTAAGAGATTTAAGAAGCACACAACAACCTGCAAAAGACACTATTAAAAACTCAGAAAGGAAAGGAAAAACAACCTAGACTGTCTACTTGTATTTTCCCCATATTTGTGTAAGTGTGTAAGTGTTTGACTTACACACTGCAAATGGCAGACCAAGCATAGTTAGACATCTTTTCCCGTTAAATATATGATCATACAAAATGAATGCCTTTCAATTTGGGTTGAAATGCTGTTACTAAAAGTATGGCTATATGCTAAATGTGCAGTAGGCTGTAAAATATCTCCTGTAGTGCTCTCCTGCAGAGATTCAGGCACGCTCAAATTATTTTGGGTAGATTCTTTAAAATAAAAAATGTTAAAATAAAAGAAGCAAATTTAACAGAAATATGCTATTATTGATAAGAATAAATACATCATTAACAAAAAATAAAACCTGAAGTAAATCACATTTTCTGGCAACATTGTTGAGAAAGGTATTAGGTCAGATGCATTTTTAAACTTACTGAAGATAGAGGATTTATGCAATAGCCGTTTTTCAGCTTCATGGAACAGATTTATGGGCTTGTGGACTGTCTGTATTTTTGCAGGGCTGAAAATGTCAACTTAGAGTACAATTAAAAAAAAATAAATTAAAATCCCCATCAATGTTGTGCCACAAGTCACTCTATGCATTTTTTGGTCAGAAAATTCATGTTTCTGTGTGATAAACTGGACATATTCCAGGGTGAATTCATTAGCTACGCACTAGTGCATAGCTTAGCTCTGCAGGCTGGGCATGACGATCTCTGTAGTAACTCACTGCAGCAGCTCTTTCCCAGGTGATCCCTATGTGCCTCTTGAGTTTCTAGTTTATGTATGAACATAAGCATGCACATACTTTATTCTAACCCTATCTGAATAGCCATGTAGTTCTCTGGCTACAATGCCAATCTGGCACGTGAAATAATGTAATAATTCCCTCCCAAGTCCACGCATATCTGTTAGGATGTGGAGTGGACAGGATATACACACTACTAAAATCAGCACTGCTGCACACAACTGATATACATTGCTTTTTAAGGCTTAAGGTTTACACATTCATGTTTTCGGTCAGACACTTGATGTTAATATCAGCTTTCCATTGATTCAGTCTCAAGAAAAATTCCTTTCAGCTTGTTCTAAAGAAATGTGTTTATAGAGAACCAGAACAGGAATGCTGTGGTACTACGAGGCTGAGCACACTACTGAAGAAGCTCAGAAGTTTTTCCTAAAACTCCTCCATGCTATGTGAACACAGAATATTCTCTAGAACAAGCTTCCATTTGAGTCTTCTTTCAGTCACCCCTTCAGGTTATGAGTAATATACAGAAATGTATGGCAAGAAAAGGAGCCTGCCCAGTGCTTGGGAGGATGACTTGTCTCTCCTACAGCCCTTCTTATGGTATTTGTCTGAACCAAGTAATAAGTGACAGTAAAGTCTGCTGGAAGTGTAAAAACAATTTCTCAGAAATATTGAAGCTGTTAGTTCTTTTTCTGATCTTTAGGACTGAAAGCGTGCACCTTTTTAGTTACAACATATTTAAACAGGCAGACAAAATAAAATGGAAACTTTAGATGCTACTTGGTCTATAGCAATATGCCAATACACTTAGAAATACTGTACCATTCTATTCCAGTTTTAAAAAATAAAATTCCAATTTATTTTTTTTTCCATTAAAAATAATAAAAATTAACACACACAGGGGAATTTTCTACAAACAACAAATCTTGGCTAGAATGATAAAATATAACAAAGCAAAACAAAACCACAAAAAATTGCTTACTTAAATCCTTTTTGTAGTTAATTGGGCTGTAACATAAATATAGTTTTATGTGAGTGGGAGGGGTTCATACTGCTGAGATATATCTGTTTGTGGAATTTTCTCTTAACTACATTCAGAGCCAAGTGCAGACCCCACAGACAGAATTAAGTAGCATACCTCACACAGAAATGTTTTTGTCCTGTTCAAGTAAAAATGAAGTATTGCCAGTACAGGCAAATTGGAGCATATGGGACTTAGCATAGAAGGTCAAATGAGAGAGCTTCAGCTGCTCATCTCTACTGCTAAAGACAGATCAATATATACCCAATATTGTCTCCAGCTACTCACTGAATCAGAGGGAGCACAGTGGAAATAAAGTGTTAGAAATGTTAAGTCTATTCTACATGAGACTTAAAAGGCAATGAGCTGCTTTGCTCGGACGGTGAGTAGGCTGGTGCTCTCATCTGGTAAATTTTAGCACTGGGAGTGGTTCTGTGCCCAAAAGGAACAGTTTGTAGGGTTGCAGCCACAGTACAGACAGTAATTTCTTCTGTTTTCATCTGCAAGGCACTTCTAAATTATGCACCCCACCTCATCATCTGAACAAAAATCATTTTGGCTTTATTTTCCTTGTTACATCAGTGGTTTAGCAGGTTTGCTTTCATCACAATTCTCTATCTACAATGATATGATCAAAACAGAATGAAAAATTAGATGAAATTCAGTTTCTAGTCCCCTGCCACTGAGAAATATGAGCTCAGAAAATGGTTGACTAATTAGTTATTTGTGTGGAAAAAAAATAGAAGTAAAACCCTTGGTAAACATAAAGTAACTGTAGAGTCATTGCAATAATAATAATAATAATAATACACCAAAACCTACAGCAATTAATCAAATGAAATTACTAAAACTGTAATAATGAGGTAGTTAAATAAACTGTTATGAAAAGGAAAACATTTTTGTTATTTTCATTGTACAGTCTTCCAAACACTTCTCTACACCAAGAACTAATATTCAGTGTTTTTTTATTAGTAGTAGTAGTATTTTCCTTCAGGGCAAAAAAAAAATCCTAGAAGCTGATGTGTAACAACAACAACAACAACAAAACAAATGCATTTATGTCTTTTTTAATCAGAAGTGATTAGGGCTATGGTTAAATGAACCCAGAGGCTATAACTATCTGAATTATTCCTAAAGCTTGGGAATAATACACCATATCTGGGACTAACACACCTAGCATAATCAGGTTGTTACTGTTAGAATAATTGTCGACATGCAAATCAGTAAAAGTTTTTTCATTGCAGCAATTGTGCCTCAAAAGCTAATCAACGGGAAGAGCTGGAGGTTCTTTTATGAAGTACCTAGAGAAGGTTTTGGCAGTAAAACCCTATCAAGTTTCTGTATATGCCAATTCTTTGCAAGTGTGCTTCCAGCAAAAGCAGTTTCTCCCACTGCAAATCCATTTGTTGCTTTTTTTTCAAGCTGGGGTCCTGGTAACTCTCAAACATAGGAAAATTTTCCTAAGAGCCCAGCAGATTCACTACTAAAATGTCACTATTGAACACTGCCACGAAGTAGCACATTTCTCCAGATTTAGTGGGAGGTATTTTTTTCTGAAGGATTGACAGAAAAGAAGTGAGAATTGGCTCACTGCTGTGAAGCATTAGTCTATCTGGATCAATACAACTCCCGTTGCACTGCAGATCGTACTGCCAGGAGCCAGGCTGCTCCCAGCAGTGGATTACTCTGACCAGCTGCCATAAAACCTCAGTTTTTCCCTGGCTAATACTTCCCAGAATTGTGAAGTGTTCTCCCCAAGAAGCAGGGCAGTGGAGCAACCAGTCTAAGCTCCAGCACAGGTTTGTAGCCTGTGCTTGTGTGATGCTTGGCTGTTCATGAGATCTCCTCCGGTCCCCATCAAAACTGTTAACTCTGGGACCCATCTCATAGGGAAGCAACAGGATTAATGTTTCTGCAAATTAATTTCCAAAAGGAAAGCATAACAAATTGGTGAATATACTGAATAATCATTTTAGCACAGTTTATGTCCTGTGCCAATCTAAGGCCTTCACAATATCGATGCCATTTAAAGCAGAGGTTAGTGTACCAGGTAACCCCGGTTCATTTGTTTGTTTCATGCTTGCTTGCCTCTTTTGTTGCCCTCTTGCTCCATTTTCCTCATCAGAACTTTTCAAAGAATTACAGGCCAGTATAAATCTAGATGGGATCCTAAAGGACTAGGCCATTCCAGAGATGGGGAATAACTCCTTGTCACACTGAAAATAAACAGTAAGCTTTGAACACTAATGGGTCATTTGTCCTATTGCCAGAGAAGCAAGCCATACCAAGGAGGACATTTCTTGAATTGGTTCCAGCATATTTAGCAAGATGACTTCCTTTGATACTAAACACACACAACTCCCTTTAATTACAACTGTTCATTAGGTAGTGAAGAATATTAACAAACAACACAAATGAAATGAACAATGTCTAAATCAGAACACTTTCAGAACATAAACATGTGGGATCACTGGGCCCACGGCCTCTGGCTGTCCTCAAGGCATTCAGAATTATTAATAGTGTGACTTTCCTCTCTCTTATCCCCTTACTATACGTAGCCATTTTTACCTCTTCAGTGCCAGAGAAAATTCTTGGAAATTTGAAACTATGAATTTGACACAAATTAAAAACAAAATGCTTCCTTGACTTATGTGAGGGATCCTAAATGGGAATTTGAAAGAGGAAAAAATGTGAAGTATTTTTTATCATGCTGGCTAGTAAAAAAAACAAAAACAAAAACAAAAACCTTACCTTTACATCTAACAGAAGACTAAATTATGATCCTCAAAGTGCTAGACAATGCTTGGAATTTTTCCTTGGGAAAAACATGCCCAGTATTTATGACTTATAGCCTTTTTGTTTGGTTGGTTGGTTTTTGTTTTAATTAAAACCTGGACAAAGGGGGAGTGGGGGGGGGGCAAGGAGGAAGAGATGTACTCTTATAGAAGTCATGAAAGTTATGAATTAAGTTTTAGCCAAAACACCGCAATTCCAAATAAAGAAAAAATACTGAATCTTACAAATTTTGATCTCTGATTTGAAGGAGACAGTAAACATTTCTGAATGGACAGCTGCTTAAAAGTCAGGGGCCTTGAAAATGCAGTAGCTCTGTGAAATCTATTCTACCAGAAAATTTTGGATAATGGCCAGAAAAAGCAAATATATTCAAAAGATAGACCTTTTCTAGAAAATAAGTGCCAGACTCACAAACCTCAGCCTTGGAATCAGTGGACAACATTAAAGTTGCAAAAGAGATGCCACCAAGGAAATGTCTGCCCAGTCTGTCAAGTCGAAGTCAGCAAAGATAATGTCAAAGGCTCCAAGCAACAAAGACGATGAAGCAGAATCTATCTTGGATCCCTCAAACAGGGGTGTGACGTATCTGCTATGAAGAGCATGTAACTACAGAAAAGGACAGACCTGGCAATTAGCATTTACAGAAAAGCTATCGCATTGATCATGTGGCAATTTTCTATGCCCAAGTAAATCCATGAAAGATAAAATTCATTATGAAGACCAAATACTTCTAACAAAGTAGCTTGGGACCAGATCCTAATTCCATGAAGTTTTTCTTCAAGGAAAAAAAAAAAATTACAGATCCCTTGGCCGTATCAGGTATTGAAGCCAAAACACTTACACAAGACTATTTACTGTGATGAACCAGCACAAACATTTTCACTATTTTTTTCTTAGCTTAGCAACAAAGGACAAAGAGAAAAAGAGACTAGTGTGAGAGAACAAAATTTAACACACAATAAATTGACCATGCAGTAAGTAGCAACTCAGAAAGAAAATCTGTGAAGAAGCTGATACTGCCAGAAAAGTAATCGAAATAGTTTTCTGTGCTGACAGAGCTGGGACATTCCTGAGTTGGCTAAACTTACACAGGACTCATTTCTAAGATTCAGCTATTTCTAAGGCAAGCACCGTAATGCAGGAGATGATAGGAGAGCAATAATGTTCTGCTGACTTATAAAAGCCTCCATGTGGCTCTGAGTTTCTTGGCAGGTTGCAGTTAGGGGCCTGGCAAGAGAAATAGTCCCACTCCAGCTTGTTTGCTCTCCTGTCCCCATTGAGTGCACACCACTGCACCCCCAGCTCTGTTCAAAGTGTGTAAGTAACAGCTAATAAAAGTATGCAGCTGGTGCAGGTTTTCTCTCCAGAAGCTCATTGTGGTGAGATACAACGTAGTTTCTTTGCTAATCCTATAACAGTGTTTTTTCATGTATTTGACAGGCCTAATCTAGAGTGGCAAAGATCCACGTTGGAATCCAGACTTCCCCCAAGTAAAAGGAAAACGCTGAACCTGGGAGTAGAGTTGAACCTGATCCAGGCAAAAAAAGCTGGCTTGAATCTTGTTTTTGCTCACATTAGAGCACTGCCTGAGCCATTATTTATAGCCTTTGCTGTATGTAGAGCTGATCCCCAGAAGTGTATTTCATGTTACCAGTTCACAATAACAACTGAATTAATAACTGACATCTCTTAGAGAGGATTTGTTCAACAGGGAGAGAGCTGTGCAAACCCGTGGCAGGCTGCGGCATCACCCCTGGCCTCTCATGTCATCCTCCAGAGCCCTGTGCTGCTCTTGCCACTGCAGGCTCCCATCAGCCCCTGCCACACACTGATCCCCCTGTGCACACCACTACACAGCCCCATGCATATGCTTTAATTTACACATCTCCCGATTTGTTTTTCTGTACCTGTGGGATGGGTGTCTGACAGTAAAGCTTTATCAGGAAGGCTGGACTGCTTCATTAACCCACCTCCTGCACCTGCCACAACAGAGATGCCAGCTCTAAAGACCAAAATGCCACCACGTCTCTCCCCTTCCCACCACCAGGGAGCTTGGCAGAAGCAGCAGCGTGCTGCAGATTCAAGTTCCTGCTAGTACACAGCACTGGTAGTGGAGAATGAAAGGCTTTTCCTGGCTCAACCCCTTTATGCGAATGTTCTAAATGCTACCTCTAGGGAGAAAATATGTGGAATTCCCCACCTAGTCAAAATCACAGAATCACTCGGGTTGGAAAAGACCTTTAAGCTCATCTAGTCCAACCTTTAACCTAGTACAAAAGTCTACCACTAAACCATTCTACGAAGTTCTACATCTACACATGTCTAGACGACCACCAGGGACAGTGACCCAACCAGTTCCCTGGGCAGCCTATTCCAGTGCTACACAACCCTTTTTCCATAAAGAAATTTCTCCTAATGTCCAATTATATTTTAGAATGAAACAGAATCAAACCTGAATGATTTTGGTCTCAGTTGAGTGCAAACCCAAGAGTTAGTTAAAAATTAGTAAACTTCTTGTTCCCTATTTCATCTGCTAAGCATCTATTATGAAACTTAGATTCTCTAAATGTCATTGCCAGAGCAGGAATTAAGGATGGGGTTATTTTACAAGAAAAGAGTCAGGCTTTTAACAAGTTTATTTTAGCGGCCTACATTTTCCTGTATTTTTTTTCTGAAATCCTAGTGTTAATTCATTAAAAGTATTTTACACGCAAACACAAAATAAATTTGTCCAAGAAGCACTTCTTAAGGCAATTCTATTAGTTATTCACATAGATGTGAGAATCACTCTGCGTGGGCATTACTTTTGGAAAAGTATACAGAAGCACATATGCAACAACTCATGTTAAACTGAAGTCCTAGTGAAAACAACATCCTTACCATTGCTCAGTATCAGATTATGTTTTCAGTTGTGTATTACAGTACATGAATATGATGATGCAAATTTCATGTCAATGTCTGTGTGAAAAATATATACAAGGCTGTCTGATGTTCGATTAATGGTCTGAGTTTATCTGGAATAACTGGAAATTCTCAAAGTTTTTTTTTAAATTGCTCGAAGAGCCAAGAAATTAATATCTTTGTTTCCATAGAAATAGAACTCAACTAATTCCATAAAATATGTCACTCTGGTATTATTATTGCAGCAATTAAGATGTTTTTCCTTTTAGTTCTTTAGTTTAGCTTTGTTTAAAAATAACTGTATTTGTAGTAGGAAAATAGTCTGTCTTGATGCATTTGTATAGTTTTGTAGCCCAGAGGAATTAATACCCACTGAGTTAAAATACTTTCCAACATTGTAGCATTTAATAACAAAGAAGGAAAGGGTAGGTTAGAACTTCAGTAGCATGTCTGATAATGTGAGAATGTAATATTCAAAAAAAATCACACTACTGTCCAATCCAATAATAGGAAGAAAAAGGCATATTTATTCATGGCTAATAATAACAAAAATTAAGTTTTCAGTTTTCCCAGCTGATTTTGAATACACTATGCACTTCATGGGTGCAGTTCTTACAGAAAAAAATTTAATTCTCTTTCATTCTTTTTGTAGTAATATTTTCCTACTGTAAAAATTAACTGCTATGTACCAATAAACTGCTGAGTTTTATTTGACTGAGTACACTGAAATAAACAAAAAAGTGCAATTGCTTTCCGTCAGAAATGTTCAAGAAATTTGTGATATCATGTCATAAATTTTCCTTTATTTTAGGCCACTCACTTTGGTTTGCCTAACTCGCTGTCTTTAATGGCCATGACAAATGAAAAGGGAAGTGTGATTTACCTGATCTGATCTCTATGAATCAGGTTCTTAAGCACTCAAGCTGTCCAAATGCACTTTAAAATCCATGGAGCACCCTCCTACCTGTCTGGCCCTCATCACTTTTCAGGATTGTGTATAACCAAGTCTTAGTTGCTTTATTTATAATGTCATCAAGTCTAGGTTGTTACATTTGTTATAGGTTTCTGTGATTATTCTTTTTTTCTCTTCCTGCTTGTGCCTTCAAGGAATGCCGGAAAAATGAAATACTACTTTTCACTTGTTGAACAAAAACATTGAAAGCCAGATTCCATACAGTTATATTCTGAACACTTACTCTGATTGATGCATTGCCTACTACAAGCCTACTCTATACAGCCCAATTATTCTATCATGTTCATCATTATAACAGCCGTATCCCTTCTGGATGAACATTAAGCAACCTGACAAATATGCGGCATTTAAGAGATCTGCTGGACAGTGATGGAGAATTTGAAGAAGTTAGAGGAAAGAGCTTCATATAAGTATTCATTTATGACACAGAAAAAAGCTTTCATTAGAGGTTATGAGATTAAGCACTGAAAAGAGAAGAAATGGAAGAATTACAGTTGTTTGTTTAACCTTAATTTGCCACAGTGATGCTTCTTGACAAAGAAAGACATTTTACCAACAGTCTTTCACTATTTGGTTGTAACTAGTCATAGTTAACTTTGCTTCCACGGCCAAAAGCAACTTTTAAGTTCTCCATTTTGAAGCAACAAACCTTGAGCCCTATTAATACAAAATAAATAAATAAATGAATAAATGAATAAATGAATAAATAAATAAATAAATAAATAAATAAATAAATAAAAATAAATCTTGTTTTAGCCCTGAAGCATAATCAGATAAATTCTGTGGCTGCATTTGGATTTTATGTATAAAATGCTACCAATGACCCAGGGCTGAACCTCCAGAGAGGCCATGCCTTAGGCAGGTAGAATTCTATTGGAAATTTCTCTTTGGAAAGGAAAAGAAGGAAACATAATTCTGACAGACACATTAAAATAGGTAAATGTGTAAAAATTCTCCAGGGGTTGGAAAATTCAATGAAATGTGGGTTATACAGGTTAGTATCTCCAAGGCAATGCTATGCCAAGTACTACCCAATAGAGCTGCCCCAAGGGATCATATGGATAATAATTATCTAGCTACATGTAGGCAGGCATGTCTCTATAGGCATATTTACCGAGAGCATACTGGTCATAAAGTTATGAAGAAGTCAGTCCTGAGCAATTCATGTTTGAATCAAGAATGGATCTGCAGGGTTACTGCTGCTTAACAAAGTGCATAATTTCACACTTACTCAGAAGCTATTTTACAGAAATTGGCGTCCTTATTACTAAGTTAATAGAAAAATTCCAGTTGAACTCTACAAGACTTTTTCCTATTACAGTACCATTGCAGAGCTCCATTTAGTAAAAATGAGTGCTTAGGCCTTCTGACAATTTCCTTACTGAACTCAGATTCCACTCTAAAAATTATCATTTGTGAGTCTAAAGATGGGTTTTTTCATTTTTTGAAACAGCCAGACTAGGGATGTTTTGCTGTTCAGTAGTGGTTATAGACATATATCAGAAGCTCTGTGTATTTCAGAAAACTTCTGCTCTGAGATGAAATCCTATACTCAGATTCAGTGGGAATTTTACCACTGAATTCAGCATGTCCATGGTTTACTCTCTCTTTATTCTGGAGACTACAAATTAATGAAATGTAGCCATAACATCAGCATTTTATATCTTCACAGCATGGCAAAAAGCTCTGAAAGAATTATAATGCTTTCTGTTTCCAATCAGGAACTGAATACCTGACAACACCTGCTCTGGTATCATCTGAGATCTGCACCTGCTTTAAAGAGGGAAGCGCTGAGCTCCACAAGAACAAGAAGAATGGCTTACTTATACACTTCTGCTTGGTGACAGGAGTCTGGCCTAGATGCGTAATTGGTCTCCTTGGCAAACTTTTGAGTACTTGGTTTCCCAGCTTTTGCCGTGTTATAAAATAACACTGGTCACTGGAGTTACAATCTTAACATATTACCAGTGCAAATATAACTCTGTAAAGGCACCGCTGAAAACTGTTGCAGCTACATCCAGACACGCAGGCACAATCCAGTTCGGCTGAGTTGTACTCAAGAATTCAATGACCATAAAACATTAACTGAACTCCTACCACCTCCTTTCCTGTCAACTTGCCTCCTCATACGGCATCCACGGATTTGATGGCCAACTTATTATAATCAAGATACTCTTTACTTCTTCCAGAGGCAAAATCCTGCCTTCTTTGAAACCAGAAGAGAACAGTAATGACAAAGTGAGTTATTGTTAGGATATGACTTCCACTGCAAGCATAACTTGTGACTGATATATCCTATTGTTATACTTCTCAAGAAGATCTGCAATATTGTTTAGTCAGTGACATGAAAAATGTGCCCTATAATTTCACAGTTCACAGAGATTTGTTCTGAGTGCTGACATGGTTGAAATCATAATATGGCATAATATTGTTATTCAGGAAAAAGACAGAGAGTCTAATTAAACTCCCCTTAAATGTTACATTTATCCTTATTAATCAAGAATTTTAGATTCTTAAGGTAATATCAAGGGAAGTTAAAATTGGTTTCTATGGCTTATTTGATTACATGGAAACACAGGTTCTCAATTTTATCATATACAGCTTTAATATCAGCATATTAGGTATAATTTATGCCAACAGAGTAGAGCAGATAGAAAATTTTAGGAATACAATCCTCTGACAAGTCTTGTCAGGAGTGATAAAGGCTGGTTTCTGATAGATAGGTTCCCTTCAAAACTGTGAATGACTGGATTGAAAATTCCTGAGACACTTGTGTTAGCTTGTCTTTTACAGTTTAATTCATATCTGCTATTTCAGGAACTAATGAAACGAAGAGGGATTAACACCCTCTACATCACCACCACTTTTTTTTTTCTTCCCCTCCCTCAGGAAAGGGATGCTGTTCTTCAGGAGACCTGGCTCACTCATATTGGGTGAAAATTTGCTTTCTGCTGGGCCTCCATTTATACTAAGAGAGTATAAGGAAAAACAGATGTTACAGCTACCTGTTCGCATACATTTATCTTTCCCCCAAAACCTTGGCAACAGCTGGGAAGAACAAAACAGTTCTAAGACGTTAGCATAGATAAACCAGAGAGCGTGGGAAGGTTCCCCCACCTCCCTGCAAGGCAAAAGAAGCAATATCAAAACTTAGCACCAGCTGGTTAGATGGGATCATCGTTGAACACAAAAAAAATAAAAATGAAGATATACAAAATCAGAAAAGAAGAGGGCTAACATCCGCCTCTACACAAAGACAGAAACTATCAGTAAGAACAGGGTGAAAAGAAACAACTAGGGAGCCTTTGAGCTGTTTACTAAGAGAAATGCTGGAAGCAACTGAGGACTCTGAGGAACTCCCCAGGGTGTTAAATGGCAGGTGTTGACAGGTTGGCTGTAAAGTAAGCAAGACAGGGAATCCCTATGAGTAACAAAAGAGCTGAATAACAGACTTCGGGAAGCAAACTATCAACACCTGTTCACTACCCTGAGGAAGAGTAGGTCCTATACAGCTCCAATATCGAAGCTGACAATAGTCCAAAGTGACTTTCCTGAGTGGTCAGTGTAAGATGCTGCCCATAGCTCTTATAGGGCCTTTTTTCCAGATTTGGCAGTTCTGCTAAGATCCCAGCACTGGGATTTTACTCTGTTTACTTTTATTCCCTTAAATCTGATCTTGGGAATTCACAGTGGTGATTCTGATTTTTATCAGTTGCTTCCACCAAGTTAATTCAGACTCCATGATCTGTCTGAATAGTGCTGGCCAGCTACATATCAGCTGAACAGGAAAATCAGGGCCTGATTTTGCTCTTAAGTCACTAGCAACCTTCTAGAGTTAAATCAGTGTGATCATGGGTATAAGAGAAGAATAAAAGAGAGACAGTATGCTCCAGATACAATTTTGCTCCTTTCCCATCTTTATGCAGGCCTAAAGAGTTTGCTGTATAGGGAAAGAGTGGTTTGCTTCGTTTATTAAGCAAAAGGTGGAAGTCCGTTTGGTCAAGCAAGGAAAATAAAAGACAATGTATTACTATTAGGATAATTACACATATATATATCACCATGATTACCAACACTGCTAGTATTAACACATTCAAGAAACAGTTTCAGTAAAAAGACTATTGAGCTAATTACTGATGGGAGAGTACCTAAAATTATAGGTGGTAATTGTGTAGCATGAGAGAATTGGCCAAGTTTTGTCTTTTAGAAGTAATTGGATTGCTCCTTTTCTGGCTTTGCTTGCCTGCCCTAATACATACAGTTCTCTAGAGTTACGTTTTCCATGTCTCAAAATTTTGCAGGAAAAACAGAAGGGGAAAAAGTTTTGCTTCGAGCAGATTCTCTCTCTCCCTGTCTTTCCTTTTAATTTAAAAATGTGAAAGGAAGAAAGAAAGAAAAAAAAAAAAAAGGAAAAAAAAAAAAAACACAACACAATTTCCATTGTCCAATATATGGCAACTTCAGATCCAGAGATGTGCTACAAATTCCCAGTGGCTGGGTTCAGGCAGGTCATAAATAAAACTGCAGAGCCAACTCAAGATGCTCTTGGGTGTAACTTACAGTGAAAAACTCTGGTGCTGCATGCAGAGAGCATGGCTTAGACATTCATTTATAACAACAGAACTATTCTTCTGTCTGCAAAAGCAAAACAAATCTCCTGTTGTTAGGAATCAAAGACAAGTCCTTCAGACTCTAGGAGACATATTTAACAATGACTAAGTATGTTACTTCATAAGCATTCACTCTTCAGGACTTTCTGTCTTTCATTATATACTACTTCTGCAAATGATTGCAGTGTATCCCAAACAGCAAGTTTCTTGACCTCCATCTGCAATAAAAGTGCTTTTAAAAGGCACGATGTGAAACAAAGTATGCAAAATTGATCCCTCGAATGATTGTGAGGAACATGATTTGAAGTCTCACCCTAGTTCTGATGGGGTTCAGAATCTCTGAAAAAATCCCAGCAAGAGACATGAAATAGACTTCTTGAATTTTCCTTACTATTCAAGGCTTATATATTCACTCATACAAGGGTGGTGATTGGTAGCAACAAGAGAAGTAACAGAAGTAAACTCTCCCCTGCCCCCCCCCCCCCCCCCTTTTTTCCCCAGTGAATCTTCCTTAGTTTTATCAAGTATTTGAGATTTTGAATAAACTCACTGAACTGATTTTTTTTTTGAATAAACTCACTGATTCCACTTCAGCATAGTTTCAGCACTATTTTACAGAATTTTAGGCAATCTTTTTTGAGACATTGTACCTTATTCCATGCTTCCAGAAATAATTTATACTATGTGGAGTCAGCTGGAATCAGGTGCAGATAAAAAAATACACACACAAGTTGCTTACATATACTGCTTCAGATATTTTTGGCAACCTTTTGTATTCCTATGAAACTTATTGTAGTTTGGGTTCCATTTCTTTCTAAGTTCTCCAGCTCCAAATACTGCATTTTAATTCTACTTAATGAATTAGATACGCTTTAGAGCTATAATAAACTTTTCTTGTGAAGATATCTCTGAAGCATTGAATCAAATTGCTTACTGAGAATAAATACTGCAATAATATATTTACATAAATAATTTAAAATCCAAGAGCACAGTAGGTAATAAAAATATATCGCCACGATAAACCATGAAACCAGAGAATAACACTGCTTTAATTAAAAATTACAAATAAACTGCAGTAAACAACTTATTTACACATAGTTAAAAGTCTAACTACTGATTATCCTGGACTTGTTGAATACAGAAAGGAAAAAAATATTTAAACCAATCTCTCCACACAGACAAAATATTGAGGACCGTAACTGTGTTTAATTAAGATCTACTGTTAATAATGGATTTCAGAGAGTAAGACTCTTCTTTTAATTTCCCAAGGTGGAAAATGTTATTAAATTTGGCCTTTAACTTCTCATTGACATGTACACTTGAAACTTCTGATTAAAATTTCAGAGGTTGGGAAGAGGCACCCAAAATTAAACTCTTAAATCTGGCACAAAAATAACAATGATCCCTGATTAAGAAATCAAATTTCAGAAACTTCATTACTGTTCTATTAATAAATTGTTGGGTTATAATTAAAATGGTGCCTGCTGGATTTCTTTCTTTTTTAATTCTAAAAAAGTTAGAAATGAGAGGAAATTAAATACTTTAAAAATAGGTTAATGAATCTAAGAAATGCGATCCAACTTCAATAAGTTTTTTTTCTTTCTGGCAGTGATCACGGAGGAAAAAATGTTGCTCACCACCCAAATGTATGTGTTCAGGCAAATTCTCTTGTTCTGTCTGCTCCTTCCTTTCTATAACATCCATGGTACAAAGCACACTATACTCATTGCAGCATTTTCACAGGAAATCATAAATCTGGGCATAGTTGGGAAAAGTCAGTGTTACCCTAGTTTTAAATGGGTATAATTTAGAGTAAGATTAAACTAGATTCCTACATTATTTGGCTGGTCAACATAAGCAAGTGGTTCTTGTTTCCAATAGGATGTTTCTCCCTTGAGTTTCTTTGAAATGTTAGCATCAGTAGGGCAGAGAAGAGCTGACAGTATGAAAGTTCACTGCTAATTGTGTGCAAAACAGATAGCTAGAGCTTGTTACGTGGTTTTGAGTCTAACAAATACTCAGAGTCATATTTTTTTTCAGTGTAATACATTTTGCCAGCTTGCTTGAGCTTTTAAATGAAATTTCTCAGTCTGCAAAAACACATCAAGCTGAACAATAAGAAGGAAAATTGCTTCAAAAGTACAGCTGTCTTTAGGAATTTTTACAACATAAGCCATATTTTTCAAAGAGATAAGTAATTTGAATCTCATTCAAACATGATGTGTTCAAACTATAAATTCAATCTACATGTGGACAGTGGTACTAAAGGTTTCAATACACTGTTCATGGTTCTTGAAATGCATTTATAATGTTATATCTAGTACAGTAATTAAATTTCCTGATTACCAATAGCCATCAGCCCCTTCTAACAAGTTTTATATAGAAAACTAACCAAAAAAAAATAAGGCTGCAATTAGACATATCTCAGTTGTTATAGGCTGAAAATAAAAAAGTAAAATTAGTAATTCTCTTGTTATTTTGTTTGTATGTCTGCACATTTTGAATAGACACATACTTTGTTGTGGGTGATGGACATTGTTCACATTCATTGCCATTCTGATATTCATTGCCTCTTGCTGACACACAACATTGCTTCCTCATTGTCACTGATATTTAGTGTAATGTCTTCTTAAAAATTCTGTTCTGTGTCTGCATGGCCTATATTTTACCAGTATAATCAGAGTAAAGGCTCTGATGATGTAATTATTACAGAATGGTCTGAGAATTATGTAAGTTGGCATGCAACCTGCATAAAAGCCCTGGATGTAGGCCCAAACTCTAAACAAACACCTGCCTGTAGGAACTCAAGACAAAAACATTTCTGCCAGACCCAAACCAGTGAGTAGCTTTGGCCTTTATACGTGCAATTTCACATGACCCAAATTGTAGATGCTGCTCCCATATACTGCAGACTTCCTTTTTCACTGCTGGTAGCTGTGTTTCAGTAATATTGGTCACTGTTAAAAGCATCTTCTAAGAATGCTATTTTATGCTTTTCTGTTATTTTATCAGAAGGACATAAAGGTAGTGAAACTAGCCTTGCATTCCACTTTTTTGCAGATTTCCATTATATTTACACTATTTTCTTCTAACTTATACAAGCACTTCCTTTTAAATAGTTTCCATATATAATAATTCTTCATTCCCAACCCAAACTAGCTTATTTCTGCTCTTGCATATGCAGAATACAAAAGAAAATCTTGCTTTTGGTTAAAACCTTCCAGATTCTAGTTGCACAGATATGAACACACTTCTGAGGAACTTCTTCATAGTTTATGAGCCAGTAACAGTCAAGCTTTTAGAGCTCCTTTGCAACCAATTGTGAGATGGCGTGGACTGCAAAAAGTGTTTATGTCATGCAGCTGGTTACACACAACACACAAAGCTAACAGAGTTTTCAGTGACTTAATAGTATTTCCTAAAATTTCAGTGGCAATTCAGATAGGAGAAACTCAGCAAAATCAGTTGGTCAAGGAGAGAAATTCAGATAATAGGTTCCAGATTGTTCATTCTAATAACCAAATCCAAATATTTTTCTTGACTTTTTTTTTCTTTTCTTTTAGAATTGCAAAATCAACTGTTAGAATAAGTACTATGACTCTACTTATCTGCCATGGAAATATGTAAACTTATGGAGAACTTCAATAATTATTTCTTAAACTGAGTCCCAATCCAAAAAGGAATAAATATCTTTTCACTACACAAACCACGTTCTGAATAGTGCTGCTGAAGGTCATATTGCTGTATGCAATAGAAATCCCATAGTTTTACCATCCATCAACACAAATCTGTGTGACAACAGTGAAAGAAATAAATCCTTAGAGCAAAAGCTAAAATTAAGAATATCAATGCATTCTGTAAACAAATAAATTTAGAAAACAAGGAAAATGACATCTGCTAAAAATCATTCTTCAGATAAACTGATCTGAAGATAAACTGAATAGCAAAACTCAAAGTTGCTTTTGATAGAAAGAACTGAAATATTCACACTCCATTAACTAGGTATTTTTTAGGTGATGCAGAGAATTGAAGCTTCTAATTATGTGCCTTGCCTTTTTCCTTCTTTATTGCAGATTACAACGCTCACCTGATAAAATTCACCTTCTCCTCATTTGAATCCAAGATTGTCAGTGCAGTCCTTTACAATGGCATGCTTACCAACATTTATTACTGAAAAAGAACATCTTCAAGATCCTTCTGTAAATCAACATTCCTTTTGTAAAACAGTACCTATGCCAGACCTTCTTAAGGAAATGCAAAATCAATGCTAAATAATCGTGTAATAGTAAGGAAATCTACCTCCACAGTGTAGACTGATGTTACACATTGTTTAGGTAAAGCTTTGAAGTCGTTCTCACAAAGATATTTATGCTTTTATAGATGTACGCTGATATCTAGGGGAAATCAGACTCCCGAACAAAAAACAAAAATTACACAAATGTAGACTTTAACTTTAGTGCCTTATCTGCAGTCCTTGAAAAAAAAAAAAAAAAAAAAAAAAAAGCAGTCTGTAAATCCAAGTTAGTATTAGGGAAAAAACTGTTTATCTTTCATAAAAAAAAAAAAAAAAAAAAAAACAAAACCAAATCTGAAAACAAAAGACCAGTAGAGGTGGATCAATTTATAAGACCATGGCATCACTTAATACCCAGTTTTGCTCCTTGTGGCATGGTGCCTGTATAGATTACATTACCATAGTACAGAAATCAGCATTTACTTGCATTGATCTGGGCAAGAACAAGTCCTAGCTTACTGTAGCTTCAGTGTTTCAATGAGAAATATTGTCCCTTAGCCCTTGAACACAGATGTACAATCACTATTTCACTAAGGAACATTATAAATGATCATAAACCAATATAATCAATATGTAAAATAGATGAGTTCTATCCATGTTTTCAATTTTACATGTTTTCTCTGGCTCTCATGAAGGAAAAGGTATAAACAAGCAGGTTAAAGGTTATTCTGAAACACTATGCTAAGGTATATCTATTACTTGTGGCACTTGATTATTCCACTACACTCTCATAGCCTGGAAAGCTATTGTCCCCTGTCTAATGCAGTTCTTTGTCTCCATCATACTGAATCTCTTCATTGCAGGAAAAAAGAGGCCACTTCTTCCACTTTTTATTATCTAGAGACCAAATGACTTTAATTTAACTCTGTACTGACAGACAAATTATTGGGCACAAAAGACACTCACTTTCTAGGGGATGAAAATTAGAGGGTACTGCACTCACCTGATAGTCTGATGTTGCAAAGTATCTGGATCAGTGGCATTTACTGTTAACACGATGCTGCCAACTGGGATGTTTTCTTGTTTTGTCACTGTCATTGGGTTTGGGTGGAAAACAGGGCCTTCATTCACATCCTTAACAGTGATCTGAACGGTTGCTGTGGAACTGGGGCCATAGGCTATTTCTGGAACCAGTGGGTCTTCATTTTCTACTTTGATCAGCAATGTGTGGAATGCTGAAATCTCATAGTCTAAAGGCTGTAAAACATCATAAATCAGAATAGAAAGAGCAAAGAGAGTGCTTAGCACATTTCTTAATTCAATTTCTCACTCAAAGGTTGTGGGAGAAAAAATTAGCCAGAAAGGGACAACAGCATTTATTGCATCTGATGCTTGGCCAGAGTTTAGCGATAGACATGGCAGTAGTTATAAAGTACACTGAAGATAATTCCTGCCTTTATATTTATATACCATTCATTTATATTACCATTCATGTAAAGGAAAAGGGAAACACAATGTGAAAACCAGAAAGTTGACCACGCTTTGAGATTAACAGACGTATCATGGGTTCCTAGAAATTTTCATAATTCCTCTATTTCATCACACTGAAGAATTCATACTGTTATACTATTCAGCTGTTATTTTTTTAACAGCTTCATTTGAGCTTTATTATTGGCAGGTTGACCAGTTGCACTTAATGAAAGATCAAGATGTCTCTGTGTCCAAGAGCATATATTTTCTGTCATACCTCAAACATACAGTTCTTACACGTACATGCTTATTTATGATATTATATGCATTTTTCAAACAGAGCAGAGTTACACTTAATAGCTATATATGATAAATAACATAAGGCTCTTTTTTCAATTCCTACATTAAAACCAAACCCCCTGCCATGGAAAAATACTCCATTACTCTTTAGAATTGAAAATGCATTTTCTGAGGCATTCTCAAACAGAGAATATTCTGGTACAAGCAGCAACCAGGATTTTATTATTTTTTTATTTTTATTTTTAAATACAGGATTATCTTCAACCATCTTCATACAAAGACATGTAGTGGGTTTTTTTGTTTGTTTGTTTTGGTTTTTTTTCATGATATTTTAGAAATGTGGAATCAAAGGCAGCACTCTAGTTCAGTTTGAAGCCACATTCCTTACTTCCCTGGTATTTGCATATGTGTTCTCTGAGTACAAAATGTGGCACACAAATTCTAATTGTGCTCTCAGTCACAAAGAAAACAGCACTCTAAAGTCTCACTATTAATTAATTGTGATGGTTCAGAAAAAACTAGCTGTTACTTAAGGACAAAGGCAGTGTAGTTAGCATCATGCAGGTTGTTATCATTAAAGAAGCAAGGTTATTGTAACAGAAAGGGAGTTATACATATTGGCTTAAGGAAACAAGTGCTGGTAGCTAAGTATGTATTTTTGAGTAATTTATCCTTGCTGTGCCTTCTCCAATGTAGTAAAACCAGGGGATGTAACTTACAGTAATAATGCAGTACAATAGCAAATTATCCTTACTTTGACAACGGAGAGCATTCCCTCATTAGTCTCAGGATTGGTATGGATTTCAAAACTCTGCCCTGGATTTCCATTAATAATGGTGTAGACAGCTCTCCACGCTCCAGTTGCGGGGTCATCTCGGTCACCAACAGTTAAGTTTACTATTACACCTGTGACTCCTTCTTTTACTGTGGCCTGAAACTAGAAAAAAAAATGGAGAGGAAATTGTTAATGTTTTCAATTAATGACCACGCAGATGAGATATACAAGCCAGCGTTAATTATTTATCACAACAGGAGAAAGATGTAATCCTTGAGTAAAACTGAATGTTATTGGCTCTAAATAATACATTATCACCCATGAAATATAAGGTATCACACGTTACTACTCTACATTCAATAAAGAACAGATAAATAGAAGTGTGATAGTTATCAAGCGTTAGAAAATTCTGACCACAGACAGACAGTTCATCTCATATTACTGGAAAAGTGAACCCTGAAAATATATACAGGGTTGCATGGATGCATGTGCTGTCAGAAAGGGAACTACCCTCAAAGCTATGCACCATAGGAAGCTATCTAATACAGCCCATTCTTGTCCCTTAACGTAATTTTTTTTTTACAAATAATCCAGTCTTGCATTTCAGACTATTATTTTTTATAAAGTTCCACATCCTAATTGTTCACTATACTGTTATCAATATGTAAAACGGTTTTCACAAAAAGTATCCACATGCCATTTTGGGCAGGCGGGTGGGTTTGCTCTAAGACACTAAAATAACTGAACATGCTATCACTTTGTCTGTATAACTTTATGTCAGTGTTAATTTCTCTTTTTAGTGGAAGAATTTTTTATGACCTTGTGAAGTTTGTTGCATTGCTGTCTTATTCAGCTGGCCAAACCCTATATGAGAAAATTCTAATTTACTGTCCAGCCAAACAGTGTATAACATCAATCTTATTTATGTAGAAAAAAAAAAAACATTAAGAAAACCATTCAAAAAGCTTGTAAGGGTCAGACTTAATAACACTCCTCACCTTTCAAATACTTACAGTTGACATGCTAAAAGGATTGTATGTAAGAGTGATAAGATAATACCTGCTTTAGAGCTGGATAAACCAGAATGATAACATACCTAATCCTCAGAAAAGCTGAACATCAGCAGTACTATTTTGGTTTATTAGGGAATCTTAGCATTTCTGGGGATTAAGCCTTCAAAAGTTCAAAATTACGAACCTTAATGACACGAGTAGGTTTTGATATACCTCCACTACTGAAAAGCTACATTGTCAGTGGCAATGCTTGATATATCAATCAAGAGCAAAAATCACTCCAGTGACTTCAGGACATGAATAGACAAATGTTCTTGTCCTGTCTTAAGACCACATTGCCATAACACTAGAGAAGATTTTGTGAGAATGTGAGAAAATGGTATTTTACTAATATAGAGATTTCAAAATCTGGGCATATAGTAGGTAAAATATATTTCCTGATAGTAAATTACAGAGGAGACAACTACATTTGCTGTTATCTTTTTTTTTTTTTTAATAATTTATTTCTTCCAACATATTTGACTTATATTTGTAAGCCCTTTTTCAATTTGCATGCATTCAATTCAAGTTATCCAGCCTCAAATCTGATTTTATAAAAGGATGACATTAATGATTGGCTATCTCCTTCTTCCTTGGTACATTTAACAAAGAATTTAAAGGTTCTTTTGATTTTGATAGTTAATATGTAACAGGTTGTGATTGAGCTTTGTTTTGGACAGATCATTAAGCTCATTTGCAGTTTAATTAACGTTAAATGATAATATAACAATATTTTCTCCTGCTTTGAAGTGAATCAAGAGAAATGCTCTATTCAGAATGTTGAAAATAACAGAGGAATTATTACAAAGATTGTATTCCTTCCTTCTCAGCAAAAAACATTGTCACTGGAAAGCATACTTGGATACCTTTTAATCTAATTGAAAATAAATGATCAGTCTGATATTTTTGTATTATTTCTTACTGTCTCAGTTTGATCATGTATAAAACACATCAGCTGACCCATAATGGTTAGAATTTTTCTCAACAAGTGTTCGATACCAAATAATTCCTAATTAACTATGTAAAATGGTGCCAAGGTTTCAAGGAATTGAAAAGTAAAGAATCTAACTCTTATCTTATCTGCTCCTAATTCATATCGATCCTTCATAAAAGTCTTGTCCTTAGTCCACTAGTCTGATTCAACTAAGTGTTCAATACTCCCTCCATCACCTGGCGAACAGTTAGACCTGTTAGGGTTAAATATTTTAAAATCTGTCTTATCTTATTTAGATGAATAATTATGAAGCCAGTGAGATAAATTTAGTATGCTTCATCCACCAGTGACAAACTGTGATGGAAAAGGTTGCTGTGGTGTGCCACCTATCTCAAAAAAATATTTAATGTCATTTTAAGGATATCTAACTCAAAGGTATCTCAGCTGGGGTTGGCTCTCTTCAGCACTCTTATTTTCTCCTTATTTAGGGAGGGCTCTCAGAAGCTTCAGTTGCAGTGAATTAGCAATGCAGAAAGGGCACATAGACTTGCTAGGGGCATAAAACTGCAGAGCTTCTGACACCTGCAGATCAAGGAAATGACAACGTCTATGGGCAAAGGCTGTGCCAAGATGGATAATTCCAAGCATAGTGGTACTTTCGCCCCTAGCATTCCCTACATTTTAGAAATGACCGTATAAACGCAGGGGGTATTTGAAGCTGTCTGGAACATTAGACTAAATTCTGTTCAAGATGGATGAAAAAGCAGAATGATCAAATCACAGAAGTTGTCATATGGGTCTACTCTAAATTTATAACATGAAAAGCGTAATAAATCACAGATTTGTGATTGCAAAAGCTAAATATCTACTGTGAAACATAGAGGCTCAGAAAAATACAGGGCATATGATCTAGAAAGTGAACTCTCTTGCCTGTTAATGTCACCTTTATATAAAAAATAAGCTTCTTGTTATTTAGAAAAATCTGTTGTATTTATATGAGGTCCCTTTCAAAAACATAAGGCAAGAAGGGAATTTTAAAACCATGAAAGGACAAAAAAAGGAATTAAATTTGCAGATAGGGAAAAGATAACCACAGGTTCATCATATTTCAACATGAAAGCTTTACATTCTCAAAGCACAGTGCTTAACTGGGAGATGCTGATCCAATGCTCTAAAATAAAACCCCACAGGGGCTAACACAAATAATTGGATCATGAATTAATTGATTTTACTCTTTTTAAATATCTGCATATCCCCTAAGCACCGCTATAAATTAAGAATAAAATAGATGAGTTCAGAACTTTATTTAAACTGCCATAATCTGGACCCATATTAAAAATAATAATTTGGAAGGCCTTGGGACAGAGCTACATTTGGCTGGAAGGAGCTATGTTCACAACCAAGCATCTGAATATGTAAGGTTAACTTACTCTGTGAGTGATATGCCACATTGCCATTTAATTGTCATTTATTGTCATTTAAACATTTAATTTTGATGTTAATAAAAATATAATTATGTTTATCATTAATACAGACTACAAGTTCTAGTCACTGTGTTATACTTGGAGGTTTATATCCAATTTTTTATCCAACAGTCTTATTTAAAGCTTCCATAACAAGTGAGGGTTTTTTTTACTGAGCAGAGAACAGAGTACAGAACAACAAATGCACTTAACTGCGTCAGAATCGCCTTAGTGTTTGTTGTCCAGCAATGACATGAGCATGCAGGAATAACCTTAATGCCCTTATGAAGTCACTAAAAAACGTCTGCCTCAGAGTGGACTGCTGACATAACCTAAATTAAAGAGCTGCCACAAGCAGCAAACACAACGTGAGATATACGTGTCTGGGATTGGTGATCGCTACTCCATGGCTCATTAGGATTCTACACGCTGTGATTCCCAGTCAAGAACAACCAAATTAAAACTGCACATCAGTTTGCATTAATCAGGGTAACATTCCAGTTGAAGGTATTCTGTGTTATCATCATCTGTTTGTTTCCCCATTTATATATCACAAAAGATGAGAAATAATGGGATATGTTAATTCACACAGCTCCATTACAAACTCCCCAAGGAAATTGTATTATTGTATGTGTCCTTCTTCACTGAAGACCACCTTTTACAACCACATTTTTCTATCTACTTTCTTGAAAATACAAGAACAAGCTTAAGAAATCTTTTGCAGTCTGTTTGCTGTTTTTCTTTACTTGTACTTTTTTTACTTCACATGCTGTCACTCAGCATGTGTGCACCTGAGTGGCCAATATTTTGTTGTTAATAAAATAATGTATTTTTTGTAGCTCTGTATCTGAAATATCTCCAAAGACAAATAGATTTTTAGAGTAATCACAAAGGTTTGCATATTTAAGCAATCAGGAATTAGGATGTTATGTCACTAATGTGGAATTTCTTGTGAAATTCACTGGGACACAAAGCCCAGCTTGCTGGCTAACAATAAAGCAAGTAATCTGGTGCTCAAAGCTCACCAGACTTCAGACGTGAGGCAGGTGAAATAAATACTAGGTGGAAATACTTACCATAACATTTAAGCATCGAACAAAGTGATTCTGATGATTCTTCAGTCACCTTTTCAGCACAATGACCACATGTGCTGCCCTAGTATTGGGGGCTCCAGGTGGGCCATAAAACAGAAAACCTGACTGACTGCAGCCAACCTGAACTCTTCACACCAGCAATTTTATTTTTAATTTTGTGGCCAGGGCAAATTGTAATTTAGTACTACATTCTACCTAATCTCTTCTACAGATTTTGAAGGTATTTTCTCTCTCTTTAAACTGTGCATAGCCTTTACCATATGGACTCGAATAGCTGCTGTACCTTGCTGCAGAGATAGCTGTATTAATGTAATAGATTAAATTGTTGTAATCTGTACATAGAGCAATGCATGAAGCACTTTGGAAGCCACTTAGGTGAAAGATACCCTGTAAATATAAAGCATTATCATAGCATGACAAGAATTTGATGGTGTAAACTAAATGCAAAACACAAATTAAAGCTATGAGTCACCTGAACAGTCTTTAGTAATTGTCATTTTCTTACTGCTATAATGTGGGCTTGTAGGCATTACATTATTTCTTAACTTAAAGTGCGTCTTTTAGTTTATTCTGTATTTTTTCTAAGTACATAATATTCTTCCATCTCCTTAGTGAAATTACAGAAAGAATTCAATTGTAGCTTAGAAAAAGTCTTTCTGAACACATGAAATTGACCGTAATCATTTTGGATGCATTTTCCCTTTTTACTTCGGAATGAATTTCACAGGCTATGCAATGTAAATGCTGTGTGATCTTTCAAGGCACAGGCCAGTTACTTTACAAAACAGAAGTACTTCTCAATAATGAAACACCAAATGGATATTTGTGTTCACTGTATGCTGCCACCTGCAAAAACAGCAACAAATCCAAAGGATTAATTAGATAAATGGAAGGCCAGAGATTAAATTCTGCTCTCCGTAATATGGCTATAATTTCTGCAGGTTCTATAAATTTGTGCCTTGTTATTGAAAAACACAAAGATGCTTAGCAATGCTGATATTATATGCATGAATGATGAAAGGAAAGGCATGAGGGTTTCAGCATGACTTTATCTTGTTTTGCTGCTCATCAGTCTGCTTGGAAAAGCACTGCTAAGAAGTCCAAGTAATACAGCAAACAAAGAAACAAAACTCATTAATCAGGCTGTTTCCCCATGCTCCATGTACAAATACTTCTGTGAGCAGCCTTCCACGTAATGAAGCCAAGCCATCTCTAGGACTCGGTTGGATCTCTTGAAGAACTCTCTAGGTATTAGGACTCATGGTGGCGTAGGGCAGGAACAGAACGCAAGTGTAACAGGGTAAAATAGATGGATGGATGACCTGCCGGGTGCAGCAGGAATTGCCTGTTAATTTGCCAAAGTGGCCATGCGAAGAGCTTTTTATTTCTCTTGCAGACATCATAAATCTTAGAAAACTTTGAGAGATTTATAGAGTAAGATACTCATAAAATTCACAAATGAATGAATAGAATTTTCCTTTCTGCTTCTTTCCCCACAACAGTGGCTCAAACCTCTTTCAGAGATGATGCTGTATTCCTATCCCCTCATTTACATGCTTGCAGTAGAATAAAAGGCCTTTCAGAGACTGTAAGTGATTGCGAAGGACACTTGGAAATAGCTACTTTGGGGAGTTGTTTTGAAGACCTTTGCTTACACAAAATTTTGACTACTTCTCAATCCATCTCTTGAAGCTGGAATGAAGGCAAAAAGAGAATTCTAACATATTTTAATCATATGTTGAATGCCTGCATCAAAGCCTATTACCTCATGGGAATACACCAAATGTAGCACAGAGGTCTAAAGATTCAAAAGGAAAGCATTTATTATTATTATTGTTATTATTATTAGCATATGTAAAACATTTAGAAAGGATTCATTCTCTTTTTTTCCACTTATAAATACAACATGCATTAATTTATTTATAGAATAATTCAAATATCCTTAAATGCAACGAATACTTCTAGAATGATGGTCAGATCATAGAAAATACTCTTTCTCCAGGTGGACAAAAAGGTCACTATAATATTTACTACACTTTAGATACTTCTGAGAACAAGTCAAAGCAATAGTGACGTTCTTTTCTTATTTGCCAAATAATCTCCTCCCATACCCCTCTAGATAGAACAAACCTTATGTTTAAAACAACAGCATCAGAGAAAATGATGATCTGACTAAGCCTGAAAGAGCAAACTACACCTATTCACCTGGTTCAGCAACAGTGTTACCTAGGGACCAGTGAGAAATTTGCTTTTCACATTTGAGACCACTTGTGATGTATTCAGCCAACCCAGCTAAGTATTATTTCCTCCTGATTGCTCTCCCCATCAAGAGCAGTGGAAAGCCTGTCTTCTTTCTAAGATCCTGGATGTATTTTTTAGATAAAATGACCATAGCTGGATTTTTCTTTCGGTTTCTTCCACTGCATTTTAGGAGCACAAAGATTTTACAAGAATTCCCCCATCAATCCACATAGAGTTCTCGCTGAGGCTAATGACGGTCAGAGAGGACATGGTGATTTTTTCTCAAGAAGGTAGTTATTCATTGTGCCAGCTTACAGCTGATCACAACCCATGCTGCCAACAACAGATGTTTTGACAGTGGTTAAGTTTCTTCACGTGGCCTTTGGTGCGCAGTGCCTAACAGCACCATTCAAAGCAACTGGTATCTCTAGAATATTTTAGCAGTGAATTTTGTCAATTCCCCAAACTTCTGGCATTTTAGGTTGTGCCAACTGATGGGGATGAGATGCCCTAGATTTACAAGCCCCTCCAGCTGAGAGCCGACTGAAGTTAGTCCGATTTGAAAACTCTTTTTTGGAAGCAGATAAGAACTCTGCAAAGTTTCACACTGTGCCAGTGGAGGCAGGAGGTACAGATGGAAGTTTACAGGCAGTTTTATCTGCAGTGATACAGAATTTGTCTGAATTTTAAAAATGAAATCTCTAGCCAGCATTTTGTTTTCTGAAGAAAACTGGGTGTGGAAAGGAGAATTTAGGCCAACACTCCGTGTTTCAGTCCATCTGAACACAAGTGTTCCAAGACTACCAGCAAAATAATGAATGAAGTCTACCACACACAGTTTCTTCTACTGCATATGCATTACTTTCTGATAGAAAGTAATTCTGGTAGATTGTCTAGCCTACATCCTGTTTACACAATATACACTGAATATGAATACTACTGCTATATCAAAAAGGAGGTATATAAATGTATACAAGGAGAATAGTTCAGAGATCACAGACATAAGTGAATTTTCATGATTAATAGTCTCTCTCCTGTTTTTTCCTTCCACAGCAGAAACATTTTGATCTTATTTTGAACATCTGGGAAAACAGCGTTCTTGTTAGTTAATCTGACAAGGGAACAGCTAGGTCCTGGGGTCTCCAGCCGCATTAGAACATCAACAACAACAAAAAGTTTTTTTCCAAGGTCAAGAAGAGAGAATAACAGAAATAAATGCAACCTATCGGACTAATAGCTATGGAGTGATCTGAGCCTCCCCATACAGTACTGTGATGTGAGCTTTCAAAAGGCAGTTTGAGAGAAGTTCACTTGCAGCTGAGGTAGCCTGCTTTGAAAACACATGAGATTTAAGCATATATTGAGACCTACAGTGCTGAAGAGTGATTGAAGCATGGAGCAGACAGCTACGCAGTTTGGCTCTGAAGAGATGTGGAAAAGGTCAGGAAGAAAGCAAAGATATGCTAAATGGATTCATTGCTTTCTGCTTTAAGGTTACCCACGGTCTCCATCTCCCACTGCCCAGCTCTTTCTGCCAATGCTCATTTCATCTCTTTTTGAAAGAAAAATATTTGTAAAAAAGGAAAGCGAAACATTACTTTTGTAAGTGCCCATTGTGTGCCTATTTCCTGTCTAGAATGTTGCAGACAGAACATTGAGAGCTCTTTCATTTCTTCACCTGCAATTTATGTACACCTAACCATACATTCTCTGTACACACAGCCTTCTTAAACACAAACACCTTTTCAACCTCAGCTGGATAAGTTTTGCTGTAAATAAATAAGTACCATTTGGTTCTTTTTATTAATACAGAAGATAAAGAATGAACTAAGGATTTTTATATACCCTGATACCGAACTCTCTCTTAAGCTACTGAATAGCTCTCTAAGCTATTTGCACAAGGTGAACAACTAGAAGTCTGATGGCAGTGCTCCTCACTTTATGTGTCTGAACACCAGGAATTAAAAGGGAGGTCAAGACAGGCCAAGGCACCACGCGTGCTTTGGACAGAAAGCTGTGCACACCATGAAGCTTATATACAGTGGATCAAGCCTATCAGAACTATCTTGTATGGGCTGCAGGGATTACCTGAACATTAACAGCAAATGGCCTGTCCCAGTGGCATGGCACATCATGATTATTGTGCCTGTAAAGACCATCACTGCAGTGCGTTCATAGAAGGTAAGGAAAATCAGCACAAATCTGCTCCACAGTTAGTCTGAACATATGCAGAAAGTCCAGTGCATCTACACAGCAAGTAATCACTGAAGCTGACTTGCTGGAATGTCCAGACTTTATACAATGTCTTCATCCCAGACACAGCTAACATGGCAGCGTGCTCAAAAATCCTTGAGAAGTGGTGTAAGCCCTCTAATTTCAAGCAAATCAAGTTTCTATTGCAAATAAAAGCAATTCCCAGGAAACACAGGTGACACCAATAAGAGAAACAAGCATTTGATGATATCATTGGTTTACATAAAAAAAAATAAAATAAATCTTTTCCATGAGGATCAATGCTCATTAAGTCAGTACACGTATGAAGAAAATTAGTTTATTAAGCATCTGTGCTATTACTCTCTCTTAAGACTGCTTCTCCTTCTTCTGTAGCAAGTATCTACATAATATGCTAATACATCTGCATCAAAATTGCCACACTGAACTCTTCCCAAAGAGAGCAAGCAAGTACACCAGTAATTAACTGGATCCTAACGCAAATTTCTAGATACAGATTTTTCAACTGAGCTTGCCAGTTCTGAGGGAAGTAATTTTAAGGGACAATAAATATAACTTAATTCCTACACACAGCTGTATGACACACTGTAAGCAGCCACCCTTTCTCCCCTTGGAAGTGAGAAAAATGCTGTGTTAGCAGGTAGCTTGAAACATATACTATTTCTTGCTTCTGAGTAAGCTCATAATTAGAGTTGAAACATGAAGAATGATTTCAATGGAGCTGTAAACTCCAACAGGAGGAAAAATCTATTTGAGGTTAGAACAAAATCTTTTTTAATCTGGCTAATGCTACTTTTGTGCTGATGCTGATCATTATATTTATTACAAAACTGTGCGACATTCCAAAGCATTGACACCTGACTTCACTTAGTAGAAAAGCAATCACTTTCAGATATTCTTCTTGGTGATTAATATGTAGATACCTAATTTTTAGTGAATTAAACCATGTTGTATCAATTTGGTGGTCTTTAGGATTTATAATCAAGCCCTGATGACATCTGATTAATGCCAGCATAGGCTCCCTGAACCTTACAATATTCTTGTTCCTTTGGAGCTCAGATCATGGCAGGCTGATTACCCCCCTGATTATCCTGAGTAACTGGGGTCAGAGGTTAGCTAGCACCATAGAACACATTTAATTCAATCAATTTAGTTAGTGAAGCAGTTAGGAAAAAATTATTCCAATTGCTGTACCACTGCATTAGAAAATTTGCCCAGGATTCCTGTGCTCCAACTGATGAGCATTTTTGCTTAATTTCTAATTTAATATTCTGCTGGGATTTGCAGCTTCAATTACTTGTGATATTTTCACTCATAAAGTCAGGGACATTGAGCTTTGTAGGTGAAAGAAAAACCAGAGGAGGAAGAGATTCCTGTATTAACTGGTATAACAAACATCCTCACAGACACACACACGCTTTCATCACTCAGAGCATTTTTCCCTGTAACACATGCTAGAGGTGGCTCAGAGAAGACCTCTTAGTTCTCTCCATTTGTCCCTCCTGCCACTGCCAGATTTTAGTTCTTCTTTTGCCTTTGGTAGATTTTTAATATTGTTTAGCTGAGTCCCACTTCATTTTTCTTCCATGCAGAGGCTTTGATTACTTATGTTATGCCACAGTCCTATACTAAGGCTGCCCAGCACCCTTGTGTGTGCCCTAATGGAAGCAGTGCACACTGTGTCTGGGATGAACTATAAAAGAGATCCCTTACTAGTCCCTGAAAGCCTTAGGCGCTTCTCACATGAATACAAAGGCCCAGCAGATCAGTTTGACTCCTACTGGTTAGTTTTACATCCTATGTAACGATCCTGATGATCACTGATATTCTTTATTCTGAGTCCAGAGGCTGCTGCCACAGCCGCTGTCTCTGCCTTCTGACACACAGATGGGTTGGTTAACACAGTTTCAGTGGACTAATGATGATGGAGAGCTTCCATCACACTTTGAAATGTGTTGGAGCACATCACTCACTCACTCCCCCAGCAGTGAAGACAAGAGGCCGCAGTTGCATGAACTCTGCATCAACCATGATATACTCAAACTTCTTTTTCTGTGAATAGGGCCCAAAATGCTGTCCTAGATAACACAGAGCGATATGGGAACATGGTATTGCCATTGCTAGTAATAATAGCCCTAAATTGTGAGTTTGCAAGGCCACAGGACAGAGATCGGTCAGGCTTGCTCTGCAGGAACTGTTCACCAACTGCCTGCCAACTTTGTTTTCTTTGGACTTAAATTGGACCCACCACCTTTAAGACTCAGAGGAACCAGGAAAAGGTGAGCATACACAGCAGATAAAGCAGTAGAAACCAAGAAGCATGTGTGACAATTTTATAACTGTATTATTATCATTACTTACACTTTTTCTGCATAGAGGATTTTTTTTCCAGTTGTCATTAGATCTGGATTAATAATGGCTGTTGGGATCGGATAGCCTTGGATTAGTTTTCATTTATGCTAACAATAAAATTTTGGCCAAAGTGGACTTCCCTTTGCCCAACAACAAGATTTTGAGGGTAACACTACAACACCAGGGTTGGCTGTTACTGGACATGCTCCTTTAGAAATTAAAGCAGCTTTCCTGAGTAGGATCCTTTAATAAAGGAAACCAAGTCTTAAGACTCCCTTTTCCCTGCAAGCAGCAGAAAGCTGCAGTTTAATCTTCTGCTTGCCCATGGAGAGGATCCATTTTCTGTATGTTCCTTTGGGGTTCTTTGGAATGAAAAATGCTATATACTTATAAAGCATTAACGAAACTTGCTCAGAACTAACTCTGGAATTGATGAATCTCCTCCTAGGCCCCTCTGCACATTTGCCCACGGCAGAAAGCCTGACTCAGCTGTCAAACTCCCTTAGCTGAAGAGAAACACAAAATAGGAAATATGGGCTAATTGCAGGTTAGAAGTTAGGTATATTAGCAAATTGCGTGGAGAAGATCACAGTGTGCCTAGCTATGACACAAAGGTCCCTAGCCAGTGCTTACACATTCTCATTTGTATATGAAATATCCTCAGCTGGTTACATAACAAAACCCAAAATAACTAAAAAGAAAACATCTGGATGATTTAATCAATTTCTCTGTATTAAACACAAAACCACACATATAAGAAGAAAATAAACAGCTGCATCCAAGTGCTCAAAATCCATACACTCTTCCCCTCCTGTGGTGAGGATGAAAGAAGAAGAAACCACATATGGCAGATGTTAGTTTTGTCACTTACTCTGCTACTGGAAAAGAATCGTGGACAATAAAGGCAATTTAATGTTGTGAAAACAGCAAAACTGCATGAAGATGTGTAAGAAAATGTATAGTGTGCAAGACAGAAGCAGGAAATCTTCCATCTGCTCAGCACTGGGAAGCCCCAGCTGTAGTACTGCACCCGCTTCCTGCCCACACTGCAGAAGGCAAAGAGCAATTGGAGAGCAGGCAGACTTCTCACACTCCTGGCCTTGAACTAACCTGCATAGCAAAAATACACAGGGGGCTGCTGTAGAGAAGGGAATTGTCTATGTGCCACCTTCATAGTGGAAAAGGCCAAGAAACAATGGGCTTCAGTGGAGGCAAGGAAAATTCCCATTACAGGTGAGTCAAAACTTCAGGGTAGCTCAAGTACTGATATAGATTGCTGGGGGACCACAGAGACTGAACTTTCAAAGCTCTTGAGGGGAAAATAAGATATACAAATACTAGAAATTGTACAGATACGAGGACAGGATGTCCTTTCCCCTGCAGATTTCATGATAGGACCAAGTCCAAAGTCCAAAGCAGAAAGGGGAACGAAGCACTTTTCATAGCTTTCTAACATTTTAAATGCAGATATACTCATTAACTTCCATGAAGCTAACTTGATTGCTAAAATAAAATAAAATAAAATAAAGTAAAATAAAATAAAATAAAGTAAAATAAAATAAAATAAAATAAAATAAAAAAATAAAATAAAATAAAATAAAATAAAATAAAATAAAATAAAATAAAATAAAATAAAAAATAAAAATAAAATAAAATAAAATAAAATAAAATAAAATAAAATAAAATAAAATAAATAAAAAGTCTTTGCCCCAAACCAAGTGATAGGAAGGAAATCCTTCACTGAGTTCCCAGTCTCAAGCTCCCCACCATGCAGGACTCTTCAGCACAATGCATTAGGGCTGACTGCTAGAGGTACAGAATCTAGCTACAAAATCACATTTGCCCTCCCTTCTGCAGATAAAAGATGAAAATTATACTTCTGACATTTGCCTTCCTATCTTGTACCATTCTCTTTTGGCAAGAAAACACAAGGAAAAAGGAGAGGAAAATAATTATGATCTCAGCTTAGAGAATTGCGCCAGGGAAGTTTTAGGTTAGATGTTAGGAAGAGCTTCTTTACTGAAAGGGTTGTGAGGCATTGGAACAGGCTGCCCAGGGAGGTGGTGGAGTCACCATCCCTGGAAGTCTTCAAAAGACGTTTAGATGTAGAGCTTAGGGATATGGTTTAGTGGGGACTGTTAGTGTTAGGTTAGAGGTTGGACTCGATGATCTTGAGGTCTCTTCCAACCTAGAAATTCTGTGATTCTGTGAGAAGGATTGAAAGGGAACCAGATACCCAAATGTAATTGTTTCGAGATTGTCTGCAATGTGGTCACTGTAAAAACCTGCTCCAATTATAACTCCTCCCCTCTTGCTATGGAATTAACAACTCTGTCTGAGCAGTTGCATGGGGACAAACTGCTCCTGCCACTGCAGAGACATCTTCTAAAGAAAATCATGCTTCTTTACAAATCTCAACCATTACTTCACGATATTCAGGAATTGTCTGGCAAAGAAGTATTTAAAAGCCTGCATTTAAATTCCAGAGCAACTATGAAATGAAGAAAGCAGATTGATTCACATTCTGTTCCACTACTCCCTTTGCCAAAGTGATTTTTATCAGGGAAAAATAAAAACAAACCAAGAAAAAAAAAAAAATCTGAGCCTGAGAATTCTGTTGTCAACTACAAAACCATCGAAAATTTTTACAGCTCGCTTACAATATAAACTCTTAGAAACACAGTTTACAGAAGAAATGCTGCCAGCACCCCCAGGACATATTATCCACTCTTTCCTCACATGGAATTAGTGCAAAATATCACCCTTACATTGCCCACAAACATTGCCAACAAATAAGAATGGCAATAGGCTTAGAGCACACTGTCTGGGATTTTTATACTCATTTTTTCCCATGGCAACGTGTCTGTTTCATGTGCTTTTAAGCTTCCATAATTTTATTCCATCTAATCTCTGCACTGCCTTGTTTTGTTTGTTTATCACTTCCAGGGAGCACCTGCCATGCTTGTACACTGCCACAAGACAAATAAGACACATTTTTGTCACTGGTTGGGGCAAGCCGATGTGTGTTCCTTTGCTACAAATTTCACTACAATTATGCCCAACCTCCTCACCTCTCCTTCTTACTTGTCATTATCTGCTCCTTCCTTCCTTACTTCCTTGTTTGTTTTCCGCAACTTTTTGCTAAGAAATTGCATTGCTTCCAGTGGCATTGTAAATGCCAACCAAAAAGATTAAACACAGCTGAGTGCCACCTCATTCTGTCAGAGAGAACAGATAGTGTCCTCAGAGTCCACCTGCCAGCCTTCAACGTAGAAGGCAAGGGAGTTTTGCAATCAGATCCTGGGGTGTTCCAGTGCCTAGGTTTTGCTGAATAGGCTTGAAGAGATGGGATTTAAATTGTACTGAGGATATTAGTCTAAAGTGAATGAAGTGGAGAGTATACTTCTCGTTTATATCCCCAGAGTGATAAATGTGAGAGTGTAATTTTTTTTTTTTTCTGAGGCAAAGAAAATGGGAAACCAACATGGATTTCAGACACATGAGAAATAGCTTATGAATTTAGATGATAGTTCAGCAGAAATAAATTGTACATCTGTTCATTCATTTTAATAAAGCAGGGAAATGACACACTGCTGGAGCCCTCTGAGAACACTGGTATTTTTAAATTATTATCCTATAATAGTAGCATTAACATTTGTAATGCTGGCCATACTTTGTGATTTTAAGAAAAATAAATTTATGGAATAAGTGAGCTTCAACCTATATCCTGGACTCTGGGCATTGAAAAGTGAATAAGGTGCTCCCTGAACACTTACAAATTAGTCAGCAAAGACACGACAATAGCTTTACTATGTAACACAGATAATCCTTTGTGTAAGTGTTGACAAACCATGCTTATTATTTCTGAATAAATAATTCAGATGTGCAACATGCAGCTGAACACATTTATTTCTGCTGACTAGTGCCTAGTTTGTTTGCATTTATAGACAGCTACAGTCTAGTACTTGCCTTTAAAGGGAGTCTTTTATAGAAACAAACTAGATGCTTTTCTTGGCTGCATGTATGCATGGAAACATGCACTACCTCCTGTTGAATACAGGCAGGAACACTACTTTTCTCTTGCATCTCCCATAACAAAAAATGGGAAGTGGAAAAGGTTATGGGTTGACTACAATTACTTCATTGCTTCCATGTTACCATTATTTCCAAGGATGACATGCTAATTTAAGAAACAAACAAGTGACACTGCAGGAAATGTCACTTAAAAAAAAAATAAAAAATTAATGTTTTGATATTTCAAATTGATTACCAGGGGGAATAATAAATTAATAGTTCAATAGTAGCTGTCATGTTTCCTTTAAAAGCACAATTAGTGATATCATTAAAATTTCCTTTTAATCGATTGCATTAAAGCAATTGCTACTAGAGGAAAGAGAATCTAAAATTGATTAGTTGCTCACATATTGCCTTATCAATCAACTGTGATGATCCTCATCCAAGAAAAGGGAAAACAGGCAATCCTGACATCCTCAAAAAGTGGTGAAGTTCAGCTGAAATCACATCAAGATCTTAGAACTCTTTTTATGATCCATCCTATACAGTTATCTGCTCACATCGCAAATGAGCAAAGGATGCATGCTTAAATATTTAATGTTCCTAAAGCAAACTCTTCACAGAGGCTATGCTGGATCTCCATATTGTTAAGAGAGTTATCTTACTGCTAACATCTATATCTCTATCTACCAGCCTGTGAGTGTGTTTGTGTGCTCTGTATTGCTCACTGCATTTCCAGCAGGCAGTCCAAAAACAACCTCAATGGGTGGCCTAGGTAAACAAGACTTATCATAATTTGGTTCTCTGGTGAATACAGAAGAACTGAAAAAAAGAAATACCTCTGGGACACAGAAGACCCCTGGGCGAACACTTACCATTGACAGAAACTGTACAGATTTATTGATTGGAACTGTATTTTAATCATGTGGCTGGAGGAAAGAAAACAGTTCCTAGAGACTACCAGTCAGCCCCAGCATGGGGCATGATAAAACTGTTTCTGCCATTAATATCAGGCAGTGGCTATGTTAGAGTAAAAGGACATTACAGTTCAACATCTGCAGGCAAAGTTGGATTTATTTACTCATGGCTTCAATTATTATTTAAGATGGAAAACTTGAAAAGGTCAGAGCTGCTAACTTAGAAAACATGCCCTTCATTTGTCTTCAAACATACACTTTTTTTCTTAGCCTAGATCAACACCAAATCAATTAATCAACTACAGTGTTCTCTGTTTTTAAATGTGAGTTATTTTCAAGAAGACAAGTAAAACCAAAACAAATTTCATTTTTGATTTAATCCATATTAGCAAATGCAATTTTAGGGTGTGAAAGCATCTGGTCTTTGGTTTAGGTACAAAAACACCTGTGGAACTTTGTTTCTATGTACACATGCATACATATAAAATCCAGATTTACATTATAGCCTAATCCTGTATTCACATCTCTATAGAACACTGAATGGGAGCCATAGCTTGGATACAGGCAGCTAAGACTATCAATACAACAGATAAATCTTTTTCCTCAGTATGATTTCAGCAACAGATAGCTGTTTGTTTAGATATAAGCTTATTTCGTAGGATTCATTTTTCTTATGTATGTTTTGCAAGTTTCTCAAATAACCACCTAGTTTTTTCAAACTTTTTTTTGAACCAAAAGATTTCTTTCAACCCCTGAAACTTGTTGAGGACAGCAGCACTCTCCTTACCATCAGTCTTTCTAAATGAAGAAGAATCATTGATCTAAGAATATCTGACAGTACAACATAACGTATGGGCACTGTTGGCCTCAGTGACGGAAGACGGTCAAAAAAAATGAGCTGAGGAGGAGGAAATAAAGCATAAAAGAAAAAAAATGAGATGATGCAGGGAAGCAGACAGTGATGGGACTCAATTAATAGAAGGAAGACAAAGAGTGTACGTAGACTTCTGCGAGTCATAAGCAAACAATCAGGTTAGGTCATGGAAACAGAAAGGTGGTTCCCAAGGGGAAGCAGGCAGTGAGAGGATGAAGAAGAATTCATGGGCGGGGAGTAAGATCTTACAGATATTAAAGGAGAAAAACGATGAAGACAGAAGGTCGCGCGATGACAAAGGAAAGAAACATAGCATTTTAAGAAATATTACAGGAACAGCTTTCCATATCAAAAGACAATGGGGAAAGTGACAAAAATAAGGAAGAGAATGAAAAGAGGTGTCACGCTTAACAAAGAGCAGTCAATGGATACATCACTGAAATTAGCCTTGGTGGAGCTGAAGTGGGAACCGGAAACAGGAGCAGAAATGTATTTAAGGGATACTAGATGTTCAAGCTCTGAGAGTCAATGACAGATTCAAGGACTTCAGAGAAGGAAAAACTAAAGGTAATTATTAAAATTCAGAGAAGGTTAATTACAGTTCGCTAACCAAATAGCAGGCTTGAAAATAAGAAAGACCAAAACAGAAGAGCTGTCTGTTTGTTTGTTTTTAAGACACTGATGAAGCAGGAAACGTGAATTTTGAAGGATGATATAAAAACATGATAAATTTCAGCACTAGGCAAATTAGATATTAAGAAGACTAGGCAAGTAAGTAGCTGGAGATATTCCAAAATATGCAGAGAATTGAATAAAAAAAAAATAAATCTCTAAAAAGCTTCATCAACCTATGTGGAATCAGAGAATGGAAGTTAAGACAAATTAACAAGGACTGACCACAGAGCAACAGCATTGAAGGGAAACATAGGGTCAGGTAACCAACTTGGATTCAGGGAATTTTCATAATGAGGTCAAAGTCTAGAACAGGAAAGCGAGGATAAAGTTAATACTTTGTGTAGTGCTGAGATTATACATTTTCTTGTGACATATGGAGTGGGAACACAGGGGAAAACATTTGTAAAAACAAATAAATATTAAGTGACTGTTAGACAGCCGGCTAGAGAAAGGGCTACCCTTTAAGCAAATAAGCATCTGGGACTCTAAGGCAAACAAGTCCTGGAAATAAGCCAAAGTAGAAAGTACAAGGGTATGAATAAATTACACTCCTGAACCATTTTCCTCAACAGAGACTATAACTGCAGAGTTCTGTATGAATCTCCTAATCTGTTTTTTTTTTTTCTTAAAAGTATCAACACCATTTTCATTCCAGTAAGTTCAAGAGACGATCAGCCCTATAGAATTTTATTGCTTTCTAAATGAGTCTCTTTCATAGGCACTTACTAACAATTTTACTTGAATAAATGTACAGCTCCTTTTAGCATGTTGATTTTTATCGGTTCACTATTTTAATGTTCCAGAGCAGAAGGAAAAAAGATATTTTGTCTAAATAATCCTGACATTTTGATTCGTATGCACAGATGGTTAGCAAATTTTGTAGTGGCCAAATCAGTTTTAGTGTTGCTGACAAAAAAATCTTAAAATCTCACTTGTCAGTGAAGAAATTGATAAACTGATAACAAAACTCTCTAGTGGAATGACCTACACAGTCATATAGCTGTTATTTTTGTATGAATATACTTCAGTTTTATAAATCCCTTCTGTTCATATAAATGACTACTATGATACCAGCTCGCACATATTGTGTAATTGCTATTAAATAGGGTTTTGTCTGCTGCAAATTGAATATGTTTAGATCTATAGTGTGTTATCTTGTTTAATCCTACTTTTAAAATAGAACTCCTACAGATGCTAGAGGCATATTAACAGTGTGGGTTTCCTAACTCACAGGATTAGAGTGATTTTGCCACACATCTAACAATTTCTCTATGTTTTGCTCCTCGGATCAGCTGTGTTGTGTCAAACAAGGAGATTTAGAGTTCTTAGCGTTTCTGTTAAGATTTCACATGTGCAGAACTGTAACTCTTCATGTATGAAAAATAAGTCCTTTCAAGCCACAAAACAGTTTTGCTGGCTACATAGCACAAGCAATACCTGGTCATCTGATCCCCACTACTTACCAATTTACCTACTGCCTAAGCTGAATATGAATGATGTAATGATGGTTTAGGAGCCACCCCAAAATGAATATCAAGTATGAAAAACCACTGTCCTTGCACGCAGAATTTAGGATTTCAGACAACTGACTGTTACACAGGCTAATGACATCTCCACATACAGAACTCAAAAGTCATTTTGAGAAAAAAAATTAAAAAAAAATGCACATTTTCACATCTTATCTGAAAAATATTAGTGTGAGTTTTCTTTGAGTGTTCTGCCTGCACTTGGTGTTGAAGGTGGAACTCCCTGGACAGTTCACGAGGGACAATATGCTATAAAACTGGACAACAGTAAAATTAAGCTAAATTTCCAGGGAGTGCTTCAGTAGCACATTCATTAAAAACAAGAACAACAACAAACAACAAAAAAACCACAAGAACATTTAATTCCTCAGGCTAAAAACTCCATTTTTAGACTTTATGATAAAACCTCAATCTCTAGAAAACAGTCCTAATTTAATTTGAAGGTAACTGCAAAATTCCATCTGAACAGAAAATGTTGAATTGGAAAATCACATAAACATTCCTAGCAATGACGGATAACTTTTTTGAAGAAATGATCCAAGACTAAGCATGGAAACATTATATTCTCTTTGTTTAGCTTGTGCGACTCTCAAGAGCCTTTCCCTGAACCTTCCTTCCTCATTAATTTCTACTTTTTCTAATTCTACCATCCAGTTACTTATCCAAACTTGTATTTGTGCTAAATGTAGTCAAAACCCTTACTGCTACTGTTTGCTTTGTAATTCAGAACTTAATATCTATGGTAAAGTTCACACTTCACAGACCACATTGAGAAAGCATATTAACCTTCACTTCTTGCAGAAGAGAACGATAAATTGTGGCTTTATGGCTTTTTTGTTGCTCACACTGTTTGGATATTTTCTGTTAGCAGAAGCAGATGGAGGAAGTCTTCAGAGGATAGTCAGCACTGGAATGGTTTTGCAGTGAGAATTTACCAGCTGTAGTAAGAACTGCTGTTATTACCACTGAGTTGATGCTGACCTTCTGAGAATAACCAAAGGGTTACAAAAGGCAAGGACTCACACAGACATTCACATCAGGACTGCTCAGATCAGCTGATCATAGCAAATCAATGAAACTAAACAAAGGGCAGGGAAGGAACAGGGGATGAAGGAAAAAAAAAAAAAAAAGATTGGCAAAAAGACAAGTTTACTATGTGAGCTCATTGGAGACCAAGAATGCTGGGAAAAAAGTCAGATCTGGAGAAGCAGTGAAGTGCCTTTCTGTTCCTCCCCAATTTCACACTGTTTGAATGATCATTTCTATTCATAGAACCTTTCCTGTACTTATACAAGTGTTTCTCAGTTGCTTTCAGATTATAAAGCAGGCACTCTGTTGTTTTATGTACCACTGAAATGTGTTTATCTGGAGATTAAATAGACAACTTCATGTATTTCATGACCTTGGTGGAGAGAAACAAAGCAATGAACTCACCCCTCACAAGCAAAGATAAATGTAGAAGTCTGCTGCCTACTGCTATGCAGTGTATCCAGCTCTAATTATGTGATAAGTGGATGGACTCAGTGTTAAACATATTTTGCAGAAGTTCTTGAACAAAGTGCTTACACTGGTTATGCAGATAGCTCACTGAAAGCCACATGAATACAAATTATTATGCACACAGTTTGAATCTGGATGAGTACAGGAAATACTGGTCTTCTGAACACTTTTTTTTCTTAACAACCTTAAATTTCAGTCAATGCACAGCATAAACATTTGTTTTTCTTCCTCTCTCAAATTATTCCATTCATACTTGTAATGCTACAGTAGAGTGTTTGTTTTAAGGTCATTGGTAATTCAATCCTGAATGGTGCTGAGCATTTCTTGTCACATGAGAAACCTCAAACCAGCTAATTCTGATAAGAAGTGACACTCAATATTGAATAAGAAGAAAAAGAAATAGCAAAAAGGTAATTTAATTGTCCAGATAGCCAGACTGTTTAAATAAATCTTCCAAATGTCCTTAGATTGGTACCACCACAACACAACCCAGAAATATTAACGTTTTTCTCGATCACAGGCATTTTTCCAAGTTATTTGAAAGTGATTAGGTTTAGAAAGAAGATAAACATTTGGGATCTTAATTACATTGAGAATCAAAGCAATCTATGCTCCTAACACCAGCTTTTAAAATTCTAATGGGACTTAGGTGTCTTTACATCCATTTTTTAAATCTAGCAAGCTTTTCTCTTTGGCATCTAAAATTATTCTATAAATGAGATCAAAATGCCTGGGTTATTTCAAGACTTAGATTCCTAAACTGCTTATGTGATTTTGGAAGAATTTTGCATCTCACAACAGTGGAGAAAACTGAATGCCTTGGACGTTAACACATGAATGAGCAATGCCCAATTAATAACCATGTAAAAGTGGTGCAGTGTATAGAACTGTAGAATGTAAATTTCAAATATTATTTTTGCAGTGAGAACAGAAAGCTCAGTCTTCATTTACAAAAATAAAAATGAAAAAAAAACAAACAAACAAATAACAAAACACATTTAGATGCTTGTTTCCTTTCACATGGATTTGATAAATAGCTTTCCACTTGACTAATAGATATTTTCCAAACTAAATTACTACATGCTTTGCAAATGAATTCTAGTAGAAACACATTTACATCTTCATCTTTGTCTTTGTTTAAACATGAAAGAACACAAGTCGGTTATGGGACAACTTCATCTCTTCTGATTTCAACTAATGTCCTGAGTTACTATTTATGGGAGAAAAATGAATGTCACAGGTTTAACAGAAGAATTATTTTTTTCTTTTATTAAATAAATAATATATTCTGAGCTACAGGTCTTCTTCATGCATAGCCCTCTTTACACATGAATAAAAAAGACATGAAGGGCATAATTTGCCCTCCATATCTGAGGACAACAGAAGATGCAATGATCTTAAGTTCTGGCAAAAGAAGCTAAAATCAGACTATGCATTTTCTTTTACTGTTAAGATTTGAACAGAAACAGATAGAGAAATCTTTTGATTCTCAGTCTATGTATGTTTTAAGAACAGGTGAGACAGACAACTTACAAGGATGACGTAGGAACATCAATCCTGCCTTGATCCTATTTCCTCTGTTTTCCATTATCAGAGTAATTTTCTTTTAATTCTACTCTTTACATGTGAAAAATACACCAGGTAGTGTCTTTCACCTGTTTTCTGGAGGACTCTTGGACACCTGGGCTTCAGCAATGTTAAGTGTGTTGGTTGGCTGCTCCAAGAGTATGACAAGCAAGTAAAACTGAATGAAAAAGCCAGTGCAAATATTTATGTAGCATAGGGGGTTTCTGAATGGTAAGGTACACTTCAGGAGACTTGCTAGCTGTATTTATAGCTCTAGAAAACACGAGGATGGCCTTGTTCTAAAGCTGTTCTTTATGCCAGAGTTTACTGACATTGGTAGAGCTTCGTCCTGGTCTGTTGAGTTTCTATACAATTTCTGCTTTCTGCATACATAAATTCTCAGCCCAAAAATGGGAGCCAAACAGAAATTCCAACATGCATTTTATCCATTTGATTTTACTAAAATGGTTTTATCCATTCTACTAAAACTATTTTTTTTTTTTTTTTTTGACAAAGCAGTACTGGGGACAGTTTGCTCCAACTTGAACACGCTGCTAGAATTTAAATCTGATTCTCATATCATTTAGGCCACAGCACAGTTCTATGTCTTAACTATTAGCCTGGCAACTGCTTCTTTTCATCTGTTCAGGTCTGCTTATTGCTGCTCAAGTACCTCAGCTCAGTCATCTAGCCTTCCAATACCTAGCATGAGAGAATGGTATGTGAAACAGGAAAAAGCCAGGCCAACTTGTTCTCACCACCCTGCTGAGCCATGCTGGCAGTTCCTACTGGTCTTTTCCTTGCATTCTGTCTGGCTTACATGCTCACTTCCAACAGAAAAGTAAAAGAAAGTTAAAGAGGGCTGGTATCTTGTCATGCTCCTGAACTGTGTGTTAGTCAAAGCACAGCACACTTGCTACTTTTTGCACACAGGTATAACTCTTGCTAGTAATTTCTCCAAAACACGTGTAAGGGTCTAGAGGATAAAGTTGAAAGGGGAATCATGTACCATTTACAGAATTGTTAGTGTCCAAACATAGGGTCCTTCTCACTGATGAAACACTCAAAGGAAGGAGATTATTTAGGTGTCCTAAAGGGCAACATTTTCCCTGTAAAACAAGATAAGACAAGGGCTGACTTCCAGATCTCCAAAAAAGGGAAAACAAGATTTATTGTTTTCAAATGAGCAAACTAAATGGACAGATCTGGCCTGTGTTTCTAAGGTATGTATAGCATGGAAAACAACAACATTAAGTCTAAGTAATTTTCTAGAGGAAGTATGGAAAAAAAAAGCCAGGAGGAACCTCAGTAGTACTTTTAATTCAGTATTTGGTCTTCAACATGATCTAGCTAACACCAAGAATCAAGACAGGGGCTCTCAAAGCTACAAGCATGTTTCTCAACTGCCTGAGTTGAAAAATAAATCTCTCCAGATGGTGCTCTGAAAGTCTCATATCCTCTTCGAACCATGAGCAGACGGAGATACATATTGTACTCCAGGGGCTGTTTTACCCCAGTGGGTAGCACAACTGAATCAGAAGATAGTGCTGGAAGTCATCATAAATCACGGTGACAAGCAACCTATTCGCTTACAGGTCTCTACAGGAATTGATGAATCATTTATTAAAGCACACATTAGTCAGTTATTACTCTTTTATAAACCATTAGTCAGTAGGTATTCAAATGTGAGCAAATCATATTTTTCATTTAAGACTCACAGCATCACTATATCTCAAATATAACTGTAGTGATGTTTTGTCAAATTATACAAATTTCATTGTGTTCACAGGAGGCAAGCTTCCTTATTTAACTGGAAAAATCACTTAACTGGAAAGATCATTTTGCATGACATTAGAAAAAAAGAAAAAAAAAAAAAAAACAAACAAAAAACAACTGCATTCATAGATCCCTAAAATTTAAAATAGTAAAAAATCTTACTGTCCTGGTGTTACAGAATTCTTTGTATTTTACATGCTTTTTCCCAGAAATGGATCAAGTTGATGGTGAGGATGGAAGAAGAAGAAAGAGGAACTGTCTTAAGAATGAGACTATACCCTGGCCAAATGAAGCCTCTCTTTCTAATGTGCAAATGAGAATGCTTTGACAGGTCTTGCTACTTGCCCAAGTATGACATGGGATATGCTGCTGTCCCAAATCTGTGGTGAAGAACAGATATGAGAGTTACGTGGACTATAGAAGAATCGTCCCTCTAACCCACATCACTGCATTCTTCCCTCCAGTCCCTGAAAACATCTGCTAAGGAAAGGCAATATGTCTTATATTAAAGAAAAGATATTGTACTACTAAAGAAGAACAATGGAAACCTCTTCCTTTGGAAAGAGATACTTCAAAAAAATCATGACAGCAGCCACGAGAGAAAGGCAAAGGAATTCAGTGGAATTCCATGTTTGAGCATATATACTGGTCAGGAGTTGAAGAAGAAGCAGATTTTTCTCTCTCTCTCTCTTTTTTTTTTTTTTTTTTCGGAGGAGGAGGAGGAAGAAGAGACAAAGTATATATCACTGTCATGTTGAAACAAGCTAGGTTTTCCTCCATTGTGTCTTGGGGAACGACTGGCCAGAAAAATACCTACAGCAACAGATGCAATAGAAGTATTTGCCAGCTTGTGCCTTCCAGCAGATGCTACGTTGTTCATCCTTCATCCCTCTTCAACCACAGTGACATTAGCTTTAGACTAAAATCATGGTTCTGCAGGAACACAACACTGCAGCTGCCTGACCCAAGTTGTTAAAGTCATACAAGAAAATCATTTTTTCTTAATTTGTTAGGTTTAAAAATAATACCAGCACCACTAGCATTCACTCAGTCTAATTCATTCCTGTGCAGTTTGAATATCCACGAGTACACAAACCAGATGTCAAATTTTCCAGAATGATTAATTCCTGCTCCACGTTTTGCTGCATTACTTCCTTTTAAAGAAGTAGTCCCTTGCTACTAAAGAAAAGTTCAGCCTAAGGCCTTAACTTGTTGGAAAGGAAATGCCAAATTGCTCTTTGTGATACAAAATACATGTTGTATACAGTAATTACTCAAAATTTTCATTTAGAAACTCTTTCATATTAAAGAAATAGGATAGCGAATTAACAAGCAAACAAACAAACAAAAAACGCTAACTTTACAAATATCTCTATTTCATTTTCTGTAATTTAAACCTGGCATGATGTCCTTCCTGGCCATTGCAATGTTTTAAATGGTAGACCCTGTTATCTCACTCAAGGATTTTTGGAGGAGTTTTTAAAACATTGCTCTTTTAGGTATTAAAGATGAAATTATTTAAACCCCTGGAGGAAGCAGGGTAGAGTTTGCAAGTCTGAATGGATTTTTGCACTGCTCAGAGCCTATTATGAACAGTAGGGGTAAGTATATACATGAAATAGAACAAGGCAGATATTTTGAGAGATGTGTATAGTGATGGGGCAGTAACAAAATAATTAACTGGGCTGAATCTCACGGAGCAACGTCTAATACATTAACCCATCAAAGTACCTGACACATACTTATAATCTCAAGGGCTTTAACAATTCCTCTGAAGTTAATGGAAGTGCTTTGCTGGATCACAGCCAGGTTGCTCAACTTCTGTAGTTATGCCCTAAAGCACCATCAATGATTTTTTCCCTAAGCACAAAGGCCACAATTGCATCAGAATGGTATGGTTGTGGTATACTGGGGAAAAATAATAGCAGATGGAAGAACAGATTCACTAGCCAAACATTTCCTCTTCCAGCAAAACTTGAATAAACCCAATAGAGGCTCCTGCAAAGCTGTGTACAGCAGCAAAGGAGCATTTAGACCTTTCTGAAAACATAAAATAAAACCCATTAATGTGCATTTTGAATAAGTGTATAAGGTCCTGGCCTCCAATGAATAAATATAGTACATATGAGTACACGGAAAAGTACCACTGCTTAGGTGTAGATCCATAAACTTGTTTCAAAGATACACAATACAGTCATAGGCTTTGTAAGAAAAAAAGAGGAAGAGATCACTCCAGTGTCAAGAGATGAAACTTATCCTCAATTGACAAAGACATGTTCAAGCATGACTGAGATTGCCTTGAACTGAGGACTCAAAGGATTCATCTTTTAAAACATGCAGGGTTTCTTGGAAAAAGAATATATAGAAATACATAAATTTTCAACTTAGGAGGAGGCTTGAAAAATCATCAACCTTTTGGCTTAGCATTAATGTTACTGAAATAATATATTTTTGAGGTATGTATAGCAACACATTTGAGGTATGTATAGCAACACATTCCACAAAACATTTAGTCCAGAACCTGTACTGCCTTGCATTGTACTCATACAGTGTCCAGATCTTTGTTTAAAGGTTAGTGAAAAAATATTTAGAATAAAATCCAGTTGTTACAACTTTATTGTTCTTCACTGTGTTGTATCAGTAATGAATTTGACCCTGTGTTCACAGATGAAGAGAATGCATTGAAAACTTCACTTAATCAAGCTACATCAAAAGCATATAACAAATAAAGGCAGAGCTATTCTAGGCAGAAATTATACTGTCAGAAGAAAACACAGGTCAGTAAATATTCATTTGTTTTATAAAATGGAAAAAGGGACTGAGATGAAGTATCTTTAAAGAGAAGGCTGAGAAAATACAGCAATACTATATAAACTAAATGCTAGAGCAGCCAATCTCTGTATAAAAAAAAAAAAAAATCAAACCTTCAGATTTACTGTATTTGAGCTTTCTACTTCAAAAGTTATCTTGTAGAATATGTCTTGTTCTTTCAAGTCTTCTTCAAATCAATGGTATCACAGCATGTGGTACACAACTAGCATATAAATACAATAGCTAAGTACTTTAAGAAAGCAGCATTAGCTTTATTAATAGACACTATCCCTCCCCTTACACTACATATTTTAAATAGAGCATATGTTCAAAAGGGGTCCAATACCATATGCCTAAAGACTGAGTTTTCCTGCCTTATTCATGGAATAAGAATAAGAATTAGCAAGGTAGAGTGAAGACTGATGAGGTCATTAACATCTCTAAATAGTAGTTAAAGGTTCAAAACCATGTCATACTGTGTATATATATATATACACAGTATATATATATATATATAAAATCATTGTTATCTGTATAGGAAAATTTGCATGTCATATACATTGTAAGAAAGACATACAAGACCAGACTTTTCAAAGACAATGCTATCTCTCATAGGAATTGTTTCTAAAATGACCCAGCCAGCCTTCTAAGAGTGTAGATTACCTTTTACTATCATTAACTGGAATGAATTTATAAACATTTCTGAATTTCCACAGAAATAGATACCATCTAACAGTAGATTAAGGGCCTAACTAGGCACCCAAGATTTTAACACTAGCCTGAATTACCAACGAAAAATATTAAAGATACGTAAAACATACAAAAAAAACACGATATATAATTAAAGCAGATTTCTTGGTTTGGATAAGGCACTTGTAGTACTTTTCAGGTGGCTGTAATGGTCTTGCCAAAGCAAGTAATTATAGCTATTGCCATTGATTAGCGAAAGCTAACATTCCTGCTGGCAAAATTGTTATTGTTTCTTATTTCTTACTCTTTCTGACTTAAAAAAAAAAAAAAAAATATATATATATATATATAATAATCTCGTCCCTTCTTTATTAATCGTATCCAATTTGCATTTATAAAAGAAGTAATTATTCAAGTAAAATTGCAGTAATTTATTTCAATATAATCTGTTGTCAAACTGCTAAAATTAGGCCAGAAGGAAAAAAAAACATATATATATATAAATGAAAAAAAAAAAAAAAAAAAAAAAAACAGAAAAAAAGAAGAAAAACCTAAAGAAAAACCAAGACTTTTACAACAACAGATTCTCATTTTCTTCTTCTAAAATTACCTGAAAATCAGCATCCCTAGTGCTTACTTCTCATCTTTTGGGAATATTCCTTAAAACTCACACAGCTTCAGGAAAACTTTATAGCAGAATCCAAACCAGCTGCTATTAGGTAAAACTTCAGACACTCTAATTTTCTCCAGATACCAGAAGAACAAAAAAAAAAAAAAAAAGCAAAAAAAAAAAAAAAAAAGGCATACTAATAATAAATGTAGGTGAGGGAAAAGAATAGTGTATGAAGGGCAGAAAACTGGGTGGATGCTTTCCCTGAAGCCAGAAACTTGGCTGTAGCAGAGCCACAAAATCCTGCAGGCAGTGAATATTTTTTGTTACAAACTTCGTAGTATTTTTCAGTGGAATTCAACTTGCAGGGAAAAACAACTACAACAACAAAAAACTTTCCTTGAAAAATTTCACCAGTAGGTTGAATTTAATGCTTTCAGGACTGGATTTTTTGTTACAGAACTGACAAGACTAGCTTTCTCACAGGTGAAGTGGGTGAAGTGCTGAAGTCAGGACAAAAGACATTGCTTTCATCCATGTTCCCTATCATTAAAAGCCCTAAGCTAGTATGCAGACTGGAGGGAGAACTCTGTTTTCCTCATAGGAACAAAACAAGAAAATTACCATTAGCAAACCTATTGTACAGGTTTTCATCCCGTTAGCCAAGCTCTCAATTATATCCCTTGACATAATTTTTTACCTTGTGGTTGCACTTTAGAAATGATGCATACCAATTTATTAATGTAAAAGAACAGCTCTTGGAAAGTCCATCACATTTAGCTAAAAAACGTTTAAGTATTTTCTTCTTCCATTAAGGAACATTTCTGTATTACTTACAATTATAGGCAACAGTTTGTAGAACACAGATGGCAAACTCTTACCTCCTTCTTGGTAAATTCTGGTGCATGGTCATTTTTGTCATCAATAAGAATAGTGGCAGTTGCTGTTTCAGTTAGCCCCACATCAAGACCTCCCATATCCTTAGCTCCTATAACCAGCTCGTATTTGGGGGTTTCCATAGTCTGAAAAATAACAGAAAAGGAAAGGGTTCAAGAAACCAAATAATTACATAGAACTTTTACTTCACATTAAAATTAACAAAATCTGAAACTTAATTTGGTCTGACAAAACATAGCATAGAAATGAATATGATGACATAGTTCAGGTTTTAGCAAAGCAGAAGCAAAACCTTCTCTGAACTTCAGCTGCTAGGATGGAAACCTTATTTAGAATATAATAGGAAGGAAGACAAGTAAATATTGGTAAACAGTACATAACCTATCCTGATATTCAGGAGGATTAGTAAAGAGGGAAGAAATTAAAATATACCTGCTCTTTCAGAGTAAGTTTTCACTTCGCTGCACCAGTATCCAGCAGTCTACCTCCTCAGTATTATGATGGATATATAATTAAATACTGATGTCACAATCTACATATACATTCATTTCATTCATTTTATTTATTAAATTTCATTCATTCTGCATAATAGCATTTAGAATGGCAATCTAAATTTGCTTCCCTGTAAGAAACAGGGAAGTAGTTTCTAAAACAGGCAACAAGTGCCTGTTACTCTACATAACAAATGTGAACAGTAATGTTAACAATTTTACATATGTTTAGCCACTTTTTGTGTTATGGTTACTGATCTGATTGTCTACTTCTTGTGTAGCTAGACAGAGCTAACTGCACAGGTCCAGAGGAAAAGCAACCTTGAAAAACAGCCATGACTTTGAAAAAAAAATAAATTACGGCCACTGCGCTGCAGCGGAAATGTTACAGCATATGTAATTCACCTCTCTCACATTAGACACAAAGTACATCTGTATGCTCACTGGACAACTAAGTATTAGTACATTCGATCAAAGGAAGTTATTAGCCTCAGAACCTGCTCTCATGGAGCTCATAGAGAATTTTGACATGGATTTCACTAGAGACAAGACTGGGTACCTAATGAAAATGAATATTTTCCACATTTGTATGGCCGTCTCATATGGAACCATCTGCACAAAAACCATATGTGCTGCATCATCAATGGAGTACACAGATGGGAAAGTGCTGCAGTCACCTTTAAAGCTATATGGTAAGGATCACCAGTGCTTGGGTGGTTTTTCAAAACTTCCTTGAAAAACAAGTCTGGAGCTCAGGAGCAAAGCTACGTAATGGTACCTGAAAGGGTAGCTAGGGCACCACAGCTCAAGTGCTTTTTTAACCTCCGACTATCTCTATCAGCCATCTGTGCATACAAGAACAAAGGCTGCACATCTTTGACATCATTCATCTATGTCCTTCAGCTAACAGTCTTCCAGAGAATTAACATGCAAGGAGAAAACTGGTGTGAAATTCCATATAGCAACACCATGATCTGTCTGCCACCCATACCCTGCCTTATAAAGCAGAATCAAAGAAGCTGGAGTAGGGCTTATCCCACAGCAGAGAACCTCTCGCTGTTTAAAATTTAGAAAATAGTTAATTTTCATCTCTACAATAGCAAGCTCTAAGCAAAGGTTAGCAACCTCTGGGCCACACAGTCTGCTCCACAGCTAACTGATTGGAAAGTATTCACTAAATGGTGCTTTGTATATTCTCGTGGGTACATCACAACATCTTCCTTGGAGAATGTGTAAAAGGGGGGTCCTAATTGCTTAGTACTTCAATCCTGAAGCATTTATAGGTCAGAACAAAAGCAACCAGGTCAGTTCTTCATCTGATCACCTATTATGAAGCAATATATTTGCATGTGAAATCAATGAGTCAAGCCAGAAGATATGTTTAGTTCAAAGAACATATGGACTACTAGAAAATTGGGTGCCATTGCCACTAAGAGGATCCTAAGAAAAGTATTTCCTTAAGTCTTACAACATTGTTCCACAAAATTCATCTCAGAAGGCAGCAAATTCAGAACAGGATTTTGATTTATATCATAGGAGAAATATACACAAAGAAAAATTACTGACATTTCTCAAACACAAATTCAAGTTATAGAGTGGAACAAGATTTACAGTTTTCATATATTTCTTTTCTAAAATGTTTTCAAAGTATTGAAAACTGCATGGAGCCTCTCTCCCTTCCCCTAACTGTAACTTTTTCATTATTTTCATTATTTTCATTAGCAAGTTGTTATTATTGCATGGAAAACTTGCAAAGCTATTTATTGCTTCATGTTTATAAACCTTTTGCTCAAAAAGAGGCCCATTTTTACTCACAAATTGGCCTTTCTTCCTTTGAAAACTGTCCCATTTTCTGTTGAAAGCAAGCCCATTTATGCTAGAAATTGTGTCTACTGCAGCAGAAATTTCTGTGACAGGAGTCCAATGTTTAAGCTTGCAATGGAATGTGAAAAACATCGAATTTTGAGTAGTATTTCATATCATTATGAATACTTCACACTTTCCTGCTATGCAGCACTTTCTACATCTAGTTCTGTCACCAAATATTTGCTTTGTTATAGAAAGCAACTCTTAACACGTCCAAACCCATGAGCAGAGGTTTGTTCCCATCAGATGTTCTCTTTAGACTTGGAGATGCACATAAAGGCCTTTTCAACATTTCTCATGCTTCTAGCCCAGTTAATTCAGTTCAGTCACTAGCAGCAATTACTTGGATTGTGTGATTTATCACAATACTGGTAAATCCTGGGACATGGGATTGGGGATCTGTGTTCCTCAGCAGGTGATGCTATAGAGGCCCCGGCGTGTGGGGCCCACCAGGGCCAAGCAGCAGCAGGAGCCTGGCAGCTCCTGGTCACTTCCCTCTCCCTGTGCCTGCTCCTGCTTCCTGAGAAATGAGTGCCTGTGGAGGAGGGGTGTGGAGGAGAAAAGCAGCCCTCCTTCACCTCCACCACCAGCCTTTCCTCCCTCCCTCCATCTCCACTACACTGTGTGGTCCAGGGAGAAACATAGCACACCACTAACAGGGGAGGATTTGGGGACCCACAGTTGCACAGACTGCTGCTGCACCCTGACATTGCCTGTCACTAAACCCAGGCCTCCCATTTTCTCCAAGCAGCGACCTAGCCTCTAGAACACACTCCCGCAAAAACAATCCAATTATGCTATTTGGATAATGAGACATTAGCAACATAAATATGCATCAACTTTCAAGAAAGTGGATCTACAGCTAAAAAGGAAAATAGATTATATTGAATAAACAAACATTAAGTTGCTTTTTGTGTGGCTTAGTATTTATCAGTTGTGACTGTGTGGAGGGTAACACTGTTGAGAGAGTTTGTATAATTACAGCAGGAGATCCATTCCTTTCCCCATAAATTTTCACTGCAGTCATTTAGCCACGGCAGGGGTGACGCTGGCAAATTCTTTGGATTGCCAAGGAGGTGAGCTGTGTCTTGAGTGCTTTTCTTTGGAGGTCCACCCACTGCCATTCTCACCAGTGCTAACACTGGTATCAGATTGCACTCCCCTGCCGTCTTGACATAGCTGGATCAGCACCGGTGAGCATCAAGATGCCAGAAAGGCACTTTTTTAGATTTTCAGATTCCTGACAAAGCCAGCAGGATCTGATCACAACAGAGAAAAATAAACAGTTCAGTGCAGATACATGCAATTAGAATAAACCAGATGATAAATGGTAGGTAGTAGAGAATGGAACCAGATAATTAGGATTTTCTGCCAAGGTTTAAGCTTTTAATATTTCCTACAGATACAAGAAAAAAAACCTATGTGACTTAAGAGATGCAAGCCATAGGTAGTGCTTCACACCACCGGCAGTAACAGTCCAAATCTTGATATGCGTTATTAAGATCGGAAAAAAGCAGCACCGAGGTGAGGAACAGAAATCGTATTGTGGCATCATTCTTTAATAAAGAAACGTATCCAAGCAGTGAATAATTTGTTGTTCACCTAAACTTGATGGCCATGGTAACTACATTTATGTGTGAGAGGAGGAAGAGCAAATGTAGTTTGCTATTCTACACCATCAAAAAAAGTACACCAAATTTTTCAAATCTCCTGAAGCTCCTAAACCAAGCAGAAGTGTTTGTCAATGAATGAATGCATTTGTAGCTTTGCACCATTTCACTGGGGTTATGGACTCAGCATTTTGAAAATCAAGACCTTTATTTATGTGCCTAACATATAATGAAATGCTTAACTTCTGAAGTTCAAACATTTTGGTCAAATGTTTTATTTGAAAATGAAGAAAAGCGGAGTAAGAAATGCAGATTCACAAGAAACTGTCCCAGAAACTGTCTCTCCAGCATTTCCTCCTGGCTGGAGACCTTCATAAGAGACCTACAGATTGCACGTACAGAAAAAAGAAGACAGCTCTCAACAGTGTCACAGTATCACAGACTTCATTTGGCACTACAACACATCACCTAAAAAAATGAGGGGAGAATAGGAATTCCCAAATTCACATGAAATAGTTGCTAAGATCAAAACAAACACTGTTTGGAAAACAAACTTTGTACAGAATATTCAAAACACCTGTAGGGGTTTTAAGTGTATTTACAAGCTATCTTAATGCCTACTGCCAATAGAGTTTTGTACTATTTTGCGGATATTAGTATTTTCTATAGCAGTGCAACAAGGCCTCAATGCCTCTGTTTATAATTCTGTTTATAAACTATGTATTCATGCATATTAATATATCAGCAGTATGCTACCATATCGTAGTTGTTACTAATGCCTTTATAATATAATGTTAACCAGAAAGAAAAATTCTTTGAATTTAAATAATTTCAGTTAATGCTAAATAAATGCTTGTGTTCACTTAAGATGATAATTGCATGTAGTATGCACTGAATACATCCTATTAAGACATAATCAATCTTCTTGTTGAGTAACAATATCAACATTCAATCTAACACTGAGTATGCTGTCAGGATTTTGACAAATGTAGAATAAAAAAATGAAGTAATGTGACTATTAACAGCTTTAACAGACATAACGCTTTTATAATCATAATATCAGCATTTATTTTAAATGCCAATTGCTGCTGTGTAAAAAGGGCACTGTAGACAGACTTTGCATTCAGAGCATGAATTACAGTTAGATGAATACAAAAACGAAAACAAATTTGTAATGTTAATTCTCTTTAGCTCACCAATTTACAATTTTTTTATATAATAAAGGAAGGTCTACAGTTTAATCACTGTAATAAGGTACTTCTGTTATGAAGAAAATCAATATCTGTTTACTACCCACGGGAGAGATATAGTTCATACGCATATCTGGGAGCAAAAAGATGACTAAATTTTCCCTTTCAGCAATTAGTTGTTAAAAAATAAAATAAATTGCTCCAAAATACTTAATACAGATACCTTCCTGTATCTAAGGCCAGAGATATTTGTCTCCCATCAGGAGGAAACCTGTAACTATTTAATATAAAGGACATAGTGTATAAGAACTTCAATTCTTTACAATGCTGACCTAACTACACGCCTAATATATATGGGTATGTTTGTTATATTTAGTGTAGAAATACAGGAACTACATGTGTATGTTTCCAATATTTTCTGTATAGTTATCAATTTTGACCCAAATCATATGCAAATTGTATATGCAAATTAAGCTTTAGAGTTGCCACTGAATTTACATCATTTTGGAGAAGGCAGCCAACTGTGATGGGGTGACAGGCTTTCTTTTGAGAAATATTAGAGGCCTGCAGAGAAAAACTATTTGTTTACTGCTCATTCACTGTAGGAAACACGTATCCATCCTGGCTCTTGGAGACAAACACCACAGTATTTACGCAGATACCAACTCCACTTCAGGAATCATCCTTACATTGAGAATGTTACTGATCAGGAATCTCTCTAATTTCTAGGACAAAAATGATTGAAGCTCCATTTACTCTCAGATTTCCATTTGAATTACTGCTGTCAGTTAGGCTATGCCTGAAAATATACCCTGGGAAGAGAGCAAGTATTCAGTATTCTGAACAAAATCCTAAATTGCTGTAAAAGGTATTAACACCACTGAAATCAGTACCTATACATTGACTTTAACCATATTTTCCTAAGTATAATCTGTCTGGAACAGGCTGTCATGTTGAACTGCAGCAATCACTCACTACATGCCCATGGCTAGTGAAAAAAAACATTTTCCATGTCCACAGCACTAGAAGTATAAAGTACTATAGCAAATCTGAATAGCATTACAGAGTAAGAATAACAGTGTCCCAAGGAAGCTATTCTCAAATGTCACTAAATATATACTTTATTATTATTTTATTTTAAACACAAGCTGTTTCAGCTTTCCTTCTGGACTACTGCACATATATTTTTTTCCCCCAGGAAAAAAAAAAAAAAAAAAAAAAAAGAAAATATTTTCCTCACAATTAAACTGTGCTGCTGAAAGCTTTCGTTCCATTGTGAAAGCATCAATTATTATACAACTTCTCTTGCTGATTTTAGACCCTTCAATCAACGTATTATTATATACTTGGAGGTATTGGGAATACAACTACCACACTCATCTCACCTAAGCCTTCTGTCAACAGCCAGTAATAGCAGTAACAAGTGCCCCTCCCCAATACTAGGTCTGAATTAAAAAGTAGCAAACTACATTACAGTCCTTTTTTCTAACTATACGACCTGAAAAATGCAAGCATTCCTTTTGCATTTACATGTCATTAACACTATTTACATGTTATTAACACTGTCCTTATTTCTTTGCTCTTCCAAAGATTGTCGTGAGTTTAAAGAACATGTATAATCGTGCTTGCTAAATCCAAGTTTCTCCAGGCTCTGTGTTAACATGGCAGCCCAGCTCACTGCCTCAAGGCTCAATGGAGTTTGGGTACCTTCCCCAGAACCACAGGCATAGCTTTTAGGAGATGGAGGTTGTAATTTGGATATTATAATAAGAGAGTAATTCACATACAGAATTTGAGCAGGAAGCCTGTCCTTGTTGGAGCAGCCTTTCAGTTATCCATAACGTTCTGTGGTGCTGACTTTTCACAAAGTGACATGCTGCCCCAATGCTCTTTCCCATTTGCTGCATACCCAAAGGCCGGCATTCCCCTAAGGGGACAACTGAGTGACATTCACAGTGCTCGTACCCAAAAGAACCCCTCACCCTTCCTGCACACCAAGTGCCAAGTGTTCTGCTACCCTTTAATGTAGTATCAAACCTGTACTGAAACCATGGTATATCTATTCTCACTGACTGTACACCTACCAGTCCTTACACTCTCAATGCTGGATAGAAAACATTGTACACTTTCACATTAATTAATTAAGAAACTATTGATGAAGCAGGTGGCAAACAGTTTCTCTGATGTTTAATGCTTTACAAGCCTTAGTGTCTTCATTATTCAACACTGTAATATTGCTAATATTCCAAAATTTCCAAGGATTTTTTAATGAAAAAGCAGAACGTATGATCAGAAAAGTTAAGTCTGACTGACAGATGTAGGAGCCACCATTTATTGTAGTCCTTGTTAATACACTTTTAAGGTAATATTGAAACTACTATAACTTCTGCCAACTTAATTATTTTTTCCAGAGTGCATCAAAACTGCTTTCTCAGAATGAAGTGTCTGCATCAGCGCACCCCACCAGGAGGAGGAGGGTAGGAAAGATCCTGTTCTCCTGTATGAACAAGGACTTCAACCTGCCTGTCCCACCTGCTTCAGAAAGAACCAAGCCTCAAGCTAGCTATCAGCAGCACTCAAAATAAGAATTCCATTCTGGATTACAGATATTTCTCTCAACAAAATGTTTTTTGTTTGTTTTCCCCAAATAGGCATGTTTCTGTAACACATTCATTTTGACAAATCAATACATTCCCTAAAAAATTGTTCTCCTGTAACACCCAATCAGCTCTATTTGTAGTGTTATATATTTCATTTTAACAGTCACAATTTATGATTCAAATAATCTGCAGACCAAAATATATTTGCTAAAAAAAAAAAGTTCAAATAATTTTTATCCATTAAAATATTAGTCATACAATCTGTTTGCAGACAATTTGCAAAGAGAAAGAAGGGCAAAGTTGTTCTAATAATTTGTAGTTGCATATTATTTAATCACTCTTAGTCCCTGCCATACGTAAAAATAAGCGTAAAAGGAGAGGCAGATTTCCCCAACACCGTAACCTATCATGATTATCAGTAGAGACAGCTTTTCAAATACCTCTGTATTAAAATACCTCTGCCAAGAGTATTCTGTAAGCATGTGAAGAGTGCTAAGGTCACGTAATAAAGGTCAATACACAGAGATGAGTTAAGGCTGTCTGCTGTAACTTTAAGAGGAAAAAATCAGGAGCAAATCCCAAAGTATTGAGCCCAAGAAGACCCTCAGCCCAGCATAAATCATCACATCTGCACTGTCTTTAAATAGGCCACCCAAGATTATTTCCACATTTTTATTAAGCTGTAACTGTTTATGAATAACTGCACATGTATGCTTTCATACCACAACATAAGATTCCGTGTTACTTGTAAAACTGTTGGGTTACTACAGAGTTGCATTCAAAACAACACAGAACTAAGTGCATGAGGGTGCCTTCCAAATCATTATGGCATCAAGAGCATGAGAGCACATACACACAAAATATACGCTTTAAAAAAAGAGCCCCTAGATTCCTCAAACTGTGATACTGAAGGAAATATTTCCTTCCTTTTTGCAGGTATAATCACATTAGAATTTGGGAAATCTTCATCAGTAACAGCAACAGGGTGTCTGTGCCTGTGCTTGTGGAACACAGGGCTGGGGACTAATGAGAAGTTCTAAGCATTTAACCCATGGTGAGGAAATCAATTCATGGTATAAATATTTCATACAACAGCAATAACATGCAGCTGGTCAGCACTCCCCTCTGTTTACAGGAAACAAATTGCTTTCCTAAATTGTGTGGACAGCAGCCAGCATCAGTTATCAGTGATCTTGTTGGTAAACATACATTGTACCTGCAGCCCTGAAACACAGGAATCCTTCACTGAACAAAGAAACAAAAGGACCTGTGAAGTATGCTTATCAGTGCGTGAACCAGGTCCTCCTTGAAACTGAATCCAGTTGAAGAATCCCGGCCTTAGGAGGAGGATACTCAAGAGTTCCAGAAAGTAAATACTGCTTTTCACAAGTGTGTCAAGGAAAAAAAAAAAAAAAAAAAGCAGGAGGTTTTTTTCAGTCTGACCTTTATATCCCTAAAGTGTCAATAAGAGAGCCTGAACAAGACAAAGGTAAAATCTGAAGCTGCGTTCAGCCTAAGCACTGTCCCTGCACATTTCTTTCCTCACATAATCACCTCTGAACCAAGCAACACACCAGTAATGAAGCTGAAATCCTGGACAGTAGGTGCCTTTGTACTCCCAAGATGCTCTTACTGGCACACATTTCTGCAGGAACACACTGCAGGAAACTAAGTGAAACATAATGCTGATTATTTTATGATCCATCACCATTAAATAGTCTATCATCTTGTTAAAGATGAATTTAGATTAACAAAGTTTATACCACTGAGATCTGCCTGGATGCCAATGCAATACTTGTGCTAATCTGGTTTGTCATTCTGAGACATCGCAGATCCATACAATGCCTTTCTTCACCTTTTCATCAAACATCACATCCTATATGGATATTCTGGCAAGTCAAGTCCATTTAAAAGCATCCAGCTGAATAGCAATCCTAGAGAAGGCTGCCCAACCACATGCCATGCAGGGTTTGTGTACACTGTTGTGTCTGCACTGATTAGCAAATACCTTTTGGAGTGGATTTTCCCATTGTTCATGCTTACTACACTTCAGTTTGCATCATGGAGAGGTCTTGGAGTGTGGCAGCTAGATTGCTTTCAGCTGAAATCCAACTGGAAAATGTGCCCCAGGAGCCATCTAACACTCCCAGCCACCAGTGTGATTCAGTCTAGGGGACAAGAATAGAGCTGTCTCAAGTTAAAAACTGCAGAACACAGCATGGATGTCAGGTCCTCAGCTTCAACTGTTTTGCTCTATGGATCTGCTTCTTCTGGTCTGTTCTATCTGCTTATGCAGAAAAATAGCATTCCAGTCCACAACAGACAAGACTGCTAGCCTTTAAGTAAGGAGCCAGTGCCAGAAAGGTCATACTCCAGAGATCAGGTGAGCAGACAACAGCAGGGGCAAAAACCGACAGATCCCACAAAGTTCCAAGCACAGTCAAGAGATTACGGTGGTATGGATCATCTCATAAAGCATCTGGTGGTACTTGCTACAAAGGCTTTTCAAGTAGATGCTTCATCCTTACCCCCAAACAGCATGTCTAGATCTACAAAAGCTTAACATTTTTCCTATACCCAGCTTATACTGAAGTACGAGAACGTGTTAAGGTCTGTGACTGACCACTGGGAAACAGGTTTCTTGAGGATCTTTACACAGCAGCTGAACATGGAAGTTTTCCTTCAGTTTCAATTTATAATCACCTAAACCAATATTCTCCACCTTGGTAACAAAAGATAATAAGTTTTATGCAACCTCCCTAATGCTAAGTCTTTACGTAATCCGTTATCAAATGAATCAAAATGAAGCTTACTGGGTTAATGTCAGAAATCACATTCTTACAAATTAGGTGCACTTAGGCTGTATTTCCCTCCATAAACATTCCAATTCCCACAACAGAAAGCAATGTTATAAAGGTCAGGATGGAAATTGTGTTTCTGCTGTGTAATCTGCTTTGCAAATTTGTACCGGTGGTCAAAATGCCCAGAAAACTCAATTACTGACTTGCTATGACAACCGTACATCAGCAGGCCTAGATGGACAGAGGTTATTTCTAAAATTATTACCCTAATGCAAAAAGCATATTCTATAATTCCAGTTGTACAACCTTTGCCTGATGTTTATATTGTTAAATATTAACAGAAGCACTGTCTATTATTTCAGGCATATTGTTAGGGACATAATATTCTAGTTAAATAGATGCATTCTAAGTTGGAGTTAGAGGGTAAAAAACCCTCCACGTCTGTTTGAGACATTTAAACATGGTATTCCAATCAAAATAGTCATCAAATGTTAGTTTTAATCACTATTATCATTTTCCCTTTAACTTTAATTTTTTATGCAAATCTTATTTTACTTTAGTGTTCTATTGCCAGTAATAATTCCAGGTAGCTTTTGAAATAAAGGACCCTGCTGAGAGTGTAATGAATCAGTAAATGATACCAGTTTTGCCCATGGACAAAAACAATTCTAGTGGCTGCATTTACACTCTCCTTGGGTTATAGCTGCAGAATATAAATTGATCTAATTCTAAATCATCCAAGGGAAAATGATGTAAAATGGATTTCAATTACACTATTGCTGTTTTACAAAATGGCTTATCACACTATGGGGTGGAAAAGCAGCCCCTCCATAGGATTTACTTTCTGATGAAAGGTGTAAAAAAAGAATTTTCCATTTCAAATTTCTCCAGTTTCATTTTTTTCTTACTTAATCCTAAGTATCTTTTTATCAGCTTTCTTTCTTGATAAAAATAATTACATGCCTTATTTGGAATTCCTACACTTTCTGCGTTGGTTAGTAAGTTTTATTTTTGTAAACCTTTCATAATCCTACTTATATCTTCTCAGAGCATCCACAAATAAAAAAAAAATCTTAGCCAAGCTCCCCTCCCCCTCCAAGTCAGACTGTTTTCTTGCAGCCAAACCAAGATTTCTTGGTTATTCTCCCTCTCAGACTAAATGTCTGATATTCTTTCAGTGTGTTATGCAGATTTTCCACTATAGCACAGCTGCTATTGATAAATAATATTAACTGCTAAAGTTTGCTTGTCTTACAATTTTATGTCTGTGCACCAGAACTATACACAGCTTCTTTCTGTAAATCAATCATCAAGAGCTTTACACATTCACTGTAAAAGAAATAAGAGATTTCTAATTCATTTGTTTTATTAGCATACCAAGATAAAATCTACTTATAGTATGAATTGAATGTAGTGACCCAGGGGAAAATCAAAAGAAAATAAACAAAAAAGTAAGTGTGGGAAGATCATGCATGTAGAAGAATTTTCATTTCAAGGATTTTGCAAGACTGAATAAATGCATAGCTCTGATTTTAAATAAAAAATCTCACAAAAAGGCATATTAATCGGAATCCTGGCACATACCTGACATAAAATACAGGACACAGTGCTCCAATAATAAGAAATATTATAGGGATATAAACTTGCCTTCTCATTTGTACAGTCAAGCAGTTGCATGTTCTTTTAAATGTTTAGCAGTGTAATTTTCTGGCACAAAACCTGGCTGAAGACTTTATTTCACAGAAATTAATTTTGCTTTATAGGAAGTACATTATATTTTTATTTGCTGTAATGCCATGGCACTCATTAAAATTTTTGTCTGAATTAATTGTTCTCAAAAAGTAAGTATTTGGCTAATTTTGTCTGCTTCCCCCTGATCTCCCAGTCACCACAAAACACTGATGGAATGTTCCTGAGGATCTGCCATCCTGGCCTTCCCATTCAAGGAAATATTCTGCCAGAAGGTCTAAGCTGTGGCAGACCAGGGGCACTTGTGATCATCCTCTCCAGCAAAATTAGTGGGAAAGTTCCCTTCAGCTTTCAGCAGGTCTCAGTGACACGTTCCCATGGGAAGCAGAGTGCACAACTATCTCCTCAGGGAGAAACACTCAGTGATCCAATTTCATTTTAATCATTTGTTCATTTAAATCAGGATATTGCACTGGCAAAGGTCCAAAGAAATCTTATGCTGCTTTAATAATGAGACATTCAATTAAAATTTTTAATATTGCCTTTTTGTAACCAGTTTAGATCATATGTAATTTAGCAAAATCTACAGATTTGGTATAAATAAGGTTAAAATGAACTAAGACTGCAAAGCATATTATACACTAAATATTGTACCAAAATATCCTTCATTCATGCTACTCAGTGCCAGAAATTACCAGGAGGCCTGGTTTTATATGCAACTTTCCTTCATGAGGAGTCACACTAAACACATTAAAGAAAGCTGAAAGAAAAAAAAAAAAGTGATTTGAAGAATTAAGAAAGAAATACAGATAAGTGTTAAAGACTAAGTGAACTCTGCTGCTTTGTATTAAGCTAGAACAAACTTCATTTAAGTGAATGAGTTGTACCTGCATGGAGAGACAGAGGGCGGGTGAGTAAATGAAGTAGGATATAAGTGGATGTGGGACTAAGGAGAGGTCAAGGAACTACTTGTGAAGAGTTTTGCAAACTTGAAGTGCCATTTCCAGACAGTTCTTGTAGACTAAAAACAACAAAATCAGCAAAGAAGATAATGGGATCGGAGGCACTGCTAGCAGGAAAATAAAGAGGAGGAAGGAATACTTGTCTCCCTTAAGGAACTGGGAGGAGACATCTGTACTATTATTATAGGAGTATTTCAAGGCTAGAAATTGCTAAGTAGTAGCTGTATCTGTGGATCTAAGAAGCACTACCATGCTTATATTAGCCATGGGAAGCACAGGGAGTTTTCAAAATAACAGCCCTGTCCTGCTCCCCTTGTTTCTTGCTATGAAGGGGAAGGATTAGTAGCCTGCTACTCATCCAGCAGCATATTGTGCTCCATGTGTCTATGGCACTCTCTTAACCTGTTCATTTTGGTTGTCTCAGCTCTGCCAAATCCCCATCCATCTGTTCAGGAGAGGTACATGTGCAGTGCCTGCTTACTGCCTGTGCCTGGAGGCCCGATCCAACTAGTGTGGATGTCTGAAGGGATCCATACATCCTTGTATTCCCCAGCATGGTATTTTAATGTAATTCATATGTCAGAAAACAAATACAGAGCTATAGTACAGATAAATTCAGGCTATACTCCAAATGTTTTGATAAACAAGTTTGCCCACAAGCAAAGGAAGAGCTTTTAATAGCGTGAAACAAACTGGATTGCACTGCAACCAACATCCTTTCAGTGCAGTGCATCCTAGACACATGTAGACAAATATAATTTTGTATGACTGTTTGGCACATCATCAAGATTTGTGATAACACCAAATAAATGACTGAGGCACCTTTTCAGCTCTCTACAGATCAGCATTTTCTGTGTCTTGAATGAATACCAGAGAAATGTGTGAATCCCACAGTTCATATTTAAGGATGTCCTTCAACAGCTTTTAGAACCAATGGTACATTTGATAAGCTCAGTCAGATCAAGATCTAATTCCTGACATTTCTGCATGTCAGAGACTACAAGAAGTAGTCAATCTGGAATGTCCTGCAACCTTTACTGAATCTAAGAATCTTCTACATAATTAATTTATATGCATAAATCTCCTACTGAAGCCAACAAAAGAGTCAGAGTTGCGGGATCAGGTTCATGTGGAACTACTTCAAAACAGTTTTGTGAAAAGAAATTTGAAGTGGGCGTGGCAACTGTAAATCTAATGGGATTTAAATATAATTAATATTGAATACTAAAAATTAGGGTGTATAGTCATAGTGACAATTCAAGCTTAACAAGAGCAAAATGGTAATTAAACTCGTCCAAGCAATATCCCTCTCTTTCTCTCTCCCCCACCTCTCTCAATGGAAGTGTTTCAAACTACGATTTAATACAAATCCACTATTTGAACTAAGATTAACAAATATTAGTCTCATTATAAATTTTAATATTATTTGCATAAACCTTATAGAGAGACGATGAAAAGGAACAGAGAATTTTCAAATTCATAAGAAACAAATGCAAAATAGTAGTATTTAATTTTCTACTGCCTTAAAAGCCTATGTAGGTCATTGAGTTAAACAGATTTCTAAAGGTAAAAAACGCTGAGTTAACGTTACAAAAAGTGGAGCTGATTGGAAGGCAGGCTAGAAGGCATGTAGTGAAATAATTAGCTTAATAAACAGATGAAGACGACACTGAAAATGACTGCCTTTGTCAAATGTTCAGTATCAGAAGCCTAGTAAGATCCTGTTTATTGAAGCAGGAATGCAATTATTAGTGAAAATACAAAACAAACTTTATATGAGTTATGTATTAATTTACTAAAGCAGAACTATTGCACACAGATGAAAGTAAAACAGAAAAAAAAAATCAACATCTATCTTTCTCTCTCAGGGAATTTAAAGGCTGGTGATAGATTATCAAGGCAGAATTCAGCTATCTTCCACTATCCTCCCTCTCCTCCAGCTTTGTCTTCTCTGCATCTACCCCAGTTCTAAAAATATTTCAAAGGCACTGAATGAGAAACTCACACATTCAGCTGTGCTTCCTGTCAGGAGGGATATCACAATGGGAGACAAAATTGAGCAAGGTTCTCTCTCCATGGGAGCAAAACTGCCTGCAGTTCTCCAGGCTTGATGGGGAAATGCTGAATGAAATGCATGATTCTTGGCCAACAGTAATATATGCAACGTGTTAAAAACTGTAAGGTCTGAATGTACCCTGGAGTACAGTGTGTCCCAGGATGGATGTGTTACACTTTCTTGGGACTTAGAAATGCAGATGAGTTCAACTACTGTGATCAAGAAAAACAAAATCCCTAACAATACTCAGGAGAGGAGCACTTTAAAGGAAAACAGTACCGCAACAAAAACAAGGGGAAAAAAAGAGAGGAAAAAAGAGAGAATTTAAAAGTGCTTTTCTAATGTGAATTACAAAGTGTTTTTTTTTTCTTTCTTTTTTTTTTTTTAAGTTACATTGAGTTTCACCAACATTTCTGAGATATGCTCCCATAGAATCTAAGCATTTTAACACAAAGTAGCTGAGATCTTCCATCAATGTTCAAAATGCCCAGTTGATCACACCTATTAGACACAATACAACTCCTACAAAAGCATTTATATTAAAAGAATGTCAGATCATATCCTTTGTTTGTCTAGAGATGCCTGTTTGCCATAAGTCAAAGCCTGTAAGAAATACATGCTTATGATAATTCCTATATAGGCAGTTGTATGGGTTCAAGCCAATGAACATAATAGAAACAACAAGCATTGGTTAAGGATCTTCAAATACTACAACAATTTCATCCTTAGAAGTGTCTTTTTTTTTTTTTTTTTTTTTTTTTAAATATGAGTTCTTTATCTAAGCCTTGCACTAAAGTAAGGATGCAGCTACTAAACAGTGTACTATTTAAACCTGTGTTGGAGCAATACGCTCCTGTTACATCTATTTAGCATGCAGTATAATACTAGATATAATGATACCGAAATGCAACTTTACATGACAATCTTGATGTCCACCAAAAATATCCATTAACTGGATCTAGCAACACACCGCAGACAGGTTAATTGAAACAATGATAAATGATAAGACCACAGTCAGGCTGAGAATCACTCATGGACTTGGAAGCAGACTGAGACTTCCAGTTCCTAGTCTTTAACTCCAACCACTTCCTCTCTGTTAGTTATAAATGAAAAGATTAAGACTCCCTCCCAATTTCTATAATGACTTGTACAATTTCCTTGCTTCAGATGGCTGATGTGCATATCCCTCATGTTATTCCCTGGCCATACTAATTGACCAGCTCGGCTGCCTAGCTGAAAATCTGCACTCCACAAATACAGCACTACGGTAAAAGAAAACAGCACGTGTCCTAATCTCTACCAGGCAAGGTTTCTGTGATTCAATGTTTTTTTGTTGTTGTTGTTGTTTGTTTGTTTGTTTTTAATATTATAATCTTTGCTGAGTGTTCCAATTAAAACAAAAGTTTAATTGCTTTAGGAGGCAGCGGGAAGGGAAGGGCTTCAGGTCAGGTCAGTTGCTGACTACTTTTTTCAGAGTGACTCTAATTGGAATATTTGCCTCCAAATTTTGAAGGGAATAGGCTGTGGGGATATTTCCATAGATAGTTTGTTTTATGTATATCCTTGTTTATTAAATTTTCTGAAGAAGAGACATTCATATACTCATTTTCCTGAGACTAACTTCAAATCCTCTAAGCTCCTAGGAAGTACTTAGTTTCTACCATTCAATCACTACCTTTTATTTGATGTGACAGGGCTCTGTAATGATCACGTGAAGTCTGATATGTAAGTGTTCAGATGGAGGAACATTTTTTATTTTTTTACCTCATGACCTCATCTCTTTAGCTGGGGAACAACAACTGAGCTTCACTGCTAAAAATAAATAAATAAATAAATAAATAAATAAAATAAGCCACTTGTAAAGTTTGCCCCGAGTTTCTCAGTGGCCAAAAGATATAATTTTTTTTTTTTTTCCTGAAGAAGACATAAAAACATTCTAATATTAAATAGATTGAGGCTGAAAGATTATCAAGCACACTTGAAAAATATTGTGTGTCAACCTTGGAAGTCATAAGGAAGGATCTCTTATTCATGCTACTGTAAGCTCTGCATACCTTCCAATTCTTTATACAGAAAGCTTAATGGCCATGGATTATTTGCCTCATTGGTTATGGTGCTAGGAAATAAAACAATGGGAAATATTCATTACAATACTTTCCTATATTGAACTTCCACTTGGTTGAAGTATTAAAACAAGCTGCAAGGAAAATTAAACCTCAGAAAGAAATGGCAGGTGTATTTATGAATGCAAAGGACAAACTAAAGGCTCTGCTTCTCTTGGTTTGCAGTGGTTATACTGTAAGGGCTCTGTGCTGTAGGCTTACTCTTTTCTCTAACAGCTTTTCATTCATTTCCATTACTAGCTGGCAGCCTAATAACAGAAACTGGGAGCATGTGGGAGGTGAGAACAAAAAGGAAAAGAAAAACATAAAAAAAAAAAAAAGGAAAAAAAACATCATAGGCAGTATTTCAAGAAGAATGATGCTGAGCTGCATACTATATTTTTGATGTGTAATTGGAGAATTACAATATACGTTTAACTACTGTAATTACTGTCTTATGATTAGGTTAACTTCTTCTGTCCATCCATGCAGTAGTTTGTGTTGGCAAATTTGAAGGCATTAATAATTTGAAGCTCAATACACACTGACTAAAGGCTAATCTCAGAAAAAAAATAAAATATCAAGGGAGCAAAAGCTGTGTCTTAGTCGTACTGTGCCAAAAATTTAGCTTTAACATTTGGCAGTTAGCATAGATTGTAAATGACAACATACAGGCAAAAATTAAATGGCAGACCATGATTGGAGACACTTGAAACAATGTCCTTGGTGTATTTCTCCCTATTATATTCCCAGTATCTTCAGAAAGCAGACAGATTAGACCAATTTTGGGTAGGGGTATCACACAGCCTTTTACTTTTCATACAGACATATATGCCAACTACAGAGACACAATTCCTCTTTCCTTTTGTCTATGTCTGATGGAAATATTACATTTTCCCACTAGTTTATCTGAGTAGCAAATTGCGTGAAGTTCTGTGCTCTGACTGGTACCAATGACAAGCTGTTAAGCAAGGCAGCCACTTCTCTGCCAAATACCTCTGCCCCAGTTATCTGATATCTGTTAGATGTGTCGAAAAGACTTGAGGGAAAAAACATTGGAGAATCCTTTAGGCTTTGCTCACATTTGTGAGTCCAAGCTGAAAACAGCGCAGTGAGTCCCAACACCATTTCACCATCACTTTCTAAATGGCATCATAAGACCAATGTGAGAGGCTTCTATATACATTCTTCCATTCAATACAATCAGATATTTGAAATGGGGTAATTATATTAACTGGTTAGAGCCATCTAACCAGCATTATGGGTTCTGCTTTCTTCAAAACACAGACAAAAGTCAGGACAGTGTTCATTTTGTCTTACCTCCTAAGATCAACGGGAAGGAAATTTTAAAGGCAAAACTACGATTCTGGAAATCTGTCACCGGCACTGCTGTGTTACCAAAAATACTTCTACCACCAACCTAGGCTTCGAAGGGATGTACACAGTCATTTTTATTCATATCTGCAATTTGTCCAGGCAGACCTTTATCTTGTTCCAATAAAAATCAGTGTAAAGCTGCATCTCATCCACCTATAAAAGGATTACAACCCAGCCATCTCACCAACACAGACTTTATAGCTTCCCATTCAAAATGAAGAAGGTGAAAGAATAAACACCCCTACAAGTCAAAAGGAAGTGTGTTAAAGCCAGTAGTGTTTGAAGCTCTCAAACAGGACAGAAGAGGAATTTCTCAAGAGCAATGCACGTGCCTTTCTCATGGCTTGCAAGACCAATTCAGAATTAATTGTCCATTAGCAGACCTGAAAATTGGGCAGACTTTCATACAGAAGGGAAGAATCAACTACCTATCACTAAGAAATGAAACTAGAGTGAATTCTGGGCAGTAATCAGCCCAGATGCTGGACTGACAATGAGCACAACCATGTCAGAAGTCCATATCTGTAAACAATTTGCTCATTACTGCTTTTCCAATACCCTTTATCTGCAATGACAGAGTATACAATAGGCATTAACTAGCAAGAATTCAGAATCACAGTCTCAGCAGTATGAATTTTCACAGCCTACCGAGAAGCAAGGAAATCACAATGGGTTATACCAGGGGAGGATCTGGCTCTCCTGTCCTCATCTTTCAGGAGCTGCTGTTTTTTCAGTGTGAGTGACCAGCCACGCCAGGACCAACAGATCCAGTGCTCAGACTATACTCTAGCTGCTTATATTCATTTCTATCCCTGGTGTCAGGGGTATATTTATGACAACCATAGGAAAAAAAAAAATCATTAAAAACTAGTCCACTGTGACAGCTAACTTTCCTATCTGTTTGATTACCTCTTTCATTCTTTCCACACTAGTGGAGTTTTTTTTTTTTTTTTTCCTCCCACTTGTACTAAGTATATTAGGTAACAAAGCCAAGCCTAAAAACCAAATATAGGAAATGAAGATATGTAATTCATGATAAAAATTTGCAACATATTTTGACAAAAACAATATCAAGGTGTCACCTGAAACCATACACAAATATGAATGTATGGTATTATTTTATTGTGGATAAAGATCATAGATTCATCAATTGGTAATAGTTTACTACGTGGAATCAATAGTCTAAAACTTGCAGAAAGGTCCCTAATTCTTAATTAGTTAAAAATAGGTTTTGAGTGACTTCATAGAAGAACTTTACATTAGATACTGCAGGACAATTATTTTTTTTTATTATTATTATTTTTTTTTCTTTTTTACATTTTTATGGCTACTGCTTTCTTCTGTCAGTAAGACATGGCTGCAATTGAAAAATACTGCTCTAGGTCAACACTGACCTGAATCCACATCACTCAGTAAAACTGATAAATAAGGCCACTGAAAATATAATACCTTAAACCCTGATTAGTACATTTGATGACTGCCTCATTAATAACACAGCAAAAATACTTCAGTGATTTTATGGTGGTTAGAATTGATGATTACATCCTTTTTTAGATTTAAGGCTGGCAAGAAAGTGCCATCAGAGATCTAGGAAATGTAATACGGACTTAGCCTTGCTTGCTTCTTCCTGAAGATAGGGTTACTTCTTTCCCAGCACTTTTTACATTTCATTTTAAAAATAAATTAATATTTTTAAAGGCCAAGCTTATGGTTTCATTTTTCACTTTGACAGCTCCTGAAATGCAGATAGATTTTCTATCATATAGAATATTTCCCATGGTTTAGTTTAGTATTCTTTTGTTTTAGTGGCAGACAGCAAATCAGTGACTTTTCAAATGACCCTGTAAAAATACAGGATTGGGAAATAAAGTTATCCCAGCTGGACATTTAGTCAGGAACATCATCCTCTAAGCTAGTTTTTTGCTCGTTTTCTTCCTCTTGGGCAATTCCTTTTAATCTGTTATAGCAAGAGGTTTAACAGCTTAGAATCCTTTTGGAAAATCCTGGTGACATTTTTAACAGTGAAAATAAGAAAATAAGTAGCACTTAAGTTCAAAGACTTCACGTAAGTCCTTTCCCTTACTAATTTCTCCTGTTTGGAAATAAAAATAAAAACAGATTAATATGGCACATCTGTAAATACAGACTCCTGTAGATAAACCTTTCAGATGGATCAAGTTAGGACATGCATGCTTGCATATCACTTCAAATATAACAAGCATCCTAATGTATCAGCCTGGAGAAGTCTGAATATACTGTCTAGATAGTAGCTTTTATATTTTAAAAAGTATATTATTTAATTTGCCACTGAAAAGGATATTATGCTTTCATTTTATGAAAGAGTATGTGGTTTTAAAAGACCTTTTACCTTCCAACTGCCTGGATGACCCTTGCATGCCCATAGGAAGCTTTAGGTATTGCTGAGAGAAACCACAATCCTGTTGAGATATTGAATTTCCACTTGTTTTTCTAGAGCTGTAGGTAAGGATTCTACTTCCCAAAGGATGAAAAGCTTGTCTATATAGTGCATATAAAAGAATAATTAAAGGCAACACAGTCAGGATTGTCCAGCATGTACATTAAAGCATTAGCACAAATATGATAGCTAGGCAGAATGTACACTGTCTTGTTCTAGAAATTTGCTTTGAAGTTTTGTAATTCTGATTTTAAAGTAACTACTAAACTACAGTATGTGGCTTATTAAACCATAATTGAAATTTGTTCTTTTAAAATAATGTTGAAATTATTAATCCATCATAGGTTCGTTTGTTTTATATAAAGCATGTATTACTGCTCTTCTAAAGTATTTTTGTCTAACATTTCTTCAAGAGGAACTGGAAAAGGCCCACGTATGTATCCAACAGTTCTCAGTGTGATTTATTTTTGAGAAACTAACACCATATGGGCTCTAACAGCATACACTATAATGGCATTGGACACCAGCTTATTTGTCTGTGCTGTTTTGTAGACACAGAGGACATGAGGTGAATGTAAAATCTGACTGTAAGGTATCAAAGTGATGGAGCATTAGCCAGTAAAAGAGAAAATTTTTCATCAAACTGATGATTGACTAGATATGTATTTTCCTACAGACATTTTACATCGTATAATGAAACCATAATATGAGCATATATTATTCCTTGTCCTCATTAGAGATTTAAACAAGCTGTAAAAACACAAAGTATAGGCCACAACATGCACAGCAGAGCTCAGTGGGTGATTTATTATCATCTTAAACAGAAGCAGAATTGGACTTGACACTGCAAACTTTGATTCACCTGCATCAAGACAACTGTATGCCACTAATTTTGACATTAAGTAATACTCAGAATATAAATTAGTAGTAGAACATTATTTTCCAACTGTTTCAATTTATTCTATAGCAACAGGCATGTCATGACAAGATAGAAATTAATTTAAAAAAATCCAAAAATATCAGGCCAGCGTCTGATGTATCAATTCTAAAGCCATTCAGTTGTGTTCTGTAGCTGAAAGGCTAGAATTTGATATAGCTAGATTAAACAAAAAAAAAACACAAATCAATTGGTATGAGATGCAATACTTAAAAATGTATGTAGCAGCAGGAAAAAAAAAAAAATGAAGCACAATTTACACATTTCCTCAGGTCACAAAGAAAATTTTTGGAGTTGCCATGGAAGATGATTCAAATATCCTGATTTCCAGGACATGACTATAATTACAAATCTGTCCATCTTGGAATACCGTATGATTCCTAACACAAAACAACATTTTATTTAGTAAAAGCATCCAGTCCTTTACGCTGTCCTAAGCAAAGACTAAAATAAGACATGAATATTGGCAGTCTAGGCTTGTATTTGGGGGAAGGAGGTTAAGGAAGAAAAGAGCTTTTAAAGGAATTGTCATGTATTTACTTTGGTGAATATACAGCTCAGATATTAACTTGAGAGCACAACCAAAGAGAATAATGAAATCTGTCTTTCATCAGAAGGCATCTTTTCAACTGTTGCTGAACGTCATGTGCTTAGAAACATGGAATTACAATACAGGTAGCACAGGTAGGATTCAGCATGGAAGACTGACATTGTGCACAGATGTCAAGGCTGAAAATCTTTTGATACATCTGCAACATTACAGCTTTAATGTAGAAAAGAAAATAAATCAAACAGGATTTCCTCTCTCATGGGCTGCTTGTACAGCTAAACCTTAACGTATCTGGGAAGATCTGTCCATTGCCACCAAAGTACAGTAGACACTTTTGGGGATTTCCTTTTTATTCCTCCTTCAGAAACATTTGGGTAATGAGGGGTTATTTGGCTTAGACTAATACTGGTCTTTTTGACAAGTGATCTCACACTTTGGCACTAGCAATAAATGAACAGGCAGTCCTGGATCTGGATACATTAATAGTTTCTGAGACTAGAACTGACTGAAAAGTCTGTCTACCCAGATTTCCATCACAGGTGGAACAGATGATGTTCCTCAGTTCAGGTAAAGCTAGCTGACTGCTTTGGACTGTATTTGGTTTTGAAGATCTTACACTGACACCATCAGCTACCATTAGGCAATGAGTAACAGTCACTCTGATTTCTTCTTGGGAAGAAAGAAAAAAAAAAAAAGATTTGTATAAAAGCCAAGCATTGACAGTTAAAGAGATTCACAAAGTAGATTGAATTGTAACTGAAAATATCAAACTTAAGTCCCTTACCCTTCAAAAATAATATTCCCTTTCATATCTGTGCCTGTGAGTTTCAAAACACTGCCACCTCATTCCATCAATCTTCTTCCTCCATTTTCTTCCCTTCTACCTGAACTCAGTAACATCTGTCACTCTCCTCTGATAACAAATTCTTCTGATTTACTTTCTCTTAATTTATTCACTTTTTTAAAAGGGCACAATAAACAATCATAGCTATCTAAAGACCAAAATCAAGGATAATGAAAATTCAGTCACTAGCAAACTGCATTCTATTACTGACCTAATAATGAAAGACTTTAAAATATGATAAACCTTCTGCTAGGACTTAAGATTAAACAGATATAATGCCTGCCTCATTTAGGTCATTTGGTCTATCGTTTATTTTAAATTATGTGAGAAATAAATTAAACATTTCATGGGCTAAGCTGTCAGCAATTCCTCAATGTTAAATGTAACCATGCACTCCTCACTCGGAAAGCACAGGTTGTGAGCCCGCACTCAGGTTATTCCACGTTTACCATTAAATTTACCATTACCATTAAATTTAAGGGGAAGAGGGACAGGTTGGGTTTTAGTAACATTCATATACAGGCAAAATACCTTGGCTAGCAGTACAGTATAGCCAGTGGCTTCTGCAACAGCACTTTATGTATCTTTACAAAATTATGATATTGTCATATAATACCTCAATTATAAACACTTTGCAGAAGAACTGGACATCAAACTAATGCCTAGCTGCATTGGCTATGCATCCTTCAAGGAGGAATCTGACACCAATTATTGATCCTACCCTGAATATTGTTCCTGTCCCTGCTGGCACTGTTGATATTTTTGGAAAGAATTTCTTTTCTGTTCTGCAACCTGCCAATGCGTCTGATTCACCAAAATACCTTGGGATACATCTAACTTGACAACAGAGCCCAGCACAAAGTGATCCCAGAGGGTGTTATTACATGGCAAAGGGCAGCAAGAGATGCTTGACTGGTGTCCTGTAAGGACTAGAGATGTTAATATAGCCCTCCATTGGACCTAATCAGCTCCGTCAGCAGAGCTAATTAGCGGCAGTTCACCAATGTGCTGATGTAGCTACACCATTTCCAGTCCCAGCATTAACTTGCTCATTACTTGCTCAAAGCTGCATGAAGCTTCAGCAGAATCTCCACTACTCCTAAGTTGGCTATTCGAATAGAATATAATTGTCAATCTACAGAAATTCAACTTTTTTCTTTTCTCTCTCTTGCCCTTTAAATATTTTGGCCTACTGAGGCTTTACAGAAGGTGACTCTGAACAAGTTGATTTTAAGTGGACAAAAACGTACTTGAGAAAACTAAAAGCAGCACCACTAGCAGCTTCCCAAAATCCCACATCCAACCACAGGCTAGGAGTTATCTCCTGAGGCTACTGTATAATGCAATCTTATCTCAGGCTGTCCTGACTTACTAAACTACCCAGCAGAAGTCAACTAAGTTATGTCTTTAGATCATTTATCCCACACAATTCCAACCCTGCCACTGCTCCTTATGAATCTGTGCCTCCATTAGAACGTGCAGCTTACCATCACTGGTGTCTTAGTGACTTTCCAAATCAGCTGCAGCTGCACTGGGCTGTATCTACATCAGGAACTATTGGTCACTACCTGATTGCTTTGTGGGTTCAGAATTTCTTGTAGATAATAGTCATCTGCTGCAACATACTTCAAGCAAATAAAAACATGCTTGAAATAAGAAACAGGAAAAAGAGGTTGAAAAATAAGAAATAAGTTGATACTTTTCCACCCTCTTAACAGATACCAGCTTGCCATGGTCAGAACAGCCTCCATTCTCTATTGCTATTCTCACTTTAATGGGGAAAAAAAATGAAATTTCCTTTAACACAAAGTATGGGTGGAAAGACTGGCTGCTCTAAGGAATAGAAGACTAGTGGATGTAAAAGTACATATATACAAACCATTCTCAGAAATTGCGAGGAACTATAAAACTGCCAGGAAAAGAAGTGTAGTCAAAGCAACCTCGTTCTCCCTCTCTGGTTTATCCTCCTCTTACTTGGAGGATGTAGCTAAGAAAAAAGCTAATCTTTTTTTTTTTTTTTTTTTTTTTTTCCCTAAGAGTTGTCTTGTAAGAACAAGACTTAGAACTCAGTTTAAAGAGACATAGGGGCCTCTTAAAAATGAATAGAGAGATTAAGAAAAAAAAAAAAAAAAGGACATTACATAGGGTTTTGAGCACTTGTGCAAATATACACAGGAGTTCTCACTATTACCCAAAGCACAAGACAAACACTGAGCAATCTTCCATGCAATTTAGTTGTTATAATTCCATGCTTACAAGCAGCCAATCTGCACATCATTGCTAACATCTCTCTAAAGACACTCTATAAGCTTTCCCTTGGTGCTACAAGATACTGGCTTTGTAACAGAAAATTCTGTAAGACTGGAAGGCAATTACACCAAAATTATTTTAGTGCAACCCAAGACAAATCTGAGGCTTGACATATGGAAGAAGAGTGTATGGGGGAGATCACAGGGGGGACAAATACTTAAAACTAGTGCATTAACTTACTGAACTTTCTATCTCTTGCTCTTATGTCCCTCTCTATTTAAATGATTTTCTATTGAATTGCTCAGCAGTGCCTCCCCATTATGGTCTGAATATGTATAGACACAGCAGGTGGTTTAAAAATAGCTGCAAGTGTCTCTGAAAAAATATGTGGAATGTATTCAGCTTGTTTAGGGAGAATTTTAATGACACCTACAGCAATTTACAGTTGACAAATTTTTATGTTTCTGTGGTGCAGAAATACCCAAAATGAATTATCTTGTTTATCACTGGGAAAAGGACAGTAATGAAACATGCTAATTTAGAAGGCAAAATTAAATTCCAGTCAAGGCAGTATTCAAACAGGTGCCTTCCCAATTACATTTGTTACACCTTGGAATAACAGTCTCCAATATTAAAGGCAGAAAGGTAACAGAAGTTAGGCCAAACAGACTTAAATATGCTCTGCACAAGACCACTGCTGCGAAAGCCTGGGTGTGTGCTTTAGACTGCCTGTATTACATCTCAGTAGGCTTTTGCCCATTACATGGCAAAAGGAATTTTCTCCATGGGATACCAAGGAATAGCTGTGTCACCAAATAAAAAGGCACACGTTCACAAAACCAGATCCTCAGCTTAAACTGCTGGATTCCTAAAAATGTGTATTGGAATAATAAATGTCCTCTTCCTATAACATATTTGATAGCATACTCCCTGTCATCCCCACCCTCTCCCCCCCCCCCAAAAAAAATAGGAAAAAAAAACACAATCACCACACAACACACACACACAAAAACAAACAAACAAACAAACAAAAAAAAAACAGCCAATCAACCAAAAAAAACTTCTCTAAAATTTCATTTATTCAAAAGAAATACAGTAGTACCAATTCTAGCTTGGAATATTTATTTATGCCCTTATGATGATACCACTTGCAAACAGTAAACTATAAATACTATTTCACTTCTAAGTGCTTTAATTAGGACCTCACGGGTTTAATTCCAAGGAATTGTGGTATTAAACCATTTTAGGAGAAGGTGATGTCTCACTCTGTTGAGACATTTATTGCTTTGGATCTGCAGTCCCTCCTGTGGCCACCAATCATCATTTCTAATTATCACTTCAAATCATACAAAGTATATCCCCTGCTATGCACAGAAGGCAGGTGGGTGAGTGGAAATCTATTATAAAAACAGGCCTCTGGGGAATGAGAATTACACTATCCTTTTTTTTCTTGGTTTTCAAAAAGTAGTGCTGTAAGTTACAGCCCCTCTTCCAGAATAACTTTAAAGATTCAGGGGCTTCCCTGTGACATGACTAACCACTTAACAGCAAGAAGTGGTTGATATAACACAGAAAGTATGTGTTTCAAAGTAGTAAAGAAGTAGTAGAGCACCAATTACTACAGGATGACATACATGATAAAATGCCTCCAGGACAACACAGTTGTATATCTATAAAGTCATCCTGGTAGAAAAAAAAAATAAAATAAATAAATATATATATATACACACATATATATGTATGTATATAACAGCTCACTTCTGGGTTCTCACACATTATGGGTCTGAAATGCAGATCTCAGTACATAAAGGATCAACCAGAATTCATTGTTTGCTTAAGTTTAACTAATAGTTTTGACAAAGGTAAGTTAACAAGCAGATAAGTTTACGTATTACTGCCGCTATCCCAGTTAGTATCTATCATTTAGCACTGGGAAGAGGCTCTCATGCTTTCTCCTGGAATGACCCTGCTTATGTGAGGCATTATTCAGTGTGTCAGGGGACGTGGTACAGTACCCCTCCTCTGTTAATGTCCTCCTCAGCGTGTTCTAAAATCTGGTCTTCCAGGCTTCTACTACTATTGTCCATCACACTGACAAATTCTGGGGTTTCACTGTGCCTATCATACCCAATGTCTATCATACATGCCTATCAATTTTTTAAAGGAAGGGTTAAGGAGTTTTTATATTGTGTTCATACTGTTATGTGATACATTGGGTTCCTGGTCCATGACTGAGAGTCCTATGCACCGGTATTATGGACAGTAAAACAGTCCCCAAAGTGGAAGAATGACCTATGGCAAGGTTGTTGAAGGTCTAGGTAAGACGTGGTAATAAGAACTGCAATAAAAACACCTTTGAGATATGCTTCTCAGCTCTAATGGAGATTTAGACTGGACAATGTGATTTGCCTTTGCTGACCATCAGTTAAAAGATGGTGTCTTCTAAAGGCATCTCCTATTGCTCTGCTGGTTGACTAATGAAGCCCTGCTGCTGTTTTGGAGCCCTGTAGGAACACACATTTGAATGCAGCACAGTTGTCAAGGATGGAGCAGCTTAGCTCCCTGCCGTAATATGTCGTCTAGTAAGGTTTCTTAGCTCAGTAATGGTGGATAGTGTACAGAACTGAGATGAACTAAATCTGATATTTCTCTTATCTGATGTATTTTTTTTATTTAATATCTCTTCACTTAAGTGCCGGAATGCTCTTTTTCTGAAGTGCTAGTAGTGTAATACAAGATAAGCTGAATGGACCAAAGCTATTCCTCCTGGCACCAAAAAGAACAAGGAGCCTTCATATGTCTATATTGAGACATATGAAGGCATAATAAAGAGCTGTCTTAGTTGTAGATATGAAAACAGAAATATTACAGGTCAGTAGTATGCTACATCTTCAAAAAGTATTTACAGGAACAGTCTTTTCATCTAAAAGTTTTATACTAAATAGAAAAGGGATGCAAATGGTGAGCAGGAAAAATATAGTATTTTACCATTTGTAGGTCAGGGATGGAAATAGGATAAGAAAATAAGGTTACTTCAATATTTCTTTTAAAATTCTAGTCTCAGTTCCTCTACCCTCTTTTAAAGACAGAATTAAAATACCAAGACCTTTTGGGTGGGCAGGAAAAAAGGGCAAGAGAGGAAATATATGCAGTTTCAATCAGAGTTTCTATAGGACCCTTAAGGGGAAAATCACCAAATAATATCCAGAAATCTAATCGGGAAAGCAAAACGAATCCATAAAAATGAAATTGGAGAGGAGATGGACATAGTTCAGAGAACCTTATAGTTCAGAGTTCCTTATATACTACCTTTACTCAAGGATGAGTCAGCTAGGCATTAAGGTAGAGACAAAGCTATCAATCTCTGAACTGCATCATATTAGAATACTACCTGTAGCAGCTAGAGTAAGGTCCAGGATGTACAGTGGGTGAGTAGTTAGAGGCTTGTTTTCTTTTGTAAAGAGGAAAAAAAAAAAAGGGGGGGGGGGGGGGGGGAAGCTTTTCTAGGTGAAAGAGATTAAAAAACAACTTGAAAAAAAAGAAAAAAGCTCCCCTTGAGCACTGTGTGGTATTGGCGGCGATCAATTTTGCTCTTCCTCCAGCAACTTTCACTGCCTTCTCAAACTGTAACAAACTCACACAGACCTCCCAGGAATTCTCTTTTTCTCCATAATGACTGAGGCTTGGCTGGAAATCTGCTCCCTGCTCCGTTTGGGTGTTTCCTGTTGTTTTGTGCATGAGAGGCTCTCAGCTTGCAGTCTTTCTCTTATGCCTGCACTCCTGATACCTGTTCCCAAATGAGCGTACTTTGCTGCTCTCCCCAGAGAAAGAAAAACTGTCACTGTTCTCCTCCTGCTGCCACGTTCCCCCACCCCACTTCCCCTGGATTGCAATCTGCAGGAGACAAGACAAGGCAATCAGACAGCATCCCCTTCAGCTACCAATCTAACGCATTCAGTCATACTCTTCCCAGCCAAGAATAAGCAAATACAGCAGAAATACTTCCCATCCAAAGGAGTCTATTAAGAACCATAAGACTGCTGGAAGAAGGAACTAAGAATGAGAGGGGAAAAAATGTCAGTGTGAAAAGCAGTGTTAAAGCTGATTGGCATGCATGAAGCCACCAGCGATCTTCCCAGTTTTTTTCAAGTACAACTTAACATGCTGATCAGGTTTACCTTGAGCATGTGATGTCAAGAAATATTCCATTTGTTTCAAGAAATGTTTTTCCATTTTTACTGTAGCAAAACATCAGGATCTCCAAAGTATAAGATACAATCTTTGTTTTCATTATAACCAGTTAGTGCATTTCTTATTAAATGCTTCTTATCAGGAAACACTGATCCTTCAAACCATAATTTTTATTTGGAAAGCACTGGTTTCAATGAAATATGTACCAAGAACTTAGTTCAACACCAGTACAGTCTCACTAAAGACAGACTGAGGTTTAAGTCCTTATATTGAAGACCCCGAGAATGCTTTCCAAGTGAATATTTTAAATATGTTGGCACTTTTTTTTTTTTTTTTTAAACAGTCTCCATTTCATCCTCATATTCTCTTTCAGATATCCTTTGAAAACTAAACAGGATAAGAAAGGTGTGCTCTGTTTAATCAAACTTTTCTTAAAATTTCTAATCTAAAATTTCTTATTCATTTCCTAATTAAACTTATGTTGTCTTTCAGGCTTCCTGTAAGGTTTAAAAGCTTCAAAGTTATAGTAGGAACCACTGCATTCTGATGAGGATCTTTAAATCTCACACCCTATAACACATAAGAGTCCAACATAAATCACACATTAAGTCACTATACTGCCAGATGGAACCCATTTGTATAGTGCTTGGAAGACAAGGACCTTCATTGCGTTTGAGCATTGCTTCTTATTAGTTACAGGTCATTCAGTCACAAGATGTTTCTAACACCTAACACAAACCAATTATGACAGCACATTCTGTGCAAGGATGAAAGTGTTACAGTCTTGCTGCTGAGTGGCAAGCATTGCTAAAGGGGCTCTGATTAATATGCAATTCAGCCTGATTTGATTTGTGCACAGCAGAGCAGCCCTTGTTTCAGCATGTGGAAAGTAGGATGCAGAATCTCCTGAGCAGTTCGTATTTTTGAATGTGACAGAAGTGTACAGCACTCCTGAAAGGCAGAACACAGACGGACTCTATTCTGTTTGATATGCTGTCTTATGTCTGTTTTTACTGCATTTAAAAATTCCATTTCATTATGTTCATAAAAGCTGAATCTATCACACTGCTGAGTCTAACAGCTGTGTTGCATATAGATATTGATACCCACAGGCAAAACTCTTTTATGGGACATCTCATGGGATCAGATAGAGAAGCTCCAAATGTTTCAACTGAGCAATAGCTGGGATGACAAATAAATATTTGAGACATACAGACATGTACTCAGACTTTTCATTTTTGATTTCTAAATAAAGTCTATAAAATATGTAGCTATGCCTAGAAATGAATGCCCTGTACCACACACACTGAAACTTATTACCTGCCTTTAACAACAATACCATCACCTATTTAAGCAGACAACTTAATCTATGTCTGTATCAGTGCCACAAAAGATTAGGTTTAATATTTATTACCCTTCCTAAACCACATCTAAAACACCCACAGTTGTTGATGCCTACTGCATGAGGAACTATTTGTGTGGAATTTCTAACCCAGCTAAAGTGCGAGCTAAAACTGCACAAAAAGCTTTCTCTTGTAAGTTTTGAAGCCCAATTTTCTAGTTACAGAAACTCATTTTCAAAATGGTGGTCTAACTTGTGCAGGTGCAACTTTTTCTGTCAAACAAGTGGAAAATATACTCCAAGGTACTGAGCTCTTCATTGCTGTTGACTTCTTGTATTGCTTAAGTACAAAGCCAAACTGTTAAAGCAAAAAATAATGCAAGAAGCCACTATTTTTGTTCCATATTAATCATGCCATTAAGCACCTGCAAGGCATTTAAAAAGAGAAAATGAACACTCAACAGGGGCTAATTTAGAAACAGAGTAATTCTAGATATGCTCATTTCTACTTGTATACTTTTAATTGTGATTTAAGTGAATTCTATGAATTCAAGCTTTCTAGCTGATTTTGGACTAGGCATTTTATATTCTTAGGCTTAACCTTCCCCACCTATGGAACTCGTGCAATAATAATTAGCTTTGCCCTCAAAGGCACTGAGAGGCATTCCAACTATGGGACAAGAACTTGGGAAATCTGGAATCAGAGGGGTCACAAACAGAATCAATTGGAAGCAGCGAACCATCAATAGGTAACATAGAAAAGCAGCTGCGATTTCAGCTTAGCTGCTCTTTTTGCCCTTTTATGTTAGATTTGGTGGTTATTTCTTTTATAATGGATTGCTGCAGCAAAAGACTGGAAATGAGTAATAAGAGTAATTTGCTGTGTACATTGCAAGACAATACAAGTTATACTTCCAGTGTCTAACAGAGAGCATCACAGGGAGAGTGCACACAGATCTGGCCATAAGCTAAATCTACGGAAAGGTTAAAGGAAAATGCCAAAACTGCAAGTGGTTCAGTCATTCAAAAAGAGACAGGCAGCAAAGTTCAAAACCTTGTGCGGGTGAGGGCAAGGGAAAGCATGACTCCAGGCTATGCAATTGCAGGGCAAAGGCACTGAGGAGGTCATGGCTGGAGCAGAGGGGAGAATGAGCGTACATAAAGGTTAGAAAGGTTGGGCAAGTACTCAAAGAGGGTCCAAACAACACGGACTATTTTGAATGAAGTACTGTTGCAGAGCATTAGAAGTTGATGGAAGTGTCACTATCCTGACGCCTTTACAGTAATCAGTCTGATTTCTTAATCAGATCCAAGTCTGGTTTCAAAATACATTTTTGACCTGTGTAATTTGAGGTTGAATTTTAGCTGCCACACCCCAATCTGATGGCTCAGTTACCACTGAAGGACAGACTTCCTGGCTGGCATCCCTGGGTGACCCTGTGACACTCAGAAAGCACAAAACCCACAAGGGATGCATGCTCCCATATCCTTTAATACCAGCAGGGCTACAGCTGACACCAACTAAAGCACCCCTTGGCTTTCTGGGAGAGAGTCAATTGGGAACATGAGTGAGACCTCACACCAGAAAATGTCTCAATGCAGTATTTTTCAGTATTATGATCTTCAGAAATCCAGCCTTCACACTGCTGTGGGGTCCCTAATTGGACCCTGTTTATTGAGGATTTTTTCTTTCATAACTCTCCCCCCCCCCCAATTTTTTCTTTGTTTCTTTCTTTAGTGGCGAAATACCTGCACGCTATTTCTCCAATTTCATCTCAAAACTCAAAAACAATAAACCAAACTTATTTCTAGTGTTAACTTGCTCTGCTCTCCTGATTGTTAACATCTATCCTTGGGTTTTCAAGAACAGCAACAGACTGATGCGATGTTTTTTGTTCAGCTCACGTCTAGGAATGAGCTACTTCACAAACTAAATATTTTGATGCAGTTGTAACTAATGAGGTGACAGTTATTTTAATTTTGCATATGATTTTGCCTGTTGCAACTAAATGTCTTTAAAATACCCTGCTAATGACACTAGTATTACTGATGAAAATAATATGCACATCTTTAGCTCAATGAAAGTTTTCACATTGTTAATACATTAAAAATCAGTATTAATGAATAAGAAATAATAATCTGGCTGAAAGCCAAATGTTCTGATTCAAGCCCAAGCATCATTTAGAGCTAATTAGCAATGTTTAATGTGATGAAACGTGCGTTTCTCACAGCTAACGACTGACTTGGGCTTTCATTTAGAATACCTCTATATTGTAGAGTCAACACAGGGAATGGTCAGGCAAGGAAGGTGAGCAGCAGCTTATCACCAGCATTTGCGGTTCAGGATCAGGCAAATGGTTTCAGAGACATTAAAAGTACTTTTAGACTACTGAATGAGAGTCAAAACGCCCTTTGGAAAATACCATGTTCAGCATAAAATCTACCTTTATTTTCAAGGGCTTTAAAACATTCCAAATTTCATTCCAATATATATATAAAAAAAATACAAAATTGAATAATTTAACAATATATTAAATATGTGGTCCATAAAAGCCTCTATATGGGCCAAATGTACATTTTGCAAATATTTTCTTGAACAGCTTAAGTTGAGCCTATATTGAAGTAATGCTGAAAGTCAGACCCTAAAGCAATACACTGTTTTTATACATTTACTAAATACCAGGAGGTAAAACAAGTGCTATGATCATATCATTGTATCTACAAAGTATATTTATTTTTTGTTTGCAGGCCAGGTCTTGACCTCCTTACACTAGTGTAAATGTCATTTAATTGCTGTTTTTGACTTAAAAGGCTTAATGTGTGTGAAAAAAAATGAATTATGTAAAGTATCCCCTAGATGGAGCAAGTTAGCAAGGGCCATGCATATGCAGGCATGGGCATTCAACTGCACTGCCACACTCAGATTTGCAAATGATTACTTCATAACCAAGTTTTAATGAAGGACAATCATTCTGCAGTCCTTAAGCATATGCCTGCTCATATTCAGTGTCAGTCATCTAGAAAAACCCTCAGTACATTTCTGTGCTGAAAATGGGATACAGATTCTTCTTTCTCAATAGATCTACAAAATTTGCCTAAAACAAGCTCTGCACCCATGAGATATTTTCTTCTTCTTAGCACTATAGATAGAGACTTATATACAGCTGCAAGAGAGCGATGTTAGTTTTTCCAATGCTTTTTTTACTAGCCTTAAAGGTCTAAGGTTCAAACCTCAGAATGAAGGTTCAAACAGAGGCTGAGGTACCACTTTCACTTCTAACAACTAAATGTTCTGAGGACAGAATATCATTTTCAACATCTTCAGTACTTAGCTCTAGGGAAAACAAAATATAAAAATCATGGCTGTATGTAAAGCAATTAGATTTATTTGTCAATTATAAAAATAGGTTTACAAGTCACCAGGGAATATCAACAATAATGAATGCCCCATAAAGCTCTGCGAATAACTATAGATACCTATGATCTTGACCTTTCTATTATTTAGACTTATTTTTCCTTCTTATTATATGACCTGATAAAATTAATGATGCTTCACCCTTTTACTAAACTTCCCATGCTTAAAATTACTTCTAAAAAAATATTTTGTCTCCCGTGTTTTGTTTCTTGTACAGACCAAAGTTAACAAGAAATCAAATGGCCCAGTTAAAATCAGGCCATGCAGAAAAGTTTTTGGAAAGTAGGAAGTATCTGGGACAGATCAAGAATTCTCTTTTTTAGTGCAGTCAAATAAAAACCCTTGCATTTCATAAGCATACCCATCTAACACTACGGAGAATGCTTATTTGAAAAGCCTCATGAGAATTTACAAGCTTGTAAAGTGTTTCTGCTCAACTTGCCTCTGTTTTTCTTTTTTTTTCTTTTTTTTTTTCCCCCCAAAAATACTATAAATACATCATAAAATCTCACATGGCAAAAGTAATGGATTAAAAATAGTAGCTGAGTATTTTCATGAAATGAGCACTGTTTCCCAACATTTCAGTTCAGCAAATAAGCATTTCAATACCCTAAGTAATTAATAGAATGAAATAATAAAAAACAGAAGTTTCTACAGAGCATAATATTTATTTCTAAAATGAAAGATATGTATTAACTTGTGGAGAAGTGCAATAGCAAACATGAATCCATAGAGCACTGGTTATAAGAAAAACATGATATATAAGACTCCACCTTCATGTACCCATTTTTTTGTGAATGCTAAAAGCCATGAGCCAACACCTAAAATCTGTTTCTGCTTTCCTCTGCCCAAGACCCATTAGTTTCAGTGACTGTCCATGCCACCTGCACTCATGCAGCATTATGCTGTCTGCACTTGAGGCTCTGCATTCACAAATGGACCAAATGGTTACAAGTCTACTACAAATTTAATACTAGTCTCTGCTGCTGAATGCCAATATCCTTATTCCTTATTCTTCTGAAAACCTGTAATACAAGCCTCGTCTCCACTAGAGAGAAAAAGGTTGCTGAATTACTTTAATTATTTAGTATAAATAGGTCAAAATTTTACTAATGAAAAGCATTTTGTGTTTTTCACCTAGGACAGCAGCGTAAAAAGAGGGTCTGCCACCACCTTTAAGTAGGTATGTTCAAAACTCAAATTTCAGCAGAGCTTTTTTCTTCTGTCTTTGCCTCCTGTATTACCTAAATTAGGCAACACACTAGCTTTTCCACCAATAATGTCCCAGAAAACTACATGTATTCTTTATGTAACAAGTTCAGTTTAAGAATTATTCAGACTACACTGTACAATATTTATTAGTTTTACTTCCTTGTTTCAGTCTTGTTTCACAGATCTCAAATTATGACCAAAATTTCAGGTGCATATACGTGCATTTCATGCTGAAATAACACCACTCCTATGCTGTGCATATGTTTGCATAACTACTGCCATCTTGAGTCAAGCTTGTAGATTCCTGCAGAGGCAGATAAATTCATCTACAAGGGAATTTCTTGGATTTGGATTTTCACTACAGTCGTCTTAAGGGCAAGGTATGTTGAATATGTTTTCTTGTTTTACTTTAAGCCACTCTGACGTGTTTTATATATTAACTTAATCTTACTGATTTAGTAAATTTAGAGGATATTCTTATCTAACTATTGTATGAAATGTAAAGCACACCTGATTTCCAGTAGCTGCAACATCCAAAACAACATTTGCAACAACCAAAACTACTCCTTTTGTAAATAACTGGGGGCCTTCTGCACTTGAGGAGTGTGATGGTTTAATATAAATGAGCGCTACTCATAGAATAAAACATCAAAAATAAACATAAAGCAAACATACAATTACATAAAGTATGACCTAAACTCTTTACATATTTGAAAATAATAGGTATTTCTTCAGTTGTCATTGTGTGTAATGTTTTTCAAGACCATACAACAATCACTCATGCCTAAGCAGAAAATAAATCCCAAGTCTAGGAAGAAAATCAGCTCATTCTGACAGCTCGGTTAGATCTCAACCTAAGATTCACAGGTAAAAAACGCAGTCAAAGAGGTCTTTACCTATTCAGAACAGTTCCACAGAAAATGCCATTATTGTCCATACTGCTCTTCAACCACTCAAATAGCTCTTCACAATAAACGAAGATACAGAAACATTTTCAGACTGCTCCTATAGAAATAGGATCTTTGTAAGGAGACACAACTCTAGAGTAGTCCTACCTCTGTTTAAGACTGTAATATAATATAGTCATGGCTTCCATGTATGATGCTTACAAACCTATTGTATACAAAGAAATAGCAACAAAAAAGAAGATGTTGATCTACTAGGGTCCGTATCCACTTGATTTAAACCTGACATTTAATAATTTCCCATTTGTTGAGGAATCCAAGATTTGAAAGACCTCATTTGGTAGGAAAATAAACATACTATACCCATGAACAGGAAATCTATATCTAAGCCTGTGATCTGTAGTAAGTGTTAAATATGCTTTTTCTAGGTAAATGATTTTCAAAGCTTTTCTGTTATTTCCTTATGTGCTAACATGCGTGTAAAAGGAACAGGTCAAGTGAACTACAGGTTACAGAGTAGAGTGTCTTCAGATGAAACACCTATTTGAACTTGCAAGAACCTAACATTCTGCATATCAAAAACAGATTAACTGAAAATGGATTTTGATACGATTAAAGGGGAAGTAATAAAATGTATTGCTGTCTTCCTCTTTCCATTAGCTCATTTTATATCCTTCATATCCTTTGTATTTGAAGTGCATGTCTTTGAGGAACGTTTTTATGTAAATTATATTTTTAAAATATTACTTCCTCATTACTGATACCAGGTATATTGATATTATCTCTCTATTGCCATTTACTTTTCATGCAATAGCTAGGATTAAGCCAATACAAATGAATGTGACTTTCTGGTTGTCTAAAATGAGGTTCTTAAATCTTTCTTTAGCCACCTATGTGGAAAATAGTCTAATTTCAAAGGTGTTGATCAGTCCCACCTCTTGGCAAAGTCAGTATTTTTGAAATGGATCCTTTTTTTTTTTATTGATTAAATACGGAGGAGGCCATCTAATTTCACCCATCTCTATTCTCACTATATTAGGAAATGCTTCACTGATATTTTTTTTTATTTTTTTTAAAGAGGTAAAAAAAGAATTCCTTAATGCAAGACTCAAATAAATATTTATATGTAAAAATATGCAGAGATTTCAGAAAAGCTTGCACCTTGCTTAAGTTCAAAGTCTGGGACTACAACCAAATTATTTGTGTCCATTTAGAGTGAGCAGATGTGAACAAGTGTAGTATGTCTATGAACAAATCTGGAAACATGATTTTTGAGCTAACTGCCTGAAGCAATTTCTGAAGCAATTTTCTACAGAAGAGAAGAAGCTTGGATGACTCACAAAGTCTAAAACAATATGGATAAAATAACACTTCAAACCCTTTCTTGTTTCCATTCTTCTGCCACGCTTGTATGTGTTGATTTGCATTTTTTTTCTGAAGCACTCAATTTATATCTTTTAAAAGACTTCAAAAGTCTGATGCTATCTAGAGAGATAGAGGAAACTTTGTGCTAAATTTAAATAGCACCTTATTATATGAACATCTGGATATGCAGAAATGAACTGTTCTTCACTAAAGTTGTCAGAGTTCTTCAGAAATAGCACAGATGCATTTCACCTGTTTACTTTTCCATTGCATTCACTGGTATATCCCACACATCTGATGAACACTGATACCTACTGATTGCTCTATACTGTATATTCTTTAAATGCTTCCGCATGCCTTCTAAAAAAACATTCCTTTTGGATAACTCATTCTATGTTTCTGAAACCTTAAACACAGCAAAGTTAACCGTGAAGATTGAAAATTAAGTATTTCTGATTCCACGCTAGAAAATTTCTCAATTTACATCAAAATGCATCTTTAAGAAATACCTCTAAACGTAAGAAAGGAAGTATCTTGAACCATGAGTACTTTGCCCATGAAGGGTGTTTTTTTTTTTTTAAGCATATACATAAGTGTTGTTGAGTTCTTTTCCTATTCCACTCCAAATTTATACATTTGATAAGTAATATAGGATATTTATTTCATAGTTTACTCAGCAAATGGTCCTGGTTAATTTTCTTTATCTGTTTTCCTTCCTTTACCCATAAATAAAATAGATACAAGTGAACTACCCAAAATTCTAACTCAACATGCTATTTTTTGTGCTTCACTTTCTTCAGTAAATTTACCTATCCCTCCTTCTCCTCTTCACAGGCCGTTTGCCCCATAGTTTTGCTCAGATGTATTCCAGGGTGGTGAATTGACCAATGTTTTATTACAGCATTAATACATTTCCAACTCCTCATGGTTTCCTTATATGTATTTTTTATTTAGCTTCACTGATGTTGAAAACTTTAAAAAATATAGATTATTTTCTAAAATATATGTTGTTTGTTGAGAAAGAAATTCATCAGAAGGTGAGAGCCACTGAAAAGATATTATTTACCACACTAGAGCTTTAGAAGAAAAAGGCAAATAAGTAGAAACAGAAGAGAAAATAGCTTTAAGATAAATAGTCAAAAGCCAATCTTTTTTATTCTGTCATCATCCATCCAGTTATTATTTTTAGATATAAATTTCTAATGCACCAGCTACCACAATATTCTGTTGCCAAACACACGAGGATTAGCAGAGAAATAAATCAGCGTGCCACCAGCACAGGAGTTTCTGGTCCTCCCAAAGAGACAATTATACCTAAGAAAGATTGTTTCCAAAGATGGATTACCCAGAAAAAGGTAGATGGGTAGACAGGCAATTTGAGGTTTTCCTTACTACAGAGAAAGACTGAACAAAGAGATAAATCTTAGTTGTGCTTTTCTTCGTCAGCCTCTGCCAACATCAGCATGCATTTCACTGTAGAATTTTGGAAGAGAAATGCAGAAATGGATGGGTTTTGTATTATAGTTAGGACCCAGCCAAGCAACTTGAGAAGGGTATTCAACTACAAAAGAAATGAAATAAAATGGAATAGCAATAGCAGCTAGATGTGCTCTTAATTCATTTTATTTAGGAACCAGATGGATGCAGACAGTAGCAGGAGAAATGTTTATGAATCTTTTACAAGTAGACAAAAAAAAGTCATATATTATGTGACTGATTGAGGATTTTTGGAGATGAAGCATTGCCTTTTATCTGGCTAAGCATGTGGTTACTCTTTTCTGTTATGACAGAGATTGCTATTAGACAATATAATCCACGTACCACAGAAATAAAAGCTCTGTGTTCTTCCAAGTTTCAGATGTCCTCTGAGTTGAAGGCCAAAAGGAAGAAGAAAATCCTAGAATTATTTTCAACTGCAAACTTGAATTCATGTGACTGAGATTTTGCATATATATAGCCATACATTTCCAGATGTTTTTACAATAGTGAATCTGCAGAACAGTATTCTGGGGATAGGAAATGATTACGCAAAGCAGAATTTCTCTTTTTTTCGCCAACTTTTCCTGTGAAGCTTTTATAAGGTAGTTAATAAGAGTAGTCACCTACTCCTTATGCCCAAGAGGAGTGGGATTATGATATCTAATTTATGTTCTTATGCATGGTCATTCTGGATCAACATATCTCCATCAGCGAAAAGAAACGGGCATTTGTAATGGACCACAAAACATGCTGAGATCCAAATCCCCTTTCCTCATTGACTATAAAGGAGCACATCTTGTTTGAAAGCCTAAACTAGGTACAGTGAATCTCTCACGAATTGAACTACTTGCCACTCATTATTTTCTTCTCTGCTCATTACTGTTAGAATTCTTACACAAGTGATTATTCATTTCTCAGCCTTTACCTCCTATTTGCAACATGAATACTTATTCACCTAGAAGTCTCAAATCAGGTACCATATCTGAGTGATTACTCTTATGCCCATATATGAATAGGAAATATATTTATAGGCAAAACGCTGTAACACACTTTCCCAGCTTTCTTCAATATTTATAACTGGGTAAAAAACATGCTTAAAATGATATAAAATATTCTAGTATGTTTTCCACAGTGCATTGTATGATTTGTTTTAAAGATACTGTCTATTATTTTCTGAGATAGGCTGTGCAGAAAATAGGAAAGTGTTTAGAAAGTTACCTTTCTTACTACTATTTATTGAAACTTAGAATATTCTATTTGATCCATTACACTTATCAGTCATAGTCTGAATTATGCTATATAATTTATCTTCTCTGGATAGGATTGAAAAAGACAGGCTTTGGTCCAACTAAAGCACAAGGCATCTTCTGCTTATCCATTTCCTCAAAATGTCATCTAAATTCTTAATTTATATTCCAAAATCTGTGTCAGTTTTCTGTCTTCTATCTTCATGAAACAAAAATTACACACTTCTTCTATCATTTCAGAGGTGATGAAAAGAAAAACATATCTATTTTATCTATTGGTAAATAATATCCTCTGTTTAATTTAAGCCCACTCTGTTCAAATAGGAGTAACTTACCAAGTCACTAAGATCACAGAATTATAAAATACAGAATCACTGTATATTCTGAGTTGGAAGGGATGCAACAAGTATCGTCACATCCAACTCCTGGCTCCACAAAGGACCACCCAGAAAAATCAGCCCATATATATGTTGGAGAGTTCAAATGCTTCCTGAACTCTGACAGGCTTGCTAGCATGACCACTTCCCCAGGGAGCCAGTTCCAGAGCTTTACCACCTTTCTAAGTGAAAGAGATAAACAAACAAACAAACAAACAAAAAACAAAAACCTTGGCCTCCCCAAAATAACTCTGACATGTCACCTCACATAAACTCTTTGCCTCATTTGGAGGCTGATAATCTGAATATGAAATATAAAGTGTGGGGAAACATAACTAGTTGTTATGTTTCCCCATAACATAGGAAACACTGATACTAGTGGGAAGTACCTAACAAGGAAGAAGTTTCTACTGAAACTTTTTGAACACAGGTATTCAGTATCCAGCTTTTTCAACCCAGAAAGGAAAACAGGACCTGCTTGACAGCTGAAAAAAAGAAATACTGCTGATTTACACAGCTTTAAATCTTGATTTTGTTTTTAAAAGATTACACCCTCTTTAAAATCAAGCTGTGACCCTCCATTTTGTAGCTATTTTAATAAAAGCTTGATTTAATTGTATCTATACCTTTCAATGTGATGCGACTGTTCTTTCATGCTGATGCATGACAGCCACAACACAGTCCTATCACATTTTCCAATTAAGGACAAGCCACTAATAAAAATCTCTCAAAGAATTCTCAATAGGAAAAAAAAAAAAAAAAAAAAAAAAAAAAAAAAACAGCCAAAGATCTCCCAAACATTATGCATATATACTTACACAGATTTACACATATATAAATGGATACGTACATGGACAGTTCACAATTATTAGTTTAAGGATCTGTTGACTGAAAATGTATTTCTTTGCAGCTAAGTCCTTTTCCCTACTTCATGGCACCCAAAGAGAAATGAATTTGAAAGAATTCCTATCACCTAAAAACAGTTCTTAGTGTAGTCTCACCCATCCCTTAATGAATTAAGCAAGATGGAAAATTCACTGCAAGCTTGAGGCTATTGCTAGTGGAATTTTCTACCATGTAAGAAACAAATCCCTTTTCTTATTCCCTGGTGAAGAACGGCCATATTGTTTGAAATGACAGAGCACTGAGAGCATTTTATTTTATTTTATTTTATTTTATTTTATTTTCAAGACGGGAAGTGCCTTCAATTGTGTCTTTCTGTACTTGGGAGGAAATCAATGCCCTTTACAGAGAGCTGGAGTCCTGTACAGTGAACTCAGAGTGGTTGTACTATCTGGGATACATTACAACTGGTGCCCAGCAAGGTAGGTGTTTTCCAGCCTTATTTGCTATTCTTCTGCTGGATGAAATGAAGCATTATCCTTGAAGGTTTTGTTTTGTTGCTCATTTGTTTTGATTTAATTTTTTAAAACAGTGCTGCACCAAAATTTTCAAATGTAAGCTTCATGTTGGATTTCTAAATAAGCCTCCAGGCATTACACATGCTTGAAAGAAGGAACAATTCACATCAGTAAGACTATCTACATACATGACATAAATCACAAATCCAGGGGAGGATTACCCAGTGTAGGTGAGCTAAGGGAACGGCTCACTCATTCTTTTCACTGCTGTTTCACATCCTGGTCCCCTACTCAGCCACATGGCTTCATCCGCATTTCCCCCATGACAGCATGGGGAGACTTTAGGCATTTCTATGAGCTCATTCAACTCAGGAACCCAGCAAGCTTCTGTTACTGGATCAGTTTCTTGCTCAGTTAGTAAACGAGGTGATGGGAAGGTGGTTGGGCAGGCAGTCACATTACCTTTTCATGACAGGGACCTGGCAGATCAGACCACCTTGTCTCACCATTAAGCTGTTGCTGCAAGCACAGAAAAACACAACAGTTTCCAAAACTTCTTAACTGGACTGGGACCTTTTGAGTTCTCTTAGAAAAACAGGTTTGAAAAACAATCTACTTGGAAGTGCTGAAATTTTCTAACTGAACCACACGGCTTGCTTCTCTGAACCTCTTACAACCATCTCTTTAGCCACATTGCTAAAAGCAATGCTTTTACCTATTGTTATCTGAAAGTGCTACCTTTAAAAGTGAAGAGACGACAGGGTACAGAACCTGGTGATTATTTTTCCTTTGAGTCAAGAAGATGAAGCCTTAATGCTGTAATTTGGTTATGGTGAGAAATCAGAAGTCCAGGAAAAAGCCTTGCTATCTCTAATTCCGCTGTTCAGCTGTACAGTTGCCTTGGGCCTGCTGCAAAGTCTGCCACAAGAATCAAGGGAGATGACTTTTCACTTACCTTGAAAAAGGCTAAATCAGACTTACATTACCATCAGCACAGCTTTTACTATCTTTCTTTTGTATTCTCAAACATTTAATGATATTAGTGGAAATCTCTGGACTTCTAGATACTAGAAGGTACACTTCCAATACATTTCTCTGAAAAATGTCTCGTATTTCAGCATTTAACATCTACCACTTGCAATTCATTTAAAAGATAGAAATACTTTTGGGAGTTCTACAGGAATTTTGTTTCTTTAGTTTGTCTCTAAGTTTTATAGTTCTTCAAGGACACGTTAACAAAAGTGCAGACAGATGATTCACAAATTTCTAAAACAACGGAGATTAAGGGAAAGAAAGGTAATACATGCAACAGAATTTCTGCCACTTCTTATGGGTGAAACAGCATTTTGGTGTCTCAGAACCACCTTTTTCCTCAAGTCACTCTTCCTGCCCAAGACTTTCATGCATGCAGTTAAGTGCCAATGCTGAAGTAAATGTCAAAGGAGCAACTGCCTCAATCCTGAAATTTTTCTAATAATCCCACACAGTCTTTTTATTACTATGCAGACCTATTTACTCTCTAAAGTGCAGCTTCCACTGAACTATTACCTAGATAGCTATTTAGAGCTGCATTCCTGTACCTTCTGGTGTTTCACTGTCTGGTGACAGCTGAATCAGATGTCAAAAAACCATTTATGTCAATCCAGAAATAATGCTTAAGTGAGATATTAGAGCAAACACCTACATTTGATCCCTATAGGCTGGCTCAATCTGTCTCAGCATTGAAAGCTACCGTCTATGATGGTCATGGCATGAGTGCCATTGTCCTCTGTGAAATTTAGATTAAGTTATTAATAGGAGAAACTCAAAGGCCTGAAAGCTGAAAATGAAAGTATATTGGAAGAAAATTTAATTACGATCTTTTAGTTCATTAACAGACTGTGGAATGAGTGTAAATGAACTTACACAGCTATAGAGAATTGTGCCTCCCATAAGACTACGACTTCATAACTTTCCTTCAACATTTTTAAAAGTGAAATTCAGCAGTAAACTTAAACTGAACTGAGACAGCATATGTAATTTTTACAGTTTAGTTACTGCTAATATCAAATATTAATTTATCCCAACAAGCAGGTAACTATTAGCAACAAACACAACATGAATGTATGCAAAGGTGCTGATGAACAACAAAAAAAAGGTAAAAATCATTACGTTTATCTTACTACTTTTAATTCTTGCCTCAAATCTTTTACTTGTTTAACCTTCTTTAGAATTTACCAGTACAGCTGCCAACTGTTTAAAATATCTGCAAATGATTAATTTAGTAAAATATTATGGAGACACTGAACAACTTCTGTACACACACTAGAAGAATTCCATTCCTCTCTGAAAACTGCAATCAAAAATAATTTCCAATTAAAATACTTTCTGTCAAGAAGAAGAAAATTAATTTAAATTTTAGCTGTAGGACAAAAGGAGAACGAGCAACGTCATGTTTCATTTTCTTCAGCCTGTCACTTCAATTCTCTTTTGAGGAAGACTTATTTTCAGATGATATAATTACAACCCCGAAATGGCAGTTTTAAATATACATGACAGATGTTTATTAAATTGAAGTACATTTGGAATAAAATTTCCTTTCCTCCTCTTCGCTGAAAAAGCAAAGGCCAGATTCTAGGGTCTCTCTTTGTTACAGTCCCTTAAATCTAAAATATTTTCATGATTGTCAGTGGAATTATCCTACATTTTAAAGATTAGAACTCCTCTTCCCTCCACTACCACCCCACGTATCCCACCCACTTCATTTGCAGTGTGCATGTCGCCTGTCCTGTCTAAGCATGCTTTCAGACTTTACACAAGACAAAATCCTAGTATTAATACTAGGACAAGTTGTGGTCCATTTTTCTAAAAATTATTAAGTAAGTATTGTCAGGCAACGTAGTCTAAAAACATATGTAGTATGTCAAAAAAAAAAAAAAAAGCCAACATTCATAAATACTGCTCCACAGTACCATCAACACACAAGGGAGAATTCGTCTTTTAGATGGAGGTATCTATTTAAAAATAGCAGTACAATATGGCACTAACTTAAAGTATTTACAAATCACTTTTCTAAGTGAGCAGTATCTTCACTTCGGAATGATTTATGTATGTGGTCCTGAAGGCATCACCTTATACTTGTTCTGCAGAGAGAACGATACTTTATAGATTTCCTCTCAAGAAAATCAACCCCCCCAGGTTTTATTATTATTTTTTTTGCCTTGAAAAACAAAATTCCATGCTACAAAATGGACCAAATTAAAGATGTCAAAAGCAAAACAGAAAAAAGTAATAAGCAAAACTGAATTATATGCATAAAAGGCAGAATTCTTATACTGGCAGAATTCAGTGATCATCCAGCAAGTGAAAAAAGAAAAACATATCATAAAGAGAACTTTCATAACCATACCAAAAAAAGAACATAATGCATATAAAGACTAGCCCTTCAGTAGTAAGTTGACCTTTTTTCTACAGTAATCAACCATGTGAGTACGTAGCTTCATTTAAGCTTTAGATTATGAGCTTCTGAAATGTTTGTATATGCATAATATAGGAGGTGGTTTTGTTGTGTGCTTTGGGGGTTTTGTTGCCTTTTTTTAAAAACAAACAAACAAACAAACAAAAAAACTTTGAATACAGTTCTATATTTAGATGCTGACAACTAAATAGAGAAATGCTACCTAATGCTTCACAGAAACCAAAATAATACAATTACACTGTGAGGAAAAGCTAAAAACGCATTTATAAATTCATGTTACTTTTTAATTATATGCTCCAGATACAATTTTGAGAGAGAGTATTTTCTGATTGATGGTATTAAGATAAAATCTTAAAAAAAAAAAAAAAAAAATCAGTTTTTCCTACATACAGTCTAAAAACACATGAAATACAATGGGGTCATGGAATCTAGACCCAAACTAGTTTTATAGCTAGATTCTTCTGGATAATAATTCTTAATCTAAGACATTTTTTAGTCTTCTCTTGGGAACATGACCATTGTGTAATCTTAATTTCTGGCACTCGATAATACTCTCCCTTGCCAGGATGTTAATACAGATGCAAATGTTTTTTCGTGAATTTACAAATACAATTTTTATAAATTGACAATATAGGAGCTAGGTGCTACCTGGGTATTTCTTGTAGAGAAATTACTAAGCATTCTAAAAGTAATAGTATTTAGTGCAAAAATCAAACTTAAGATATAATAAAAACAGAAGTATTTTTTCAAGCAGATTTTTTTTTTTTTTAATGGCAGTATATCACTACTTTTACAACAAAGAGTTCATATTACAGAGACAGCAAAACCAGTCTACAAACTAGGGATATTTGTAGAAAAAGAGGGTTTGTTAAGATTGACAGACACTTCTACCTTTTGTAGTCATATTCCTCAGCCCTAAGAAAAGACTGAAAGACATGGGAAGTGTGCATATTTCAGATTTGCCTCATCTTTTGGCCCTTCTATTCTCTTTTTTAAGCTGACATTGACACAGACATCTACAAAACACATGGTATGACACTAATCTGGATTTTGTTTTATTATCTTCTTTTGTAGATGAACTTCAGCTACCATTGGACCCTCTGTACTTGTAGAATATATCCCAGCATTTAGCAGCAATTTACCATCTCTTTCTGAAAAATCTGTTACTTTAAGCTTTTTGTTTGTTTGTTTTTAAAGGTACCCCACTTTTTTTCTCCTCTCTTAGTCATTTGACATACTGGGATTTTAGTATCTGAACATTTATAGAGCTAATATTCCTTTCCATTTTTTAAATAAAGAAACTCTGCCCAAAAAGATAACATACATCAGTTATCAGCCTCTATTCAAAGTACTTGGGAAGCTGTTATCATGCTTTGTGCCACTTTTAGTAAATGCCTTTAAGATATTTTAAAATATTTCTGCAATGTATCAGAGTCAGAGAAACTCATGATATTTAGATGAGTGGCATGTCTAGAGGATCAGCAAATCTGCCACAGATATCAACACCAAAAACTCAAAGCCAAACATGAAGCAGTGCAGAAAACTGCACATTTGAAAAATCATATTCACACCTTCTTCTGGAAAATATTGAGCTTTCCCAGAAAGCAAGTTATTTTAGGAGTATGTTTTTTCAAAGTATGCTTGGAGTCATCAATAGTTGAGAGTAGTTGAGAAACACCTGTTTTTCCAACTATGGCAGATAATGCACGATCAGAGGAATGAAACGCCAGTAGCCTACCAAAGAATTAAATCCAAGATCCTCAAAGAAGAGCTGGGCATATTCTTTTTCTTCCCTTAGTATCAGAGAGAAACACAGAAAAGGAAGTAGAAAAAGCCATATTTATAGGAATCAGAAAACATACTATTAGGAAAGCATTAACTAAGGGTAAAAAAAAAAAAAAAAAAAAAAAAAAAAGCCTTTTCTATCATGTATTCTAAGTGGAAAAGAAAGAAATATTAGATATTGCTATATATGTCACTTAAAAAAAAAAGTAGAAACTGAGGTCCGGCTATAAGGTAAAGGCGTGCAAGTAGGAATTCTGTCAAAGACAAGACAAAATGATACAATTATTCTAACTCAGAGCTGGTAGGCTCCGAGGTATATATTTTCCTACAATCGCTGTAAATATGAATATTTTAGAGGTTAATACGAAGATCAAATGTGGAATGCATTTGCTGAAAAGATTAATATCTTTTCATTAAAACTGAGGGTGCACTGTTAGTTCAGCATTTGCATTTAGATCGAGTAAGTAATAAGTATATTGACTGCTTAAGACACATATCTCAAAATGGAAAATATGGATGAAGAGGATAGTGTCCATTGGCAGAAGTGGAGAAGGTCTTTCTGTTTTCTACTGTTCTGCCTTCAGAGAACTTAAGCCCTATCAACAAGAACACTGATTTACTTATCACAGAAAAACTGGTTGAATACTGTAAAGAACATTTATGCAAGCATTCATTCCTTCGTGCAACCAGTGTATTGGTGAATATGTATCAGCAGACTAGCACTGACTTGAAAAATTGTAAGTCAACGTACAGTCATTCATAAATGTGTGGGCAGGAATGGGTATCTGCTAGGTGTTAGACTTCTGTTGTTGCAGTTGTTGTTTAAGGTTAGAGTCATCCAGATAAGTGAGAGCCTCAGCCTGCTATTACATGATTACAAGTAGTCTACATAAACATCAGCAGGACAGGCTAGTGTAACTCCAGGTTTCTCATGGTTTATAGTATAAAGCTATCAGCTCCATCTTTTCAAGTAATAAAGAGAGGGACAGGTATATATGATGCAAATAATGATATTTAGATGCATCAAGACTGATTCAAAAGGTTAAAAATGTAGGAAATGCTTGCTGGAGTGGTGCCATGGCTTTGTGCAGGCACACTGAGTGTCAGTCTCACTGAAGAACTCCCATTTATTTAACTGACTCCAGCCCTGGGTTTCTCAGAATCACAGAATACTTGAATTATTTTTCCTGAGAAGAGTTTTTAAAAAAACATATATAACAGCATATAGTCCAGCACAAAGCAGATATCTCAAACTATTTTTTTTTTTTTTAACTTTAAACCAAATTAAACACAGCAGTTCCTATCAAAAGCATACTACTCCTCAGTGAGAAGTAAATAATTCACTTAACTGTGGTGACAATGGTCTTATAGTACTATAGCCATGCAAAATTTATACTAATCATACAGGTATTTTCCTACAGACCAAGGGTCTGTAACTGGCCAAACAGCATTGTGGGTAAGCAGAAAAACTGATTACTGTTCCATAAAAGAAATTTAAGAGCTGGTTCAACATTTTACAAGTGTTTCCTCCTCCTATGAACAAGAAGTGTTATTTTTCTTTCACTGCAGGGAAGTGTCACTTTGAAATGGACTCTCCATTCCTAAAATCCAAAACACACACACCTTTTTTTTGTGCCTGTTTGGGATCATTTAGACCACACACTTTGGTAGAGGGCATCCTTATCTGAATCTATGAATCAAATGTGTTCTCCAATGGATATCTGGAGGTATAATTTGCCCCCTAACACTCTTCAATCTTTATCTCTGACACATTCAAGGATGCCTACCTAGCTCTCGCAAGAATAAAATGCTCATTAATCTTCAAAAATATGTCCTTACCTGCCTTCTGAAAATGAAAATGGACGTTCTTGAATAAACTAACAGAGATTTGCTGCAAACCCTGAGGATCATGCACTTTTGGAAAAATTTTGAATGTGAAAAAATTATAAATGAATATAAGCTGGTAGATTCAGGCCATATAAATCCTGCATGGTGCTGAGTTTTTCTTTGAAGGCTTAAAGCACTCTCAGCTTCCCTCAGCAGATGTCAATAGGAATCAAAAGCACTCAGAAGTTGATAAAATGTGGGATTCTTACATATACTTTTTCTGCATATTAGAGAGTATGACCTTGTTGTTTAACACTTTTGTAGGTGATATTATACAATGGAAATAACTTCAAAGCAACCACTGTCACCTATCTGTGCTAATTTAAACTTCTATTCAAACTTGTTAAGCAATCAAAAACCACGTCCAATTACTAGTAGAGTTGCTGGGAAATTCTAATTCATGAAAACTGGATCTGGCTGAAAGACGTATTTTCTCACTTTACAAAATTTTGAAACTGTGTCTTATCTTACGTATCTTCTAAATAATTAGAACAAAACAAACAATTAAAACAAAACAAAATAAAATAGCTAGGTTGAAGATCTGCAAATGGACATTCAACCCAAAGAAAAGACCTGAGAATACTTTTCTATTTCTAGATAGCATAGAAAGAAAGCAACCCTAAAAAGAGTGAAATGACTTTCACATTACATATTCCTTCTGTTGCCTTATGCATGTAACAACATTCATAAAGTGTATGAAGTCACTTACCACACCTGAAAGCATTATCAAGACACCTAATTACGTTTAAGTCACAGAGAAAGAAATTTCAAAGGCTTGTAGAAATTTAACAAAATTCATTTTGAACTGATCCTCTACAGCTAAAGGAACAGGTGCAGCCTGAGGTTCACCAGAAAGAAGTTCATCTTTTTTCTTCCCTTTAATTCTTTTTTTTTTTTTTTTTTTGAAAAAACATCTATTTAGAATTCACTTTCAATCCTCAAATATTACCAGAAAAAAAAAAAAAAAAAAAGCTTGACTTGATTTTTATCTCCTTATATTTATTGTTAGTCTAGATGTTTACTTATGAACGCTGAGATTCTCCCATATATATTTAATCAGAAATAAAAATTGAGGCCCACACTTCACTTTACTTTTGGGTAAATACCTTTGTTTTGATTCTTTGCACTGAAACAAGAATTTCTGAGGCAGTGTCATGTCAACTCCTATGAAAACACTGAAGCATAAAAAAGTAATATGGGCTGTAGAGTATGTTCAAACCAACCAGATAGTGAGACACAGATACAAGGCATCTTGCACTACACAATAAACCCAGTTTCCTGTTTTCTCTGATACACAAACATGAAACTGATTATACTATAAATAAACAAATAAGCAACAAAAACACAACACAAAACTTACATGCTGCTAGTTTGTCTTAAATGAAATGGAAAGTTTCCCAAAAGCATCAAAATCCAAGTGGTGGTCAAAATTACAAAAAGAGATGTAGAACTTGCAACTGTAATTGGTGTTTAAGCATAATTTAAAATAGTTTATATCAACCTCTGGTGCCTATAGATGTGATTAATGCAAAACAATTTTCTCCTTCTCTATGTCCATATCCTTGAGAAACTTCTACTTTAATGCAGCTTCTCATTTGGTGTCTAAGGCTAATACAGTTTTAAACAGTACATGTCCTAGGAACAACTGAAGATAATCCCCTTTTGACTAGTAATAGCTTTTTTTATGATTCATACAGAAAATAAATACAGCTAGCAAAAGACAGAAAAAATAGTAGTTTTTGTAAATTTTTTAGTTTAAGTAAAATCTAGGAGAAGCTGATGGTTTGAATTGGCAGTCACAATGCTTCAGGTTCTCCAGAACCCATTTTTTCAGATTCTGAAACTGGAATTCCCCAGCATAAATCTTCCCCCATGGAAAAACTATGTTCATCTTCATGAGCTACACCTGTAATCAATGCTGACTAAAATCACAATCATCAAAAAGGAGCAGCTGAGTTGTTCACATTCATTTGTTTTTCCAAGGAGTCAATGTAAAACTTAAACAACTTGCTGTTCTACATTCTATCTATCCTACCGTAACACGTTATATCCTGAGACACTGACTAGAAGTATTTATAGTAGCAAGATTATGTTGGTAACCAGAATTGTTCAGAACAGGATCATTAGGCCATTTGTCCCTAAAAATTATTATTCCAATTTAAAATAGGTGATGTACATCTTTGCATATGAATGGTAAACTTTAGAGATCCAAAAAGGGAGATATGTCTACTAGTTCCTATACAAGCAGGAAGGGGCAGAAATGGCTGAACCCACAAAGATGACAGGAGACAACACAGCATCTTGAAGAAATAAGAAACTTGCTTTTTACCAAGTCATTCACTTGACAAGTCAGTATTAGACTGGTCTTTAACAGCAGATAACGTGGTTTTTTTTTGTTGTTGTTTGTTTTTTTGTTAAAATTTTATACAGTTCACTCTACATTTTGACTCATAAACAATTCAGCATGTGTTGCAACAATAACAATTACTTTGCAGTTTCAACAGGACAGCAGTTTGCCTTGTCACCTTCAAAGTAAAGGTAACAAGTTGACTACTAATACAAATCATGAGGAACTCAGATCTTACTCTCTGAATATACTACCCAGCTGTAATATCAGTTCGATTTCAGCCAGACTTCTTGTATGGAGACAGCATCATTATTTCATGAATCACCAGTGACCTTTGGAAGATACTAGGAAAAGCAGGCATGTTCATTCCCTTCCATTGATTTTCTAATTTTGAGTAAATTGGTTTAATCTGGGGAGCGGTTATCTATTAGGAATAAAAATACCTAAAGTGACTTTAGAAAACAGTATAAAGCTTTTGAACTGAAACAATGAAGTTAGAAGGGAAATCTGAGGCAAGAAGGTAGTGATTATATACATCTTAATTTGCACATGATTCTGTGGCCAGTCACACAAGTATGAAAGAACTGAAATTCCTTTGAACTTAAAAGACCTAAAGGCCTAGATCTTAGTTTTATTGCATCGTGTGTCTGGAATATGTATTTGTTTTACCCATGAACTGTCTGATGTTGGAAAAAAAAATGCAGAAAAATGAGTCACCTAAAATGTGTATGTGGTATAGGTATTGTTTTCACATGGTTAAAATAAGACATAACATGCTGAATATTGACAACATTGGATAGTCCTGTATCTAACCAACATAAAAGACTAGTTCAGTAAATCAGTATATACACTCAAAATAAAACAAGGTTGAAGAGTGACAAGTTAAGATCTTTTGGATTTCCCTGAAGCAGACTGCAAGGAAAGAACCTAGTCGCCTCGAGGAACCTAAAAGAACACAGCCCTACATAACTGAGGAAAGTGGTTATGTACAGAATAACCATTCAGGTCATCACTGTAACGGTTTCCAGATTTCATACGTGGTGATAACATCTAGATTTAGTTTATTGCCTTCTGAATCTCAAATTGTCATACGTAAGTTTTCTTTATTATCAGTTCGTGCTCTCATTATATATCAACAATAAATGTAGTAGATTTTTGCATGATAGTAGCTCACCTCCAAGACACTTGCAGACAATCTGTCCCTTTACTATTCCTTTCTTGTATTTTCATGGGGTACTAAGTATTGGTACTAAGTTAATTATTCCAATAAGTCTTCTCAATAAAAACAAAATTCTAGAAAAAAGATTTAAAGCACTGAACTGTAACAATCTCATAGCAAGCTACACACACAATTAGGTCTTTTTTGTTTTTAATTTGCTTTTTTTCTTGTTTGCTGCCAAACAGTCAGTTGGTAACTCTAGTTTGACTTCCATTTATTCCTGGGATCTTCGCTCTCATCAACCAACACCAGAAGTCTTGTCCAACAATGATGAACTTTTAGATTTATAAATAGTGATCACAGAACATACCTTCTTATGCCAAAATAAGAAATTAACAAAAATCTATAAAAGACTCCTCAAAGTTGATCATTCCAACCCCCAACCCCAACAATACTCCTGAACATTTCCTAATATCACAGGAGATTATAGGTATGAACATTAAAATATCTCGTGATTGGAAACTTACCTCACGATCCAACATTGAAGGTGACACCACTGTGACAATATCTCCCTTCTCTGGATCAATATAGAACATGTTTGGAGATGGTTTGGTGGGTGTCTGTTTGATGATGTTATATCGCAGAAGAGCATTGTCTGTGCTAGAGTCATCAGCATCAAATGCTGTCATACGCATCACAGTTGTTCCTAAGGGAAAGATGGACAGACAATGTAGTTAGTAAGAACACTTAAAATTATGCTGCCTTCACCTGTGAGAACCAGGTGGGTACAAAATAATTATCTCATCAAGACCATTAAATAGTTTCACATGATACTCAGTCTGTAATTGCAATTTTCCTTTTTTTTTTTTTTTTTTAATTACTACTGAGCTAACAACAAAAAGTTGTTAGTGCTTCTGGTTTGCAGCTGACAAATTACTAACCAAAAATTTTGTTGCTATCCACATTAATAACATTTCACTGGGTGAAGTGCAGATGCATCTTCTATGCTTTAGATTCTACAGGTAGAAAGTCTACAAGAAATCCATGATGAAGACAGCAATGCTGAAATAAGAGAAAGATCTCTGTACTTTGAATTCTTGCACAGTTTCAAAACTGGCTGGACGTTTTAATCCTTCTGTCAGTATGACAAATTTTATCATGAATAAAGCCTACATTATTCTAATTTTGATTTGAACATACTTATGGGATTATTGCATAATTCTCAATATAAAATGCCCACCTTTATTGCCAGACTATCCTTATCGTGATGAAGTTGCTTTTAATATGAAAATGCTATAGCGTACACTTCTGCTATAGAGAGCAATAGGGTGAATGCTGCTGATTGCACAGATTCTTAAATAATTTACAGAGGAAAAACCTTAATACTCTTCTACCTCACAGTTAATACAGAGGCAACTGAGGTGCTGCCAATTCTCTGGTTACCTAATGGAGCACATACTCCCACATCATGGGATCAAGTATTTTGCCATCTCTTGGATAGGGGCACCAGACGATGACAAAATTAAAATGCTATCATAGCATCATTTATTTGCTTTGTGAAGTAATTTGGGAACAAAGGAAAGGAAGTAATTCGACATCTGTGATATTCACTCCTAGACCATTAAAACTTATTCAGTTAATTTACTGGTATAAATATAATTTTATATATTTTTTTTAATATAACTAAAAGCAATATGTCATCACACCAAAACTAAAGCATTTCTGGTAATATTTTCCTGAACAAAGAATAGAATCCTAACAAACAAAGAAGTTGTGATCAAATCAGTGAACTAGTTCCAACGGTGGATCAAAATTAAGTAACAAATTACTGCAAAAGATATTAGCAAATTTTAAACCAACAAGGGAATATAAGAAGGTATCTGTTCCTTTGCCTCAAAACCTCAACCAAAACAATTTATCAAATTCCATCAACTATCCAATTTGCACTTAAGTTACTTAGTAGTGAAACCGTATCATGTAATGTTTGAACCACAAAGTTAATTATAATTCTTTGCTAGAGTTCAATTCTTATATAGCGTCTAACTCTTTACTCCTCATAGACTTTCAATAGACAAGTATTACTCTAAAATGTCATGAGGAATCATAAGAATGGCTTCGGTTGGAATGTAACTTAAAGATTGTCCAACTCCAACCCCCTTGCCACAGGCAGGGATGCCACCCACTAGATCAGATTGGCCAAGGCCCCATCCAGCCCGGAATACATTTGAAATACATTTTCACTTCATGCTGGGTCTGTAAGACTTGTCCTCAGTATCCACAGAGACTTTGCAAAGTAACTACAAAGGGATTAAAACCCTCTAGTACAGACAAGGCCTAAGACATTACATTGGAAGTGCCTGCAGAACGGAAATAAATATGTAACATTCGTGTATGGTAATAAGCAGTGAGCTTTTATTCTTTGTGAAGGTCTTCAAGCATAGATTACTTAAAATCAAATAAAAATGAAGTATTGCAGTAAAAATAAAAACAACTAATCTACAGGCTGACATAATTGTTTCACTCACTGTTAAACAAACATAACTGGCTTGTTTAGATGTTTCTTTTTTTCTTTTGCTGCATTTCTCAAAGTATTGCCTCTTGTTGTAGTGACCTTGAATACAAGCTCTCAAAGGTTTTGCTTCATTGCTACTTCAGGCAGAGTTACCCCCCTGAGAAATATAACAGAGATCTGACAGCATGTTGGTTTTATTCACCAGTGATTAAAGGTCAGACAGCTCAAAAAGAAGCTTACCACTGGATGCCATGCCATGTTTTCCAATATTACAAGATGATCCTAGCCCTGATATTTTCAACTACTTTGAGACTTTTTCAGAAGCAAAAAGAAAAAACATCTTTCTGTTTTGAAGGATGAATATTCAACCTCTTTTTAAAAGTACAAGGAACTTGTGACACACTGTGCTATTTTTTTTTTTTAGGTATTTATTGTATTTGAAGAAGATTATTTATATTCATGTTAGATAACGTTTCATGAAGATCATCCAAGTCACAAGACTTCACTGAAATAAATAAGAGTTAGGGCAAGACTTCAAGAGATCTTAGAGTGCTCAAAAAGTGTTTCACTCAAATGAAATTCAATGGTAGTCAGTACATGACTCGTCCTTGAAAAATGCAATTTAATGGGATGCTATGTTCAAGTACATTACACTATATTTTTAAATGAATTTAAATTTCTACCATTATTCATCTATTAGAGGAGTTATGTTCAGCAGAGATTCAAACCTGATTCAAATACATACTCAGGTGGAAATCCTATTTATACAGTTGTCCTAGACAGTTTTACTGAAATATTTCTAATGATGAGTGTAAAAGGCACATACAGATTTTAAGATCTCATGTAAATCCCCAAATCGCTAGTTACTCTGGCATAAAGCTGGCTTGATACAATGGCTGAATCTGACTCTGATTTGCCAGCTGCAGTTCTTTAACCTTTCTATTCTCTGGACATGATCTTGTTCTGTGTAATCTGTTCTGCTGCAAAAAGATAAAAAAAATTCTAGTAAGTCAGAAGAACAGAATTTCACATTCATTTTGCACAGAGATGCTAGTGCCAGTAGGACAGGTGTTGAGAATATGATCCATTTGTTTTTATCTTGCCTCTGCCAAAGATTTTGAGATATTGCTAACTAGTTAACATCAAGGTAGTATGTATGCTTAAACAAAAGTTATTCTACTCTCACAAGTTCATATAATAGATGCAAAAATGCACATAAAAATTGTCTTTAGATGTCATTATACATTAGTACAGTCTGTATAAAACTTTATCTGTTTTCTGTTTGTGAACATCAATAAAAAGAACTACTTCTCTTTAAACACCACCTATATACACTCACCACCACAACCACCAGGGAAGCTGCTTAATACTGCTACTGAAAACAGCAAGGAAACCTTGCACTGAGTTGAAAACTGGTGCTAGGCTTCTGCAGCCACGCTGAGAATGGCTTGTACTCAGAAACATATCCCTGTGCTCACACTCACAAGTATGTTTGCAAACTAACCAGAGTTCACTGTCCATTCATCTCAAAGCACAGTGGTACCTCTTGTGTATTCTACTCCATTAAAACAAAACAAGTAAACCCACTTCTCATATAAAAAAAAGTTATAATGGGCTGGTATTTGTTATTGATGCCTCAAAATCACAGCAGCATTAAACCAGGAGCTAAATCATATTCCAAGAACCTGTTGGAGAAGTCTCATAACTGTATTTCCAGATAAGAGCTAGCCTCAGTTGGGGTGTACACTGAGAGTACAAACGTGACCATACATTTAGGATGGGGCCACCACAAAGACTATGTTTAGAGATTTCATTCCTAAAAATGCAGTCACGCTAACTTTTATTTTAAAAGGTTCTACCACATACATCCGGTCCAAAAGAGTTTAAATCAAGATGCATGCCTCCTCAGTTTTACTCCTTCATCATAAAGTTTTATTCTTCATAAAAGATTCATTTCCCCAGACCCATAAACTGACTACTTCTAATTCAGTGTCATTTTATAAATACTTCCATTCCTGGCATCAATCAAATGCAGCTGGCTTTCAAACCACAAAACAACAGCTTGCTACATTATCATGTTAAACAATATATATTAACTTATCAAGCTGAGGAACAAATGTCTGCAAAATCAGCAACTTTATAGTTCTGCTGATGATGTGCAGATAGTCATTGAGGCAGTCTCTCTCAGTGAAGGTATAGTTATGCTGTGTTGTATTTCAATATTCATGCGTTATTTGCCACACCTTATGTGCAGTTTCACTGTTACCATAATCGCTCAAAGCCTCTGCTTGCACCTCCCAGAGCTGCTCATCGATCAGGAATATCCACTAGCCAAGTCATTGCTCCAGAGGCTGCAGCTATCAATCTGTTGATTGCTCATTTGGCCTGTAAGTCGGCTTGGAAATATTGGCAAAAAGCTCCCTTTAGACATTAAGAAGTAAAGCACAATGCTTACACAATTTTGTGGTGATTGGAGCAGATGGTTTCTTGGGAAAGGCTCTCTGGCATTTTGTTATTTACTTTGTAATAACCTTTTTCTTCCTTTCATCTTCTCCACCCCCCCCTTTTTTTTTCTTTGAACTTCAATATGCCAAGAGGATGGTAGGGACAGTTCAGCTGATGGATGAGATTACTACTAACAGCCTGACCCCTTTTTTATTATTTATTTTTATTTTCTTCTTCTGTGTGGCCTTATGACTTTGTGTCCAACTCCTTTTCCAGTTCTGGTGTAGAGGGCAACTGTTCTACATCCTGTTCCCAACTGTCTGGCAAGGGATTCATCAGGTGTAACTGAGTGTTACACTGATGCACGTTGTGATTTTTGAAATTTTGTAGAGTTTTCCTGAGCAATACAAGCATTTTTATTTCTGTCTTTCAACGTGACTCAGGTAACATTCATTCACTCGTTATATTTAAGTGCAATTTATTGCTATTAAAATAAATTTACAAAAAGGACTGAAGTTTAGTGGAAGTTAGACCTATTTCTAGCTTGATCAAATATGTGAACACGTGTCTTTACATAAACCCTTAGAAAAAGACTCTGAATTTGAATAGAACATTAAAATATTCAACTTAAGGACTGAACAATTTTGAGTTAGTGCTTAAAAGCTTCCTTTTAAAAGTAGATTTTTTTATTTGTTTCCACTGTATGTTCAGTTCTGTCTTCTGCACATACTGCAGAAAGAGTCCAATTTCATAATTAACATGACCAGTTCACTGAATTCTATTTCCATCTTCTTCAAAAGTTCAGGTGTACCTCTGTATACTGAAAATAACCAGTTCCACAAAGGTATACTTCTGAGAAATAAAGCTATTTTAGCCCAAGAAGAACAAAGAAGAGAAATGGGAAGAAAAAGGAAGAAAACAAAAGGGTTACTAACAAATCTAGAACACTTTATTGCTGTAGAAAAAAAAGACCAAAATACAAACTCAGAAAATGGAGCAAAGGAGGAAACACTTCTATACTCATCATAACTAATTACATGTTTAACTGTCATTTTGTACTTTAAAGACAACAAGCCCCAGGGAAGCAAAACAAATATAAGAATAAAGGTCTATTATGTCTCCAATCAAATGCATTTGAATTGCAACTACAATTATTAACTTATGCGTGTTATTAAAAACTTGAAGGCTTTGCTCAATAGAGAAGACATTTAGTAAGAATTAATGACTTCAGTCTTTTAGCATATCTCAGATTTATATAGGACAATAATTTCCTATCCTGCAGGATTTTTTCACATCATCTGTTTAGATGTCTGGCAAATGCAGGATATATATTCACTTTTTAAACTAGAGTTTAGATAGCATCACTGATCAGCACAGTGAGCATGCCAACATATTGCAGCCAGCAGGACTGGAGAGATGCACTGGTGAAATATCAGTGGTGAAATGAATTACTAACTGCTGTCGATACACAGAAGAAATTTCAGTGATGTTAAATAGAGATGAAGAACTGTTAAGGATTGCTACTATCTATAGAGAGTTAATGTGTCCAGAAAGCTTGTAAATTGAGGTAGAACTAATGGGAGATTTCTAGCTGAACATTATGACAAAACCGTGAAGTAATATGGGCAGGTCAACCATTAGCAATACCAACAATAATTTTCTCATGAGGTATACAGCTAGAAAGTACAGACAGAATAAGCCATAGGTAGAAGAAATTATTCACTGCTGCCTTTTTTTTTTTTTTTTTTTTTTTTTTTGAGACAGAGAGAGAGAACATTTTCTGTGTCTCTAGATATATCATAGGGTATAGCATCCTGTGACTGAAAAAAATGTTAAGAGCTTTAGTGTATTTGCAGCTCCAGGCAAGATACTGATATATGAAATGTCAGTAAATGAATTTGTGTTAGCTGAAGTTACGTGACATGGATGATACTCTGGTATATTTTGCTTTGTCTCTCCATTGTTATGGATGTATCTCTCTTCAGCATAAAATAATTGAGAGAAAATGCTGAAAATAGTTAGCCCAACCAAGGATACCAAAATTATATATGAGATCCCTATCACAGATCTTTCACTGCACAAAATACAGAAGACCTGGTCCCTCATCAGGATAACCTACATCATGTAGATGTAGGTTAGATCATGTGCACTCTTCTTCCAGAGGAAGAAAAAAAAATAATAAAAGAGGCATGTAGTCTTTTTATTTATCTGATGGACTACAGGTACCATGAAATCTGCATTTGCCTAAGGAGTAACATTAGTTAGGTTTCATTTCCTATCTCTTATTGTCTGAAGGCTCATCTGGATGGCTAAGATGAAATGTTAGAAGAGCTAAAGTTACTCATTCCCTTAGCAAGTCCATTAATAGAATTGTTTTTTTCTTCTTTTCACCTTTTATTTTCACGTGACTTCCATGAATTAAAAAGACCTCTACACAGCAATTTATGCCTACAAGAAAATTAGTGAAAATAGAATGATGAATTGGGAAGCTTTGAGGTACCGACTGCCAGCCGGCCAGTGCACTTGCTAAAAAGATAACTCATTCAGATGACTCCTTGATTTTATGTGCCAGTTTATTTTCATCAGGTGTCTATATTCAAAATCAAAAATCAAAGCTATTTGCCAGCTACCAGTCCATCACAGGAAAGCAAAAGCCTGGTTTTTCCTCTGTGTCACATGTACTGCTTATTAAGCTTCCCACCTATCTGAGCATTCACAGGTACAGAAGTAACAAAAGAAATATTCATCTGTGGTGACATGTCTATAGAAGGCTCTTGAGTATCAGGAGCAAGACTTGTTGGTGGAAACATTATCTTCTTATTTCAGAGTATGTGTTGAGCTCCTCAATTTTTAAAAAATATTAAATTTGCACATATTAAAAATAAAGAGGTTTTCCTGAGATGTTTTTCCTGAGAGGTTTTCAGTATTCCTGAGAGAGGGGAAACTGTCATGATGCATTTCTGAACCAAGTTTACCCTTGCTTTAATACAAATCTAAATCTTCATATAACAGGACCAAAGAAAGTAGAGAGGAACAGTGACTGCTGTGTTGCTGTTAGAGACCCTTCACCAAAACATACCTACCTACAGCTCTGTCTTCCACTGAGCAGTTTGCCCCAGTTCCCCCCAGCATCATTGCTACACCTTCAGGAAATAAGCATTCCATGCTCAAACATAAGTAAGTCATCACACTCGATTGCTTGCAGACTCTTCAGATGGACTGAGAATTACAAATTCATCTGACATTTGCTGAAGGAGGGCTTAGAACAATAGAGCTGTAGATGGGGAAAAAAAAAAAAAGAAACACCAATCCCCTTCCTCTGAATATGAACAGGCTGTAGATTTATGCAAACCACCATTTGCTGAACCAGAGATATTTCCCTAACTAGGATTCTGCCTAAACTCAGGATCAGCAGTAAAAACAGCACTCTCATGTCTGCTTCCATTTTGACCAGTACAGTCTATTAAGAAAAGGCATGAATTACTTCTTGGATCATGACCATAAGCCATAAAAAGTCCCACTGTTCTAATATTCTAACTGCCAATTCATAACATAATCTTATATGTCAGATAACATAATTCATAAAGCAATATAACACGTTCTCTTGAAGTAAATGGTTTAATGTAAAAGATGATATGCACTGAACATCTCACAGCAGGTGAATATGACAGAACAGTGATTTACGTGCAAAAGAATAGCTATCCAGCATACAGTGCAAGATTCAGTCATAGACACACACAGATTAAACGGAGGACCCACATTCCCCCTGGAGTTTGGCTAGCATTAGAAGTCAATCATAAGATCACAGGAAATAAAGACCATATGAGACATTACAATATCATTGAATTCAGTCCCCTAAAAACAATGCAGGACCATTCTTGAAAAGATACAGAATATCAGCTTTTTTTCTTTTCTGAAAACTTCAAACAAAGAAATTTCTACAATCCCTACGTGACTTATCACCATGATGTCTGTATTTGGTGTACACCTGCCAGAAAGCCAGCTCAAGCCCTAAGGTAGTCTAAAATAGCCAACTACACTCTAACCTGTCACTGCACAAGTGGAGACAAAACGTTAAGCCCTTTCCAAACCTTTTACAAAACTATCATAGGTAAAATGTCTGAAACCCAGAACCTTCTGCCTAGAGTGACCTCATTTACTCAGCCTTTTGATTTGAACTGTTTGACAGCTGAAATATTTTGACAGGGATGCTCACAACTCACATGATTCACCATGCTGCTTTCCCACTTCCGTGTGAAATTGGAATTGCCTGCAATCATTCAAATTTGATTTCAGGCATATACAAGCTGTTTAAATGCAGATGCAAACTTTATAGTCTAGAACAGCTAAGCAGAGAGCTTACTAAAATATACATTCTGCTAAGCTTTCATTTATCTCCGTTTTATAATCCAAATGTTTTCTTTTAGCTTTACTCTTCCTTTACTTTAATAGTTTCCCATTCTTCTACTCTTCCCTGTTTATCAGGGAGGTGTAGTACTGGCCAGAGCAACTCAAGTTTCTAATAGACAGCAATTTTTAAAGTAACATATTATATAAAGCCTGATATAAATTTCATACCCAGAAACACCCATGAGAAACAATCTTTTGAATGTGGTAGAAAGCTTTCCTTAAACCTCAAGACAGAAAATAAACTAGATAAAATTAATCATTTAACTTTCTTTCAAAAGAGAAGTTAACATCCCGTTTTTCCCAGCCTGCAATCAGGGAGGAATTCTTAATCAAGATATATGAAGAAAAGAAAATAGATATTTCAGAGACTTAGTTTAGTAAAAAAGGACTGACAGTTATTTGTATTCTCAGCTTCTCAGAGAGAACTAGCCGTTATTCACTTTCCTAACCATCATTCACATTTTTGCCTTGTCTCCATTCAGTCCTGTTAAGAGTTAGCATTCTGAATTTCTATAGGAATGACTAGAAGAACAAACACAGGCTCTTCTCTTAGTCCTTATTAAGCAGAACATACTAATTGGAAACCTAGTTCACGTTCAGCTGTCCATTAAGCTATGAAAGCTTCTGAATTTGAAGACCTGGCAGCACTTCCCAGCTCCTTGATCCAGCCATATTGTAAACCCACCACCCTTCTGCAGCACCAGGATCCTTTGGAAAAGAAATTTGGCTGCACTGGTAAAGAGGAAGCAGCAACGTGTGTTAATATGACCATCAATATGGACCACTGGTCACCATGGACAAGACATATGACAGCTGAGAAAGAATCAGAGTAACACTGTAACACTTCAGACAGGTTTTTTGTTTGTTTGTTTGTTTTGTGTGTGGGAGGGGAGGATTTGCTTATTAGTTTTTAAATAGAGGAATCCAAGACTGAAAACTGCTCCAATGTTTGTCAGTTATGTTTGCTGTTTTAAGCTAGAACTATCTGTAAGGCAGGAGTGAAACCAGTTAAACAAAATTAATGGAAATGAAAGAGATCAGTGTCAAATCTAGTTTTTAAACCAGTAGTATATTAAAATCTAATAACACTGAAAATAAAGAGGCAATGAGAATATTTTTCATTTCAACATAATTTCATTTTTTTCAAAATGAAAGAAAACTGTAATATGTTGACAGTAACTGTCTTAAAAAAAAAAAAAAAAAAAAAAAAACTGTAAAAATATGTTTTGTGTGGCATGTGTAATAAGAAACCAAAGCTTCCTGGTTGTGCATGTTCTGCATTAAGCCTTGTTCAACAACAACAAAATGAAGACATTTTTTCTAAGAAGGGAGTATTTCCACAGATTTCAATAGTCCTTTGATCAGTGCCACACTTGATAGATAGAAAATCTCATTCTTTCAATTACTTTTGTAAAGGAATTTACTGGCTTCTTAAAACTATCTTATAAGAAAGACAGCAATTATACTCCTGTCCCAGTGGGCTTTAATCAAAAACATGTCATTACGCTACAAAAACCACTTTAGACTATTCTGCTACATCTAAGTAAGGTATACAGGCATCCTTCCCGATTAAAAGGTAATATTATTATATTTTAATATGATCTCTCAGTGCAAGGTCAGTTTTCCGTGACTGGAAATGCTTTTTGGGACAGTGGTCCAGAATTTCTGTTGATTTAAATCAGCCCAGCTCTACTAAAGCAAAGATTCGTATTAGGTGAGGCTACAGAATACAGGAACGACCTTGAAACACGATTTTTGGAATACACAGTATTACACTGCTTTTATTCCTTTTTTTTTTTTTTTTACCTTCCTAATTTCTCACTTCAGTATATGTGAAATGGAAGAGAACAGCTAAAGGATGATCAGTGCCTTTTCTATACCTGTGCTACAATAGACCCCTTTCTTTCTTACTACCATTCACTTCTATAAAAATCTGTTTTCTCACATGGATAATGAAAATACACCAACATTCACTTTAGTCACTGACATCTTCATTTCTTACCTGCAATTAATATGAACTGGTTATCCATTAATTTCATGTTACAAAACAGGGATATAACGGAAGCACCCATCTTATTCTGTCACTGTGATTCTCATCAGCTACATCAATCTAAAATTAATCTATACAACCCAAGGGTGCTTCAGTATTATAAAAGTATTAGTCTGAATGAAACAGAATCAGACCTCATAACGAAGGGGGCAAATCTTGCATCATTTCTGGCTTTTCTGTAGAACTGGAGTGCACACTTATTCTAATGTCATCTTTCTAATTTCATCTTTGCATTGATTTCACAGTCAAGTCCTAGCTATCTGATCTATTAAACATCTGAAAGGTCCCCCTCATCCCGCCCCCCTCCCCCCCCTCCCGAGGGTTGTGTTTCTGTCTTAACACAGGAGCTTTTAAGGTGAGTTTCTTTTTATTTCCCCTCCTACAGATATACTACTAGATAAATTTGACTGGTCTCCCAGTGTCTATTGAAGTTATTACAGTTACTCAAAATCATCTTGACCAGATAATATCTCATAATGAACTTCTCCCCTGCTAAATTGCAATAAATGAATTAGGCAACTATTCCCTGTTCTTTGTCCAGAGAATTGTATTAATTCCACTGAACTTTTCTAGATAAATCATATCAAAGATGCAATAATTCCTGCTATGACTACAAACAAAAGTGGAGTATTTGATTGTAAGGTCGTGAATTTAGTATTGAACAAATCCATAGAGGATTTTAAGGCATACTTTGGGAAGATATCCTTTACTCTTAAGAATGATTCATTCCTTCCCATACATTCTCTTGAATGAAGTTCAGTAGCTTCTCACAGTAAAGAAGCCCATACACAGCAAGGATAAACACAATCAGTTATTCTGGAAAGCTACACTTTGAATTGGTCAGCCTTTAAATCAAGTCCATAGCTCCAACTCATTCCCTAAGAGCGTTCCAGAAAAGTAGCTGTTAGAATGTTTTTCAGCCATTTCCTCATCTTGAGATTGGAATATCTGCATACAGAAATCTTTGCAGCTCCACTCAAAGTCCTCTTTTTGGTTAAATTTTAATTTAAAGCCACTGATAGCTGAATTCAATATATGATACAAATACTGTAAGAGTATGCTGTATGATTTTAAAGCAGGTCTTAGAAACTACCTTATAAATCACAGGTTTCAAAAATCTATACACACTATGTAACGAGAATACAGTTTTGTGCATGTCATATTTTCAATAGTGGCCTTGATATTCTTTCCAGAATTACATCATTAATTAAGCCTCTAAGCACAGCAAATTTGGGCTTAGTATGATTCATTTCACTCATTTACAACCATTTTTAGGCCAGGTACCTAAGTCTTCTACACTTTTTAATAATTCCTGGAGATGTACTGGCAATTTTGGATGAAATTTATTCCATTACAAACTGAATATTTAAGAAAGGGGAGGTGAAGCATCTTTAGAAGTGATTACTAACTCTGGAGAAAATCTAACCTCAGAAAAGATATCTCCCAGGTCCTTAAAATATAATATCAATCCTATTAGTTCTGTCCATCAATGAAGATGTAGAAAACAGGGATAGATCAAAATGATTCTCCTGTACTTTCCTCCTAGTATCACACACTCCAAAGAGACTCTTTCCCACTTCATGACTACTTATGGAATAAAGAAAAACATGCTTGTATGAAATGTATCAGAAGCCATGCCTCAGCTTTGTGTTGGACAGCTTTCCAGTCTGCAATGACTTTTGACCCTCAAAAAGTGGAGGTCTGCAAAGATTAACAGAAGGCCATGGTACTCACTTCCTTAAAATTGATGCATCATGTTAAGAAAGGACCTCAAGCAACAAATCAAGTTATTTTAACTCTGTGTGTAATTGATTTAGTATTAAAAGGACTACATTATGTCCCTGCAGAGAAAATATGGGTATGGAAAAGGCTCTGTATGTCATAAAACATCTAAATATTGACTGTGGAACTCCTTAATGTAAAATTAATAATTAAGCACAGAAGAGCTCACTATATATCACTGCCAGCAATAGGACAGCTACAGATCATAAAGGGTTGGTGAGTTACGTGCAAACATGGTGCCACCAAGTCACAGGCTTAAGTGTATTTATCTGTAAGCACCTACACATTCTTTCTTAGGCCTAGAGACAACAAGTCAGGGGTATATTGCGACAAGAGGGAAGACTAAGAAACAGATTTTAAATGACACCACACTTTGCATTTCCACCAAGATCATTTACACAGCCTCCAGCTTGACCACACTTGAATCTTAAGTGGTTCATAGGGTTTGCAGTGAACTGAATTCAACTAGCTACTAAAACCCCCTAATTGAATAAGCCTTTTTCCATACTCTCTCCATCATGTCTCGGCTCTCTCAGGACAAAAGCAGGTTTGTTCCTCAGCTCTCCAAGCTGGCTGGCAAAGATCTAACTAAAGTCCAGAAGCTATAAACCATATCTGCAGTGAGCTGATAAGCTCTCCTGCTGCCATGACCTTAATTGCTATACAGTTTTGAAGCTGAGCTTCATTTCTTACAGGGAGCTTTATGTGAACGTGGCAACATAGCCTTTGGTCTGGGCTTGGCACAAGTGTGGGGCAGCTTGGAGTGCAGATGGATGAAACTGTGTCTGTGGGTATCCACACTGGCAACTTTTTTCCTGTATTGTGGTACTATGTAGACCTGCTTGAATCCTAAACTATTTCTGCATATAGGCAGACCTGCATACTGTTTTCTGGGCTTAACACAGCCAGAAATGGGCAATATTGCAGCTAGAAATGGGCATAATATTATATGACCAACTAATGCAGTCACCCCTGTATACTTTCTTGTACAAAGCAGATCATTTTTTCTCCCCAAATATCTGATTTCAGTTGGTATAATTTCTGTTTGCAAGGACAGCAAATGCTAGTGGTGAGTGTCTACTCCACCCCTCTCCTCCCCTACTAGAATTAAATGCACAAGCTACTGGGACATGAGAGCAGACAGAAGTGGCCCTAATCTGGGTTCTCTGTTGATTTTGACAATTTCCAGAGCTGAAACTGTTAATAGCAATATACAGACAAGTTTAAAGGCAATCTGTAAATAACATTTTTTCAAAGATATGCACATTTTTTTTTCTTGTATACCTTTTTCTTGTATACCTAGTGCATGGTATATGGAATGCTGACAATTTTAGTAGGCATCAACCCTCGGAATCAAATATTTAATTTTAATTTGTTTGGATTTCTTCCATGAAAATCCTGAGTTAGAAAAATCAAGGAAGAAATGCTTTACTTGATAGCCTTTGTGCTTCTGTGATTTGTTTTTTTCACTAACTTAAAGGAAATCTTAATTTCTATGGATGTGAACTGTAAATTTTCCAGCTAGTCAACTAAGTCGGGGTCAGTATTAAGTAATAGTTTTTGTCTCTTAGATGACTTCTAATATCTTTTTGACACTACCATACACTCCCCAATATGCTGATGATCTCATCCAGCTATTACACCTATAATGGGTGTAATAATATATATATATGTATAAAATAAAATATAGGGCAGAGTACCAAAGAATTGCCACTACAGATATACTCCTGTAACTTCCTTGACTTTTAACCAGAAAAGTAACTTCCAAACCACCCCTTGAACTTGACACCCACTAAAAAAACTCACAAGAAAACTTACTTTGATAAATTTAAATTATGTCTGTTATATACAACAAAATACCTACCTACAACAATTGTAAGCAAGCCATAGTGACTTATATCCGCAGATTATGTATTAAATTTGGAAAATTGTAGCTTAAATTGTACATTCACGATAGATCTTGAAAAACTTAAGCAGAGATAGGGATTCTAACGGAACATACCAATTTTGTTAAAACAAGTAAAAGGCATTATATTTTATAAGAGTTTCTCAGTTATACTGTAAAACAATATCAATAAAATTTAAAAAATAAAGAACAAGTCATGTATATTCAACGCAAGCACTGACTTTTCAAACTAAAATCTGGTGACAATACAGTTATATCGTCAAAAATACAGAAATATATATATATATATATAGTTATTGTATACCCAGTTGTACCCCCAGCTTTCTGTGCAATATTAAAAATGTAATGGTCTCAGACACTTGATTTGTTCCTATATATATTTTCTGAATTCTCCAGACTTTCCTGGTTAATAAAACTAATAATTAAAATATACACAAATACTTGCCTGAAATAGAATATATTTAATAACATAGAAGACTTTGTAAGGCGACATTACTTCTTTATATTAAATACCAGGGATAATTTCTGTCCTTTGAGTGCTTGTAGTTTGAGACTAGAAGGAACTAGTACCATAAGGCACAGTAGAAACTTAGACACATTCAGTCTCATGTTAAAAACATCCCAGAATGAAAAAGTTCCTCTAATGTTCCATACAGCTTTTGTATTTAATAAATACAGAACTTCTGTATTACATTACTGCCTTCATAGTATGCTATTCTCTCAGCTTCATGTACCATGAAATACTGTAGCATACTAACCGATACTTTATCTGCTGGAGTAAAATATAGCAAGAACAACTGAAATTGAAGTTGATAAACTATCTACAAAGGAGAAGCTCCCAGAAGCATGTCCTCTGCCAACTTCACTATAGGCTGACTTCTTTCTACTCAGTTGCAACATTTTCAAGAACCATTATATGTCCTTCAGTCTATGAGTTTATGAACAAAACTGCTTTTATTCATGAAAAATTAGAATTATAAAATGGTTACTTTGATGGCAACAGTAATGCTAGAATATTTACATTATTTGCACTGACATTTTGCATACGGAAATAACATAAAGCAGTTTCTAGCAAAATAATGAATCTGCCAAATTCAGACTGGAATAGGTTCATCCTGGTGCCTAAAAACACAGTCTGAGACAAAACTTTTTTCTCCCCACTCTTATCTGTGAATCTGCTGGTAGTGCTGAAAGTAAGAGTTTTGCTAGAAGCAACATTCACACCTGGGTTCTCTACTAAATAAAATGAAAAGAGCTTCCATTGTCTACTTAGACCCTATCCATAAATCAGGTTTTACCTTTGCAAAATTAGCAGATAGTACAGAACGCAGAAAAGCACAGGTTTTGTTTTTTGTTTGTTTGTTTGTTTGTTTTCCTAGCTCAGCACTCTTAGTAGTAGTTCATAATATTATTCTGTTGCATCCTACCTGCAAAACAACCTGGTTATGCTAGATTCAGAGTGATTTTATCACATCTACATGTAGAAAACTAAGTTGATAAAAGTTCTGTTGGCATATCAGTTAGGAACCTATGGTGTGGGTGTGTATACTACCTGAGATCCATATACAGATACTTCATGCTGCTTCAAACAATAGCATTCCCATGTGCAGGCAAAAAGTAATATCATGAATAATTTCATGTAATTGTACTCATGTAATTGTACTCTAAATGTACTCTTCAAATTTGATTTAAAAATATTCATTTTAAAATAATGCTTTCTCCACTGATATAGCAAGGTCTGGGCACTGGCATCATGAAGGAAATGCTTCAACAGGATTTGAATGGAAATGGTTCAAAAGGGCACCAGTGCACAGTAGTTGGAAAGTAATCAGCAAAAAGTAGGTAAGGATATTTTTCATCCTCTAGTTGCGTGCGTGTTTCTAAAGCAGTTAGATCTTTGTAGATATCTACAAATTAGTTTATTAGATTATAAATTAAGCACAGCAGAGATGTTTATAAGCCATAATTAAAATCAAACCAGTGACCCTCAATTAAACATTTATGAAACATTTATACATAACTTGTTAACCATGTATAAGGCATTTAGATGGGAATAGAGTATAAATGATGACTTTCAATTTTGCAGGCAAACTTTACAAAGTATTTTCATTATTTCTTCTCTCCTAGTTTCTGCATGTAGAGACACTCTGATAGAGGATATGTGGCAACGTCTTGCAATTTTTGATTTCTTGATATTGGCAACGACGCTGTGAATAATAGTACAGGTGCACTACATGCTCATAAAAGTGAATGAAAGCTTTAAGAACTGACAGTATATACATTCTTAAACCTAGAATCTAAACGTACTGCTGTGAAGCAGAGATAAATTTTAATATACGTACAATTATAACTGACTGTGTGGTTTTCCTTGGCAATTTCATTTTGAATAATACTATTTAAATATGTAATGTAGATAGTTGTACATATTGCACAAAGATATAAGTGGTAATACATACACGTTAGATGTATAGATCTGGAAAAATGTCATACCTAAACTAAAAGTAACTTCATTTTAATCTGCTTATCTCGGTGCTAATGAAATTCAAACATAAATTCTTTTCATTGACATTTTCACCTGAGTTATCCACATTGATTTGGATCGACTCCAATAATACAAAAAAGAAGCTTACCACCATTTCTTAGCTCTGGTAGCCAGTGTCCTCCCCGTGTCCTGCTTCTTGTGCATCTCTTAAGATGCTGATAACTGATTACACAATCTCCTAAGGTCCTACAGAAAAACATACCTACAAAGTGCAACATGCTTCCCCCCCACCCCCCCCCCCTTTTCTTGTAAAAAAGAAAAGACACTAATGTATTTAGTATTCTGTTGACAATAAGACAAAATATACTTGTCCAGTGATGGAAAGAGCAGTTGTAAAATTTGAAGGTAACACTGCAAGGTCTCCTTTCATGCTCTTTTGAAACATGCCAGTACTAGTCTGGACAGGTTAGACTAAAGATTTCACCCATGTTTTACACAAATCCTCAACTACTCATCTTAACATCAATTAAAAATCACTTTTTTCCCCCTTTTCTTTCTGTTGCAGATTTTGGGAATAAGACTGAGACCTCAAACTAATTTCACGTTGATTACCAACCAGTAAGGCATCAAAGTTTTTCCACTATTGACACACTGACCTCTTGATACAGTTTTTCACCTGTGAGCCTGAAGATAAGATTACAGAGACAATCAAGTATCTAAGAAATTCAGGTCTTCACGATTTCACTTTCCTATGTATATATAATATTATCCTAACCACAAGCTACTGCTCATCATACAAGTTTGTCCAAGGCCTGAATTCTTACCTAATCAGCCCGCTATGGTAATTAAAAAAGAAAGAAAGAAAAGCATATGCTTTTTAAAGTAATCAGTGAAGATATAGTATTACTACTGCTCCTGTTTTGCTGCATACACCAAAAGCAATTAGAATTAATGAAAAACAATATACTAGGAATGCATCACAATTATTACACAGAAGGAACTGAACATCATTTCTCCTCCTGCTCTGAAAATACTTTCATTGAAATCACTGAAAATTGAAATGTGACATTAGAATAAATAAATATATCCTTTATGCAAAAAGGATGTATTTTTGCAATTCTACTGTACAGAAGTGACAGTATTCCTTCTTTATAGGGTATATTCAATTAGAAAATTTGAAAAATATACAAATACATAAGGCAATCAGACACGAATAACTATGAAATGCAAGATATTGACTTTTATGTTCAAAGACACCTTAGAAAGTATCATAAGTAAAATTTCCATTTAATGTTTTGATTCCTAAACATAGTAACAGAGAAGCAATTACAGAAGACTAACCACAAATGGAATTTAAAGAGAAAAAAAAAAATCTGATTCCTCCAATTTGTTTCATGTAGGCAAATAGACAAAACCTAAACAAAAGATTTAAAGATCCCTCCTCCCTCCATAGGAAAATATCTTCATTTGCATAATCTCCTACACATCTAATCTTCCTTTATGATACTTTTGAATGTTTTCCTGAACAGCAAATTCCTTACAGCCACAAAAAAAGTCCTTCTATACTCAGTAATGAAACATTTTTTTAAACCACAAAATGTGGACTTGCAGAGCAAATATCCCTGGCATCCTACTGTAAGACAACATTAATTCCTTCCTTTAAACAGAATCCATATAAATAACATTTATGCTTTTGTAATAAAGCAAGAAAGATTTCACAAGATAGGGATACTTGTGCTTATGACTAACCACCTGACAACATTGTTAAGATCAGTTGAAGCTGTGAAAATGAGTCATTTGCAATCTCTATATACTTCCTGTCCTAAATGGAACAGATAAAAAGGACCTTGAACAGAAATCAGAGAAAAGATGACATCAGACAATTAATTTTGCCTTGAGCAGCAGCCTATGTGAAACATGACCCCAAATACTTCACTAATTTGTGCTGCTAACAAAAGGTATTACTACCCATCTCACAACACTTACACAGTGTTGTGATGTTCAGACTTGGGCAATTCGTAGGGGAGCACAGCATCATACCTGCTACTAGAAGAGAACAGGATTTGCCAGTTATACCTCCCTCATCTGTACTAGATATTACCTACTTGCCAGCAATGCAGGGGTAAAAAAAAAAAAAAAAAAAAAAAAAAAGTCAAAGCAAATGAAACTTGGTATATTACAGAAGGGAAATAACTTTCAATGTTGTGACAGTAGAAGACCGTTCCTCTTGTATACTCAGAAAGCTTTGGTAGATCTTTCAATTTCTAAATTAACAATTCCACCCACTTTCTAGGGAACTTATGAATAACAGGGTGATCATCACATTCCTAGAGTTATAGTAGAAATGAGTGATCTCCATCAAGAATTCTTCTGATGGCAACATTACAGGAAAAGATGGCGAGGAGATGGAAAATTACGTTTTGATTCATCAACAGCTGCAGCATTACCTTTACAGAAAGACTATAGGCAAGTACAATGCAGTGCTAAGCAATCAGTCAGAAGAACTCCTAGACCTATGCCCAAGACCTCCTACTACATCAGAGAAAGTCAAAGGGCACTATGGATGTATGTTCAAGCAGATGTAACCAAATGGAACTATAAGATTGGAAACTAAGGGAGACAACCTAGAAAATGTAATAATGCTGTTGATTCTGAAAGTGAAAATTTTTCATCCCTGCATGTTTTTAGAGGTTATTTCATCACATAAAAAAAAAGGAATGAATGAAAAGTTGTTGTTGGTGATCAATTCAAAGAGAGTGCAGAGTCATACTGCTCTATGAATCACTGCACTTTAATGTACTGTACAACTGGTTAGTGGTCTCTTATTGTTCTTCTGGAGACTTACATAAAATTAAAAATGTTTATTTTGTTATGTACAACCTATACAGAGAGTGCAGGCTAGAGGTATTACAAGGAGAAACAGACTTCTTGAAATACATCAGCACAAGACCAACAGATAATAAAACTGCCATCATCTTTTCTGTCCTTGGATATGCTGAAACCTGCCTTGTCAGGCTTCAACCACCTTCAAATGTTAAGTAACTACACAGTTTTAAGGTCCTAAATTTAAATCTGCATTAGCAAGTGAGCTGTCTCCCAAGTACTTTCTACATAAATATTTCACGGACAGTGACACTTCTGCATGTATAAGTCTTTCTCTGAACAGAGGATGTGATGAGAGGTGCTGTCTTAGGATCCAGTTCTTTGAAAACTAGACTATATTTTATTCCACATTAACACAGCATAATTATTGAATGTTACTACTGCTGACATCAATAATATTGCCACAAACTAATCATAATTTTCAGTTTCCACATTTCTGATTTGTTTCATTGTTTATTTTGCAACTACACAAGGTTAAAAAATACTTGTTAAAAAAAGTCATAGAAACAGAAGACAGAAAACCAATCAGATTGTCAAGTTCAAGCCTATGTCATTATGCTGTTATGTGCACCAGGTTACACATGTAGGAACAAGAATGTTTATTTTAAAGGTATTTCCAATAATCTATTTTTGCTGACACAAAGTCCAGATTCTTTTGTGCTTCTTTTCTCCCCTCTACAACAGGCTGCAGTGACCTAAAGGAAGTGCATTTATGAAGTCTGAGACTCACCAGAAATGTTGCAGCCCCACAGTACAGACTGTGCTTTATACTCAGCTTCTGCTTGAAACCATAAGAAATGCTTCCTTTTGTCTATACTGTTCTTCTTCAGTTCAATGATGTTCAACTGCATTTTAATTGCAAAACTGTAAAACAATGTATTGTTCTTCTGTATATGCAATACAAACTGCTCTAACACATATGAGAAATGATGCTCATTCTGAGCCTCAGTCAAACATATGATCTAAAAGGGCTGATTCAGCTTTTCTTCCATACAATGCAGAAGAAACACACTTGATTCTCAGTTATATCAAGCTAAAACTAACAGCCTTTCAGGAAACGAGGGCAGAGATGAAGATGCTCTATGTGGTTTTTAATTTCCCCAGTCAAAGGCAGACTTATTGAAAACAACCTCCATTCAGCCAAGTGTCTCATCAGTTGCTCTTGTGGTGTATCACAACTTGTATTGCCTCTTTACACCATTAAAACATTCCTTGTACTGACAGTAATAGTGATAGCTATACCTGCAGGATCTTCCACAGTTAAATTCACTGAACAGCTCTGAACCCTATACCAGGTATCTCATCGAACTTAAGAGGTTCGCTATAGAATGCATAGGCAATGAAATTTCCACTGAATTCCAAAGCAAGCAAACCACCTTTCTTCTCAGAAAAACAGTACTGGCTTTATTTGACCAACTAATCTATTTAGAGGAAAACGAACAAGCTTTGAGGCACAAATCTCTTACTTCGAGGATACTTTTCAAATGAGTTTGGTGCCCCAAAGCTGTCTTGTTTTCTGTTTTGTTGGGCAAATAAAAAGTACTGTTTTCGCCTTACAGATATACCCTACTCACGCTCTTAGACCATCATGACCACATTGCACTGTGCTTATACTGAAGCCTTTAACCAAACATGTCCTGTCCTTCAGCTGTAAACTAGGCAGAATATATCCTATGCGGTCATGGTGGAATGTAGCAGCAAAATAAACAGACTGTTTCTAGTTCACACTAAATAATAGCATGCCTGTGCCACCGAGATGGAACTTGCAGCCCAAACCCAGACAGAAGAAAGGGCTTTTGACTGCAAGACTCTTCTAAACCACAGGCACTAAGGGAGCTGCTTGCACAGCCAACCAGCAGCCCATGCCATTGCTGGCCTTCGTTTCCCTGTACAGCAAAGATTTTGGCACACAGAGGAGCACTGCACTGCACAGAACTCTATGGAGGTTCTATGGTTAAAAAAAAATGAAATTACATTTTGATTTCATATATAACATGAGATAAGAAACATTTGATTAACTGCTGGTTATCCTTTGTAATCTTCCTGTTTAACTCTTTTATCAAGACTCATTTAATTGCATCTGCATGAAAAAATCACACAAAGTATAGGGCATAAATAAATATTTTACTAATCTCAACCTTTTTTGTATGTAAACTTACACAAGAATAGTACTGTGTTTCAGAGAGGAAATCTACGTAATATCATGTGCGATAAACCTCTGAAGATGAAAAACAACTGGTATTTGTTACATTTCCTACTTTGTCCTTGGAAAACCTGCCTGTATAACAGTACTATATATATATAAATAATATTTCTGAGGCTGACTAACTAGCTTGTTTCCAGTAAAATGACTTTCCCTTGAGAGGAACATTAAGATTTCTTTAATGCAATCTTCATCCATTACCATTGATTATAGTTTCATTAAATATGAAAACGAGGATTTACTCTTTGCAACAGATATCACTTTCTGCATAAGAGAGTAAACATTTTCCTCTGTATGCTTTGCTCTGAGAGCGAAGCATGAACAAATATTTTATTTATGTACTATTTTGAAGGAAGAAATTGCCTGTAGCAAAAAAACTAAGCACAGCTCACTGACAAAATACCCGCCTCTTGGATGAGGATGGAGCAACAATAATGAAGTCTGGGACACAAAGCACTTGCAACCCAGGTAGCCTCTGTAGCACCAAGGTGTTAAATGCAACTAAATATTCATTAGTGCGATCAGATGATGAATTACACTAATCCTTACTTGTGCATGAATCAATACATTTTTGAAAAGGCTGTTTTAAGCCACAAAGGTATGTCAGTCACAGTGTATAGCTAACCATTCAGTCAGTTTGGTAGTAAGAATGAGCTCTGGCAAGTGCAATGGCTTAACCTGAAACATGCATGGAATACCTATAAATTAAGAGAAAACAGCAGAGAAATTACATATTAACGTGTTAAATAACACGTGAACAGCACTAAAATTATTATTAGTTTTCTTGCAATGTTATTTTTTTGAAATGTCTAAGTTAATTATGTCTTTGAAAAAAAGAAGGATTTCAAGAATCTTCTAGAACTGAGAAAACATCACAAGAACACATATTACTTACTCTAATTAATACACTGTTCTATAATCAATATTTAGTACGTGAAGCTTTGAAGTGCTAAGTTCCAGGTACAAAGGCAACCATTGTGCCATACTACCTGAGTTGCCCACCATCAGGTGAACAGGTCTGGCTTCTTTAAATCAGTTTATTCCCATGGTGTAAGGAGATATTTTGAAGATCACATTCAAATTCTCCCTCTACAACTTTTGTCCACATTGTAAGTAGACAAATTCACCAAATACTTGCTGTAAAGTGTATTCCCAGCTTCTCCATTTATCAAGGAGATTTTTTAAAGGGCTGATCTATAACCCAAGGGATCAATTTGGGCAAAAGCACATCAGATCAATAAAGTAAGGAAGAAAAAGCAAAAGGAAGACAGGAAACTGAGAGAAATAGGAAGACATTACTTTTAACAGGCACTGCATACAACCCCTTTCAAACAAGAGCTATTCTCATGAGCAGGCAGTCTCGCTCTTGGCTTCTCTCTAAACCAAGAAAGACCACAGATTTAATACTCATGCAGCTTGTTACCTTTGCATCGAAGTGCCAGACACTGGTTTCTCTCTTAGGGCTAAGCACATTTCCATTGGTATACATATAACTGCTCAGCAGTTTATTAAGGGGCAATATGTTCAAATACATCAGAATATATTCCCATCTCTTGCAAGAATAATAATTTACATGGTACAATACTGATTTAAGCACCAATGTTTAAATAAAGACACCCAGACTCTTTACTGTAAATACTTTGACTCTCCACAAGAGGAAGGCCATTTCCTTCATGCTTTGGTCAAAGCCTAAACAAAACCCTTGAGAATTAGCTGGGACATAGGAAGCAGTGATATCAGATAGATTATTGTGTCCACTGTCATGCATGTGTAATTAATATTTATGAATTCATTTTAAAGGAGGTAGCTATGTATCACCTATGATACATGCCCCTGGGGTAGCCAGTGCTGAGGCAGGCAGACCAGCAGTCACTCTAAGGTGACTCTGGGAGCCAGATTCTAAACAAAGGTTTTGTCTCACCTTAGATGTCACAGACATTGTGCTGGGGTCTCTCTAGAACTTCCTAGCATACCCAGAGGGTATTTCAGTTTGCCACTGATGTAAAAAGCTGGTATTTTACCCTCAGTATCCTATGGGATAAAGAAGCTATACAAACTTGAAAACATACAGCAAGAAGTTAATTTCTTTCAATGCCATATAATAAACTGCACTTGAAAGAAAGTGAAATCATCCTGTCAAAAAGAATACAGGTTGTCAATCTACAGCATGTCTTTGAAAACAGACTGTAATAAGCATTGTGAAAAAGCATCCCATCAGGAGGACTGTCTGTGATTAAAAACATTGCAACAGTATCTTTGAAATTCCTCTTTATTCAGAAAAGAGAAGCCCTATAGAACACTCAATACCAACATCAGTAGGCAAGATTTAGTTGCATTCTCAAGACCTTGTTCTCAACCATCTCCTGTTTTAAAAAGAATTGTAAGAACAGTGAAGAAACCTTGTTAAGTACCAAGCCCCAAAGTGTTAGTTGTAGATATTCAAGAAGTGGTCATGAGCCCTCTATCTACTACTGTGCATGGAAAATACTTTTCTTTGTTTGCCATTTGACGTCTAGAGGACATGGATGGCCCCTACTCTGTTAACCTTAAGTGTTTCAATAGAAACGTGAAAAACAGACAAAAAAAAAGTAGAGTGATTTTTATTTTCTTGCAGTAGGCCTATACTCACTTAGAACAGTCTATGCTTCTTTATAACTTTTGGTCAGCATAAAATAAGAGAAATATTCAAGTGATACAATCAAGGGTTTATGACAGCATCAACACTGAAGTCAGCCCAGGGCATTCCTACATTTACTACTTTGGGAGCAGAACTCTAATGAAAAGCATGTAACTTCAAGATGTTAGTGAAAAAACAATAAAACCAAAAGAAATCCCATCACAAAACTGAAATGCCAAATATTTTATCAATTTTCTGAACAATACAAAATAAGCACTGTTTATACTATGAAGATACAGAGGTAGGTGAAGACAACCCAAGACTTTCATAAGTGATTTTATTCAGTTTCTTATAGAGTATCTACAGGATAATCAAAGTCATAAAAAATTACCATATCAATTGAGTGTACCAAAACACTGAGTCTCAAGATCTCCCTTCAAAACACTTAATTTGTGCGTCTTCACCTTTTGCATTTTGCATCTCTTACTTGATCAAAGAATAGCTATATGAACACTATGCTGATGAGAAGTGCATACCCCTTCTGAGTGTTAGTTTGAGTCCACTGCTGGAAAACTGTCACTCATGTTATCTGTTATCATTAATACTCCACAGTGTATTCTTTGCTTTTGGTGCTCTATTCCTGGGCACAAGTCCCCCTAGACTATCCCCTACTATCAGAAACAGAACCCGTAGGAAGGAAAATGGTTGTGTATTAAAAAAAAAAAAAAAGCCAGAGAAGCAAATGGGGAAAAATGTGAGTTATTGCAATGACTAATAGCACAGTAGGTGTTATATTAAAAAAGGTGTAGTATGAAATGAGATAATAAAAAACAGGTTAGTATAAATTCATCCCCAGTGAATCATAAGTTTAAAACATTTGCAGAAACAAACAAATGGAATTACAATATAAAATCCCAATTATTTAGAATTGAGATGAGTATCCTCCTGCCTTATATATTTACAAAAGAACTATAGAACTGCTGAAAAAGCTTTTAAAATATCAAGTAATGAGAAAAATCATTTTCTCATAATAAAATCCTTGACAAACAAGTTGTTATCGCATAACAAAAAATTCGCCTATTAAAACTTCCTAACTGCTAAAACTTCATGCATTGAAAGTTAACCATAGCAAGAGACATAGAAAATCTCATTGCTGCTAATAGATTCCAGTTCGAAATTTGGATAGAAAAGCTAGCACTGGGGAAGTGTTGACTTCATGCTATGTTCTTTCCGGTTCTCATACTCACTTCCTGGCTAACATTTGAACATATGGTTCCACGTTTCTTTTATTTTTATGGGAATAAACATTCTGTGACAGCTTTTTCACTATTTCATATGACTACAAGCTTGCATAGGGTACTGTTGAATTTTGAATTGGCTCCGGAACTTACATTGCTAGGCAAAGTCTACATTTGTGAACAAAACTGTCTTAATTCTTTGGATTTTGTTTGTTGCAGAAGATGGCAACATCAGGAAGTGATGTTTCATTTATCCTAGTATACTAAGAAATTGAGAAAAAGCCTTCCCAGTATGTAATATTTTCCTCTCAAATGCTGTGAAGTGTTTGTTGTGAAACCTATCCTAGAATTCAAGGTCGTTGGCTGAGATATGAATAGTTAGGTAGCTCAAATCAGTGACAAGTCTTATGGCCTTTTTGCAGCCTTTCACTCTTCTACAATCAGCTCTCCTGTGTCTTCTCTAAACCAGTTAAGTGGTCAGCATGCAGTCAAAATTTGCAAGTTTGACTCCATCCTCCATGGCCTCCTGCCATCAGCAATTAACACAGTATTCTCTAAAATGATAGTTTCCTATTACTCTCTATATAATCCTTGCAATTATGAGCTTGCTAATGTGACTGAGAATTTATTCTTGGACACATTACATTCATGTAATCATTTATATTATTGGCACATGAACTAGCTATATGTCATTAAAAAAAATACTAAATGGCAGGTGTGTATGGCTGTCATATATTCATTTTTTTCTGCATCTCATCTGTCAAAATATCAAAATTAAGTTATAATAGATATAGATTATTTTTAACAATAAGAACTATCACCTTTCCCTCCTTCTCCCTACAAGAACTAGAGGCAGAAACCACATTTAGCATCAAGTTTACCCAAGTCTTAAAATTGTTGAAGTGATGCTGAGGAAGCCCTAGGAAAGAATGAAGTGAAATATCAGTGTCAAGACAATGACTTTATTCAATGAAGTCCATATAGCAGTGTTGATTCTGTATTGCACTGGAGAACAGCTACTGAACCAGAGAGGAACCTAAAGAATAGAGTGTCTGTTTCCAAACAAATATCCACAAAGTTCTGCTGTTGGAAAGCTACAGAAGCAGAGTTCTTAGCTCTTTTGACATATGTTATAAAAAAAATGAGTTAAAGATCACAAGAAAATGTCACGAAGGAATGTCTCTTGGCAAAGCATCTAATCTTCCCTAGCATAATCCTTACAGATTCATCTTGAAATGCCAGAGGAAGATCTGGATATGAAACTTTTGTTCCAGTCCCACATTCCCAGTTTTTCACAGTGGTTACATCCCAGCTCAGAAACAAGAGAATTAACCTAATCAAACTCTACCCATGGAAAAGTTAGACATGCGGTCTAATGTAATAATACACGTTCCTGTTCAAATCAAGGAGAGTGAGAGTCCCCGTTGGAGTACAGTTCATCTGCTGCCACAAAACCTCTTTGAGGATGAAGTGAATAGTTCTGAAAAAGCAGACAGTAGCTAATTTTTTATTCATCTTCTGCTCAGGAAGATTATTACTATGATAATTCTGTTCTGGGTGAGGTTTCCACCATTCGCAAACACCAGCAAGGAATTTTTGCACTACCTGCCCTTGCTTAATTTGATCCCTGTGCCTACACCAACCATTCTGAGTCCCTCTAATGCGTCCTTGGATCATCTCTATTTCTCTCTCACTTAACAATGAAGTCAGTCTTGAGAGGTATAAGGCAACCTCCACAAAAAGCTGAGTTTCTTTCCTTTCCTTTCCTTTCCTTCTACAGAGTAAAATGGATGCACTTCAGCACCTCGAAGGATCTGAGAGCCTTCTGGGGAAAATGAGAAAAGTGCAGGAAAATAAATTGTTGGGATTTGAGACTATAAAGCCTCCTCAGTGGTAAAAGCAATGAAAAGATGTCACTCAACAGCAGGACAAGGCTTTAGATTTTGCTGATAATTTAGATATTGCTGAACTTTGTCTGTTTACAAATCCTGAAAGAAACAGACACTAAATTCCATTAGCAATCTGGTAGTTTGAGCATTTCAACTGAGTTAAAGAGATATAGAGAAAGGTGAAAAGCAAAGAAATCAAACAATCAGACAGAAGGAAAAAAAATCTGAAATCGTGAGCAACTTTTAAACCCATATAATATGCCACTCCTTAATGATATTTGCATATATAGCACCTAGAGTGTGATTTATAAAGGAACCTATTTCTTAATGAAGGTGTAGCCCACAGCTAGGTCTTCTAAACAGAATAAAAGATCTTCATCTGCCCTGCAGTGTCCTTCAGCTTTATCTGTCTTATTGTTTTGACATATCACAGCTACTTAGAAAGGTAACAGTGTCTGTGCCAATGCAAAATAACATCTGTACAGTTAGTCATGAAGGTGATATGCCAAAAGACACAAAAACCTCCAGCACACACAGAAAGAAAGCACAGCACGAGACAGGCTACAAAACCTCCACAAAAATAATATTTATTATTTGACCACACTAATTTAAGGTATATTAAACGCATGGCTCAGGAATAATGCTGTTACAGTAAAACTGAAATAGTTTAGCAACAATTTCAGCATTTCAAATCATGCATCCTAAGCAGACCATGGAAAATTATCATTGTACTATTAAAAATAAAACATGCTGCAAAATGATTTGAGCATTATGGATGAAAAGCAGTTTTCAAAATAAGCATACATCCTGAAAAGATATCCTTAAATCAGAAAAGCTGTGAAAAGCTCTGATATTATCTTGTTATTAAAGGTGTTTCTCATGAGTTCGTATGATTTTGTGATTTGCCTTTATTCTCCTACCGGAGTTCCAGTTCAACCTACAATTTCATGCCAAATATTAAGTAATTATGAAACAATTACACCCCACTGCTTCTGAATCTCTCTGTCCTTCAGATAACTGCTAATTTAGCACAGAAATGGCACATTAAAATGCTGGACCTAGTTGCTGTGGTCATATCTTGATTTACAAAGTCTTGGAAGGGAAAGTACAATTTGACGCTGCGACAGAGAACTGAATGGTGATTCCGTGCTTGCCTGCTCCTAACACTGAACAAAGAACATTTCTATAGGATCTGAAATAAGGGCAAAATATTTTAGGAGCTATATTCCCTTCAAACAGCCTTTATGCACACTCCCTGTCACAAATAGTATGTTATGTTGCAACTTGGCAATTAGGGTATCACTTCACCTTAGTTACACAAAAAATACTGTGGGGCCTGCTGATGGTGCTGAGGGAAACCGTGCTCAAAACCGTGCTCATAATACATACTGTCCTGAAATGAACCAGGAGCATGTGTGTCCAAACAGAGAATAGACCATATTTCTATCTCTCATTTCTATTACAAATGGCAAAATAACAGGTCTGGCCTACTCTTGGACGTGATGTTGACTGAGACCACGGACTTGGAGCACACTTCTAACTCAAATGCACATAACTTGATTCTGTGGTTTCCTGGACAGGACTTCTAGGCACTTATGACTTTGTAGCCATATAATAGTATGAGTCATATTGCTTTGAAAAAACATGTTATCATCATCAAGTTTTAATAAATTCTCTACAGTATCACTTGGCAATTGCCTGATAGTTTGAATTACTCCCCATTTCATGTGTTTGCAGGGAATTACCAGCCAATGTTTTCTGTAGCTTAATAGATCCTCCTCTTAGTCCTTTTCCCATTTTTTTAATATACTCTCCAACATATAGTTGTCTGTTACACATTTAATTGGTATCTTTGCAACTTTTATTTAATTGCTTATGACTTCTCAGCTACCACAGTGCCCTTTTTCATGTAATAACAGACAGCAAGGAATGTCAGAAAAGCTGTGAATTTTCAAGGCTTACTGATTTTTTTTTCTCCTATAAATCTATTCCTTATGATAAAAGAAGCAGTATACATCTGTTCTGCAATAGAGAACTCATTATCTTTTGGGGCTTCTATTAACTACAAGCTGTGCAACATATTTTTTTTTTTTTTATACATACAAAAAGATTGGTCATTTGCAAGTGAAGTAGGGGATCTTCTGTACACATTTAGCCACAGATTTCCTCTGTAATTTCTACAGTTAGAACCAAACCCTAAAAAGTTAAGAAGTTAAAAACTGAAGGGAAGAAAAAAAACAAACACCACCACAAAACAAACAAACAAACAAGCAAAAAAAACATTTAAAGCATTTTGACTAAGATGAAAATATTGCAATTGCAGTGGAAAAAAGACTAACATTTTGACTAACTGGGTCAATTACCCTGAACATAGAAATGATGTGGCATCATAGCAGCAATCTGCCAAATTCCACTGGCGATGTATAGTCTATGTCAGCAGTCCAGAAGCTAAATATTTCTGCCAATTTATGAGACACCTTAACAACACAAAGTCTATGTTAGATTAGTAAATGTATCACGGTATCCAACATCCTTTGCAGAAAACAATGTACCAGATTCATATATACACACACATATATATAAAAGAACAGAACCACTAAAAAGATTACAGCATGCTTCAATTGAATGCAATTTGCTAGCTGCAATTAATAAAAGTGTTAATGAGGCATAGGAATTAAGAAAAAGGTATGCTTAGACAGCAAAAACCCATCATCATAAATGTATAGATTCTCTTCTGCTTTGTCTTTTTTTTTCTTTGATTTCTCACCTAAAGTATGTAAGACATAAAACAACATAGCAAGTTTCAATACTAGAGCTTTCAATGTATTTACTATAGAGGAATAGTGTCACCTTCAGTAGTTCTTGAAAATCATTAGTAGGTGTCTCCCAGACTCTCTAGAGGCCTATTTTACAAGATATTTTAATTATTCCTAAACTACTCTTAACAGAAATTAGCACATCAAAGGAATGCGAAACCAATGAGAAAAAATTCCCTTTGTAGAAGTCCTCGAGTTCACGTATTGAGCTTTTGTGATTGTAAAAAGTTTCCATTTCTGTAAAAGCATTGTAAAATGAGGACACAAAGATAGAGTAAGAAAGTAAAAATTTTCCTAGCTACTTAAAATTCAATTAAATGAAAGATTTCTTCAAAACTCCCAATGTTTTTACAGATTGGCTGCTGCAATGTAGTTTTTCAAAGTACATACTCAAAACCAACATCAAATTGGCTTGTTAGATTAATCTAGCTTCCATTCAAATCAACAGTTACGCTAAATAAAAACCTCAGTTAGGAATAAAAGAGGACATCCAGATTTTGTATTCTCAGTGCCTAGCTCTTCATTACATTAATGGGCCATAAATAAAGTGATATTTAATGGCATCACATTTGAACTCCATCTTTAACAAGCACTATGTTCGTGATACAGTGAAAGAAGTTGGACCCCCAGTATTTTGATTTTAAGAAGAGTTCCAGGATAAGCTAACACATTAAAATCAAGAAATGAGAAATAGTCAATTATAATCAGCCATTTTATAACTCCACTCCATAAAATACAACTCCCAATAATTCCTCTTTTCCAATGCTACAGCTGAAAGTCTTGTTAACTTAGATCTCAAGGAAAAAGAGTTCCAGATCATTGGGCATTTTATGTCACTTTAATGTTTAGGGAGGCAGCTGAGGAAATACCTTAGCTTATGCTTACATTCCCATATTCATAGTAGACAGAATTTATAGTCTAAATGAAGGATCAGGTTTCTTTTCAAATGGATACCTGCAATATTGTTTCCAAGGCATGAAGAACAATTAAACTAAGTTAAAATATTAATTCCATTATGCATTTAACTTCATGTTGAATCAACTGTAGAGATAAATACATTTGCTGACTTGTTTGCCAAGTTAACTGTCTGCAGGGAAGAAGATTAACACAGAAGACAGGCTGTGAAACAGACTCATTCTAGGACTTCTGGATTTTAAGATTATATTGGCCATTTCATTTTATGCAAAATGTAAACATATTTGCAATTACTACTAAGAAAAAAGTAAGTACTCATAAGATATGATTAATATGTCATGCTACTGTATGAAGACATTTAGTTGCATTTTTGCTTTTACTTGACACTCAAATTAGTCTATGGTAAAAATTGTCACTAATCTTGTCATCCAAATGAACTGAGATTAGCAGGGCTGATAAACGACTGCTTTCTTATTCATTCATTTGAAGAAAAAAAAAAAAAAAACACGAACAAACCATACAACCAAGAAGTTGACAAACACTAATTTTTTCTTCCTCTCATGAGAAGAAACACGAGTTTGATGGCTGATGCCTATTTAGAAGTCATCATTGCTTTTGAGTCTGATGTACATGTTAATGAAATAACTGTTTAGATTTGATTTTACTCCATGGCTAGATTGTGACAGATAGATAACAACTTACAGCAGCATCAACAAAACAGTGTCATCATCATCAGATAAGGAACTTGTAGAAAGATTTGTTATTGTCTGCTGTAAAACTCACTAATTCCGAGTTAAGCAATTTAATGAAAGATGACTGCATGAAGACCCATCTTCCCAGTGGGTGCAAACTGCCACAGCCCAATGTGAAAAAATGGGAAGATTGCCCAACTGTCCTACTGAAATAACATCCCTGGCACAACACACTGCACACAGAAGACAACTCCTACAAGTGCACTTTATCTTAAACGACAAGAAAAATAAAATCTATGCTACTTAGACTGTGAAATTTTCACGTACCACCTTTTGCAGGCACAATAATGCAAGCACTTAGCATAATGATCAGAATATCAAATCCTACAAGCATTGCAAAATTATGCTTAAAATTCCATTTTGGGATAGAGTGAAACCTTCCATAGAAAAAAACTTGTAGTGAGTGAGGACTCTTGAGGGAAGAAATGGCCCTGAAGTTTACTTCTATTCCATTTACCATTACTCATTGCTGGAGTAGTAGCATTAAAGACTATCAAAATTGCCTCCAAAACGAGTAGAGCTGAAAAGCTATAAGAAAAAGTTTGTTAATTTTTATCCTGCTTCTCTCAGACCCGATATACCCTTCCAACTTGAGATGAGTGATGAGACTACCCTTCTGAAGGGCCCTTCCACCTGCTCTTCCTGAAAATGAAAACTTCCAGAGTGCCACCAGAGTCAGTCCTCTGACTTTGCTGTAGCAGTGCTGCAGAGAGCACAAGCAAGGCTCTGCCAGGGCAATCTTCTGTCTCCTGTCCACAAGACCAGAGATTTTTTCCATCCCCTATGACTTCTGGCTTTTTGTTATTGTTGTTGGGTCCCACCCTAATTAATATCCTGTCCAACAACAGCTACCCTCTTCTAGCCTAGGCCTAGACTTCTGTAGCATCTAAAAGACAAGGGCCTTTGGAAAGCAAATTTAAGAGGACATGCAGAGCTGATTAAGTCACAGCTATTAAGTTGGAGATCTTCACAGATCTTGGCTTGAATTTTGTCTAAGTGTAAAGGACAGTATTAGCAACACAATTTTAAAGAGGAAGCAGAAACAGTACCTAACTGTCTCCAAATTACCTATTATCATTACAAAATGTTATCTCACTGACAGTGGTCGTGTAAATTTATGAAAGAACTGATTTTAAGCTAGCTATCTGACAACATCCAAAACAAAATTCTCTTTAAGATAGCACACCAACATGCAGCTTGTGCAGCAGAATACATGACCCTGTGCCACTTTATTTCTGTTCTACTTTCCAGTTACTACTGCATGCCTGAATATTCATAATCTGTCTAATTCTTCATCCCCTCCTCTTCCCTCATTTATACCTTGCTTTTCTCTTTAGAGTTATACATAATGGAAGCTACATGGAGGTCTTGGACCTACGAATTTTATTCTGAATTAAGAAGTTATACTACATGTTTCCAATATTCTGCCAGATTACAATTCCAGGTGAAAATAAATGAATAAATAGGTACCATGTTAACAGTTATTTGAGCTTTGTAATAGGAAGAAATGGGGCCAGCTAATTTTACTGAACAGTTTGACTTGTTCATAAATTCCCAAATGGCTAAGTATACAAGGATAAGCTTGTTCCTTAATATAAATTAATTACATTATCAACTCACTCCTTATTGAGTGTTTTTATTGTGCCATCTCTAGAGAATTGTTATTTATAAACAGACATTGTAGATAGAGAAGAGAATTTGAGTCAGTACCTGAATTATACTTCCAGTCTATTAACCCATCTGTGGCAAATAACAGAAAAAAGTTTTTTAAAATCAAGACCTACGTGATTAGCTTAAAGCAAATGAATAATACGTGCTATGGTTTTTATTGGGGCTATAATGGTTAATGTTAAGCAGGAAAATACATTAATTTTATTATTTTATTTTTATTTTATTAATGTTATTTTTTAAAAATCACTCTCAATCCCTGGGGTTTGATTCATTGTACATCTCTTTCCCTTCACATCACCTACTTTTTGCAGCAAATGAGAGGGGACCTATAAAAAAGAGTTTACAACTGTGTAAATAGAAAACGAAATGAAGTAATAGGCACATGGTCTGAAGACTGACAAATGCTGAGCAACTAATGGAAATTGGGGCCTTTTCTAAGCATTTCTAGGGCATTTTCTTTCATTTAAAACTAAAGCCAGTGAAAATTATCAGTTTAAAACCAGCTCTGATCTGCTTAAAATATTTCAGTCCTTATTGTTATGGAATGGTTTGTCATTGTTGAAACTAAGAAAGTACTATTAAAATAAGATAATTCTTTTAATGAAATGAAAGAAAAAAAGTTAAATAGAAACATTTACCATAGTTGAATCAACACTTTTTTTTTTCATTTAAAAGAATATTTTTATAAATGTAATGTTTAAAAACCAAACCTGCAATTCAAAATACAAAGGAAAATACTTGTTTCACCTTTCCACTGTCCTGTTTTAAGCTAAAATTAGTACTCAAATTTGATTTAAAAAAAAAAAAAAAGTGGAAGTTTTAGTGAACCAGAACTACAAATATGAGATCTCACCTCCTGTGTACCCAGGTAATGCACCATGATTGACCATGGCTTGTAGCAATAGCATTGAATTAAGCACACATGAGTAAGAAAGATGAATCAAGAACAAATAGAGAGAGAAGGAATTTGAGAAAATTTCCATTTCTTTGTTTCACTAGCCTTTTCTGTAGCAGAATATGCTCATTACCAGAATTAAAATATCTATGACATATTATAGCACATTAGCGCATTATTTAAGTCTGTATAACCAACCTAATAATTACCCTTAAACACATATACAAGAGACATCTATGCAATGAAGATGTATTTCAACATAAATGTTAATTTGACTTAAGAGAGTTTCCTGGTGTTAACCTGATGACATTCATCTTAAAAGCATTTGGTTATCTAGAGTGATAGAGTATACTGATGACAAAACATTTAATATACTTAAATCACATTAACTCACTAGAGGATTAATCACCCTTTAGAGACACCTATTTCTTCACACTGACTCTAGAGGGAAGTATAGGACCAAGCTATAATACACTTATTCATTAGATGAATGCTCCTACTTCTCCTACTTTACACCTCTATTTTTCTGTTTTATTTTGAAGATGGTTGCAGAGATATGTTGATACATGACTCAACCACCTTCCACATTTTAAATTCCTGTTGGTTTTTGTTGTTGTTTGCTCTTGGTTTCTGGTAGATATTGACTGCATTTGGGAGCTTGACACAATCTTTTAAACATTTTGACAATTGAACTTTTAGAGTATTGAGTTCTCATGGCAAAGCTCCCAGTGTATTTACCAGAACCAGTATTTCACCTTGAAAAGAATTAAATTTTAAAAGAAAAATGAAATCCAAACTTCTACAATTCTATGAATATCCTTTATGCTTCAACAGAACTACTATTTCAATGGCATTGTGTGCCAACATGACCATTGTTTCTTAGTGACTACTTTATAAAAAGCAAGAAACATTAGTAATTTGTACAATCACATATAAAGAATTACATCTTTCTCCAATAATTAGAGAATTATGAATTTGCTATATGTTTTTGAAAAATTCTGCATGTTTTACATATTAGAAGTTGCTAAGAAAATATTAGGTTCAGCATTATTTATCATTTAGAAAATGATTTACATTATTTAAATATTCATGTAGCTTTTAGCATTTTAGGACTAAGGAGTTCTGAACACTAAGCATTTCATTACTTCTAATATTTCTGCTAGTTATTTATGGTATGACACTAGGGAAATTCCTGGAGGGGTTGATATTATATATTAATAAAAGAAAATGTAACACAAACTCCCTTTTTAAATCTAAGAACATTTTTTCTAGAACCAGTTAAGTATCCCTCAATGATCCCTTTGTCATAGGCACATCCTTTCATTATTAAAAGATTTGGAACCATTCTTCATTGGAGCTCTCCCAATATATTTTTGTTTATAAATCCCCAAAATTCATTCTATCCACAAGATGACATAATTGCTAGCAGAGAATGAATGAAACTTTTTTTTTTCCCTTCTCTATACTGAGCACTTCTTTTTAAGACACAAACAGGAATGGTAAAGCATGAGTTCAATACTGAAATACTCTCTTGAAGGCTGCACTACTAAATATTTCTTTTTCATTGTTGGGTTCATAAAGTTATTCATAACAGAAAACTGTACTTGAAACCAATATGACACACTGACTGCTTTTAGCTTTGAAACATAAAATTTTGCAAAAATTCAGTATATGTGCATAGGGGTCAAGAAAGAAAATTAGGTTTTAGTGCCAATCTCATTAGATCCTATCAGTTTACTGATTTATTTTTTTTTATTCCTAGCATTGGCCCTGAGGCAGCTTTTCTGTGGCTATGTGAAGCCTTGCTTAAAACAGAAGCTGACCATCCTGCCATGCAGCTGCATAAGATGTGTGAACTCAGGCACCAGGAGACAAAATGTAGCAAAACTGCAGCAAAACTAAAAAGTTTCAGTCAAGTTTGCTTGTATTTCCTTAATGAACACAAGAAAAATTCTTAAGAGATACAATGACTGAGTTTTGCAAACTGTTAACTTTATTATTTTCTTAGTACCTAAAATCATCATGCAGTGATACTTATCGCACTTAGCTTTGAATAGCCAGAGTTTGACCTCAAAACCAGGAGATTAAAATGAATTAATAAACAGGAGTATTAAAATCCATTTAATTTTTAGTCTCTTGGGCAAATTAGGGTTATATTTTTAAGCTTTTTGCTGCAGTGTAAAAGTTTTGCAAGACTTTTTATTCTGATGTATTCTCTTGCTTACAGAACAAGAACTTAAAAATATGCAATAACTTGCAGCTCTCTAGTATATCATAAATTTTGGCTACATTTGTCTTTTCTAATAGTGTATTGACTTTCCAAGAAATGTAAATAGAAACAACAAAGAATGAATGCTATTTGAAAAATAGTTGTCTTACAACATAGGCAGGATGTTATAGTTGCTTCATTTCACTCCAAAGCAGGAACTCCAGAGTTACATAAGCTCTTAAAGCAAACTGCTGTAGAAGCTAAGACTGTGCATAAGCCCTTTGCTGACCTGTGGCACCAGGACAGATTTCAATGGAAAACATTGGCTTCCCTGTTGCATTAACTGCAGCAGATAACTTTTATGAGCAATAAAGTCCATGAACATGGTCAAAACATTCAAAATTTGAATAATAATTGAATAGCTCCGTCTGGCATTTGCACAGCTATTTATTTCATCTAAAACTGCATTCCATTCAAAAACATGTCTGACTTTTAGAAACTGTTCAGGGAATCTGGTTTAAATTATTTCAATTTCTGAAGGCCTAAGATCTATTTTCTTGCATAAGGTTTTTCATAACAGTCTATACAATGATCTAACTATAAAGTTGACTCTGCTTTGAGAAGGGCTGGGCCAGACAACCTCCAGAGATCCTTCCTCCTTCGTTATTCTGTGACTATATAGAGTAATCCATCCTTTACAGTTATTCACTCCAAATGACAAATCACAGCTTGACCTCACTTACAAACTCCTAAGTGCTTTTCCAATCTATGCCAACAAATGGCCATTCTCAAATATATAGTACTTCACTGCACCAGCTGTGCTACACAACAGAGGTTTTCTCCAGGCATTGTTTTAAATAGCAGAATCTGAACCCAAGCTTGCTTGAAGAGCAGAGCAATGGTAAGAATAGCACTGATAAGAACTTCAAACTTATTTCAAACTAGCTACTCACAGAGTCACTGAAGAAGTTTATACTCCCTCACTAACAGGAACTTTAACCCAAAGTCTAGCGGGGCCTCATTTCCCTACCTTATTTCTATCAAACTTACAGCCGATGCTCTCTTTGTCAACTGTCTCTGTTAACATCCTAGAGAATAAACAAATCCATGTGACCTACAAAGAGGCAACTTTCACGCTCCATAATCAGTTTAAAAACTCCCTGAGATATTGCAGAGTTATTTGTCCAACTCTGAAAGGAATTTCCAAATCTTGGAATATAATGTTATTTAACAAATATTAAACCTAAACTACACAGTAGAATTTTATGAATTAAGATGTAAATGTACATACATACTCCAGGTACACGATGAGTAAATCTAAATATCATCATTCACCTAAAAAAGCCTAAAGAATATATCTCCATAGCAACTCGTAGTTGCCAACTGTTGCAGTCATCTCCAACCATGCAAGAAAATAGTTAATTAGAAAGCAAGACTTACGTTCTTGAAAAATAACTTGAAAAATCAAAAGTAGGAGAGTAATGACTTCTGCATCTTATGCAAGTGTTCTCCCAGATTAATCTGAAAAGCCCAAGTAATATATTTAAAAGTAAAAATACACAGCTGGAGGCGCTCATCATGCTTCAGAAAAATTTGGAACTGCTTTTGGAACTGCTATCTCAGACCAGTTTTCACTGGATCCAATCCCAGGAGTGATTTGCAAGAAAACAAACTACATGTATGTATGTACATATGACGAGGGGGTTTCAAAGAATGTCGTCTACCAGCACATAGAAATATGTACTACTTGACAGCTTACAAGCAATAAAATTCTTACCGTGTAACATACCACTGACAAGGTTACCACTCACATCAAAGCTGAGACTTTCAAAGCCACCTCATACATCCAAGATGCTCACTTGACAAAATTCCTTACACGTTTTAAAAACTTAACCCAAATTTATATCCTTTAAGAAATGCATCTTCTGGGTCTTGCAGTTTAACACATGAGAAAATACACAGTGTATGAGATGCAAAAAGAAATCAACAGATCTGTAAAGAAAAATTGTTTAAACTCTTGATTTCTACACATTTAAGCTTGTGCCCTCAGAACTCAGAAGCGCTTTGCCTCAACAAGGACCATGACAGAAGCCAAGCAGGGGCAGAGAGATGAGAAAACATGCTGATCTGGTATGTAAAAAGCATCCCATATTTCGCACAGCCAAATGGGAAAAAGATACTACACAGATCAGAGAGAAGCCACAAAATTTAGCTTGTTTGGAGTAGCACAAAAACAGCAACCATGAGAAGCCCCATCAACTCTTTCTCACAGATACCAGTTGTTACAAGCATTTAAGTAATAGTTCTTCTGCAGCAGAAGCAAACAGACAGTGAGGGGTGTCTGGTTTTTCATTTTTTTGTTTGTTTGCTTTTTGTGCCCAGGAAAAAAGAAAAATATGCAAAAACAGCACGAGTTTTTGTTTTTTTCAGTCTTCTTTTCTTAAGATGCTATTTTCAACTGGCAATTTTTTTTCAGCTGCAATTTTTGACCAGGACTCTCATTTCTTAAAAAGTCTTCCACCTATGCTTTAAGAAGCAATCACATCCTTGAGGAAGATGTAAGAATTTTTTAGCTACTGCATTAGAGCAAATGCCAACTAAATAGCAGAAGTCATATGAAGTCTGCAGGGAATTGGCAAATGCACATATGGATGCTAAATGTATCTACAAACCAAATCCTACCATTTGACTAGAAATCATTAGAAGTGAAATGACTTTCAGATTTCCTCAGAAATTTGACATAAATTATTTGGGGATACCATGTACAGAGTTGCGAAGCAAGCACAGTTCTCACCTGGCGTGTTACCTTCAGCTTCCAATTTTGTTTGGACCAGGATCATAAAGAACAGAAATCAAAAACAAAAGTGATTCTTTTTTCATGAAACATTTTGTGCCCCTTCTTTCCATGCGCTAATAAAAATTAAGATGGCTGTCTGCACTGCAGACTGACTGATCCTACCAGGAAAAACTCTCAAGGAGAAGGAACTTTAAGGGCATCCAACAACAATCACAACTATGCCTGCAGCCAAGACTCTCCCAACCAGCCATATTTCACTCTTTCTTGCATTCTGAAGATCTACCAGATAGATCCAGGGAAAAAGCATGCTTTAGCGAGGACTTAACAAAATAAAGTGTGAATAAAACTGCAAAAAGTTTTACTGAGCACAAGGACTGGAGCACAAGTCCCCACTTTGCAACATCAAGCCATTAAAATTCTTGACAGCAGCACACGTTCCTGGCTTGCCAATGGCCCACTTTCACACAGCCTATTTTTGCTCAGAAAAACTTCTGAAAATCCTGAATATTAAACCTTTCTTCAAGCTATAATGATCATGGAGATTAGCTCTGATCAGCAGTTTTAGGCCATATGTAAATTTGATATCCCTAGGCATAGTAGCAAACCATGAAATACCCTTCTTTTTCCTTTGGCTGGCAGTAATAAGACGACTGCTCCACAGCCCCTCATTAATATTGGTCCACACCATCTACTTAGCATTCAACAGGTCGTAATTCCTAGACCTTGTCAGGGACTAGCCTACAGCTAAGGTACACCAGATTTGCAAGAGAAAACATAATTTAAGCCCTGAAATCAGCTACAACAACAACAAAAGCCTTTTACCTCATTCTGTTTCTCTTAATCCTTTTTTTTTCCCCCCCCTCAATGTTTTCCAGTTCTTTGGCTGCTGCAGTCCAAGTAAATTTATTACTATTTAAGTATGCTCACCCTCACCATTCTCACAGCCATGCTTATGAAAATGACAAAATTCAAAAGCCAAGGGAGACATTTTTCCTCTACTGTAGCCCACACAGTTTAAAACCCCACAACAGGCCAAACGAATACAAAAAAAAAAAAAAAAAGTACTATTCATGACAAAACATAACACAACTTTTTATGCAATAGTATATTTAATAGAGGCATGGTAGGAATGAATGAACTTTTTCCATGTTACAGCCCATGCATAAGCACAGCATCTGTCTCTGGGTGAGGCCTGAGAAAACAATCACAGCCTTTGTCAGGAAACTTGATTTATCTTCATTTAGGAAAAAGATATTTACAGTCAATAAACCACACAGAGCAAAGGTTTCTTGGCAAACAGTTTCCCACATTACAGTGCATGGCAGAAGGTGGTATAACAAGCAGCTCTGAACGCCTCTGTGCAGGGGCTTTTTGAAATGGCATGGACTTCCTTATTCATGCTATTTGGAAGGGTTTGCTGCTAATACTGTAATTGCTGTTTTAATCTATATAGGAATTGATGAAAGCATTCTAAATCTTGATGCCCTTCCACTGCACTTACAAGTTATAAGTAGCTACTTGTAAATAAACTGATGGTCAAATTGTAAGCTAGAAACCATTAGGAGTGGAAAACTAAAAGTTTTGGTTACTTCCAAAAGGATTATTCAGTTTGAAGAAAAAAAAAAAAAAAGAAAAAAGAAAAAAAGTGTTAAAACTTTATTCAATTGCAATGAAGCCTGAAGCTCACAATTTCAACCTTCACTTCTTGGATACATCTGTAGTAATGAGAAAATAAGAGCCCAAAGGATGGATAAACTACATTATCTTAACTAGCAAAGGCAAGCCTTCAAAATATGAAATTGGAAAGGAAAAGCTATACTATTAACGTTTTTGCCCTGGCTAAAAAAAATAGATCAATTTTCAACTCTTCAGTTCTTATTTAGTAAGCCTGCAGCACATACCAAACCTGTTGAAAGCGTAACCTCCCAGAATTAAACTGCCAAATAAATATGATCACAAGCAGCCCAACAGGTAAGCCTATCTTTTTGTCTTATGATTTTGAGTATTGTAGATTTTTATTAACAGGAACTATGATATAGTTAAGCTTAAAAATCAAGAAGGCAAAGCTGTTTAAATTAAAAAACAAGAGTTTGCAAAGTAACATTTGCAAGCGTGTCCAAACAGTAATATATGCAATTTCACGTTACATTACTCTGTCTGCTAAAACATGCTGATGTGCTTCTGTTGCTTTTGTTCTATGGTCTCCCTGCTGCAGTTGGATGCTGAGCTCCTATGCCAAGTCCTATTCTCAGATTTGGGGACCTCTTGTTCCATCACCTAAAGAAAGTCGCTATAACAAGAACAGTACCACCTATTGTAACTTTTTTTTTTTTTTTTAACTCCATCATAAACTTCATTTGCTGAATTTTTTTTATTTTTTTTTTCCCCCTTATATGACTACTCCTTCAAAATCTGACCACTCTTAAGTTACCAGAAATTCTCATAGTGACTTTGGGGGTATTCAACTTTCTATGCAATAAGATTTGGATGAACAGTCTTCAACGTTATTTGACTACTGAAGGATTTGACAAATGAAAATCTTAAACTGCTTTTATTTAGGTGCTGCTACTAATGTTACAAGACCTGAGTATAACACAGATCCTGGTCACCAAGTAGCTGGATATCATATTTCCTCAGTTTAAGGAGTTGATCTCTTAGTGTAAGAATCCAAAGCAAGTTCAATTCAAACAGATCAGCAGGATGTTTCCCTGTCTTGTTCTCCCTGGCTGCATTCCAGGGCTCTCCAAACCAGCCCAATCCTGCAAACGTTTACAATTCTTCTGAGTGTAGCACTTACATAGCCTGTGGGAGTAAGAACCTAATCTTGCATATAGAAAGGAACTGTATATTGTTTAATAGTTTGATTTGCTATTATATGCTATTGCATAAGTTTTATTTTAGTATCATGCAACTGCTGTGATTGCACTTTTATAATTGGTGCTGTACCCCAAAGGAGAACTTTTTGAAAAGTAAGTGCTACCTTAGGTGCTGAATCAGAGAATTTACTACAAGAGCTTTGGGTAGCAATACTTAAGTTATGAAGCTTCCTAGAAAGGGTTCTGCAGTTGCTATACAATTCAATGCAATACAAGACCAATGACATTAATTAATGGTTCATGCAACATAATATGAAATAAAAGGAAGGTAAGTGAATTTAATTTCTGAAGAAAAGTCCTGGGCAGAATCCAACTCAGACACTGTTGCCCTTCTGAAATTTGTGTATATTTTATTAACAGATTCAGGCTTACATTATTGCCATATTTTGAATCAAACAAAGGTGTGGTAATGTAGCAAAAATTATTTTTGCCATGCTAAATAGATACGATTGAAAACTTCTTCACCAAAACTCTGGTATTTTTAGTACACTGTTTTGTAGTAATAAGAAGCCAGCATCAATTTAATTGACATTCCTACACCCATTGATTTAACAATACCAGATTTCAGGAGACAGGAAAAATTGTCATTTGACAGGAGAACACGAAGAGATCTTTCATTAGCACTCCCTTTAACCTAAATGTCTCAGATGCCTCCCAAACTTCTCAGATACACCACATCAGCACAGCACTGATGGCAAGAAATGACAGATAAAGAACATTCAAATGACTACATCTTCAAAATTAGAAACTGTTTTAAAGAAAGAGACCATTTCTATAATTGCTGACGTAAAAGAGAATGTTTATTCAAAAGAATGTTATTTAAACAAGTGTCATGGAATTTTGATTGTAAAAACATACTGAGACACTCACAATGGTTTCAACTCCCAGAGGAGTTGTTTAACACCACAGATGATAGATTATAGCTTTGAACAACTGATTAGTGTATTTTCATTTGAGAAAATTAAAACAGGTTTGACAAACTGAATTTGCAGGGTTGGTTTTTTGGTGTTTTTTTTTTTTTTGCTTTTGTCCTTATCCCATATCAACACACCTTCCACATACCCCCAGCCAGGGGAAGTATATCTTACCTCCCTCTGCAAGATCAAGTGTAATCTGGCCTATTAAAGCTCTAAACCAGTGAGGCCAAGAAATACTGTTGGCGTGTGTACTTAATTAAAATTTTTATCCCTGCTGAAAAGAACTTGAAAAGTGATTTGTGTCCTGAGCTAAAAGGGAGCTGATATCTGTTCCTGAAAACTGTTTGGAAAGTAGGTGCTAAACCCTGCTGTACTGACACGACCAGTTGACTATTGTAACAATTGTGCATCCCATCTTCTGAGTTATTTACTAGGATGGGGTACACACTTCCAGGTAATAAAGTTCCATATACTTTTGGCCAATATTAGGAAAGGAATTAATTTTGGAACAAGACTGTAACAAAGAAAAACTTAGCAGCAGGTCTACCTAAACCAGAGCTGGTTAGGTAGCTGGTGTCTTTAGGAAGAAACAGGGATATCGGAACATTGCAACGTAAGTTAATGGATGTGAAGACCATGTGAACTATTCCACAGTTTTCAATTTTCTTACACCATGACTTGATTTATAGTGTTATAGAGACATAATGGTAGTAAGAATCAAAACAAATGCTCTTAGCTTTTTTGCTCTTAGCAAACATGAAGAAAACTTATTAGAGCTATTCTTGTAGCTTTGTTGCTATGCTGTTACTACTGAGACATTTTGAAAGATTGGGTCAGTTCTCCAGAATTTGTATATAAAGAAAATCAGAAAAACAATTCATAGCGTTAAAAGTCAACCATGTGAAATTGTTCCACTGACATTTTCTTATCAATTGCTTTGAGATGATTATAAAGTTGAATTAATTTAGATGCATTTATGCAATTTTCTTCAAGAACTTGAATACTTTTGCTTTTATAGTAATTGCAGAACAGAGCCAAATTTAAAACTCTCAAAAGATTTTTTACAAATAGACCATCATCTGCTATCCCAGTAACTCATAATTACGAAATAGACATAATATATAAACAGTGGCTTCAAAAGTTTTATTTCTGGCATCTGATCAATAGAAGAAATCTTAGTGTGGTAGAGTTTTGAAACTTCATTTGTAGCAACTGTGAAGGCAACTTTTTTTTTTTTTAAAGCATAAGTGCTCCTGAAAACCATTTGCAATCGATTGGTGAATACAGTCTAAATTATAATGTGTCCCTGTGTCCCTTCAATCCAACTGGTTCAAACTTGAAGTGAATTACGTAGGTTATGTATCTAGCTATGAGACAGCTTCAGAGTAATTCTCTGTTTTGGTCTTGCAGAAATTAGTGCTTCTTTAAATGTCAGATGAAATTAAAACTCAAGGTCTTGATTGAAAAGTGATCCTTAAAAATATGTTTGTTTTCCCCCCACCCTCTAGATTTAGAGTTTTATAAAACAGTCTTATATCTATGTAAAAACTGTAAGATATCCTTCTGATAACAATTGCAATAATGATTATCATGTTTTACTGCTGTATGTTTGAATCACAACACTGATGAGCTACATTGGGTATTCCAAAAATCATTGCCTTGGATATGTAACATTTTCTCAGATCCATATTTAAAAGATATTTATCTTCACTGCTCTGAGACCTCACCTTCAATCTATCACACTTGTGTATGATTTTAACTTACTCATGTGCTCTTTGCTTATCTTATACTGACAGGATTTTTTTTTTTTTATTTTTTATTTTTAAGAAATCCAATCATAATCTTTTCAACCTTACCAAAACATTCTCAGGGAACAAAAACATTATTTTAAAATACATGTATTTTCTTAATAAATTTCAAGCAATTTAGTGGTGCTTACTAACAGTACCAGATTTCTAATAATAAATGTGTTTTCCCATCTTTTTTCTTTTTCTTTTTTTTTTTTTTTTTAAAAGTTGGGTGATATACCTAAGACAAGAGAACTATTTTGAATATTTCTATGAAGAAAAATAACAGTGTAAAATCATGATTTTTTGTGTACTATATACTGTCCAATCACTCTTACTAAAGTTGTTTTTCATGTATCACAATTGTCTGTACTACTGTACAACTGTCCTTTGACCTCTTGGGAATACAGACTGCAATTTAAACCCCAAGGGGGCATGAAAATAAGGAAGAAACATGGAAAAAAAAAAAAAAAAAGAGGTTAAAACAAAACAAAACGAACCAAAAGTTTAAAATATAGGGAAGCTCTCTCCTCTCTCTTTTAAATACATGATCTGATGGTAGCTTTCAAATAATACTGGGAAAAATATAATCAAATTAACCTGCAAGGCAATAAATAATCCTGCAATTTCATGTTTTCTATTCAGCTACGTGACTTTTTCACAATAAAGGTGGTATAGATCTGTCTATTGGCTGCTCCTGGCATTGTATACTAAGGCAATCAAACCCTGCCTGCACTGACAATTTACAGGCCTTTTTCCATTCAGCACTTGGAGTAGTGGCCACACCATGGCATTACTGTCAAAGGAAATGATGCCCCATTGTTATAAAACCTGGTAACACAACTCCAGGATTTACATCCAGCTGCGTGAGAGGACAGGGAAGTGGGGGTAGGGTTTCAGCTACCGTATCTACTGCCATCAGTCTCCAAATCATATAACAATTTTATGGCACATGATTGCAAGCTGCGAAGATTTAACACCCTTTTCACACACCTCAAAGGGCTTGAACAAAATACAGCAGTGTGGCCACTGACAGTCCGCTAACTTAAAGCACAACTCACCACATTGCCTGCAGGGCTGCTGGCCTGCAAATAGATGATGGGCAATATCCAGAAATGGTGCTTTATAACTGTATCTACACAAACTGAGGTTTTATACCACTAGTAAAGACTATCAAGAGAGCTGTGGCATCATTCTGCTCTCCAGTATGCCACAGAGCTGTGTATTTTTTTTAATTATTATTATTCTATTTTTTTTCAGATATATTTTCCTGGCAGTACAGTACCTTTCAGTTAGTCAATTCTAAGGATAAGGTCATCTCAAGTGCCCAAGCTGCTTAAAACTTTCAAACCCACCCTTTCCTTTTCTGAGAGGTATACATTAGCAGATGCAAGAGCCAGGGGAAACTTTACTAATGCATAAATTTCAATTTGTAATTCTTTGCAAAGGGAATTACACTAATACACTTGAGACCTAGTTTTTCAGTAACCAGAAAGGACTCCAGCACTTAAAAAAAAAAAATAAAAAAAAATCAGAAACATGCTTGCTTTTATTCAACAAACCTAGGCTACAACACAAAAAGAGCCAAGCCAGCTAACCATCTTCGCTTTCATTGTTATGTGCCTGCCAGTATATTACAGAGGATATTTTACTATGTGAAGTGTCCAATGTAGAGAGACCATAATGCGTTTATAACCTTTAGCGTCAGGCACTAATGCTGATCTGGCAGTATGGCTGTAAGAGTAATTTTTGGTATATCATCGCATAACTAGAGGAAAGCGTTCACCAAAGTTACTTTAGCAGGAGAGGCAGTGAGCAAATCAGTTGTGCATAAAAATAAGACGTCAAAGGGAACTTTCTGTCTGGGGCTGAAGGGGAGTGGCTTGTTTCTGATCCTTACAAACAATGGCAGTCACTGTGGCTTGCGCAGCCAAGGTGATCTGGAGCCTTTTCTGACTCTCACCTATTTCTGCCAGAAAACAAAAATAATTGAACCCTGGAGTGAACTGCAGACTCCTGCTTCCAGACGCTCACACCAGACACTCAGTTTGAGTGAACTGCTAATTGCTACACTTGAGATTATTTAAATTTACTCAGAAGGTGCTGGTTTAACCACACTGGCACTGCTGGGCAACCTGTTAATGACTGGATAATACTTCAATGGGTTGATCCTCTCAAGTTCCTCCAAAAACACACAAGGGTGTTAGTTTAGATGTACATCCTTCTCTGCTACAGTACAACTACATGTTATTTATAGATACAGAACATCTTTTGTTTTCTTTGTATATAGACATTTTTATACATAGACAATAACTAGAATACCAGGATCCCTAAGCTAAGTCTAACTACTTCATGTCCTTTATATTTACAGGCTAGATTACAAAACGCTTCACAGACACAAGTACATATTTATTGAAAGGCAAATGATTAATCCTAAGAAAAGATTGCTAGTTTGTGGTTAACATTTAAAGTATGCATAAAACTACCCACATCGGTACACAGAACATACAATCCTTTTTAATATACTTTTCTCATAATCATCTACTGAGGGAGATGGGATGCTAGGCTTTAGATGTAACTCATCATAGCAGTTTGTATCTCTAAAGATAGATTTTTCTATATTCTGTTTCCTTTAAATCAGAGGCTTCCTAGGCCAGAATCTAATTAAATACCATAATACAGAATAACTAAGCCATTTAGGAAGTTTTTCGCCCTGGATAAATCAAATTCCTTGAACCAATTTATACTTTTGTTTTCTACAACAGCTCATAGTAATAAGTTTCATAATTAACTGTGTGACATTTCAAACCTCCACTAAAATCAAAGTATTTCTGCAAGAGACATTGCTCTGAATCAAAAAAGCTCAAGTTCAAGTATTTAACTTGGAGATAGTTTTGAGGTGGATTTTACTGAGACATTCCAGCTTTGCAGCTCAGATCTATATATACTTCTAAGTTCTCTACTGCTGATTTTAGCAAAACTATGAATATTTTAAAATGAAATAATGAGCTCGGACATTATATACCTTAAGCAGCTAGCAGGCAGAAAATGAGATTGAATTGATAGGTCTTCAGAACCTGTTAAAGCACCACCCATAAGTGGGGTTGCAATATACACTCACGTTTGCAACAGTTCTGTTAATCAGAGGCAAGGCCAAAGTGGCTCAAAGACAAGCTTTTTTTTACCTCTCTCAAGTATATGTACCACTGAACCATTTTTTAGCTCTGGGTTACACACATGATGTAAAGCTAAACCATACCTTTACAAGCTTTTCCCCAGTATTTTTTTCTCATAAATGAACAAGTGAAAGAAAAAATAACAAAAACTTCTTTTGTTTACCTTAGGTTGGAAAAAAAAAAAAAAAAGTAATTTGGATCAAGCCAGTACAATAAATACACAGTGAGAGAAGTACTTTCTTCAGGGCTAGAAGATCATGCCCACCCCGTTGAGACCAAGACATGGTCTAGTAGGCATGCTATTAAAGATTTAATTTATGGTATGGTGAGATTCCTATAAATAAAAATCACAACAAAAATCACAACAAAGAGCCAATAATAGTTTCTATTCTAGTACCAAAACGCATCAATATTGCCATACCACACAAAGTAGTTCTACAAGGAATATATACAAGCCTCCATCACACAAAAGTTAAATGTATGTTTGATATTTGCTTTGGTAAGCACGGTAGAATTTTTTGTAGCTGCATACCCTAAAGAGTTTATCACAATCCCTCATATCAAAAGAAATATCAATAAGTGATTGCAATTATTTGATTCTCCTTATACATTGTAAGCACTAAACCATTTTTGCTGCGTCTTGAACTCACTTTTTTCACTGTTTTAAGATCATCATTAGTGTCAGCACTACTTCAAGTACATGCTTTTACTTAGAACTACACTTCGAGATGTATCAAAATGTGGCTCTTTACTTTGATTACATTTCCTGTGATTCTTATTCAAACATTCTATATTTTACTCTCATTATGGTCATGAACTCTATCTTCACTCAAACTGCTTTTCAAGTATTTGCTCCTGAATACTCTGCTGTGGAAAGCATTTTGTTTGGCAAAATAGTTTTACACAGTATGTTTGCATTCCTTTAAATCAATTGCAGATTTTCTGTGTGGAACTCTCCAAACATTTGCAAATCTCCCTGTCATACTTTGAATAAAATTCAAAGTGCAAATCTGCACAATACATATATACAATCCATTCTTCTTCAGACTTACAACATCAAGTGATGCTTAGTTCTTATTTAAAGAGGTGTTGATATTTACACTGTTTTTGTTTTTATGCTATTTAAGTTTTGATATCCTGAACTACCCCTCCAAATTCATCTTCCAGAAAGAGCATCATCTTTATTTTCAAAATGGTTTCAATGTGTATAAAACCACACAAATAAGTGTATGCATATGCACAATTTGGTAACTTATTCTGACAAAAATGTTTGAAGTAAGAAGAAATACCATCTTACCGTAATGCAGATGGAATCAGAAGGCACTGGAGAACTTCAGATGTTACTTGAGACAAAAAGACTTTTTTGCTTTACTATTCTCTTCTGATGGCTCTTTGTGAAAGTTCTTAAAAGCACCCCTGTGGGTTTTCCCCCCAATATTACTGAATTTACACATCACAAGGAAGAAGTGGTCCTGGAGAACTCACCAAATTCAACACAATTTGTCATTTTAAAGCTTTGGTAACCTTACCTCATAAATCAGAAGGCATATCAAGGAATTAAAAACCACAGGCCAGAAAAGACTACTGCATCTGCAATGTATTGAGGATGACTACTGGCACATAAGAGACAAAGGAAGAGGTTTTATGTTATATATCCTCACCATTTTGCTAAGCCAGACTTGGAGTTTACCTTTCCTGGTATCTTTTGATTCTCATCTATTATATCCAATCTCATTTTCATTCATAAGTGTACTAAACTGCTAGTTAGTTGAATTATGAAAAGAATATACTAGCAGGTTGCTCTCAATAAGAAGCCACCATCTTAAGAACCAGTTTTTATTTATCCAAATCATAGCCATGTCCTATTAAAAGCCCACAGCTGTCAACAGTACTTAGTACTACAGACCCTTCCTCATGTTTTATCAATTTTTACAAATAATTGTTTTGTGATACTGAACATCCCTCTAGGCTACTATTCTTAATTCCTTCTGTTTGCCTCTTTGAAGATTTTTAAACATTCCTTTATTTCCAGCAATTATTTGTAGACATCTATCAGTCCTGCTTTGGGGCTCTTCAGCTGAAATGCAATGTATTCAGGCTATTGTTCATTGCTGAAGACTTTTTTTTTTTTTTAAATGCAATTCTTGAGCAATTTTTCCAACCACTTCAGTTAAGATTTTACCCTGTTGGGCTTGCAGCGTATTGTTACAAGTCACATAATGTCAAATGTGTTTTAAAATAATTTCTGCTAAATGCCTCCAGCAAGTGAAATGAGATGGCTGCCATGTTCATTTAACCAGCCTTCTCTTTTCATTCTTTAAGGAGTGAGACATACCCAAATGCTTCTGCTTATATAATCCATAAAATAAGTCATTCATTAATTCACTGAATCAGCAGTAGGGCACAGACCCTAGAGTTGGCAGCTTGATAGACCAGAGATCAATAGGAAATAAACTGGGTCATAACTTAGAAAACAAAAAGGTGAGAAATCAGCAGTACAGTTACCACAAAACCCATTACAGTCAGTAAAAAACACACCATAGTTGTCAATGATTCAGGGTCATCTATTATTTCCCTGATGCAATAGATGCTGAATTCAGTACCCTGTTCGAAATTAGAGAATACAGTAACCAACAGAAGTAAAAATAAAATAAAAATAAAAGCCTATTTCTCTAGTAGATTTTTTTTTCACCTAAAAAATACATAGCCAACAACTTCGCTGTTTGTCCAGGAAAAGGATACCTTAAAAATCTAAAACTAAAACTGTCTTTAGTAAATTTAAACATATATTTGAGTGTACATTTGTTAGAGTGTGACTAAGGTTCTTTCAGGAATTTCACAGTTTTCCATTAAAACCAATTACCCATAACTACCTATTATCATGGAATCACTCCATGAAAATATATCAATAAATATATTACTATATCAGCTACCATTCAAATACGTTAATCAGAAAATAAGTTATAAGTTATGGCAAGCCCTAGCTTGATTTTTTTTTTTTTTTTTTTTAAGTGTAATGAATATAATATTTTGTATTCTCTATGCCCAGGCATTTACATCTTCCATAAAGTGATGCCATACATATCCTAACTATCAAAATAACCAGTGGTGATTACTGTCAGTTCAAAAATCACACAAACTAAAGGTGAATCAAAACAATGAGCGAGTCCAGAGAAGAGCGACGAAGCTGGTGAGGGGCCTGGAGAACAAGTCCTACGAGGAGTGGCTGAGGGAGCTGGGCTTGTTCAGCCTGGAGAAAAGGAGGCTCAGGGGCGACCTTATTGCTCTGTATAGGTACCTTAAAGGAGGCTGTAGAAAGGTGGGGATTGGTCTCTTCTCCCATATGCCTGGTGACAGGACGAGGGAGAATGGGCTAAAGTTGTGCCAGGGGAGTTTTAGGTTAGATGTTAGGAAGAATTTCTTTACCGAAAGGGTTGTTAGACATTGGAACAGGCTGCCCAGGGAAGTGGTGGAGTCATCATCCCTGGAGGTCTTTAAAAGGCGTTTAGATGTAGAGCTTAGGGATATGGTTTAGTGGGGACTGTTAGCGTTAGGTCAGAGGTTGGACTCAATGATCTTGAGGTCTCTTCCAGCCTAGAAATTCTGTGATTCTGTGAAAAGCACGGCCTTAGCAACACAGATAACATCTTAAAACACCACCAAAACACATCTGCACTGGGACAATACACAAAATTCATCTAATTTATGAATAATTAAAAATAAATAAATACATACTGTTTCCATGCGTTCTTGTGATTTTTCTACTTGTAACTAGTTTCAGTGGCAACAAAAAAGAAGATTCTTAAAAGGGGCATAGCACAATATTTCACTGTTCTCCCGTAAACTTAACTTAGAGAATTTTAAGCTTGTAAAATATAATGCACGATTTTTTAGAAAAATTGAGACAATCATCACTTTAGCATTACTATTGATATGGTGATCACCGCAAAAGCAAGTTTGTGTCTTTCCATAATTAAGGAACTAAACTTTCAAATAACTAAGGAGAAATGGTATTTCAGGAAACAAAAAGATAGAACATGTCTTAGAGCAACATGAAGGAAGTCCAACATAAAGCTTAATTTGAATATTAAAATAAAGATTTATGAATTTAAATTTCCAATACTCTCTCCAAAATTAATTAGTAGTTCTCCAATATTTCCAATAAATATTTTCAGTGAGTGATAAACAATGTACATGTTTAAATTTAATAAAATTTAATAAAATTAAAATACATGGAAATAAATATATGGAAAGCCACTAGAAAATTCCAGGGTTTGTGAATGCTAAAATTATGGCCCCACAAGAAAACACACAGGAACCCAGGAATTAATGACTTAAAGCAAAATAATCCCTAAATCCCATCTGATCCATTACCAAGGCATCAAAATCTTTCTGACAAGTTTCACAGCATGTATCTTTGCCTATATAATTACATATCTCTAATCACTGAATTATTGGAACCCACGGACACTTACTTGACCCAGTGATCTTAAATACAGATCCAAGACACATATATATTAGTGATTTATTTTATTTTATTTTTTTTTTTTAACTGAAAAACACTTTTCAATGAATGGGTTTGATTTCTAGCTGGAATGAAGATGCCTGTGATAGGAATTCAGGTTATACATAGCATGCAAACCCTTTCTTTTAAAAGTTTCAGAGTAGAAACACAACAATACAATATTAATACAATAAGAAGGAATCAAGAATCATACATGCAAACGCATGAACATAAAGGTTTCTATCAAGCTGTGCAGTGGAACTATTGATTGGGAGCAGCACAACAGCAGAACCTGATGAATAAATTTAAGATACATGCCATAAAGTTTGGAGAAGCATGGAAAACAGATGTAAACAATGTAAAATTGTTGTTGAGCAGATGCCATAGCTCTGCGTACAGAGCTATGACAGATTCTTGCTGACATTGATTACACAGGTTCATTTTTGCACAAAATAATTTTACAAATATTGTTGTTCCTGACACACAAAAAAAATGAGCTTATGAAGTTTAACAGGATGAATACCTGGGGGAAAGAGGGAGAGGATAACACAAAAAGATGTTGAACAAAATTATTTAAACTTTGATTAACTGGTAAGACAATGATGATGTCAAATGTTACATGGAAAAATATCAAAAAGAAGCAAGAGAAAATGGATTATGGAATTAAAGAATTCAGTGGTAGTTGGACTGAGGAACACATACTGAATTAGAAGCAGAAATTTCAATAAAAGGAAAAAAAAAGCAAGAATTGTTGATGAGCAAAAACAGAACTGCCAATTAAAAAAAAAAAAAATCCTTAGCAGTGAAAAGAAGTTTTGTATATAGGTTGAGGAAAGAAAGAACATCCAGCAAATACCAATCAAATATCGTCCCATAGTCTGGAATTAAATCACAGCTAAATATTACACAACATATTGTCTGTGAAGGGCACCTAGCGCATAAGAGGACTAAGCTTCTGCTTTGATGCAGAGAAATGAGACTACTTGAAGGGTTGCAGAAGCACACAGCTCATACATTAGAGGCTTAAACACTGCAGAGTTTGAGCTGTTTCATATCATTTTCTGTTGCTGAAACGCTGGATTTGGGGGCATTGAATTTAGTAGAACTACACCACCTGCATCAGTGGTCTAGTAATGTTTATTTAAGTAGGTATAACAAAAAGAAGCTGTAGTATGAATGAGAAAATAAAGTTGGTCCAGTGATGTGCTTAGTGATTCTAGTGTTCCATACTGTTGAATGATTTATGCTTAGAAATTTCAGAGAAAATTGATAGTAATGTATCCTAAGTTTATGATGAAACTAGTTACAACACAAGGAGAATGGAAGTAGAACAGTGTAAGGAAGTTTTTTTTGAATTCTTAGTAAGCAATCAATATCTGAAGTAAATCAATAATGTGATAGAGAACTACAGTAGGAAAGAGATAGTGTTCCAAATGGCAGCCATAATTATAAAATATGAAGCATGTTCCTTGCTTGAATGAAGAAATAGTCTAAGTTGCCTTGTTGGTTTGTTACGTACTTGTCACAACGAAAGTAAACTTTATATGAAACGTGATTTATTTTTTTTTAATCACAGCTACAGTTGATCAAACAATAGCAATTATATGCAGAAATGCTAAACTCACTAAAAAGTCAACATGATTTCTAGGAACTGCATAAATAATAAAGTATGAACAAAGTATAACACCTAGTTCTAGTCCTATCAACATACAATACAAGGAATTGAAAGGGAATATCTATCCTCATTCAGAGTAAGCAAAGCACATCACCACATTAAGCTTCCATGACTATTAAATATTCACAAAATTGTATGTATTTGAATCCAGATTTCATTTCAGTATGCCTATACAGATATATGACTGGCATGGACTTACCTGTAGGGGATCCCTCCATGACGTGACCAACATAAGGTCCTTCTTTGAACATTGGTCTGTTATCATTCTGATCAATAACGGAAATATCTAGGCGGACTGGCCCATCAATGACTTTTCCACTTAAATCTGTGACCTCAACTTCCAGCTGTATAAAGAAAAAAAAAAAAAAAAAGGAGGGAAGTTGTTCATTATCACAGTGAACAAAGAATAAGAAAAAAAGCTCCCATTAGTACTGTGGTAACAGACCTTGCCAGGGTTACCACTTCCAGCCCATTCACTTGGACTAGGGTCACAGCAGGTTTTAAATCTAAGCAAATGACAGATGTACATTCACATCAGGATATCTTTTCATAGATTGAAAATACCACATTCCCTGAAGAATGAAATGGGTAGAGTATAAGGAAAAAAAGACTCCCAAATTTGATACTAATCACGGGAAGATTTGTTTATAATTTGTTCCTTTACTTTTCTCAACCACATTTAAAGAGTACAAGTATGGAACTATCATAGTATAATTGACATATCTTCTAATGCACTGTTAAGAGCTTTCTTTTCCTTTTTTTTTTTTTTTTTTTTTTTTAAAGGCAAGAGTGCCTTAGTGCCTTGGACATTAAATACATTTTCTCAGTGATCACGGCATGAGGTACTATGTTAGATATTTTTGATAGTTCATTTTTTTTAAATAAAGTATAAAAGGACAAAACATATGCAGTTTTATATAAACAGGTATATATGCACACACACCCCCTCACATCCAGGTGTACGAAAACATCTGCTGGGCAAAAAGCCACATATAGCCACATATTTTTTTTTTTTTTACTTCCCGAAACCTGGAAAGCAAGATTATATCATGCATATCTCAATCTTCTTTTGATGGAAAAAATCAGAATTAGTTACTAAAACTTCGTCATTAGGGCAAACCATACTAAAACTTCTTATACATGATGACAAAAAGGGTCAGTTTAGACTGCAGCTGCATTCTATACTTGCAATTCTCTCTTCACCATGACATCGGTAAAAACAGTAATAAATGTATCAGAGAGACAGTTATCATTTGCACCCACTCTACCCATCCCTAAACCCAACTCTTAAAGGGAGTTAAGCCAGCCAGAAAATGGACTTGGGCACAGACGTTAACATCATTTTCTTCTTCTTCTTTTTTTTCCCCTGAGAAAGTGGTAGTAGCAGGGGCTGAAGTCTCTGAGCACTTTGTTTATTCTGCTTATTTATTTCTGTTTATTTATTTATTATAAGATATTGCCACATCTTATATCTGTAAGTTATTTATAAGTTGGTGATAAATCCTACCAGGAATTAGGTCAGAATTCTAATTCCTTATAACAATGGATGTTTATCATCACATCTATGTCGTTTGTTACACTTATGAATTCTACTTTCATAGCTAAACTTGCAGGATATAAGTAGAAGTATTCATGTTGTAAGCAAGATGTCTCATCGCACCATTTGTAAATAGTGTCACAGTCCATTTTAGCATCTACTTACTTTGCTCATCCTCATTTCTCAAGTAATTTCTCTATCAAGCCTTTCCAAATGTTTTTTTTTTACTAGATAAAAATGATGTTTTTTACTAGATTTGTTGGCTTAACAGTCAATAAATGCTCTGACATGAAGACAACTGACTCATGGCATCAGCACAGCTGAAGTGTTATGGGGGAACATGCCCCTTCACATTTGAGGCCTTGAAGAACATTGGACTCTGAAGCCAATGTAATAATTTTAGGATTGTGTATGATGTGAGGAGAACTAGGAAGGAAAAGGCAGTGTTATTTCTGAACTACATTAAAGCTAGATAAAACTTTAGATACAGTTATAAACTGCTGACAGAAAGATTTATCTAAGTAAATGTTGACTCATCAAAACTATGTTAATTGCTTTGGGGAATGAAAGAATAGAAATATTTTTCTGTGAAATTCCAGCAAATTCACTTTTAAATTCAAGATAACTTGCTCTTAATCTCTGTCTCAATATTAAGTAGATACATTTCTCACTGGACAGAACAAAGGCTTTCCTAGGTTTAAAATAACTACTTCAGCTGCTTTCACAGAAATTGCAAGTGATCTAAAGCAAAGCTTGATCTAACATTTGTCTGTTTTCTTAACCTGTGGAAATCTGCAGGAAGAGAATAGGAGACACAATAGATCTATTGCAGTTATTAATAAGTATCATTAAGTCCACTGGTTCTGAGTCCTCCTTGCCAAAAATATTCCAGTAACATGTCCAAAAAAGTGTTACATGTTGTCTGCTTCATTTTATTAAGATGACAGAAGACTTCATTTTTATTAGTCTTTGCACAGTAAATTGTAGGTCCTAACCATTCTGTAGAAGACATTAAAAGCCTGCAGCACCTATTCACAACCACCTGTCTTTATCTGGCTGATACACAAAAAAATGCTTGCCTAGATCTTGTCTTACACAAACCATACCCCCAAAACAAAAACAAAAAAAGCACCAGGGAAAATATACTTTACCTTAAGAAAACAAAAAGCACATGCAATGGAAAGTAGTATTTAAGAAAAAGACAATACTGGCACAGAAAAAATTACCTTAAACAGGCTGTAAATAAAACCAGTGGAAAATTAGATTGTGTCTAACTATCAGAAGAGTGAGATTTCAGTCTTTCAATAAAGAAAACAAACAAACAAAAACTAGATAGGCTTTCCTGTTTTTAATATAAAACTTGACTGATGTATGACAGATACTGCACTCTTTCTTTTGATAGCAACAGACTGTAATTTAACATTCAGAAAGTATCTAAGTTCCTGTCTGATTACAACAACATAACTTGAAAGAAAAATGGTAAGCATAGATAGATTTGGGCAAACTGACAAAATAAATAAATAAATAAAATCCTGCAGAGCTCTGTAGCTAGGTATTATGTGAAAACCTGATAAGACTGACTATGCTTCTCATATTTCAACTTAAAAGTTGGGAAATTACATTCATAAGGATAAAGTTACATTCATCATAATCTAACCAACCGTATTTTCAGGAATTCCAAAGACTAAATCCCAATCTCATTTCTGACAAAAGAATACACACAAACTACAAAGGATAGTCAAGGGTTCATAAGAACCTCATGCTTCACAACAAAAATTGCCATGATAGTATACAAAGCAGACCTTGGCCATTGCTGTTAAGGTAACTGAGAAACACTGATAAAATTAAGCACACCAATAAAACAAGACGAAGCAATGTAACACTGAAAACTGCAGGCAGGAACAGATTTTAGCCTGTTTGTCCACTCAAACTCTTAAGGATTTAATCGGAAGTTTAGTAAGCTTTTCTAAGCTGTTCAAACCTCTTTTAAGTATTCTTTTGTAATTTATATAGACTTGATTTCTTTCCACTACGGTAGTCAGCAATAACATTTACAGGAAAAGATTACCAATCTCAACCTTACCATTACTTCAAGCAGTTTCAAAGGTTTCTCTTCACAGGACGGTTGTTTCCGTTCATTTATTGCTTTTGGTGAAATGATTCTGGATAGCCACATTCCTTCTTTGCATATAAATGTCTGTTTTTACTTTGCAGCCAGCCAGCCAATGGACCACACCAAATTATATCATAAATTTGAAGCTTTTCATAAAGTAAACCTGGAATATCTTTTAGAGCTCAATTATCTTCAAAGTCTAATGCAGGTTCTTTAGTCATTAACTGCTTTCTAATTTTAATTTCCAATTTGTTGCTGATAAGAATGTTTCTTACAGATTTCTTCCAGTTGGCTCAACAGATGGTTTTGCTACATGGTCCTTGCATGTGGCTTCACCCCCCAAAAAAAATAAATTCAGTTGTTTGAGTATGCAAAAACAGCAGCTTTCCAGAATAGCGCAGTCCCCAGGGCAAGGAGCACCCAAACAGCCGTGTGTCTCTGTGAGGAGAAGCCGGGGCTGCCTCACACTGTTTCCGGATGGTTCCAGATGGTTCCACGGCAGACCCACCTCAGGATGCAGCTGAGCCCCTTGGCAACAAAGGTGGCACCCCAGGGAGAGGTTATTTAATAAAGAGCAAAAAACACTGCCCAGGTGCTTTGTTTTTATCTCAGCCAACCAATTTTTCATGTCGCTTCCCTCCCCCATTGCATTAAGGAGGGGAACAGGGAGCACAGCTGGGTGGGCCTCTGGCTGCCAACGAGGGGCAGCCGCCACAGCAGGAAAAGCAGGCCAGAAAATGGTGAGGTGGACAGAGGAAATGTGCCTCATCCTGCATCTAAAAATCTCACAGAAGTACTGTGTCATTACAAATACTACTGTACCACTGCCTGCACCAGTCTCAATTATTGTGAGGTACATATTTATAGAGACCAATCCTGGCTCTATTTGTTCCTCCCTTGGTTAGAATTACCATTGAGAATACCTGTTAGGTTAGTTTATCATCAGTTCATAGGTGTGGATTGACAACAGAAAAAGCCTCATGGATTTAGGGACCTTTCATAAAAGCAATTTTCAGGAAAGAAAACAGAGTTGGCTTTCTCTGGGTCATAAAATGTAGCAAAGAAATTCTCTTTACACTGAGAAGTTGCATTCAAAATTTGTTTTAATTACCTAGAACAACTCAGAGAAGACAATAATTTAGACACATTACAATTAAATTTTCCTGCTATTATGAATATGAATAAAATATTAGCTGATTATTATATGGCACAAAGGGAGACAAAAATATAAAACCCAACATGCGGTGTTTCTAATAGATATGGATAATTTTATCTCAAGCTACTTGATGATGGTATTAATTACCTGAGCAAGTTTGAGTGGATGATGGCAAAAAGATAGCAGTTATCTGTAATGGAAGACTTGGGTCTCACATTCAGAGCTAGATCCTGCATGTGAATTAGCCAGCCCTAGCACACCTGCCCTATTACACAAAGTGCTTAAGTTCCTCTCAGAAAATACAGATTTCATTGCAAAACTTCCATGTTTATCAATATGACTCTCTATAAAGTCTTTAAAGAATTCCAGTAATGTAGATTCCACTAAAAAAATAATTAAAACAGCAACTGAGTCTTCTGTGAATGCTCAATTTTTTTCAGTGCAAACAACAGTAAGTTGGGCAATGCATAGACTGTACCCTCATACAGTCTACAAATTGAAGAAAGCAATAGTGCCTGAATTTACAGTGGGAACAGATTCCAAATTCATATAATTTCATTCTATTGTTATTTTTTTTTAACTTCAGTTAACAAAATAAGAATATAAATCAAAGCCAATATCCAAAAAATAAAATAAAATAATTTTTTTCTTTCAGAACAATTGTAGGAATTTTAGTATACAGTACATGATTTGAAAGGTTTTCACTTTAATGCATTCTCCAAAACTGTATGTTTAAAAATAGATGATTTTATGGTAGCATCATTATCCAATTCTACTCAGCAAAATGTCTGAACCATTAAAGTCCAAATGAAGAAGGGAAAGAGAGTTTTGAAAATAAGTGGGCTCATATGAGTAGCAGATTCCTCAAAACATCTTTAATTAATATTTCTTTATATCACACCATAAACTTCGCAATGATATGTCAAACTGTAACAGTGGGTTCAGTTCAGTATTCCCCAGATTAGGTCATTGATCAACCTTAACAATGACCTTGCTAAAATAAAGCTTTCACTGACCTATCTTACACTTGAAATTACCCAACAGTTATTTCATAGTTTCCATTTTCTTAGCACAACTACCTCTTAACTGTGTGCATTAATTAAACAAAAATTCCAACAAAACTCAAATTCTGTCTCCCAAAAGAATGACAAAGGATGAATTCTTCATTAGGCAAGTGTCACTTCGTCTTCTTTGATCACATTAGAAGCAAGGCTTTGGAGACATATTTATAGAAGCTTTGTGAAAAGGAAGAGGAATTTAATATTATAAACAGCCAATGTAGTGCTCTTAATATTTTTAATCGTCATTCACATAAGAAGCACAACTGCAGTGTCATACTATTCTGGTTTGTGAACTGTAAAATAGCAAGTAATTCCAAACAAAGAAACAGGGAATAAATATTTAACTTTATTCTTTCTGAGATTTTACTTTTCTAAATTTCCTGGAACTTGAACCTCATTAAGAAAAACAGAACTACAGGAACAGTATGTACATGTATTTACTTTACTAGACGTGTAAGAAAGCATGGGTTAGTTTATTTACTCACACCTGTGCAGAGCTCTTCACTGGGGAAGTAACAGCAAAACAAACTGGAATGACTGGTCTAATCCTTCATAACAAGACCATAGAACAACAGAAGGAAAGGGTAAAGCAAGGATGTTTCATGAAATTGTGCTGTATATATGTTGGAAGTTTGATGTCATTTGATAGCAAAACTTTTTTTTGCAGGAAGTGCAGGTGTGTCCAGAGAAGCCTCAAGAGCAAAGTTACCCCAAAAAATAAATTAATAATAATAATGAACAGAGGTGAGAAAATACAACAAACTGCATTTTCAAAGTTCATACATTTGTTACTAATAACAACCTTTAACTTTTCAAATCTGAGTTGCAGTTGAACTTGTCCATAGAGGGGTTTACCTATATGTGGCTATAAGTAACAATGAGATTTCCACGTCATTTCAAATGTTTTTCTTTAAGCAAAACCAGCCCAAGTCAGAAAAGTTTCATTAATTAAATAACTTACTGTCTATTTTCCACATTTACTCACAGCATATATTTGTAGTGTGAATATCCTACTGTCTATTCTTCCCTAGAAATTGGAAGCAAAATGACATTGCTTTTTCCACTTTCTGTTCAGTAAAGGCTGACCTCCAAAAGCACATTGTATGTGAACCTCCCTTTGCCTAGCATCAGAAATCCTCCATCTCTCTGAAACAGCTGGCATTGAGCAGCTCAGATCTTCCTTAGTGCCAGTTTGAAAACAAATCTAGTGATAATGGGACTTGGAGTTTTCCAGGTTCTTTATTCCATACTGGCAGTACCACTGCCTGTCTTCTAGCACCAACACTCTTGATTTGCAGTTCACTTTACAGAATATGCCTAGAAGATGCCATCAGTGAAAAATGCTCATTGCTGCAAAATGAAGCTAAAATGCTATATATACATTTTAGTTGTTTGCTGTTGTTGTTGTTTTAATATAGTAAATTCTTTCGTAGCACTAAACTAAGCAATGAATTCACTATCTAATTGAATGTATATACTGTTATGCTATTAGTGTCACAGTAAATGTATTTTTTTCCCACAGCTGTGTCTCTCTGAATCACAATATTGCTAGAAAGGTGCTATTTTCTTGTAGAACTTAAGTCCTGATTTTTTTCTCTTCTGTCAGCATGAAAAGGTCCCTTTCCTGTGAACAAGATCACAAAACAGGAAAACAGAAAAAAAATAAAATAATATATATATATATATATACACAGATGGCGATAGCATAAACCTTGGAGAAAAGAATACATTAAGTATTTATAGAAAATAGATACTTAATAGATACTTATTTAGATACTTAATCTATTAAGTATCTAAAGTATCTATTAGTAGATACTTAATACTAGAGAAAGCTTATATCAAAATGAACTCTGTCTTTTCTACAGGGCAACACTAAATCCAATTTCAAATTTTATAAAATTTGCAGCTCATTAAAAATAATAATAATGTTGTAGAAATTTTCTTGCATGTTAATGAAGAAAAAGAAAATGAAATGGATAACAATCTGATATTTTTACCACCTATTCCTCAGGGTAGTTTATAAACACTAAAAGCAAAACTGATCATCAAGAAGTAGGTGCTATTTTCAATTAATTGCATCAGCCCGGAGCAGATAATGTACTATTGTGAGTTCTTGTAACTTAAACTTAAAGATTTCATATTTTTAAGATTGAAATATTTGTAAGAAGCAATTATTTGCACATGCCAGATTCCTTCTTATGTTCATGGAATATTTAGTTTTATGTACAAGATCAAACACTAGTAACCATCAATTTTCAAAACTTTCATCCATTTTATGCCCTAGATTCACCCCTCATAAAATCCAAACGTCACTGTCTAGGGACACTACAATCCCAACAGTTGAATTGCATAGGGGAAAACCGGGTTTTACTGGTTAGCTATGCAAATGTCACAGTGAACAAAGGAATTGGAAGCAGAGAAAGGAAAATACTGATACTATCACAAAATTCTCTACTTTGTTGTGGAAAGCCTGATCTCAAAATCACTGTCACCATTTTACAAGCGAATGGAAATGAGGTATTAGGTGCTTAAATTGGTCATAACTATCCTGATTAGTTACGATGTAACTGATGGGACCAACTGACGCAATATAACAGAGCATTTCAAAGGAAAATCAATTATATGTATAATATAGGCAAAAGATGGGAGAGGAAACAGATGAAATGATTTCATGAAAACCATACACCAGGCAAAATTTAAATCAAGCTTGCTTCCAGGTTTTTTGATCTCCAAATACAAGACTGATAGTGAAATTCTATCTCTTGCTGAGCAAGTGATGTAAAATTAGATTTACAAAGGTTATTAAGCTACCAACATGTGCACAGTGTGATTTTCAAAGTGCATTACAAGACTGGGTAATATATCCTATTAAAATCAAAACACCTTTGAAAGAGCTTTGAAAACCTAATTGTCCTCTCAGTGTCTCATTTTTCCCCCATTAAGCACTTTTCTACAGCTGTATAGACACAAAACAACTGAAAATACATTTGTGTCCTCACAACAGAAAGCCGCTGCACATTTTTAAGGGACTCTCATACACCTACAAAAATAGAATTAAAATTACTTCTGAAACATACTTCTTGTTAAATATTGTCTGGGAGTTATGAAATTAGAACGTCTACTCCAAAAATAACCTCAGTGAGCAAATGAGAAGGACATGCCTCGAATCTGTGGAGCAATACGGCTCTTCAAACAAAGGCATGTGCACTTCACACAGAGCAAAAGTATTATGGATGATTACATAAAAACTAATTAAAATATTCCCATATCACAAGAGAACACATGTTGAGCCACTTGAAAATGGGGGGGAGGGAGGAAGGGGAGGAAGGAGAAGGGGATATCAGAATTCACAAAGCAATCAAGTCTAATCACCACAAAAACAAACAAACAAACAAACAAAAATGCAGTAAAGAAAATAAAAGTAAAAAAAAAAAAAAAAAGGAAGTAGTACTGAAAAAAAGGATTAAAACAAACTCTGCCAGAATTTTTAGGCTCTATGCTGTACCACAAAAGCAAAAAATACACATATGTAAGAAAAGATGAAAAATGGCTTTGCACTTTTAAATAGCTCCTAGCAGTATTCCAGCACTGTTCTTACTGCTTGAAAATCACTCTCAACAGCATGTAAGAAGTGGCAAGATTGTAATGAATTTCATCTCTCAGAAGGATTCAAGAAGCAACAGGGTCAGAGAGAGTCCATAACTAATCAGATCAACAACAAAAAGCCAAGATCTAAAAAACTGGGGTGACAAGAAAACTGACTTATTTAGTCATAAGAAATAAAGGCCAGTGTAAATGTCAGGTATATATCACACACATATTTTACTTTGTTATTATTGCTTAAAATATCTGTTCCTACAAATAGGTAAGAAAAGGTCTTAGAAGTCAAGGATCACTCAACTTCTACCCACCTAATGTACGTGTAACTAGGTTTATCTATCTCAAAGCAACAAACCAGGCTTACAAGAGCACCTGTAGGAGCTGCACTGGAGGGCACCCAGCATGCTGCTGCCTTGCTGCCCAGCTTTCTGGCTCTGTCAGTGTTCCTGGGATGATGTCTCATCTTCACACTGTCAGTTTTCAAGTGATAAACTACAGCCAGGAGTCCTTAAAAGCCCTAAGAAGGGAGTAAGTGTGCTTGGCCTCTAAGTGTCACCAAAGAGAAAAAACTTGGTAAGTTGGAAACAATATTTTCCCAGTGAACTTTTTTTTCCCTTCTGAGAAATTTGCTTATACTGCAAATAAAATTGCTCTCTTCAAAATTTAAAACAGTATCAGCATATCTTATACTGTACTTGCCACACCTTTGCAAGATGGAATTGTGTTGTCTTTTTAAATTTCACCTTAAAGGTTAGTCTGTAGAAATCAGATCAAGAGAATTAGATGAAATTTCTTTGTATCTATATGATTTAGATGACTGTACTAAAAGCATAAGAGTCATACATTATGAAACCCTTTCAAACTGCATATCAAAAACAAATGATATGAAATGAAATGAAATGAAAATGTCTTTGCTGAGAAATGTTGTGTTATGAGGCAAAACATCTGCCACTCCCTTTTGCAGCACCCTGACTGCCATCATAAGGAACTCTTAAGCACCCTGTGTCTGCACATATACAGTCAGTTTCAGTATTGTTTTTATTATTATTTTTTACTCCACTGCTAAATCTCATTCAACTTGTCTGTCAGTCTCTGGCAGCCTCTCGTCTACTCAATGCACCTGCACTAGCAACCAGAGCCTGCCTGTTTAACCACAGAGGTGAACAAGCTTCCACCGAGCACAGATCTCTTCCCTCACCACGTTCTTTTCTGGTAAACGTTGTATGCTTTGCTGACTCTTTCTGCTAAGCTGAAGATAATATATTTCAGTGTTGATGATAGAAGCTTTGGGTGTTGGAAATGCCATCTACATGATTCGCTATCTACTCTATGTTTGGTTACATAAATCATGTAAAAGCAAACATATTGAAATTCCTCCAAATCATCATAAGAGATTGTATGCTCTGTTACATTAGGAATGCTGAATTTTGACATCTGATTGGTTAAATATATTATAGGAATATTCACAGTGAGCACTCTCCTTTCATTTCCCTCCTGTATTCTTTGCCTGGCCTTAGCAGTTACAATGATATACGAGCACTGAAGTTAACAAAGCACTGTTTATCTTTTCCTGTTATTCTGAACTAAATGAGTTTTTGCTGATTTTGTCTACAGTCAGCTTTATTGAATTTCACATAATGCCAGGTTGTTTTTTCCAAGAGGATGTCTATGGCAGATACTTTTATAATTCAGACAGTTGATCTTCCTGGTAATATCTAAATGGATTAGCACATCCCAGATGACAAATATTTAGCAGCTTCTCTGTTTCAAGTAAAACAGCATAGCTGTTTCTTCTACTTTGCCAAAGATGGCAAGGTATGTATTTCATATAAAGAAGAAAGGAAATACCTGAATGGTTTCCACATGTAATTTTAGTAGAGATGTTGGCAGATACATACATAATAAAAGATATGCCAAGGGCAGCCTGATCTGAAATAAAATGTTGTTTCTAATTACCTGTTTTCTCTCTCTAAACCTAATCTTTGTAACTTAACATGTTGGACCATCTTTCTACATTAATTGTCAATAAGAAAGATTTAGTCAATGAGCCTCAGATTAGCTAAATTAACACAGTAATGGTCCCTTTCAGCAGTCAAACAGTTCTAACGTGGTTTCCAAATGATCAACAAGGGTCTGTTATACAGTGACACATCAAAAGACAGAATTTATTTCATGTACATCTATTTTTATTGCTTACATTTAGCCCATGAACTCCATGCAATGCTTCACTGGTCTTCAGCTCTGATGACAGCATCATCTGTTAAAACTATTAATCTTAAAGTAAAATTACAAGTACCAGTGCATCTTCCTGGATTTTGTTGTTGTTGTTGTTGTTGTTTATTATTATTATTATTATTTTTATTATTTTATTTTTTTTGTGTGTGTATTTGGCTTTGGATATCTCAGTTAGCTGAGATACCCAACTCAACTCTGAACATTGGGTATGTTAATAAAGGCATCCTGTTAGTAAACTATCTGCTCTATCAGCACTGTCCCTTACTTCTGAGCTTTCACTTCATATTTTATAACATCAGGTAAAATATCATGCGGAACAGCAAATCCTCTGTTAGTACTACATCTTCATAAAGATAAATCTCAAAATAAATCTAAAGACCTCTAACCTATTGCCCTTCACTACTTTTCAGTACTTTCTCTGTGCTATACTTCTCTGCCTATTCTGGTTTTGGATTTAAATGAGACCTCCCTTTTTCTCTCCCTCATGCTTTTCCTAAATTACAAATTATGACAACACCGTGTTGAGATGTTCCAAATTCCAATACTCATAATGTATTTTTATTTATTTATTTCTCTTTTAAAGTATAAGAATACAACACTAAAACATTTTTTTCAAGGAAAATGATTATGTTGTAGATTGCATTTTTTACACTGCTTGATGCAACTGAAAAAGACATTTGCATAGTACAAGAACACTTACATATTGACAAAAGGAGAGTTGGAGAGTTGATGTTATTGCAACAAAAACAAAGCCCGGATATAGTCAGTCACAAAAATCATGAAATGCCTTTTGCACTAAAATTGCAAATGCAAAAGGCCTTTTTGAACTATTGCAATCAGCAAGACTTTTTTTTTCTTGTACCCTCAAAATAAATGATCATAAAAGGAATAAGCATACAGAACTCATTACAGAAACCTGTTGCAGTGAAGTTTGCTTCTCCTATTGCAATGCTGTAACTGAAATGAGAAAAGTAACCAGTGTAGATACTCAATTAACAGAACACCAGGAGTGAATTAAAGTTATAGCAAAAATAAAATAATGCCCTATTATGTACTAATAACAATCAAATAAAGGCAACTGTAATTTCCAAGAAACAAGTTTACCACAATAGAACTGGAAAATTGAATGCACAGTAGAAATATTCCATCGTTCTGACCTGTTTAAATCTACTGAGGTACAGCATTTTTTTCAAGACTTAGATGACCTAGAACAGGAAGCCCTTGTACAGACCCACTGAATTTTATGCTCCAAAGTAATATCATGAGTTCTTGCATATTTCAACCTTCCTTTATATAGTGCCAAAGTGTCATTGCACTCACAAAGTGGTGAGCATTCATTCTGTGGCTATTTTACTCCATTTACTCCCTTTGAGCCTAGCTGCATCAATTCAGAGACTGTACAGCACAGTACAGATCTTTTCTAAAAATAACAGGCCTGTGTGTGTTAAAATCTTGAAAAAGATGTGTATATTAATTTGTATGTTAAAACTTGAAAAAAAAATAAATTTCAACAATACAATATGATTTTCACAAAACATTTATTATGTCTATAAGTATTCTACATATATCTATTTAATGATAGCTTAGACATGTCACCGTTGTTACTAATGTCATGGCAGGTAGCCTCAGTGAGTATAATAATTTCTTATTGTACAAGTTCCTGTCTAAAAGCAGAAAAATAAGGTTGTACCTAGTATTCTTCCCCATAATCTGTGGGGAAATCTAATCTTGTCTCTATTCCACCTTGTCTCTATTCCATTGTTACTATAACCTTCTAGTTTTTAAGTTAATGCATGCAACACACAACTATAGGACTTGATTGTAGAAAACAAACAAAAAATAATTAGTTACAAAAATCATAAAGGTTTTTCATTCAGTTTTCCCACACCACCAAGAAGTGTTCTCCTTTGACTTGGCAAAGTCACTTTTTGTCAATATATTGCTGGTTGAAATATAAGATAATTTCTTTTATTTAGAGTAGCTTATTTATAAATCCATCACTATTAAGTAAGTTGCTAGCTCAATGTAAACGCATACAGAACCTCAGTCCAATCAATACCAAAAGTTTGATTTTTGAGCTCCAATCAGCAGCAATCCATCAGCGATACGGACTCTATTGAAGATTGTAAAACTATTCTGTTTGCAACTGAAGTGTCTTGAAGAACCGAAGGTTTGTCATTATGACACAAAATAAATATAGCATCTGGATAAACAATGTGACTAAAACTGTACAGCAACCATATCTATAAGGCGTACGATATATTAAGAAACATGGAACAAACAATAGATATAGATCACTTTTTCTTGCCATATAAAAAGGTGTTCAGTAAACACGGATAATGAAGACATTAATGAAAAAAACGTTGAAAGAATTGATGTCACAGAAATGAGTTTATGCTTTGGAAGAAACCCAATGGAAATGCAGAATCAATCTGCCAAAACAACTTAAAATTTTTTGATCTACCTAGGAAAGCAGTACGATCTCCAAATATTTTCTCAAATGTAAAGTAGGCCAAGAATAATTATTTTAGAGTCTCTCTGTTCCACTTGATGTCAAAGAAGGGAATGAAAATACAATAAAACATCCTAGTAAGGTGGTTGATGCCTCAAACCTGTCAGTGTTCAGGAGGCATTTGGACAATGCCTTTAATAAAATGGTTTAACTTTTGATTAGTCTTGAACTGATCAGAGAGCTGGACTCAATGGTCTTTATAGGTCCCTTCTAACTGAACTATTTTATTCTATAATAAATTCTCCAGTAGGTTGTTAATTTTTCTTTATGTTCAGTATTTTACAAATTCGGTTGTGTCTCACAATCTTTCAAATTCAAAAACAAGGCTGTAGGATCACATAACTGTTCATTAGGTGGCACTATATATTCTTCTACAAATACCTTACATAACATTAAATGGACACAGCTGAGAGAGAGATGAGTGGACTGAATTTAGTCATCTGCCGTAATTTTACTACACATACTGCTTAAAAAGAATTACCCTTTATGAGAAGAAAAACGAGCTTCACACTAACGAATTCAAAGTGTAAACTTTAACCACAGCAAACATGCCTGACAGAAATGTATTTTAAGTAATCAGACCGTCATTTCTCCCTCTAAGAGGTCAAATAAATAAGCATGTCTGTAGATTGCCTCTTCAGGAAGGAACCAAATTTGTACAAGACCAAGATTCTCCTGCAGGGAAAAAAAAAAAAAAAAAGAGAGAGAGAGAGAGAGAGAAGGATGCTCGTCTGTTTAGTAGAATGCTGGAGAAATTCTTATAAAAATGCATACTACTAAACACAATATTCATACCTCATCAAACCCTGACATGTTCTGGAATATGTTAGTGCCAGACTGTGTCACTTCAACTGAGTTTGACAGCAGGTAAATTACATTGTGCAAGAGTTTAACTAAAATGAAGTTCCTTACCAAAACTATCTTGATCTAGATAGGATATTCAATGTCAGAAAAATATCCTATTATTAATGAAATAACAGAAAGAAAACTGACATTAAGTTTATTTTTCTGCTTTATGTTCTGCTTTAACTAGCAGAAGGTCATAGAAAGCAGAAACGAATAAATTTGTGGAAACTTTTTTTTTTTTTTTTAACCTTTTTCTCTTCTCTCTTTTCCGAACCACATTTATCATTTAAAATTATCCATCAAAAACTGTAATTGAATGCCTTTCAGCCCTTAGATTTTGAATACAGCTTTGAATAGCTGTGCTGACTGATCACTTCAATCACATGGCATTTCTGGTACACTCTGACTTGACCTTCCCAATAAACATTTAAAGAACTGGAATAAGTCATTTCCAGATCAAAGCTTCATGAAAGCATATGGTAGTATGACTATCCTATCCAATAGCATGACTATTATTTTCATCTATAAATATTCATATGAATACCAAGTTTCTTAAACTCAGATTACTAGAAAACAGCTGCATGAGCAACCACTGCTATCATCACAGCAAACCTAGTGTTTGCTATACAAATACATGTTTGACCTTCCGTATAGCTAATTTGGGCCTTTTTGGATTATAATTATTTGGATAATATCCATATAATATTTAGTAATAGATGCATTTAGGTAAATTAACAGACAATCCAGTAAGTTAGAAATAGGCTCACATTGAAATATATCATGCAAAAACCTATTTCCAATTGCCAACAGCTGAGAAGACCTCCTTCTGCCCCCCCAAATTTATTTTATAGGTGATTATGTTGCTGGAAATGTTTTAAAACTGCTAGCCACTTTAAAAATACATATATAAATATATAATAGATGAAAGTAATAAAAGCAGCAAGCTCTTAACTATAATGCTATTATTGAAAGTCCTTTTATAGTTAATTACTTTTTCAATAGTTTTTATTTTTAGTCACTTACTGTTTTTATCATTGATGTTGATTCAACATAAACCAACTCTGTCACACTTCAGTATTTTCTGAAGAATGCAAACTATCTATGCTTCTGTGATCTTGTTGCTGTAGCTTTGTATCCTGATCACAAGTAGTAAGATTAGTGAATAATATGACACTTGGTCAGCCTGCAGGTATGCAGCTAGAAAGGAACAGTATTTTTAAAATCCTCCCACAGAAAGGAAATTAATACCAGTGTTCTTTTTATGTTGTTGTTGTGGTGTGTTTTTTGTTATTGTTGTTTTTGTCACACAGTAGACATAGCTATTTTTTTCTTGTCATAATGAAACCTTCATTTGTATAAGTTAGTATGTTAGTATCTAGAGATCAAGAAGCCTAATAAAAGCTGTATCATAATCAAAGAATGACAAGAGTGTGGGGATTTTCCATTTACCAAGGTGATGAAGAATACAATAGCCTAAGAAAAATTTCTCTAATTTTCATTCAATTTTCACATCACACATTCTGTGACTTAAGAATTTTTAGTTTCCCTTACCAGGCCAGGTTTCTGCACACACCTGTTCCCTTCAAGTAAGTCTGTATACAATTATCAGCAACATTTTGTAGACTTATTTCTTGTTCCTTCTACCAACAACCACAAAAGCTCATTTACCTTATGCAGAATGTAATTAGTTGGTATCGTATTTATTTGACAGCTTTCTCATTTTCTCAGTTCTATGTAATTTGACAGGGACCATTACAGATCCGTAACTAGTCTTTCAGAATGACTTTCACAAGGTTAGCTCACTTATTAATTGACCCTTGGTAATGGTAATTTAAGAAGCATATTAATCTCATCTGTCAGTTCTACCACATACTAGATGTATAAAATAATTTGTCTTTTGCAAGGAGCCTTGCAACAGAAATGAAGTGTCTAAATTTTTAATTAATATGCATTTTCTTTCAACAGATGAGATTGGAGTGAAAGGAGACTTCTTTTCAGTGGTTTTCTTTATTCTGCTTTAAAGCTCCTGCGTTTTATTATTATGAAGATAAACACTATTTCACCAGTCAACAAAGCCTATGATCTAAATAATCTTCTACAAAGGACATTCTGTTATTCTCAACACAGATCCCCGAGACTTAAAAATGTGTGAACAAAGCATTCACCACTTCAACAGCAGTGTTACTTATTACTGCATATACTGATTAAAGGTTTCTTGTACTTAAGGAGATTTAATTCACTAAGAATATTAAACAAAAGATTACTATTTAGAAATTGAAAAACTTCAACCAGTATCAGATCCTTGAAGTTGTAATCTTTTTAAATCTGTTTTTCTAATGCATCATATGTTGAGCAGAGCCTACAGTTTAGCTCTAAGAAAGGGTTATATAAAATTCTTAATCCAAAGTACTAGTACGGGCTATGGGTAAGTTCTCCTTTATTTCATTCATTTAGTAAATAATGGGAACACCTAAGAGTAAGGGGAAGGGAGGGAAGTACTGTGAAAAAAAAAAAAAAAAAAAGAAAAAAAAAAAAACAGCTGTGCCCTTAGCGGGTGACTGTCTGCACTTTGTAATACACGGATGAAGTGCAGTTCTCCACACTTCAAAAAGGCACAATGCGCACAATTCTCATTAAGGTTAGCACAGGTTTGAAGTGGAACAGTCTTCCTTTAAAAACAGAGAAGTCAAGGAAGTACAAGGTAAAAGGTGAGGTCTTCCTCCACCCTGTTTCTATGTCTGCTTTTGAGACCAAAGAATGAAGAGACTTTCTGAAGGATAACTTCACAAAGAGGAGATCCTTATGCTGTAAATCCAGGAAGGCTGTACCAAGAAGGCAGGTCAAGCCAATATTTGTGCACCACCTTACAATCTTTTACAGAGACTGCTATGTTTTACTTCATACTCACAGTAGATTGCTACCATTACCACATAACAGCAATGCAAAATCCTCTCTGCTCTACAGGATATAAAACTATTAGTAATACCAGAGACTTTACTATGTAGACACCTTGCAAAATTAAACATGGAGGACAGGCCATAGCTATCAGTATGTTCCACGGCATACTCAAGGAGGGCCTTCAGGAAGCAGGAAAATCTGGAGGTTGCTGAATGTGGCTAATTGCCCCAGGTGATTGCATTCAAGTCCTGTGGCTGGGGGTGATGGACTCAACACCATGAAAATCCACCTCACTGGTGCTTGCGTTTTCTAGGGTAGGAATGGGAAGCAAATGTAGATGACACAATTTCCCACAAGACTCCACATGTGACTTACTCCCCACTAATGAAGACTATCTATTATTTAGATTAATTCAGCTTCAAAGTGGAGAAACAGATGTAAGACCAAACTGTTACCAAACATATTGATAAATGTTATCATGCTTAAACTCCAATTGGTTCCACATGAATTCAGGACAGCAATTTCTCAAGAAGCAATCACTTGTACGTTTAGAAAATTAAATAAATATTTCATATAAATACTTGATAAAAGATATAAGCAATAATACTATGAAATGTTGTTTTAGTGAAGCTTATCCCACTGGAATATTCAAGCTATTAACAATTTTGATTATTAAAATCTAGAGGCTACTAGGCCAAAACCACAGCTCTGTCTTTACAGAATTTTACAGGTATGTGATTATCTCTTTCCTCACAGACATCATGCTGGATTTTGTTGGCATGTATTTCAGGCACTTAAAAAAAAAAAAAAGCTAACCATCTTATTTATTGGCTATATCATCACAATGTCTCCCTCACTGTTATAGTCTACTGAATAAATACGTATTCAAGCAATATTTAGAAAAAAACAAATTACGCACTTGACAGTATACAGTGTCTCCTTCAGAATCATTAGTGTCAATCATATGAGTACAATTTTAAGTGCTGTTGAAATGCATGCTACTTAAACAATTGATCATCATATGGAACCAATCCAATCCTAATACAGCCATAAGCATATACAGTACCAGCAACTCATCTCCAATATTAGCATCTGTATTTTTAACAATATAGTAAGAATGTACTAGAAAATCAATGCCTATTTATTCACTCATAATTAACACAAGCAACTCAATTAGTTTTTAATTTTTTAAACTTTGGAAACTATGATTTTTGATGAAGACAACAGTTTTTAGTGTACACAAAGAATGCTCCTTCAGGAAAGGATATGGACCCTGTATGCAGATGACAGAAGTCAGGAAAACCAAACCAGACTGTCAAATTGTTAATAAAAGTATCTTATCTTGCTGCCTGTGATTCCTAGAACTCAGTGACATCAGCTGAACTGCATCGATTTTTGCCAGCTGAACATTTGCATCTCATTTGAAGATCTGAGTCTAAAATGTTTCTGAAGACTTGTTAATGTCACAGAACTTGTTACAGAGAGAGCAAGCTTTCCACTCTGTGGCATTGTATGCTCCTACCTGCTTATAATACAGCAGCAAAGATTAGAGATGACCTCAACCATGTATTAAACTTCTCCACTGTTATTACAAGATTGGCAAAGTACACTGTAATCAGTAACACTTCTGCTGCTGAAAGAGTTATTGACAGCTGGAATATCCTGCTTGTTACCATTTTTGACAGTAAGTGGAGAAACTAACCAAATCATCAAACCAAACACATTCTTAACACTTTCCTTTATAACTTCTAAATCCCTAACATCCATATTGTATCTTCAACTAAGTTAGTCTAGATTGGTATCTGTAATAAAGAAAAAAAAAAATGAATAAAATGAAGGAAGGACGGACTCCTAGATTTTCAGTGAAATCACTTTCATACATTGAAAGGTTTCTGTGAGTAACAAAAACATACTTTACTGTTTGTTCATTTTTTATATTCTGTAGTGGTTATTGTTGTTATTTTCTGATGATTACTCATCTTTTATATTTGACAGGAAACCCATGTGCCCAAACAACTTACTTCACTTCACATTAGAGAGAGTAATGCAAACAGAGTACAAAAAGACAAACAATAAAAGTACTCACACACACACACACACACTGCTGATTAAGTGTTTAATTTCTGGTTGAATAAAGTACATTTCAGTACAGGAGGAAAAATCTCTTGAAAAAAGGCTGCTTCTGCAACTCAGAAAACAAGAATGTCCTATACGCTTCCTACAAAAGGTTGACATGCTATAGGGATATCCATCATCCTAATGGTTCTCACAAAACAGTAAAAAAAAAAAAAACAAAAAAAAAAAAAACAAAAAAAAAAAAAACCACCTTTATACTCGGTTTTGCAGACCTAAGGGGATTGCATTGCACGTTATAAAAACCTTCATTAATACGAAAGGAATCCATAGTTGAAAACTTGTACACATCTTCACTAGGATAAATAATTATTCGCAATAGTATGACACATGGTGTTAGTGTCCAAACAACAGGAGCACAGAGTCAGGGGTGGGCCAGTCTGGGAGATCTACAGAGCCAAAAGTCGATGCTGAGGACCTGACACCCGTGCTCCACACCTCTCCCACTAACCTCCCTCTGATTATGAGCATTTGCAACCCAAGCATGGGAAGTTCTCTGAACTACATCTTCCAGTTTGCTTTCATTCAAAAGGACTCCAGGTCAGGATCTCCAAACCTATTGGGAGGATTAATTTCTAAACATCCCTCCTGATCTGAACTAAAAGCTAATGAAAAGAGACTATCAGATTAACTTCACAGTCTCACCTATGTAGTCATTCTGCAACCTGTGCACTTTCCTCAAAATCCCATGCAACTTGTCACCAGCTGTACCTCCACTGGCAGATCCAGTTCTGGATAATGCCTGTTGCTGACCTCACTTACTCATATTAAAAGACAAACTCATGGTATGAAATGCTTGCATCCTTTCTGAAGAGTAGTTATGAAGGAAACGTTACACATATGGAAGTTGTTTGTCCTTCATGGAGATGAAACTCCAATCAAAAATAGGCTGTTATGTAGACAGGGCCTAATTTATGCTTTTCTTTATAGCCAGAATGAAAGGAGCCCCCACAAGAACCTGAATAGTGACCTTTATCTGTGTGCAAGTCAGAATCAGGCTTTTAATATTATTTTTGCTTTGCTGTTTTTAAAAATTTCCAAGAGAAAAAATAATAATAATTGAACTTTTTTTTTTTTTCATACATGCACATTCTGAATAGACGTTAGCCAACATGAAAAAAAGAAAGAGAAAAAGTACACAATACAATTACATAAATCTTTTATGAGAATGGAAGCTTCAGGAAGATGTAAAAATCAGCAAGGAATATACCTAGATTAAATGGAATTATCAGTTATGCTATCTGAAAATGAAGTACAAGTCTGATAGCCCTGCAGTTACAATCCTGTAGGTTGCTTGGTAATGGGCATTGAAAAATAAGTGTAAAAATCTGTTAGACATCTTCTGCAGGTTGCAGAATAAGACCGTTTCAAGATGCTTATTGTAATGAAATGTTTAATAGTAGTTTTAGCTTTTATTGGAATATGGAAGTGCTGTGCATATATGCAGAGATTAAAAATGAATAGGGCAGAGAATGGGATAAGCAGGAAAAAGGGACAGATTTGTAAAAACCCAACCATGACTTTCTAATGAGCCAAGCCAATTTTGTAAACTAACCTTTAAAATGCAAATTGCACTCATTCCTTCAGTAAACTGTCAGCACAGAATCTAAAAATGTAAAGAACAACATTTCTAAAGACTGCTGACTAAATTCTATGCTCTCTATTTTCACGTTATTTCACCTTATTGCTGCTTATTATTTCTATTATGGTAATAGCAGGAATAAATTGAGATGCTTACTTGGATGAGCAGCATATAAACTAAACTACATGGTTAGAGACAGGCCCAATTCATAAGCTCAAAATCTAAAGTTAAGATACCCTCGCAACTGTGAAGACATCACAGTGTTGTTATTTAAATTAAAATACAGTCTCTGTGCCAAATTTTGCTGTAATCGTTCAGAACCAAACTATGCTGTACCACCTGGACACTGCCAAGATTTAAGCTGGGAAGAATGAATGTTTAAAATCTTAATACTATCAACTAAGTCCTCTGTAGATCTCATGGATGGCTTTTCCTAGATCCTGATAGATCTTTACGTAGGTATTTCATCATCAACATGGGAACACTAAAGGCAAGGTAGCTAAAAGTGAATCTTCATAACATAGAAATCAATTAATAATTGAAAGACCCAAAGAGAACTTGGAACTAGCATTCAGAAATTCAAAACTAGCACTACCCTCAAAATCTAATGATTACTTCACATACCAAAAAATCTGTGATATTAGCTACAAGCCTAGCAGTGGCCAGACATCAGAAAAGAGAAATAATTATAGGCATAGAATGATGGCAGCACAAGAGCAAATGACAATTAAAACAAGCAAACAAAAAAACTTTATTTTGGACTGTCAGGGAAGTTTCTAACAAGAGCAGCAAGGGTCTGAATCAGCTTTTCAATGGGAATTTGAGTGTACAAAAAACAGAGTGATGATGGAGTTGAATCAGTTTATGCCACAAACTGTAATGAGATGAGTCATCGTATATGAGATCCCTTTCGGTGCCTTTCTAAGGCCTAGGATCCTTCTGGGGTTCTTCTCACTTTTTCTATACTTTCCCTTCTTTTTGCAAAGAGGTGGTAGAAGGGAAAATGCAAAATGAGTTTGCACTCCTTTTAATATATATATATATATATATATTTTTTTTTTTTTTTTGATATTACAATTGAAGAAGAAAACTATTGTTCAACATATATCTGGCCACCATCATGGTCAATGATTGACTCTGAATACTTTGCTCTAGACAGCTCTTCTTCTTCCATTGTCAGTTTTTTAATTTCAATGAAAATCCTGTATTTTACAAATGCAGAAAATTTGCTAAAAGTGGTAGTGGCAGTTAAAACACAAATACCATAAGTATTTTCAAAATTAATGAAGATGAATAGCTAAAATGACCAAATGCCAATTGTACTCACTGAAAGCAGTAACAAAGCCAGCTTGGACTGCAGTAAAGCAGGATTTAACCTTGTGTATCCGATCTGAAAATACTCAGTTTACTATATTTTGCTTGTACCATATGGAATGTAGATATAAAAACTTCGCACCCACTCCAGAGCAATCAGCCTTGACTACAGCCACACCTAACATCTTTGCACAAACAGATGGCAAGTCTCTTAATATTTCATGGCACTGCCCCTCATAATCATGGCTTTTGTACAAATAAACAAATCACACATTACACAGCACTTTCCATCTCACAATAAAATAAATAAATAAATGGTAACATTTCACATAAGTTTAGCAGATAGCAGAGCAGAAAATTAGGATTTTTATTATTTATTTATTTTTAAATATACAACACACATTTACAACCTACATAAATTTGGTGACTTTTCCATATAAAGCCTTTGGTGAATATGCTTTTTACATTATAAATGTATAATTGAATGATAATTATTAAAGTAATAGCTACAATGTCTAATGCACTATTTGTTAACACGTGGTAATTGACCCCTTAGATTGTTTAACACTCTCACTTCGCTAAGGTTATTTAATTATAAACGGAATCTATTATCTAGTATTAAGCAGCATATCAGGTATCATTATCTGATTAGTGAAGAGTGATTATTTACAAAAAAAATATTAGATAGTATTTCAATGAACAAGATAAATATTTAAGGCATACATGTATGTTCTGCAAATTAAGCTTAAGCAAAGCTAAAGGTCTATCCAAATAGGCACAAGTAATTGGACAGTATAATAGCAAACCACTCACTAATTTTGATGACTTTTCCCTTTCAACTGACTTCAAAGATATTAAACAATTTTCCAATCAAAAGCCATTTTCCTTTAAATTTAAGATTTTACCATGACTCAAAGAAATAAAACTGGAGATGAAGAACCAGATTCATCTTTCAGTATTATCTATGAATTCATCTCTCACAACTATGAATTATATAGCATATAATCCAAAGACCATAATACCCAAGGGAAGTTCTTCTTTTTCTATTATTTTGCTACACTGTTTGCTAATCTAAATCCCATTGAAAACACTGGAGTCTCCTTAGTGACATGCTGAATTTGGTTTATAGTCTTGCTTCATCAAAACAAGCAGCCACAGGAAAATGGACAGAATTCTTGAGGTAAGAACTGCAGATTTTTATCATCGATGCCATTGCCATTTGGAACTGCAAAAGTCAATTAACAAAAAAACCATTTTACATCACCTCATGTATCTTTCTGTTCTATAGAGAATCCATATGGAAGGACCCTTTACGAGACTTCTGTGTAATTTCCTCAAGCTCTTCACATCGCCTTGGTATATTCTGACCTGTCATGAGTGCCACTGATTTAAAAAAATTCTATTTAAACTGTAAGAAACACTTCTAAAAGGGCAAGAGAAGTAAAATCTGGATCCAGGATGGAAATTTCTAGACAGGGAAAGCTATATACCTGGGCTACTATATCTTTTATGGTGTTGCTTCCCTACTCCCCTCTTTTCCTTTACTAGCCACAGAGTAAAAACAGGAGTCTATGAAAATGCCTCTTGCCAGAAAGTGCTCAACTATCTGTGAAGTTCTTCAGCAACAGTAGCACTCAAAGCTATTGTTACAGTATGACACACACACACATTTTCTTTTCAGAGTGAAAGAAAGTAGGTTTCTCTAAAACAAGCTGTAATTACTTCTTGAGGTCCTATTCATAAAAAAAATAAATCTGTTTTATAGTCAGGTCACATTTATTCCACATATGTTTTTGTGTGCAATTCAAGTTGATTTGTTCTATTCACAAAGAGGGAAAAGAATATTCTTTTCCTAGTAAAGACCAGAACATTGCTGGGGTCAGGTGAATGCTCCTTTACTCCCTTAGTAAAAAGTAACAAAAATTACTGAGAGAAATTTAGTATCAGAAGAGCTTTGTGAGCTACCTGCTAATTGAAGCACCATGGTTCATGAGCACATGAGCACGTTTCACCCCTATTCAATGGCTCATCTCAGGATCACCAGCTACTGAGCTCCTGTTGCTAAGAAACAGTACTCAGTTATATTTGAAATATATATTATGAAAAGGTGCTGCTTTTCTTTGGGAAATGAATGTGTTGCCAGATTGACAGGCATGGAAACAGACTGAGCAGTATGCATTGCTTCTTTCAGTGTTCCACAACATAGCCGACCATGCTACCTGATTGATGTGTTTAAAAATGTGAAATGCCTGTTCAGTTGTTGTCAGTATGCTAAGACAGCTAAAAGTGTACTGCACCGATTAGATTCAGCCTTTATTATAAAGATATCTATTCCCATTAAGCTAGGAACTGAAACTCAGAATCATCATCTAAGAAAATAATGAATTAATACATAACTATGAAATACACATAAACATATATCATATCTCCGTGTACACACACAGACATATATGAGATAGTAATAACATGCTGCTTCTGTTTTGGAGCAGACTTACACTCATGACAATTTCCTCACTGAAGAAAATTATTTCAGTTGGACCATACTGTTGCTCCCAACGACAAAGAATTTAAATGACACATTCACACCTTCCTCTCCCTTTAAGCAAGCCTCTTTGGCTTTTATCAGAAATGAAGTATGCACAACTGCAGATGAATATTAAAGTTTGTTGCACAGTTTGTTGAAAGACCTAATTTCTCCTAGGTATAAATAAGAAAACAAATGAATATATACATTCATAATCTTTTAAAGAGCTTCTCTTGACTCTAAGATTTCAAGACTAGAATGCAATTTCTGCCGTGAGATTACTTTTTGTCAGCACATTGCTTGTAGTCATAAAACACATTCATCGGAAAGGGTTAATTAATCTTAAAAAGACACACAAGTTGAATTTCTTTTCAACAACACATTAAGCCACTACTCATTGAAATACAATTGAAAAATAAGACTATCATCTTTTCAACTCAACTGAATCCTCTAAAATTATTTTTTGTAAGAATTTTGTATTCATTTTCTTGTGGATTATCAAATATCTTGTCCTTCAGTCACAACAAAAGTTGGTAGGTCAACAACCTTAATTTACCATATTGTGGTAACTCCTAAGGCAATAATATTTATAAGAAGCTTTTTCCAATGGAAAGTTATTCAGCACATTACCTTTTTAAATAATAATTATGGCTGAATTGCTACCCTCATGAGCTAGTGATGTCTTTGGTAATTCAGAAGATATGATAACTGCTAGATCCTATTATGCTGAATGTTATTGCAGAACCTGTATACCCTAAGTACATTTGATTCAATTTTCAGCTCATAGGAGGCCGCTTCATATTATGTAGTGACAGAGCAATAAGGTCTGTCAAAGAGTTGCATATATTTAGGTGTTAAAATCAGGAATATTCACTGGCACTATATGATATAATATCTTCTGTGATGCTCTTCAAATAATGTGGGTTTGAACAAAATGAATGTTCTGAAGAATAATAGTACCAGAAAATGGAGTTAGAATTTGCTGTCATAAGCAAATTTTAACATAAGTGAAATAAATTTTCAATTGATGCAAAGAGTCATTCCAACTTCCTCAATCTTCTCTTGAAACTGTGGTTCTGCTTCTATGATGCATCAATGACCCTTTACAGCAGTTTCACAATGTGAAAGATAAGAGCAGCCATGAAAATAATTTAGATTTAATTTAGGAATACTTAACATTACCCTGTCATGTGAAGTCATTTCTTTTTAAACTATGATGTCTATCAAATTCCTTGCTGATATGATACAAGTCCATGAAAAAAATGTCTTCATATTCTCATTTATTATACACCTCAGATATTTTCATTCCAAAATACGTATGTTTTCCTGTAAACTTATATGGATCAAGAAGTACAGAAAAATATAGCTGGAAACAAAAAACAAATACATTGCATTAAAAGCTCTAAACTATTAAGAAATCACTTTTGCTAATCTTAGGGGAAGAAAAAAAAAAAAAAAGCAATGGCACAAAATGATGGCCTGTTTATTTCAAGTCGTGTTAGAATGATACCAATGTTTGAAGGAAAAAATATTATTGTGCCCATGAACACACCAATTTTTGTTGTATTTTGCAAGCATATACTGTCAGTAAATGCACACAAAAACAAACAAACAACCAAACAAAAAACACTTGAAATTATATACTTTCTCCTTGCAACATATAGATCTTTTTCTACCAAATAATTCAGCATTTCATATTGCAGTAACCACCTTATGGAAGGTGGAAAAGATTAACCTATAAAATTTTATTCATATTTTTTTATTTCAGTGTTACTCATTCTTGGAATTATGATCTTCCCATTCAGGCCCACAGGCTGTGCATGTTTGTTCTGTTTGTTTGCTTTTTACGCAAATAGGTAAAGGTGATCATAAACAAACAGTTGTTCAAAAGAAAATGAATTTTAAAAATGCAAAAACACAAGAAAGCAAAGAATTTAAAACTTTCTAAATACTTACTGCCACTGGCTTAAACCTGCTTTTTAAAATTTCAAAATACGATCATTGTTGTATACATTTTTATTTATTCAAATAAGATTACATAAAGTGAAAAACAGAATAAAATAATTATCAGATTGCTTTATGTTCAAAACTTTGAAAACTATTAGGACATGAATACTAGCATGAGGCTAGATGATGTATTAATCTAACTGAGGCTAGATTCTGTAAACACACAGTTTTCATATTTTTCAGGTAGACAAAATTTTAAATGATACTATTCCTCTAAAAATAAAATGTAATTTTAAGCTTTAAAAATACATTTCAAAGAAATGCTTCACTTGAAAGGTCTACTTGGAATATAGTATTTGAGTTTCCAAATCACACTTCTGTAAAAAGTAAAAGTACTGTTTCCCATAGAAAAGTTATATTTTAGATTCAAATCTCCAAATATCCAACTAACCCACTAATCTTGGCTGAGCTATCCCTCAACCACAAGATAAGGCATAAACAGGCATTTCTGGGGAAGTTATTGACACGTAAAAGCAAATTTTATTAATATTGTGAACAATCTTGTACATGAAATAAATGCTATCTCAAGTAATTGATAACTCAACCAAAGTTGGGTGAATCAAGTCATGAAAGAGCAATCAACTTTAAATGATGTCATCTAGAACCACTACAGTAATTAAAACAATAACAATTACCAAACTAGATTCCAAATAAGTTTGTACAGTTACACAAGGAGTACCTGATTTAAGGTTAAACCTCTATTTTAAATATTTAAGCTAATCAGACCTTGACTGCAGAAGTAGTTATGTCCAGTTGGAAAGACAAGAATCTTTTACTCTCTGTTGAGCTAACTTTAATGTCCCTGTCTTCTCTGCATATACACACAGTACCATATGTTTGTTCATCAAATTCTCCTCTTTCAACCATTCAATACAACATGTAACCAGAACTATTGATTTATTTACCATAAAAAAGTGTATATATAATTCTAGCAATTTGTTTCTCAATATAGTCAGAAATAATGCATGAAAATGTGAAATATTCTAAATCACTCAGGTTTGTAAGATTTCGCAATGCCTCAAAAAAAAAAAAAAAAAAAGCCTCTTGGATAATACATTATGTTTCCTATTTCTATCCATTGTATAGGGATATAGTTTTCTTCTGCCAACAACTTAATCCATGCCTTAAACTTTGATTCCCCTTCTTCGTTTCTCTTCCACAAGTACAACTAAGCTTCCTAAAATTCATCAACTGAACTTTCTTTAATCACTCTATATTTATGTTTGAATGAAATTCCCTTCAAATAAAAGATATCCACTGTGAAGTTTCAACAAAAGCTCAGCATGTTAATGAGGTTACCTAATGAGCTTAAAATGGTTAGCTTTGGTACAAAAGATAAGACTTGCTGAGATATACCTCTGCACACTTACCGAATAAATGATTTTGTATTGCAGTACAGTTTATTTTCAAGATAAATATGTATACATATATATACATATTTAGACAGAGAGTTCACCAGGACTTCCAAACCAAGAACATAATAATAATAAAAAAATATCCCCAAGCTGAAATAAACTGATTACTGTCAAAGTCTATGTTCTTACAACCTACAAAGTAACAACCTGGGATTTCAACAGGGGATGAAACATCAGGGCTCCAGTCCCCAACTGCTTTTAAGGCTGCAAGAAAAACACACATGTGACTCGTTACTATGAGATTTTCTATTGTAATATTCTCTTGTAAAGATAAGAGAGAAATATGCAGTCACAAAAAATGTAGGTGATAACAAACAGTGCAAAGATCTTTTGCAAAAGATTTGGGAAATTTCGATTTTTATTTATTTATATTACTGAATGTGAAAATAAAATCCATATTTCAAATTTATAAAAGAAATTATTAAGGTATGCCTACCCACAGCAGGTGGGATTGGAACTAGATATTTGTAAGGTCCCTTTCAATCCAAACCTTTCTATGATTCTATGAAAATACTTCAACTGCTTTAAAATAATAGCTAACTAACTAAATAACTAGATAGATAAATAAATAAAGGAACATTGAGGTTGGGAAGAAAGAGCTGAGCTGGATCTTGGGAGACTTTTGTCACTTACCTCCAGTATGTCAAATAAGTATGAGCTCTATTTTGAGATCAACAAAGTGTGTGAATTTTCTAAATATGTGCACATTTCAGACAGCAATCTACAGATAACTTTATTATTTTTGATTTACATTTATATCTGCCCTTAAAGAAGTCACTAACACACCACCTCTGACCAAAACGGCACCTTCAAAGAATTTATGATATCCTCCAAAAATGACATGGATTTACAGAAGTATTTTGGTTCTGCAATATTCTGAGGTGTGTTCCTTAACAAATGTCCGAGTTCGGTTTCCCTTGACACCTTCTACTACTGCTGTGGTAATTCAATGGTAAAATTGTAGGCCACAGCAGTAAGAAAACGTCTACAGAAACTACTCCTTACTTTAAAGAGGTAAATGCATTTCAGTTTATCAATGGCATTATGGTTTGTTCCTCAAGGTGAAAAATTGTGTCCTCAGAAAAGCTGTACACCCTTGTAGAGCTATAATTGTGGCTCTAAGAGTCTTTCCAGGTAAGTTCCTGCCTTCAAAAACTCCACTTCAAAACTCCATGAGGATTATTTTTTCTTAACCTGTTAGGACTAAAATTAAGATTCTTTATTTCCAGAAAGTATTTAATTCGTAGAATAAATTCCAGCAGATAGATCAAGAGCAGAAGACAGGAATATCATAAATTCATCAGCGTTGAGAATTTTGCCATCACCTAGGCTTACACTGTTGATTTGCATAGTGAGAGATGTCTGCAAAGAATTTTTGCTAGTGGCAGAAGAACCTAAGTGGTAGAAGTCTCTAAGAAGGATTGTCTTCCATCCCTCCAGCAAAATGCAAAATAATGCAAACATGCCATTTTAATTTATACAGGTCTGTCTTACTATGCTAAAAATAACTTCTATAGAGAAGGTTTGTATTAAATTGCATCTCACTAATACATACATTACAACAATCCAGTATAATTTAGAAGAAAAGCAATGTTAATCATCACCACTTGTGATGTGACTATGCAAATACCACAAAACATATATTCTTTTATTTTATTAGTATTTTTTTTAACGTTTCTCCTTTATTTCTTCTTATCTGGGACTTGATCATAGAGACCATGGACAAACAAAGCATCTCAGTTCAGCTCAACTTTTAAAACTACTTGTATTTGTATTATTAAAGATGGTTATGAGAGACCTATAATAACCATTATGGAGGTGAAAGTAAGGATGATCCACATCATAATTTCAAAATGACAATTTTATTTTCATGTTGCTGTAGTATTTCTTGTGATTTAATAATAATACACAAGATCACAAGGACAGGTTTGCTGTGGCTAAGGCACAAAAATACAAAAATCAGAAAAATAAGAGCAAAAAGACTATTTCCCAAGCCACAGCATCCCAATACTTGGCTATCACAGCAGGAGCCACTGTGTTACTGAGACAGACTATTAGTCTCTCTCACAATCTGAGATATACATGTAAATGATCCATAAGAGAATTAATTCTATTTCTATCTAATAAAAATAAAAATAAAATAAAATAATTGTGACAACAAAGACACTAAAACATAAGTTGAATGTATTTGGAACTTTTTCTTTTAAAGCTTCTGAAAAAGGATGGGAGAGCTAAAGGAGCTGAGAAGCATCAGGATCCCCAAAGTGTGATGGAAGGGAAACTTTTACTGCTTGGTGGAAGCAGATGGCAAAAAGTAGGAACTTCTTAGCAACTGCTTCTTATACCTCACTGCTTCATCAAATGTGAGCCAAGCAATTGGCTCATTCTCTTGAAGTTCACTGAAGATCTTCCCATAAGGGATTTATTGGCAGCTTGGATATTACTTCAAGTTTGTTGTAAACCACCTGGTTTAATCTTAAAATCAAAGTGTTTCATTTACAAAACTTTTTTAAAGTTCTTCTGAGTCCATAGCAGCTAAGTATATTTCACATCCCATCTGCTGTCGTTCTTCTTTTTTCCTCCTCACAAGAAACTATTCTAGTAACAATCACACTTGGCAGAAGTTGAAACTGGGAAATGCAATAAATGAATATTCTAGAAAATACAGAAATTATGATGGTCATATCTATTTCCCTGCAAAAGCCCAAGAGTATTACACTCATGACTGTGTCATATCAGTATACAGCCATATCAGTAGTATGGTTTACTAGAATGTAAATCAGATCAACATGAGTATGAGTAAAATGAAAGAAGGCTTTCATTCAAGAAAAGAAAAGAGATTTTCTATCAAATTATACCACAATCAGGAACTTTAAAAGATAAATTTGGACAGAAACATCTTCAGGACCTTCATAATTTTTCAGCAATCTCCTCTCGCTCTGAAAAACAGTAATACTAAAACTTGCTTTGAAATATTCCTTAGAGACTTGTGAAAGAGCAGAAGTGAAAAAATCATCATGGAAAAATAGTGGCAAAATTAACAAACCATTTATTTTTCAAGTTTTCCAAAATAACCTAATTTTCTGGTTGCAATTATTTCTAGATATTAATGTTTTTTCTTTAAGAAGCTGCCCTTTCTTATCAGTGGTTTAATTCTGTTTAAGAGGCATTTATTCTTGTTGGAAATATTCCTCTCCTTAGACAAGTAGTCAACAATACAGAAAATTAGTGTAGAAAATACACAACAAAGAAATACATGGCTCTACACAGACACACACATCCTCAGTCAACACTTAGAGATCTAAGCCATAGTCATGGAATTTCATTGTGTTTTTTTTGTTTGTTTGTTTGTTTTGTGGTTGTTTTTTTTTTTTCATGTTCTTTTTATGATATTGGGCCACACTTTGAAGGCACAGAATGCAACTAGATTACTGTTGACACCGAGGTTGAAGATTTTAGCAGCAAAGTGAAAAAAATCAATGAATATAAATTGAAAAGGGGCATCTTCAGTCTTTGAAGATGTTTAGACAATAACTGTTACAGAGCAATGAAGAAAAGGTATACTGCTTATAGACTAAAACTTTAAGTATTACAATACCAGAGGTATTCAGAGCAATATCCTAGATATACATAGTGACCATGTGCCTACAAAGAGCAAATAAACCAAGATGCTCTCATTTACAGGTTAATATCTTATGTCACAGATATACAGATTTAAGAGCTGTAGCTCTGAGAGAAGCTGATCAAAATTGTCACAAAAGTATTACAGAAGTAAAGCCAAAAAAAGAAAAATATTTGATCAAGTAGTTATAAGGATGAGGGAAAAACAAGATTAAAATACATACGAATACAGATAGTTTAGGATAGCAAAATCCCACTTTAAGCATTATCAATATTTATTTATTTATTATATATTTAATAATCATACATATAATCATTTATTTATTTATTTAAATAACAGCAGAATGGTACATTTTGGAACGTTATATTCTTTGACAGTCCATTATGCCGTATTTTGGACTACTTCAATTTACCGTACAAAGTGATGTTCATATTCTACAATGTTATAACAAATGAAAAGGTAGCAAACATTTTATTTCCATGTTCTATGTTCTTCAGCTGCACGCAATCTCTGGCATGCCTTTCTTCCTAATTCCTTGATAATTTTCTTGAAATCGCTGGTCAAATATATGCATTTATTGTAATGATTCCTTAAATTGTTTAAGTCAAAGCTCAACTAAATTTTAGAGAGTATGAAATTCTAGGACATATACTACACTGTAACTGACCTATTTTGGTATAGAATTGGACTACCCTTTTTTGCCTTTAATATCTTAGATACATTTTACCTCTTACGTGTATAACTGGAAGCATTAATTATTAATTCCTCCCCACAAGACTGGATGTTAAGTTGCATAGTATAATCAATCTCAGTAAAATTTCAAACACACAGACTTTAAAGTATTACCAGAACTCTTTTGTTCTTAATATCCCTTTCCTTAAGTCTCCCACAAGCTTCATAATGTGATCACAATATTTTCATTTCAGTGATCTCTACTGGGTTCTGCGACTGCTGCTCCTACCTAAAGGTATTTTCAATGTTAATTTTACTGCCACTGACAAAAAGTTGTTTTATTGTTTTTGTTTGTTTGTTTGTTTTTCTTTAGGTTCTAACTACGATGATGTCCTTACTTAAAATTGACAAATATAATCTCTCAAACTTCCAATGACCATAAAATACTTTAGCTTCAATTATTTACATACTTTAACTAAAAGCTCCCTGACACATCTTATCAACATATCCATAAAAATCAGAAGTGGACTTCTTATGATTGAGATTTTTTTCCTTTTTGTTAAATATCCATATAAATAGAAAAAGTAGAAAGCTCTATTGCTCCCTTTCTCCCCTGTGCTTTATTTATTTAAAAGAAGCATATAAAAAGACACAGCTTTCACTGTCTGTACTCCCAGATTACACTACAATTCAGAAGAAAGCCTATACTGTTCCCAAGAGATAGTTTACATGCTGGGACCTCTGGAAGTTAGTCATTGTACACACACAAAACACAATTTTAAATACATGAAGAGTCCAAAAGTATAATTAGAATGAGCTTTAATCAAAGCCTAGTGCAGATGGAATGAAACTGACTACACTCACCTTAAAGGCTTTAAAAATGGATTACCACGTAGACATCAACTCTTCAGAGGTCAGGTATTTCACTGCCCCACATGCTGGGTACCAAATCAGCCAGGGACTTGAAGTAAAACTGCCCTACTTTTTCTTTAAATTGAGCAGACAGAAGATACTTGAAGACTGATAAGGACAGAAGTTAACTTTTATTAGAATGCACTATGACCCAGTAAAATGTATCTCTTTAAATAACAGATGTGCTGGTTGTGACGAATTAAAAAGATTTGAATACAGATCTACTGTCTGCTTACAGTGCCCAGTTTTAGTACTCAGAGAAAGGAAACCTCATTGTACCTTCTAAACTATGACAGCTTTTTCATGTTGGTCTTTACTCATTGCTTTGGGCCAGTTTTTAGTGTTAAGCACAACCATATCATGAAAGCACTTCTCAGCTTTAGGAAAATCATGTTTGTTTTCTTTTTGTTTGTTTGTTTTTTGTTTTTAGCTTGTTGCTTATATTAGATTATTGCCCTGCTGTGTGATAGCATCTAAAGAAACGGTAGTATAACTCACTTGTGTTTTCTGAAAATTTAATGAAAAATGTTGCAGAAGACAAAATTCCATTAGGCATCTGCAATGTCACATTTCCTCTCATTGGAATTGTTTTAAATGACTATCCTATCTATTAGTGAAACATCCTGCCTTTTTCAGGTTGTTTAGCTTTAAAAATATATAGGATTCAGGAAACTGCTGGCCTACAATGAAAAAGATAATGGAAAAAAGCATTAACCTACTTAAAACTGATGAAAAGTAGTCAGTAATTCTACTACATCATTTCCTAACCATAACGAGCTTTTTCAAATACAGCATTATTTGTGCATCTGTATATTTAGAATAACATTTATCTCTCTTGCATTAATCTGGTCATACCAAAATGTCTGCTTTGTACATGGAACCACAGTTCTAGGGAACAAGCATTTAATATAATTGCATTCAGTGTATTTGCACATGACTAAATGAGTCATGCAGGAAAAGGAAAAAATAAGTGAGTAAACAAATAAAACCCTAAATAACTCACTTATTTCTATGCAACTACTTCACTGTGTTGTAGAAAAGTAACATTTGGAAAATATCTGTACAGAGGACAACAGCACAATTTCTATTAACTTTAATGTAAAGTTCCTTATATATTTTAAAGTGAAAGAATATCTTTTTAGTTTTTGAGTAATATAAATTAGACCTTTCTTCTGTCTAAAGGTATGACCTCTTTTGCCACAAAGTTAGCTAGACAACCTGCCACTTTACTCCTTGACAAATTAGCTCATTGTTTTCCCATTGACTGCTCAGATACTATACTTTTACCACAAATACATGTTCATGTGTCCATATGTTTATCAAAGTGTCGGTGCTAAAGTTCAACCTAGTCATTTGTCAAATTTTAAAACATCTGAATCAAAGGGTAAAATAAGGGAAAAGTCATATTTTAAGTCAGTCAAAAGAATATATGCCAGAAACTTTGGAAACTGTAACAGGCTTTATGGATAATTGGGAGTTTAATGCTAAAACTATGATAACCCATCATATGTGATAAGAGTAAGAGAAAAGTTTCATTTTTAAAAGGTACAGTATCACTTACACTTATGCTTCCTGACCCGTTAACGTCAGCTGCTCTGTCTGAGTTCAACACCATTCATCTTTTCCTAGGTATACATCATTCTTGTCAATATCAGAGAGAGTTTGGGCTTGGTTAGGGAGAAAATAGCGGGATGGCTGCTAGTAAGTAACCACAAAATGAAATTTAAGAGCAACATGAGTTCAGGGATCATGGCATTCCAGCTACTGTAGTGAATTAGATTTAAAGGTCTTATATTAGAGTATAGTACCATTGAAAAAAAAACAATAAAAATGAGTGCGACAGATAGAGAGACATAGGAGGATTCATTGCATTAGCAATTGACCATATGGTAGAGGTTCTTGAGTGTTTCATGTTTCATAAAAATGCACTAAGCAATGAAGAAGAAAACTGATTTTTGGTGACCATCTGGTAACAGACTGACCCCATCCTTTCTGCAGTACTGACAACTCATGAGGAAGAGGTTATCCCTCTGACTTAGCTGAAGCTACCTGTATCATCCCACTGACAGTACTCGAATAACACAGTCACAGTGCATGTTCTAGAAAAAATCTTGAAATAATCTTTGCTATTCAAGAAGATAAAATGCTTCTATGGATCTGACATGTAAACAGAGAAAGCTCAAAAATTTATATTATCTTTCTTCCACATAAGATTTCTATCTGACTTTGAAAACAAAGGAATTCCACAACAAACACCTTGGAAATTTCCAACATCTTACAAAAAGATTTTAAAAGCAATACATACAAAGCAAATTAAGTCAGGATATCTCTGTCACAGAAAAGCTGAAAGAGATGTTAAGACTGAGAAGACTAGGACATCGATGAGAGATACAGTATGCAAGGACAAAATAAGTTTGTAATTATAATGGAGGAAGACCCCAAAGTCTTGTACATTGAAAGGGTATATGGAGCAAGCAGAAAAGATGACGGTTTACCAGCTTCATTGGCAGGAGGATGTTTGTGTTGTCTATATTGACAAAGAAGAGGGAAGATGAAATGATTATTCCTGAATCGGCAGTAAGACATCCAGAAGGGCATGTCAAAGAAAGGTTTTGATATAAGACTCCATCAAGAGAGAGGTCAGCATAGAGATGGAGCTGTCAGTGTATATATAGGCAAAGGAGCAGACAAGAGGTACAGAGACAAAAGAAAGTGAAGACTTCTCAGGGAAAATCCCCCAGAAAAGAGATTCATCAGAAGAGATGCTGACAGAACAGCCAGAGATAGGACAAATCAGAAAAAGATGGATTCATGAAAGATGAGGAGCCTGAGATTTCCTGACTGAAGTATGCTGGACAAAGTCAAAAATGGTATCCTTTTTGTCAGGTTAGCTAGATAATTATTATTTTTTTCTATTCTACTGGCAGTCTGGTGAAATCAACCCTTTCCTTAACAAAGGTTGGAAACATTGTATGCGATGTTTACTTTGTGATGTAATAAACTTAGTTAATTTTTTAAAAAAAAAAAAACAACAAACAAACATATTTCTATGTGTCTACTCAAAACAAAGACTTTCAGTGATGTGAAGACAATTACAGTGCATTTCCAAAGTGCCAATATGAGGCACAGTAATTGAAAGCACCATTTAAATAACAATAATACAGATATGAAACATGTACCCGTAGTTTATAACAACATGATGTGCTCTATACCATTAACTTTTAATTAACTCCAATTTTGCCACAATTAAACTCAATTAGAGCAGAATGTCTGACACTGCAATTAGCTGTATATAAACACCCCAGTTGGTGTCACATTGAATTAATGTCTCCTGATGGTGGATTCTCTTTCCAAGGATAATGGATTTACCACCATCAGACTGTTAATTGGACCTGGCACCTCATGTATTGTATGTATTTGAGACATAAAACCAGAACTTAGTTACCTGCACAATTGTACTTGTCAGATCTACAGATTTCAAATGCAACTAGCCAAATTCATTACCACTCTGTACATTCTGTAATAAGTCCCATGTAGAAAACCTCTAAAAACTTTAATATCTCACAATTTTACATTCACATTTCTACTCATCCAGCAACAATAAAAAATATTATATATCATTCATGTTGAAAAAATACTATAATGTATCTAGAAAAAGAAATCATATCTATTAATAAGCACCACATTTAGCACAATACATCATTGTTTATTAACAAAGTTTATTCTGAATAATCTATTTCTTCTGTTCTTGCTCATATTAGAATCTCAATCTTATCTCATGAACAGTGCTACTGAGATTATTAGGTTTTGTCTTAATATATTACAGCCTCAGTGGAAAGCAGCTAGCCAGTGATTAGTCTTAGTTCAATATCAGACTATTGATGCAATTATACTCCCCAAAAGATAGATATTACTAAGACAACACCTATCACTTCCAACCTCACCACTGTAGAGAAATGCATGAGCTAAAGCACAAGTCATAGAATAAAACACTTACTACTACTAAGTGTGCTTGTATCTGACTTTAAGAGTAGAATCTGTGATTTGCTGTGACAGCACGAGTAAAGAAAGAAAACCACTCCTTGCATCTTTAAGAAAACTGATATTTAAATCATCTGAATTTCCTAGATATTGTTTGAAAAAAAGTTACAAACGAAACAAAAACACAAAAGACAAAGCAAACTGAAATATTGGCTTTACAATGTGAAAAGAAAAAAAAAAAAAGAGCATACTTAACCTTAAAAAAGCTGTAAAAATAGAGCCATATAAAAAATGAAGATAATCTGCCACATCTTTTGAAGAGTTGAATCTTGTTTTAAGAGATTTTTGGCATCTAGTGGTGAAGTCAATGGGCAGTAGAATTACTTAAATAAGGTGTATGTATATTGAGAGTGATACATTTCACCTCCAATTTGCAAAGAACCTCTGTCTTCCTTTCCTACCTAAACTTTACTCCTCTGTGAAATAAGTAAATAGCCTGCACAGAAGCTGGTAACTTCTACATGCTATTTGCATAGAACAAGTTTTGTGTTATAAAAAGGAAAACATTCTCATTAATAACCAGCTTTAATAATTCTGTCTCACAAGGATGCTTATAAGCTTCATACATATATCTTGCCATTCTCTGTGAAAAGATAAAAGAAAATTGACCTGGTGGATGTGACTTACCTTATTCATATACTTTTCAAAAGTCTGGGGATTCAGAGCAGAATGTATAATTGGTGGAAATCATACCCAAATCACACAGTTGTCATAAAATATCATAACTTATGGTGTTAAATAACAAAAATTAAAATTGACTAACTAATATCAGTACATCATTTTTTCACATCATCCAAATGACAGTATCAGCAGGAACAAAATATCCTTCAACATAGGTGCAGCTTTGTTTTACACTACTAATGCTATATGAAGAATAGCATTTACTAAATCACAAACTGCATCTTTGGAGATTAGAATGTGCTATGGATTTCTGTAGGATATAGTGATTAAACTGTGCATGTTTTGCAAGAATTGCTGAGATGTAAAGCTCAGGTTCTGTGGTCACGTTGGCCTATAACATTGGATAATCATATATATGGATGAAAAAGGACAAATGATAATGATGGAGATGCAATAAGTGATAAAAATATGTTCAGAAAGGCTCTAATGAATATTCAAATAAGCTCACAGCAAAACATAATGAAGGAAAAACTCATAGCAGGGTAACAACACACTGCCAGTATTAGGAATGAACATGCTTATAAAACCCTTGGCATTTTATCTGTCACTGAGGAAGGTACAGGTTAAGTCTCAAATGCAAATATGTATGCCTGAAGTATGCCCTGAGACTGTTACAGCAAAGCATGCATCAGTGCTCTGTAAATACTAATTGCAATTGAATGTACAATGTCCACACTGTTGTTTTAAATGCTTTGAGCAGAGTCCATTGGAAAAAAAATATTAAGAAAAAAAAAAATATGCTACATTTATGGTAATTATTTTCACTGAGTCACATCTTCAGTATTTTCAAAAATCAATGGAATTTCCTTCCCCTGTGAGCTGAAAAATTGCTAAAAAAAAATTATTTATTTATTTTTTGCTTATTAATTGCTATTATTGTCATGATTTGATTTAAAAACAGGTAAAAGTTATTGAAAACAGTATTTATTCCCAATACCAACCCATGTCAAAAGCCTGTAATCTGACTGCTATACTTCTGGGAAATGACTTGGAGGATAAGAAAGATGATTTTGCCTTTAATTGTGATTTTAATTCAGGATTCAGCTAATCAATTAACTAATTTCACCCACCAGAATTTAGGAGACAGCTTCCTTTCTATATTTCAGCATGGTTAGATCAGCCAGAATAGACCAGGGAAAAGATTTATACACTTGCTTCTACAAGTTCGGAGCATGTGGTAGAGGTAGTAAGCACAGTATTGATCAAAGCTACCAATAATGAAATAGAGTGAAATTAAATGCACATCCTCAAATACACCAATTCCTTTAAAGCATTTTCTTTAATAAATATATTACCAATATCAATTCCAAATAGGTCTGATAGGAACTAAGTACCAGTATCAGCAGATAGGAACTAAGTACCAGTATCAGTAGATGACTTGGTACCTTAAAAGTAACATTGAAAATTAATTTTGCAATTTAAAACCTGAAAAAATGCAGTGTATTTTTCCAGTTGATGTATTGTTAATATAATAAAGGTTACAAATGCAGTTACAGTCTCCTGCTTCTGTACTGCCACAAACATGTTCTGCAAAGCTGAATGACAAGCAAATTACATGTTTGGAGAATCAGTTTGCTGGCTCATAAAGCCCATAAACATAGCAGATTGGGCTTTAATTTATTGGTTTCATGTCCAGCAGATCCACAATTCAATAAGGTCAGTGTCATTAGACATGCCCTGCAGAGCATAGCCAGCACACGATACAAATAATCATATGCCAAGATTTGAACTTAGAAACACTCTAGTCCTGACAAGTACCAAAACTGCTGCTTTTTCTTTAAGTCGCCATTGGAAGCTCTACATTTCTAATATTGAGACCAAAATTGCAGCCTTCACTGAGGAGAAGCGTCAACTGCTGGGAATAAGGCCTTCAGACCTGCAAATCCCTAGACTGGTGAAGGAAACTCTGTCCGTCTGTACACAGTGAGCATGGCTGTCCCATTGATCATTGGGAAAATAGAAGCTCATATGAAATGACTAATTAGGACAGTATTCTTCCATGCCAAATGCTTTCTGTCCTGTTTAGAGAAGAAAATGTAAAGTTCCATGGAATCTTGGGCATATATAACATATTTAGAACAATTTCTTTTACTCCATTTTGTCCTTGTTCCCTGTTCCTTAGCAGCAAGTTAAGGAAAAAAAAAAATCAAGTTATTTTACAAACTGTTTTAGAAAACAAGAAAAACTGGTAGTTTAAAACTGTCAAGATTTTCCTCCCTCTTAACAATTTGTAAGTAGTACACCATAATCCTGTTATTTAAATCTATTAAATCTTCTAAAACTAACATAAATACAACAGCAGTACACTGCTTTATTTGTTCACATCCACATATAAAATTTGTAACCTGTATTCATATCACCTGTATACACATAATACATTTAAGAAATAAATATATAATCACAGAGCCTCAAATAGATAATAGGTATTTTTAATGCATTGCATTCAGATATCTGAATTACCATTATGTAAAATAAATACTAAGGATAATGGTAGAGCAGAGGTTGGGAAGAATTCTGCAAAGATGAACTCTCTCTATTTTGCAAATATAATCCACAAATACAAACTCATAGCAGGGTTTGCTAACAACAAAGGCTAGAAGAAATTATAATTAATATTACTCCAAGACTCTCATGTATATAAGAGTTTCAAACAGAGGTTTTCTGGCTCCATATCACCTTCTCCAGTATTTTACCCATGTGTTTTCCCACTCAGAAGCCTGCAGTGCCAACTGGACAATATTTATGATCATCTTCATTTTAGTGTCAGGCTTCAGGAAAGATCCAAGCAGAATATTTACCAGCCCCTATTCCTGCTGCCAGCAGCCTAGCAAGTTTAGATGAAATATTTTGAATATGGTAGAAATGCTCTCAACAAGCACTGCCCTTTTGGATGCATGGTGTAAACAGGAAGCAATTCTCAAGACCCTGGTGACAGTATGGAAATGTCCTAGAATTTTATATCTCTCAAAAACATAGACCTGAATTTTTCAAAACCCATCAACTCTTATGTATATTTATATATTAGATGAGGGGAAAAAAAAAAAAAAAAAAGAGAGAGAAATAATTTCCTTATGGAGTAGCATCTTCAAAAGGATCAGGATTACAGTTTCTGCATCCACCCTTGCAAACTTTAATTTAGTCACACACCTGCACAATGAGTTTTGCCAGTAGCTACTGACACCCATTTTATCCTCTAAAGAAAATTTAGAATGAAAGCCCCTCAAAACAGGAAAATCCTACATGTACTGATATATGCATCTTAAATCAGCTGATAAAATAATTAAACTAAAGCTGTGTCTTGTTAATGAGCTAATAGAAAATAAAAAATAAGCAAACAAAATCACCTCCACAACAAAATAAAACAACAAAAAATCACCACCACCAAAAGCCTCCAGGACATTCACCAAATATACCTTAGTTTTAAGGAAAATATGTAATTAAAAAATTATTTGTAATTACATGAGTAAACCAGGATGAATACAGCAAGACTTTCTTCATTTACATGTCAACAAAACGATGCCAACTAATATTTCCATAATGTTAGAAGCCTTTTCATACAGTTCTTTATTTACAGCTGTAGTCCAATACAACTCTCTCACTCATTTGCTATTATGCATTGAAATAGATCTAAAGGAGGAAAAATGTGAACACAGGATTGCCTGTTTTCATGAATGTTTTCACCACAAAAGACTAATAACGGGAAAATGGAGATTCTTACAGCTCTGCCTGCAATAGGTAGCGATGCCAACTCTTACATTTTTATGAGTTTCATTACAGTCGGTGGTTTTCTTAGAGCTCCACCTATCGAGTCCTGTCATATTTTAATTTTAAAGAGAGAAATATGTAACTGCCAAAGAGAGTTTGAAAGATCAGGTACATGGGTCAAAAAAAGCCCAGAAGCCATATTAAAGGGAACTCAATACATCAGTATAAAATCCTCATGCAAACTTTGAATATCTGACACGTATATTTTAAATTCTTGGGAGAGGTAATGCTTCAGCTGGTGAAAGTAGGATGCCTACAGCTCAGAGTGACTAAAGTCTCCACAAATAACTCCAAAATGCTGTAATTACGAAAGACTGATAGTGCACATTTGTGTTTATGCACAAATACCTACTTGTGCCTAACTATGTATTTAATCAAAGTACAGCAGAAAACCATAGTGCAGTTGTAGTTTTAAAGTGAGTGGGTAGATAAACGATTCTCTTTGTTATTGGCAAATGTTATCAGTCAGACCTATATTCATAAAACTTGCATTTTCTTACACTTCATTTCTTGCAAAAACTACAGAGTTCATGTGTGATGCAGTAAGGGAATGGATTCTGTTTATGTTCATGCAGCATCAGTCAATTTGTTAACCCAGGTCAAACTGCAGGGCCGAATTATGCAGTTAGTTATACTCATGGCACACTACTTGAGACTAGTCAATTGCCATCAAACATTAGCCGATATACTTGCCAAAATAAATAAATAAATAATAAAAAACCCACCACCACCAAATTAAAAAAAAAAGGGGGGGGGGGGGGAGAGATGGATTCTAGTTTCACTTCCACAGTTCAAAACATAAAATGTTCTTACCACCCACCCAGAACCAGTCATCTGCCTTATCTGTGGGACTGCAGTGGACTTAAAATCTCGCAAAGAGCTTTGAAGATGACAAGGGGAAGTGGGTTCTGGACTGCAGTCATCATTCTTTTTTAAAATTTCTTTTTACAATCCACAGATATTTTTTCATTATTTCACTAATGAAGACCCCATGGTCCATAGTGCCATTTTTCCTCAAGGTCTCTGGCAGACATTGAAAAAATATAATAAAAAACCTGAGTAGTCATTGTAAGGGCTTTATCAAGCAATTGCATCACATTATGGCTCCTAAACATTGGTGCAAGAAAGAGCAGATGAAGAAAGATTGGCTTTTGAAAACAGCTTAACTGCACATATTTGAACATTTCATAAATGAAATGCTAGTCTTTTCCAGGCAACCATATACTTAAATTAATACATTTAACCTGACTGAAGAGATATACAAACTAAACATCATTAAAATGTAAATAAAACTCCCTTTTCCATCAAATTCCTTATCATTACACAAACTACCTAGGCTGTTTCACTAGAATTTTAGAAAAGGCAACTAGCAAGTAATCCAAAGTTCAGGGTTTCCAGAACACAGGTTTCTAAAGGAATTTATTTATGAACACACCAGATTAGAATGGGCAAAGCAGAACAACTTTTGCAAAGACAGTGGAAAGGTTCTGTAAAACAGCAAAACAAATTTATGCTTAGATGATGGTTATGCATACCCCTAGCAATGCAATTTATAAAGAGTCTAAAACAGGTCAGTATGTCTGAATAAGAAAATGCAGAGAGTTTAGAAAAAATGTAAGTGAATGACATAAAACATCAAGACAGACAGGGGGAGTAGAAAGGTTATGGAATGAAGTTAAAAGTGCAAGGGAAAAAAAAGATCCAAAAAGGTGGAAAATGAAAAGAAGATTGCAGGAGAGGATAAGAGAGGTAATATGATTTTCTTCAGGTACATAAAGAACAAGAGGTCAGAAAGGAGACAGAAGGTCCTCTAGCTGCAGAGAAAAAAAAAAAAATATTGACATAAAAATATAATGAATTCAAAGAAAGAAAGAAAGAAAGAAAGAGAAAGAAAGAGGAAATGTGATTTTTGATGGGAAGGGGAAACAATGTAGATTAATAATGAACATTCTCATTTTAGAATGTGCTCAGTTTCAAAATACACACTGTTTCTGTATGCTTAACAAAGGATCTAGAACCTCACAACTTGTGCACTTATTCCAGGAAACTAAACAAGAAATAAAAACCCAGCAATAGATGAAACTGAACACAAACACACACACACACAACACATATATCTCCCCCTTCACAGACACAAGATTAATAGTTTCTGCTTAAAGTATGGTTAGCTAGAACAATACCAATGCACCAAAATAGGCTCAAGAGAAGTTTCTGAGAAGAAAAAGATTTCCTAAGCAAGTTGTTTGTCTTGTTCCAACCAAAAAAGAATACTCCCATTTTTCCTCTAGACTGCACCTTTGCAAACACGAGTGTAAACAGGTATGTCTGAATACACAGCAGAGAAAATGGGCAAATGCTACAGCATTGGGGTACACAAAGTGTGTGTGTTGCAGGGGGAAGGGAGGTACAGATCTAAGCTGCAGGAGCTCACCTAGTCCTTCTCTCCACTCCACACAGAGTTGAGGGGCCCTGGCCAGAGATATAGCATGTCAGCAGTCCCTGCAAAAGTGCTGCCACATCCATCGCTGCATAAGGCTGCAAACAATAATCTGTGTTTGCAAACCAATGCACACTCCTTCCCTTTGCTGTAGGAAAACGTAAGGTTTGGAGAAATGGCAGTGATGCCTTTCCAGGTATTTATGCCAAGTACTTCTAGGCTCACCTAGAACAGTGAGCCTTCTGCAAGAACTTCTGACAGTTGCTATAGTACAAGTAGGCAAGGAAAAGAAACAAACAGATCATGCTAAAGAGTGAAGCAGTATCATGATGACTTTTAAATGCCTTAAAATGCAATTAATATAAACTGGCAAAAAATGGTTTCACAGACTATTAACATTACATGACAAAAATATTATTAGTCTCCTCTTGTGTAACTGAACACATCATTATTCTTTTCAGGAATGGTGTTCTATTTCCAAGCAGTAGTCATAAAAAAAAAAAAAAAAAAGCAAATAAACAAACCCAAACATGAAACCAAAATTTGTCTCATTTGTTACTGTTTCAGTAAACTCCAATCATTCTTTATTTCTTACTGCTGTGCATTTCCACCTCCTACTCTTCAATAAGAAAACACTAATTTTGCCTGATGTTTGGAATTTGAGTTATTTTTAGCATGGAGATCCAAGCCCACTACCTTCTCTTTGCAGTTATAGGGTATAAACAAACCTTTGCTGATTTTTCCCTTTAGACTTCATTCTGTTCCTCCTACAAATGGCATGACTGTGCTGTTGAACAGCAGGAATGACAAAGCCATGCAAGCAGTTAGATCTAAGAATAAAGCATATGCCCTCTAACAAAACCAACTGTTGACTTTTGTGTGCTTTCCACAATAAGTGATATGAGGATGCCAGTGATTTCTGAAATGAATCACAGTACCCTGCTGATATCTCATAACATTTAGATCTGCAGTATGTATTGAATAGACTATTTACAGTAAAAATGAACAAGATATGGTAAATTGGAGAGTTTATACAAAATAAATATCTTATTCCCCCAAGACAAAATGGCAGAATATACATAAAAACAAGATGAATTTTAACTAGACTTTCTGTCAGGTTTTCATTTCATCCAATAAAAAAATAATAATAAAATTGTGAAGAAAGGAGATATTCTCAGTAGCTTGACATCCCACTTACATCCCAGCTGTGTAAGCAACTATTTAAATCTTAGTTTTACAAAATATGATTCTATGTAAAATGGATATGCACAAATACTTGATGTATGCACACAGTTATGATGATCACCTTGTTTTTCATCTTAGTGAACAACAAATGCCAAAAGTTCCCAATTAAATCAGGAGTCTGCCCATACAGATCTCACTGAATGATGTAGTCTGCTGCTGGGTTTTCTCACTGCTGCATTTTCAAGTTAAATGAAAGTAAAATTTCCTAAAGCACAATCTTTCATTTTAGAATCTCAATATATATAATAAAGGTTAAAAAAAAATATGAATTATATTTAAAAAATAATAATGCAAGTTTTCCTCAAGTTTAGGGCATTCTCTTTACATGTCTTCTTTGTCTAAATCCATTTGATACAGAAGAATAGGATGCATCATTTTTTGACTAATTCATCACTTACTTTTTAGATTAAAAGTATTTTTTTAGGTTGACAGATTCACTTACTTCAGTCTCTTCTAATACAAGTGAAAGCAGTGCTAAGTCCTGAGCAATCATGTCAGAAGCAAAGACCAATACTAGTTCAGTACTGTGAGAATGAAGAACAAGTTCCATAAGATGTACAGTCCTCTGTAATATAATGCCATTTTAGGGGCTGAATACTTTTTTGGCAAATACAGAAGCCAACAGCAGATCTTTAATAAGGCAAAGAGACAAACAGGCAGAGACTCAAATCAAGCACCACAAATCCATGGAGCTCCACAAACTGCAGAACTTTCATTGCCACAAGCACACTAGTACAACCTAACCCACTGCCAACACTGGTGCAACTTCGCTGCTCTGAAACTTTGGGCTGTAGTGAAAGCTCTAGAAAGGAGCATGAACACAGGGCAACATTTTGCCCAAGGCAGACCTTCAACTTCCTTCATTCTTCAAGAAGTAGATGGGTTTCTGATATAAAAGCAGAGTTGATTTCTTCTTCCTACATGAAAATGCCTATACTGGAATAATAGCAGTGTAACTGAGCTTCAATTGTCAATTGATCAATTTCTAATGGTAATTTGGAAGCTAAGCTAACACAGGTTTTAGAAATTGCAGCCTGTGACTGCTAAGTGAACACAAGTGCAACTGCTGAGATGTAAATCTCTGCGAAGTTAAGATTATCATGCCTACCTCAGGATACAGAGCAGCCTGCAGTCCCTTCATGTGTAGCTATGAAAAAAGGAATTCAATGTTTTTCAAGATGCAGCCCCCTTTTTTCTTTTTTCTTTTTTTATTTTTAATTTTTATTTTTATTTATTTTTTTCCCTAAGATCCTGCCTAGAGAAATTCTTATTTCTAGCATTCACAGTGATGAATTTTCCTCTTCTGTACAGAGCTGATCAGCTTGCTTACTGAAGAATCCACGTAGGGACAGCTAAACTTCAAGCAGTGCTGCCTGGTAACAACCTAATGGCACTTTCTCAGCCAGTGTTCATTTCCCTTTCTGTAGTTTGACTATGAAATTAGTTCAAAACAGTCATCTCTGAGTTTACCCGCAACACGTGAACACTTTGCTGAATATACACATATAAGCATATTATAAACTTATATTTTTTCTTTATATTGACATCTTATGCACTCTTTATGTATACTTATATAATGTAAGCTACAGAGATCATTTTCACTTCCAGAATTTTTAGCTGTATGTCAGCGTATCTAACTAGAGCCTATTTATACAAATAAGTTTCTAGCTTATTAATAATCAAATTCAATAGCTATTTTTTTTTCCAAGTAAAATCTTTTCTCATTGCCAAATGATCAAGATTCTTCCCTGACAAGTTTGTACTCTGCCACGATTCCATGTTTTTTGGATATAACACATGTAGTTTGGGAGCACCATTATGTTTTCTCTGTGTATCATTTACGTTTTAATTAAGTCAAATACATTTGACTGAAATTTACATCCCCACAAGACCAAAACCCTTCCTCCCATGGAATGCTGAGTGCCTTCTCCTTTTCAGGAAATTACTGGGAGATGACGGAGGTCTGACCTTTCCCAGCAATAATTGGTTTCAGCTCAAGACAGAGCAGATCACTTAAATTTCATACAATTCTGCCAGTGCAGATAACCAAGATAAAAACATAGTTTAGACCTGTCTTGAAATTAGAAGCAAATCTGTGGTTTTCATTCTCAAAGGGAGAGAGAAACACACGTGTGCGCTATCTATCTCCATGCTGCATATTGCAGAGATTCAGTATCAGGGTATGTTAAATCATTCTGAAAAGGATGTGGCTGCAGTATACTCAACTTAAACACAAGACAAATTCATTTTTCTGTACAAGATAAATTACAGTTGTTTACTTCTAGGTTTTTATACCGCTTTCATTATATGCAAAAATACGTTCAAGTACTTGAACATCTTTGTCAGAAAATATTCCTAGGCACCTGACTGAGCCAGTTTTCCTCAAACCTCTGAAGCATTTCCATTTTTTTGTTCCTTATGAAGCACAGAAATAGAATCCAGTAGGACTGCAAGCATCTCTGTAAATGTTTGTCTCAGTCACAGAAATAGCAGTCTCATGTAACTTGAACTGATGCAGTTCACGCTAAAGATTTGGTTGCTGTTCATTGGTCTGAATCCTTCAGCCTGTTCTCAGTCTACTTGTTATCCAATGTATAGAAACAGTAATACATAGGGAATAGTCCTAATTTACTTTTCAGTACTTTTAACATAACTTTTCTGAGTATCTCAGTCTAACAGTTGCAAGGCATCCTTTCATAGAAGTGTGATATGTCATTATATATATAAAAAAAAAAAAAGCTGAAAACTGATTTCTCACCTCTGCTTGTGAAGTATTTTCTAAAGCAAATAAAGCTCTTCACTTAAAAAAATAATTAAAACTAACTCTTCATTAACAGTTCAAATTACCTATGTAAATTTGTTCACAGCTCTAATTTGCACACTGTCGCTGAATGATTTTATCAAACTTCATTTTGTGTTTGCAAAGGATCGCTTTCTGATCATTTCCCTTCCACACACCCTGCAGTTATAAAAAAGCCCACCAATGATGGTTACCATCCTTTAGCGTCTTGACATCTGACTGAAAGCCAACCATTGACTAGATGGCACATTACCACTGATGCTTAACAGGACTGGATTTTACTGTTACAAGGATCACATGGTGATGGGAAGTGATAGGAAATGAGTTTATACAGCTTCAGTCTTTGTCCTGTACTCGGGCATACCTAGGAAAGAAGGAATGCCTAACCAAAATATCATATATGAACTGTAAAAACATTAATGGATTCCTATCCCTATATCTTTTGGACATATCCAACCTTTGAATAAAGACCCAAACATAGTTCTTTAACTTAGTAATTTTTGTCATCTCAATCACGGTAATCTGCTTCTACTTGCATGCAAGCACTTTGCCTGTGAACATACAGTATCTGTGCAAATGTGAGGCTTGGAAAAACTCCACATTTTCAATTAACAAGTTACCCCATAACCTCTGTTCCTCAGCCAGTCTTCACTGGCTTCGTATTTGAACCTTTGTTTCCCAATTCACTAGTCTTTTCTTTCAATGCTTAACACAGCTAGACTTCCAAATTCATTGGAATCCTTCAGTTCTGTCGTCAGACATTAGCATGACTGAATTCCTTTGATATTGCCTAAAGATGCAGCTGAAAGTCAATAAAATTCCTGTTCTTTTGGAATCAGAAAAGACAGCAGAAATGAAGTGTGCCAGGAATTTCCCAGACTATTAGAAATTTTTGGACGTACCTCAGTGATTTGAACCAGAAAATACGTCCTCCCTAAATTTCTGTATTTGTTTTAAATAACTGCAATTTTTAATATTAGATAAACAATCTTACATTCCCTGAAATTTCCAACCAGTTTTATTCATTCAAGTCTTGATAGAAAACTAAGGACATTATTTTTGATAGCATATTTGTAAACGGAATGCTTTTTTCTTATATTAAGTAGGGGCTCTACGTGACCTGCTTATCTCAACAAACCAGAAACAATTCAACAATATAACTATAGTCTGCCTAAGTCCTTTCTTCAGACCGTTATTTAGTAGTTGCACCAACAGGCAACCAACCCCAAAATAAAACTACTCAGTGTAAATCCATTCCTTTCTCTGATCCAGAGAATTCCTGTCAGGATGCTCTTCATGACACTTCTTTTGAGAGAGTTAAATAATAATAATAATAAATGAATCAAATAAGTCTGTATTGGGAAGGGGGCTAGAGGCTCATGTCATTAATGCATTAATGCATAATCTTCTCAACACACAACTACCATGCAACTCAGCTGTAGCAGATAGACTTTAGCAGGCCCCAACTCAGATTTTTCACTCTTTGAAATTTTTTTCTATCCTTTACTAAAAATAAAATAATTGAAACAAACAGTGGAAAGTGGCAATTAACTCAGACAATCAATGGTTTTCTGAGTGGAATTCAGTTGCCCTATAATTTAATCACTTTTCTCTTGTAATGAATTATCAGAGGAAAAAGTCCTACAAGCTTTTCAATATTCCTCCAGGATAAACAAGACAGCAAAAACTACTCTTGAACCTTCAATGGTAGAAAAAACAACATTTTTTGGAATAGATTAAATACCCTTAGATAATTTGTAGTGCTTTGTGGTACATGGATGTGTAAAAGCTGCAAAGTTCTATGAAATACTGTGATCACCAAAGCTCAATTTTGTGCCCTATTAACATCTGCTTTAATTCTCATCCCTTGAGTGTATATGCACTAAGAATAGGAAATAAATCAGTGCTGATACACAGCAGCCTTCTGTGTAGCTGGAATGATTCAAACAAATTTAATTTTTTCATCCTTGCCCCATCACTGATTACATATTTGATAGTAAGATGGCTTGCAAAGAGCTTGCACTTTTTCATGGAGATCTATTCTTTTCTTCTTTGCCTTTTGCTTTGAAATAAGTCTTTCAGGAAATCAATACTTTGTGGGCAGGGGAAGCAAGTTAAATTTTTTTTCAAAAAACTTGACAAAAATCTGAGTCTTTTTGGTAATTTATCTTTCAATGTATCAAGGAAATCAAGGAGAAAATCCCACTGCCTTCCTGACACCATGAAACATCTTTATTGGAAAACAATAGGCTGGATTCAAAGACAGACTAAATCAAGTTGAGGGTTCTCCTTCTGCAGAACTTTTCAGCTACATTTTGCACAACAGGATGCCAGTGAGCATGCTGAGCAGAGTGCTATATAACAGGTTAGGAAGCACTACAACCTATTAGGATATACATTTGCATTGCTCTGGGTAATCTGCTACACTGCACTATTTGTATATAATTTGCATTGCTTCAAAAAGGCTTCTCTAGGGAAATGTTTTTTGTCTTAATTTAAGTGTATGCTTTGCCAGATCAGATAGGAGGGCCATTTGTGGTTTGATGCATTAGGCTGAAAAGACTACTATGATTTTCCAGTAAAAAAAAATCCAAGGTTTATACTCAATACATTAAGGTAGAAAGCCACTATGATAAAATAGGAAACAGCTGGAAAATGAAGATGAGGAACAGTATTATAAAGAGAAACTGCAACATTTCTCTTTTAAGAAAGACAGCAGTGGCTACCATAAATCCTATGCAAGTGGTTAACATACATTTCACTGTAAACCCAGATGAGAAATAGATGTTTAAGTGTTGAAAATCAACATATGGTACATTTTAGCAATGCTTTTTGGGCAAGCATGACTAGTCATCAAACTAGTAAACTCTTCCAGAGGAGGAGAGAAACAGCACTGAAAGCAAAAGTAGTAATTACTACACAGCAGAAGACAAAACTAAGAGGTTGGGGACAGCAATCAGAAATGTCGGCAGACCCCAAGCCCCTCATAGGCTGGAGCAGTACACACTCCCTTCTGCATGATGATACAGAGATCAGATCTGCTATGCTGGGGCAGAAGTGGCAATGAACAAATCTACTGAGCATTTTGAATCCAGCTTCTCGTCTATATTGAAGTGCCAAGACACAATTTAACTGAGTGCACATTTCCAGAGTGAGATAAAAAACATGAATTGACAGATCCTCTATTTATACTACGCAATTCAAGACATCATGATGCAGTTATTTTACAGATTTCCAAGATCACTTGCTGTATTTCAGTGGGGAGAAACATTGCTTTTATTGACAAGGAAAGGAATCCTTTATAAAATCTTTGCTGAAGACACGTTTGACAATGTATCTGCTGACATTAACAGGATCTTCTGCAGCTCAATTAAAAATATCCATTACTACAAAATAGAGATGAATAGTATATTCCATTGACAACTTGACAACCAAAAGTAGAAAGTATAACCATATAGTACCTTAGAGGCAACTTCCCAAAATACCTTCTTTTGTCCAAACATAATTTTGTATTCACAAATCATATGCGTACGTGAATTTCAGACAGTAGTTCTACTGAAGATAAGTGACAGAAATACATGCAGAAAGCAGAGCAGAGCTTTGATTGCATGTAAAAAGACACACATTTACAATTTCCAAAGGATAAACGGTTCTTCTGGAATTTTTTTAGCACAGTGTCTCACAGTTTAGCCTTCAGTAACTGCAGTTTTTTTCAACAGCTAATACGCATTCAAAAGTATGTATTACCAACAGAGAGGCAAAGATCTTATTGCTATGAGTACTCACCTCATAATTGGCAATTGCTTCTCTGTCAAGGGCTCGGGTCACAGAGACATCCCCACTGATCTCGTTGATTCTAAAAATTCCTTTTGGGTCTTGATCTACTCCCTTACCAGAGAGTCGAAACTTTGCTCCCTCAGTCCCTTCACTCCTGATGACCTGCATGACAGAAAACAAGAAGTTACAGGCCACATTATAAAAATAAAATAAAATAAAATAAAATAAAATAAAATAATAAAATAAAATAAAATAAAATAAAAATATCATTCTAAACCCACGTAAGCAATTTCAATCTTTATCCTAATGTTGAGGCATATTCCCAGCCAACAATATGAAAATATAAAATATGGTTTCAGTCATTCAGAAAACACTCTGCAATTCTTGTGTTAAACCATGGAAAAGCTAGTTAGGTCCTTAGGCAGTTGCTATCTTATCTTCATTGTCTTCTATTTCACTACTTAAAATTTCTATTATTCCATTGCTACTGTATTCACTCCATGTCTAGCATTTGACATTTTATTTAATTCTTTTTCTTTTTTTCCCATTTAAATTGATAAACTAGCTGCGAACAAATCCTACAAGAAAAAAAAAAAAAAAAAAAAAAAAAGACACATTCCACCAAATGGCATAAAGCATACTTATTTCACAACTCTTATCATATCAGATAGCCATCACACATTATTTTCCAATTAGTCATCCCTTTTTATTAGCAATCTCAGTTATTTCAAAATAGATGACTTTGGGGATTTTTTCCCCCCTTTCTCATTCTCTTCTCTACTCTTCCTTTCCCAGGATTTTAAACCAAGGAAAAATCTCCTCACAGAAATATCTGGGTATCCTGCCCAGAACTCTGCTTAGTCACACAGTTGGAATTCCTCCACTTTCCAAATTCATGAATACTTATATACATATGTGTGTAGTGAAAACTCCTGGTTACTATCACTATCTTGTTTCCCATATGAAAAAATCCCTAAAAATCCAATTTCAAGGCTGTCTTACATTACTGACAGTAGCATATGTAAACTTGCATAGCTACACAATGTTTCTTATAAACTACATGCTTTGCAAATTTGTACTTGCACACCAGAATCTAGAAGGATTATAAATTAATCTGCCCTTTAAGGCTGACAATCTTGCCAAGCCATTCTTTCCCACTGCTGTTTCATGTTCTTTTGTTTCTAGAAATTTTATATTGTTAATGTTTCCGCAGAAACATTAAGTCAAGTATTTATATGCTAGTCTAAATCACAGCTCAGGAATCGGAAGGAACAAGGGGCATTAGAAATCTGGACCTGTGCCAATTTTGCAATAATCGATATGCGGGGTGTTTAATAATGTCCCTGAGGAAATACACGCTTGTTGCCCTATTGCTGTGGGTTCAGCAACACCGGTTGGCAGATTACTGAGCAGGGAGATTTTGACTAAACTCCATAATCATTATTCCTTTATTTTAATTGAGGAAAAAAATAGCCACAAGTTATGAAATAGAAAATCAGCATTTTCAGAGATAAAGTTTCCACTTTCAAACCCTTTGGGAAATAGAGAAATTTCAAAGTAAAAAATTGTTTCACCTTTTTATCCCCTTCCTCCTCCTAGTCAGAAATGCTAATCGACTAAATTTTCTTCTTGTGTATATTTGAGCATGTCATGACAAAACACAGAGGCAGACAACACTGCAAGTGACAAAAGGGCAAACTAACTTTGTGCTTCAGGTTCTGTGATGAAACCAAAACTTAATGGCTGAAAGCTACCCAATATTCAATACATATTTTGACCAATCTGTGGTTTTGTTCGTTTGTTATATCAGGTTTAAAAGTATGGTTTTCTATTTCCTTATTATGGTTATGATTTTGCAGTGTCATGACCATTGCTGACTTTTGTAGGAAAAGCTGAATTACTTGTCCTTTGTCCTGATTTCTGAGACTTCTTATAATAAGCGCTCCTTTACATATAATATAAGAAGAGTGGTTTGAAAGGCACCATTTCAGCCACAGACCAGCACAAAAATCTAATTCAGAGATGTTTACACAAGAGTCCTATCCCACCACAGCGGTATAACATTTCCTAACTGTTCATCACAAATTTGAGACATAGGATAGGCCAAAACCCCAACTGCAAGAAGCCACAGAAAGAAAGCACAACAAGTCATGGACATTACTGATATTCTGCAAGGGAATTTATAAGACAAATTCCAGATAATTATGTACAGATCCTTCTTCACACTAGATAGAAAGGCAGAAGAGTAATAATAATAGCAGTAAGAAGTATCCCTACAAGCCTGACTGGAGCGAAAACTTACTCTTTGCTCCAAATCTGACAAAGACCTTAATCTTGAATTTGCTAGCAATACATCCTAATGTGGTACCTGAAAGATTTGTTTTCCCTGGAGCTACATTGCATCCCATATCTCATCCCAACCTTAACTGCAACCATTCCTCAGCATACAGTGTACAGGGTCAGTGAAGTTACCAGACAGCAGAGGTTTTTTTGTTTGTTTTTTTGTTTGTTTGTTTGTCTAAATGACAGGATGTGTCTGCTGAACCTTTTTAAAGCTTCAGGAAGCAGGCACAGTCCTGGTTCAAGCATGTGCAGAGGCTTCTCTCCTATCTATTTAGTCAGTTAGGCATCTAGTTATTGCACAGCAACTCATGCTTGATGGAGTATTAAGAAACCCAGGTTAGAGATGCTCCATATACCACTGCATCACTTGCTCTAATGCAACGGTGGTAATATAAAAAGTAATTTTCAGTATGATATTTTTAAAATGTTTAATTAGCCACAAGAGGGAGCTACATACTCCCATGAATGTAAAGAAGAACATTAACATCTCCTAATTAAGAAGCTTATATAATGGCTGCATAGTTCAAAGAAAGTGCATTTCCCAGTTCACACTAAGCTCAGTACAATGAAAAGTTTAATACAAATCAGGCTTAATTTGCCATATGGTTTGGTGCTTCAGCAAGAGCAAGGAAGAAAGAACAGGAGGATTGTCTGACATCTCCTCTGGCAAGACTGCTATTCTGAATGCCATCTAAAACACAGCACCGTTGGTATGAAAATTTCCTAGGTTACAACGTATTACACAACAATGCTCTCCCAATTTACAGGCAAGGCCAAATTATTTGTAATTTGGAATGTTTGCTTTGGGACGTTGTTTCTACATTTCTAAAAAAGCTCAGTTTCCACAGTTGCTACCACCTACAGACAGAAATGCATATCTCCAGATTTTTTTTTCACAGCTTTAGGACCTTCAGTGCAGGTTCTAATATTGAAAACATCTGCACTGTATGACAGTAGGTATGCGTTGCGTATAAAACCTCTTAATTCAAGGGTGACGAGAATGCCTCTCACTCTTAATGCCTCACCATAAGAAGTGTTCACAGTCAGGCTGGGTGGGGCTTTGAGCAACCTGGGTTAGTGCCTGTGGCAGGGCGCTGGACTAGCTGATCTTCAAAGGTCCCTTCCAAACCAATCCAACGTGGGCAGATGTGGTAGACAGAATAATTGCTTACCAAACATCCCACAATAATACAGACTTGTGAAGGCTACTTCCTCCCCCAGGGCCCAAAGAACAGCACAGATGCACTTAGATATGTCTCATTTCCCCACCTCAACAAGGGTTAACAGCATTTTCCCATGTGAAGGGTGCATTGGAGAATAAACATACTGAAAACTGACATGATCCACACTAGCCTTGTCAGAACCCCTTCTATAGCACTGAAGACAGAACAGCATTCTTTTTGAAAAATCAAAACAAAATAAAAAAAGGCAGAGATGAGTATAGGGCTCAACTAAGAGACACTTTCAAGAAATCAGAGCGTTACTTAGCTGGCGGGATCTGCTTTTTGCTGAACCATAGCCAAAACATATTTACCAAGTGTTGTTTTCCACCTGACATTATGTATCCCTTCCAGCTAAACTCATTTCAGCATTCTGATCCCCCTATTGTTACAGGTACACCACAACAGTAAACCGGTGTTCTCAAGAGAAGAAGAGAAATAGAAGTACAAAAACCACACTACCCCCAGAGAGACTTTACAGTTCTGCAGCCGTAGTAATTGCGTCCTTAACAGCACCATCTGAGTTCACCAGCCTCAGTAGGTGTTTGCTGCAATCAGTTCTGTAATTTCTTAGTTCTTGGCACTGTCTGAATTAGAAGTACAATATATTAGTTTCAATTTTAATTCGAAAATGATTGCCACCTTCAGAGAGGTACATTTGGTTCCAGTCCCAATACTTTTCACTTTGGAGTGTTAAACTGCCTCCAGCATGCTTTTTAGTTTTGTGGGTTTTTTTTGGTTGTTTTTCATGGTCATGTTTTTCTCACCTTCTCCTTCCTCTTCTAGGAAGCAAAATTATCCACGGAATATTTAGCACTGAACTATTTTTTTCTTTAATCACTGTACTCCAGAAGAGCAAAACCATGGTTTAAGGCCCATTGTTTAGACAACACATAAATATTCGAACAGACACTTCCTGTCCTGCCATATTGAAAACCACTCTTTACAGCTGGAGGCTCCTTCTGCTCTGTGCTCTGACTCAAATAATCTTTCAATCAAGACAAACGCAAAATATTCTTATCATTATGCAACCCCCCTAACCTACAGAACCTTCTTCTATATCTACTACTTCACTACTATAAGATAAACATACAAAAACTGTGGTTTTAAAGCAATTCAAATAAATTTGCTGGATTTAATCATTTATTAGTTTATTGGTTTTCAATACATGTGTCTTCATTAATTGAGGATCAGATCATCTAGTTTATCTTGGCAACCTAGTTCTGCTCTTTGTCAAAGGGAGACGTATTGGCCAAATCGGACCTTCCCTCTGACTAGGGCCTAAATGCAGAACTCATTCAATACCTGGGTGATGCTAAAGAACTTTCAGGTGGTTTATTGACATACCTAAAGGTAACAGAAATTAAATTCCTCCACATGACTCTGTCCATTGTTCATGATAATTAGGGATAAAACAAACACACTATAAATGACAGCATATATTTTATCTTACACTTTTCTCTTGTTCACAAAGCAAGCCTTGCTGTTAAGATCCACAATAACTGCCTTTCACAATCATCAAACATAAAAAATAGTTATTAGCTGAAATGCATCTGAACAAATACCTATTCAGTATGTTCTCTGAGAAACAAGCTAGGTTGGTGTAGACTAGCCTGAACAATATTTGCAAAACTCAAGTAAACAGCAGAATGAGCCATCAGCAATTAAAGATGCTCATGTAATACAGTAGCAGAGACAATATTACAGCCCTGAATTTCAAAATAGTTCCAGATCAGTTTTCAGTCACCAGTCTATGTGCGAGGCAAGATTTTCAAAGCTGTATAAATCTTCTAGACCATGCACTGTAACCCCGACGTTTAAACAGCACATCAGCCAATCACTCAAATTCTAATATTTGTGCTTGCACTAGAGCAGCACTTTTGAAACCACAAGCAGGGAATGAAAAAGGAAATGTGACCAGCCATGGGAATAGACAACACGGACTCAACCTCCAGTGATAACTGAAGTAGGAAAACAGTCAAGGTGAAGGTTTTGGTTTGTAAGCTGGAGAAAACAACAGCAAACAGTTCTTCTGTATCATCATCTACAAAATATTTGCTTGATGCTGTTGACAGTCCTAAGTAGAATATATATATATTAGAATATATACATATATATTTTCTAGAGAAAGCAAAATGTATATTTATATGAAAGATTTAACTCATAAAAGAAAGCCATAATTCACTTATTTTAACTTCAAAATCCTGTGTCAGGTTCCAAAGACTCAGTTTTAACTGGGAGAAACATATTACCAAAAAATGTTTGGATTTTTGCACTTAAAAGTACAAAGGTGACTATTGGGCAAAAGTACTACTACAAGGCTAGCAACTATTTCTTATTCACACTCTTTTGTATTAGACCTCTTAACACAGAGATTTCAGAGAAAAAAAAAGTTCTTCAAACAAGACAACGTATTATTGTAAAACGCATCTGTAAACTGAAGCCTTTTTAATAGCTATATAATTTTTTTGAAGTATTGAGCACTAGGTGTTCAAATACCTCAAACGTGGAAAATTTTACACCATCACAAATGCAATGTGGGAATGAAAAAAAAAAAACACAGAAGTTGAAACTGAAATTAATTGTGAAAATGAAAAATCATACAATTATATTCTTAAGATAACAGGGTTGTTTTTTTTTTTTTTTTAACATTTTAACTATGAGCTTTGTCATTGAAAACATTACAGGAAGTGTCACATTTAGGAACACCATTGTGAGAATTAAAGTATGTAGTTTTAACATATTTTTGATGCATGTTTGCAAGACTGATTTGGAGCTACAAATTGTACAAACATTCCTTGCCTGAAGCAATCTAAAAAAATGAATACTCTCATCAGGTAATATATTTAGACCTTCAGGTACATGAAGAAAATAGAACTTGTAGTGCTTGAAATGCAGATGGCACATCTGAATATTTTGTTGCACTTGGGCTGTGCTTCAAGAAGTTACTATACCAACTTTTATTTTGTTAAAGCAGTGAAAATGCAAGGTTTTAGTCCCTATAACACAAAAAATTCCGCTTCTGAAATTTGTGAAGGAAATTCCACAGATGAAAATTTCAACATCACGTTGTAATGTATAAAAATTATACAGTATATGAACAATTGGTGAAGTAATTTCATCACCAGTGCTCATTTTTAGCATTCTTTTTAGAATAGTCAACACAAATAGGACATTTTATCTTCAAGCAAAATATATCTTCTTAACGTAACGGATTTTAATTGTAATTATGCATAGATTTTTACAAAGTTCAGATCAATTTTGTAACAGGATGCACAAGCGCCCAAATGAAACACAATCAATTTATGTATGTGGTAGCCCTGTGTCCCAGTGGTTCCCTTTCATCTGAGGTTCACTGTTGTAGTTCTACACCAATGTAACAATTTACCCTGAAGAATAGCGATAGCACTGGGGCCTGCAGACTTCATCTACCAAATCTGAGGATTTGAACAATATGGACTACTACCAGTAAGCATTTGCTTTCAGACAGAAGTAAATTAAGTCTATGAACATATAATGATTTGTGTTATCTTTTGTAGCAGGTAATCCAACTTCTTTTGCTCTTAATTTATAAAGAGCAAGAAGATGCATTACAAATAATTTTCACTTCCCCTTTTTCCTAAGTAGTGGTTGATTTCAGATAAGTATCTGCAAACTCTAGAATCAGCACACAATTATTTCCTCCTACTGGCAGCACAGAATTTATGAATACAGGTTTTTGTAATCTCAAAGGAGAATTACCTGGAAGTATTGCTTGTCACAGAAGGCCTGGTTATTTCTGTGGCTGATTTGGCCTATCAGTAGGCATTTAATCAGCATATTTTAATTACTGCTTAGGTTACTAACTTGTAACACACCCTCTTAGCTGAAAGAATTTGAGGATCACCGTATTTTGAGTGACAACTAGCTAAAGAATCTACAAAGCTATAGTTGTTAGGAAAAGTCTGACTGACTACAATACATGAAGAAAATCTCAAAGAATGTCCTTTAAAAAATAATAAAATGATTATTTACATTTATTGAGGGGGTTTATTGCAAACCTATCATTGATCTAAAAAGGCAGAAATGCAGAGACAATGTTTAATGGTTTCTAATTGCAGAAATTCACGACAATGGACAAAATGCATAACATGTAACCAGCACATATGGAGCAGCAAAGTCTTCAAGGAATAGGAGAAAAGAGAATATAGTCAATTTACAGTAACTTTTTCCAGGCATTTCACAGTATTGTCTATTCCCAGTAAGATCAAAGTCTTCATTTTATTACTCAAGGCCACTTTTGCAGCATCCAGAAAATCATAAGGCTGTCTGATCTAACACTGGACTGGAAGAAACACAGCACCATTTTGGCTGTACCATGCCCTGGCTAAAATAAACTGCTGATAAAGTCTGGAGAAGTCTGCCCTGGGCTGAATGAGGAATCTTAAAAACAAAACAAAACAAAGCAAAAAACACTAGTCACTTTCTTTCCCTGCAGCTACAATTACTACCCACAGATTGAGCTACAAATGTTATCTTTAGATCCATGCACGCAGCAAAGAAAGAAATCAAGATCTGGATTAAGTGGGAACTTCCAGCCGGGTGGAATAATTGGAATTGCAAAATGAGACACTGAGGTTGCAGAGCCAACCTGAAGAATCGAATAGAAGTAATAAAGTGAGAAAAATGGAGTTGGTGAGAATGATTCACTTAAAAAACAGTCTTGAAAATTAAAATTCATTTTAAGTTGAAGAAATTTGTTGGAAGATTGTGTCTAATTTTATTTTGCTTTAACTAACAACCTGTGGAGTCTAGACTTCTAAGAATACTTTGCGGTTAAGATGAACATAGAGGAATAAGTAGTCTATCAAGAGCATTTAGTTTTTTTAAATTGAGGATATTAAAAAGCAATATTATGATGAAGAGCATTTTAAAAAATTTTGTTCCATTATATGAAGTCAATGTAATACTTCTGGATGCTTTAAGAACCTGCTTAGCACCCAATTCCCATTTGTAGCAAACAACCCACAGATCTAATTATAGATTTTTCTCAGCCACTAGTTCCCTAGGAAACAAATCCATGGCTCATGCCTTGTGCATGGAAGGTCATAGTATAAAGATAAATATTTTTCTGTGTATAGAAACTTATCTAGAGGTCACAGGTCTGCATCTCAGCAGACGATGGTGCTTCTGTCAAGGACAGACAGCAGCTACGTTTGACGGATATCTCAAGTATTTAAAACTTTAAACACTTTAATCTGATGAAGCACTTAATGCTTTTATTAGTTACAAAGCTCTATGGCTCTTTTTACTGTAAACAAAGGATTTAAATTTTCATTTTCTGAACTCATTCCCATTTTTATCAATGGGTCCACCTCACTTTTTATCTTAAATGTTCAACAGCCAGAAGTGAATGCAAAACAGGTGGTACGTAGCTACAACTGATTAGAACTGAAAGGCAGAAATTTAATTTCAAGCCATGAAAGGTAAATATGATTTGAATTTTCAGATATTGACTCAAAGTTAACAGATGTCATCACAAACTATTACAACATTTCTACCTACATGCATACAAAGCTGCTGTAGTTTTAAAAAAAGGCGTAAACATTGCTACTCAATTTTTGATCTGATTCTAATGCATTGCCAAAAAAAAAAAATACAGACAAAGCATAATTCCCAGATATGTGTGAATAAAAACTAAACCCAGATATGTGTGAATATAAAACTTGAACAGAGGTGAAGTAGAATGAATTTGAGGGTAGCAGAGGGTAGCTTTTTCAGATTTATCCTCCTCATTTATAACACAAAAATACTATTCAACTCCATCCTGAGCCATTTACAATGACAGCTTGGAAGTTAAACAGTCTTACTCACACTAGTATAATATTCAGCCTGACTTAAGGTCACATAAAGGCTTTAGGCTAAGTCAAAGTGTCTTCAATCTGTGGAAAATGAGAAGGAAGCCTGCACTGTCAGCACGTCTCAGGTAACATGCAGCAACCCATGCCAATCCAAACCCTACAGAGGTCTTGTTCCACTTGTGTCTGTGGACAGGCTGCCACCAAGGTCCAAGCTATCATCTAATGCCACAAGCCTGGACAGCTTTGCACCTTAGATCGCAGAATGGTTAGATAGATGGATGCCAAAATATTTGATTCTCAGAAACGTTTTTGGATCCTTACTTTGTTCTTTTAAATGTACATTCTTTCCCACACTTTTTTTTTTTTTTTTTTTTTATCTTCCCTCCGTTTTTGTTCCTTATTCACTTTTGCAGAGTGAAAAAGGCAATGTAGCAACTATGCTACATTGCCTTTGCTTCTTTAGCTGTAGTAGACTGAATTCTCATTAGCTAAAACTGGAAAAAAAAAATCCATGTGGCTGGTGAAATTGCTACCACAAATTTGCATTTCAATTTTATGACTGTTAGCCTTAAACTGGTCTTTCACTGCTGAGTGAGGGTTACCTACTTTATTGGGCAAAGCACCGCAGACATGACTACATAGCCAGGGAGCACTTACACTAATCTGGGCTCTCCACACATCACGTTCTTTCAAGAAACAGGCTGGCTGCTTCAGAAAGTGCAGGTTTTTCCAGCATCATAGCAGGTACCTCACTCACCAAGACCCAGGAAGTCCCATGTTAAGTTTGCTCCCCGTTTCTGGGCACTTAATTCCTTCATGTTCTCTACTATCTCTAAAGGACACCCTAACTTTCATGTGTTGGTATTTTCCAGATGGGGCTGAAAAGCATTTTAACAACACCATTATTTGATTGGCCTACTTTTAATAGTAAAAACATTACCTGAAAGTGGTTTTGCTAGGAGTTCCATAGGTGACTTTGCCTTCAGACTCATTTCAGAACTTGGTGTTCTGAAGTAATTATTTATTTATTTATTTTTGACTGTGACATTGTCACCAAAGTATGGTAAGACACTCCCTTCAGTCTCCTGTAATCTTTTCAATAAAGTTTGCTCTTCTCCTATTCCTTCCTTCCTCCTATATTCCATGATAAAGACTCAAAATCCACAATACATTTCAGAAATGTTTTAAACTCACAGTTAAAAAAGCTACCACTAACTTGAGTTCACTTTCTCATTTTAAAGAGGTCAGCTTTTAACTTTACTGATTGCTTGACTCTTGCTAGAATTAGAAACGTAATGCATTAAAACTATGGATTCCAATGTGTAAACAACTTGATGGAGTTGTAATTAGTGACAGGGTTACATTAGTCTGTTAAGAAGCTTTCAGATGACTATCCAATAATTGCAATACAGTCTTAAATATATATCACTCTTTGTGAAATCATGCTGCGGAATTATGGAATCAATCACGATGAAATTAGCTAAAAAGAACACAATTTCAAAACTAGTCACAGAATCACAGAATCACAGAATTTCTAGGTTGGAAGAGACCTCAAGATCATCGAGTCCAACCTCTAACCTAACACTAACAGTCCCCACTAAACCATATCCCTAAGCTCTACATCTAAACGTCTTTTGAAGACTTCCAGGGATGGTGACTCCACCACCTCCCTGGGCAGCCTGTTCCAATGCCTCACAACCCTTTCAGTAAAGAAGCTCTTCCTAACATCTAACCTAAAACTCCCCTGGCGCAACTTTAGCCCATTCCCCCTCGTCCTGTCACCAGGCACGTGGGAGAACAGGCCAACCCCCACCTCACTACAGCCTCCTTTAAGGTATCTGTAGAGAGCAATAAGGTCACCCCTGAGCCTCCTCTTCTCCAGGCTGAACAAGCCCAGCTCCTTCAGCCGCTCCTCGTAGGACTTGTTCTCCAGGCCCCTCACAAGCTTCGTCACCCTTCTTTGGACCCGCTCAAGCACCTCGATGTCCTTCTTGTAGCGAGGGGCCCAAAACTGAACACAGTACTCGAGGTGCGGCCTCACCAGAGCCGAGTACAGGGGGACGATCACCTCCCTAGCCCTGCTGGTCACACTGTTTCTGATACAAGCCAGGATGCCGTTGGCCTTCTTGGCCACCTGAGCACACTGCTGGCTCATATTCAGCCGACTGTCCACCATCACTCCCAGGTCCTTCTCTGCCTGGCAGCTCTCCAACCACTCATCTCCCAGCCTGTAGCTCTGCTTGGGGTTATTGCGCCCCAGGTGCAGGACCCGGCACTTGGCCTTGTTAAACTTCATGCAGTTAAATAGTCATTGTCAGGATGCAGAACTTCGGACTTTGTTACACTTCTAAAAGCTTGAAGATCTTTAGTCGTGGAACAATTAAGCTTCAGTAATACTTATGATGCATTGTTGTCTGCCATCTCAGTTATTATCTTCCAGATATATTATTACTGCCTTCAAGAAGTCAGCATTAAAAATTATCTAAATTTAATATTCATTCACTGTGCTACAAAGACATACATTTTCAGTGAATAGCAATACCTGTAACACCTTTCTGAAATAAGACCTCCATATGACAACTCAGAACACTGGACAAACAACAAAAAAACAAACATCCTACCACCACTACCCACCCACCCCACAAAAAAAGAAAGAAAAGCCATTCATTGGGAAAAGCTGCCTAATGGGAGGCCAGCAAAACATCTCTAGCCTGGGAATCAGGCTACTGCATCTCTCTGTTGCTACTGCAACCTGTCCTGTAATCACAGATCTTCACAAATGACTTTTCCAAATCTTTTAGGTCTTAAACAAGAATTGTAATAATATTTCATGAGTACAAGAAGAAATTATATCTCTGAAATCATGATGAAAAATAGGCACTATTTATAAGCTTGCACTCATATAGCTGAGTCCAATATTCCGTTCAAGTTCTTCAATGCTGAATTTTCTACTCCCTGGCTGAGAATTTTGAGCTATCATAGGAAATGAAACTTTATTATACACGACTCAGTTTATCAAAAATCTCTTCTTTAAGTAATTTTGTGAATGGTTAGAAAGCAAACAGTCAAAAGAGAAGCTGTTTTTGCTGCACTTATAGACATACAAGAAAACAGCAAGTCCTAAGCTGTGAAAAGTATATCAAAAATCAAAACACAAGCACCCATGAATGCTCTTTAAGGTTATTTTCCCACCTCTCTCTTTTCCTTTATCTGTTTTTTTATTACTGTAATCCATGATAAAGTTGGTTTCAGTTTTACATTATATGACACACCATAGCCATCCCTATGATGCATGATGCATCTTCATGAACTATTAAAGTTAAGAGAAAATCTCAACTAGTTTCTGACCATGCAGGTCCTCATTGCTTAGGCTGTGTTTGGAGATATAACACAGAAGTGACAGTAGCCAGTGCTAACATTAAATACTCAAAAGAAAGCTACTTTGAGAAGTCTGATTGCTTCTAAGGTGAAAGAAAGTTAGTTCACTGGAGATTTTTTCCATTCATTCCATAGGAGTTTCATTTCTACCTAACAGTTTTCAATACAGGTTGCTGAGCCTCAAGATGCAATGTGCTAAACATACAATAATGTAAGGTGGCCGGCTGTTTGTAGAGCACCATTCTGTAACATTTACATATGTTCTTTGTATGGTGCTTGACAGAAATGCATAATGTCTTTGGAACTGTACTTTTAACAGTTACTGCTAAACTTCCAAACCCCCACAGATGAAGGATATTACAAATTACCAGTAGTTATCATGGAATCAATATGGTTCCTTTTACTGGCACCCAACAAGAACTTTATCTTCATGTATACATTGTAAAAAGGTCTTCAAGTGTTCATAATTTTTATAAGAGCTCTTTCCAACAAAATCACAGACAATAAAATATTACTGATGTTCATTTGCATCAAGATGCTTCAGCATACCTGATTGGGCACACCAATACAAAGCTATTTAATTCAATTTTGCAACAACACCAATTATTCAAACTTCATTTCCACAGAAAATAATCACTCTAGGTTAGTGTAATAATTCATTCATCAAATTTTATAATTTCCTTCTTAGAAATACTAGAAGCTAAGCCATAAAATTTAATTATGTATAACATCTATATTTTCTGACTCAGCAAGCCAAAAGCTGTCTTCATTCCAACCAAGGATGTCTTTTAGTCTTTTCTCCTATTGACGCTTATATAAATATGTATGCATAAACACATGCATATGTGCGTACAAAAATTGGTAACTATTCATTATGTAAACATATAGTTCAATGTATGTGTATGCAAACATTAATGTTCTTTCAGTGGTTTCACTTCAGCCTACAATAGTTGGCAAGAGAAATTACAGTCACCTAAAGGCTTACAGGTACAAGTCAAATACATTCTCGTAATTTGCAGGTACTGATATGAATCATTACTTCAGTTCATTATACTAAAACAAACTACATATCAATACTTGCAGTACTGCTGGATGAAATGCCTTAAACAAAGAAGTAAAGCAGAAAGCAGCAGCAATGTCTGTTTTGGGTTACCATGGCTTTTGGTCTGTGGAAAAAGGCCCAAATTTGTAACAGGAAATGCAAATACTATTAATTAACCTTCTAACATATGGAGATCTATTACAATGACAATACTTACCAAGTTTTTCTTAATTATCCAAATTACAACTGACTTTTCCCTAATGGCAAACAAACATTAACCTGCATTCATCTAATGACTCATTTAGGAAGACAACTCCATATATATTTTTTTAATTTCCTACAGAAATCATTTTTTAAAAATCTAACTGCTTTCAAGGATATTGGAAAGAACTGCACAACTGCTTGCTTTTAGCTTTAACACATGACTGTAAGATTATAAAGATTTATTGATAGCTCTTTGAGAATAAATAACAACCCACAGCAAAAAACATGGTGTTAATTTTGTTGAGTGATTAATTACATTGTATTTGAAGTGTTAGGTGATCTCTTTGATTAAGACACCTTATGCAAGAATTCACCCAAATCAAGATCGTGTTGACCTCCACAAGCAAAAATCACCTCTAAGAGATAATATAGATTCTTCAAAAAATTTCCCTGTTTCCAAAGGAATTTGACAAACCAAGATCTCTCTGGTTTCCTCAGCCTCTATTTAAAAAACAAAACAAAACAAAAAACTCATACACAACAAAATGAAGCTATAATTCTCACGTCCAATTTGCAAAAGACTCCAACAACAAAAATTAAATGATTAAATGTACCAATTCACAATTTAGTAAAACCTTTAGTAATTGTTTATTTTTCTTTAAGAATATATATGTTAAGCTTTGGATGTTATAACCTATAATTATTAGAGACATTTTTAAACTGAGTTGCTCTGCCTATATATGAAACATTCCCAAAGTTTAAGATGACCTTTATAGGAAGCTCTAAATTGAAACCTGTAAAGTACTCTTCTTTCTTTTGAGAAAACAACTTTCTAAGCAGCCTAACAAGTGTTACTGTTATCATGTACACCACTGTAATAAATAAATAAATAGATTTAAGTCTTCCACCAGCTTCAAAAACATTTTTGATCACTTATCTCTGTTTTCAACTCATATATGATTGAGCTTTTCAATCTTCTGTGAAACTGAGTCCACCAATATATAGTTTGTGTCTTCTCATAACATATATGCTTACAAAAAAGACAATATTTCATGATATCATAGCCTGCAGACTAAAAATAAAATATCATAAACCATTAATGTAATAATTATCAGACTCACATCAATGGTTATTAACAAATATTAGCATTCAAGGAGAACCTATATACTACAAATTCTGCTCATGAGTTTGAATGAAAATTATTTTTGAGAGGAAAGAACTGGAAGGTAAATATACACGAAGTCCTATAATAAAAGGCTTGATTTTGCCCAGTGTTTGCCTGAAGCAAAGAATAAAAATAATCTAGGCAATAGAAATAGATTGAATTATTTTTTTAAGGCACCAGTACATTTGATAAATTTGCTAGTGAGTATCAGCCCATGAATTTATCAGTTATCAACAAATAAATCTAAATTATCACTATTATACAATTAAAACATCTTTTCTTTCTTTTTTTTTTTTTTTTTTTCCAAAAGGAAACAAACACATGCACACAAAAACATTCTTAGGCTTTTTAATCCACTTGTAACTAAATGCATAGAAGACTTTTTTCCCCACCTGTAATAGTATTATCTTTATTATCTTTTCTATGCGTGAAAAATGAGATGATTTCCAGTCACATACAATTACCTACCATAACACTGTTCAATGTCAAAAAAAAAGGAGAAAAAAAAATAGATAGATAGATAATGGTAAGATTTTGTGAAAGTTTGAGTAGTTAAATTATTAAACCGTTAGATATGGAAGTTTGGTGGATAATGGCTATGCATTCTACAACTTGCAGAATGTAAATGTAGTGATTAGTATGGAAAAAAAAATCAGTTTAACACTTTAGTTGAGATGGGAGAAAAAAGAAATAGACAAACTAATTCAGGAAGTCTTCACATTCAATAAAGTAGAGCTAGAAAAGTAAAGTAGGATGTTTTGTATAAAGTATTCTAAATGTTAGAAAGGAATTTGCACTCATGTAGTAATGAGGTCTTGCCTGTAGCAGGACTTAGGAGTCAAGGAGGTTCTGTTGCATCCACCAGAAGAAGCTAAAGCAATTTTAAACCTGTCTTAAAAAAAGCTGTCTAGTAGAGATGAATCTGTTATAGTGTGGCTCTGTGACTTTTAGAGGAACATCAAGATCCAACAGAAAAGCTGTAACAATCTGTGCTCTGGTAACACCTGGCACAACAGGGCCTTGGAGCAGCCTCTAGTGGCTCCAGTCTGTGTGCATGGCTTCCTGGCTCCCATCATCAGAAATGCAATGTTGGTGTTTGAATCTGGAAGGTGGTCTGCACTGAGTAAATGTTTTTTTGTTTTGTGTGTGTGTTGTTTTTTTGTTTGTTTGTTTGTTTGTTTTTGGTAGGTCCTTTAATTAACTAAAATCAACATTCTTTTGCACTATGTGCAACAAACGTAACCCATCTTAAAGTCACGGAACTAAAATAGAAATCAGAGATGTAGGTGTCCAGAACTATTTTAAACTGGCAAAATATAAATATCCCACCAGGACCTTCTCCACCTGTACTGTGGAGTGAGAGGATTCAGCTATGTTGTGCTCTAAGCAGCCACTACTACTCTGGGCCTTGGTATTTCCTTATTCAAGCAATAGCTGAAACTGCAGCCTTGGGATTACAGCCATAACAGGCCCCTGGCTCACAGCTGATACACAGAAAGGAGAATCCACATTTTAAAAGGAAACAGAAGTTAATTTCAAGTCTATTCCCACTTCATACTAACCGCCACTTTCTGATACTGATTTTATTAAGTGATAATCTATAATCACCTATGACTACATCTGGCTTCAGTTACATGGGTGTAGCTCCAAAATATGTCAAGGTTTCATAGACGTTTCTTCAACTGAACGTTAGCAAATAGCACAAGCCATAGTTTATCATTTCATATGGGATTAGATTATTTCCATATTTATATGATTTAGAACTAATGAAAGGGTTAACAGTTTCATATGTAATTAATTGTGGTCTCCCTCTATTTAAGTGTAGTTCCAGAACAACTAAAGCATCTAGTGATAGCACATACAAAGCATGTTATTCAAATAGTGCACCTGCTTTTATTCTTATTGTCTACTTGATACAGAAACAATCATATTGGACTCTCAGGCGAAACGAACTGAATTTATCTAGAATTTTAGTGAATCTTACAAAATAGAATCAAAATATTTGGAGAGCCTCTGGATAATTTGCTGGTGCATATAACAATGAAGGCACAAGAGCACATCACACTTCATAAGGAATTCAGAAATAAAGCATATGTGATTTTCTCTTCTAATTTAAGTGAAATGCAGGGCTGGCAAACAAGCTGTAGGGATAAATAATGAGGTAAAACAAACCTTTAGATTAATGAAGCAGGTTAGTTTCCCCAGGATCAGACTTTCTTGTTTAATTTTTACTGAAAATTAAGGCTGCAGGCATATGATCACTTTTCTCAAATAAATATATATATGTATAATGATATTAGTAACTATTTGTTTTTCACAAATTAGGCAGCAACACATCATGAAGTTAGAAAAAATAATTTAACAAGGTCTACTAATTTTATTAATAATGAAAATCACCTTAATACATATGTTTCTATGGGCACGGTTATTGTGTCTAGGATACAGGAAGATCTGAAAACAGCCCCAGGTTTATCAAATAATATAAAGAGCACAGAATGTTTTGAAACTGATATTTAGAAAGAACAGTCAATTCTTTTCAATTATAAATCATTCATTTTAACTTCAGCCAAAGAAATCAATAGGCAAGAAAACAGAACTCTTGTCAATTAGGACTACTTCACTAGATCTATCATTTTGGCATATCTTAGCAATTTTCAGTTGGCAACATAGTGTATCAGCCTTAAACCAAATTTGCAGACCAGTAGGACAATTTAAATGTGACATGATGTTCAGAAATTTAATCCTGTAAAACCCTCAATTTAAACAGTTAAGACGAGGGATAGATCCTCATTAGAACCACAGGTCTGAGGAGTGATCAGTCATTTGCTTGCACTATTGTCTTGTTACAGTTTTGATATTTTATTCCAAAACACAGGAACCATAAATGTTTTAAAGCTTGACCTTTAGCATACCTGTCTACCATATACTATTGAAAAAACTGCTAGCATACAATGGTATTTAGCTGATGTCAGACATCATATTCTGTATACTTAAATTGTTACCTATTACAGAAGTATATTTCTCTGAAACATATGTATGTATATATATATATATATATATATATATTACAGTCCTCTCACTCATAACACACAGCATCTGCTTGCCCCTCGCCTCTCTGAGTAATAGCACATTGTAGAGGAAGAAGTGGAACTGAAGCCTTAAATCATCCAACTGAAAAGCCAAGCTTCAAATGACCCTAAACTCCAGGGTCAACTCCTGCATGCATTATGGGTAACTCATTAGGACAATTTTACCTAAAGGCACTATATATGTCAGAGTGACATCATAGGTATAAATAGGAGTAGGAACCAAATTAAATTACAGTGGCCTTAAATAGGAAAGCACTTTTCTCCCAACTAAGTCATAGTAAACACTATGGACTTCCTTCTAAGTGATTCTAGAAACAACACAGCATTCAGCAGCATCTAGAACTTTTCAACAGGTTTTTGGTGGACTTCTCAAAGAGTTATACTAGATGCAAGTTGCAGTGGTTCTTACCAGCCATTGCATTTTTCTACCTATTTCAATAATCAGACATTATAATCTTTTCTTTTACGTTACAGTAGAGCTGGAGGTGCCCAAATGCTCACAAACATCAGAAAAAGTAACTGTTTAACTCCACTCTCTAACTGCAGATTATACACCTTCACGGTGAAGGAAATGAGGCACCTAAATTTCACTGACAACGTGTGCCTCAGTAACTTAAATCTCATTGCTTTCAGAAATAGCTTTTTATTTCTAACATTGCCTACATACTTTGGAAATGTGGAATGACTCTATAAATAATAAAGCAATATTTGAACACAAATAATGAGTCAGACATGCCTCACCTTTTCTCTCTGCTTTCTCAATACATTTGCGTGATAGAAATTGTTTTTAGAACAAAAGCTTAAACTTGAGATGGCTTGTGAGAATACAGAACAGCAAAGGAGGCACTTGTACAGCCACTCAAATCTTTTTGCAGACTGTTATCTGCAAAAAGAGCAGTAAAATAAAATGTAATTCAAAGACTGATCATGCATACTGCATTATTCAAGAACGGTCATGGGTCAGCTCATATAATCAGTAATAACGACCAATAACATGCTGTACCAACAGCAGAGCAAAAACAATCAGGTATAATAGCAACAATACCCTTTATTTTTGGCATCCAGAAGATCTTGTTATATTATATATTACAGTACCACAATCTTTGACAAAAATCAGGGATTTTTATTATTATTATTATTTGGTATTTTCATTCTATCCATGAACTGGTAAGTCTATGGAAGTTCCTTAGTTCTTCAGCAGGAAAAAAAATAACATATATATATTATTCTTGGTGTGTTTCCTCCACAGTATCTAGAATCCTAGAATACTATCATGTTTATCCTTAGTTATTTATTTTCCAGCATGTCCTGTTCTATTTCAGCTACTGATTTTTTACCCCTGATTGTCTGCATTGTCCTTCTCAGAAGCTTAAGTCTACTGAACCCTTCTTAAGGCTGCATGAGAAGAACACAAAATTAATCTATTTGTCCTCTGGTCACTATTAAGGATTGAGCTGACATTTTCAGAGAGCAATCCACAATGGTCACAGAATTGCTCCCAATTTTTTTATGAACTTAATCTGAAGTTATCAATAAAGACAATCGTTCAGTACTGTTAAATCCTTCTGCAGATCTTCCTTTTGTTTTGTTGTTGTTGTTTTTCCTGGTTTATTCTACACCCATTTATTTATTTTGACACTTCAGTCTAAATGCTCCTTCAGAGTCCTGTCCAATTCTTTCACAGAGAATATCTGCAGTGTGACACAGCCTTCCCTTGCAGGGAACACTAAAATGTTTTTGCTGGTAGTTTATTCAGCTTTAGGAATCATTTCACAAAACTATGCTTACTCTCCCATTTTAACAGGACTTTTACTTTTTAAGGGATGTTGGGATTTTGAGAAACTCTCCTACAGTCTTTCTGAATAACCAAAGGAAGGACATTTATTTATGTTAACTTCTGGTCAAAAATTTATAAAAAAAAACAAAATCTCCTGATATTAAATTCATGACTGAAACCATATACTACTACTTAATTATTTTCAATGAAATAATTTCTCCAGCCTTTCTACTCCTTACTTTCTTACTTTCAAAGTTACTGCAAAAGGGTTCACATGGTTCATGACATAAGCAGCAGGGAGCCCCTGCTTGAGAAAATGAAGGAAAAAAAATGGCAGCCTCAGTTCATTTTGCCTCTAGCCCTTGATTTAATAAGCTGAGAGGAAAATTTCAGTCTAATTCCAAAAATATAATTAACACTGACAGTCTAATAAGAATTTTAGAAAACTGTTCTTTTGGAAAGCATGTGAAGAACAAATTATTTCTGGCTCTTCTGCTGTAAGTAAATATTGCACTAAAATTCAGAAACATAGTATTGTACACATCTTCATCTGATATAAATTACATACAGAAATTATGATTAGTGAATTTGCTTAATTGGTTCCCAAAATTAAAAGACTGCTTGGGATTGGAAAGTTTTCTACATAATGAAATATGGTCAAAGTCTACTTGCTTGTCAATGAAAAAATGAGCTGGAGGATGTATCAGCAGCTAACATGTTCAGAGCTCAGAGCAGGTGACTGTGAACTACACCTGTATCTTTTCATCTGCAAGTTTTCAAATCACCAAACTTTGTGGAATCTTACTTTAAAAAATAAAATTAAATTAAAAAAAAAAATAAACAACCCAACTCAGTCAATATTCTTCTACTTAAAAAGTGTATCCTTCATCAGTCATCCCCTGAAGGAAACAATATGCCCATTTTTTAAGATTTCTCATTAACAATTATTATTTTTTTTCCCAAAGCATTATTGACTGTATCATGATTAAGTGCTCTTTTTTCTTTTTTTTTTTTTTTTCTAAAGGAGATAACATTAAATAATAATTACTGTAAGGTCCTCATATATATATATATATATAAATTGCTAAAATTCAGTAATAGCAATATATGCTTTTTTTCAAAAAAATTAATAATCCACATATAATAGATTTTATTAATTCAAATTAATTTTCATGTTCCAGTGACCCTTAGCAAATTCACACTAGAAAGCCCAACAGCACAGTATTAATGGCGAAGTTGATTTATTATGTTTTCCTATTTACACAAGTTCAGCATGCTCTGTATCGCTCATTAATTTTTATTGGTGATAAAATTTACATAGATCTGTAAAGTTTTTCCCTTACATAGTCTGTGAACTCCTCATCGCACACATTGGTCTTTGAATGAGCCTGATGTAACCATTAATCCAACCCACAATAGCTCTTTAGTAACATTTAAGGGCTTATGCGTCAAGTAGAAAAGAATCTGTTTAAGAATGGCAAAACATCTGCTTTTATTATTCTGGTGTCCTAAAAAAAAAAAAAAACCACCATACTACTTAGGTGATCAAACTATCTTATCCCTTTTAAGCTTATTGCGTAGTTTCAAACTTGACAATAAATAAATAAATAAAAATCCAAAGTTCCTAAAAGTTCTATGAAAATTACAGCCACTTACATGACAAAAAGACATGCTAACAGCTGTGAAGACAAAGGAAGAGTTTTTGTTTTGCACATGCATATTCATTGGCCAGTCTGGCTAGGTGTAGCTCCAGGATGTGCTTTCTCTCACCCAGTTTGAAATGACAGAAAGTAGAAAATAACACCAGTGGTGCTGTGGGACGACTTACGGTCATTGTGCTTGAGGTATTATCATGGGTAAGAGGACCTGGGTTTATTGCAGGAAATTAATATTTGCAGGAAAACAGCCTTTACTGCTTCAACTGTTCATGAAAATACTTGTCATATATTGTACGTCAGGTCTGGACATGAATTTGTTAAATTAATATAGCCCCTGAATTCAACTTGTATCCACATAAAGCTATATCCACATTTCCTCTTCTTTTTGCAAATCTAATAAGTAAAAAATACATTAAGACACATGTTATTGGATTACAGGGATCACTACTACTTTCAATTTCTGGACATCATTGTTGTACAGATTTTTATTACCAAAATCCATTCTCATCTCCAGCAAGTTCAAATGAAAATGTAAGTTTAATAATTTATTCCATGTGTTGTAGAAATGAAAAGCAGAACTTCTGAAGCAGTGTGAAAATACTTATGATACAGAAAAGATAGACAAATTTAAACCTTGATTAAAAAAATATTTTCCAAAGGTACTTTAATAATATTTCCTATAAATATGATTAAAGCAAAACTTCAGTTTATTGCTTCCAACAAGCTTGCCTTCTCCCTACAGTCTCCCAAGATGGTTGCCCTGATCAAAAGTCCTTTCCACCTAGATGGGAGTTGCTAGTTGCACCATTCTTAAGGTCAGACATTGTTGTACAATGATACAGAAAAGCACTTGGTATGTGTTGAACAAATTGTCACTCTGTTGGAAGCGCTGACTGGTAAAGGCAAGCTTATAAAGCCTGAGCATCTCAGCTTAAACTGCAATTTACACTAGATGAAATTGTTAATGTGTTTGCAAAAATGTGCAATTGTTTTAAGAGATATTTCAATTCTTAGTTAACATTTGTATAAATAATCCATTTTATTCAGCTGTTCTTCAGAAATACGAGAAAGGAGGAGAATAGAATCTGGAGGAACAACAATGCTAATGATACTTGTTGGCATAAGAGCAGATGAAAGTGATACACTTTCCTATAGAATTAATGTGTTCAGAGCAGCATTTTATAGATGAAAACTGGGAGAAAGAGCACATACAAAACAAATAGCATTGACCAAGAAGAAAGTACATCAGAGCCTGACTGTGTGTGTGTGTGTGCGCCTGTATTCATTTGTTGCTATGCATTTCTGAGTATGTATATGCATATAAATCTAAAATGGAGAGCTTGATTCCTGTATTTAAATTCTAAATATAGAATTTCCAGCAATTACATGACTTCATAAACAGTCTCAGAAAACTTAAAGAATATGATAGTAAAACAAAAATCAATGCTCTTTCTAATCTAATTAAAGAATATTGGAAAGCAGGTTAATCCATAAGTACAGTTGACTGAATTTTCATTTGCTTTTGTTTAAGCAATGTTTCGATGGCAGAAAGTAATTTTTCTCATTTTGACTGATTTTTAAGAAAGTAATGTGGTCAGACTAGAATATTCTTTTCAAAAGATGGGCAAAAGGAAATTGAAGATTTTAATTCAACAACAGATTGGTGATTACAATGAAGTAATTCATGCTTTTTATGTATTTGACCCTGAAAGAAAAATAGGTCAATAGAGCAGAGTAACATTTACTTCAAAATGACGTATTATTAACCATGATAAAAGACATCAGCTAGTCTTTAAATAAGGTAAAGAAAAAAAAAGTTTGCTCATTACACACTTAAAGCTACAAAGATACAGAAGTCATTTCATCCCTGTACGCTATAAATGACAGTTCATTTCTCAATTTCACAAATAGGGTTGCAAGCTAAGTGATAAAGCTGATTAAACAGAAAGGTTAAAAAAGAAAGTTCCGTTTAGAGGGCAGCTGGGAAAGAGTAAAAAAAAAGTCTTGGGAAGGAATAGGAAAAATGTTTATTGAACTGAAATATACCTACCATCATATATATCAGCATCACACTCTTTCACCTACCATATTGATCTGTTACTATACAGCAGTATAAATGTGAGAGAAAAACATGCAATTGAAAAATTGTCTATGTGTAATATATCCAAGAGCAAAACAAGAGGTTACAATTAGTCATCACTGAAGAGATCCAGCAGTTAGTCAGAGGGAAGAAAATGACTACTGTTGTGTGTGTGACAGTTGTTTACTCCACCTTACATGAGCCGTATGCAATGCATATTGTTTTTCCTTCTGGAAATACTTTACCAGTCATCTTTCCTAATGCCACTTTAACAACCCACATGTAGTAATATCAAATTTGTCAGCAGTCCAGTCTACAAAATGTCTTTTATAAAGTCTTTCCTTAATGTAAGTACTAAGGATGACAGTATGATAGTCTTAAGTTTGTAGGTTGCCAGGGATAAGTTTCTTCCTAAAATTTAATTCATGCAGATATTGCTCTGTATTCGACTATTGACTTACTAGTTGCATAATAAGAAACCAAAGAAATAACTTGGAATGAACAGGAAAATGATTGGATAGAGAAAGTACAGTACTCAGGCAACAAGCTGATCACATCCTAAGCTGTCTGGAAATTCATAGCTATCAAATATAATTCTGTGATTCTCTGAAATATCTTTACCGATTTACAGGAAGCTCCATGGCACTGCTCTCTCCACTAACTTCCATATTCTGCAGAACTCACCTCCTTGCTAGTAATATATATTAAAACAGCATACTGCTATGTAATGCTGGTTAAGTCTGTTTGTTTTACTCCTTAAAAGGAAACATTACTATAAGTGGATTTGAAGAGAGCAATTTTACAAATTAAAGGTACCAAGCAAACAGAAATCCTTACTCAGAAGATTAACTTACTAAGAAATAACTTACTCAGCATCCCCACATGGGGCTTTCTGGCTGCTCCCTGTCCAAGGTGTGCTCAGTAAGACCACGTACAGAATCACACCCTAAACACGAGCCTTAAAACACAAATCTGAGAATTTATTTGAGTCAAGAAAGTTAGAAAGGGGATGGATTTTTGAGTCTCAGGAAAGCTTATTTTGTTTTTGTAGAGTATAATTACCCATTTAAGGAAAAAAAAAAATATGGAAAGGCATGTAATATTGGGCATCATTAAAAATCATTGGGCAGAGATGAAATAGCTGTTGTATTTAAAAACAATCCAAACACATTTTTCTTAAAAGTGAATCTAAAATTCAGTTAATGTATGAATGAAAAATTAGTTGTCAGTGTTTTATTTTATCTCAGTTATTTTACATAGGTAATTTACGGGCAAGGACTGACTTTTTTCCCCTCTATCTTCATCTGCAACACAGTTTAAGATATCAACTTCAGAGATCAAAGTTAACACAAACAATATGACAGTTAAACTGTAGTATACTTCACTGAACAGCTTCAGAGAATAAATTCTGCTCTCTTTGGTGCTCTACTTAAGGTCATTAGCATGATTTATTACAGAGCAGGAAATTAGGTACTGGATATTTCAATATTGGGTAGAAAGTTTAATTCCATCATTGCCATAGAACTGCTATATCTCCAACAAACTTGTAACCACAGCAACTAGATTAGAAAGCATCCCTCAAATAGTTAAAAATTCTTTTATCCATATCAACAACACCAAACACTGCAAAATGATGGTAAATTCTTATTATTTTCCAGTTTTCCAATGCATCTGCTGCTCAAGTTTGACTCTTCTAAAATTTCTTAAGTAAACAAGAGCATTTTGAATAGAATTGATATTAAAATTCTGTTCGCTTAAAGTGAACAAGTGTATTCTGTTGGAATTGTTTTTTGACTATCAATATTTTTTTTTTAAGTGGGAAGTTTGAAGAGAGACCTTTCAGAAAACTAGATAAATTTGAAGTGCTGTTTTCACGTAATGATCTGTTGGGATATCAAATACATATCCTTTAAAGAAAATTAATTTACTGTAGCTTAATAATTCATGAACTTGCATCAAAAGCCCTTTAATTTAATGGACTGCTGTTTGTTCATTTATATTCATTGCTGAGGTAGGTTGATATTTTTCCACGAAGTACAGAAGTATGCTATCCCTTCAAGAAAGCCACAACCGTCTCCAATGGTCCATTTTGGTCCAGCTCAGCAGCTCAAATGTTACACATTTCCTCCAGTTCTAGTGTTCTTGAAAACCTCTTGGTATCTGTTTTTTCATGACCTTAAGCAGGCATATTATACAATTTTGACTGTATATTTATCACACTTTGTATTCTCCTACTCGGAATACTGGTGAAAATTAATTCTTCCATGGGGACCAGAAGCTTTTTTTCTTGTTCTTCAGCCAAAATCATGCATTTATTTGCTATTATGCCAGTATTTTCCTTTGCCTTAAAACACTACAATCACTCTAAATATAAATAAAACACTCACTGTACTAAGCTGAACAAACTTATCTCAGATGTATATATTTCTGCCCAATCTAATTGTACTAGTAACATAACTGGATATTTTTCCTCTAATTTTAATATTTTTTCCTAGCTGGAAGTTTATTTATTAAGACTGACTTTATTACCTAAGAGCTATTCACTGATATCAGATTTTTTTCCCCTTTTCTGCACAACTTTCTTCCACGCTGTTTGCTGCTAGTTTATGGATCCTCATCTGTGGATGTGTCTTTTCCTGTGCAGATTGATAGACACATTTCTTCTGTACACTTTAGAAGATTGTTCTCCTTATGTGCCATCAAACCTTGATGTAAGAAGCCAGAACAATTTGTACCTGAGTAATTCCACTCTCTGAAAGAGGCCCTCACCCTGCAATGCTTCCCTGGAGTCAATCATTCCAGCATCTCCCTGATGGCACCGCTTTTTCAGCTGTCACATCCTAAATATTCTTGCCTCCTGGAGAAGGCAAAATTCTTGCTGATAACCACCTCCCCTTTTCTGAGCATACTCTTTGGCTCAGTCTGATCATTTAGATCTGATGTGGCAATCATTTGAACACAGTAAAATGGACATAATTTGAACACAACAAAAGTCCAGTGGATTTTTCCTACAAAGCTCAGACCAACTTCTAGATCTATAGTAGGGAATGCATTCTCTTGTTTCTGCATCATTTTTTGTAACTGATAAAAATTCAGAAAAAGAACTGATACTTGGAGTTTACCAGCTGGGATGTTGGTAAGGAATCACACGGATTTCTCTTGGTGTTGGAAAGGCATTTAGGGGCATCTCTGTTCTGCACATTATTCTGTTCTCTGTCAGTGTACACCATTATCTTCCAGACCTGGACAACAATCCTAGTTATCTCCTTTCCCTCACTATCCCTGCCTCATCCCCCATTTTCTGCCTAATCTTCCTGTAAAACAAATCCACTTCTTAATTCAGCTCTTATTTCACTGGCTGATCTTGTTCCCTGTTGTCTTTTACATGTCCTTCTGTAATCTACGATACGTCTCTCTAGGTTTTCTTCAAAGATTTGTAGATCATGATAATCTCTCCCTTGTCACTTCTATCACCTTCTTTTCAAACTTTTGACTCAAGTTTGGCATTTTTTCCAGCTTCATCTTTAGTACTTAACACTTCTCTTCTGTGAAGCATATAATTTATCATATACAAAAAGCCTCAATCAGATATCCACTCAGAAATAATAAGCTTCCAGCAGCTTTTCCATCCAGTTATCTTCAGTTTCCTCTCCTCTTCAGGTTTTTCTATTGCTGCATTAACAGACAAGCTGTGTTTTCACTTGCCTTAAATTCACAAATTGGAGGAGGAAAAAAAGAAAAAAAAAAAAAGAAAAAAAAACACAACTCCTTATAGATATTAAGAGATTTCTCTTCTGTTTGATTGCCTGCATTACCTTTTTCTTGAGCTTATGACAGTTCTGCCATCTAATTGTCATTTGGCAGCTATCCGTCCATTATCACAGATGAAAAGCAGGGAGTATATATACACTCTCTGATATTAAGCATCTGAACAGTCCTGCTTCACCCCCTTTGTCTTCTAAAAGACAAAACAAACAGCCAAGCAACTAAGAAACAAATTTTCTTACTGGCAAAACCCAAAGTTTTGCATTTTCTTTGTTCAGAAATTGTTTGCTAGAGAATCTTCAGGGTTCTTCTCTGTTGTCTTCCAGCCTTCACTGACCATTAAAAGTCCAGCCAATTTTTGCCAGCCCACTCATGGCTTCCATATCTTTTGTTACAATAATCAAAATACTCATTATAAGGAAGGGCATTCCTTTAAATTAAAAACAGAATCACAAATTCATGATATATCAATCAATAAATCAATAGCAAATCATTCTGGGTTTATTAACATTCTCACTTTGCAGATGCCCTTCTCTCCAAAGATCTGTGTGAAGAGCTGGAACATGCCAACTGTCCTCACAATTACCTTCTGGCACTTTGAGCTCTTTGTTAGTGCAAAGATTAAACTTCAAAAAGGACCATCATGCAGTTCATCATCACAGTTAAAGTGTGTCTGGAGAGTGTCATCAAACAGATGCATAGAACCACCACTCTTAAGTTAATTGTAGAATACAATTAGTATTATTTAGTGCACTCACAAATAACCTATCACCATAATTACAGGATAATCCTGCACCCCACTGTTTTGTACTTCATTTGACTTGATGTGGACAAATAAAGCGGAAGAGTAACATATGGAGAGAGACTAAAAATTGAATATCATATTCCTCTGCTTTATCAGCAAGAGCTAAACCAAACACATCAATAACAGTCAACAGTTGTAGCCTGGGCCATCTGGACACAGAAACCCATGTTACCAAGACTGTATTAAAATATTTTAATCTCCCTGTTCTCCCTCAAGAATGAAGGATAATATGAAGTTCAGATTTTGCTAAAACCTGAGATTTCTTTACCTATGAGCACAGCACATCTATGATAGATTTAACCTAATAGATACCCTAACCAACCTTACGCCTAAGTGGATATGATAGAAAGCCAGTAACAGCAAAGAAAACAGCCTCTACACTTGAATTTCCTTGTTATGCCAAGTACTTATTTGAACTTTTTAAATTAAAACAATCCAATTTTCCACTTGTCCAGTGCAATATCTCCTTCCTGAGTTATTTCACTAAATCCTAATGAATAAGGTCCTCTGAAATCACCATGATTTTCTTTTTTATGCTATTGTTTCCTAATTATGAAATATATACTTTTTCTCCCCCTGCTCTTCTATTTTTGCACATCTGCCCTGCACCCAGCCAAGTGCTAATAAGCAGCTCAACTGCTGGCAGCTGCTGCAATCACTTCCAAACAACCTTATGCATTTTCAGGCAACACAATTTTAGCATGAGTTAGGAAATAGAAGGCAGCCAGGACAGAGGAATAAATTAGATTTGTAATTTTCCGAAATAAATGGAAGAAAGAGAAAATAACAGTCAGGGTGCAACTGGAAACCTTACTTTTATGTGGACATCCAAACTGCACCACAAGAATCAAACAGAACTACTCATATCTGAAATTATCACTATCCTGACTAAATAAAGTGTGGGAAAGCTTTTATTTTCTGATGAGCAGAAAGTATAACAAAGATAAGAACAAAACAAACATCGTAATTGTTTTTCACACAACAAAGTATATAGTTATTCCCTCCACCCCACCACATTATTGCATTAGAATTCTTAGTTCCTAAATGTGTTTATTGCTATGTTTTATCACCCGAAGAATTTCATATTTCCAGAAGATACATTCCTTCAAATGTTTAAGTCAGAAATAAGCCTGACATGTTAAATATGTTCATGCCATTCCAATTAGAAATTACAGTGGCATGTTGCACTTCAATCTCACAACAGGTGGAGCAATATGAAGATCCAATGTTACATCACTGGAAACGCCACACAGAGCTGCTCCAGACCCTGAAACAGTGCTGACATCTCCTGCACCCAGGGACCTTCTGACCCTCTAGCAGGTGATGAAGTCTCCAGGCATATTTGGATACCTGCCACTATGTTACCATAAGGAAAGAATGCAAAACATCTGTTATTTTGATAAATCCTTTTTTCTGTAGTCTCTCTCAGACACCAGACATGGCAAAAACCAATTTTCTGAAATAGAAATTATTCTGAAAATGACTGCATTGAGTTGGAACTAATTCATTTTTCCTCACTATAACGCTTGACCAACTGAGTCAGCTGTGTTCATCCTTACAGGAAGCAAGTTCAATATACATGTACGTTTTTATTATAGCCAAACTGTATATTCCTTCTCTAAATTTTACTCTTTAGTTTCCCTTTGAGATTTTGCCAATGGAGATGGAGACATAGCAATATGGGTTATGAAAATACAATACATATATACAGTACTTAGGTCTGTAAACTTATGGGTTGCTCTGTATCCTATAGCTCATGCAAACAGGGTGCCTGCCTATGTCTGAATAAAACATGAAATGCCCCACAGTGCACACTGAAACAAAATTTTGCTCAAGTTTGGAAGTGTTTATTTAAATGCTACAAACTTCCTTAGGTACGGTCCTTTTCATAAACCTCTATATTTCATATGTGTATATATATATATATATATATATATATATATATATATATATGAGGCTAAGCAGTATGGAAAGAACAGGGTTCTCATAGAAAAATTGTCACAGTTCAGCTTGAGTTGACCCTGGCTCCTGGCTGAGTCAACCATGGCTCACAGGAATTTGAGCATGAACCCCCATCACGGTGGAGCTCAGAACATCGTTCACTGCCTTGGACAGACGGGGTGAGCCCCTGAGATGTGAGAATTTTCCATTCCCTTCCCAGCAAGCCTACACAAATCCTCAGCCCTGACTGCTGGCAATTACATGACAAAAGTATGGTCCAGAATGTGCTTTTTTTTTCCCTTTCATTTTTTCAATTCTATCATAACATGCAAATTAGCCTAGTTAGAAGCTTGGGATCAGCATTCTTTGTTAGTTTTCTCTTCCTCCAAGCACTACAGAAACCATAGCTAAAAAATATGCCTGCAATGTCCCCTTCACAGTGCTTACAACAGAATAGAGACAGAAAATTCAAGAGAAATTCATACACATCAGTAGCTATAATTCATCAGCCCATGCAGTGCCTTGTTGAGGCTTCTAACGACAAGCCCCAAAATAATGTGGAAGAGGGAAGTAATTGTGATTCTTTTGCCTCACAGGAGTGTGCAGAATTCTTGTAAATTCATGAAGCTACATACAATTCACAATAAACACCTAAAGTTAAATGAGAAAGATGATCAACCTTTTCTGCAAGTTGTGGCTGAAATGAGTACATGAATTGGGTGTCTAAGGTTCTCTAGACTAGTACAGACTTCATCGTGCAGCTTATAAAAGCAATTATTTTAGGTCTTTATTTTCAGCATTGACTTCTACTGAATTTTTTATTTAAGGAACAATAGACTGTCTTTCCTACCATCAGTATGTCTGAGACTCTAAACCTTTTTATTTATGCTTTATTAAGCATTCAGTTGCAAATTACTGCAGTTGACCTAGAATGTTTTATTCCCTTATTTTAAATATCTCTGAAAGTTTTGTCTCACTCATCACTTATTCACTCTATGTTACTCCCTGCAACAGGCTATAGCCAAAATAGTCATCTAGATACCTAAACTGGAAATATACTGGGGAAAAAATAAAATAATTAAAAAAAAAATATATATATATATATATATGTAAAGACTTTTTATATTGATGACAGCTCAAAGTATTTCAAGGTGCTGATCATTTGCAGTTCCTATAATTTAAACATCAGTTGAGAATAGGTGTCTCAGGGCCTTTGAAAAACAGACTGCCAGATGCTTTTATACTTCTGTGTTTGTACCTCATCTACCGCATCTAATGTGTGATCCCTAACTAGCATTTCAAGAATGATAACAAATAAAGATGACAAGATGCTAGGAATACATTTAAGTACAAACAATATCAGATTCATCTCATTCTGTTTAAGGAACCTCTATTACCAGGACTATCATCCTAAACTACTAATAAAAATACTTAATGGAGGCAATTCTAGAGGCAAGTCAGACCACTTGAGATCTAAAACTTTAAAGTAATCATAGGCAGTAGGGGAAGAAGAAGAATGAAGGGGAAAAATAATCAATAAGAAAAACAAAAATGACTGCAGATCTGTGTATAAGTAACCTTCTAATTCTCTCACTCCTTTAAAACTGTGCAACAGAAATCTTAAAAATTAACTATTTATCACTAGTATATTAAACAACAATATTTATCAAGTTATTGATCATTAATTCTCAAACACTGAAACATGAAGGGAAAAGTTGAGAAATATCTTTAAATAAATTATTCAGAGTGAAAGGGGAGAAAAAATCTTCAGAGATTATTCTTTCTTTGTACTGAACGGAAAACAGTCTTTTCTAATTATTCAAGTAACTGATTAGGTACCAGCTAGGAAGACTACACATTCTAGAGTAAAATTTTGCCCTAAATCTGTGCATATAGCTCTAGTAATCCCACTGGTAGGAATTATGAACATACTCTACAGCTGTATAGGCCATTATGCCATTGTCACACCTACTAAAATCAGAGCAATGCATAGGATTCCTGTTTCAGAATTGCCAATGTAAAATATATTCATATAATTACAACTTATGTTGCCTAAGTAGCCATTTTAATAGTTATCTTCTTTTTCAATTTGAATGATTTTGTATTCTAGCTGTATATCTGAAGTTCTGGAAAAGGAGTTCACAGAATCACGGAATCGTCTAGGTTGGAAGAGACCTTCAAGAACACCTAGTCCAACCTCTGACCTAACGCTAACCAGTCCTCCACTAAACCATATCCCTAAGCTCTACATCTAAATGTCTTTTAAAGACCTCCAGGGATGGTGACTCAACCACTTCCCTGGGCAGATCATTCCAATGCCTAACAACCCTTTCGGTAAAGAGGTATTTCCTAATATCCAACCTAAACCTTCCGTGGAGCAACTTTAGCCCATTACCCCTCAACCTGTTGCCAGGCATGTGGGAGAACAGACCAATCCCCACCTCGCTACAGCCTCCTTTAAGGTACCTATAGAAAGCAATAAGGTCGCCCTGAGCCTCCTTTTCTCCAGGCTGAACAATCCCAGCTCCCTCAACCACTCCTCGTAAGACTTGTTCTCCAGGCCCCTCACCAGCTTCGTTCCCTTCTCTGGACTCTCTCATGCACCTCCACGTCCTTCTTGTAGTGAGGGGCCCAAAACTGAACACAGTACTCGAGGTGCAGCCTCACCAGAGCCAAGTACAGGGGGACAACCACTTCCCTAGACCTGCTGGCCACACTGCTTCTTATACAAGCCAGGATGCCGTTGGCCTTCTTGGCCACCTGAGCACACTGCTGGCTCATATTCAGCCGACTATCAACCAATGCTCCCAGATCCTTTGCCAGGCAGCTCTCCAACCACTCATCTCCCAGCCTTTAGCTTTGCTTGGGGTTGTTGTGCCCCAGGTGCAGGATCCAGCACTTGGCCTTGTAGAACTTCATACAGTTGGCCTCAGCCCATCGGTCCAGCCTATCCAGATCCTCCTGCAGAGCCTTCCTACCCTTGAGCAGATTGACACACGCACCTAACTTGGTGTCATCTGCAAACTTACTGAGGGTGCACTCGATCCCCTCATCCAGATCATCGATAAAAAGGACTGGCCCCAGTACTGAGCCCTGGGGGACACCACTAGTGACTGGCCTCCAGCTGGACTTGACTTCATTCACCACGATTCTTTGGGCCCCTCTATCCAGCCAGTTTTTAACCCAGTGAAGCGTACGCCAGTCCAAGCTGTGAGCAGCCAGTTTCTTGAGGAGAATGTTGTGGGGAATGGTGTCAAAGGCCTTACTGAAGTCAAGGTAGACCACATCCACAGCCTTTCCTTCATCCACCAAGCACATCACTTTATCATCAAAGGAGAACAGGTTCGTCAAGCAGGACCTGCCTTTCATAAACCCATGCTGACTGGGCCTGATTGCCCTGCAACTGCCACATGATGACACTCAAGATAATCTGCTCCATGAGCTTCCCTGGCACTGAGGTCAAACTGACAGGCCAATAGTTCCCCGGGTCTACCCTTCGGCCCTTCTTGTAGATGGGTGTCACATTTTCTAGCCACCAAACGTGTTGTTGGAACTCTCATTCATAAAACCTTCCTGCAGACACAAGAGAAACTTTCCTCTTTTTCAGACCTTTGCAAACAAACAAACAAACGAACAAAACAAAAAAAAAACAAACACAAAAAAAAAAAAATCAAACTGAAATGTCTGCAAAAACTTGCTTAGTCTTTGGATGCTAGAAATGAATTTAAGGACATGAACTTAGGACATTTTTCTATTTAATGACTTCTGAATTCCTACCAAGTGTTAAGAATAGACACAAGATAATCCACACTATGCAGTAGGATATTCTTCATGGCATTTCTGGCCTAGATTTCAGCCCCAGCCTCACACGTAGATACACAGTAACCTCTGTTGCAGATAGCAGTCTCGATAAATACTTTTTACTATAATGTATGCTATTAAGGTCTCCCATGAATACAAAGCCATGTTCACCTGTCTACACAATATCCATTCTGTTCAGCTTTAAGCTTCTTAATTTTGTCTGGGATATTACTACCAATTTGATAGGCATCACAACATTTTAAGAGAAGTACATTGATTACTTAACATAAAAAATTGATTCTATTATTTGATGACTTACCTTGCCAACAGATCTGGGGAATGGTGGTCTTTGATTTTCTGGAATTAATATCGGAGTTGCCAAAATAGCCCTTTTTTGTCTTGGAATTCCAAGGTTGCCTTCTATCTTAAAAATTTCCTAAAAAAGAAAAAGACCAAGTACAATGACTTTCAAAATAGCATTTGTTATTTCCAATCCCTATATCTTCAGGTAAAATGAACATGAACTGCCATGTTCTAAGTTTTATATTATGTGTTTTCCAGTGATTAGTGATAACATATCAAACTATTTAAAACTGTTGATTTATTCCACTTATGACAATAACAGTGGACAGGCCGTATTCATTTTGTATTCCTACTGAGTAGTTTTAAACTTAAGTGTGTCTACCTTCCTAACAAGAGGACTGCTTAACTCATAAATCTTAGACAAGCTTTGGCTTACCTCAAATACTTCCATACGTCCTTTAAAAAGCCACACTTTAAATGTTTTAGATAATTTTTCCATTATCACATTTCAAGTCACCTCTATAGTCAGCCATTTCTCAGTCCACACTTTAGGTCAAACAGAACTTACAGGTGATTTGCTGAGACTGTCCCCAGATAGTGATCTCTCAAAAAGGACCAAAAACTTGTAAGTTAAAAAGCAATGGGCACCAAAACTCAGTGCAACACAGAATATCATACAGTGTGTTTCTTTTACATAGTGAAAACTTCATGTTACTGTATCTGAAAGAACAGTAATAGAAGTGGTTTATGCACAAGCCTGTTCTTTTCCCATTGCATTTTCTGAGGTATTTAGTTCCAGCTGAGCTTCAGGCAATTCAGCATGTTATGAGCTACACCAAACTCTTCAGAGTGGCCTCTAGCCCTTGGAAAACTCTGTCCATCACACCTCTGCCTTCCCTCCCCATCATTTCTCAGTGCACAAACTGAAGCTTTCCAGAGGCCATTTTCTTCATTTTTGCTTCATCCTCCAGCCTCCACAAACCTCTTCTCCAAGCACACTCAGTAACTACCGAGGTCAAAGACAGCCTTTTCCCATGTCCCAGAGCTCTCACCTTGACTCAGACACCTTTCTTTAAAAAAAATAAAAATAAAAATAAAAATAAAAAAAAAAAGCACCAATTTATACTGTGTTGGGAATTAATTTTGAAACTGGAAAAGGTTTAGATCACTACAATTTGTTCAGGTTGTCATGACAATTTTGCAAAACAAATCATAGGGTGAAAGAAATGTCTAATTTCAATAAGGTAGTTACATCCTACCATACACTTTTCTCCCCTCTCTTAATACAATAATTTTTCAGTCACTTCTGGAATCCAAGTTGTTGTTTTAATAGCTGCTACTTTATAACCTAAGGACAGCTTCATCTCTATGCTATATTTTTATAAAACTGCAAAGATGAATGAGGTTTCTTGATAGCATGATCTGAACATCAGTCAAGAACTCCACAGGCTGCTCTGCTGCCACCTGCATAGATACCTTCCATCTAGTGAGTATATCACAGCCAGAACACTGATTTACATCTACTAGCTTTAGTGTGACTTTGCAAATTTGATGACAAGCAGCAGCTAGGGAAACAAGCCTACAACTGTCAGCTTTAGACACAGTAAAGTCAAAGAGCAGCGAGAACCATGCAGAGAATCCCTTCTCACGATTTTGCCACTTTTCATAACCTTTTGAGGCTCACCCTGATTTGGAGTTCCCATCTCTCCCAAAGGCTTTGCCACTTCTCTGTAATCTTTTGGTCTGAAGGTCACTTTGGTCCCTATTTTTGTCTTTCAAAAGAACTTTCCCCAATAAAAATTCATGAGAAAGTTCAAGGCAAAAACATTTGAAGTGTCAAATAAAAAGGAAAGAGCTGAATTCTGTCCAAAGGCAAATGCACAGAGCAGCTTTCAAAATCACTTACGCTATAAGCACAGCAGTTTGGCTGGCATGGATCTGTGACGCTGCTAAGGACAGGAGTTAAAATGACTACTGGTATATCTGAGAGGGAATATCAGTTCCTTAGATCAACTGCAGCAGTGCTAAAATGATCACACTTCTGACTTGTGCTAACTACTACATTGATGGTTTCTCTTTAGCTCACAAAAATGTACGGGTAACCTCCCAGATGCATTGTCATTGGAAATTAGTATGACACATATTTAGATCCTTGTATCACGTTTATTCCTATACTAGTTCATAATGTTTTCCCCATTTCTAAAGAGGGAAACAGAAGATTTAGCTTAATGCCAAGCAGATGGCAACTGATCACTTTATCCTCAACCAGTATATACGACAGAAACCAAGAAATTTGAAAGTGCATGTGCATTTAACACCTGATTCAACAGTCAAAACACTGAAAAGATTCCCATCCAAAGGAGGATATTTTGAATACATAAGCATTTTTACTGAATTCACTTACAATTTCTTAAAGAAGCAAATCACAAGGCATATGAAATCACTCCAAAAGGAGTTGGAAGCTTTGCTTCATGTCTTACAATATCAAGCTAGAATTACAGGAGCCTCCTTTTGGCCTTTGACTGAAGTGAAGCCCGCAAAATTTTCTGTGATCTTTGCTGGACCTAGCTCATCAGAGACTACAGCGTCTACCATATCTTTCTAGCATCAATGGCTCCAGACAAGTGCTTCTGTGCCTGGAGTCTGGAGTCATCAGTCTGGAGAGCCCACAAACATGGGGTTCAACCAGCACCTGAAGAGACAATGGCTGTGATGGCCGTCTGCTTCTCCTACTCCTGCTGCTTTGTGCGACAAACAGAAGCCTAAGAAAGGTGTGCTTCCAAAAACATCCATCCATAAGCAAAGGTTTAAAGAAAATATATATGTTATAATAAGTATAGGCCTTTCTAAGAAGAGTGCAGCAGAAATAAAAATTCCGTTTCTTTGATTGCAATTAAAAAAAAAAAAAAAAGTGGTAGGAGAAAAATCCTCCCAGGTTCTTTATTTTCACAGTTTAATTTCTCTGTCAGGCCTGTGATTGCTATGCTGCTATTTTCCTGATTACCATCCAACTATCATTTCATTGTCCAATTCAAAATTTCATAACTAGTTTTTACACTTATTTTTCATTTTATTAAATTCCCTTTCTAGACACGGAATCAGTACTTTTAACAGCAATAGTTCATAACTCAACAAGGCAACACTGTTCACTGATTCACTGGTAACAAATCCCAATTCCCTATTCAAGTTAAACAAGCAACAAAGCCACCTCATTTTGCTAACATTTAGCTTAGTGAAAGGTGTCAGTCTGCCCAACCTGTGATGCTACATAAGTTCAAATTTCTTCAGTTCCCTTGAGAATTCTCCAGTCTGTTGTTTGTTTATTGATGGTTTGGTGTTTGTTGTTTTTTTTTTTTCTTTCTCTCCCTTTCTTCTCGCAAGGGGTTTTTGGGGTCATTGCACTTCTTGAATATTTGAATGAATGGCCTAGTCACTATCCAGTAGCAGGCACCATTAGTCTTAGCAAAGAAAATTTCATTAGAACTTGTCATGGGAATAAGGTGGCTGAATACTTATCGATTCGTCACAAAAAGGGTTGGAAACATCACTGGAGTGGCAATTTGTAACCCACGATGGTGACCAGAAAAGTGGCCGAGTTTCTTGCCATTTTGTTGGTTTTATATACTAAGCTTGATGGTATTAAATGGGATCAATCCCAAGTACTACTCCAAAAATAAACAAAAGTAAATGGGTGCTCACTGCAAACAAAATTAATCTGAAATGGCAATTGGGATGTGGTATTCAGTGGTGTATCAGTCTTTCTACTAATAAGACTGCTTAAGATGACAGAAAATAAAACTGCATGCAGATCAACTTAAAAAATATTTTTATACAATTCTCAGCTGACATTTCAGACTTGTGCTGCAATTTTTACTTAACGTCTCATAAGTTCATTATAAGTGAATTCTACCAGATTGTTGTTATTATCAACAGTATTAACAGCAGAATTAATAGTTAATGATTTTTCAAATAAATACATCAAAAATATTTTCTCATATTTTTAACAATACAAAAAACTAAGAAATATGCTGAACTTTACTTGCAATTCAAAGAACAACTGCTTACCACCAGTAAATCATTAAATCAAATAAAACTGAGAATTGTTAAAGTCAATAGCATATACAGAAACATCTGCTCAAAAGTAGTCTGTCCTCAATGCTCATAAATGTCATGCTAAAAAAATCACACTTTATAATTTAAAAGAACAAATATGGCCAAAATCTAGCATGCTAAGGAGATTCAGTTACCTCAGAGCTTCCAGCATGGCCAGATATGACATCTGAGTAATGGAAATTGCTACGGTAACTTGATTTAAGTGGGGGGGGAGGTATTTCTACCACTCTGATTGCTACCTAATGGCAGATCCTTAGTCTAGCCAATATACCCTTAACTTCATAGGTGCTTCATAGTCTCAGATTACAGCTTTGCTACTGTAGATTCATCTAGCTGTGTTATATGTATTTTTATAGGATGGAGGTTACTTTATCTTCAGAGGAGTCAAGAATAATAAAATTATTATTTTATTTTTTTTGAAAACATTTGGTAATGTGTAAATCACAACTATTTTAATGCTAATTCGTTCTGATGTATTTTTGTAATGCATATGTGACAAATAATGTAAACTATCATGGAGACAAATCTGAACTTTTGCTTTCTGAAATGATACATTCTATTGAACCTCTGCAGCATCTTTTGTGGTGGAAAAGACCCATCTCTATTCAAGTATAAGTTTCATTTATCTTCACACCTGCCTTATTCTATGTCAGGGGAAAGGTTTTCTAGGATGATAATGGACTGAATGCCATTAACTTTCCTTTCTGTACACATTAACCATAGGAGTTACCTGTTCTGAGAAAAATACAGAACTGGCAATCAAGCATTTATTTATTTATTTCAAATTAACATTCCAGACTTTTCTTGTCGTCATTTAGTGGGTGTTATTTGCATTTTGAACCATATGTGAATCACCCCCTCTTTCAGAAAATCTCATACCAGTTCCACACTGCTCATTAAATATAATGAGATACCCCTTATACACAAGCAACCAAACAAGCTCTGACTGACTGCATCTGTCAAAAACATTGCAAATATGGGCTTACAGAAAAAGACAACGGCTGACCTTATGCCTCTGTCTTCACCAAGGTACATTAACAACACATCACTTATCACCATTAAAAATACCTTTCTCCCCACCTCTACTGTGCTTACACCAGTTGCAAAGCAAACAAAGAAGACTGATTTTATAGCATGCCAAAAAATAAAAAAATGTGAAACATGTCCCAAAACCTTCAGCACCTTAAGTAAATGTAACTGAAATACAGAAAACACTTGCTGATGCATTTGCCAAGGCATCCGGCCTGAAAAAAGTGTCCTATTACAAAACTTTACCTTTGAAAACAGGTGGTAGATTTTTGTTTGTTTTCTCTGCATTTTGTTTTGCTTTTAATGAAAGTATCACCTGTTGAACTAAGATACCAAACTGCTATTGAAAATAGTACTAGACACATGCTGGAGTTCTGAAGCAATTAAAACTTTTCAGAAAACTGATCCTTTTGAGAATTAACCAAAACCACATGGAAAATTTATTGCACAGCATGGACACAAAGCCTTAACTTCCTACTTTTCATATTCCTACCCACTGAGCAGACTCCTTTCTCCACTCATATTGGAAGACTCATAATATAAGAGCTTCCCTTTAACTTCATCAAGCTTCAGGCATGATGAAAACACCCTAATCTCCAGAGTGAGAAGGAGAAAAAACATATAGAAAACACATCTTGATTCTAAGGCACGATAAATAAATCAAAGTTGAACTGTCTTGGGGCACTAGCCTATAAAAGACCACAAAATCTGTACATCAGTAGCAGACAATTGATACAAATACAAATTTGGAACAGGACGAGCAGCCATGAGCAAGCTGTTTCATGTTTCAGTACTGGGATATAGGGACAATTCCTAATAAAGAAATTTTTAGTTCTCACAAAAAAAATTAGTCCTATTCATAGCAGTTGTTGTCCCACCTTGGAAAAACAGCTTTCTATCTGTTGCTTCAGGGCAGTGAAATGTAAGTATGTGGAAGAAAACTAACACATTTTATACCCATGTTCTGGATTGCTCAAATGCTATGAAATTCACTGCATTATAACAGTGCTGCACAAAAGCAATTTCATCATACCCTAAAGCAATAATACTGTGTGCTAAAATCATATATGCTGTTTAATAGATCCAGTGGCTGCAACCCTGGTCCCATATCTGAATGGGTGCATAAAACATACTTCTTCCTATCCCCTCCAAGGCTCCAAGCTATGATTACAGTTCAAACTTTTTCAGTCTTGCTACCTCAACAAACAACATTTTCAAGCTCTATCACCACATATTCTTTGCTGTTGTTCAGTTTCTTCGTTATTCCCACTCCACCAACAAAAAAACCATAATCTGATTCAAAACATTGATTATTTACTTTGTTATTCTTCTCTAAACTCTGCATGATCCTTTTGTATTTCCCAAACACCTCCCACAATCCCAGATAACACCCCTCACTTTCTCTTGCTCCAGGTATCAATGTCATTCTATGAGCCTTGTTTTTCTTTTGGAAAATGCTTATCCTTTAACATTCATTTTGAATTTGTTTCTCTTGAACCTTGATCATACAACTTTACCCAAATGAAGTTATCTAAAATTTGTATTTTTGTTTAACGGAATGCCTTTTTTATATTATGTACATATATACTCTTAGGCATTTTTCTTCAGCTACATCCTTCTGGGCATTACACCGCCAAAGCTTTCCTATTTCACCTATTTCCTATTTCTTTATCAAATAACCAGTTCCAGTCCCTCACAGAAAGCATATCCAGTATCAAAAGTTCTGAAATCCTTGTAGGTTTGGGAACAGTTTTGGCACAGGTTCTTCAACTCATTCAAGGAAAGAATGCAGTGGCCCCTCATGATGCCCTTTATTTTAACCCCTGTCTTTCTCATTAGAAGCTGACAAGACATGCATGAAGTACTACAGCAAAGAATAGATTTATATGTGCTATATATCATGCAGGAGCTGGAGAAATCTCACCATAATACACACTGAACCCAATTTTCTCCTGCCATTTTTCCATCCCATAAAATTCTTGAAGGGGAAAATGAACTATTTGGCCCTTGGTCTGTAATTTCACAAAACCCAGAAAATTTTTCACAAGTGATATGTGCTACAACCATACTTTGTACATTTTTGCAGCTTCAACTCTGCAACTGCAGGCGGTTGGACACACCCAGATCAATCACTTTCTTTGCACAGCAGATTACATATAGAAGATGTGGTCATGTGTATTGCAAGAATCTGCCAGTTACCTTATGCTGAAAAATAAGACACATTTTATTCAGAATCTGAGAGGTCTGTTTCTTCTTGAAGTAATCAAGGACTATTTATCTGGGAGGGAGTTTCAACACTTTTCTTTCCGTTAGTATTGGTACATTCCTTCATGTAATATAATGCTGCAATGCCCACAGCAATTTCTTCCTCCTCTCCATTAGATCAGGTTTGTATTGACTACTAGCAAAAATAATATATTATATGAGATTGCAGTGCAGGAATGAATTATGTTGAGATCATAGATCTGCACAACAAAACTCAAAAAAAAAAGCCTGGATATATTCTATTTGACTTTACTACGCATGCATGGTACTCTACAAAGCTGGCATTCTTGTGCTTTCCAATACAGGAGCTGCCAGACTGACAAATGGAGCGGTAGTCTGTGATGAAGACAAAATGCCCACTTAGTTCCGAGCTAAGGCAAAAATTCTCATTCACCAAACTAGATTTGAAATTTGGTCGAAATGTTAGTACATTAATCCACTTCACAGCTTGGTCCAGCTACTCAGACCAAATTAATTAACAGGCATTAACTGAGTGCAAAGAGCAAAATGGTAGTGTATTAATCCACTTCACAATTTGGGTTGTATTTTTATTCTTCAATACAAACAAATTAACTGACAGTAAGTGTCCAGTATCAGAAGCTTAATTCTGTTCTGTGATACAAGTAAGAGACTGTGGAGTAGTGTCTCTTAGACACTTATTCTTACTCCCTGAACTCCTGTGTTCTTTGTTCCCACTATAATGGTGTGATTAAACTCACAGGACAATGCCCGTACTTCAGGAGAAAAAAAAAAAAGTAATAATAATAATTAAAAAAAAAATCAAATGGCAACAGTTACAGGTTACTGAAGTTTGCAGTTGTTGTTGTTTCTTTTTTTTTTTTTTTTTTTCTTTTTTTCTTTTTACCCCTCTGGATTATAACAGCTGAAACTAAAGTAAAGTGCAGCTTTACAATACATGAGATGTGACATTGATAGTGCAATACCATATATCATTCAAATTCATATGTTTGGATCTGAGCATTTTGCCCTAGCAACCTGCAGCCATAGTAGCATACAAATATTTATATTCCCTCCTTCATACCTGTTGACTTTTAACTACATATCTCCATGGAATAAGAACAGTCACCACCTACACAGAACACCAAGTAAACAGGTCTTATTCAAGTTTCCTGGCCAAGAGGAGACAGATCCAACCTTCCTGCATGCCATATGTTCTGCAACTTCGCTGCTACTTCTACTACCTTGTTTTTGTAGGTTGACTGTGGTTTACCTGCTGCTGTGGGTTTCTGGTCAGTGGGACACAGCATGCAAGAATGTTAAAAATAAATAATACTCTCACAAGTTTTAGAGTAGGGTGAGAACACTCCATAGCCCTTTATCAACTACAGAGTAGTGACTGAATAGGGACAGACAGTCCGTTGTTCAAAGTAATCACAGGGAACAGAGAAGATATATAGAATCAGCATTTTCCATTTTAACAGTTGCCTCCGGAGACTTTCCAGTGGATCACATTATTTCAGCACTTACACCCCACAGATCTAAAAACTCCATTCAGATCGCAATTTCTAATCCAGTGTCTTTCTGAGAAGAGATGCGTTCATAAGCCTGAGCACTGGCTAAAGCAGAATATTATACATCTAATATCTACTTTGCTTGCAAAAATTTTGTTCATATTTCATATTTGTTCAGTCTTATCAAGTAAGTTCTACTTTTATCTAACACAACATCTTATTCCAAAAGCAGTGAAGTCATTCAGTGAGACCTGTGATGTCTGCCGCCTTTGCTGACATACTGGAATCTAAACAGAAGAATTCTAGAATTAAAAACCTGAGTACTCACAGCTTGAGCTAAATCAGCAAAATCTCTCTACTCCTCATAATTATCCATCATGCAGCTAGCCCCAGAAGAATCTTGAATGGGCTGTATTTAAATAGCACTATGAATTCATGAAATAAATTCTTCAGTTCTTGTCACACATGCCAAGTACAAACGTCCTACTTTAAAAAGTGACTGAAAACCCATTGTGTACATCAGATTATGCACAGCATGTTGCATTTATAAAGTGCAGAGTTTCCAAAGAATGTAAAAAAAAAAATACTAATTCTACTCTGTTATTCAACTTTCTTTGCACCATTCCCTTTGGTATATGAATGTAGCACTACAGCAAAATCAAGCTATCAGCTTAGTGCTTAAGGTTGTGATTGCTGTTTCCTGAACATTTCAAAGTGGAGTGAAACACAATATCAGAGTCTCTTAACTTAAAATAGTTCTATTTCACTGAATTTATCTAATAGAGGTTAATAAATTACAGCATTCATAATTTGATACATTTTTGGCCCTGTCTCAGTTTACAAACTGTCCACTAACAGACCTTGAAATCTGTGAATAAATACATTATCTACCATGATATGCAAGTTTCTCAGATGAGTAATTTTTGATCTTCAGATTGCTCAGGCAGTTGCTTGGAAACATTTGTCTGTATTAGATACACAAGCCATGTGGTATTATTTTTCTTTTCAGATTGGAGGGCTTCTGTGAATAAGCAACAGAGCATGAAATGCAAATTTCATGATATAAAATTCAAAACTTGCTTTTGGCAAGGATTTGATTTATTACATTTACAGCACAAGATGAAAACAAAAAGGTTATCTTGGTGATCTGAAAGACTTGACAGGGCAAATAATGTCTGTGCCACTTGGAAAACTAAAGACATACTATGCAAAAGCAAAAAACATAAGCATTAAAAATAAAGGAAGAGCAAGAATCAGTGGAGAGAGTGGCCTAGGGATCTTACTTGGCTAAGACATCATTCACAGAAACATGAAGAAAATAAAGAACAGGTTGAAACTTTGGAAGAGTCTTGCTATAATATCAGATAGAACCTGTGCAGTAATTCCTTTACTAGTTAACTATTTAGAAATTATTAATTTATCTCATATTGATCAGTACTTTCCAGGGATTACTATTTTCTCTCTTGTATAGATAGTTATTTGCCTTTTTCTGAACTTTGAGCAAAGAAAAAGAAACAAGAAGTCCTGCTCATATTGTTCATAACAACCATGCCTCATTCAATAATGCTGAAAAAGTATTTCCTGGTATTTCATTGTAGATAGTATACAAACTTAATAGATTATTATTATTATTATTATTATTATTATTATTATTATTATTATTATTATTATTTTCTGCTAATGTGATCAGTATGAGAAACATTGAAATTCACACCTTTTTGGGTTTGTATTTGCCTAAGCGTTTCTGCTCCAGTAGCAATGATTCCTATTCTCTACTGAGACAAGTGATTTATAAAAGCAAAATCATTCATTCAAAACTAAATATAGAGTTTTGCTAGCAGAGGCTGCTTCTCGCCATTGGAGAGAACCAAATATGGTGAAACTATGTTACTGAGCACACTCTCAAACTACCTCAGGCTACTGCTGCAAACCATAAAGTCTACATTCAAAATATGGCCAAAGTTGCAAAGACCAAACATAATAAACCCTGAAGGAGAAAAGACAATTAAAACGATGGAGAGAAACTTAGAAAACAACAGTAATCATCATTATTTCAGTAAATATTTAAACCCAAGCTATAAGGACTGATGGACAATCAACCCATTTGCAAAGAAGAAAATATATCTGATTTTTTTCCAGACTTTATAATGTGATAGCCAAGGTCTCATCTCACCGCCAATTAGGCAAAGACCAACAAAATTCCTGGTACTCTCCATCAAGCCAGCAGCTCTGCAGGACGCCAACGCCAGTGAGCGCCAAAGGAAGCAAGTGTGCCTAACAGCTGAAGCCTGACATCAGTGCAAAATATTTGTGCCACCCATGATTTAAAACAGGCTTAGTTTTGGGAGGACTGTGACTAACCCATGATTAAGTTCAAATCCTTCTGCTAGCAGAAACAGCACTGGGTGAATGTGAAATATGTATGCACAGCCGCTGCTTACTGTTTAACAGCCTATCTCATAAATCCAAGCAAAGGCATTCCACAAAAACAGCCAGAAGTGTTGTCACTCTGTCAGCATTTCTCTCCATATTCAGCTGAATGCCAGTGTTATTAATGAAGTATTAAAATACTGAATATGAATTTGATTAGAAAACAAAGGTATAAATTTTGATTTTAGCAAAAACAACCTCTTCTATAAACCCAAATTTCTCCACCACATGCATTCAATTGTGTAAAAACTTACACATCCTTTAAATAAGAGTTAGTTTTCACTTTTTTCTCCTGCCTTTCTCTAACATGCATTTCAGTCAGATCATGCTCATTCATTTTCAATAGTATATTGCTCCCTTCATAGCTGCATACAGAAACTTGGTGTAAGGAGTATGAGCTTATAAATTGCCATCCTTTGCCTGTCTTTTAAATAAGACAGAAAAAGAAAGAAAGAAAAGAACCAACATCCTGAGCTAAGATTAAAAGCTGCATTCATATTAAAGAATGGTGTCTTTTTACCATTGAAACTGAAGCTGTAGATTATTCTGAGCTGATAAAGTACTACAGTGGGCAAAGAACTTTCTTATAATGAACACTGCTGTAAAACAATTTATCTACAAGAAAGGAAACAAGTTTGCATAATCCATTTATGGTTGGTTCGGCTTTAGTGGAATTTGTTATATAAATATATCTTACCCTGGGGAATTGTTTTGCCAAAATAACTAATGAAAGCATTTGAGAAACTTAACACTGATAATTAATAGGATTTTTCAGTATCACAACGGACAATGACATCTTCCTATGTAAATTAACTGTCTCACCAGTGAAGAGACAAAAACTTGGCAGACTCTAAGAGCCAAATACATCAGAAAATGAAAAATGAATTAACTTAGCACTTACAAAAATGCTAAGTAGATTATATGTTTTAACTGATCATCAAAAGGTGTTTTATAGTACTTTCTTCACAAACATTCCTTGTTTGTGTCTCAGTAATTATCACTTTAGAAATCTTAATTAATAGTTCATCAATTGTTCAGCCAGCATTTCTAACATTCTGCTATCATCCTGGAGTGTTTGACTAAACATAATCAAGTACCATTATGTTGTTACACACTTTGCTAGCAATCAGAAGTTATGTTTTAAGTTTAGGTGTCAATATTAAATCATCAAGAAAGATTACCACAGGTAACTCTCTCACAATCTCATCAGCAATGCCTTGCCAACTACAACCCTGTAGAGACTTAAAATTTACAGTGCACCTTACCTGCTTTTGTGGTCACATAATTATTTTTATTATGCTTTGTGGCAACGTTGGCTGCCAAAAAAGGTTGTCCTAAAATCCCAGTGTGACAAAAATCAATTTTCAGATGCAAATGAGGGTGCCATAGGTGACATTTTTCATACCCAATAAATTGCTTGTCTGTGGCTTTGAACTAATGGCCACATAAACAAGAGAGATTGGTGCCAAGGTATTGCATTATAATCTTAGCAAAGTTTTATGAGACTCGTGCTACAGGCTCCAAAGAGAAACCGATATTGAGAAAGGGGTGTGAACAATTTGAGGAAACCTGTAAGAATAGATACAGCTTTTTTGTTATTATTATTATTTTCCATTTGTTTGTTGTTGTTGTTGCTGCTGCTGCTGTTGGTTTTGAGTTCTGATTTCCCACCTACAATCTACTTATAATAAAAAAGTCAGCGTCCTCTATGACATCTGTCCACCACATTTATCTTATTATTATCTCCCAGCCGTCCTCTTCACTAACCCTTAACTCTTTTCTCAGTTTCTCTCCTATAAAATTTGTCCAAATGGGATTCCTTCTTGTTACTCCTTTCTAATTCTGGCAACACTGTGCTCCTTGAACAGTATGATGAGCCACTAATGTGGCCCACAAAACTTTGATGTGCACTTCCAAAGCATCATGCCTGAAAGAAAACATGAAAACACAGTTTATCAATGCTGTAGGACTCTTTACAGCAAATAAATGCAGAGAAGAGCTCAGATTAAAGCTTCTGACGTGAACGTCAGGGTACTGAAGCAGAATCATCATCTCAGTGACATCTCACCAAGGTCTCAGAGATCCACGTCCCCTTCAGGCACTGGGACTATGTAAGACTTCAGTTGAAGTCTGCAGTTTCAGATTGTTTCCTTCACAGATACAAGGATTAGAACAAGATTACTCCAAGACAGCTTGTTTTCTTTTTCTTCTTTCTTTTTCCTCTGAATCAAATGCACTTCAATTTTTGTATTAAATAATGAAGGAATATAGATTAGTTGTGTTCTACTAAATCTGTACTTGCACTGCAAATACATTTAAACTTTACAGCTCTAGAAATCCAATGCATCTAGGCATTTGTTCTGTACTAATACAAGGATTACACTGAAACTAGCATTACCTTTAAAACAGCAAAAACTTTAAGTGACCTTGCTGCACATGTCAGTTGTGGCTACGATTCAAAAACATGAGTCTGCATTTGCATAAAACACCTGCAATTTTTTATAGGCTTGTCTGAAGCTTAGTTTAGATAATCACGAAGTTTTAGAGCTTGCAAATTTATGCTGGAAGTCCTGAGAGGCATTTACTCTTGCAATACAAATAGAATCACAATAAAAACAGTACTTTTATGATATGTTGATGGTATTGTTTCCAACTGTAGCTAAAATGAAAGATATGATTACATAACAGCTTTTCAAACCTCTTCAAAAGAGGTGAGTAAAGTTCAACTCAAAAGATTTGGAGGCTTTAATCTTGAAATAAAGATCAATCTTTCTGTTATTTCACCCTTTTCTCAAGTTAGGAAAATATGAACAGTACTAAAAAGACAAAGAATTTAATCCTGCTTGAGATTTGTCCCATGTATATCCAGCTGCTAGACTGGGATAATAACTTGGGATGTACATTTTAAAAATACCTGTTAACAGCCTCTCATCCTGTTTTACTCAGTAACTAATATTATTGCTGCTGCTGTTACTTAGTTGTTTGTTTTCAGTTCTGCTTATTTTGGGGCAGAAAGGAGAAAAAGGTATTCTCTTCTACTCCACGTCTAGCTCTCCTTCTGAAAAAACAGAGCTCCCTCTGAAGTCAAGAAGTCACAGCACCTTGACTTTGCCTGTCAGCATCTTCAGCACAACAGGGAAGTAGAGCCGGCTCCTAATACTGTGCAGTCATAGCTTGGAAAATACAGTTTTAAACTTTTGTTTATGCCTCTTGTCTGGTTGGCCAAATATCATTAGTGTGTTCTGCGGAGATGAGAGTTTATTTCTATTGCCAGAGCAACCCCTGGCAAGGCGTGCATATGGAATTCAGGGCAGAATGCCATGACCATCTCCACCCTGTTCTGAAAAGAGAAATTATGATGGAAGATATGAAACGCACTGTTCCCTGCCTTTTAAGGTCACCGCAGAAATTTACTTCACAAGCTAGCTAATATATCTAGCTTCTCTGTCAAACGGCCTCCCCATCTTTCTACTTCTTCAGTCTTGTAACCCATGCCAACATTTAGAAAGCAAGTCTTTAATTCTAAAAATCTGCTAGTGATTTAGGTGGCCAAATTCCCTGATCAGATTAACAACTCTTTGCACTACTGCTGGTAATGGAGATAGTTCCTAACAGTAAATTCCTAGGCAGTGGGGAATTACCTTCTAGTAAATCTACACCACAGCAAAGTACCATGGTTTCTTCATCCTCTACAACCACAGCAAAGTTTGCACACATAACAGATGGGCATTGGTTACTGAAGAGCACAATTTTACCCTGTTTTACAGTTCTTCCAGTCTGAGAGCACCAATCTATCTGTGTTAAACAACAATAAAATAGAAATTGGAATAATATACATTTTTAAAAGAACCCAATACACAAGGGAAAACATCTTAGCTAGAGGATTTGTTCATTGACAACAAAGTCAAAAGATTTACAAGCATATTTAGAGAAAATTCTGCTGAGTAGTTCTACAGTTCTGAGCTCCTTTTCTATTGTTCAAATGGATTCATTTATATAATAAATTAATTTAAAAATAGAAGCTATAAAGCAGCGTAGTTTTATGAACTCTCACTAAATACATTTAGAATTTAGTTCCCTTTGGCTCAGTCTACGTTGTGTTCCACATATAAACATTACAGACTTAAATATACTGGGATAAATGAACTTAGACTTGTTAAGAGGTTTCCATAAACAACCGTCTATTATGTCACTTCTCCAGATAGTCTCTGCTTTGTTGATGGTTACTGTCAGAACAGACTATTCCAAGTTCTCTGTAGTTAGCATGAAACAGTCACTAAGGAAAACCTTTCATAATTAGAACAAGGCAGGTACTAAACCCATTCCTTGGCTTATCTATGTATTTGTAGCTGGAGTTCATTAACTTGTCAGCACTGATTCCTTTTGAATAGGAAAGTGAAACGAAAAAACTATGTGCAAATCAATATCCTCTGTTAAGTCATGTTCCTGTTAACACAGTGTCAGATATGAAATAATGAGAATTAAAAAGACACTTTCTGGCATAAAAACATGCTTAATATGCTTTAAAACAAAATAAAAGCACTGCTACAGTGAATGACTTAAGCTAATTGTTGTTTCATGATAAAAGTTAAGGCACGTTAAAGGTTAAAGAAAGGCTTTGAAAACCTATTGTTATTTTCAGGTATAATTTAAAATGGCATTAAACTTAACAATAAATGGAAGAAGCATTTAACAATGTATAATTTATGCTCATTAGTTGGCACAAAAGCTGTGTAGCATATCTATATATATCTAGAGAGAGAGACATCTGCTAAAAGGACTTCCATACCACAAGTTCAGTGGCATATTTTCAGAAAATACATTTCATTTGCGTAAAAGTGCACCATTATCAGAAAGGGACTATAAGTAACTCTTTATGGACATGTAAAATGATAATAACAGAGTTGTTAAAAGCACAGAAAAAATTGTTGGAGATAAGCATAAGGTAAAGGCAGGTACATCCTACGTGTATATGCTGAATTGCTTATTACCTTTCCAGAGAAAAGCAAAGTCAGTTAGCTCTGCAGAGCAGTCTGCAGGCCACACAAGTCCCTCAAGATGCTGCTGCCTGTCCCCTCGAACCTGAGCTCAAACTCAGCTCCATTCTAAACCATCTACTTGTTAAATCAGTAACCCAATGAGATGGCCTTAACTTCAAAATTGTGAGGTCTCTGCATGCAAATGGTGAAAAGTCCTTATCACCTTTTATCTAAACACCTTACCTTTCAATAGCGAAAGAGTATTTTATACACAGAAGTTGGAGGCAGTATTATTTAACAATGGAAACTGTCAATACTGTAACACTTTTCCCCTTGGTCCAACCTCTATTTTGTCTGGTTCTTTGGGCATATCTTCTACAACATTCATAAACAATGTCTTACAAGGCACAGTCTTTGTCAGTCTTTCTATACTGCCACAGTAAAACCAAGGAGAAATAATGCAAATCCAAACTGTCTTTGCTGTCTCTTTTGATTCTCCTAAACACATACTCTTACACTGAAAACTGGAGTTTTATCTTCCTGTTGTCTAGAACCAAGATTAATTTCCTTCACCTTATTTTCTCATTTTATAGTTTTAAAGACTGAAGGTCAATAAAGTCACTTATCTAATTCACAGTTGTTCTGAAACACATTTTCAATTAAAAAAAATGATCCTAAATACAGCCTAATACATTAAGTGCTAACTAGAGGAAAAGACACAATAATTAACAGCACTGACAAGGAATCAGGAAAGCTGTTAAATTAAAACAAAACAAAAAATTCCACACCTTGAATATTCCATAGTTTTCTGCCACTAGAAGATACAGCAATTATATCTGTGTTATCCCGTGTTAAAACAGTGAGTACTTCCATTTGGGATACAGATGACTGAACAGATTATTGAACTTTCCTTGCAGATGTTAAATTTATTACACATCATAGGACTGGACAGAATCTGCCTTATGGTATTTACAAATTTCAAATATAATCTTTAAGTAATTACAGTCAATACATAAAATCTGTGATTTAAAAAAAAAAAGTGTGAAACCTGAAATCCTTTAAAGAACTGCTTGATCAAAAAACAAACAAACAACAACAAAACATTAATATCATAAGAATTCAGCTGAAGGCACACGTGTCATTTAAAATGTCTGAAGAAATTCATTTTCCTATCTTATAGACAAGCAAGACAACTGACATACTGTGGCTGCCCACTAACATTGCATGCAATTAATATTGTACGTATATATCAACATGATTCTAATAGCATCCAATAGAAATGACTATACTGAATGACAGTCCCACTAACACATTCAGTTTTCCTGGCAATGGAACAACATGGATGCATTAACAATTAACATCAAGGTCACCCTCAAATAAATTTTGATTTGGACACTTCTCATGGCAGATTTATGAGTAAATTCAAAGCTCATTAAAGTCGGTGGAATGACTCCTATTGACTTAATGGAGTTTGCATTTGGTATACGGCTTTCTATGATTTCCTGATTAATTACACGGTTTTGTGAATAGTCATGCCTAAAATTAACCCTGTAACTTAAAGCTTCAAGCCTCACCTTGCATATACATGGAATTTTGTCAGCTGTGAGTTTCAGTGTTACACGAGTCAAATCTTTGCCAGATCTGACTTTAACCTGAAGTTTTAATATCTCCTCCTCTTACTTAGTTCCCGATTTTTGAGGGTCAACATGAAGCATGTCACAGTTGTCTGATTTCAATGATCCACTATTATAGTAATAATGTTTCTATGGAGTTAGCTAGAAATTAAATACATGTGAACAGTTCCAATAAACCTCTCAGTATGGAGGTTCAGTGTAGGATATAATTGATGGCAATAAATGAGACAGTCTATAATTGATAAAATCTCTGTTGACTGAGCCAGTACCAAAACAAATAATAAATATGCATTTCCTAAATCAGGAACTCAGTCTAAGTGTTTTTAATTCTATCAGTCAATTCTGCTGCAAAGTAATGTTAGAATTCACACATGCCACATCAAACACAGAACACCAGTGAAACAATCATAATCTAAGGCATGTGTTTATAGCTTACATCAGCAACGGCAATAAGAATAGAATATCCAGTCTGAATATTCTTGTTGCCAGATGCTACTATGCTGGAGCATATTCAGCTGAGTACACCTGGTCCCACTAGGGGTTTTGTCTACCAGCAATGTCTTCCAGTAGTCATGAATTTCATCTCATACAGGAGTGGCTGACTTTTCATTTCATTTTAGGGGAAAAAAAAAGTCACAGCTGAGAAAATTTTCTTCCCCTCCAGACAGAACAAACTACAACATGTAGTATTTGCCAGCAAATCAGGAATTTTGAATTTACTGAAACCTTTGTTAGTGAGTTCAAAGATATCTGAGCCGAACTGATATGCTTCATGAGAGCACTAAAATGCCCATTTCATAGGGGCTGACAGGCTATTTCATCACTACACTCCTGTGTTTGTAGGAAACCCTCTGCATTTTGATACAGCTTTAAATATAAAGTATTCACAGCGCAATCAAAATCAGATTTTTTGCAAGCATTTCTTTTTTGGGAAGGTCAAGACTATGTCAGGTGATACTAAGATATACTACAGTCAATGCATGTATAAAGTGTTCAGCATCTCCTAGGATAGTCCAACACTTCACAGGATTATACACTTGAAATCTTTATAGCAAAAAATAATTATGCCAATACTTGAGAATTAAATTTTTATACAGTCTTCCATATATTTATAAAATTTACAGTCACCTTTCTTCTGGGTGATTAGAAAATATATCTTTATATGGCACAACAGCTTTCAATAATACATATATATATATATATATATATAAAAACTTGCAAGAGGGCCAGTACAATAAGAGCCAGATCCAGCTCTTATTTTAAAAGGATTACAGTACATTCCATATCTTTAAAAGATGCATATGCTATACCCATGATTCATTTTTTTTTCCCAAACCACAGGCTAATTCTAGAGATAGAAAAGAAACAAAAGACAAAATGATTTCAAGATTTCTGCTCAGTTCAAACATATGTTAAGTGATTCAACAAATATTGAACACCATCAACCACAAGGGTGTTTGCTGACTTGCAGGTAAATTAGAGTGTATCTGTTTGTGGTGGTAGTCTGAACAGTTGCTGACAATGATTTTCTGTTGCTAAAACTTGGATCAAACCATTTTACCAGAACAATTACTAAAATTATTTTAACAAATCTATTTCCATCACTCACCAGCAAGCTTCTTGTTTACTGCTATGCAACAAATGACAGTCATAGCAAGGATCTGTTAGGAAACTAGAGGTAAAATTCAGTCTCTCTTTTCCTATCTCTGTTTGCCAGTTAGGTTAGGGTAAGAATCCTCCTTTCCATAGCAATAAAGTATACCAAGGAATTTTAGTGGCACCAAAAGTATCTGCAGCAACCAACTACTGGCCATAGCAGGACTACTGACCACTTCAAATTGTCCTGCTTTCCCTTCCATTCTCTTCTTGTGTAATTACTATCCCTATATGCCCTCTCAGTAAGAGGAGGAGATATATACACAACTAAAACTATTTTTTCTAAGATAGATCAACTGCTTAATGCAAAGGTTATGCAGCTTGATTTGGTGGTGAAATAAGAAGTGAGCAGCTGCATGATTAATAACTCCAAGATGACTGCACACATTAGCAGAGTTGTTTATTATACAAAGATATCAAATTATATTAAACTTTAACTCTGTCATTCTTATGCTGAATATTTCTTTAACTTTCCCAGTTATTCTAGAGACAAGAGAAATCTGGCTTTAAAGTAAGATATATAGGAATATTCTTAAACACAACAGAATTACAATGATCAACAAAAAAGGAATTTCAGGTCCAAAAGGAGCCATCTGTCCTTGCAGTGGTAGAATAAATTATTGGAGGAGGAAAAATGTAGATTTTTATCCTGTGATGCCCCATTAAATGCTTAAGATGTGTGCTGAGATAGGTGCTACTATAATAAACATAATAAATGGTCCTTCAGGTTTGTGAAAACCAGCATGGAACTATTGGGGCAATCATTAGGGATGATTATTGATGTCTCAGATGGAGAGAAATGACTAAACTCATATTCCAGAAATCATCCTTTCATGTGAATAATTTCTCCTATTATGGCTCTATTTCAAATCCACCTTGTTTCTGTAAGCTGATGGAAAAGCTTGTAGTGGGAAAATACCTGCAATATTTTGTGTCTCTGACACAAAAAACAGAATCTTGAGTTTAGTTTGAACACAACTGAGTTTAATTTCCTCTTAGAATTGTCTCTGCTCTGTAATAAATCTGAGGTATCACTGGTGAAACTGGGATAGTTGTCATACATTGCCTTCATCATTCCTGCATGATGAGAGAACATGGAAGAATGGAGATATTTTCTTCTGTACCAGAAGTCTCACTTTTTTCTTTTTCTTTTTTTTTTTTTTGGTAACATTTCTGATTCATTATAATTTTGAAGACATTAAGGATATCATGGCAACTTTAGCACAATATGGAAATCACCACATCCTTTTTACAGGGCTCCTGTTTAAAAATGACTCTATTGATACCTTGATGTGAAAAGATTATGAAATACGTATTAACAATATAAGAAAATATCTCTATACTTGAATGCAAATACCTCTTTTTTGCAGATGTATGTATACAGACATGCACACACACACTCTTTCAGTGTACGCCATGGTTACGCATTAAGGACCTTACAGGATGAAAGCCGCTTTATAAATTCATGAAATTACACATCCTAAGAAACATCTACTTATCCTTTATGATCTTGCTTAATGTTTCACTAAATCATGGTTAGCCCGTTGCCTTCCCTCTTACATTCTCATTTACTACTGTCCTGGTTGCAGCTGGGATAGAGCTAATTTTCTTCCCAATAGCTAGCATGGTGCTGTGTTTTGAATTTGGGATGAGAATAATGCTGATAATACCCCAATTTTTTAGTAGCTGCTGAGCAGCACTTACACTAATCATGAACTTTTTGGCTTCTCATTCTGTCCTGACAGCGAAGAGGCTGGGGGTGCAGCAGGAGCTGAGAGGGAACAGCACCAGTACAGCTGACGCCAACTAGCCATGAGGATATTGCACAGCACAGGACATCGTGCTGAACAATTACATGGGGTGGCTGGCTGGGTGATGTTGCTGCTGCTCAGGGTCTGGCTGGGCATCAGTCAACAGATGGTAAGCAATTGCACTGTGCATTACTTGTTCTGTCCTATTCAACCCATGGGTTTAACGTTTTTATTTCCCTGACTCTCTCCCCCATCTCACTGGGTGGAGGGAGTGAACAGCTCTGTGGTTCTTAGCTACCTGCCAGGTTAAACCACAACAGCTGCAATGATTTTTTTTTCTAAATGTTTCTTTAAAATGTTCCCCACACCTCTGGCACAATTTCTCCACAACTTCATCAATAATCTCTGGAGATTAACACAAAAAAATAGGAATCGTTTTCTCCATATCATCTGAATACTTTCAGGCTGGATTCAGAAGAGTAACTTGAAAAAATATGTATATGTCAGTACATGAAGATTTATCACTCTTGCACAAAATTTAGTGGATTTTGGACAGTTAGCATCCTTGATCTAAAAAAAAAAAAAAAAAAAGAAAAAAAAAAAGCTAACTCAATTCAAAAGGTCTTCATGCAACTCATCTACCATTCAAACCCTCATAAAAATGTTTTAGTGGTAAGAGGTAGATAGGTATTTTCTTGGCACCCTGTGCCAGGGTGAATTTTAATTCAGATAGAAGACTTAAACAATCTTTGTATAATCTCTCTCACTGAGATTTCTGGTGTTTTGCCATTAAGTCTTATGGATGAAGGATAAGACCCAAGTGTGTGTTAAAAGAAAATAAAATTGATTCCTTTCCAGAACTGTATTTGGTTTTAAGCTTCCAAAAAAAAAAAAATAAATAAATAAATTTATGCCGGATACACAGCAAGCAATAGTAAAAAGGGCCTGTGGAAGATACCTGTTACTGCAGTGAGAACAGAAAGGCTAAGTGCAATTCAGTGCTAAAAGGAGATACGTGTATGATTTTACATGCTTTTAATAAGAAAGTGTTCATTTAGAATATTTTTGCTTGTCATTTTTCATTAGTCCATTAATAATTTGGAAAAATTAACAAGGATTGGGTTTGTTTCCAAAATCACCTCATTTCACCTTTGAATTCCTGTTAGCCATATTTTGTACTTGTCCTAGATCTGTTTGCTATTGGCAAGCAAAAGTCCCTTTTCCAGGGCAAATGTACCCCTAGATCATGTAAAATCAGAGAAATTATTCACAGAGGAAAGCACTGAACATTCACAGAAGCTAACAGCTTCTTGTTTCACAGTCAATTATTCATATTTCTAGTCTATAAGACCATTTTTCTCTCCTTAAATAACCAAGTACATCTCATTTACATGCTGAAGTTGTGCACTGAGGGAAAGGGAAGGAAAGCTAGCCCACATGTTTGATCTAAGCGTTTATACATACAGTGAATAAACTTACAAGACACACTTTAGCCAAATAAGGAATGTTAAGTTAATGAAAACCACCAGTGGCTCATGTTCTTTACAGTATTTACTTGGGTATTCAACACAATATGTAATTGTTGCTATGGCAACTGCCACATCACTTGGCACCATGATAATTCTCAGATAAATGGATCTTTGTCAGAGCAAATTCCAAAGCCAGTGCATACGCAACCTGCATTTCTTTGGTGGTGGGAATTTGCAGAGTTAAGTCAGAAGGATAAATTCAGCCCAGGCCTGAGGGAAAGCACAAGCCTATCAATAGAGGTGAGGCTCTGCTGCAGAGCTGAGTAAAGGGGGAGTGTGGTTATAGATGAAAAACCACGACCCATGTGCACTGTGCCATGGGATTTGCAGGGTCACTCAGCAACAGTCAAGGAAAGAGGTGCAGAAGTCACATCCATAAGGCACTGTCAAACAAAACTCCTGCTCTGAGGATTTGATCTAAAGTCTGCTGGAATCTGATTATTTCAGCAGGTTCTGGATCAGGCTGAAGGATAAAAATGGAAATTAAGTGACTGGAATTTTTATAGAAAATAGCTTATTTCAGTGGCTAAGGAGATTTCTTATATAAAAGGAGTTCTTTGTTGTTTCCCAACAACAAGTGGTATTTTTTATAAAAATATAGCCAAAAAGGCAGCTAAATGATACTACAGAATGACCCATTGATGAGAACAAGCTCTTGCTTTCACTGACATTAATTAAGATGTATTCTGTGAAACCTGCAATGTAGCACTGCAGACTTAAAAATAAATAAATAAAATTACTAGCATCCTTTCATTGATGATTAAAGCAGAGAAAAAGCCACTTACCAAAAAATCACCAATGTCCAGGTATCAAATTCTAAAATTAATTACAGCACAGTATTTAATGCATGAAGTCCAAGTCAATCAGTGTTTGTAATGTCATAAAGAACAAAGATAGAAGTAGTAATAGAAAGTTGATCATTTAACGACTAATAGGCAAATGTTACTATGTTAAGTTTTCTAGCAAACTGAGAACAAAAGCAAGAAGTGGGATTTTCATTTGTTTGCTCTTTAAGAAAACCATGTTTATATGCCTTACGGAAATCCTCATGTCCAAAGGGAAAGTATCTCCACAGATTTTCTGAAAGTAATTGTATTCTACGTACTGTTTTGAACAGTGTAATAACTCATAAGTGCGTCGTACATATCGATGTACCCATGTGACTTACTCTATTTTGTGTCTTAAAATGAAAAGCAAAACATTGTATTTTATTTATGCAATGCATTACTTTTTGCAGCAACTGCTGTATGCAGATCTAATAATATGAAACTCTTCTAGCCTGTTTGTCAATATCTCATATGTGATTCCATCTTCATACTTTTGCACAGTCTTTTTCAACCTATTTGAAACTCTATTCTGAACTGAAAAAAAAAAAAAGAAAAAAGGAAAAAAAATGCTAATATACATTAATGGGAATGATTGCTCGCTATAGCGGAGCAGTTGATTTTTGATCTTATTTTCTAAATAAATGATTGAACTGCCAGATGACAAAACTCAACCACTCACTACCTTGTGTATTTTTTCCGTGAGCGAATCCTGGTTCATAATAAGACTATTGATCCTTTATCATCTAAGGAAGAAAACTATGCATGTAGGTTTTAAAGCTCAAGGCACTTTTTATCTCATATCAATAAAGTTTGCAATCATTATATTGCAGGGATAAAGCAGAGAGTAAGACACAAACAAGAAATGCTAACATTTAGATCCAAGGAATTTAGTTTCATTATTTCTGTTTGATACAGAAACAGAGGAAACAGAGGCATAGACTTAAAGAAACTTGCACAAATATCGAGGCAGTGACTTAGTAGGAAACAGAATTCAGGTCTGCAAGTCAGCAGGGGAAGTTCTCAGACAGGCTGCCACTTCCATCCCCACTATAATAAACATATCATGGCATTGATTTTGGGAAAACAATGCTTGGACAAAAGGAAAAGTACAAGCAGCCTATCTGTCTAGCCTCTCACTGTTACAAAGTGGACTGGACAGAGTAGCAGGACTGCAGCAACTTCATTTCCTTCAATCTGAGCTGCTGCTGGAGATGATTTTAAACTTTCGTCGTCTACAGCATGCTGTCTCAGGGTGCGTTCCTCCCTCTTATCTCTTCTTTTCTTTCTCCTTTTCCATCTAGTGCCTGAAAAGTGTCCTGAGGGTTTGACAGTTTTTATTTAATCATTTCATCCTTCTGTATGGACAACTGCTGAGCACCATACAGTGAAGTTACTACCAGCCTAGAATTTCTGAATATCTGCCTGCCCTCTTATCTGCTTTGGTGCCAGCCTCTTGATATCTAGCTCCCCCCATTCAGTGTCTGTGATGCAGTAACAAATAAAAGTTCTAAATAACAACCTTTGCTGTGGAAAAATAAAGGCTGCATTTGCCAACACACAAAAAAAGCCTATCTGCAGAGAAAGATCATTTCCAAAGGTTTTCTTCTAGCTCCTAGTGTACTAGGAGTATAGTTATTAAATCCAGCATTAGTCCTTCTCCCTCTCCATAGTCTAACAAACACCCATTTTATTTAGCCTTGGAGGACACAATTCAATTCCCAGCTTGCTACATTTCTCAACCTACAATCTTTTATGGGACTCTACAAAAGGTTAGCTATACTTTGTCTTTCACAAACCCAGACTCTTTAAATAAATAAATAAAACCACTAATGTCTGGTTAAATGTTCAGATGTGATGAAATTTCCAGCTACTATTCCTACAAAACAAAGCAGGGACAAGGCACTGGATGAGGTATAATTTTGAACAATAACTACTGCCACTCATCAGTTCTGTCAGTTTGTTCCCTACCAGGGTTCTGTGAGTGATTTATTTTTTCCATTAGAGATCTGAACCCTATCAATTCTATGAATTATTCAGAATGAGCCTAAAGTTCATTTTGGGAATCCTGGATGAATAAAAACATTTCCATAACTTTTTTTTTTTTTTAATCTCATCAAGCACTCAAGTTCTGGCAGTGTGAAAGGGGAATTAAAGAAACACAGGGCAATGCAGAGCATAAGCACAGACTGTGTGTATGCCCCATCAGTGCTGCCCCAACTGAAGCTAAGTGAACTTCATTTCTTCCACCGACTGCCCAAGGGTGCAAGTACACACACACACGTTACTACAGAGAAGATGACACCCTGTAATGCTACTCCCTCCATGGGCCTGTGACAACTCTTCTGTTCAGTCATATGCCACATACCTCTCAAAAATGACAGTGGCTTTTTGAGAATTTTCCCCTCTGTTAAGACAGGGGGAACCCAATATATTTAGACAAAAATATAGCAGGAATAGACACTAAAAGCTGGGTGTAAAAATCTATTTGCAATCTAACACACAGACTTTGGTTCTTCTGACACTAGATCTTGCACAAGATTCTTTGATCAGAGAGCAACTGTTGGATGATGATGCTGAGGAGCCACCTATCTCCTCATATTGTAGTCAAGGCCATCCTATGATTGAAAGCTTCAGGCCCTGCAGGACCAATATGTCTCTGGCAGAAGAGTAAGAAAACATAACTTTTAGACTAAAAAAGCAGAATTACACAGTAAGTGGTATTCAAACAGCCACCAATTGTGTTATGGCCACAGAGGTAATTTAAAGTTAATCACTGATTAACTGATCAGTAAGGCTAACTACAATCTTACCACATCTTCAGTGGGAAAGAATCACATCCTTCAACCACTAGAATACCAAAACCTTTTCTGTGCATTTCATATATCAGCTGTAAATACTTCCAATATTCCTCTAAAGTATGGTTGGTAGCAATCACCCTTCAAAGTTTTAGGAACTGTGCTGTCTCTTTCCAGGCTCAGACTGCCAGTCAGCACATTAGAGATCATTGTTGTCAGTCATTTCCAAACATGTTGGGAATCTGCAATTAGAAACATTAACAATGGGATTTCACAGATGTAGGTTACAGGCTTTCAGAAAAGAAAAGGCAGTTGCTGGCAGTGAGGAAATATTTAACCACTTATCCCCTAATTAAACAAGGTACTGTACTCTAAGTACTGAATGCTAAGCAATGCTCTAACACGTGCTTATCTTAACCCTACAAAATTATGCTGAAATACTAAGGCTCCATCTGAGCACTTCTTAGCCAAGACACCCTGCCTAAACAGATGGAGCAGTTCTGCTGTTTCCATGCTGATACATTCAGACTGTAAAAGTAGAAGATTAAGTTCAAATTTATCATAAAATCACTTCAGATAGGATGTTGCAATCTTTATATCCTTCTTAAGTGTGACAAATAGAAAGACAAGACTGTTATGTTTAAAATAGGCAAACAACAGCTGAAATGATTGCTAAAAACCATCTATTTAACAGTTACGGAATGCTGGTTGAGGTCAGAGTAGGACAGCCAGTCCCAAAGACCTGCATGTTGTCTTGAAGTAGGGAATGATCTTCATTACATGGATTTCCCGGGACACATTAACACATCTAACTCCCAAAGGCACTGCAGACACCAAGGATCAACATACTGTAAAAAGCAAACTTCCAGTTATGAGCTGAATATCAAAATCCATAAATAAGTGATGAATGCAGGTAGAGATGATGTTATGAGATTACTCTGAGTAGCCACCTATGAGGGAAGACCAGAAAGTAGCAGAATATACCAGATCTAGACTGGTTTTCTCTCTCCAGAACAACTCAAAGTGGTTGTAACAGAACCCAGGAGTGGGACCAAATTAGATTTGACTTCATCTGGTAATAACTTTCAACACTACATATTAATGAATATTGCTGGAACTTTCTGAGGAGAGACTACCCAGACCCTGAAAAGGGCATAAAGAGAAAAGGTCACTGATAAAGCTGTGCTGTAGTCAGTGCAAATACACATCTTAATTTCTACTCAGGGAGGCTATCTCCTGTTGAAGACATGGAAAGGCTGCTTCTCTAAGTAAACCAGAATAAAAACTCCAGAATATGATTCTCAGAGAATCAGATCTTTGCAGAGAAACCAACCCCATGGACTCTAGATCTCCAGTCAGGGATGTTTCAAACTCCGCAGTTTCATTGATTGAGAAGTCAACTGGAGAATGAGAAACCCCATTTTGAAACTGCTCCTAAGCGCTAAAATGTGAAGTGAAAATAAAATCATTTTCACATTCTTATGAGTGCACTAGAAGGAAAATGTCCTGCTGGTTTGAGACAAAGGACAGCCAAATGCCCAGCTCCTCCAAGTGTACTTTTTCTATTCTGAATTCAACAGTGCATGGTCCTGAATCCACAGCTCCAAGTAAGACAGTCTCTCAAGTACGACTTTGTTAAAATTGAACTTTGTGAAGATATGGCGTATTTAAATAAAATTAAATTCCCTCTAAGTGTTCTGATCAGCTTTCTGCACAGTTACACATTCTGATACTTTTCCCCTGCTGGCAATCTATATTCACATCTTGTGCTGCTTAAAGTGCAGATCAAAACCTTTCCTCAGCCACAGACTTTGAGAAGTTTGTTCAACCTTTCCCCTAAAGCTAAGTTGTTTTAATGGAAGACTTAAGTTAGATTAAGCCATTGTTGGAAATATAATGAAAATGCTGGAAGCTGAAAGCCTAAATACCAAAATAGGACAATAGATCAGTTATTCTCATCATGGCTGCTTTATACTTCCTTGAAATTATAGGTTTGTAAGGGTACCAGGCTTAATTGTGTAGTAAGTCACTGCCTTGCCTGCCTCTTACTAAATGCCATGACACAGAAATGAAGGCTATCTCACATTTCTTTTTGCTACTCTCATGGGTGTGAAGTAAACATTTCAATCAATTTGTGAAGCACTTTTCCCCATATTATGAGGTTAGTATTACACTGAAATTCCAAAGTGGAAAAGAATGGATGCAGCATTCACTGGGAAGAGTGGAACAAAAATCAGCAGTGCAAACAGACAGAGGGTAAATATGGATTGTTACCTGCATGCACACATTTATGTAATATAACACATAGTAGTATCAGATAAGCAGACCTATGTGAAAATTTAATTTCCACAGCATGGAATTCTTTCCCATGTCCCTAGACTTGCAGGGAACATGAAAGTTCTGTAAATTCTAAATTACATATTCAGAAGTATGACTTTTCCATTTTCAGTTATTGCCAAACTTGTTATCTGGCATAATGTTCACCAGAAGAACCAGACAATTTTGATAATCAGGCTCTTTTATACAAATTATTTCTTTATGAATATTTGGTATTTACAACTGAGGATGTAAAGTATCTTTCAAAACACGGAAAATTAATATTTTATTAAGTTAAACTAAGTGCTAAAGTGTTACAACAATGCCTGGATGGAATTTTGATCTCTCTGCTAGCAGATTGAAACTGCTTACAGTCCTCAATGACACACATCAATGTAAATATCTAACAGTATCTTCTTGGCATTTTCTTCTAGTCCTTTTTATTAATCTTACCTTTAATGCACCACGTTTTTCATTTGCTCCAACAATCAAAACTTCTGCCATGTCCTCTGCATGCTCAGACCGTGCGTGGACAAACAAGGCTCTGCCAGCTTCTGATACATTCTTTAGTGCAACTAGAGACCCATCATGTTCCACCTTAAAGTCTGGGTTAGAAACTTCGAAGTTCAATTTGTTATTCCCCTCGCAGTCATCAAACACCACTGCGGAAGGAAAAAAAAAAAAAAAAAAGAAAGAAAAAAAAGAAAAACCACAAGTTTAAGTATCCACTTTGGAACACAGACTTCAAACATTTTTATGTTACTGGCTTGTCTACCAGGAAGAAATGGCTCCAATCTATGGGAAAACTTTTAAAGCTTTATATTTGTATGGTTATTATTTCAGAGACAACATTATGAATATGCAATTGCAGAAGGATAAGCAGATTTACTAGGTTAATTGGGGAAGGAAGAGAGAAACTAGACATTTTGGACATAAGTATGTCTGATCACTTAAAAGTACAAAATGCACACCTAATTCTACAAATCAGGTGGCAGCAGCAGAGGCCTTGCTATTCTCCTCAATGTAACAAGGGAGCTTTAAAGGCTCTTCTACTGCCAAAGTGGTTTCAGATAACCCAATTTTTTTTTCTTTATTTTTGGGATTGGTTGTTTGCAGAATATCCAACTTCATATTCTACTGCAAAAGTGTTACATAGTGGAAAAATCAACCTACAACATTTCTTATTAACTACTGGGATCATGACATAGTAAACAAGCTGCACTACTAAGCTAAGGAGAACTCTCAATTAAACAACAGCTGTCAAAAGCCCTGTTTTATTTTACATAGAATATTTAAAGTATTTATGAAGGTTGACATAGAGAGAAAAACATCCCTGAAGATAAAAATCTGAGGTTTTGCCTCTAGTTCCTTCTCTGAGTCCAGCAGATTCACTTTGCAAAAAATACTGGAATAAACATTGCTATAACTACTAGCCATATGATTAAGAGGTGTTCACCAAAAACTTTTAATTGCTAAGTAAACTTTTCCTGGTTTGACATCTCTGAAAGATATATTTGCATGTGTGGTGATTTTTTTTTTTCCCCAGACAATCTGTTCTATATTTCATACCTGTTCCTTAAGTTACTGCTGCTACAGTCTTTTCGCTTATCTGTATGCTCTTGCTATTTTAATTTTACATTTCATTTCTATTGGATCTTTAAAAACTGCATTACAGACAGGGATAGAGACTATAGAAGATCAAAGACAATATGGTTTTACTGAAAATAAAGCACTTTTTATAATTGTTTAAATTCATTGTATAAATTATCTTGTTGTATTTGATAATTATTTTTAAAGAAAAAAAAAAATCCTATATTCTCTCATGACCTCACCAAAACCTAGGCTATTCCAGACTGTGTAATTGCTATAAGTGATTTAAAACGCAAACTGAATCTCACGAGGGATGGCCACAAAGCACTCTTTGGAACAATTTCACACCAAAAAATAATCCTCTTCACTCACACCTCTGCAAGTCAAATCAAATTTTGCATCCATTTCCAGACAGGCCAACTTGAAACCAGAGCCGCCAGAGAAACTTGTGGAGAACTTCCCTGTGTGGGCATTCACTGGGACTGAATTCCAGAGTAGAACCACCACAGGGGAAAAGGAACTGCTGCTGGTTGCAGAATTTGAATGCAGCTGTGTTTTATGATGAATATCGATGAGAAAGGTTAAAAAAAAAAAAAGCCCCAAAATTCAAAATAAGGTGTAGAATGTAAGATTTGTGACATTGTTTTACAATCAAGTGGAGTGTTGACACTGGCCAGCTGTAAGACACACAGACAGCTGCTCTCTCACTCCCCTCCTCAACTGGATAGGGAGAAAATAAGATGAAAAAGCCCATGGGTCAAGATAAAGCCACGAAGATCATTTAGCAATTGCCATCACAAGCCAAACAGACTCAACTTGATGAAAAACAGTTTAATTTATGGTTGATTAAAATAGATTTAGATGGTAAAAAGCAAAGATGAAATTAAATCCTCACTTTCTCCACCCCTTTTTCCTGAGGCTCAGCCCACCCCTTCACTCCCAGCTCCTCCCCTCCCCTCAGCAGCACAAAGGGCTGGGGCTGTGGTCTGTACCTAACAGTTTGTCTGCCCTTGTCTTCGTCCTTGTGTTTTCCCCTGCTCCAGCACTGGCTCTCCATGGCCCGCAGCTTCCTTCAGGACTCAGCCACCTGCTCCACTGCGGTTTCCCCATGGGCTGCAGGGGAATACCTGCTCAGAGCGCCTCCTTCTTTATCTCCTCCTTTGCCCTAGGGGTTCACATTGCTTTTTCTCACACTTTTTTTCCCTCATCCCTCACTGCCAGGCAGGATTTTTTGCTCTTTCTTAAATACACTGTCGCTGAGGTGCCACTGGTGTCGCTGAGGGACTCAGGCGCGCTGAGGGGGGGCTGCCACAGAACTTTCTGGAAATGGCTGGAGGTGGCTGAGGCCTGCCTCCGGCAGCGCAGGTCTCACCTCACTGAGAGGCCTCTGCAGCCCCTGGACATGGGCACCCTGTACTCTGACAAAGAAATTCAGAGCCTGAAGTGCAATTTTTAAAAGAACATTATGTTGTGAACCTGTAAATTCAAGCCTGACTACCCTTTTACTGTGAAGTATCCAAACCTTAGTGTCACCAAGCGTCTTTTAGAAAAACGATCCCAATACCTGAAGGATCTGGTCTTCACAAGGTTTGGGCTTGCTTACGTATTTTTAATGAAAGCTTGCTCCCATTTCCTCAGATTTACTTGAGGGCAACAGTACTATCCTTGGATTCACAGTGGGATATCAAACCAGAATTTCATCAGCCCATTTGCCATTTCATTGAATTTTGCTGAAAGCAAGAGAGATTATAAATAAAAAAAGAAACAAAAAGCTCTTTTTCCCCTCAGATACTGTAGTCCCTCCAGACAAATCTATCTCAGTCTGTCACGTCGCAGACCTCGGCTTGCAAAGTCTTATGTTGCAGTAAAAGCTGGGGGCAGGCAGGGTGTGAACCGCAGAATTTCGGAGCAGCAGCACTTTGAAACAATTTCCCAGTGCTCAGACCGGGCTGGCATCTGTGCTGCCCAAAGAGCCACAGCTGCTCTCTGAAGCCAGGAACCACTTGCAGAAAGGGTCCTGTGATCACAGAAGGATTTTGATAGAAGGTTCTCTATTGGTAAGGCCTCCCTGGAGTAAAACTGCTGATTGCAATTGATGATGGTGACATGACAGGCGTTTTAACAGATTCTCTGCAATCTCCTAAAGCTATCAACCCACAAAGAGACAAAGTTTCCCTGTCACCACAAATATGGGAAATTGAAATTTTCTATACTAATCACTGTATAGATTACAGCCTTGATAAATTATGAGTGGATTATCTTTTAACTTATTCTTCTCCTCCCATTAAAAAACAATCAAACATGGCTTTGTGAAGCTACCTTGTTTTACTGAATAAATATGTACTTCTCATAAGCCAAAGCTGCTAGTGCTTATAAATATATATATATATTAATTTTTATTAATAGTTTACAACTGGGAAAAAATGGGCATCTGTGACAAATTCATAGCAGGAGTAAAAAGTCTCTTACTAAAACTTAAATAAAAGAAAAGCCTAACGAATGTAGCAGAGTAATCACTGGAAAAAAAAAAAAAAAGTCAGAGTTCAGCTCTATAATATCACCCAGCCAAACACCACGTTCAGAAGGAAGCCATGCTGTCTTATATTTCTAAAAGAGGGGTGAAGTTGGCTGGGAGTACAATTCTCCCACTTTGCTGCTCAGCACTCAGAATTCTTGAGGTTCCCACATTGCTGCCATATGTATGCATTGCAGAAGTTCAAAGACCACATGCAGATTTGACACATTGAATTAGGAGAGATACTTGAATTTATATTTTATGTTTACTTGGACTTATGAATTCAACACTTTCAGACCTTTTATATTTTGCTCACCTATTAGCCCTACTTTATGAAACTGCACTTTTTCCATCAAAGGGCTGAGGTAAAGTTGCTTGAAAGTGGGAAACTTTTCTTACCATATCTCATCCAAAAGCACTCATGCTTTCAATTCCCAAATCTACCATAGAAACAAGAGTATTTGACGAGGTTAATAGCAAAGAGAGGGAAAGAAAATGAAAGGGCTATGAGAAGTACTGATATGTAGGATAGAAATTAGAAGTGGGTGGAAGGAGATGAAGTGATCATAAGGATAGAGAACACTGAAGATTATATGGACCAGGGGCCAACAGAGATGAAGTTGAAGCAAATTGTTAAGAGAGTTGAAGGGAAACGTAGCCTTAGATAAAATCTCTAGTCTGAAGTTAGAGGCAAATGAGAACTTTATCAGAATGATGATGCCTCCTGGGCTGGGATAACTGGGAAATGTTGTATGAGGTTGTGTTACATTCCCAGTAATTCTCACAATGCCCCTCACCAGGAACATTTGCTTCCTTAAACTCATGTGGATTCTGGGAAAAAAAAAAAAAAAAGTCAATTCAGAGTCAATTCATTGGCCTAAGTGTTCAGAAGTGCTAGGTTTCAGGAAGAAAATATGGATGTCTCTTTTCGGAAATAAAACATCCCATTACAAACAGTTCTTTCAATAAGAACTTTTCAGATTATTTAAGTAGTGCCCTAACACCAAAAATTAAGAACAGTTACCAAGGTCTACAATAGCTGGATGGATAGCACATGACCAAAGGAGTCTGCTAAGGTTCATGGAAAGAAGATACCAAACCCTCTGGCAGTCTTTCTAAAATGAAAAGGCTGTATCCCAGCATAAAACATTTCACTGCCTCACAACCATGATAATACATGTTTATGATGGATTATGATGTTCATGATGCTCATGCACTTATCACAGAGATTAGGTATGAGGAAAGCCATGGGATGGGTAACTAACATTATTCATACTACCCAGCTGCAGTATAACAGATGGGATGAACGGTAGCCTGTTGACTGTCCACACGCACTCACATACTGAATCTTCCCACAACCTCTATTACACACACTGTCTTAGAGCTTAAGGAGTTTAGATTGTAAGCTCTTCAGAAAAAAAGACTACTTTCCTTCTCTGCACAGCACTTGAAAAAATATATATTCATGTTGGCAACTGAAGGTGCTATAGAATTACAAATAAATAAATAAATAAATAAATAAATAAAAGGAGCTGTTCAGCTATCGTCATAAACTAGAATTTTGGAAATGCTATACCAGGCATGACCACAAAATGATTGTGTCTCATTGTCAAGAACTCAATGGTCAATTAAAAAAATGATCTAATATTTATTTACATGAAAGCAGAATTCTTAATTTATTGATGCATATATGACTCTTCTGATGTTCCTAGTCATGCTCCAGCTGCCAAATGAACATCTTTATTGTGCTTAATATGCCATATGGTATGAGACTGGCTCCAAAACTCCATACAAGCAGAATGAAAATACTGCCAAGCATCTCCCAATGAAAAACAACATGCATGTCACTCATCATCCTCTGTTCATTTCTCAGCTTCCTATACTAGACTTTTACTCCTTTCTGTAAGAAGGCACTCTCACATACAAACTGTACAGAGTATTTTTGTCCACCATTATTAACAACACCTGCATGCATCCCAAGGCTTTAATCACTGACTTTGAGTTTATCATTATCAAGGCAACTGCTGGAAAAAGGATTCTTGTGTAAAACCACAAGTCCATTATCGTAATGATTGGGAATGGAAGCTGTGATTGGAAATATTACCTATAATAGACCTCAGCAAGAAATTTCAAGTTCCTAATATTCATCAGTTCAGTACATCCCACCTTGCTGTTATGATGTGCTACATATGTGAGGTTTCTACACAACTGTGATGTTTATGATAATGAACCACAAATGTTTTAACACCATTTTAAAACATTGAAAGGTTAACAGTTGGATCTCTTGTAAACTACGTAAAAAGAAAAAAAAAAAAAAAAAAAAGCTAAAATAGATTTCTTATATACAAAAGCATCTTAAACTGATATATTCCTCTTTCAGTCTTCTTTTTTCAGAATTTAATTCTCAGAAGTTTAATTTGTTTTGAACAGAAGTACAGAATCCATAATTTTCTCTGACAATCTCTACAGATACTTGAATAATTAAATATATGTATTTATAAACATAGAGAAACATACTCTGTATGTCTCTATATATGTGTACACATTTTTATGTTAGCTAATGATAGCTAGCAACAAAACAGCTCTTCAGTGAGGAAATTTCACACTGAAAATACATACCAAACACAGAGACTTAATTATTATAGTAATGAAGGTTAGGGTCCTTTGTGTAAATACAGTCTAGCCTTGTTCAAATCAGTGGGAGTTATGGCATCAACAGAATTTTATCCTGTGTATTTTTTTTTTAAATCTGTTTTAACAAGTAACTTTAGATCATATTGAAATGACAAGTTGTTTTCTTCTATGGGAAGCTGTACCTGTGAGAGGTCTAAAGAGACGAGATAAGCACATTAGAGCTGCACAAAGGCAAGCTAACTTTCCAGCCCAGCAGGGAACCCTCGTCTGTTCTAAAAAGTCTTCCCTGCTCAAAGATATTAGCAAAATACAACAGTTAAACAGATAGGAACCAGCAAAGCTGAGCTTCATTAACTGCAATGAGAAAAGTGATTGTTGAAGCAAAAGTGATTGAGTGCTGTTGTATATATATTAAAAATAATAAAAAATAAATCATGAAGTGCCATAACCTACCAAAGCTCTTGTTAGCAATAAATAATGGTGTTGACTGAAAGAAGCAGGCAAGCAACTAAGGAGATGGTAATAACAGGCCACCCCATGACACTGTTAGGCGTGCTGCTGCCTGACTGGTGCAGGGTGTCACACAGCAGCCTTACACCAAATATTAGAAACGTGAAGTGTTATGAGCCTTCAAGAGATAAGTTAGCCTGTCAGTGTAGATAGGATGAAATCTCCCTGGAACCAAAACATCTGGACAACCTAAATCCATTCAAGATTAGCGAAGGCAACTGTTACAACAGATTATGACAAAGGCAGCTGAGAAACAAAGAAGTCCTGCTTTTCAAGCCAGCAATATTGTCAATTAGGAGAAACAGCTTTTCTCCTTCCTTTGAGAGGCCTTCAAAAAGAATCTCTGGAACATGGGTTCTGGCAGGGAGCCCACAGCCTGTTTATTTTTGCTGTTTTTCTTCAAAAATACCTGAACAGGAAAAGAAGAAAGAGCTGAAAGAGAAAAATTTTGCCCTACAATACTTCTGGAAGCAGACTATATTCCAGTGTCAATAGTTCATTCCAATCTTTTGAACCAAAATCATTTCATAGCACATAAATCAATCAGAATATTTCTTCACTTGCACTGGACATTGAGCGATGGAAACAGGGTATGTTTGTCACAGAAACACTGTTTTAGAAAGCCACTACTTTAACTCCACCACCAGATTTTGGGAGCAAGCAACAGTAAAGCAAGTTTCCTTCCAAGCAACAAGCACCCATCATGGAGAAGCTGCAGGTTTACTTTAGAAAATCCGTCTTCAGACTTAAGTTTTACATAGCCAGTTCCTTTACATTGAAATCTAAGCTAAAAATTATCAGGCAACAGGAACCACCTTTTATGGTGATGCTGAATTCCTTGGGTGACTTATTCCAGACTTATTTTGAAAAGTAAAGCATACCACAATTTTGTGTGTTAGCCCTAATCTCAATCATCCTAACTCTGTCATGTTTAGCAAAGATTTACCATCACTATGTTTTATATATATAATTGGAAAGTAGGGAAAGAAAAAAAACTGAGCAAAGCAGCAACTTTTAGAAAATTGGGACACATTTTTTCCTTCAAAAGTGAGTTAATCATTATTTAATATCTAAATGTTCTTTAGAAATGATGGGATTGTGGCTTAGACAAGCTGCACACAAGACTAAAAGACTTCTTCACATACACAAAAAAATCTTACTGAATATTTAATAAAATTGATAAAATGAATTTTATGAAAACTTTTTGCATTTTGTTTGTTTGTTTGTTTTGTTTTAATGGTTTGATGTTAAATTCTAGCTCTGCAAAAGAATTATTTAAAAAAAAATCAATGCTGGGCTGTTATCTTCCACTGTGTGTTTATGTTTTCATGTTTATGATTCTTTTGTATCTATGTAATTTCTTTATATGCCTTCTGAAATAAATTATAATGATGAGTTATTTAGCATATAGATAGTCAAAATCTGTGGAGACATAAGCAACAGTTCATCAAAATATTACAAGGATTGCTGAACACACAAATGTGCATCTATATTCAACTTTGAAGAACAAAAACTAAACAGCAGACTTGATCCTTGCACACACTGATTACCTAACCTGGCAAAAACAAAAAGAAAAAACAAACTGATTACCTAAACTGGCAAACATCTCCATGCAGTTTGTGTATGATGATGAGATTTGAGCACAGTCTTGTTAAAATGTGCAAATTAGGCCAACAGTTCATCCAGTGGGCACTAGGGCATATGTATCTGCTCTTCAGAAAACACCCTTTCAACAGTATGTACTGTAGCTATTAATAGTAACTTTTTTTTTTTCTGCATTGTAAAAATATACGGGAAGAATATACCACCGACAGCAGATAAGGTTCTCATAGATCAACAGGAGGTATTTCACCCGGAAACCAGCCACTGCCAATAAAGGTGCAACGTTTTTGCTAGAATTATCACGTCAGTCCCTTCCCTCTCCCCACGTTACCTGGCTACCACTGACAGTCCTTGCAGAGCTGGAAAAATTATTAACACTTTGAAATTCTGTAGTGCTCTTCAACTGAGCTATAAGTGATACTAGACTAAAGGCTTCCTCTGCTTTTGGGTAATGGGTATTACGCGTGATTCCAGAATGAGCAGCTCCCTCCCCACTGAAGTGCCACCTTAGCAGTGCTCTGCTCCATCCTTGCCTCCTGCTATACCCAGCCCTGCATTCTGACATCTTTTCTCATGTGATCAAGCTCTCTGCCTCTCTTCTCCTAGCACATCACAACGCCACTTGGCTAGTTATTGGTATGGCATCAGGTACCCTGAGTTAGAGCTGAACAAGCACAAGCAGCACAACTCATATCAGCCCAGCAAAGAAGCAAAATTTATGTTGCTTGGGACTTCAGTGAGTATTTTCACAGAGCACAGAATGCTGTATGAGCAAAATAGCTCCGGCAACACCAAAGTCAAGAATTGCCATCTTTTTAAGAAGGGTTTTGGCCCTGCTAATTCTTGCCTTTTCCACCATGCTCACTCTTTTCTTCCTCTCAGCCAGAACACCCCGCAATCACATCTCATGTTCTTCAGCAAATTCACTTCTACCAACAGGACTCCATCAGCAATCTCTAGCTCCGTGAAATTATGGAAAAATACAAACACTACAACTCAAACTGAAGGCACTTCTCCCCCGAGGCAGACTTCACCAGCTCACATTGCATGATACCTTCACACATTTTTTTGCTGCCTGTTGTCTCATTTAGGGCAAAAATCTAATCAAGTGGAAGGAGTTGTAATGAGTTGTTCTCAGCTGGAAGTTATCTCAACTTATTCATTACAATGTAGACATGTTATTGACTGATCGCTTAGGTCAGTGGCTGCGTTATAAAGTCATGGTAATACTATAGCTTCTGCTCTAAGCCCTGGAGAAAAATTACTGTTTCAACAAAAAATATGATGTCAGTGAATGTGGTTGAAGAAAAAAATAAAAAATGAAACTTAAGATGTTATATCAGAGCCATTGATCTTCTGAGCGCAACACATAGTTCAGTGTAAATGGAGCTGTTGTCTCTTTGGAAATGCAGAGGACACTTATACTGATATTACATTTGTGTAGCTAGTCTCAAAGGAGCTGTCAGATCTCTGGAGGAACGTGACATCTCACTGCTAAGACAGTGTTGATTCCAAACAGTCCAAATGACCCCAAATCCAGGAGCAATATGTAGGAAAGATTCGTTTTAACTTTGTTAGTTTCAATGAAAGGGTTTCCCATCACAATGCAAATGATCAATACTTTTCCATCTTCGCAGGGTTACATAACATTTTGCTGAGAATCCCAGGAGAACATACAATGAAATTATTTTCACAGGCTGAGTCCAAGACACAAGCAGACAGAATCAAAGACATTCAAATGTATTCAATACGCTGTCGTTCAGCAAATTACTGTGAGAAATTTGTCGATAGAAAATTAATTGCATCCTATAGCAAAAGGAAGGTGGGACAGAAGTCTGAGTTCATGCAGAAATTCCCAGTGGGATATAATGGATAATTTCCTTCAAATGTTCTCTGAGTAAAGCTTTAAGAGGCAGTGTACTCCTGACCACGCATATTCTTGGCTTCAGCACAAATATACATTTGATCTTTGAACAGTCACCCTAAATGCTACCCAAACCAAGTTTCTTGATATATGTAATTTATTGAAAACTAATCAGTTGAGGTTATATTCAGCAGAAGAAACAGGGTCCCAGGAGATTTAACTATGTAAATAAATTGCTGCCAGCAGATGTCAAAAAGTAACAACAAGCAATCACTCACAGGAAATAACTACAGCACCAACCGGCACAAAAATACCTTATTTACACCAGTATGTTTTTAAAATGTCTCCAAAGCCACAAATTTATTTAGTAAAGGTTTTCAGTTAACTAGACAATTAGCTGCAGGTCACAGGGATTTTTTCCCTCAAGTTCACAATTAAAACTGTTTGCCTTCAAGGTCGGTTTGTTATAATTACAGTGATCTGTCATTTCTTAATGTGATCTGTCATAACTTATTTCCTCTCCTTTATTTTATTTTTAAATTCTTATGGCACATGCTTTTGTCAATATTCAGCTGGCTTTCTATAAGCCTTAAGTGAATCACTGGAATTCTGATACACTGTTAGATGAACAGAAGATTCACTAAATTGTGCAGATATTTACATTTGGCTGAAGTTTGGGCCATCATTAAGAAGCCTACTAAATGTCAGAAATGAAATACCAGCTCTCATTGGAGAATGTCTGCTTTGTCTGTTTCTTCAGGTGGAAGTACAAGTACCTCTGATTTGGAAGAAGAAACTACTATCTTTCATCCCATAGTCAATCCGTGGCAGCCACTCACACCATTGTACACCTATTTTTTGGAGATGGGTAGAGGAAAAAAAAGGTACTGCTTAATCTTTCTGTCTTACTGTAGTGGTATGTTGAGACAAAAAGTCAAAGTCCAAGAGCTTTTCATTAAACATGCTATCAATACAAAGTGCTTTTTACACAGATACTGTCCAGAGGCAGCATAGCCTTCATCTACTCAATCTTGGGTCTTGGTTTCACCTTCCTTGTGAAATAAATTCACACTAATCTGTAATGCAAGAGTGAGTTGCACAGACTGCTTCCTAACCTCAAGACTGAACTTCAGAACCAACTTCACCTCTAACTACAGGCGCTAACTTCAACCCTAAGAAATAAAACTAATAGAAATAAAACGCATGCTAGCAAATGTTACAAAACCAGAAATACCTGGGCGTCTATTTACAACTGCCCTTCTCTTGGAATCATAACTATGATAAAAGTCTTTCTTGGTGTACAGTAATGTTTTCTTAAAAGGCATCCCTAGGAATAAAGCTTTCACCTTGTGCCGTGTGCAACTAATTTCCAAATAGCACTCAGTGGTAGGAGTTTGTTTCTGAAATAGAGAATGACGCATCATTTACAATGCATAAAAGGAAACAAGAGTGAGTAATAAATCCACTGTGTAATATTTTCCTTTCAAAATGGATTCTGTAGGTTGCCAGCCTATTTTCCCAGCTGCTGAATGAGTAATACCATGCCTGAAAAAGTGCTCAAGCCATTTATTCAGTGGATAGTTCAACTTTCCCAGGGACAAACTGGAACAAAGTTCTTCATTTACAGGGGTAAGCCTTGTGCCGCCTTACCTTCTCTATCAATGATCTTGACAGAGAAATAACAAATTTCTTGCAGTGTTTTCAACCGAGTTCTTTCAAGTGAGTTCCCTCCATATTCTTTTTTAAAGAGTCACCAGTAAAAAGGTTGTTTTGGTTGTTTTTTCCAATAAATGCATAAATAATAGACTTAAGCTCCTTTTCAGTCCTTAGTCTAAAAGCTGTGTTATTAAAATACAGCCCTTGGACACAGTTTACAAATAGCTTTTGAGACCACCTTCAAAAATCTAAATTACATATCAGTTTACAAAATTAGTTGGTGGTTAAACTTCTGTTTTACTCAAGTATCAACCCAATTCCAACACACAGCCCATTCCATAAACCATGGAAAACCAACCTCCTAACTGCAGCCTATAAAGTACAAAACTTCTATGTGATTAACCAGGAAAGCCACCTCTCAAAACTCTGCTGGATTTTAAACTTGCTCAATTTATTGTTATCTCTTTCAAACAATACCAGAGCTGGACTAATGGTTACAGAACCAAATAACCTTGGTTTGAATTTTGACTCTCACACTATGATCAGACAAGTAGTACTGCTGAGAACAATGTAATTAAAATTGCACCATGTAATCTTGCTCTACACAGTCGTTCCCAGAACAGTTTCTATTCACATCAAACACAGGCTTTTATACTTTAAAGAAAGACAGTCTTTGGCATCTTCCACAAAAGAACTGACCTGAGGGAAAGTAAATTCTGTCAGTCAAGATCATTTAAAAGCAATGTGAAAGTTGTTTACATAGATAAACCAAGGAAAGAGCATCAGACTACTGAAGTTTCTGCCTCTCTTTACTAAGTAAAAATTAAACAACAACAACAAAGAATAGGTAGCATATAAAACTCAAAATTAGTCGAGAAGATAGGTGATACTGTTATTTGCGTTCACTTCTTAAAAGGGTGGTGTTGCTACATGGAGGCTCACATTAAACAAGTGGCATTGCATATGAAGGAAATGATAGAGGAAACTTGTGTTAATTACTTAACAAATTCTAAATTTCAAATATACACTGAGTGGTAGTGCCATGTGGCTGCTTGCTGGTTTCTAAATGTGGATATTCACTTTCATGTAAACGCTGTGTACATAATATTACCAGCACATAGTTAGCATCAGCGTGACCACAAGCTAAGGTAGAAATTAATGCCGTGTTTGATTCCAAGCCTTTTTGTCAGCTTCAAGAGTATGGATTAAGCCAATAATCGACAGTTTCTACACAAAGCTGCAACCAGTCAATAGAATTTTTCATTATTTTAAACTCTATAGTCAACAAAAAGAGGTGTAATGAAAAGCTACCTGAGCCAGCATTCCAGACATGAACACTCACAACGGGCCTGTTTGCTGAACGAAAGCCTTACACTAAAAATGAAAACAGAAATCTCTAGTGCAGAGATTAAGGACACCAGAATACCTCTAGTGAACAATATTTCTTATATTTCTTATCAGCGTCATATTTATTTTCATACAGTAATCATGCTGGGACAGATCAGACAAGATGCTGGCTTACCACACAGTAATTACAATACTGACTTAATATGGACCAATTTAAATACTCTCTATGATTTAATAAATTCCATAGTTATTTCCTATGACTGTGAATTTTATGTAGCAACATAATTGTCAACACAACAAAATTGCCAGTCATTCAGTGGAAAGTCTACATCTACTCATTCAATTCCTTTCCAAAAAAAAATAATATTTACTGTAATTTTTTTTCCCTAATTCAAATAGATGAAAAATGCACAGTTTCTATTTTTTTTTTTTCTCTTAGACTTGGTATGGTTGTCATTAATTGCAAATACGCCGATGACTGCACTGAGGAATTAAAGATATAGATTTCCTAAACTACTGCCTTTGTAGTGTTAGAATGCGGAAACGTTAGCATATTTGTTTGAATAACTGTCTCTTTTATTTCACATTAGAATAACTGTAATGATTACAATGCTTAGCAAGTTTGAAGTGATAAGATAATAATCAGCCAATCTTTACTTTGCTTCTGGTTATAAACCCATTTAAAAAAATCACTAAATCGGTGCATTTTTCCAGCTCACGTCCCCTTCCAAAGCATTAGTCTCTTGTGACACAATAAAGTGCCATTGTTCCAAACACTGATATATCCTTTGTGTTGTACTTTGCTCATGGCTACAACCATGATAAACAGAATTTGTTTGGTAAATGTCATTTGCCAAAAGTTTAAGGGACATGGTGTAATATATTTTTACACATGGACACTTAGCAGCTTTGTAGTATTTCTATTTGAGAATTGAGGCATAAATAAAGAGTTATGCCATATCAGAAAATGCCTATAAGACATTTATAGATTTAGGAACAGAAAGGTTATCAGAAATGCCTTATCATATAACAATAAACATAGTATCATCAGCTCCCCTGACTAGTAAGCATCCAGCAAAATATTTATTATTAACTCCTCTGACTAGTGAGTTAACTTTATAGCTTGAAGTTTAAATGAACTCTGGAGCTAATTAAACTTAGTTCAGTGCTTCTGGAGGCTGTACGTTTGCATGTTAGCACATGCTTTATTCTGGAATAAACAGTTGCCATTCACTCATCAACAGATGGATCACATTCAAAAGCTGACAAATTCCAGGGAATTGAGAATACAGAAATACCATCCACTTCCTTACAGTTCCCAAGAAAACAAGAATGGTTACATAATGCATGTAAATACAATGCACAGAAGCAGTTCTGAGTGCGTGCTGAGAGCCCTGCAGACTCCAAGAACATGATCAAACCAGTGTCAACATGGTTTCCACAATGCAGCTTTGGCGAGGATTCCACTAACAAAGATTGGTTTTACAACACCACACTCATCTTAAACATTTCAAAGTAATGGATGTAATTATTCACTAGGATCATTTAACAATAGACTAGAACTTGCATCAATGAATATTAACTAAAAACAAAATTAGTTCTCAAGTACTAAAGGCTTTGTGTATTCAGGCTGCTAGACAACTTTCATTCCCTCCCTTCTCTTTCTCTCTTCCCCAGACCCCCACTGCTTTGCATAAATACTCTATTATTATGAACTCCTGCTTTCTTGAAACTAATGAGATATTATTGTATGGGCAATGCCTGCTGTTGTATTTCAATGTAGAGTGATATAGGTGCACTGTTAACATCATGCTTTTGAGTTGTTCATCTTGTATTATTTTAGGAATGCAAATTCTTAATCATCACCTCTGAGACCTTTCTTTTCCAAACCTCATTATTAAAATTTCTTTGTAAAGCTGAAGGCTAAACAAAAACAGATTTTAGTACAGCCGTGTCACATGTCCGTTGATGTTATGAAGTTGGGCCAGTGAAGTCTAGAACAAGCACATTCTTCACCATGGAAACTTTCATAGAAGACAAAACTGTAGCCAGAGTGCTGGCATAAACAGGACGGCCCTACTATTCATTTCCTATACATTGAAGAGTTAACATAGATATATCCCGATTCCAACACAGGAGAACATTTCTCTACAGAAGGAATCAGAGCCCAGCAGCCCTGGCATATGGAAAGTTGTTTAGCTGACCAATCAGGACAACTAATTAAGAAATAAAGTATGTACCTTTTACATTCACCTATATCTTTGGCTGTCTTTGCAGACCAACCCTTTATACTGTTTGTGAACTCAGTCTCTATGCTACTGTGCATGGCCCACATCTTGAGAGCAGAAGACGGTGCAAGTTCAGAGAATGAATGCACTCAGTTCTTCACGGAAATGTTTCTCCTACAGTGATTTATGCCTTGCATGCCTGCCTGCCACCAGCTCCTCTGCTCACGCTGCCTTTCCATAGAAAGATCCTATATATTAACTGACAATACATTATACTACTCAACTTAGTTACTCTTCCAGAGTTGTTTACCACGTCTACATTCATCCTCTGGTTTTCCAAAATACCAGACTAGAAACATTATTTCATTATTGCATTCGCTTGCTGTTCCAGAAGGAGAATCTATATTTCTGTTTTGTTGTGTTTTGCTTTTTTGTTTTGTTTTGTTTTTCTTCCAAGTATCTATAAAACCTTCCTTTTTATATTAGAAAAGAAACCAAATTTATCCCAACTTGGTATACAAGGAGTTCTAGGTTCTGTAACTGTGAATTGCTCTTTTGAAATCACAACTACCAGCCACTTCCAGAGCTAGTGCAAGAACTCAGTCTGGCCACAGGGATTTGCCAGCTGGCCATGGGTCCGTCTAGGTCACTACTCACATGTAATGGTCTGAATCAGCATACTTTGTGAAGCTGCACAGCCCAGAAGAACTGCAGACATTTTGACAGAACCATTTTGTTTGGGAAGAAATACAGAACCACAAGGGTTGATAGGCATTTGTAAAATAGGCTCAGAAAGTTAACTACCACCTGAAAGAACCATTTGACAATAGACAATGTTACAAAGGCTGTCACTCTCAGAAACAGCAAAGCTTTCCATAGGCAAAGGCATGTTAAATTTATTTCAGTCTCTCTACAGAAGCAGCCAGTTTTTTATTTGCACTGAAATGGATTTTGGCTACTGATATTGAAAAATCATTTGTTCAGAGTGCACACTGTGGCCTACAGAAATCAGGCACAGCTACAGAAACTACCTGAGAAAGTTCATCTCAAGGGCAAGCACATATATAAGTGTTGAAAATGTTAGACTGGGATGCTCAAATTGGTACTTAGGATTAAATAAGGATATTTAAAATTCAGCAGTACCAACATGAGCATCCAAATGTTGAATATGGACAATAACTAGACACTAATGTTTGGAAACTGGACACCTAGTGCCTTTAATTATTAGGAGTGGAATAAAATGTACCTGGACATCTTTTTTTATTTACACTACTATCCAGAAGAGAACTTAATTAGACAGCAATGCATGCAAAGAAAGAACGTTAAAGTGAACAGAAAATGTGATTATCTACTTTGGTGATTCAAAATCTGTTTTAAGATATTCTGTGGAAAAAAAACATTGCCATCATACTGCTCCCTGCTTGCAGGTGTCATAGATCAATTCATTCTCCAATGCTGGAGGTTTCCTAGTTATAGAAAAACATTTCAGGACACAGCAAAGTGTTTTTCTTTACAGGGCTTTGGCATCAATACAATTTTTAACAGTCTTCAGCCTGATCCCCCACTGTTGGATATAAGTGAAAATGTTGCAGTGAGAGGTTTTATTGCAATGCTTGTACACTTATCCCAAAACTAGTTGCATTTTTAAGTTAAATTCACCAAAATATTTTGAATTATTATTTTTTTTTAAGCCATGCTAAATATCATAAGTTTCTAAAATAGGATTTTTTTTTTTTAATGAAAATATGCTTTTTCCTCATCCAATTGCTTCTCAGAACATTAGATTTCCATGTAGTGAGTTTGAACCCTTCTCCATCCTGGGTTAATTACATTAGGTGTAACTGTTTATCATACTTTGCATTCCAGATAAAGTTCTCATTTTCTTTGCTGAAGGTCTCTCATGTTGTATTATCTACATTCTCTAAGAAATGGCTCAAAGGTGAGTTCTCACTCCCAATGAAGGAAGAACACTGTCTTAATGCTAATAGAAGTGCTTTCCACCTCCATGACAGCAAAGGAGAGATCACATGAATCTGACAGCACTGGTTTGGGTGTTCACACAAGCTTCAAATACCAGGGTCCTTCTCCCATCCCCAGCTAGGCATTACTTATATGACACAGACCAGTCTCTCAACAGACAGACACCACTTCTTCTCCAGTTAGTGTAAACGATACCATCAATACTATACCATCAACAGGAGAAAACAAGAATCGACAATCAGAGTCTGTAACACTAAGAAGTGTTATGGGTAAGAGGCAAATGGATAAGGAATTTACATACTCAAAAATGATACTTTTCATTTGAGTGAATTCTCAAATTCCATAGGACAGATAGGGGATTTCATTAGTGGGAAGTGTTTGATTCCACACAACAGGAAAAAAAAAATCCAAAACATACGCTCCAATTGCTGAGCTCCTGGAGAAAGATAAGACTAAGACTATCTACATTTGGCAGAGACAACCTTTCAGGTCTTGTTTGTTTTTCTCCTCCCTCTGTTATTCCAAATGCAATTTTTTCACTTCAAATCAAACAGAACAATCCATTAATATTAAGAGGATTTTATTTTTATTTAAGCAAGAACAAAACAAACAAAAACAAATGAAAACACAGATTTTTTAATATTAAAGAATTTTTAGACCAAAAAATAATAGTCACAGGTCTGAAAGGTTCATTATGAGGACTGACCCCAAGAAACTAATGTAACAATACCACCTAAGAGTTATATCAGAGAGAGATTTTGAGTATTTTTAGATAAACAATGAGATTAAAGAGGTTTAAAAACTACAAAACAATCAGTTCCGCCGTTTAAAAAAAATAAAAAATAAAAAAATAAAAATTAAAAAATATAAAAAAAGAAACCCTACCATCCAAACAGTAAAACCACATAGCTTTCTTTTCTTTTTTTAAAAATTTCTTTTCTTGAATGAAGTACTGTGAGGTAGTGAGGCAAACCAGATAAACAATCATTTTTTCCTTTTTTTTTTTCTTTATTTTTAATGGACCCAATATCCATCCCATGCAGAAACAAACACTGGTGCTGTGTAAATTAATTGCTTGCTTATTAAAATAATATCACATTCCCAAAGGCACAGAAGGGAATTAGGGATTTCTCTTTTCAGATGTCACCTCCTCCATAAATCTTAAATCTTTATACATAATTAATTAAAAACTGATGCAGTGCATAGCTCACCATTATGTATGTATACACTAACATTTCTCATTAAGGTTACAATTTTTGTGATTGCAGCTGCTGCATGTCATATAAGATCTTTTTATACGCACCTCCAATAAAACAATCTATGTTACAGGTTGACATTGTTCCACTCCCTCCCCCTCCCCCAGCAAATATATATATGTATGCTATTCCTTTAAGGCAGCATTTACCTGAAAAGTATGAATTTAAAATGCAGCGTTTTAAGAAAGTCCAAAAAAGACACTACTTAGCAAACATCAGAGCAGAGCAAATAATTCAGAATAATCATTTATTTATTGGGTTTGCCATTTATTTTTCTATTCACCATAGATTGCTAAATTCTTATATGTAAATTATTCATGAATTTCTGCCAATGCTTCTTCCATTTAAATTACTATGAAAATGCAGTTGCGATTATTCAGATTTCAACATGGGCTCTGTCAGTTTTTTGGAGCACTGGTTGTGTTCCATGATTGGTTGCAACTTGCCAATTTGGAATATGTTTCAAGCATTACACTTGAGTACACAGTTCAAAATTTACTTTGTCAGGTCTATACTTGCAATTTGTGCTCTGAATATAATGTTTTCTGACATTTCCATACTGACAAAAGCTCTAGTGGAGACGCAGCTATATTTTGCTTCAATGGATGTTTCAGTGTCATTATTTTAGTTATTTTCAGTGCCAACGCCATTACTAAAATACACAGGAAAGAAAGAAGAGTTCTTGGACATTATCTGCCTGTATTTTCAACCATTTATAAAGGTTCTGCTGTTGCCTGAGGCAGGAGGGCTCTTGCTGCCAATCCCAGCTGGTTGCTGTGCAAGCTGTCCTTAAGCTGGACATGCAACACGTCATGGGTAACCCAACAGCTCACAGCTAAAGAGTCCAAAAGAGACAGAAAGATATGACAGGGACCAGCCCCTACTAACTAGCAGGTTCAGGGCATAGAGGTTGAATCTATGAATCTGATACCAGGAGGGGGTGCTCTGCTGTTGGCTGCAGCACCCTGGCATCCCTTTGGGTTATACCTCTGCCACAAGTCCCTCTTCTCTAGAACCTGGGGCTCTTGCACACCCATATGGGGAATCCTGCACTGCTGCCACTACAGATCACGTGCCAAAAAGAGGCCGTGAAACTTACAGACAGAGATACATCAGTACCAAAGCAAAAGCTGAGTCCCCCTGTTGTGAGTTCCAGGGTTTCTTGCTCTTCAGTTGCGTTACTATTGGGGATTTTTGGCCTTTTTTTTTTTTTCCTCCCCAAGATTTCTCCCAAGTGTTTCACTGTATCAGGTTCAAACTCAAGTGAAAGAGTGAAAGAAAAAAGTTTTTCACCTCAACATTAACACAATTGGAGATTGTCATGACTTTGGGCCACTTCCATCTCAAAATCTGCAAAGCTTCTTGTCAATCTGCATTAGCACCTTTATTACTGAACCATTTTTTTCCCATCCACCAGCGTGGCTCAAGCAATCAGACTGCCTGACCACCGCCTGGTTAAACACAGGGCAGAAGGTGGAACAGGAAAAAAAAAAAAAGAAAAAAGAAAAAAAAAAGAGGGCCACAAAGAACATTGCAAGCTACAAAATTCACCATTCTTTCAAACTTTTAAAAGTTTACTTTTCCCATCACTTTTTCAGAAGATGTATCTTGGAAGAGAAAGACTATAATTGAGTCTGCTGGTGTTAGTAGTAATGCATTTTACATTAGAGAGCCTGATCTTGCTTCATGAGGTTGAACAATATTTGCAAGCCAGTAAAGCCACACCGCTTACTGTAATACATTCGTCTCTCTTCAAAACAGTAAACGCCAGCAGTGATGGAGAGGGCACTCAATTGAAAAGATCCAAATAAGAAAGTATCGTCTTGTGAAATAAGGGTAGATTATGCACTGTGTTCAGACTTCTTATTTCAGGAGTGAATTTTATGTAAGAAATGCACCTTTATAATGATAGGAATGAAAAACACAGAGAAATAGTAAAATAATCTAAAATTAAATCAAATGTAATCTCAAATATCAACCTAAAATTATGTTAGTAATTGTAACTGTGGTTTATAAACAAAGCATTTAATAAGAGGATGTATTTTGTATATAAGTTTTTCTTTGATGTCCCTAGGCTGCACATCAAAGAAGGGAAGATAGCATGCTTATTCTCTAGGGATGATTCTCACAAAATCATCCTGCTGCAGAACAGAGACCCGTAAAAACTATACTGGGGACACATTTTGTCACTCCTCTCAGCAGAACAAATGTGTGTAGGCAGGTTCAGTCTATTGCCTTCAATGAAGATTTGATCAAATTGCAGCTGTCTGATAATTACCTTTTGGTACAAAGATGAGCATGCATGCTACTGAGCTGGGGAATTAGTCATCCCTCTTCAGAAACATCCACAGGAACGTGGGATGTCATTGAGAGAATTACCCAGTGAGGTCTCTTACTGGGACCACTCAGAGTTGGTAGAGATTCCCAAAACACTGCGTCCTGATTTGCAGCAGAAATCGGGCTTGAAGCCATAGCATATGAAAGCAAAACAGAGGAAGAAATATGCATCTCATACAACTTCAAACAAGAGATGCTGCTTCTTTCAGCAGAACCAACCTTTTATTTTTACTTGCTTTTATAGGAGTATTTTAATGGAAACTTGAAGGATCAACCTGAATGCTTTTGCAGCCCAGATAATAAATAGAGGAACAGAAGTAAATCAGTTAAATTAAAAAAAAAAAAAAAAAAAAAAAAAAAAAAAAAAGTAATCTAGATGGTGCTCTGCAAAAATTTGTGCAAGCCACTGATGCCGCAGAAAATTGATTTTCCCACAGGTTCTGCAGCTTTGCATTGCCTTTTGAAGTACAGAAGCTAGATATGTTTCACTACGTATATTTCTCTGAACTAGAGCCCATAACGGTTTTATATTTTGCTGAACATTTTCCAGCTGATTAATGTTATGTTTACCAAACTATAAATATAGGATGATGTTGCCTTCTTGAAGAAGTAATTTAACTATTTGTCTCTATTTTTGAAAATTGTTTTTGCTGTGTTTTTAAATAAATGCCTTAAACATAAAACTGAAAAATAAATCTTTACATCATATTTTATGTACAGACTTTCTTTTTAATAATGAGTGGTATCAAAATAGCTCTAACCATCTTATGTACAAACACAACTTAGATATTAACCAAACAATATGTGCTGAAGTATTCAATACAACATTAGCTAGGTATTTAATAAAGCAGAAAATTACATTGTTATGTAATCAGATGGCATGAGAGGTCTTTTTAAATGGAGTTTGAAGTTCAGCTTCACCACATGCTTTCTAGGAAACGTCTGCTTTACTGTCATCATTGAAATAAACACAGCTTCAAGTTTTTGTTCACTTGTTTGCTTTAGAGGGGAGATTCAGAACAAATGGTTCTTCATCTGTCTATAGCTTTTAGCCTGAACATTTATGTTTTTCCCCTGTGAAGAGGAAACAAATACTTGCCTGTTGTAAGTTCTTTTGCCTCCACTGACAGAACTAATTAGAAATCTGAGCTCAAGCCTATTAATGCAAAGGGGCTCTTGCATTGATCTCAGAAGGTTTTGTTAGGTTCTAATTTGAAGATATTTTGTAGAATTGATATGCAACTATACCAGCATACTGGTCTTTATGGAAATACTGTTCCTTCTCACCTTTCTTTATTTTCATAATTATATATTGCCAGTGCCCAAAGATTCTGGAGAAGATGGAGAGCTTTCCTGTGCCAGGTGCAAGATACATGTGTAGCAGACAACATCCCCCCTTAGCCACAGTGCTGTATAGATTCCTCAGCATTTTGTGAAGCCCTGGAAATGCCATTCTTCAAACACAGGTGACATCATCCTGGTGTAAGGAAATGTCTTTGCTAATGATTTTACGGATTCAAACCAGGGCTTCTTCCCAAAACTCATTACATAACAACTAATTTCTCATATCTCATCTTGACGTTTTTTACACAGCTCAGTACTTTTCCCCTGTGCTAAGCATTCCACATTTTATGTGGTGTACAGATTATAAACAATGCTGAAATTAATTTGTATCTCATACATTCAGCTTCACCCTGACTTAATCATTCTGCTGTGTGTTTACTTAGATAAATGCCTGACAATGTTATTGACACTTCAAAGAAAATAAGCCATCTCCTTTATGCACGTACATCAGCACCGCTCACATTCACCAAAAAAAATGCAGAGAGGGATAAGATCAAAAATAATCCTGGCTTAATCCAAATTCCACTTTCCCAAATTTGCAAGCATTGTAGTGCAAATATTTCACAAAATTATACTATTCTGTCCTCCAAACAGCAAGGAGCCACGAACAAAACACTGATTAGTCAGGCCCCCTTCTGAATGGCATTAAAATGATTTATATTTTTTCCACATCTTTCAACTCTCTCACATTCAAAAGCACGGTTCATTTTAGTATAAGAATAACCTCCATTCCAAACACACTGATGACTCCTGATACTTATTGGGGAAAAAAAATAATTATTTCCATCAGAAATAAAGAATCTTGCAAGCTAATAGAAAATACTTTTTTTTTTTTTTTCCCCCTACTAAATGTAGGGGGGATTGATTGATTTTCCTGCATCAACATGTTCAGATCTTACATTTGGACTTAGCAGGGTAAAGAAAACATTCATGTTTCTGTAAAAGTAATAAGGCAGTGCTTCCTTAGCTCCCTTGCTTAGCTCCATAATATAATTGAAAAACAACAACAAAAGAAGAGAATGATTTGGGGCTATGCTTTTATAAAAGATTGCTAGCAATTGCAGGTGAAACTCCCATCAGTGGAACTTCTCAAATAGTATGTTAACCATGGAACCAATTACAAATATTGGTAATCACAAGAATTTCTCAAACATTTTTCCTATCTTGTGCTTGGATTGGTTTGAAATCTCTTCTGCACAAACCTTCAGATGTACAATTTGTAATGCTAACATGCCTTAGTTAATCCATGCTCTGCAACTAAATAGTTACATAACCTCATATTATTTTGTATTAAAAATGTGAAGCATTTCTGCGAATGTCTCCTTTGTGACAAATACTAACACTGTAGTTTCCATTTGAAACTTCTCCCCATACTTATTATAGAGTTAATAAATTTTTAGTAAAGAGTTAGTGGTGTTCCCATGAATCTGTGGTCAGGTAGACTGGCAGGAACATCTTTCTTCTCTAGTTTCTCCATGATGCTAAACCAATAAGTATCTGAATTCATAAACAACTCAAGTTACATGTCCTGATTACCAATAGCTGAAGAAATGATAGCTGTCTTTCCCCAGACTGAACACTTTAAGGAAATATGCACATCCTCTGTAGTTCCTCTGGCACACACTGGAAAGACCTGAGCAAGGTGATGGGATCTCATGTAAAGTCCTGATATATTAAAGAAATGCTGAAGCAGTTAGGCATGTACTCCCCTCAGTTGCAGGCACAGATGTCTATTTGGGTACCTAATGGATCATCGGTGTGTTTGCTTACCATAATTGTTTGTGTACTTTTGAGACCAATATGCACCTGAGTGTGTGTGAAGTTCTGCAAATCTGGGCCTGGTTGTTTTGACTTTAAAAGCAGAGCCCCTCTTTTCTCCTGAATAGCTAAATAATAGCCTTACATGCAAGAAACTAGAGCTTCCAGATAAGGCTGAAAGGCCATTTATCTTCCCAAATGTTGCTGGAAGTGTTAATTTAGGTAGTTAAAAACACACTAGCTTGCCACATTTATGTAACACCTTCAACAATGTATAAGGTGTCATTAAAACCAGGAAACAGCCAATTTGGATCTTAAAGACCAGCTTAAAAGATTCCACAATCCCACCTAATTAATGTTAACTAAGGAAACAAAACTCATTGATTTCAATCTAGAATCACAAAAGAAAAAGCAAGCACTTATGGACTTTTAACACAGATTCTGCATAACTGAAGCAAAACAAAAAATCCCAATCTCTGAGCTGTCAATTAGTTACTGTGCTCTTCCATTGTGAGCTTTTCTCTAAGTTATACATTACAAAAGCATAAATGATAGCTTCATGACTATATTTTCTATAAACTTGACAGCTGCCTTCAACACAATGTTGTTGACTTGAGCTTGCATTTAATAAAGTCTCCTTTCTATATTACTGTGAGCAGCATATTATAGTCCATCTTTAACACTTTTCTTTCCTCATTGACAACTCTTTTCTGATAGTTTAGGCCTTACCAGCAAATACTTGCTTTGTTAAATGTTCTTCATACCTACCTATGCTGGCCAAAGAATCATGCTTGGTGGCTATAGAGAGTACTCCCCAAAAGCAATATTATTTGGGTCTCAGGAGCAGAAAACTGTATTATTGCAGCAGAATTCAAAAACAGCATGCCACACAAGGCATGAAGCTAAGTAACTCAATAACTGTGCTGAAAAGTGAAAGATTTATTTGTCATGGAGCATTCAACAAAATACTCCCAATGCTCCGTACGGTCAGCAAGCTACCCATGCACAGCATCATTCTCTGAGAAAGAGACAATCCTCACAAAAAAGGAAAGAGAAAAGGAAAGCTCTCATCAAAATAATTCCAGCGGGGCTGAGATAGCACTTCAATACATAAAAAATATATTTGCCTGTTCAACAAACTTTTCCACTGACCATCTTCCAAAAAATGAGTTGAAAGTGAATTCATGGGCTCTTCCACTCCTCTAGCCCTAAGAAAGGCTACTGAAGCCTGCCTCAATAACTTCAGTCTACCATACTTTTTGTTGTTGTTGTTACTATTCTGATGGAAAAAAAAAAAAAAAAAAAAAAAAAAAAGTAAAAGGGAGGAATTCGTTGGTAAATTATACTAGTGAATGGAAAACAAAAGTGGCTTTTGAGGTATAATTCTTTCCCAGTGAGGCACAGGACACAAATAGTTATACAAAACACTTCATACTCTACCTTGATTATACTGCAAAGAAAAAAAAATATTGCATCATTTCACTGAGTATGCTACTACCAAGCTCACATATATCTGAAATTCTTGGCCAACGCTAAGGCCACTTTTCCTTTGAAGTATTATCACAACTGAAGCATAAATTATTCAAGCAGGGTTTTCAAAAGTGTCTAAAACGACGTAACTTATTTTCTGTTCCTTATGCACTGTGAACAGTGACACAAAGACAAGGGAGAACAGTATTTGGGGAGTTACTTGAGGCAAAACAGAGGGAGAAGGCAGAAACTGGAGAAATATGAGTACAGAAGCTAAGACATAAGAGTAAGACCAGATGCTCATAGTGAAGGATTATATTAGGCACGAGCACTCACAGACTCTCCTCAGTATCAAGAACCAGGTATGGGTCCTAAACAAGTTTTGGCACGATATCTCAAGGCTTAGTTCCTTTAAGTCTCAACACACATTCAGACTTCACACTCCTGTTTCTGCACTTTCAACTTCAGCAGCAAACAGTTCACCTAGTGGAAATGCTAGCTTCTCCCTCAGGCTTGGACAACTCTAGCAAGGCTCTGAAATCTCTGTCAATATATACATAGCACTGCACCACATCCACAAAGAGAAGAGTAACTGACAATATATCTGTCACAGCATCCTATAGCATCCCACTGTTTTATCAAACCAGCCACTTTGCAAAAATTAAAAATAAAAATGGAAATAAAATCTTCTTTATACAGTGTAGTGATGGTTTTAAGGTTTTCCCCTCCATGCAGAGGTTTCCTCTGGCTCATATTTCCATGCATTTGGACCAATCACTACTATACTGTGGGAACAGAGTTGTGAGAACTTCCATTTCCCTACAAGCTTAAGATTTATTTCAATTTACAGAAAAGGTGCTTCTTTGGCCTTTTTTATAGACTACAAAATAGCAAGATAGTTTTGAAGTAATAGCCGCTATTAGGAGAAAAAATAAGAAATAAAATAATTTTTTATCCTTTGAGAAATAACTTTAAGGTCAAATCCTCCTGACCTACGTAAGGCAAATCCTTCTCTTAACATATCAAGGACATGACGGTTAGGTTTCTCAGCTTCTTTCTTCCTCTAGCCTACAAAATGGTACAACTAGGAAAATAAATCCTTCCATCAGGCTTTTATAATCTTAGGTAGGAAGAACACTTCTGTCTTTCAGGAATTCATTCTGGAAAAGAATGCAAGGCTGTATCTTATAAAGTAGAGTAAGAGAAGAAAGTCAAATATTTGAACAGTTAATTTCATTCCACCCAAAGCAATTATTCCATAAAATATATTGCTAGAGGAAAGCATAAAATGTCAATGTGATACTGCAAAAAGTACAAAGCATGTATAAATAACCAAACAACTAAGGGGTCTGTGTCCCTTTATTAGCATTATTATTTTTGGTGCATGCATTCAAGTTTAAAAAGTACTGTCTAGAAGATGCTGCCAAATGAAGGGAGGGCATAGTAATGAAGATCATACATGCAACTGTTTGTTCACTTTTTAGTAGGGAAAAGATGCTTACTAGTTTTAGAAAAAAAGTCACTTTGGTGACTAACTCACCTTTGAAAGAGAAATATAAACATATAATGGCCTGTTTCTGTACCATTTCATCAATTGGACATTTCCTTGTTGACTTCCTTTTCAGGTTCCCCATTGGATTCACAAACGAAAGCATTTATATCCCTTCACTAGGGTAGAAGTGGTCAGTCAAATCCTTTCCCCCACCACAGGAGGTGGCTCAACCCAGATTTTGAGCAAATGGAGTTAACATTCTTGTTGAGGCCTGATGCTTTTGAAAGGGAAGTTTTCTGACCATTTTCAACAGCTTGACTTAAAAGCTGGAAATAAGAGAGAGGTTTGAAAATGCCTAAGATGGACTGAATCTGCATCTGGAAGTTTTTAGGAGTTTCATGCTCCACTGATTGTACAGGAAATACAAAAATTGAAGTGAAGCAGAGCAGGTACTTGAGCTATGCAGGAAGCCCTCCACCACATTTGCTACATGACCTACAGAACATTAATGAACGGGCCCCCCTGTGACAGACTGCTACTGAGACAGAGATAACATGTACACCTTTGAGGAAAAGGATTGTGGAAGAAAAGTAGCTGAAATTAGGCATAACTGTAGTATCTGTCTTCTGAAGAAAGATCTCTAATAGCCAGGGCTTAGAAGTACAGAACTAGATTCCACAGGCCTAGTTACACACATAGCACAACCACACCACTGTAAGGCCTCAACTTTGCTGCTGAGTCCACAAAGGAAAAAAACTGAAAAAGTTAACATGGAAACATCTTCAAAAGCTTAAGATACCCAGACAAATTCCACTCTGTAACTCAAAAAACCCCCGCCTGCTTAGGTTGATATGGCAGTACTGCAGTGCAACCATTGCCCTCATTCAGTTTTGTGCTCAATACAGTTCCCAGGGCTGCAACTCTAAAACAGACAGTGCAAAGCAGAAAGATAATTGAAGGTATTCTGTCAAAATGAGATTGCTCCGGTGGCCACTCTTTAAAGTCTCCCACATTTGCATTAAACAAAATACAGCTAGCTCAATGTTTTAGAGTTACTTAAATTTTAACCAAGGTAGGCCTGAACTACAATACTAACTGAGATAAAGGTATTTCTGCTCTGAGAGATTGTATCAGGGCAGTTAATCTTTGAAATATTGATAACTACATATCAATTTTTCCAGATGCTTGAGGACGTTTCAACATTGAAGGCAAAATATAATTACAAGAAATTCTGTACAGACCCAGCCTCCAGGAAGATGACAAAATGATTCATAAAGGTCCATTAAGCATGTTCTCTGCCCTTCTCACCATGTATGGTCCTGAGTAGTGGACATAGTATGAAACAGCCCAGATTAATAGCTTTTTCAGTGAACAAATTACTTCTACATCCACAGTTAGGTCAGGAATTGAATCACAAAAGATGTGTTATACTACAGAAAAAATTCTTACCCCTTGCTCCAAGGCTGACTAACCTGATCTACACAGTGATGTAAGCGTTGTGGTTAACAGTGAAGAGAAAAAAGAAAAAGTCAATTAGCATGGAGTCAATGATGCCTGATGTCATAATTTTCCTACAACTTCAGTGTAGCAGATGCAGTATTTAACCATACAGGCTGGAAATAAAAAGCAAAAGCTATACAAAAGCTTTAAAGGCTCTGATAGTTTTCAGGTGACACTCTCAAAACTCTTTGATGTTACCATAGCCTTTACCTGTACCTTTGCACAAGAAGAAAAAAAAAAAAAAATATATATATATATATATATATATACACACACACACACACACATATTCAACAGTTCATCTTCCCAGGAAATGGTGGAATATCCTTGCTAACTTTCCATCAAAGAACATTCACTAAATGGTAGCACTTATTCTACTCTCTCTTCCATTGGGAACCTGTGTTATCCAAAATCACAAAGTTCCTTGGCAAAGGCAGGAAGGGTACAGGAAGATCCCCAAGCTGGATGTGGAGTATTGTGGAGCTGTGCTCTTTGGAGCTCCATACTGGGATAACTAGGAAAAGACCTAATGGTGGAACACCTGGAATGACTACTGTTCATATCAGACAACCCCCTTCTGACAGCCAGCACAAAACTATATCTAGATTTGGCCACTATTGAATAGTTGGCTGAGTTACAGAATTCATCAAGAACCTCAGTTCCTTTAATACTTTGGGCAAACAAACAGAACTTTCCCCAATGTGCATACATTGGAATTGGAGACAACACCAGAAGATACAGAGGAGGAACACATTATTACAATCAAATCAAGAATATATTAGGAAAAAAAAAAAATGTTGCCTGTGGTGCTTTGGATCTTCAGTATCTACAGCCTCTAACAGGGCCTCTCTACAGATGACAACCCATCACAACTTCCAGACCCTGACTGTAGACCCAGATTCAGCAGCGACTCCTTCACAGCCAGCTGAGGCAGCATTTATGAGGAATAATGGTTAACGCGGCTGTTCTGCAGTTGGCCTGTTTATCACTAGGCATGGAACACTAAAAACGCCACAGCTGAGACCATAGCATGAAGATCTTTAGTATACTACAAACAACCTACCCGAGTAGACATTAATCAGACTGTGCAAGTATAGAAAGCTGATTAGACTAACAATTCCTCTCTAAGGCTCCATGATTAAAGCAGAATGAAAATACATATACAGTCAAAGACACACAAGAGGATACTGAATACACTGTAGGTATCAGCACTGTTAAGACTATATTTTGTAGCAGCCATAACAGCTTTTTGAGCTGCTTTTTAATACCGTGTAGTTGTGTCATAAAAAAAAATACAAGAATTTGAATGCCCCAGAGTTTTCCCTGGACTTTTATATGGGGCTTGATGGAAACCATACAGACCTTACATGTGTTAGCAGTGAAGCTACATTTGAACTGATTTCCTGCCAACGCACCTAAGAACAGCCTTGTTTCAAGACTGTGCTAAATACTGTTTTCTGAACATGAAGCAGTAGCTTCTGGCATTCACCTCAAGTAAACAGAGCTTCAACCAGCACTTGCAATTTTTGATACAATTGTCCCAGCTGAATTTCCTAAGAGAGCTCCCTCATCTGGAAGCTTATAATTTGTGATTCTGTGAATTAGTAAGTAGCAAAGCAAATATAAATTCACAAGGTGTTTTCAGTCACGTTCCCCTGTTTGGCAGATGTTATAATGTATCCCAAATTGGATTTACTTTCACACTGCACTACTTTACCTCTCTCTTCCATTAAGCATTCTTTCCACCCACCCCAAATCTTTCTTAACATTTCCTTTTCTCAGCTCCTTTTAAAGTTTTTTTCTCCTACTGTTACTGGCCAAAAGACAGACTTTTAAAATTCATTCACTACTCAAAATATTTAAATTACAAAAACCCAGATTTCTATTGTGCTATGTTTTTTTCATACTATTTAGTCCCAGAACGTGTTCTGGGATACAAACAATGCACTTCACATAAATGAAACAAGGTACAGGAATGGCAAATGTACAATTTAGAATTTTGTGTTTACATTGAAACACGTATAGATTAAATATAGTTATTGGATATTGCAGTATTGCCTCCTTCCACTATCATGTCACTAGCAAAAGGGTAAAAACATGAACATAACTTTTTTTAAAAACATATGTAAGCCAAAGAAATAATATCACTGTATACACACCATTTAAGATGTTTAAGAAACTAAGCTAAGTTTGCAAAACATGACATATTTTGCTGTTTTTATTGTAATACTGGAAATACACCATTTTACAAAGAGTGCAAATTAAATTAGCCTTAATGTCATATACAACATGTACCAACTTTAAGTGTTTTTCTCTCGCTGACTTTGGTTATATAATCCTAGAAGAAAATACATGCTTTTAAAAATGCCTGTTTGGGCTTTAAACTGTTGTAGGGTTCATTTTTAAATGAGGAAAAAGACAGGTTAGTAGACTGAGTCATCCATTTAAAAGTTTCTTAATTTGTCTATAATTTACAGAGTCCTGGTGCTCTTTATGCTCTTAAATATAATTTCTTCTCAATTCAAAAGAAATGAATTATCAGAATGCAAGAGAAGTGGTGACATCAACTTGTAAGCCATTATCTTTCATGTAAATGTAACCTGATTGAAAATGGAAAATTGGCAGGTTTTGTTCGGAACTCTGCTCTGCAGTCTTTGGGTGTGGAAGTGTTTATTTGTCCAAATGTGTATAGCAGGAGAAGGTCAAAGACTCAAAGTCAAAATTACATAAGTTTTGCAGTTGGTGAAACAAAAGGATGGTCTTTCTCCCTAGGGAAGTACATATTTTCAAGAAACAAATAGATCCTTGATGTTTAAGTTGTTCCATATACTTGATTATTTCTTTGAGTCCAGAAAAGTTTGATGCAAGCCTGAAGTGCATTCAGCAGAAACCAATCTGTTTCTTAATATAAATGTTTATTTAAAATAAAAAGTATTTTCAGATGCTCTGGTGTGCCCAGTAAATAAAACAATCCTGCAAAGGATAAGTCAGTGTATGTCCCATACACAGTAACACCTATATGAATTTTGAATTTTCAAAATAAGCACTGTGTGTAGATATGTAACTATTCTACTGTTTGGTAACTATTACTGAAAAGAACCTAGTCTGAACTTGTATTTAAATATATGTGATATATTGCAACACATCTGAAAAAACTTATATGATTCTATCACGACTGTGCTGTTACCATGTCTTTCTATTTAGCAACCAATAAGCAACAAAAACACGTTACAAAACTTTAAGTTTAATTCTTGCAAATGGAGCTGGAGATGCACACTGATACATTTATGTAAATAGAGCAATACTGATGCTATGAGTAAGTGGGGGAAAATGTAAAGGGAAATCTATTTTGGTATATAGATTTAAAACTAAAAAATCATTTGTGTTTTAAAATAAAGTCTGTGAGGTCTTGTGCCATTGATTTTTGAGTAGAAGTCTCTGTTTAATTCAACAGGGGAGTTCTGTTTAAAAATAAAAAGCTACAGCATGCCTGCTATATTTAGGGCCAGCTGATGTAAATCAGAGCAACATTGATTATAATAGACGTATCCTGATTTACTTCAGCTGAAAATTTGGGCTTTAAAAGCTGATGGTAATCATTTGTATGTGCTACAGAAGTATAATGTAAAAAGAAAAATTCTGAGATTGTTTTATTCAAATATCAACAGGTAAACCATCACTGTAGAATATAATTTGTTTCTAAGTAAAATTAAAAACAAATGAAAGTTGCCTTTTCAAAAAAAAAAAATATATATATATATAGCTGTCACTGTGACCGCTTGTTTCCATATTGATTCTATGTGATGTTCTATTACAAGTCTGATCAGAACAGCAAAAAAACGTATGTTCAGTTTACTATATTTCAACTTTATCTGCTGCTAATAGTGATGGAAAAAATATGACTCAAAAACCTTTAAAAAAATTTAGTGAAGCAGAATAAACTAGACCTAATTTTTGATTATTAAGAAAAATCTTCATTATCAGAACACATGCATGTTTTTATTTCGGCCTCAGTGTAAAAGAGTATGTGTTTTGACAAAGGTGTGACTATAATGTATGTATAATAAACTGTAGTTAAAGCCTGGATATTTTTCCATTATTTTCAGTTCATTCTGAAGAGGTTGTCCCCCACACAGACTCTGCTTTGGCTTTATGCTTGTAAGACCATTTTAACTTCCAGGAGGATATTGATAAAATGAGGTAGTCAGTGAGGAGCAAAAGAATGACTGAGGATTGCAAGGCATGCCTTTTACAGTGACAGACTCAGGAACAGCAATCAGTTTAGTTTATAGGGCTTGCCAAAGAAATGTTTACAGGTTGACTTGATCACGAGCTATAAGTAGCAATACAGGGAGTAAGATGGACACTCCACTTTGCTTTGGAAAACAAAATAAAGTAAGATACGTGCAAGGGTTGAAATTGAATTTCTTCTCAGTTTGCCAACACCAGTTTTTTTTTGTTTGTTTGTTTGTTTTAAGTAACAAAAATGCCAGGGTCAAATGAACCACTTCAAGGAAACCACCTGATGTGTGAATACAGTAGGTAGAACGAAGTGATCTTAGGGGTCTCCTCTATGGATATGTAATTGTTAAGTTTCCTCCAAAGATGTTAATTAGTGAAAATACAAACATGTTTGTTGACCTTACAATGTAATGAAAGACATTCATTTCTAATTATAAATTGGAAATACAGATCTCATTAAAACATGAAAGAGAAGGAAAGCAGAGTTGCAAAAACAAATCCATTTCCTTCAACTTACGCTTGTTTAAACAAAGACAAAAGTGTAAACATCAACATACATCTTACTTTAACCCAAACCTGAAATTCCCACTGCAATATAGCTTAATCCTATTGGCCAGGGAGTATATTGAGGTAACAAGAATATACTTACCCAACCAGCACAGACAAAACATAAAGTAGGAATTAAATGTTTCACCAAGAATTGCAACAGTAAAATTGGCCCATTTGATAAAAATTTGGCAAGATATGTTGTGTGAAGAGATGGTTTAAAAATAAATTTAACATAAGTTTACTGGGGTCATGTTCTGCATTTCATTGCAATATTTTCCTCCCTTCCAAAGACAGTATTTTACTGGGTCTTCACTGAAATCACAAGTATAATAGCCAGATACTTCTTCTCTGATCACACCATTCAGACTCTCCATAAATCCCAACCACTTTACTGCAATGAGAAAGAACATTATTTCCTAGCAGGTTTCAATAAACTGAACAGATGCATACTACAGGATGCATACTTCAGCCTTGGAAATGGAGTGGTTTCTGCTTTGAACTGAAAAAGATTTTGATAAATTGATTAAGAGAAAATCTTTAACCTTTAATCACAAGTCTAATTTCTTGGGCAATTCTAGTAGCCATGTTTGCCTGTTTTTATGACCTTCAGCAGTAGCTGTGTTTTTAGCATGAAGGGGGAGTACAGTTGACAATCATCTTTAGCGACTTGTAGTAGTTCAGGGCACTTTCATTTGCATGAAGCACAAGCTAAACTGTAAGTTTCTTTTGCTGTAGCAAAGACCTGAGTCTCACTGCAATTAAGTATCTGCTACTAAACTACTTAATGAGTATTCTGACTTCATAGTTTTAATTAATGGAAGTCAGTTGTAAGAGAAGGTACAAGGTAAGCTCCTTCCCAAGGGCTCATCTTTGCTTCAGATCAATGGAAGCAGAAGAAACCACTAATTTCAGAGTAGGAAGTACGATAGTATTTTCAAAATCATTCCAAGAACCTTAGTTAAGGCTTGTATTCACTTGTAGACAGGCGATTTTGAATGTTAAAGCTAAGACACAGAAAAAGAAAAAAATAAAAGAAATAAATACTTTAAAAAAAAACAACTGAGATTGATAATAAACACTTGATATGCTTCCCTTAGTCTTCTAAAAGTGTATTTTCAAAATACATTGTTATTCTACACTTTGATTTAGCATTGCAACCTGAATAAATAGAGATACATATTTAGTTAACACCATCCATTCTGTCCAAATACTTCATAAGATACTTTCTAATAGTTGAATTAGATAAGTATGATAACTATTCTACCATGGAAGGATTAATCTTCAAGAAAATTTCCAGAATGAAGATATGGACATTTTATATAGAATGAGATATAACCAAAATAAGTGCTTAATCCATATCAGTTTTTGTTTCATGATAAACTCAGTTCCAACAGATGACCTTATAACTGCACGAGAAAAAAACTTGGATGCAGATGAAAACCCAAATTACTAAAGTAAAAGACCAGGGTATTTTTTTGTTTGTTTGTTTTTAAAGATGGCTAACATACAGTAAGAGAAAAATAAATTTAGAATAATAGATTTATTTAGAAAATAAATTTTATTAGAAAATAATAGAATTAATTTTCTCATTCTCCTGGAAAGCCTCAGAACTGTCCCAGCAGTATTTTAAGACAACTTTAAAATGCATTCTGTGATATTACAAGTTACTGTTTGAAAGAGATAGTGGAGTCTTTTCTAGGCTAAATGGTTTTACAGTGCATTATGCAATGATTAGAACTGATTGGCACTTAATTAGGGAGTGTTACTGATTGATTATTGATTCATCATTGGGAGATTTCACATCTCTTTTCTATTTTAATGTTAAATTTCACCCTTGAACAAGGTTATCGGCACTACATAATCTCATCTCAGATACAAAAATAGATTTTAATTAAATAATTACTCAATATTAAGAGTATTGAATAGAAGCATATCCCTGCTCCTTTTATATTTTCATTCAAAGAGATGATTCAGATCTATATTGAGATAGCACATTTTCTAGGTTTCTGAATCAGAAAGATGAGAAATCAAAATGAAAAAATTGCATTTAACATGTTTTTGTGATTTTGATTTGTGTCAGTCTATTACTGCAATTTTGCTGTATATGACATCTAGGCTACTTTAACTAGATATTTACCCAAATACCTGGCTTAAAAATATTGGCAAAAAGTCCCAGCAATTGGTGAGTTGGGATTTAAATTTCAAATTAATATGGGAAGGGTTCCCTTCTACTTTTATTTTTAACGTAAATGGAGAGTGTTTTTTTCTCAGGGATCTCAATATCATTGTCATACAAATAATAAAAATTGATTGTCTGAGCAGAGGCTCCCAAAACACAAATACATACACAGTTAAGTGAAAATGATACTGTTGTTCTTGAACCAATCCACCAAAACCATGATCTCTTGACATTCATCTAGCTAAGCAGATAAAGGATAACAGAATATAAGATGACTAATTATCTCCAGCTCATTCATGGTGTGTCTGATGTACAACATGCCTCCCTAAGTCACTCTAAAATGGCTTATTTATTGAGAACAACAATTATAGCACCAAACAAAATTATATCCAAGAGGTGTACTGTACTTTCTACTACAGTGATGTACAAATGTTGCTGGTAGGTAAAAGCGCTTTCTCATTCCTTCTGTGTGAAGAACTAAACTTATTTTCCAGAGATGAGCATAAATACTAAAAGCCACCTGTTTTGGAGGTGTTGTTGAGGAGACAAGGGGAAAAGCTGCAAATAGTAATATCCTTCCCTTAGAAGAAAGTTATGAAATTTTAAACCTAACAGCAAATTCTCATTATTTAAAGAAGAAAAAGAAAAAGTAACTTCTTGCCCTAAAATAAGTATATATAAAAAAAAAAAAGTTGTTTTTGTCTATCAAGCATGGCCACCTCATTTCTCCAGTACTTTCTTACTCTCAGAGTACCATAAATGCTAAAATATCGGACCTTATTTCTGTATATAAGCATGATAGTCAAATATTCATTTAAATAAAGTAGAAAATGTAACACCCTCATTTTTGTTAGACATCTCTTCATAATTTATAAGTTATGGAGCTGAAAAAAAAAAGTTTCAACCAAATTGTCCTCCAGCATGTAGTGAACTAAAACAGGTTACAAACCTGTCCAGCAAGCAATAAATATCTTAGTCACTGAAGTTTCATGTGGTACTAGCAAGTGAAGTGTTGGATTTGGACCTCATCCTTTAAGATGCCATCAAGCATTATTTGCCCAATTTAATAGAATGCTCAAATCCATGTATTATATAAGTACACTAATAATCCTTTTGAAGTCAAAGGACCTATCCATGCATTGAATATTTAATGTCAAGCAAAGCGCTCAAGTACATATTTAAAGTCAAACACATGGGCCCTCGGAGTATGAAAAAGGACTACTCATTAGCTTCAGTTATTTGGGTAAATTGGATGATGGATTAAGAACTCTTTCCTAGCCAGGTATCCAGCCTTCCACTTTTATTGTCCCAGCCTTTTTACAGACACTAATTCATGGGAACATTAGTAACTTTGTGCCTAGTTTTGCTTGTCGGGCATACTATCTATCAATCTTAGTTGACTTTCCAAACAGTATAATATCTTCTTCTATTTTAAAAAATAGTACTTCTGGCATGTGATGATTCCACACTGGAAATATTACTCACTTCTACTCATTTAATTAAAACCCCCACGTTCTTTGCAATTTTCCTTTGGATTTTATCATCTGCTCACATTAATAAACAATAGTAACTAGGTCACCATTATATACTGCTTTAATTAAAATCCTGTTTTCTTTAGGATCACTACTGTTGGCTACCAAATTACTTTCAGCCAAGTAACTCAAAAAAAAAAAAAAAAAAAGCATGTGTAGGTAAATGCTCTATGAAATGAATTCTTGACACATAAGAGTCAAAATATTATGAATCCTGTGTCTGGAAGACACTATTTAACCTACTCTTAAAGATATATCCTAATATATTCTAAGATCACCTCTTAGAAACTCTTCTCCTCCATTCCCCCCCAAGCTTTCAAAGGAAAAAACACATTTTGATTAATATATATAGATATTTAAATATATATGTAGCCTTTACTCTTCCTCAAAGTTTTCCAAGCCTTTGATCTTTGAAGAGCTCTGAAATAACAATTTCAAGAAATGCTTCTTCCCCAAGGATAAAGTATAAATTCATTTTTTTTTTTCTGACTACATTTTATTCAATAATACAAATAAAAGTCAAAAAATGGTTGCAACTTCTGTGGACTGCACAAGTTTAAAATGTAGAACCCAACATGTGCATCTTGATCCACAATGAAAGAGCAATTGCTACTGAGAAAGACAATATTTAAAACTATTACTTGATAATAGTACCCAAAGTGTTATATTAAGGGCCTGACTCAAAATCTTCTGAAATCAAAGGAATGTCTTCCACTGTTTAAAGTAGAATTTGGGCCAGGTCTTTTTCTGGTTTTCTAAATAATTATATTTAAGCATCACTTGTAATGGGGAACAATAAATACAAATAAAATACCCTCATAATATAGCTGCTCAGTGTGCACATGGGGGCACGGGAAATGTTATCCTGAATTCAACCAACAGAGGGGCAAAGCATGTATTGTACCATACATGGCAAAGGGAAAAATTATATGTGCTCAGGCAGTAGTTACAGCAGTAGCACACTTGATGGAGGAAGACAGTAATCATGCTTTTTATAGCTCTGATACAACGGCATCTGGAATATTGCACTCCCTTGCATGGAGTTATTGACAAGTCACTGAGGAGAAATACAAATAATCAAGGGGTTAGAAATATTGATCTAAGGTAATGACTGAGAGAGACAAATATATCAGGGTTGGCTAAGAGAAAACAAAAGCTGGAATCTGATAACTGTACAAACAGATGAAAAGGGCAGCTTTCCAGAAAGGTAAAGGCATTATTTAGGTCCTTCACAGAAGGATCGGCAACAGTAATGGGGGAGGGAGCCTCCTCAATCTCATTCCTTTCAGAAACAAATTTATTCCTTTGCTAGTAATGGAAACGCATAGAAGAAAAACTCACGGGTAGCTAACAAGTAACTCAAAACCAACTGGGCTGTGTACAGAGCTGCCCTATGGCTTTTTCCTTGTCTGCAAAACCACTTGACTTTGTAATTAGGCTGAACACTTCTGGGCAGAGCACTGCATAGTGTAGTCTTTATCTTAACTGATGTTCTGGTTATAAATAATGCACTAAGCTACTTAACAACTGACTTATCGGGCAGCTTTAGGCTGGCAGCATGTAACTGCAGTAGAGTTTGGGCTGTACAGAAGAGCAGAACTCTGATGGCACATCTGTAACATTAGGGTTTCAGTTTGGTGAAAGGCTAATTAGGATACTTTCTGAAATCTATATGAACACCTGTTTTATTACTATACCAGCAATCTGTAAATTCTCCAGTTGTGCAAATTTTCTTACAGTGAGAAAATCAGTGGAAGAAAAGCATTAACAAAAAATAGCTCACTAAATAAATAGCCGTCAAAAAAGCCAGCAATTTTCTTCATATTTCTAAACTGGGATTGTCTTTAAGTTACGAAATCATGGAAATATTAGTGTGTAGTCAATTTTCCAGTGTTTGTTAACATTATTATGATAAATAATGTATATATAAGTTGAGATACTAATATAAAATACACAAGTTACCACAAAAAGGAAAAGGTCATATGAACAGAATATGAGCAATGCTAACACAACACAGAAAATTGCTGTTTCTTTATTGCACTCCAAGACTGCGAATATCTATTTATTTCCAAGCTTGCTTTTAGCTACAAAGCTGTAATATAGGCTTTAGACATGAATTCTGGGACTTGCATTAGGCAATGAACTTGTCAGATGGAACACTTACTTTTTTTCAAGTTAGTGAAATATTTCAGAACTAGCCTATTTTCAGATCATAAGAAATAAGGATTCAAGGAGCTTGGGGAGCTCAGTGAGAAACAAAGAAATAAATACTTAAATTTCTCTTGAAAAACTCAAATTCCTTGAATTTTATGGAAAACTGGTGGTCTAGATGTCACATGACCAAGTTATAGGCCTAACTAAAAATCTATCAAGACAACAGAGCCCAAATGCACAAGAAAACTGTCTATGTAGATTGTCCAAAGAGTAGTTTTCAAATGTACCAGAAATGGAACTGAGTTTGCAGTTTGTTGAAGTGACTGACAAGTGAAGCCAAGCGTTCCAGCTCCAGGCAACACATTGACTATTCCTGCTTGAGATTCAGCCTCTTAATAAATAAATAAATAAATAAAGACTAAAGCAAGAACTTCACTAACTATACAGATTTTGCTTTTGAGATGACTAACCCTGATTTAAAATAATACAACTATTAGTTCAATATCTCCTTCATGCACTATCCAAATCTTTGCAGGCTTCCTGGAACATGAGTGTACTCAACACCCATACTAACACATATTATGTTCTCTTCTACCCTCAAGAAAAAAAATAAAATAAAATAAAAAAACTACTAGGACATTTAAATTCTCTGTATCCCCCCAGAATTAGTTTTATATTTCCACAAGGCCCAGGTAAATAGCTCGAGTCCACTGGAATAATTCCCCTCACTAATACTTATTTACATAAAATCTAGCTCAAGTTATGTATTTAGTATGATGATTAAACATGGAAAGAAGAAAAAAAACATCTCTCCAGTCCTTACAGTCAATGGACTTTCTGCAACCTGAGCATGGTCTTCAGCCAAGGCAAAGAGTTAAGGGCCCAGATGAACTGAAACTGTGTTCAACCTTGATTCCTCAGCCACGTGCTATTCTCATAGGCTTGGTGTGTTTTGTACAAACTCAATATATTACCTGTAATATATAAACCCCACATGCTTCATCTTGAAAGCTTATTTTCTTGAAGTATGTTTTAGTACTAAAAAAGGAATGCCTTTAATTGTACAACAATGGAAGGATTTAAAGCAAAGCTCTGAATAATTGAACTTTATCCTCCTGCAAACAAGAGAGCTGACACAATGTATTCAATATTATAAATCCTGCTGTGCTGCCAAAGTTATAATAAGGCATCCTTAGAGGAGTGCCTAATGAAGGGGGAAAATACAAGCTTTTTTTTTTTTTTTTTTAATGTGAATTCATAAATTTTCTCAGAATCGTGACTAAACAGGAAGGTACTACATGCTGGAAGATATTTTAACATAAAATAAGTGATTACAGCTTTCAATATAGGCATTCAACATAGGTATTATAGCACAGCTTTTAACACAGTCCGAACTGTATGGAAAACAGCTTTGGTCAAAGTGATTTGTCCCTATTGGATCTGTTTAAATAACTCAGAAAAATATCTCTTGTTAACTCTGAAGTATAGATAATGTTACTTTTGTAGCATGGTTTTGAGGGTTAAGCTGCTGGGAGTAACCCTAAAGCATTAAGAAAACACATTAATGAAATTCAGAGAAACCTTATTTCCCTTTCTGAATGTGAGAACATTGTGGCAGTTGCGGTTTTTTGTTTGTTTGTTTGTTTTTTGGCTGTTGTTTTTTCTTTTATTTGGGGGAGGGAGTGGCTTTTTATTTTTTGTGAAGGTGTAAAGGCTCTTGGCCACCAACCTAACTCTTAACAGTGGAGCAAGCAAGCAGCAAACACTCTGCAGCAACAGTAAATGAGTTTTTTTCCCCATTATTTTTACCCGTTTGATACACAAAATGTTCCCTCGTTCTTCTTATCTAGTAGAAAAGAAACACCAGAATTTGCAATACATTCACAGTTATTCCTATGTTTGGGTGCCTCAACTTCATGTTTCAGTTTAATTACCCACAAAAAAATATTTATTGACTAATATATCTGTCTGTTATGAGCAATTAATTAATATGAGTATTCTATCTAGGGCCCAGCATGCCTGAAAAATAACTCTGCACTGAAAGGCAAAGAAAATAAGTATTTCAGGTAGTTCCAGGCAGAAGCTAACCCAACTTTGGCTTTGTATTTTATTATTATTGTTAGGCCATATAATCAAATGACTGACTCTGTTTCCAGATAAAATGAAATTCATGAGTGCATCAGGCTTTCAAAACTGTGTGTGAAAGAGCACTGGTTTGCATGTTGTACAATAATCCTCCATTCATCACTGAAAGCTACACAGAAAAGATATCTTATGCAGCAGCAGGAGTTAGATACCGTATACTAAAGTAAAGCATAATACTTAAAGCAGGCTCACAATCTTACTGTATTGGAAAAAAGAAAGGTGAGGACTGCCATAGCTTCTGTGGAATCTAACAAGCATATTGTCCTCTACTCTGAATGACAGTAATGAATTAAATCATGGTTAGATAATGAATTACTTCCTTCCTGGTCTAAGGAATAAATCCTACTTGATCACAATAATTCCAATGCCACGAATATTTACACCCAAATTTTCAATGGTCAGAAAACTGAGAGCAGCAGAATTACATACAGCCAGGGTATTTATTTAATGGGGTATAATTTAGTTAGGTTGTTGGTTTTTTTCAAGCTTTCACTTAAAAAAAAATAAAAAATGCTCAATCCCATAATAGAGATTTTTAGTGGTTAATTCTGCCTTAGGAAGAGCTAAACCTTTCACACTTGAGCAAAGCTAAGAATAGATCCCTTGCAAGCTGGGTTTATCAGAAGCTAATTCTGAACTGCTGAAATTCTGAACGTATCGAAATGCTCTCTCCAAAAGGCCAGCTGTTCCCTCTGGCTTCACAGGGGCTGCTCAAATACTAAGCCATGTGGGATACAGCCCTTGGTCAGCAAGGTTAGACTTGCTGCCAAGTTGCAGTAAAAAACTTTTACCAAAGTCTTCAACATCAGCAGAAACATTTAACGATCTTCCAGAAAAGCTTTGAGATGCATCAAATTTGAAACACTAAGTAGGAAAACAATATTTGCACTTTTTTAGTGTACCTTTACCAAGATGACTGTGTGCAAAACATCACAGGAAGGAAATCCAACATACATCCAATGAACGCTTGTTTCCTGATTCTAATCCACCACTTTATTCTTGGCTATAATGGACTTTTGCTATAGCTTCCAGGGGAAGAGGATTTGAGTTTTATAAATGCAATTACTAAAGAAAGTCTGTAGAAATTATCAGAGAGCTCTAAAATGAGAGTACAAACATCCTACTTGATAAAAGTGAGTGCAGTGCCACTGCTTTCAATAGTATTTCACCAGTTTATAATAGACATGGCTATCCCATACACAACTAATGTTTTGGTTGGGGCTTAGATGGGTAGGAGTGGAGAAGGCTGAGAAAAAGATAACCCCCCCCCCGCCAAAAAAAAAAAAAAAAATCCAACAACAAAAACATCAGTTCATCACCATAAAAATAAATGTTAATTAAAGCACTGAGTTGACATCCTGGTCAAAAATAAAAATATTGAATAAAAAGTAAAAAGCATTCTAAGAATATATTTTAATCCTTATTCATTTGAGACCAGTAGCCTCAAAACAGTATTTCTGCAGCAATGACAAAAATCATTCTCAATAATTATACCAAACTATGATTCTGGATAATTTTCTAGGAAAAAAATGACTATAAGAATAACTTCATTAATACTGGCACAGTTTGCAGCCCTGAGCAATACATTTCACTTATGCCGTGCGAATAAGATCACAAGGTTGTGGGTTGATTTTTTTTGTTTGTTTTTCTCTCTGTGAACTGGAATGTACTGCCTCAAAAAAAAATAAAAAAAGACTTGAATATGGTGGTAGATATCACAAGCTTGTGATATTTTGAAGTAGTCATGTTAAAAATGTATAAGTTCCATAATGTATTGGGCTATTGACTCAATTCTTTATAGAGTTTAAAATACTCAGGTGAGCAAAAGCTTATGAAACACAAATATAGGCCATGTTATTATTCCTAAACACCAGGTCTAACATAAAAGACCCCTAAATAAAAACAAGTTGGCATGAGCGATATCAAGTATTATAGTAGTAGCAACAGCATCAGGCATATCAAAGGATTTAATAAATCATAAACAGATTGATAAGCTGTTTGTTACACTACCACAAAGCATTCATCTGATAAATTTAACTTTGACATTTTAGATAGTACAAAGATACAAAAATATATTGTGACCCCATTTTGTATAAAAATGCCTTTCATCTAATCTCACTTCATGAATGGACATAGATAAAAAGCACCAATCTATCATGTATTTCTTTAGAACTGTTTTTAATTTGGAGATTTGGAATTAAATGTCTGTGGACAGACACTTGTGAAGTGTTTCCAGTAAAAGATAACAAAATACGTCAAACTCTACAAAAGTGTTTGTGAGAATCTGTCAGGGGGACATTTTGAAGCACTAGTGTCATAAAGGTGAAGGCCCCAGCAGAGTTCAGTTCAAACAGCTATGTCCTGTGCTAACCCATTAGAAAGAATTGCTCTAATTAAAAACAAATTAAGTCAGACTGTCCAAAACCAACACTCTGAAATTCAAGACATGCTTTCATTGTCCTTAGGGAATGTCCAATGTAAAATATTGAATGGTTTTGTAATGTATTCAGCAAGAAAGCCCTCAATATTTAAACAGAGCTCTGAAGAAGTGGTCTACCTCACCTAGAGGGACTTCCACCATTTGTTTGCCTCAAAGAGGCCATTTCCCACAAAATCTGCTGTCATATGAAGTAGAATAGTCTTCTGGAAATAGAAGCTTTTCTTCCTGTAGCTTCCCGGGTTTGACAGCCTTCTCTGTTGCAGTGGACAGAAGTTGACAGATTTTAGGGAGCAGCATAAGAAAAGCAAAGCATTGCCTGGTGGTTGTAAAGAGTTGGATCTGGAGCTGCTTTAATGTTTACCTTCACGTCACACCCAGCACACGGAGACCTCAGCTATTTCTGTGTGTTACCACTTACCATAACAAATCATAATCTAGGTCACTAGGCCTTAACAAATACAGATGTGACAAGAGATGGACCAAATTTTGTGATTACAATCAACACTTTACAGAAGTAACAGAGCTAATCTGGCCTGAAAATACTGTTCCTAGATCTGCTTGGAGAATGATTTTTGCTCCCTCTGCTTAAGATCTGAAGACTGGCTTGTGAAGCCAGCAGTTTATCTTTCTTCCAATTATTTCAATTATTATAATATGCTTCCACATCAAAAAAAATTTATCCTGTTAATATTCTGAGAGCAACATGGCTATAACAATAATATTCTTCATAAAACCTCTGAAAGATATGTTGCCAATATGACTTAACTGAAGCAGGACTCAGATTAAAGTACATACACTGGAGTATTTCTATGTAAGAGCAACTCCTGTAGCATCTGGCTAAAATAGCCATGTACCTTTTGGAACTGTTCTGAACCACCATGATCCCTGAACTGTCACAGCTTTTGTGACCAGAAAGTGGTCAAAAGTGCTTAGTGCTTCAAGAGCACTCTCCACCAGAGGAGAAGTTTGTTTGTATGCACAAATAAAAGGTTTCAGATTTAACACAGGAACCTGACCTGGCAGCATAACATTGCACTGCAGAACACTAAAGCTCACGTTGGCCCAACATTTATAGTTCAAATTCTGAATACCAAAGTATTAACAGTGATGCTCATCAAAAATAAAACCAAATCCCACCAAATCTGGCTTCTTTCATATTAACCAATTCCAAAAGAATACCTGATTACCTTAAGGAAAAAAAAATAAATAAATAAGTTAAAATTCTGCTGTTCCATCATGGCAGTTTTGAAACATTTATAAACCCAGACTGTGTGTTCTAATCCCAGTGGCTGGCATAACAACAGCCTGAGGATCCTAGGCTGTCAGGAACAACAAATTGCCAACAAGAAACATATCCTGTAAAACACTGCCGTGGTAGTTTATTTAAATTTGAATCGGTATCTCTGTTGTTGGCACAAAACATTAGTCATGACTTAAACCATTAGTAACAGAACACTCGTCCCCACCTAGCACACAATGCAATAACAAATGTGACTACCGTATCAGCAGGGAGCAGGCTTTTTTATCAGTTTATTTTTAAAAAGCTAGTTGTTTGGAAAAAAAAAAATAAAATCAGGAAAAACTAAATAGAATGTGCAGCAATTTTCAGCTGGTTATCTAACTCAGTGCAACAGCAGAAACCAGAGTATTAGAGGTTATGGTGTGCCTGTTGCATTGATCTTCATGCCAGCAGAGTTGGCATGGTGCAAGAGCATCCAGTACATGATAAACTACAATGTATTTCATAATGGGATGGTTTGCATTAAAAAGGGAAAGCAGTGGAGGCTTGCTGGGTGTAGGCCATGGCATGCAATTTTTACTGTCTTGGGGGCAGCATGATTTATGGTACACTAGCAGACAGTGGTTTATATCTAGCTGTACCAGCTGCATTTAATAACCTTAACTGTCCCTTTTCCCGATGGGAAAGCACCCCCAAGCCAGCAGTGCCCTCAGCAGGGGATTACTGTGTTCATACCTATAAGAAACTGATGCACTCCAGCTTGAAACACTGGCAGAATCCAGCCTCTCATAATGAGGATCGAGTAAACCAAAGTAAATGCATGGAAACGTAGACCTCTTCCACTTAATTTAGGCCTATAAAAAACCTCTAACAGGAGCTGAGTCACTGTAAGGCCCCTCCATAGTCACTGGGTGGGTCACCTCCATAGATTGTGATTCTGTAGATCTCAGGAAGGCTAAATTGCCCCAACAGTGCCTGTTTCTCTGCATTGATAACAACAATCACCTACTAGACTCCTGATACACCTCACACTGTCATCTCAAATAAGTGCTAGAGAAAGGTGGGATGAAATTATGCATCTGTACACTTATTTCATTTGCTAACAATTTCCCCAGTATCAACATCCAAGGTCCAGTCATGCCTTCAGGTGCAGAGATTTAGTAGAGAGTGGACTAGCCTAAAAAGCTTATGCCTCAACTGGAAGACATTTAGCAGCCTTCCAAAATATACAACCTCTCCTGCTTTACAACAATCTTAGGGACTACATGACAAATGAAAAAAAAAAAAAAGTAACATTTTTAATAATGAAAATATTAGCTTTCGTATTCATCAAAGGCTGAATGTAAACTGCATTTTTAACATCTTTAACATCCCTTTTAATCAAATACTCCCACACAGCAACAGCAGCAAGACCAAGTGATTTGAAGATTTGTAACAATTCTCACTCAGAAAGTCACAACAGTATGTGTTTTTCAATGGCACAAAAATAAATTCTTCAAAGAAAGCTTGGTACTCTTCCATGCAAATGTGAAGCTAATATTTACAGCAGTTTGAGTTCAGATTTTTCCTCCTTTCACTCTTCTTTTCCCTCCCTTGTATTTGGAATGTATTTCTCCTGATCCAATTACCTCCATCTCTGGCTTACCAGACTGCTAACCACAGTTTACATGCTGCTTTGACGTTGTACCCTGGCATGCTTATCCCTGAACAAAACTAAGGAGCTCACCCAAACTCCCTCCCTTTTCTCTGCCTCAGGGTCCCGTTTTGGCTCAATGCTCGCTTTTGAACCTGGCCTTAAAGTTACAAAAAACAAACCACTTGAAACCAGAAAGCAACCATGAATGTGGCTTTACTATGAGAAGTATTTTCTTGGCTCTTTTCTCAAATATTCCAGCTGTAACACTTCTGTCTTTTCTGCTTTCATCTTTCAACAAACACCTTTGATTTAGCAAAATGCATTCAAGAAAGAAAATAATATACTGGACAAACTGGGAAGCATAACATTGTACACATCATTCACGAGGACAGAATGCTGGCTAATTGTTTTTGGGTGGTTTGGTTCTTGCACAATGTAGATGCACTAAATTTTACATATGCTCAAGTGTTTACAAGCAAAATAAAATAAAAAGAAGACAATTAAGATATCAAATATTTAGCTACTTGGAATTGAAAAAAAAAAAAAAAAGTAGATATTTGAGGCTTTAAGTATTTCTAAGTGAAATTAAGTGTTGATAAGGAATAACTGTTTTCCCCTAAAGTGCAATAGTCTGTTGAAAGATAATGAGCAAAGGATAGTTAGTAAACAGCAAATTTGATCACAACAGACCTGTTAATTTGGAACAGACTCAAATACATAAATAAATACACGTTTATTTTCAGGCTGAATTTTAAGCCTCCTGAGATTTTTATTAATCAATCTGCACTGCAGGCAATATCTATGTCCCCTAAGGTTTCCGGGTACTTCCTACTATGTTTATTAGAGAATAATTACCAGTTGCTTTTAATGGCTTACATTCACAGCTTTGTAGAAACTTGAACTTTCATATAGTATCAGAATGAAAACTGCAACTGAGCCATTCAAAAGCAGTTGTTACAATTGCTTCAGAAACCTAGATCAATTTAAAACATGTAGTTCTTCTTTGAACTAATAAGTCAGTCTAAGCAGAAATATTTTAAGTATGGTGCAGATATCCAGTGAAGGTGACAGGCAGAGAAACCAGAAAAAGCTGAAAAAAGTATTTCACTTCATGAAAATGGAATGAAAAAATGAATCTTGAAATACATATTCAAAGAAAATATATTAAAATCCTAATCCAACACAAGTGAACTGAAAAGCATGTTTTACCATGTTCATAATCATCTGTTTTGACAAAAACACACTGTGGTGACTGTTTAATATGCACAGCATACACTCAACCCTTTTTGGAAAGAAAAAAAAAAAAAAGTAAATCTGTGGATAATTGCCTTAAGTATACCCTGGAAACAATGATTAAAGATAAAAGCAAGACAGGAATCAGATACACCAACCTGAAAGTTATGAGCTAGCTTCTTGGTTCCACAATTTCTCTAGATCATTTTTGCTGCTCCCCCTTAAATATCTTATAAATACTTTTCTCACAAAAAGTCTTTATGCATCACATACTGTTTAATGAACCACCAGATTCTTTATATATCATTACAGGCTCTTTGCTCCAGAAAGTTGACTGCTCCCACTGTTACCATGAAATACAAGACATTTTCCATTTAAGCCATAGATGTTTTCCATCTTTGTGTACCCTGGACAATCACTTAGGCGCCTTTTTTTTTTTTTTTTTTTTTTTAAATATGCTTTTGCTATGCACTGGCCTTGGAATGATTTTGCCATGCATTCCTAAGAAAACAAGTTTCTCAAGCCTTACAATTCTGTGTACAAGTGTTGCTGGGCTCCATCTGCAATTGCAGCCCAGAGGCTGCCCTTTCACCTCCTGGATTAGATGACTGCACAATCTAGCAGTAGAAACTGCTTCCACAGTTTGTCAGTTGTCTTGCAATCCAGTAACCTCAAAGATCGATATGTCAGCACGCAGCTTGTTCGTGTTGTTTCTAGACGTTGATTTATTTGCATGTTCAACCAATTCTTTCTTGGAAGTGTATCATATTAGAGTGATTTCTGTCACTACGCTTGACACGCTGCCTGGGCAGAAGGCTCCATGCTTCTATCACAGAATGATTTATCAAGGGAACTAGTCAATGTGGTGTCAGAGTTCAGCCTGATTTCCCATTGCTTTCACCCAAGTCTTTCCTGTTCTTCCCTAGTCCCATGCAGGTTGCTCTCTTTCCCTAGTCCCATGCAGGCTTTGTATAACTTTTTTCCCAGTAATCCAGGTGACAGTCTACAACACTCATCACAACAAGTTTCAGCATGTGTAGTGGAAACACTACAAATACACAAATGTTATGTCAAGAAAGCTAGCAGCATGTGCAAGAGTTAGTAGGTCCACTTGGGAGAAAATCATTTCACATCTGCTTCAAAAACAATTTCAGAAGCATAGCATGTCTCTTAATTAGTACATATCACAGTATGTTCCAATATCTTTTATTGCCCTCCACTCCACACCCTAGATGAATCAGTAGAAGGAGGGACAGAAAGTCTCTCTAGACAAACTGCCAGTTGAAGCATGACTTGGAAAAAGCAGTCAAGATGTTATTCAGCCTCCAACTATCCCATTGCAAAAAGATGCCTTTCAGTTGACTGTGCAATGTCAAATTGCCTCACATGAATCACAGAGGAGAAATTATATATGACCTTTATCCTCATGCTCAGTCTTCTCTATCCTACAGCTTTTTATTATAATTTAGCACAATTATTTAGAATGATTTCACAGCAATACGAAGGCAACATTTTCATACAACCTTCTGAAAGGCATCTAAGATATAAATTAATTTCATGGACACTAATTTCTCTGAGCCCTCAAAATAAAACATAACTAAGAAAGCTCCACTGACAAATAGGATGCAACTGTGCAATTACTGAACATTTTTACAAGGAAGAAAAAAGCTGAGTTTTCATGTAAATTTACCTTTCATACTTTGAGCATTTAATTGCATGAATTTACTCTTCATTTAATGATACAAAGTTTTTTTTAGCATTTTGTAATCATATTTTATTGAAGGAGATTAACAGGCCCACAGTTCTGGGGCAGACATTACCCAATGCCACAAGAAACTAAGCTGTTTTTACCTGAGCCTGAACTTTAAAACATACTGAAGCCTTTAGATGCTGTATCTACGCTGGCCAATAAACCAAGCCACATACACAATATACTATTTTATTTAAACAGTCTCCTACCACTGCCAAATCAAAAACAGCTTTCACCCAAATAAAAATGTTTCTTAACAATGAGTAATACCACTTTACTGAATTCCAGCTGTCCTCCTACACTAGTTGAACCATACACTGTAGAAGATTTGTTTTTACAGAAAGAAAATGGGCATTTTTATTTTTACTAGGAAAAAAAAAAAAAAAAAAACCACCACTGTTTTCCTTCTTGAGTTGAAGAGTGTTTTGCTCATTGTATTTTTTTGTTTTCAAAAATAAAATCAAATGCAACCTCAATAAAACTACAAAAAATATCTGGGTAAAAATTAAGTGTTGGATATGAAAAGTTAAAAAAATGCATATATGGAACACAAATGCTTAAACAACCTTAATTGTACCTACACACTTTTCCATCTATAACAAGTCCATTAAGGAACATTAATTTTAATAGTTACATGCTATAATCTGACAGTCATAAGTAGTTTAGCAATACTTCAAAAGTTTAAAAAAATATATACTTGCTGATAAAACCAACACTATTGACAAATTCTTTGGGGGCAGGAGTGGATTGCGACATATTTAGAGACGTACAGTTCAAGACTCTCATAAGCATGATCAACATCCCAATACATAGGAAGAAAGATATTCTTCTAGAGAGGAAAACAATTCTTGAAAGGTTTACAGTACACATAAAAATTAAACTTCCTAATACACAGCAATAACTTCTATAACCAACTGAGTATTTTGAATGAGGATAAATGACTAAGTAATTAAGTAGGCACACAGCAGAGACAGCACGGTTAAAAAAAAACCTCTGGACTATAAAAACATACATGAGCTTCTGCTTAGTCTAGTTCTTCTCCCTGGATATGTCAAGCACTCTCAACAATGGGCTAAATCTGAATTCTGTTCTAAAGCCTGACAGATAATGATGACAAACACAAAATAAAAGAAAAAAGGATAAAAAAAAAAAAAAAAAAAACATTCTTGGCAACTTTGAAATTTTCCATAAATTCCAACAACATCAGTAGTTTTCTACACATTTTGTAATAGTGTCAGAAAAGTCTTGCAAAATCTTTGCATTCAGTTTTGCTGACGTTGAGTCTGCATCTCTACATTTGCAGATGCCCAGTGTTACTGCAAATGGCAAACATCTAGCAGAAGTCATGAAACAAATGGACATTTTGAAACCTGATTTCATCCTCCCAAGCTTCAAATGGAGTTAGAGTGCTTAACATTCCACTAGTCAACTTGAAAACAGATACTAAGTAGGATTTTTGATTAAAACCAGCCAAAACAGCAATAGCTATACAGTTCGTCCTGCATTAAGATTTATAAAAATAAATTCATAAAAGAAAAATTTGAAATTTCTAAGTTATGAGAAGACAGTTATACACCCTGAATTAACAAATAAAACAGATACAGCCATTGCACCAATCCCCAGAAGATGGCTTTCATTTACAAGGATTAGAAATTAAATACTAGCTTAGAAAAGGATGCTATTGAATTTATATTATGTAAGAATAGAGAATTCTCAAAACCAAGATTGACTTATCAGAATTGCAGAACAGACATATGAAGGGGGAAAGAGGACTTGAACTTTGCCCATTTGTAATTATTATACGTACACGTTTTTGTCAGCATACTTAGCGTGTTGGCATACTAAGAATTACAGAGTCTATCTTGATTAAATTACAGAATCACAGAATCACAGAATTTCTAGGTTGGAAGAGACCTCAAGATCATCGAGTCCAACCTCTGACCTAACGCTAACAGTCCCCACTAAACCATATCCCTAAGCTCTACATCTAAACGGCTTTTGAAGACTTCCAGGGATGGTGACTCCACCACCTCCCTGGGCAGCCTGTTCCAATGCCTCACAACCCTTTCAGTAAAGAAGCTCTTCCTAACATCTAACCTAAAACTTCCCTGGCGCAACATTGTTGCAAATTGGTTCTATACTGTAGCTAATTCTAATTCAATGCCCTTACAAATACAGATCAGTCTCAAAACCTGCTGCAAGCATCTAAACTTTTTCATTACATAGATAAGGACCTGTAGCAGCTATGAAAAGTCAACCAATTCTTCAGTAAGGCTGTTCACAGGAGAAGAGATCAACTGCCTCGCATACCTGCATAGCTCAGACTTTCCCTGCTTCACAGTGAACCGGGCACGGATATTGTTGATCCGCATATTAGAAGCCTACCAAACATGTCTGGGATGTACTGGCATTGCCATACATGCTCATATCAACTGCTTCATTTGTATTTTAAAGTTAAGACTTTGTTCAGGAGTCTCAGGAGGCTTGAGGGCTGGTAATTTAATAGGGCTCTGGAGAGCATAGTCATTTCAAATTAGGTCTCCTCCACGCAGACTGAGCTGGCAGAGACATTGGGAGCCCTTATAAATGAGCAGTCCAAGAACAGGGCTCAAAGGAGACAATAACACCTCACTGCAAAGTGCTGCTCTTAATTAGAGTGTGCTGGGAGGGAGGAACAAAAAATTATTCTTAGCATGACTTTAGTCTAAGTCTTCAAACACTGAGTTATATTCAGCAATAAATTCCACACAGTATCATCCATTACTCATAAACTAACATTATACTTTTTGCAGAGACTGGTGAGTTTTGTTCCTAATAGACAGCCAACAAGAATGGCAATTAAAGTGAACCAAAGCAGTGATGGGTACATGTTACAAACAAAACGCTCTCTTTGATCCTCCAGGTTGAAAGGCCTTCTGAAAAACCTTTATCTCATGAGGAGACAAGGAATGTTTTAGAACCTTTTGACTTTTCTGATACAAGCCTTGCAACTTTTTTTGAGCCAGATTTTAATGATTCTTTGTAATTAGTTACACTAAAGTAGAAGCTGATTGACAGGCTACCAGCAAGCTGTTTATACAGTGGGCAATCAGGAAAATTATGGCAATGTTTGAGATGTTTATTTAACTCTCTGTGCAAACACAATACAAACTGACATCACCTACACTGCCTCAGAGCTGTATTGCAAACAACAGGAACACAAAAGATGTGCTACTCACAGCTGGCGAGGCCACCTTCTTGTGGGCATTGCAAAGGACATTCACCAGGATAGGCACCAAGGTACAGGAAATCAGTCACCTTCCACGTGGGCAAGATGTGGAAGCATGCATCTCATCCTTGCTGCAATCACTGCGCAGTCTAACCTGGCACTAAGGTTCACTGGGATCAAACCTTAAAATTTATGCTCAAAGCAGTCGTCATATCAAAAGACCAAAATCACAGAGGATCAAACACCTAAAGCCTGCTTTCCTCCTAAAGTACATTGCAATAGCTTACAGCTATGGCATCTCCATGCCAGGTAATGTGCCCTTCTTCTCTTAAACCTCTCAAAGCTCAAACAAATATTTTAGAGTAGGTCTTTTTCTCTCCATGCACCCTAAAAGGAGATAAGTATAAAATAGAATGAATTTTCTCTCTCTTTTTTTTTCTCCTCCATTCTGTAGAGATAAAAAAAAAAAAAAAAAAAAAAAAAAAAAAAAAAAAGATCAGAAAAAATATGGTAGAAAAAATAATGGTAAAAAAGAAAAAAGTTATCAGAGTGATGGCCTATGAATGAAGTCCTGTTTCACCAGCAAAATCTGGAACATAACAGAAATCTACTCAGCACTTGCAAATATTTAATATTCTTCAGCTTTCCCATCACAGCACCCAAATAACTTGCAAATTTGAGTTTAATCAATCTCCTAACACACTTGTAAAGAAAAGAAGTATTCTGATTCCACATTTATGTGAAAAGGAATACCCAAGCCCAGATCATCAGTAGTACTTTAACACTTTTTGAGCACCTTGGTTAAAATGACCTACCCACATAAAATCTATGGCAGCTGGGGTATAAAGAAGTGAAAGTCATCTTAGTTCTGAGCAAGTGTCTAGTCCCTAAATTGATATTTCTTAGGCACTTCCTAATGCTCTGACCATAAGTAGTTTGGACAAGGATCTTGTGTATTTTTCTCTACAGTTTTGCTCCTTTTTACCATAGGATAATAGCTTTTGGTCACTGGGATTTTGATCCAACTCATCAAAATTCAGTAGGATTTGACTTCCCAAAGGCTTACCTTATGTTTTATCTATCTCTATGCTTTATGATTGCAAGAGGAGCATTACTCAATATGGTGTGAGGGGGGAAGAGAAGCAGACCTATCAAAACAGCCATATTGTACAAAAGCAAACATTATTTTCACTTCATTTCTCCCTACTGTTTAATAGCTTGACTTTTGTATACCAGTATTTCACAGTTATAATATGAAGACAGCTACAGCATAATGTGTTTTCTTCTAAGAGGTCATCATTATATTAGCAGTATTTGATGCATTTGACCACTGCACTTTTTTTTTTTAAGAGATAAGAATGTATGTACAATTTTTCTATAATTTATTGGCATCAAGAAAATCTATTTAATTTTTGCTTTCAGAAGAACATCTGCAAGTGATTGGCATAACTCAAGGAACCTTTGCAGCTGCAACTTTCCGCAAGAGTAGAGCAGAAAGCCATGTTTATCAAGATGCCTGAGTAGGATTAAAAAAGAACAAAAACAAAAATCTAAACAAAAAATCCCCTAAAGTACAAAACAGTTAATTATTGAAAGTAAATGTTTCATGATCTGTGTATGGCACCCAGAGCTGAATAGATCGTTAGCTAAACTCCCCGTCAGCATTCCACATAAGAATACGTTTTCCTCATAAGCACTTGCATAAGTTTGCCAGCAGTCTCAGTGACTTAACTGGAAGTACTTACATGCATCGTGCAATAAGCAGGAACAAGGAAAAGCAGTGATTTTTCCAGGGTTTTAACTTCATAATCATACGCATTTCCAACAGTCTTATTACCTTCCCTACACTCCAACTTTTACCACTTTAAATTTTTTCCCTCTATACTTCAATCCTCAACAACTACAACAAACACTCCATCTAGCAAATGCTGCTAAGAGGTTCATCCAAAGCCCTCAATGACACTTAGTATGGCTCCTATTTTCTGCTTGTGCTTCCCTGCCACAGCCTAATTATGTGCATTCTCACTCCTGGTTTGGGAGTGCACATGGGTCAGGGATCACACAATGTGGAGCCACCCTGGTTGTGAGAGTAAGAGAATTTAATGGTACAAACGCAGGTAGTTCAGTGCCAGCTGGCCCTCGTGCCATTGAGCAGTCCCAGGTACATTCAATTTACTACTGTAAGATGTAGCTGTTGAGCATTAAGGAGCAACATGGACAAGACTGCGAATTGCTGGCTCCCATTCACACACCACATACACTGTGCTGCGTGAATGCTACCTGTAAATGAGCTGACAGCTGAAGATCAGCATACAGAGAAACCAGCTAAATGCAAGTCCGGGTGGAAAACATTCCCGTGAAGAGCCCACAGAGGAAGGAATACAACAGCTGGTGCTGACACCAACTTCATACAGTTCAGATCTGACCCATAATGTTCAGGCCATTTTTAGTACGATGGGCTCAAAGCGAGCATAGGAGCCTACAGGTCCCTTCAGCATCAGCCTTCTGCCTTGGTAGCAACAGCTGTGCACGGGGCAAAGTGCCCCCAAGCAATCCCAAGAAACAATCTTACTCAAAACTCCCAAGCACCGAGTGCCCTATCCATGTTTATCCTTCAAGAGCACATTGTTTTAAAATTAAAATAATTCATTTTATAAAGTACTGTAGAGCCTGGAAAAGATACTAATCTCCGTTTTTCTTCAGCAGTGATCTACTAAAGTTCTCCTCTATTTATCTCCAGCATTGATCTACCAAGGTTCTCGCTAACTGAAAACAGATGTAGAAGAGTATTCCCTGCCTCACGTGTCATATTACTTCTAGCAGGTAGAATTATTTACCAGCTACAGAGTGTTTCTGTATGTGGCATAAATGGATGCAATTTCAATAATGGACCTCCCTTCTTTATTCCCCTCAGAGAGGGGCTGTTTTAAAACAGGTTTTGCATCTCATATAATTTTAGAACAAGAGGGAAGTGCTGTTTGCTGAAACCTTCTGGTCAGATCTGTTTGTTTGCTTTTTTTCTGGGCTGTAGGTGGGCTGGCACTTGGATCATTTGGGCTCAAGGAAGCGTGGGGTGGCAGGGACCTTCACTTCCCCCACTGTACTGATTTCCAAAGACTGAAATAAACATAAAAGAAGTGCAGCTCACAAAAGGTGTTTCAACACACAAAATGAGTTCAAAAGCCTCCTGGAGGTAAGAGTCTTCCTGAACTGAGAATATACAGTACCAAAGGAGCTCTTTTAATTGAATATATCTTAAGTATCTGCTGGGGGACACTTTACTGGATCCTGGCTGTTCCTGGAATTCTCAAAATGAGGCCATGAACAGAAACTGGTTAAAGAGCAACAAACGCTGGAATTTCTTTCATACAAAAGAAAGAAATAAAAATAATCTTCATGGATATGGCACATAAGTTAGGCCATATCCATGAGTTAGGCCCTGAAAACCACACCGTCTTCCTCACTGATCTCATTTTTCATAAGTGTCATTACAATGTTAATTATCTGTATTGATTAGACATTGCATTCACTGTAATCTAAGGTCATTTTGCATTGTCACATAGGCTATACATGGCTGCTGCATAATGTTCTTGTGAAAATTTAACATTAACTAGTGAATTGAGTATTAGATTAATAAAGGACCCAATTCAAAGCATCATAAAATATACAAAGGTTTTCAGAGTGCTAACTATGCCAAAAAAAAATTTATATGTGCCTCCCTAAGAAACCTAGCTCCAACTACCCCAAAACAAAAGCAATCAAGCTCATTAGTTAGTCCACCTTTGTGAAAAGCAGCCCTGGGCTGCTGGGACTCAGCACCAGGTCAGCAGTGACCAGCCTGCACTCAGGCTGTGGTCCGCTCAGAAGAGCAACAGGCAGAAGCTCAGCCATACGTGAAGCTGAAATGCAGCAATGTATTTGCAAATCACAGAGCAGGGTTAAAGGAACTAAATACATTATACGTGAAATGAGTAAATAAATCCCAAGAAATGGAATTAAGATGAGCATTAATCAGAAGGGTGTTGAGCACGGCATGTGCATGGACCAGTTCATAGGAATCTCACTAATTGCCTTTCAAAGGCCACTTTATCCTATTAAGATTATCCTCAGGAGGCTTGAGACATTGAGGGCGGGGGGCGGGAAGGCTGAAAAACCTGGCCACATTTATCATGTTTAGAAACAAACAGAAATTGATTTTTATTTATCTTATGAAGCAAAATGTCTGTTATCTTTCTCTCCTGATATTTAATCCTTTTTTCCCCCTAGCAATATAAATAATGAGACACACCAATTAAGCTGAGGGTAACCTTCTAGGCAACGAGAGATAAATACCACGACAACAACTTCAGTAAGCAGTACGTGAAATTTCTCTTGTGCACAAGTATTGATGCAGATTACATGACAGTTTAGACTTACTGCTATGACCAAGCGAGGTATAAATTATGACAAGTCTACATGGATTACAGATGATTTGAAGCAAATCAAAGACATTAACTTTAATAAGGTGCTTTGTCTCTCTTAAATGCCACTCTTACTTGCTGTAACAGCAGCCACTAAAAATCAATGATCAGAGACCTCTGCATGCAACAGAGCTGTTAACCTCTGGAACTTCAGCTAAAGGAACCCATGCATGCAGGACCACAAACCCACCTTGCAGATTCCTCCTCTAACACACAGCACCAGCAAGAACTCCGTGTTCCTCCAAACACAGTGCTTTGCATTCCTCAGGTGAAAGGGAGCCTGACACTGATGAAGAGGAAAGATGTGTTCTAAATTATTTTGTTTTGGTTTTGTTGTTGTTTTGTTTTTGTTGTTTGATTTTTTTGTTTGGTTGATTTTATTTGTTTGTGGTTTTTTGTTGTTGTTGTTCTTGTTTTATTTTTTTGTTTTATTTTTTCAGAAGAAAAGTCAACTAAATTTGCAATTAAAAATATATTTTTTTAATTTTCAATTTCTCTCTCCTATTTCCTTCCTAAAAGCTATAATTTGAGAATGCAGTACCCAATATATTGCTACATATAGCAGAACGACATGCAGAGCAGAGCTAAAATACAACCACAAAAGAGACTGAAAATTGAATCAAAATGCTTATTACACTTTCAATAACAAGGCAATAGCTTGAACTGAGCCTCAGCCAGCTCTCAGTAAAATCAATGAGAATTGTTTCATTGAATTCAAAGGATGTATGATTAGGTCCTCACAGAATTATATGCAGTACTGTATGCAAAATTGTAAAGAGTTTCAGGATGACATCTAAAAGCTTATTTTCCTTCTGGAATTCTGCAATGAAGCTACTGTAAAAAAAAAAAATAATACATAATTCAGAATAGTGGAAAGATTATTGTAAAGGGTTATTAATATAGCTCAGAGATTTTGGATAATAAGAATGAAATCCCTCATGCCATACCGACTTATACCAAACACGCTAATGCTGTTTAAGACTTCAAAAAACCTGTTCCAAATTTCAAAATGGAATCCCTAATGCAGTAAAAACTGTAACAGCATCATTTTGCAGAGGGGGCAGTGAGAAAAGGTTTTAAATCTCCTCAAGATAAATTTTAACTGAAAATTTAGTTTTTCATGAAGTGTTCCAGGACAAGGCAAGAAAGTGTTTCCTAACCTAATTTTCCAATTTTACTTTCAGGCTTGCACTGTTATTGATAATATCCATCACAATTCTCAGTCTTCCCATGAGGCTAGTGGAAATATCTGAGTAAGTGCTGACTCACACACCTCAGCACCACCCTGTCAAAGTTAATCTGAAATTGATTTTACTTTCCAGAAGGTAAAACAGAACTGCATGCAGTCAGCTACAAATGGCATTCAACATATCAGTGTTCAGCATTTTCTACAGTTCTTCTAAAGTTGCATGAGAATACCACGGTAGTTTTCTACCAAACCCTTGGAAGCTCCATATCAAAATACAGTCAATAATAATTCTACCCTTCTTTAGCAAAAATATATTTTTCCCTACCTTGTTTCAGTTCCTGTAACCTTTCTAAGTAGTTTTCTTTTAACACACAATTGGGCAGGAATTACACAGAATGGTGTATTTACATTCATTACCAAACATTAGACTTTGACAGAGTTCAGTTTTGAAAGTAGAACTGACAAATGCCATTTCTAGTTTGAGCATGTAGAAAAGGAACTTTAAATTGACGTTAATTAATTAGAAACAAATGTGATTCTGATATTCAAAAAGTCTTCTTTAGAAATTATTTCTTCATCCTGCTGTTATGATTAGAAAAGAATATGCTGACTAATGTAAGGAAAAGAACAGGACGCTTACTTAAAATTCCCAGGGAACCGATATATTTGATTGAAGATAACATTTTGTTAGATTTAAGTAACTTCCACAATTTTATGGGCCACATTAATGTAGGGTACCTGTGTGTCTTATAACAGAACTACATAGCCAAGGAAAAGCAGTACACAACCACACCTGGTGACCTACCAGAACATGCATGTTGTTCTCAGAAACTAAAATAACCTCAATTAATCCCTATCACTAATCAATATCTCACCACCATGATACCACTAAACAAACATTAATTCTATGATAACAGGTTCATAACAAGTTTTGAGGGAAGATATTCCCATTGTTTTCCCATATGAAGTCTCTGAAATACAGCTGAGGAGACATGTCCTAAATTCACTGATATCACAGAAATCAATCATTATCACTTTGAGTGGAGGTCTTTGGCTTTGTTCTGAGGAGAGAGAGAAAAAAAGCGACCAACTGAAATACCAACTGTTCACATCTCTTGCTCTCATGCAAGCTGGCAGGCCAAGATAAAATGGCTCCATAACCTCCTTTGCTTTTTAGGGCAGTGCTGCGTCATAAGCCAGATGGCAAATAAATCAGAGTATAGTTTTCCTTTAATCTATTAACGAACATGAAGTAGATGATGCACAAAGAAAGAGATGCTTGAGATCCTTCAAGGGCATCCATGTTGCTTTTCTCATTTTATAGCAACCTCTAAGTTATTAATTTCTCTGCAAAATTCTTGTTGTCGTTTATCACTAATAATGATCACTGCAGGGCATTCCAGAGAGGAAACGCACTCTTGTGGTCTATGGAAATCAATTTACTGACGCCCTTAGAACTATACAAATAATTTATTTTTGGTTCATCTGCCAAGCAGGAGGTATTGAGGGAAAGGGTTCCACTAGAACTGAACTCAAAAGAAAAATCATTTTCTTACCAAAATGAAAAAAAAAAAAGTCTTTCAGTGCAAGTGAAAATATTCCCGATGACAAATAAAGGCTGTTTTTTTTAATAAATGTAGGAAAAATAAGAAGTTCTAGAATAAGATTATAGAATAAGATTATAAGGTGGAAGAGAAAGAGTGGTTGATGTTCTCCATGTACCCAGTAGCTCCAGTATTCACCAGGATCCAGTTCAGCTGCTCTCCTTGCCCAGAGCTTCTGGAGTTTGCACTTCCCCCACTGCTTTTTACACAAGTCTCCTAACTAACAATCTATGTCAGCCCCTTTTATTGGAACCATTTCAGTTGTATCCAATTAATCATTGCAGGGGGAAAAGAAAAAAGAAAATCATAGCAATGATACTTTAGCATGGAGCTTGAATATCCATAGAAAATCCAGAGGTACTTTTTCTCTGCTTGTTGAAGCTGACGTTTCAATATTTCCACAGTTTGAAATCATTATACACAAGTATTCTCCAGCACACATCAAAAGCAGGTTCCAGTTCCCTGAATACTTATTAAAATATCTATAAATATACTTATTTTAAAAATCGCTAATGCTTCTCATGGTTTTAATGTTTTCTTTTTGAAAAGCATTAGAAAAGCATAAGTACTCAGGTGAGCAAGGGCTGAAACAGCAACCTTCCCTTGTGTGGAAAACTATCAGCCTCCAGAGTCACTTCTTTGTTCGATCCACTTGTAATTAATCCATTTAAAGTACAACAGTTCCAACAGAAGGGTAAAGCAAGGAAAACGCGTGTAGTTAAAAGATTTCACTCTCCTACGTGGTCCTATGGCACACATAGATCCTAGTAAAATCTCCTCTCCTCAGGAAATCCTAGATGAGAAAACACTACCTGGTACCTAAGATTTTGAAGACCATCACAAACATGTCACAGAGAAATGCAAAGAGATGAGAGAACGGGAAGAAGAAAAGCAGAGGTTTGCTCTCTAGCATGCTATATTTGCCTGAGTCTTGCTTTGAAGGCTCTACTGAATTTGTTGCTGTTGTTGCTTTTGGTTTTACAACCCAGAGAGGCAGGAGAGGCACACAGTGCCATTCTCTCCTGCACACAGCACTCGTTGGCTGAGTCCCACGCACAGCTGGCTCAGCATACATTGTCACTGCGCATCTCACAGCTACTCCCTCCAGCAGTCACAAGTGCCAGGAGAGGTTTAGCTTGGAAGAATTTATTCATGGACAGGGTGGTCAAGCACTGGAATGGGCTGCCTGGGAAAGTGGTGGAGTCCCCAGCCCTGGAGGTGTTTAAGAGATGTGTGGACATGGCACTAAGTGTCATGGTTTAGTGGTGGGACTCAGGAGGTCAGACTGACTTGGTGATCTTGAAGGTCTTTTCCCACCTAGATGATTCCATGATTTTTGGTAATGTTGTTTTCGTCTCAATGGGCTCTTTAATTATCCTTTCTAGTCACCATCTTTCTGTTGAAATTTGGAGTGCTTATTTCCATTAGGAGATATCTTCCAGATAGTTCTCTCCCATCATTCCTAAACTGGCAATGCCCTATTAAATTCGTGCAGACATTTCCACAGGCGACAAACTAAAAGCAGTGGTTGTGACTTGGTTTTCTGAATCCCCAGAGCTCTAGGGGCAATACTGTATTACAGGCCTGGCATTAGAGACCAGTATGAGCAGTAAAGCTAGCCAGAGAATGTGATTTTATGCCCTTTACTTGTAACCTACCATAACCTGGTTGCATTAAGCCTGGTCTTTGATCTCGCTTAGCAAATATTTATATCTTTATGAAACTTTTAAATGTCAGTTCTTATGGGGGCTGTGGCAACTGTTCTAGCAAGGGCTGTTCCCACCCAGCCCAGAGGCAGCCACTGCTCATTCCCCACCGCCTTCCTCGGCAGGAGCCCTGCCAGCAGCCACCAACCTGACTTCCTGGGGCTCTTGCCCATGTACCATGGGCAGAGGGGGTGCAGCACCAGCTTTCTCCACCTGTTTTTAGAGTTCATTCTTGTCCAGAGCTTCACTATATTTAAGAGGTCATTACCATGTAATATAAAAGACCAGTGGATCTAAATTTTTTCAGTTACCAAAATCTAGGCCCAGTCGCATCTAGGAAAAAGACAAGTCTGGGCACAGATTTATGCGTGAAAACCAAACTTTAGCAAAAGCAGCACCCATCTGGGAAAACTGTATTTCTTGCTGTAGATATGGTTCAGATCATAATTGCTCCAAATTATTTCCTTTGACACAGAAAACACAAACAGTAGAAAACTTGTATGCCTTTTATTTTGTGTGGCTGCACAGGTAACAGTCACCTTACAGTTCTGCTGTAGTCCAGTCCTTCAAGAATGGCAAATATTTTGCGTAAGCAAAACCTTCCGCTGAAGCTACCAGAGCTTAAGCATATTCTTATATTGAAGTAGAATTGAATTTCAATATAAAGCATAGAGGGAGCTTAAGTACCTTGAATCTAAAGCATAGCTAAGGTACCAGAAAGAGTTAAATCAAGTATGTCCAGCACTTCTTCAATTACAAGTAATTTCATTTCAATTAATTATCAGCGCTAACTGTAGTTAGTATCGTACAATTCTGGGAAGTGATGCTGACGTATAAAAACAGTAGTAAGTAGTCAATGACTAATATTTCTAGGAGCATTAAAACTAATAGATTTATTATGCAAGTGTTAAAGCTTCTATACTTCAGTTTCTTCTAACTTTATTGAAGAAGCTATTAAAGACAGAGTGTCTCAAAGAATAAAAGTGCCAGAAGTAATAATCTCATTTTTAATAAAGTTTCTTATTTTGATTTACAGTCAGCAGAAGCTGCTATTCTATTATGCCATTATGCCTCTGCCTACCTGCATAAGATCTCTCAGACATTTCTCAGAACACCAAATCTTACAGAACATTTGGAGCATTGTATTTTCTTATTAATCAGAGGAGTGAACTGATTGGCTCCATTATTTAAGATCATTTTACAGAATTTCCTGTGACACAAACCTTATTCTTAAGAATTAGAAGTAAGCTCTTTGGTTATATATCACACTGTATAACTCCCAGAATACTGATCTCTTTTCCTTAGAGCATTATAAAAATACCTATTTCCTATTTTCTTCTGCCTACAGAACACTTAATTTGATTCTCCACAGACAAACCAGGCTGAATACTACCTTTACCTGGAAGAGCCAAGATTAATAACAAATAAAACAAGCAACCCCCCGACATGCAAAACAAACAAACCTACAATAGTAAGTAAACAATCAAACTCATTTTCTTAGGCAACTGAGTTCATGGCCTAACTTGCAGCCACAATGAACCTCAGGGAAACTTCCTGACCACAACACTCAGTAGCTGCCTTCCTGCCCTCTGCATCATTTTTTTGCATGTGGCATCGTGCTGGAACACAAATTCCTGGAGAGGAATTAAAGAAACTCCCAGTGCTTTCATCACAGCTGCCTGGTCCTTCAGGTCTAAGGGAGCTCTTTGGTCAACAGGGTCACAGCTGCACATTGGTTCCTCTTTTCCAGTGGGCAATCTCTTGCAAACACTTTACCCTCCTCCCTCAAGCACTGTGATAGCAGAGGAAGCCTCTCCTCACATGCAAAAAAAAGCAATTATTGGAACTGTGCTGCTCCCCACAGCAAAACAGACATACCACCACATGCGCAACAGCTCTTCAAGGCAACTTTTAACTATAAGTAGGTCTGCTAACTGTGAGGTTGGTAAAAGTAGGAGTCCTGAAATATTGTACTCCAGGAAATTAGTACAAGTTCTCATTCATTCTTTCTCTTCCTCAGCATATCTGGCATACAGCATAAGGCATCACAGAAATAATACATCTTTCTAATGGAAGCTATCCATAACACAAAGCATCGTGAAACGTAACATCAGGAAACACAATTAAAGATAGATTCACACAGTTCATGCTTCACCTGTCAAATGAGCAGCAAAATAAAGGAAACATAGGCAATGAAAACAAAAATATTTTAGGTCACATAAAAGCAACTTCTAATCTTGACATTCAAATCTGGTTGTTTTTACTGGAACATTAAAAACACTCATTTAAAGTATTCTTATGTTTACAGTTTCAATTCAGTTCCATGAAAAGGAGCTAAAGTTGACTGAACGATGCTCTGAATGGTATTAAAAGACAGAGGAAACCTGGAAAATATTCTTAAGCACCTTTCTACAATGACAAAATCTCCGAAATATATAATGAGCTGTCATGCCAAAACTCATGGATTATTGTAGCTAGAATTAACCCCAAATTCGTACATATTTGTGACTGTTCATGGTGCTCTATTCCACTGGTCAAAATTGACATTCTTCTGCAAAGGCTAGTAAAAAATTCCCCATTTCACATTCCAGCAGTACAGCGGCATCAACTGTCCTATGCAAGCCTTGCACAGGGTGTCCATTCCTGCTTCCCACCCCACCTCGCTCTTTTGAGACTCAGCAGGATAGAGCACTTGGCCCAGTGTGTAATCCACAAATGCTGACTGCTCCTACTCCCCTCTGAACCATATGGTGAGGGACAGCAGACAGAAGAGTGAAAAGAAGCGATTCAGGAGTGGGCACCTGAAGTTTCCTGAATTAAGTTTCCTGTGGAAACATGAAGGCTTTGTCATCAATACATCAACATTTTCTCTATAGTTTATGTAGCATCCTTTATTCGGAACCTGGCAGAAGAACTGCAATGCCCAAGACAAGGTAAAACTGAAAACACTTTTCCTACCTTTCAGTCAACAGTGCAGGATTTTTTATTTTATTTTTGTTTTTTAGTTTTTAAGTTGCTTTTGAGTACCAGAAATGGGTACAGGGAGCCAAACACACCAACATTGCATTGGTGGCCACACTTTTACTTCTGGAAAATAAACATTATCTGAAGAGTTTTTTTCTTTATAGTTCCTTGAATTCCTTCAATTTACCTCCCACTGTATATATTCTTCAAAGTTGAAGCTATATTTTTGTATAGGTTGGTGTTAATGTTAATGTAAGAGGTCAAATTATAGTGGTCTCCCTACTGTTTTATTGTAGGAGTTGAGAGCTGGCACTGTAATTAAAATTCCAGCTAAATAAAGCCTGCAGGAGTCCTACTTGTAAACCAAGCACTTTGGTTTTCTAGCACACCAGCATGTTTTCTGTTGCCACTAGTTCACTACCACACAAAAGAAGTTAAACAAAATCCACGTGCCTGAATGTATTCTACAAACAACACTTCTTATCAGTATGGTAGGCTGAGAATACACATGTACATAGATTCTAGTTACAGAATATATTTAGGAAAAAAAAAAAAAAAAGGAAATAAAAATAATAAAAAATAAATCTTTTTTTATTTTATTTTTTTTTAATAATCTCCTCTGCAGCATTTTGGCCAAAATTGTCAGACAGGACAACAGCCTGTAATATAAACCTAGATCCTGCTGAAAGGAGGATCACAGCTGATGAAAAGGAATATAAGAGTGAATTGCAATTTGCCCTTCAGAAAACTAAACCTGAACTCCTGGTTACAGAATGGTGCCATACATCAATTAGATCAATTATCATTTACTTCAATCTGACATACTTTTAGTTCTGGAACTTGCTAGCAAGCATTTTGCAAATATGTCAAATACATACTGACGGTTGCTACAACTTCAGTGCAGAATTTCTCTTTTGCTATCTGCTACCTATAAACTGCTTTAGTGTTACCTCTGTTGTGCTGCTCTCTTTAAAAGCACCTCAGTTCTTGAGAGAGAGAGAAAGTGGCACTCATTTTTAGAGAGGAAACAATCCAAGCTAGTATTGAAAGCAGAGCCCCTGTCTAAACAGCAGCATCCCAGATTTCTCAAGGCATTATCTTTTAGGCCCTCCCAGTGCTCCCAGTTTTATTTCCACCTTTTTTAAAAAAGGATTCTTTGCTACAGGAATTTCAGATTTTTGATCACTTTCAGTCTGGCTTTCTTAAGGCAATTTCTTATTTTAGTAAATCCTACCAGCAAACATTTTAATTAATATTCAGAGCACAGAACATGACATGCACTTACTCCACTATCTACAGTTGTACTTGTCTGCCCAGTAAGAAGTAGTTAGTACCAGGCATACAAACATGCACACAAAATCACTCCAAAATGACCATAGTTTTCAGAATCAATCCATAAAAGCTTCCTTTCTCTTATCTAGAGAAAATGTTCTGGTGGTTAAACAGAAGACAAAATCAAAACCACCAGCCTCCAGCTAAAATAAATAAATAAATAAAGCACTCAATCTAATAAATTTCTGAAAGACTTCATGAGTTTATTGCCAATGTTACTTAGAGAGAGACAGAGATGGAGAGACCACATGGCACAGGAAAGGTATGTAAAAAGGAGATGCATCCATTAAAGCAGACAGTAGCCAACATGTGCAGACAGATTGCTCTGTCAAGGAAAGACTGCTTTAAATAGGCAAAGGGAAAGAAAAACTGCAAGTTGAAGCCTGAGCATAATCGCAATACAAAAGTTATAATTTGATTTGGATTAGCAGAGAGAAATTCTAAAAACCAAAAATTAATCATGAAATATGTCTGCAATTATTTTCAAGAATACTTGCATGCTTTAAGATATGATTAACTTAAATAAGATTCTATGTTTAAAGAAAGATTTAGTCTCTCTTACTTCCATTAATTCTTGCCAAGTGTCCACACTGCACTTTGAAGCACAATGGAGCAGGTTAGCCATCTTTTGCATGGTTCTTTTCTAAGATGCTCAAATTTAAAGCTGTCAGGAATGCAGTTTGTGGAAATACGAAGCTAATTAAAACAGAAGAGCAGGAACATCTCAGCATGCAATCATTCATGCTATGTCTGTTTGTCAGATGCAAGCAGCATCCTCCTGATAAAGATGGGCTGATGCTGAAGGTGAAGCACAACCCCAGCTCCAATGTCCTGATGTCACACGTCCCTACCCCTCTTTTCCTCAGGAGGATTGACCTGGTGAATTTTGTCAGCCCTGAGCAACATTTCATGTCAGACTACTTGCTTGCTGCATCATGCCGATACTTACATTTCATTAGAAGATTTTAGCCTTCCAGCATATGCATATAGCTGAACGAGGATGCCTCTTGGCCTGCATCATTTTTTGGTTAGGGAGCGGTAATTTAATATAATTTTTATTTTGGAAGTGCAAACTGGAATCAAACAGAAAAAGTCTTCCATTAAAGCACCTAGGGACATTATTAATACAGGGTTTGCACTGCACTGAGCAATGGACCCATCCTGCTAATACTGAGCAGTTGGTCATTGATTTAGACTATTAGAAGAACAGCTGGCTTGCTTCAGCCAACCAAAGCAGACACATTTCAAAAAGTTTTCTCCGCAATTCATGGAAAATCTCCATGAAAATAAATAAATAAATAAATAAATCTGATCTCAAACCAAGTAATCTGCTACTTTTACCTTCCAAAATCCAGAATCTGCCAGTTAATAAAGCATTACTGTAAACACCTCCCCCCCCTCCCCCCTTTATTTTTTTTTTAAACCCAGGGTTACATGGCTTTTCTGACCAAAACAGACAAGACTTTTTCTTGGTTTAGTTTTTCATTTTCTCCACCTTGGAATAATGATAAAGACTTGATAATGGCAAGAGGAGGTTTCACCAACACATATGGCTTTTCCTCCATCACTCTTCTAGAGCAGACTACATCCATTTGAGATTTTGACTTAGCATGGAAGATATTTCTCAGAGACTAATTATTTTTTCCACGTTGTCATCTAATATCTTACCCTCTTGCAAGAAAAAAAAAAAGGTTTAATTAAATGCATATGCATAAAAATTGAAGCATAGTTTTGAAACAATTCCCTTCAGATCCTGTTCATAAGCTGACAAGTACTGTTTGGAAGGCAACTCTCTGGCCACCCATTTTGCTTTGTTTGTTTGATTTTAAATTGTTTTTGCTTTAGTCATGTGTGAAAGGAGTATAAGAGATGATGGTGTTAAGCTGAAACATTGCTCTGCATACATCTATTCAGAAACATTACCAAGGTGTTCAATATTAATACTCTTACAATAACAATACCTATTTGCAGTACTTATGCAGAAAATTTTCTCATTATATTTGTGTAAGAGTTAGGCAATACTGAAATTTTGGTAACAGGAACTTGGCTTCCTACAGCTATCTAAGGGGGAACAGCATGATTAAGGGATATCCCTAATGTCTGGCTTCAAATCCTGACTAATATTTCCATCCACATGGCATAACACTGAGTCCCAGAAGTCTGGACTTAATCATGCATTCAAGTGCCAGTACTGAGGCTCTGGTATTCAAGTTCTATGTATTGCCACACACACATTAAGATGCATTTTGGAGTATAAACAACATTTGGCTTTCTGGTTAGAAAGGTTGACAGGCATATTACTATAGAACCTGCTAACGCACGTCCAGCACAGGAATTATTTTTCAACATTTTGTAAAGAAGTACAAGACATGCTACAGATATATATATATATATATATATATATATATATATGTACACACACACACACCTGATTAAGTGAAAAATCCATAGTTAACTAGTTGTTGCCCAAAAGTCTAGACAGTTTTGCCTGCATTAAATTACTAAGCCAAAAACCTTACCTCACTCGAACTTGTTATTTTGCAAGCTGCAACTACCACCTTTAGTTCTAATTACCTAAAACCTGGCATGTTCAGAGTGAAGAGCCAACTCTGGTGTAAAAACCTCATGTTAAAACTCTGTAGAGGATCTGGCAAATTACAGTATATTGAATTAGGCTGCCAACATTGGCTCTATACAAGTTGCAGAAAAAGTGAAGCAGGGGAGATGAAAAATGTGATAACTGTATGGATCAGAGTAAATAGAGAGTAACAATGTAATATCAATAGACTATTTCTGCAACTGGTTCACACTGTCTGTAAAGTCAAATGGCACGGTAAACAGTGGGAATAGTGGATGTGATAAATCACAGATCTCACACAGCCCTCATCTATTTATCTGAGAATCTGTATGAAATGTTTCGATGTGAGCGTGATCAGCGCTATGATCCATATACACGCCTGATGTCATAACAGTAGGAATGGTCTTCTCTGATCTTTCCACAGGCATTACTCAATTCAAACAAAGGAAATCTGTTGGAGGCTTCAGCCTTGCTAAACAGCGAAGTATTCAAGTATTCAGCCTTCAAGTATTAATGATAAGCAGACTAATGTATTTCCCACCTTATGAGTAAATAAAGATTTTCTATGACTGAATAGAAATGTCTTTGTTAAATCCACAGAATGAAAAAGCACACAAATGCAAACAGACAAAGCTGTGATCTTGAAACAGCTCAAGCTCTGAAACATGCAATCTATCATGTAAGAGACAGAAGAGGTCAGCCATTAATTAACATCCAAATTAAAGCTTTTCAAGTAAGGGTCAAAAATTCTTTTGTTTTGACATTTAAATCACTGACAATGTATTCCCCAGTTTAGTATGCACAACACATCACCGAATGCCTTATGTTAATTGCCTCAATTTTTCAAGTGTATTATTTGATTTATTGTCAATTAAAAGTACCCCCAAAAGCCCAGACACATGTATGTTAAGTATAAACATGATTAATGTAACACGGTTACATTTCCACGTTTGATAGGTCTGATTAGGAACTTTCTATCAGCCTGCCATGACAGAGCATTGTCACTACCCATGACCTGTCAGCATTGCTGAAGACAAGCTTGCTGATGAGAAAGTATATTGATGGCCACAAATGTTTCAGAAAGGTAAAACCTGCAATTAATGCTGTCAATTATCACCTTATCAAGAACCTAACAATCTTTGTGATCTCCTCTATTTAATTGCAGAAGACAGTCTTAGGTATAAACTAAAAGAGCTACAAAGAAGAAAAATCCAGTAATGTTATTGCCTGTTAAAGCAACAGTTATGTGGAAAAACTCTTCTGTATTTCCAGAGAGTGGCTGTATGAATCCTCTCCTAACACATCAAGGGACCATCTGGTTTTAAGAAGGTGGCACTGGGGGAAAAGAACTGGGCAGTTCACAAGCAGGTGAGAAGTGCTTGGTTTTGTGTGTGGTCATAGAACACACAAGGGATATGGACAGAAGGTGGTCTGATGAGGAAAAGAAAAAGTCCATCGTAAAATACAACAAACGAAATTAGGATAATGAATTGTCTGAGTAATGCTAGAGGGTACTGTTAAGTGAGATGTAATGATAAATCAATAAAAAAGCAGTTCAATCTGAGCACAATGGGATAAAAGATAACAAATAGCAATAGGAGCCCAGTGAAATTAATGGGAAGGAAGGCATGCATACACAACTGGGCTGATATATATCTGTTACAGTCAGCTTATACATTGGTTTGGGCAAGAATCAGTACAAGTGAAAATAAGAAAAGATAAAATTCTGTACCCTTGCTTTGGGTTTATCCTCCTACCAGTAAACGTAAAATATAATTAATATTGCCATATTTAAAAGTAATAAATACATAAGAACCTGCCATAACCTATATTAAATTGCTAGGAAGATGCTGACAATGAAATGTACAGTAGGTCCTTGCTTAATTTGGAGAAAAAAAAAAAAGAAAAAAAGACTTATCGCACTTCAGAAAAGAATTAAGAAGATCCTTTCCTTTCCTTATTGAGGACTACAAAAGCAATCACTGCTGTAGACCTGCTTTGCATATTCACTCTATTAATTTACATAGCCCTGGAAAGCCTCACATTCCAATGCAACCGCTAAATTACGCTGCTCTTGGGTAATGGGTATAAAAAGATGCAAGAGCATGCAAAGTGTATTCAAACAGACAATTAAAAATATCAATTCTGTTGACAGCTAAAATGAAGAAACTGTACAGAGGTTTAATACCACTGCATGAAGGACATACTATTTACAAGTGATTGAATTAACTAGAATCATGCATCGACAATCTGCCTTTGTTGAACATTACATATTAGGCCAATTTAGTGTCTGCTTATTAAAATAATTTAATTTCCAAGATTGTTTCCAGGCATTTCTAGATCTCCTCCTGTTCTTTCCTTCTTACTTTAATGATGGCATCTTAATTAATGTGCCAGATTCACACCAGTGCAGTTTGCTGATTCACCACAGAGCTCACCAGTCAACACTGGCTTAGTTAATTTATCCTTTACTTGTTTGGCAGAGCAAGCCCAAATCAGCAGGAGATCTGGCCAGACATGCAACAACCTCAAAATTCAGAAGCAAATAAAGAATACAACAAAAGTTATTTTCATTCAGGTTAACACTAACTAGTTAATATTGTTTTTCCTTGCATAAGTTTTCAGCATTGGAGGCTTACTGGCAGCATCAGCACAGGAAAGACATGAACCTGGTAAAGCTGGTCCAGAGGAAGGCCATGAGTATGATCATAGGGCTGGAGCACTTCTCCTATAAAGAGCTCCTATGGAACACCTCTCCCTCTCCACCTGGGAGAGCTGGGGATTCTATTCAACCGTTCTCAGAATCTATGATTAAATGCAATCTACAGATTTTTATTTTAACAATGTAGGAATGTTTAAATCCAATCAAACCACGTTTATCAATGTCTAAAAGCAATCTTGGGAGTTAACAATTTAGAGCAAAATTACCTAAAGAAATTGGAAGTTTGAAATCTGTCTTCTAAACTGTATAATCTTAAAGTTCTGAATAGCATGTCTGTTTTGGTTTTGTTTTAAATTTAGTGGTATTTTAAAATCTGTATGCAAATATATTGTACCTTAATCCAAACAAGCATAACAGTGCACATATATCAATATGTTGTAATAGTATCTGGAGGCAATCGAGATGGGAAACATACATTTAATGAGTAACATATCTTTGCATGTCTTGGTTTCACTAGACTGTCACTATGCACTGCCTTATATGATCTAGATACTGTATTTAGATAGCAGTACTGCTATCTCACGCGGCATATCTAGAAATATTCATGGTTTAGCAGCAAGCAACCAAGCATAACTAAGGAACTATTAGTAATATACATATCATGTGCAAACGTGGATGTGTTTGAAAGTTATGAAAATGACAGCAATGTCCCAAAGCCACAGAAATGAACAAGTTGTATGACTTGCTTATAGAAAAATATTTGAAGGAACTAAAACCAGGACTCAAAGACAGTTAAGTCTCCTTTAGCTAATGCTTTAAGCATACAGCAGCAGTTTGGATGTGACACCTGGGCATTGGAAGTATTATTGAATAATCCATTTGTACAATACATGTAGTAAAAAAATTCTGTCACTGATGACCTGAAGCGTGATCCAGTCTTCTGAATTTCATGGAAAGGACTTACACTGTCTTTGAAGAGAGGTTGAATTCTAAGATACAAGCTTCTAAACCAGATTTGCAGAGAGGAATTACTAGTGACATTTCCAAGCAATTGCCAATATTATAGGAAAGACTGTAAAAATTTCCAAGGAAATTTACTTTTCAAAAAGTGGATGATTTAAAGTTTTCACAACATTCATATTATCCTAAATTTATGTATATATAGTATTTTGTCATCTCTAATACATGAAACCAAGTAAACTCTCTAGAGATATGGGATTAACGCAGGGGAGCACAGGTAGAATCATGGCAATATTCAACACCCTACGTACAATAAAAAGCTTTCTGATAAATGGCAGGAGTGATATGAACATATAGGCAATTCTGATTTCTGCACAAGAGTAATATATGAAAATAACATACGGTTCAGAACTGGCTGGTCCTCTGTGAATTCAAATGGCTGTTCAATATAAAAAACCTTTTGCTGGAATCCAGGGATGCATTCTAAATCTTCTGCACATGCAAGCAGCAGAACCTGAAGAAACAAAGGAAATGGACTTTGAACATCCACTCACTCATCCATCATGTTAGCTTCTGGGAATGATACTGGATTTGGGCTCAGTGCTCATAAAACCAAATATTGGGCTCCACATTCATAAAACAAAATATCCATCACATCACACTTCCCCCTTCAAACCTTGCTAAACATAATTTTCATGTAAGCTTTTGCTTTTATGTGTGTGCGCTGGCATGGAGATTACAAAACAGTAACTTTGAGGGCTAGGTTCTCAGTCCAGATGATGAATAAAGGGTATTATTTGTTTATGAAGACATAGGATGCTTTCAGGCTGCTCTTAACAACACAATTGAACCCAGTTCAGTTTAAATACGTGCTTAAACTGAGCACTTTTAAGTTGATTTAAATAATTGAAGGTAAACTGATTATTTTATTTTTTTTTTCCTCTTGAGTCACATTTATTTCATTTTCCTCGTAATCAAAAACTTCTTTACACCAAGGGAAGACTGAAAATGAAATGTGTGCATCATATTGGAGATGGATCTAAAGATTAAAATTAAATACAATTTGTATTACTCTTAGTATATAGTCACCAAACTTCTTTGTCACCACAGGAACACCTTGACAAAGGAGGGAGCTTAAAAGCTAAATAAGATTTGTTGGAAATAGGTATAATGCCAATCTCAGTCTCTGAAGGTTTGTTTTCTATCCCTGAGTACAAAAAACAATCTGAAGTGCTATTTTTCCTGGCAGTTCTTAAATGAGAACACAGGGGTAAGAATGTCTAAGAAAGAGGCAGCAGGAAATATACTAAGTAGTTTAAGAGGTTAAAGAGAAAGGCAAAAGGAGAAAAGTTCAAGAGAGTAGGAAAACACAAATCTTTATTTTTCAACTTATATAAACATAGCCTCATTTTCAAAAGTAGTTTCTGCTTCAGAACCTCCAAAGGTTGTTTTCAAATCCTGGCCTTAACCTGATGTACACAGCACTATGATCTCAAAATTGTTGTGGCCAATGTACTTCTTGTTGGACATCCAAAGAAAACTCAAAGAGATGGGACACCCATAACGACCAAGGTAAAGAAGGTCAGGATAACGTGGTGGCCCTGAAAGCCATATTTCATGGTTCTACCTCCACAACGTTGCTGTCTAGGTAAACTGATTCTAATCCTACAAAGATGCCCTGCAAAGTTTCTAATATCTGTATGTTTCCCTCATAGCCGCACCACTTGTAATCCATTCACTTAAACAGAGCAATACATTTCCTGCTCACTCTCTTCATGCACTTCACACACTCACCAAGTTTCACATGATCCCATTTATAGAAATCAAAGGCAACAGTACCTAACCTGGTCAGCATTAGTTCTTCTCACTGAAACCAAGCATTGGATCATTTGTTTCATGTCACTGACATATGCTATAAAAGCTTGGCTAAAAGTGCTACAGACTGAGAAATAGCCAGACTATTTCATGACAATTAAGCTGGTAGTATTCAAATGCAGCAGATAGACACCTTTCCTTTCCTCCCTGACCTCTGCTACATTTATCCCTTTGAGGGATTAAGCAAAGAAAGAAAAGACTTAAGGTAGTAATACATGAAGCAAGGTGCAATACACTCGACTATTATTCACTTTTATATGTCCATGTAACTGCTGCCTTTCTTACAAAACCTTGAAAAAGCACAGTGACTAATCCCTCATTCAGTTATTGAGACTGATATATTGATTTTATTGGAGATTCCGCACTCTACAGAGGTTGAGAATTGAACTGTGTTCCCCTTCAGTCGTCCAGGACAAGGTATCTGTAAACACAAACGTACTCAGAGTCTCCCCTCAAAATTGTGTATGAATCGATTACTGATCATCAAAAATATCCTGGCATGTACTTAAGTGGTCAAATGCACACATTAGTGAGATTTCAACGTGTATTTTCTGCACATATTTTCACTACACAGATGTATTTTTAAAATACCTGTCTCTCTGACTCATGCTATTACTCAATGAATATGCGCAAAAATACAGTCAAGCAAAATATGATGAAATTTAACTACAAACCTGATTCTTCCCCTAAAGGACTAATGCATCAAATAAGAGGCAAATCATATTGTGATCTCCCAGCATCTGAAGTCTTAAGTTGAAACTCTTGTCTCATAGAGCTATAAATGAAAAGCCTGCTCTGAACATCATCTATGTCAGTTCTCTTCAAGAAGAGAATACGTCTATTTTATCAGATTTGTGACAGTATAAGTTGACTTTGAAATCTGGGCAATCTAAATAGGTCATGAGTGAACTTCTGTAAGCCTGGTACAGAAGCTTCACATAATACTGATGTAGCAAATAGAAAATGACCTTTACTCCCTTTGAAATAATTACAAGACTCAGGCTTGGCCTTGCTGTGAAATGGAACATTTTATTCTACTTGTGCAATTCCAAGCACTTTTTTCTCAACATGTCAAACAAGACGTTAGATTTGCCACCACACGGAGAGTTTTTAATTAATTATCTTTTAGAAGCACAAGCATTCTTCTAATTTACTTCTCCTATGAAGAAACTTCTTTTATAGACATTTAGTTCTATCATGTTAAAGTAATTTCTTTTGAGTTTCTTCGTGTTGTGAGAAAAAGTCTTTAAAAATATCTTGAAAAGAAAAGCCAAGCACAGATTTACATTGGAGGCAAAGAGAATATTGTTCAAAGTGGAACACATTCTGAATTTACCACCATGTAGATTTCATATATTTTTTTAACACAATGGAAGTGTTTGTGGGCTGATAGCTACCTAGAGAAAGAGCTCAGCTAAATACACAGAAAGTAATGTTTAAAGTGTCATATACGTAGAATTTGGAGTACATAAACATTTTTCACATGTACTTAAATATGTACTGGGCAATTAGTACAAAAGGATCCTTCACCCACTGCTAAGAAAAAAAAGCTGCATTCTTGAAAGAACATGACCATTATGCAACAAAATTTGCACATGAAAAAGCCTGAGAAGCAAACCAAGGAGTTTTGACCACTCAAACCTGAAACGCCTCTATTCACTGACAAGCAGAATCCAAATTTTTTTTATAACCTAATGTTTTTCAGAAACGTACAGAGTGAAGACTCGTTTTTAATATCCTGACTATTTGACTGTCTGAATTTATTACCAGTCACTATAAGGAAATGTCACTAGTTCAGATAACTCCTGTGAAAGTTTGGACACTGGGCTAGAACTACGCATCTGATGAGATATCAAGCCTAAGAAACACCTTTATTATTATATTTTTTTGGTAGTTAATAAAGCAGCAGGCACATGCTTCTGACCTTACTGACCTCAACATTTGCACTGAAAGCTGCTCCCATAGAACATGGGTTAAAAAATCAGAAGAGGACTGCAATTTTATACCATGCCGCAATGGAGATTAATAAAGCCTCTGACATTAAAGTACCTTTGGGCAATGCTGCATCTCAAAACCCAGAGTTCCTTTACCTCTGTAGTGATGGAAAGTTAATCTTTGTAATGACCTTCCCCAAAATTTCAAATGTTCTCTTAGGCTCTCCCAGATTCAATGTATGAAGCAACTCCATTCAAATTTGATTGGTCACTCTCAAAGTGAATTCGCTCACCTTTAACTGTAAAAACTCTCACACCTTCATTAGCCCTACTTGCATTAAATCAACTTTCTATTATTAAAAATGTAACCTTCAGAATATTAATTACATTTCACATATATTCCTACGGTGTTAAATTCATCCTAGTGCCAGGTTTTATTTAAACAGAGATGTAACTGGTGCAGACACCTGTGAAAACCATCTGCCCAGCAATGAGTTTTACAAACAAATGCAAACAGATCTCATTTCATGAAGCAGTATTCTATAAGAACACATTCTACTTTTGAGTTCAGGAAAGTAACTTTAAATGCAAAAATTAAAAAAATAAATTAGTACAAAAATCCACAAAGGAGTTAGAATCGAAATGACACCCATCTTGAACATTTCCACCCATCATTTCAAAAGGCCCCCAGTTAAAGAGTAATTCTTTAGAAATTAGATTTATTTTCTTGGAGGGGGAGGGGGGGGGGCGGGTGGGCAGTTTGGTGGGAAAGTGGGGATAGAATTTATTTGTACTTATTTACTTGTAAAAGTATATGAAAATGTATGGACCTGAGCTTTTCTCTGGAAGCATGAGTACTAGATTTTTTTTATTATTATTATTTTATTTTTTTTTGCATATGACAACCTGAGATTTCCATATAAAATAGTGATCCTAAGAGCTGAGCACCTAGAGGAAAAAGTAATCTGAATAATGAGAACCTCCAACACCAAATTAAATTGCACATGAGAAACTATTTTTTATCACGGAGACTGAGAACTCTGGATCTTAAAATCCTTTCTATCTTCAGGTGCTGCAATATTAGACCCCCCAAAAATGGATGAGGAGGAAGCTGTCAGAGAAGAAAAAATAATTAAGATGCACACAATTGCAGTGATTTGCAAAGAGATGATGAAATCCTTTCCTACTGAAGTCAGTAAGAGCTATTCATTGATTTCATGATTTTACTCATGATTTACATGAGGGAGCTATTTAAATGAAATTAACAAAGGGATACTTAAACAGCTAAAAAGAGCACTGCTTTAAGTAAGGTTCTTATTCTGCATTATGACTCCAATTAGAGTGCCAGTAGGTCCTGAGGCAATCGTTTCATCAAATCACATACAGACTGGACATGAAGTACTCCTTGTCTTCTGGTACTTTTTAACATCAGTTGGCACGGGGAAAAGCTCGAAAGCCTGAATAACTTTTCCTCTTATTTGCATAATTATTAAAGGTTGTTTTATATATATATATATATATATATATATATATATATATATATATATGTATGTATATGTATATATATATATGTATTATATCAAGGTATGCTGAATTATTTATCTCTGAAAGAGACTAAATTGAATAAAATAGCTATTTTGCAATAATTTGATTTCTAGAGCACAAAGGTTTGGTGATTTTTTTATTCAATATTTTCACTATGGAAGGAAAGTTTTCACTGTTTCAGGTTTTAACCTCTTCTTTTTATCTGAAAAGGGTCTCAGAAAAAAAGTATTCACAATCTCTACAGCTCTACCTTTAAATCTGATAGTGAATTCAAGTCATTTTTGTAAGAAATGCTATTAAGATTTGGCACTAAGATTCTTCAAGGATGATAAATATCCTTTTAAAGGGCCTACATATCCATTTACTGCATAGCTCCGTCCTAAAAATGAAAGTCACACTTGGAGTACTGAAGGGTGGGCTATGAAAATGCAAATTAGAATTACTTTATTGGCTGAAATGAATTCAGTTCTCCTGTCACTAAGTGGTGTGACTGTGGTAGGCATCCATTAACTAGAAACAAAATATGACAAACTCTTTTGTGAGAGTATCTAGCACAAGAACTTTCTTTTTACGAGCACTTTCCTTGTGAACGTATGTTTATTACGAGCATTTTATCACAAATTCGATAAAAAGTGTGCATCTTCCATGACACTGGAAATCTTGTTAATTTAAGTTATTTGAGAAGTAATTTGCCAGCACTATTGTCTGAACAGACAGCTACTTTCCTTCTGAAAGGAAGGGCCAGAATGAGGAGGAAGATGGCATACCACCATGGAATTATACTTGGGTAAACAAAGCTGCCAAGAGTGCCTAGCGCTCAAAGATGCATCACAGTCATTTTGTCCTGTTGAGCTGGGGTGGGGGACCAAGAACATTTTATATTAAGTTTCTTCTGAGGTTCAGGCACACCTGAACACACCTCCATGCTGTGAACACAGCCAACACACTCAGAAGCCAGAGGTCACTGAGAAGCATAGCTCAGCCAGGGGTTGTACCAGTGTCAATGCAGCCATACTGAATGCACAGGGTCCCTGGGTGTTTTCTTACACTGGAATCCTTACTATCACAACTTGCATCAAAACATGAGCTGGCATTACTCAAGAGCAAGCTTTAATTTAAACAAACAAAAACTAAACAAAACACATATATAGGCCTATATAATTTGGGTCTGTGTATAAAGAACCATCTCTAGTTTTCATCTGTGACATGAAATCATAGCATAGTCTCCTGGCCAGATCATTTGATTCTTCTTGTGTTCCACAATTCTGGCCCCTCATTCTGATACGCATTTCATAGCTTCCAGAAAAAATACGTTCATGGTCAATTTATAGCCATTTATTCCTGTACCAATTTTTGTTTCATAACTTAATTAACCTTTTTTTCCTCTGCAAGTCTTCAAATTGTTAGGCTTGCCAAACCAAATTTTTTTAATCTGATCCTATAGGAACTGTGCATTCCTTTGATCATCTCAGTAACCTTTCATTGTGCCTGCTCACGTTTGCATATGTGCAAAATTCCAGATGAGGGCTCTCCAAGGCCTGGTAAGCAACCTTCATATTTCCTTAAGCCTTAAATATGTTGCCTAATGCTCCCTAATATTCCACTTCTCCCTTTTAAAAAAGTCTTGTCATTCTTGTGGATCACAATCATTCTAAAAATTAACAAACAAAAGAGCTGAAAATTTTGACATCAGTGGAGGTATTGCTTCCATTTAGCTGCAACAATGTTAAGAGGCTTTTACAAAGAGAATCAGGATTAATCTTTATGAAATACAAATACAGATGCAAACCCTCATGCATTGTTAAACCTATGCCCTTTCTGGCCAGATGGGAACCAGCTCTGCTCACAGATGGCAGGCATCGTACAGCACAGAGCCCAGGCTTAACTTTCCCTCTCAATAGAGCTTATTAGCTGAGACTCAGGATTTGCTGTGAGAAAATGGTCTCCAGCTCAAGAAGGATTGTATCCACATGGCCCAGAGTGCAGGATAAACTTGCTGTTTCATCTGTATAGACATCTCTGAACATCGCTTGGATTTTTGTAAGTCTGGCAATAACTATCATCCCAGTTCATTAAATACTTTAATGATTAGTAACAGAGGCCAAAATGTGTTACTTGTGCTCAAAGTGAATAATATTTTTAATTACTCAACTATTTACCAAGTAAATACCTACCCATCATGATTAATGACACCATTTAACAAACAGAACCCTTCAGAAAAAAGAATGGGTTGGGCCCCAAGGTTTTTTTGTTTGTTTATTTTTAGGCGTTATGAAAAGAGTAATCACATTTTTCTGAAACCCATACAACACTGGAATGAGATTACAACTGGTTAGCCTATTTACAGAAGCTGCATAATAAATTCATTTTACAGGGCACAGAATAATGCAAATGAGCCATTCAATAGCATTTCTGTTCTAGTGAAAGAGGCATAAAGAAGAAACATTGAAAGTCAAAGTTCTGTTCTGGTTATACTGCAAGATATGGAATTACCGAAACCTAAACTGCATTACAACAATAACCTGTACAGAGATTGGTTTATGCTGAACATTTTAGTTATTTATCACCTAATGAAGTAAACAGGTTGATCCTATTTTCCAGCAGTAATGACTTCATGAAACACTTAGATGAATGAAAATATCAATCTCTGTTTTAAAAAAATGAAATAAATTAAAGATTTAAAAAAAAAAAAAAAACATATTTATAACCCTTCACATGCAGTTGCACAGGGCAAAGTCATTATTCCATACAGGAGAATGCTGATGTGGTAAAAACCATTAGAGAAAAAATTATAATCATATACTTCTTATAGCAGATACTGTTGGGTTTTGTTGTTGTTTTGTTTTGTTAGAATGTTTAGAACCTATAAGGAACATGATTTAGGTTTAATTTCCCAACAGTGTGATCATTATCAAAAAAGTACAACCTTCCATCCATTGTTCTCTTTATAGTCCACAAAGTTATAAAAATAAAGCAATTATTATTACACCACAAAACTGAACTTACTGTAACATTGAATATCTGTCTTTTGCACTGGTAAGCTAAAACCAAAAATGAACTTGCTAAAAACAATCTTTCAAAGAATAGCATGGATTTGTGCGATAAGTACATGCATGGTGTTGTTACCTTGAAACATTATGACAGCAAGAACCAACCCTCAGAACGGTTAACTTAAAAAATAAAATAAGGTATGAGAAAGTGAAAATGTCTGCTTTTTCAGCTTCAAGAAAACATTTGGTGAACATTTTTTGACCTTCTCCCACACAGTTGCAAACATAACATTTTTTAAAAATGAAAAATGAATACTTTCAAGTAAATCCCTTGATTCCATCAAGGGTATTGGAGAAAAAAGAAAAAAAAAAAAAGAGTTCAATGTCCATAATAAAAATTGAAAAATAGCTACAATGCAAGGACCCCAATGCAAACATGTCAACTGATTGTGTCTTAAGCAGGAGTTGGACTTGATGATTCTTGTGGGCCCCTTGCAACTCAGAATATTCTATGATTCTGGGAAGAGGACAATATGTTCTGTAAAACCACAAGCTATAGGCAGTCTGTAGCAGCATAACGTTATCTGCACATCAAATGGTTGGTTTTTTTTGTTGTTGTTGTTTTGTTTTTTTTTTTTTTTTTTTTTTTTTTTTACCACAAATAATAACTTGCACTATTAGTCTGATAGCAGTAAAATAGATAGTTCTGAAGAGTGGTTTTGTAGCACTCTGTTGCAAAACCAAGCTGATAGGAGGATTCTCCTGTAGTAAGGACAGAGAATATTAGTCACCTGAATCTTTCTTCACATCATGATACCAACATGGTCTCTATCTTCTCATCTACTTCCTATTTTCATTAAACTGGTATGAACTTAACCCAGATAACACAGGGCTATCTATCTGATAGATGCAGAAGATTTATAGTATAATTTAACATTATTTCAGCCTAGAACTCATTTCCTAAGCTGATAATTAAAATTATTTACATGCTTCTGCATTTTTCTTGTTCAATGATATGTTTCCCAAGTTATTTTATTTTTATTTTCTAAATATGAGGCATTCCCTATGCCTTTTTATTATTAGTAGGCTAGCTACCATTTACATTTTTAATTTATTTTATTAAAAGTTTTAATTTGTTTGGTCCCATTTGTTGCATCACTGTTCATTTGATCAATCAAGGGCCTATGCATTTAGTTACAATAAGCATGAATTTCCAAGCTGCCAGAGTCATACAGAGGTGAAAATAAATAAATAAACAAACAAACAAAAAAATACATGTCTTTGGCAGCGCCAGCTGTTACTTGAGGAGTATTTTTAATGAAACAAAATACAGTTGAAAAACTAAAAAGCACTTGCACCAACTCTTCTTACTCTATAGGAAGCATGTCCCAGGGGAGAGACAACAAGTTGAACATTTTTGAGAACATCACAACAAAGCAAAATATCCAAAGCTTACAGACTCCCTTGTGTTAACAGTGACATTGCATCACGAATGACCTTTCCAAAGAAATAAAGCCCATTACAGCTAGGAACATGATAACTGCTAAAGATCAACACTTAGTAGTCAAGGGAGGAGAAAAATTAAAGGTAAAAAAAAAAGGAAAAGGAAAAATTAAAGGAAATAAAAAGAATTTCACTAGGTGGTAAATTAATTAGAACATAAATAATATGAAACCAAGACCTTGGTCTATAACCCCCTCTCTTATAATTGCTTGCCATTTAAAAGCTGAATGAAATCTTTTATTCAAAAGATACAGCTATTGACCCCACACATATTAGGAAGTCAAAGAAGATCCTGCTACATGGAGATCTGGTGAGTCCTAGAGAATGCTTTAGTAACAACCTACTGAATATCTATTTATTTTTATTTCTTCATTGTAGAATTTAGTTCAGTTGTCAATGAACACTACTAGAACATATAACAGTTAACTTGCAATATATTTCAACCATACAGAACTACTGGACAAAATAAGTACACCCGAATGAACGTTGCGATTTTTTTTTTTCTTTTTTACATGAACTGACAGTCCTGAAACATAAGAACATAACTGTGGTTGTATCCCACAAACTCCATAATGAAATATGTACAATAAACTAACATTTGCTTTTTAAATCTATAAGTAAAAGTCAAGAATTTAGGTTTCTGCAGTAGATAGGAAACAGTGTGTTATCGTAGCCTCCCCATTTAACCTCGTATACAGCACTTTGAGTATCTTCCTTAGTTCTACATTTACCTGTATTCACCAAGTCTATCATCTGTTCTACAGGAGATTCCACAAGCAAAAGACACAAGCAACAAATGTAAAACATACTGAAGTTTGTGGGAAAAGTTGAATCTCTGCCTTAAGCTGCAAAAGCAAGATCCACATCTATGCTAATGTGAATATAATGACTAAAAGTATTGTGAGGTCAGATTCACATCCTTGTTCAAAAAATTCCTGGACAGATATCACATAAGGACATGCTTTTACATTCATCTAAACTGAACAGGTAGTACTGTCTATCAATTTAGAATTGAGGGGATCTGCAGAAGTCTATTTTTCATCATAGATTTAGGCTAAAGAGGTTGAGTTAGAAAATAGATTTCTAGTTTATTTGAGCTACATGTAGTAGCCAAAGTATTGAGAATTCCAACACCAGTGCATATGCAGTTGATGATGGAATGTCCTACCATTAGTATTTGTAATAGGGGGTTATTAAATTTGTTTACAAGTTTAGTCAAATGCACCAAAAGGTCTGATTGTATAAGTAGAGCTGTTGAAGTTGTACACAACAATAGGAAGTCTTAAAGAACAAATTCAACTATCCAATAATTTAAAAGCACTTTTCCTTGTGCATAGCAATTTAAAATTACTGGAGCACTTCAACTTTTTTTCATAAGTGCTTCAGCCTGGAAGTGATTGGGGTTCTGTGCTTGCACAGTATAAAGCAATTTAAAATTATTCAACTGCTTCAATTTTTGTGTAGGTACTTCTATTTGAAAATGATTGGGGTTCTGATCATGTTCTGTATTGAACAATTTTGTATTATTTAAAAGCTGATTTATTTATTTAAATCAGCACTTCACATTTGGGACTGAGTTCTAGGAGACTATACTAGAGTATAAGGCAGTTTAAATTATAGAAGCATTTTACATGTTAACGTTTGTCATCTCCTATACAAAAATTTCAGTTTTTAATAGTGAAAGTATGAAGCATTACACTTCAAAATACATCAACATTATATAAAATCATAATTTCTTTTTAAAATTTTGTAAGACTTTCATAATCAAGTTTATATGTCTTACTACATACTATGAAACAAGTATTTTAGAAACTACAGACTTACTTCAGTAAATAAAAATAATTTCCAAGGATAAGAGCAAAGTCTAAAAGAAGTTTTGAGTCCAAAAAAAAGTGAGGGTTAATTGCCTCAGCATCTCACTTGTTCATCCTCACGTTGAGCAAGTGTTCAGGTCCTTTGCAGTACAGATAGTGTGTTCACCAGGTTCTGGTTCAAGTTTATTCTAAATATTAATTTTTTATCAAGTAGAAAATTCAGATTGCAACTTTAAAAATGTCATTCCTCCTTTCACAGGACTGGCATATAGAAACCTGTTTGGATTCCTCTCTCCCCCTCTTTGGTTAATGAACATATCTTTCTCAATAGTCACAGACATCCTCTGCTCTCAAGCTTTGCCCTTTGACAAGAGAGGAAATTAAGCTGTGATTTTTGAAAATAAGACTGGAGACATACAAATGGAAAACTAAGAAATACAGCTGACAGACATCACACTATTAGTGAATCCTCTACTTTTTTATTGCCCAGTGTCTTTCACTAATATTGTGCATTCGATATGCTTACATTTACTACTAAACACATGGCAAAAATCCAACACCAGTATTTTTGTACTTTCCACAGGGATATTCAATGAACATGAATGTGGTCTAACCGCTGTTTTAAAATGTGACATTCTGGAAGGAAAAATTAGTCACTAATTTCTTCACAAGGCTTGTTTCCATATTTCAGCTTTCACTTTTTAACACAAATCACATATAAGAAATAGAAAAATTTCTCACCAAGAAAGATAACTTCGTATTGCTCTGCACACTCATTTGAAAGGATAGTGGCTAGTCCTTAAACATATTTCATTGGCATGCCTTACTAATCACAGGTTTTTAATTTTGTGTCTCCAGTTTCAATTACAAGTAAACACTGACATCCTCAATAGCACTACACAGAGCTCCCCTTTATCCACAGTTAATCATGCTCACTGCAGCTATTCCCTAGGCTGAGGTTTCAGAGTTTCTAGCTTCTGCAAATCCTCAGTATTACATCTTTGGATTCAGAAACAAAAATACTAACGTGTCTTATCATTCAAAAACATGTGTCCTGGGTTCAGGAAGGACTGTTTTCTGCTCTCCCACTAGTGAGCTGCTCTGCTCCATGTACAGAATTAAGTTGTAAAGCATTGCTAAACTCATTTGAAATATTTTGCTTAAGTAAAACCTCATATTACTGTAATTAAAGAAGCTGTGAGAAACTGTAATTAGACTGAGTGTCCCACAAATATTAATCAGTAAAGTAATATTCTATTATCAAGAAGCAGCTATGCACAGTAGGAGTTTCTCTTGCGAGAAACAAGATTAGGAACCAAGCCAAAAGCAAGCCAGAAGGCACCACAAATTAGTCTATTTGATGCTTTGTTTTACTTTAGGAATGCTTTCACCTGTAGTTTGCTTATTCTTGTACTGCATTTTAGTGAAGAAGGTGTAAGCAGGCTTTGGGCTAAAGTCCTAGACCTGCTCCTTAGCGCCAGTGTGCCCAGTCATTCTCTTAGCCTGGAACGCAGCAGAGGAACTCAGTGCACACCATGGGTAAACCACTTAACCTCCCTAAGTTCCCCCATCTGTAAATGAAAACAATACAATTAACATACTTAGCAGGGAGGTTCTGTCATTTACATAAGTGTTTTGAAGTGATTTGAAATCTTGAGTAAGTACCATATAAATGCTTACAAACATTGGCTGTTTGAGGGACAATCAGTAACAATTTTGAGCATGCAAGAGATAAAAGATCATGTCAAAAGCCTTAGTCTCTGAAACGTGAGGTGTACTTAGCTTTATGTTGTTCCCCCTGCTCTGCTTATCTGTTTAAAAAAGAAAAGTGATAGCTTAAACTATTTTTCTCTTTGCAAACTGAATATACTGTGAGGCTCAGACTAGAATCCAAAAGCAGTAAGTGTTGGGGGTTAATGTAAGATGCTTACTATGTTCATGTCAAAATTATTTCTAAGTTACACTGTCACATACAGGTTCACAACAACGTTGTGCAAGATTGCGAAGTTATTTTGGGGAGGAACCTTTAATGCACTGGTTTATAAGCAAATAAGTATATGGACCAGTTAATCAAGTATCTGTCCTTTCCAGCTCTGAGTTACTTCACATAGATCAAGACGAAGTGATAAACTGAGCTAGCAGACTTTCCCACTGCTGTTAGGAAGAATTATTTTTCAAGCAGCACTTTAAATCACAGATTGTTACCTGAGCTGTTAAAAATAGATTTAAAATTGAGAATTTATCTAAGCTATATCTATTTGCTACATCTAGAATACAACCATTAACTTCCTTCTATATTGCTCTTGCATGTGTTCACCACCCCTAAAGAGAGAGGTTTGCTTTACAAGAGATGGAAGAAGAGATCTATAAAGAACAAGGCTTCAAAATTTGAAAGTCGGATTTATATTTTTTAATTAGGTTGAATAGCTACATTCATATATAGATATGCAAGTCAAGCATTAGATATTATGATCTTTTCAGTAGAAAATTATAATCAAGTCCAACTCTTAGTTCTCCGTGCCCCAGTAGTCACAGATGTTCTTTATGTATTACTGAAGAAGCGACAAGCAAACACACCATCCACAGCTTCCATAGGACTCTGCCTTTTATACATGATGAAATGAATCTCAACTAGTCATTCTAGTAGCTCATGTATACTGAAATATTACCTTTTTATTTTGCACTTGTTAGTGCCTTGATGACAGCAAATGCTTCATAAGTAACTTGCATGAAATCAATATTAATATACAAAATTGAAAAGTAAAACTCTTACAAGCGGTTTATGCTCAATGTGACCCTAGGTATTAAACTCGCACAGGACATTTAAAAATTCAAAGTAGCGATCTACATTGTAGAACACAACAAAAAACTTTGAAAGCCAAAGCCATAATACAAATGAGACAACTATGTTTGCTTCTGCCAAAAATAAAATTGCAAATCCCTTGTATACATTGGCCAGAGAAACAAAAGCCAAGTAGTAAAAGCAACAAATATTACACCAAACACATGGAGAACGAGAAAGTGTTTGGTCAAGTCTCAGGGAAACCACTCATTCTGTTCCTTTCAAAAATAAAGAGAATCCAGAAAGTTAGGCATGGCAGATTTGGCAAAAGTAGGAACATTCCCAAAAAGCAAGAGTTTTCTATGATGTGTTATTCTCCTGTAGTGAGATAAGGGATTTACAATATCTATAAATATATATAATTCAATTGGTAAAGAACCTATAGGAAGAACTCATTAGCAAAAGTCAATTAGCCCCAAGGGGGAAGCAAGCAACAATGGAGATGAGTTGAATGAAAACTGAGAGTTGAGGGGTGCAGAATGTTCTCTTAGAAAGCTCACAGAAGATGCTTCACAACAGTGTTGTGTGCATGATGGTTCTTTATTCAGCACCAACAAATTGCACGGTCAACATCACAGGCTGCATACTTTTCTATCCAATATAAACGCACCTCTGTTTCTTGGCACATGATGTGTTTCACTAACAGTTCAGATTGCTTCCATGCTCACCAAAAATTGGTTAAAAAAAAAAAAAAAAAGATAAGAAAGAAGGAATAATTAGTCTTCTTTCATAGCTTGCTCTAGTCAGCTTAGAGGATGGAGAATTCTCCTGCCAACCTACAAGGGCAAAATCCTAACCCTCTTGAAAGCCTCATCTGCAATGAAGCCAAAATCCCATCCCACATATTTTTATTTAAACTCTGTGCCTTTTTACTTGGCAATTTACTTCTTGTCATTAGCTGCCTTCTGTGGCCTAAATTTGGTTTCTCTCTGTTTTGGCTTTAATTTCTGTTCCCTTATCCTACTTCCCAGAGGCTGCCAGGATTATTGGACAGTTCAAAGGGGCACATGTGCACGAATTCCCTTCACAGCTATGACAAAGACAAGAGCATCCATTTTGCACTAAGCAGTGTTCAGTTGCCAGCTATAAAAATGCAGGTGGCCTGTGTGGTTTTAGTAAGGAGTTTTAGAGAGGAGTTCATACAAACGCATACCCAACAGCATGTGTAGGTCAAGTTTCCACTTGAAATTGCACTACAATGGACAGACTACAAGACTAATATACTTTATAACCTTTACCTCCACAACAACGTTAACTCATTCTAAAACTTGGTCCAGTACCACATTAAGAATTGAAGAGCTAGAAATTATTAGTAAACTCATTAGTAGACACCCATCTCTAATTAAATAGAATCATAAGTTTAGTGAGAAATCAGTATGTTGAAAAGGTCTCTCTCTCTCTCTCTCTCTCTCTCTCTCTCTCTCTCCAGTTAAAACATCAAGGGAAAAATTTGGTAGGTAGAAAATTTCTACTGAATAATTGATATACATCTTTCTGCCTGTGAAAAGCCTAGGGAAAAAACAATAAAGTCAATATCTTCAAGGTAGGTCAATATTAATGCACTTTGATAGGAGAGCAGAAAACCGTCTGAGACTAGCTAAGATTAAATTAGGACCAGAAATGAAGATGAATAAGACTTCAAAAAGCAGAAATAAAACAAAACCATCTAATTCACTTAATATGAATGACATTTGTTGTGGTCTGTTATGCATAGCTTAGATAAAATATTCCATAAAAATAATTCTAGAGTGATTTTCCCTCCCTTGGGCAATACTGCTGTTCTAAAGGGGGGGGTGGGGGGGGTGGGAGGTGGGGAGAGGGGGTATTCTGGGACAGAAATAAACAACAAAATATTTGTCTAGTTTAGAAGTGCTTGGGGAAAAAAAAAAAAATGGTCCTGAACTGTCAAAACATTTTGTTACCATTTTTCAACAAAATGAACAGTTAAAAGACTCCCAAATCAGAGTGCATCATGTAATTTTTTATTTTTATTTATTTATTTTAACCAAACTGTATGGTTTCATTCATGTTACTTCAACATTATGCTTCTTCACTGCTGCTGCATGGTCTAGAAACCAGTAATTTTGCCTCTCTCGTCCCTTGTGATAGGGTACCCATCTGAATGAAAATTTTCTACATACTTCTGCCATTCAATAGTACAGGAGAATTAGGGACACCAACAAGGCACCTGAGCTGTAGCCTTCAGAGGCCACATTCTTCACACCAAGGAAACACAGATTGCTATTAAACCCAGCATAGAAGAAAAAGGTTGTTTGCTAGTCTAGGATGTATCAACTGTAGATGATATGATCTAAATTAAATAAATTCAATTTTTAATTTTCAAATGGAAGAGGAAATAAAGGTAAAGTTATTTAGAAGATATCAAGAAGAATTTTAGAATTTCATACTAAATATTCATTAGTTCAGCATGGTGTTCTACAGGCACACCCAGCAGGCATAACCAACAGTATAAGGCATTAGTGGGGCATTGCAACACAGGCTGATCAGCTCTGTTCAGAAGGAGGATGAAGCGTTAGGCCAGGAGGATAAGAGCAGCAATGTAACTAAGTTGTTTCTAGTGACCAACTCACAACTTTCAGAGTAACATATACAAAGTCAAGCTCCGCCAAGTTGTGGAGAAACGTTTCCATATGCTAGTTAAGGTTATACTGCAGGAAAAAAAAATATCATGTCTCACAATTTCAAATAAATAAAGTGTTGGGAGAAGAAATGGTAGCAGTAAAGATTGAAGAGAAGCATTTCCAAACTCAGAACTGCGTTCTGAAGTAGTTCACATGTTTACCAAGCTGCCTACATAGTTTTTCTAAGAAATTGAAAACCAGACTTGTCAACTTTGCATGGCTTCAATGTACTGAGTAACACAATAGTTTATTACTAATAGAATTGTTACTAATGAAAACTATCATTTAATTCTTTTATTATTTTTATTATTATTTAAACTATAGACTAAGAACTTGCAAAGCTACAATAATATCTCCAGTTTACCTGACCCAGTTTCTACAAAGCTATATTGTAAGCTATGCTTTCATTATGCTTAAGTGATTGCTCACCAAAGCAGATTCTGGCAAGCAAGAGCAAGGCACAAACTCCAAAGGTATTGCAGGGTGCCTTCCTTCTCTATTATCCTCTTTAGTTTGTATTCCCCATTATATTTAGGGTCCCCTGTTGTGCCATAAAGAACAGTGAGTCTACCTTGAGCATAAATTAATGTGAAGCTATTGCAGCAGTTTCTTGCTTCCCCTATGAATTCTCTCAACAACACACCTGTTTTAGGCATGCACTAATTATTTTGCAGTTACCTCCTGGAAGGAAAAAGGAAGCCTGATAGCAATGAATTGAACTTGCCCTTTGTCCTCTTTCATTGTATCTACCTACAGCAGACAGCACAAAAATGCAACTCAATTAAAGACAGCCCTCTTGTCATAATACACACAGAAGCTCTCCTCACAGCAGAAGCAGGAAAGTTTTGCCATGACACTCCTTGTTGCATTTGACAAGTTTATTCAAAAACAAATATGTCAGTGGGGAGGTCTGTCATTCTAATCCCGTTCTTTATGTGAGAGCTGCTAATGCAATTTCAGCTACCTGAATAGAAGGTCTCTTGCTTCCAGATGTTCCATTGTGCCTTGCAGACAACAAGTGCTATAGAATTGACACCAGAAGTGATGAGCATTTCCCCCATCACCACCATTGATAACTTCCTCTTAGCACAGGGCTTACAGCTGCCTTGTTGATTTCTGTAATTCTGATAGGTATAGTATAAACCAGTATAATGCTATCCTTTTATAGGTCAGTCTGTCGCATAATAGCAACAGAGAGAGGGCAATTGTACTGAACAAGGTGGTAAACTTAAGTTTCTCTTGAGCCATTGAAAGACTATTTAAAAGCTGAAAGAAAAATAACAGATTGATTCAATGAATCAAGACTTGGAGAAAATTGTAGACTATTTGTACTTCAGGATGCAAACCTCAAATTGCAGTGTCAGAGATTAGCCATACTTGTACTGATTGGAGATAAACCTGCAGGAAAACCTCTGCAGGGAACCCCGGGGTACTGAGGATAAGGAGTTGGAGCAGCTATGAGTGTCACAGCCAGCTGAGGAAAGGAGATAGAAAGATCAAGTAACTTTTGGCAGCAGTCTTAGAAGGTACATGGACATCTCCATTGCCTGCTGGTTTGCAATAAGGCTAAGTAAAAGAAAATAAAACAAGAAAAATCTTAATAACAAACCAGGTAATAGCTTTTCCTGTTGCATTTGTTAACATTAGCTAACCAATAAGCTGGTTTTATTTCATTAATAATGTATTACTGTTTTCTAATCAGCATAACATGCTTTTATTTTTTTCTTATTTTTTCATCCAGCCTCTGCAAATATTAAAAAAAAAAAAAAAAAAGCCTTGACATAACACTACTTGGAGATTTTTATTTATTTTTTTTAAATCCCATTTGAAAATAGCAAACAGATGCAAGTAAAGCCATGCACGAGAAAGAATAGTAGAAGAACACAAGTGTTAAGATTTTCGTGTAGGGGTGCTTTCAATGAATTGAGATCTGCATTTGGCTTTGCTTCTAAATATCAATTTAAGTTATTCTGCATGCTGTTTATTGTCTAATAGAAACATGCTTTCTTCCCACTACTGATGATTTGTGATGTATAAGTAGCTTTTATCTAGACATGAGTCTGTTTGTTTGTTTGTGGTTTTTTTTGATTTGTTTTTAAAACGTGAGCTTCTGCTAGGACATAAAGAGCTTTCCTTAAAGCACATAGTGCAGCTATTAAGCTGCTCCACAGGACTGCTGAGCATTTGCAACTCTCTCTAAAGCCAATGGAGGCTGAAGGTGCTCAGTAATTTTCCATGGCTAAGAGACATTTCGGAGAAGGAGCACTGGACCAGAACAAGCCTACCACCTATGCCGAGCACAGTGTGCTTTGCCCAGAGGAACTGTGAGCAAGGATACTTGCTATATGGATTGTCATGCCCAGTAAGTGCACCACCCAGAATTTCACTCTACATACAATTACTCAGACATATGAGCAAATCTACATAGCAACATCGATAAGTTTTCTCATTGCCAAAAACCTTGGAGAAAATAATTTGTTCTACACATCTTCACAGAATGGAAAATGTGTCATAAAGATCAAGATCAAAATCTGATCTAGGGAGAACAGGAGTCATTGGTATTTAAGACACGGTATCACCACAGCTTATCCAATTCAACAGCAGCAATCGTTTTCTTAAGTGCAGAGATGCATTCATACTCCACGAATGGCTCACACTCAGCAAGATGGAAAGAAATAGTTGTGTCTCAACTTACATAGAAAAAGATTATTTTTCTCTAGGCCATTGAAAAAATTGTCTTATTTTAAAGTACTGTAAGTGATCCCCTTTTCGCTGAAAGAAAAAAAAAGTAATTGCTTCCAATTTGCTTGTTATCAAAGCATGATGATGCATCCTTTTCTTCTGTAAAAATTCATGTAATAGATGTACATAGCCGCTCCTCATCCATATGCCATTTTCTCCTACCTTGTGATTTTTTGGGGGAAAAATGTCTATAGAACAAATGCAAAGTGAGCAAAAAATGCAAAGCCATGCAGCGAACTACAATAGAGATGTTCTTCCAGAGACTTGACTGCAGACTGCACCCTCCCTTGTTAAACATGCTAACTAAAGTGAGCAAATTAACCACCTGGTTTATATTCAAATTCCTTTTCAAACATAATTCTCTTGCTATTCCTTTCCATGTTCATCTCCTGTTGAAATAAGAGAAAATCTGCACAACCTTGGAATGTAATTGTTATCAGATGGTAATCCAGTGCTCTACCTATATGAAGTACATTGTTTTCCTAACCGCAAAAGGACAGAAGAATTGGCTTACAATTAAGGCACTATGCTCTGTGAAAATTGGGTCAGGTTTCCAGAAGACTCCTTTGTGTTATCAAATGTCTTTTGGAGTGGCTGGCAGACTTGTGACTGACGTCTGTGGGGTTTGGCTTGGGTCCCTCTCTACTTCGAGGAAATGCGGATAGCAGCTGCCTCCTCTGCCTCTCTTCTCCCTTGGTTACCAGGTATTTGGGGGAGGAGGGATTATCAGAGTTACGTCTCTTGGCAGTATATAACATCATGTTTCCCAAATCTCAGTCAAGCAAGAAGAATTCCTTGAGGCCATGCCTAGATTTTCTCCCCTTTTCTACAGCACAGAGCACACTGCTTCTATTATAATAAATCACTCTCTGAAAATGGTAACTGACAGAGTAAAAACACTTTGAATAGTAGCATATTTACACCAGATGTGAACATAGGTCACCAGAAAGATGTTCAAATTAAAACAGATGGAGAATCAATGAGGCGGAGAGCTATAGGAAAGCACTTCTGCATGGCAGAAGTAGCAAAGGCGGCTGTGCCTTGACTCTGGAAAGGGAGACACATTCTGAGGCAATATGGAGAAAAAGCTGCCAAGGTCCTCACAATTTCCCTTCTTCTACACTGACACAAGCTGCTTTTGTGCTGAAAACTCATAAAAACGGTTCCAAAACTTATGGAAATCAATGAGAATCTGTCCAGAAATTATAATGGATTTTGAATCTGACATGCAGTGAAATATTTCCTCATAATAAATTCAAAAAAATCACATTTATAAGATCATGAAGTGAGAGTAATAACTATCCTGATATGTCATACTGTTTGCCAGGGGATTGCAGTACATACGTAATATAGGCTGTTCAATTTTACACCAATTTGTAGTAAAATTGAGGGTTTTCATGATGCCTTCTACACAGAGTAGAACAGAAAGAATAAATGGATAGAAAATGATAAGAGGTTGTATTATTTTTGCATTGTCTGGCATAATAACTTCAAATGAGTCATGGATGATATGCACATCTTTACGCTGAAGAGACTACTTCATAGTCATGGTATTTTTATTTTTTTTAATATTTTTTAAATGATGCACATGGGTATCTATTTCCTGTAGAGAACTTTTCCCTTGCTAACTTCTGTTTCATAGCAGTGAGTCAAAAAATAGAACAAAGATACTTATGCCATCATGTGCTTCCTCTGGGGCTTTGAGAACTTCATTGTATAAATGACATTGGTTTGTATCCTTCCTTTCCCTCCCTGCTGTTCAGTTTTACCTACATACTCCCTAAATCAATAGCAGATGCTCTGAAATGACTAAATCACCATGGAATAAGTTTTAATATTGTTGGTACAATTTTACAGGAGATGGGAACGGTGCAAAGAATGAGAACGGGATGAACTAATTGATCTTTTCTTATCTAGGATATACAAACACATTAGTGTTACTTATGCACACCAAAGGTCTGGGCCTTCTCAAGAGTCCCTTAAGCTCTCTTCTCTCCCAGTCCTGTTTCTTCACATGGCCTTAAGAAACGGGATTTGAGAGAACAACTTTTCCTATTTTCATGCACTCACAGCAGGACAAAAAGAAATCATAACATTTAAGGAATAAAGAAGCAATGCCAGAGATGTTTGGTACTATATGTGATGTAAAAATACTTACTGGGTTGACTTTTAAGTGACACTGCTTGGGAATGGTCCCCCTGGTATAAGGGCAGACTGACAGACGTAGAGAATAAGCACTTGCAAGAACAGTCTTTGAAAGAGTCTTGTACTCGACTGAAAAATGAAACACCAGCAGATCCACAGGCAATAAAGTTATTTTTAAAAGTGAAAAATAAGCTTCATGACTTTTTTTCCATTCAGATGTCTTTTAAATTAAAATAAACAAACAGCCACTCATGCACATGATAGACACTTTCTTTACTTAGGCTCTAAACATTTCCCCCACACATCTCTTCTTGCTACTTCCTTTCAATGTGTCTGTTATGAAAATGCCCTATATCAACTTAATTTGATAACTTCCTCCATATCTTCACTGCCTTAAAAATATTCCCTGGATTGACACAGCAATCACATTGGGAAGATATCCATCTGCCTGGAAAGCATTTTGTTTCCACTGAGAGCTTACCTACCCATGCATCCGCCACCAGGAATGGCACTCTGCTGAGGTAAAAGGCTGCTATTTAATGTTCGTGCTTACTACCAGTAGATAGATCCACCCCTTTTTATGTTACAAGACTAATTACCAATGTACTTTCGCCAGGCTGATCCATGACTTCTTCCGCTACTGCCCACTTACACTGTAGCAATAGAGATTCCTTTTCCTAGCTTGCTTTTGTAATCCTCATTTTGATTAAAAAAAAAAAAAAAAAAAGAGTCTACCTACCCAGCAAACAAAAGCTGTCTGTTAAAGGGAAAAAGATTTTATTTCCACATATTGGGTACCACAGTGATCCCATCTTGCTGCCTGTCTCTTTGGTAAAAGCAGCTAGGAAACGTGGATGAAAAAAAGTTATCAGACTGGCAACTTCACTGCTAAGGCAGCTTCCCCAGCCTTTCAAAAGAGAATCCCATCTGACAGCGCTTCTTCTGTACATGGGATTCGTGCTCACAATAAGGAGACATAATAGCGAGGTGGGAACTGGGTAGCACTGAAGAGAAACTCCTTGAAGGGCTGTGATAAATGATAAAGACACAGCAAAAGAAAGTGAAATCGGAAGTGCTGTTGCCTTTGTGAACTCTGTGGCAAATCACTTGAATACTATGCCCAAAAAGCCAAGTTTCAGATTGCATTTTTAATTTCCCTGCCCTCAAAATTGCTACGTGGTGAGCTTTTCAGTAGACTGAAGTCCTGTGCATCATGTAAAGCATTTGACTTCCAAGATGACTTTGGATCATTTTAATAATATAGCTATACTATCACAGGGAATATTTCCAAAGAAGCAACTGTAAATCTTCTACAATTCCTAAGATTTCATAGGTTTTAAAGTCAAAAGGAAACAAAGTGATCATCTAAGTCTAACCTGCTACATAATAAATGCCAAATATTTTTCCTCAGTAATCTGGATCAAAAACCTGAGCTATGCGCCAAAGATGAGATTTTTTTTTCTCATTAAATCGCCTACTTAGGGACATAATTTCAACAAGGGATGTAAAAGTATTAGATCAATGTCTTCATTTGATGGAAACCCTAAATAGCCTAAGAAGTAGCTTAGTTTTTTTTTTTTTTTTTTTTTTTTTTTTTTTTTAAATCTGGGAAAAATTCAGAACACAGTTTTCTTGAAGTGTTTTTCCTTCTCTCAGAATATTAGTTCCACTTCCCAGCCACAGTTAATCTGATCCACTTTAATTAATTGAAACTTTTTCATTCAATCTCATAAATCCCAACTCAGATGCTCTAAGATTGACTGTAGGGTCAAGTTACAGAAACATAGCATTATCTCCTCTAATTCAATAAATGGAGGAAGGTTCCTCAGCTTGTAAGCATCATGCCTGGCAAAACAAGCCTTGCTTGTAAGCCTCATGAACCTCTTAAATATCAGCTACCACCTGCACCTGAATTACTTTTCACCTATAGCACACAGTTCTCAGGCACACTTCTGATTTTCAAAAGCAGCTATCCCATTCCTCTAAATACGTTATGTACAAATTTGATTATAAAAATGTGTATACTTCACATCTTGGATGACAGTATTGTTAGTACATTTTATTTGTGTTTCTTTTCTACTTGTTTGTGAATGAGACATATTGATAAATCCTCCCACCGTTTAAACACTTCTGTGTGACTGTAAAACTTAAATCCCCAGGTTAACTAGGTGTTTATAACCCTGTCTACACATTGGTTTCTAATCAGTGTGGTTACATGGGTAAAAAAGCTATATGCCTATTAAATGCATACCGATCTGCAAAGTTAGCATGCACAGGTATAGTTTAATCCTATAGGGCTATATCTGACCCAGGAGAAAGATGTTCCACTAAATAAGCACAGTTTGATTGCAACAGGAAAACATTAAATGGAAGAAGAATTGGGCCAAGAATGAGCACTTTAGAAGTCTCCTCATCACTCTTAAGGTGGGAGTGCGAACAATGGCACTCAAAAATTTAATACATGGCAACAATAGAAAGAAGTGGCACCTATCACCCAGCCTTCCTTGCCGTACACAGGGAATTGTATAATCAAAGGAAAAGCAGAACAATGCACATGCAATCACACACGTCTTACAAAGGCAGGAGAACTGCTCCAGCCCTCCTGCCACTGCAGTTCTAGGAACTGCAGGCTCACCTCCTTTCTTCAAGAGTTTATCCAAACTCTTAATAGAAATACAGAGAACAAAACCAATGCATGAGTATCTCCTCTGACACCATTTCACTAATTTGATACAAACTATGACACCTGGGTGCCACATCTTAAAATCAGCATGATTTCCTTCAAAACTTAATTGTCATGCAGCATATAACGCACCTTACTCTGGTGCTCCTGGCAGGAGACAACAATATTAGCTATGAAATCTGTAGGTTTCTGCCAAATTCACAAATACTGGCAGCAAAACCTATGGAAAGGCCAGACTGGGCTGTGAAAATGAGGAGTAATTTAATGCAAATGTTCTATAGCACTCCCCAGGCTCCAGGATTAGGGATGTCAAAAAATTTAAGTGCTCCTTCTGGTTATTACTACGCAGAACTGATTATTGCTCACTGTATATAAGGTTTTCTAAAATGATTGTATTTTTCTTAAGTCTTTCATTATTTTGTTCACTAAAGTATATTTTGCTGTGTGCTCAATAATTCCCCCCCACACAAAGTGAACGTTAATTGTTAAGTTCTGATTTTAACCATGATTTTCCTTTCACTTAACTTATTTTTACTCCCTAGTGTAGCAGATAATGGCACATGTTTTAAAAAATAAAAAGATGGGGGGGAAAAAGTACATTTACTAATGTAGGTAAGCATAACTTACATTGGGAGCTAGACTATTTCAAACATACCATCTAATTTTCTCAGAGAAATGTTAAAAAAAAATAAAAATCTGGAGATTGCTTTTGAAGGTGAAAGTACCTGTGTGTACAAGGTGACTGGAAGTTACATAAATATATTTGCCCAGACTTCCAAATGCTGTAAAGAATGTTCATACAGGTGGCTGTGATTCACTGAGATGGATACACCTTACAGTCACATTTCCATAACAGGAATAATCCTGATTAATTACTGAAAAATTCTGGATTAACAGCTGTGCTCTCATGCACAGCTGAATAGTTCATTAGAGAATTTAATCTAAGTGCAATCTGTCTAAAGAAAAATAAAATATATTGAAGAACTGTAATGAGATAAGCATAGTCAGCATTCTTCTCTTACAAGAAAGGAAGCAAACTTTTACTTATCACTCCCTTCAGGAGGGGGGTTGAAAGTAGAGGAGAGTTTGTTTCTTGAATCAATACAGAAAAATAACTGCTAATGAAAATTTTGTCATTCTTTGATTTATAAATATTTACTCATTCAGAATAAAATGCTTAAGTGGCAGCATCCAAGAGCTAATTCTTCACATAAATAATCGAAATAATCTGCTGTCTTGAAAAAACAATGAATTTCATGGAAATACAGCCTGAACTTCCTCAGAAAGACCTTTGGTTTGGTAGATTTTCAATATGCAAGCTGCGTTCAATGGTTGGTAGAAGCTGTACTCTTGCAATAGAAATTGGTCTACTAAGAAAGTGATGCAACTTTACAGATAAACCATAGTGGTAAAACTCTGATGAGATCCAGAAATTAAATAGTGTGGATACTTCCTGTAAAGTATCACCATTTTCTAGTACTTAATCTTCATACGTGCTGAACCTCAGTATTAGACCCATCAAGCATCTGTTTGATATTCAATTCTCTATTGGGTAGGTTGGTTTCTTTTTAAGCCACAGCTAAGAACGGTGTTCACTCATTGTTAGTCTTTGGATCTCTAGAGAGAGACACGTCTTTAGTATAACAATTCAGACCTATCATAGGACTGCGCATCAGGTAAACATGAACTACACTCCAAAAAAAAAAAAAAAAGCCTAATTTTTTTTCATTGACTGTGAAAATAGTCAAGAGAACTATGTCAGGCACAGACGTATCTTATTTTAGATTTCACATGCACATGAGATTTGTAAAATGGAGTACCCAAAGAAGGGTCACTTATGAAAATCAGGTTAACTTTCTGTCTACATGCATGCATATGCTTAATAGGATCCACCTGCTCTTGTAATTGATAAAAAGCCACTATCTTTTATCACAGAGAAAACTAATTTCTCCTTTCCCATTACTGCCAGAAAACTATCTTCTATCACTTTTTTAGAGAGGTATGCATTTTTCCCTTCCTTATTTACTGAAAACAGTCATAGTGAAACTCAACTGTTTTCTTAAGTGCTTTATTTCTAACAACAACATAATCAAGATAGAGTCACTGCTGGAAAGCTGATGGAATGAAAGTGTTCACTAATCACTGGGTGCATAAGTATATGGGAGATGCTAGGCTATATTTTGGTTGAAAAAAGAGTGATTTACAGTTGCACACATTCTTCAGAATTGATCCAAGTTCTGTAAGAGGTGATTATGGACTAATTTGCTATGCAAGTATTCTCTAACAAGATTACAATTTCTTTATTTTTTAAATCAATCCATAGGCAATGAAAGGTTTGCTTGGTACTGAAAGTCTAGAACAGAATGTGAAATTAAGTTTACCACATAAAGACAGTATCAGTTATTGGAATTCAGAGTACAATTAATCAGGTAATTATTGGGAATGATTTTCCCAACCCTTCTCGACTGATGTTGGAAATGCCTGTTGTGGACATCAGCTATGTTGTTCTGCTTTATAAACCCATGTGATTCCAGAGCTGTGCATTAAATATTGTCTTCAGACTTGCTAAAGGTCTCTGGAATTTTCATAACTCCTAATATTTCCAGAAATAGAAGTGCAGAGCTCTAGCTAGATAACTGTTTATCCTCTGGCTCTGTGCTTTTCTGTAGTACAACACACTTGAATAGTGTGGCCAAAAATCTTCAGCCCAAAAGGGACAAGTAGAGGAACTGCCTACTTATTTATTCCAAATAAAGCAACCAACTTACAGAATCTTGGCTATATTATTACTCTGGTGTTTTCTTATAAGTACAACAGTACAGCTCGTTTCAACCCCAAAGCAAAAAGCCATTACTGCAAGAGGTTGCCTGCTCCCCTCTCCCTCATGCTGCTTTTCATCAAACCAAAAACTTACCCCTTGTTTCTAGAAATCAGACATTCAGATGTGCAGCTTTTTTTTAAAGCTGAAAGCTTTCCCTTGCACCAGACCTCCAGAAAGCAACCCTGTCACAAGGAGCACACGTGCTGCTCAAAGCCAGTGAGAGGGCTGCCCACGTTCTGCAGCACTCAGCACTGTGCCAGCAGCTCTCACCTACGCCCCAGAAGCTTTCAAAATTAGGAATGCCAGGCGTGAATGAAGAAAGGCAGGGTAAGTGTTTCCTTGCCTCTCCATGCAGCGCTTCATTTCACCTGACAAGAAAGAAAGTTCATTCCACACAGGTGTGGGATGGACAGTGCTTATTCATTTGCACAGATGAATCCTGGTGAATTACATAGATCTACTTTTCCAGAATCTCCTGAGATCACATGAAACCACCAGCTGAAAAGACACAGGAAGAGGGGCAGAAATCTTGAATGCTCAAAATGTGTGTTTCTTATATGTAGTGCCCCGCTGGCAAAGCCAAAGTTTACCCAAGCATTAGAGAACTGCAGTGGTTCCCCAAGGACCACACCTCAGGATAACACTGGTGGGTGCCAGGCTTGAATGACACAAGAGCCAGCACGTCTAACAGAGTGTAGGCTCCCAGCTCTGCAGAAAGTCCGTCAGGAAAGGCTCTATGGAAGTCATTGATTTTTTATTATTTTTTTTTCACTCAAACTGCTACTGAATCTGGCTTGGTCTCTCTCTTCTGTGTCATATATCAGCCATAGTTTCTTATATTTGGATGCTCATCTGTTGCCAATCATCAGGTCATTAAAAGGGGAAAGATGGGAAACGGTAACATGAAATTTTGATGAACATCTGGCAGTAAAAGGTGCTAAGGTGCAGTGTAGAAGATGTAACTGAATGGAGTATAAACCAAAATAAATAGAAGCCAGCCTTTTTCTTTTTTTTTTTTTTTTTTTTCCTGTGACACCAGCTCTAGAGCAAAGAAACACCAAAAGGTAAAAATCAACTCCTTACACCCAGCACATCTACATTTCATTCTACTGGATTTGCAAACCAGCCTTATTCTGACTCACTACCCAAAAGTATAGAAAAACTTTTTCTTGCTTAGTAATAAAGAAGTTCAGAAGGTTGTTTTACATTTCAATTTTGCTTCATCAACTTTCCAGCCCCTGGGGGACTCAACCTGAATTGCATGCACATGGAAAATGAGTTAGCCAGCCTGCAGAGTCCCCACAGCATATAAATGCATATTCTTTCATCCATTTTGGACTGCTGTCTGGATAAGCCCATTCAAAAGAGTATTCAAGTAACACAAGCAAATATCAAGAACATCCTGCAAAATTATCAGTATGTTCTAAGAGACTTTTTCCACCAGATATAAACATAAGTATATGAGTGCATTTCATGTATATATATATATATATATATATGAATTTTCATTTTTGTTAATATATAAAAGACAGATTTGGACAATTATTATTATTTTAATCTGGACCATATAAAGCAGTAAGATTGCTTTGCATCTTTTGCGCTAGTTCAAACAGTTAGAAAGCAGCCAGATCCTTACAGACACTGATCAGAAGAGAACATCTGATTTCTGAACCAAACCAAGCAGTCAAAACACATGGTCTTTGCTCAGCTGCCAAAACTATAACATCCAGATTTGTGTCCAAATAGAACCCATCATAATGTAATCATTAATCAGTCTGATTTAGAATAATGTTTGCACCAACTGATTACTGCTGTACATTAACATTTATCCTTTAAAATGCGAAAACATATCCCCTAGCATTTGAGACAATGCAACTAATTCTGCCAGTATGCTGGGGTTGGGCAGAAATGCCAGTGACTCATCTCGAAAGGATGGAGTCCTGCCTAAAATAAGTAAGTGCATACTTTTTGTATATTCAAGGGCTAAAAGCCACCATTATACTCACAAAACACTGATGATAGGCATCTGTACCCAGTTACACTCTGACTTGCGACTTTAAACATCATTTTTCTGATCCACATGCTGCAAGCATGCACCGAATTTTGCTGCTGACTGGCAGATTGAATTTCCATATGCTGAAGTTTGAGATGAAAGAGAAAACTTCATGCTACGCAATAGCAAGAACTATGGAAATAAATGCCATGCATATAAAACAATTGGAATTGCACTTGGTGAATGTTATTTGAAATAGGAATTGATCAGACTTGGTAGAAGGTTGATTCAAGCAACGTGAGACAGGCTGTTGTTTATTCCTTCACAGCACGTCCCAGCGAACATTCAGGTTCAGGCTGCAGTGGGAAGTGTCTGTTTGGGGATGTCCTACCTCACACAGGTAAATATGCCCCGGCAAATCCTAAGTGAATGTCTAACCGGAGAGGAGGGAAGAAAGCAGAGCAGATGGGGAGAACTGTCGTGTTTTTAATGTGAGGGTGCCTACTCCAGCTGCAGGCAGAGCCAGAGCAGCACAGGCAGCAGCTCAGGGCTGCCAGCACAGCACCAGCACTAACACGATGGCACGCAATGTGCCTGAGCCCCCTAAGATGCCACGTGCATCTCTTGCTGGTGGCACACCAGTAGGCAGTAGAACCATGTTGAGAAGGGGCAATCAGAGTGTGATGGGATGGTGAAGAGGCCGAAGGCAAAACAGAAGTCCAAATGACTGCACTAAATTTGATCACAGGGGTGACAAGACAATATCTATGTCCAGCCAACCATTCTTCCTGTCACAAACACCATCAGCAAAGGAAGAGATGAAAGCAAATACTTGGTGAAGGAAAAGTATTAGAGGAAATTGAATTAATTCCAGGTATGGGTAGAAGAGGCTCTGCTTTCTGCTTCTCCAGAGCATGGGGACAGGGGACATTTTTCTTGCATTTCTCATTGCTAAACAATTCTCCAAACAGCTGTTTCAGTTCTGTAACCGGACATAATTCCACCTAATACAAAATTGAGCATTTCGTTGTTGGCATCAGTGAAGGCCTGGGCCAAGCTACTTTCCAATGAACAAGCCATTCTGTCTACCTGAGCATACAGCCTGGCATGTAAGAGACGATAGAGCAGTGAAGTCAGAAGACACCATAGTGAAGTGCCTACACAACACTGCTCAGCAGCCACAGCCTCCCTATTTGTCTCTAGAATTAGATGCACTTTTCTCCAGACTTGCCTAAGTGTCTTGTCAAGACACTTGATTTGTGTCTTGGCAAGACACTTGATTTGTGTCTTGGCACTCAGAAACAATAAATGAAAATCTTTCCCCCACTGAATTTAAGTAATGCTGAAGTTGCAAGGGGAGACAATGAAGCCAACATTCAACATTAATAGCAGAACCCATTCCTCATTACGGCAGGCTGGTTTCACAGGAAAAGAGAATATTGTCATCAAAACATTCTCATTACTTTAAGTGCTCCATCTTCCACAGAGATCCAGATTTACTTCTGCTTTTGCCTAAATTATTTAGTTATTTATACTTTTGCTTTCAATCTAACTCCAGTATAAAATAAAGACGTGAAAGGGTCTCCTCCACAGGGACCTTTAGCTTTAACTTTTGAGGATCAGACGAAAAATTTATTTTGGGGGATTTTTTTTTTATTTTTATTTTTCAATAATAATAAAAAAAAAACATATTGAGGATCATGTGGTTGTTCCCTACACAGAAATTCTAAGATGGTCTTTCAGCATATGAGCAGTGGACCTCATCTCCAAAATACCTATATCCATACCACAACAACAAAATCAGTGGAAAACCTTATCATCGTAGCCTGTGCAAGGACCCCATGAGAAAATTTCCAGTACAGTTGGCTACGAGCAATTAACTTCAAAAATCCTCTAAGGAGGCATTCTCATTGCTTAGCATCACATTTAGCATGATGGGGTCTCAGGGAAAGATTAAGACAGAACCACAATGTAATTAAATAATTATTTGAAAAGCTCAAGAGCCTTCATACCTCTTACTCCGGGAAAAGGCCACTGTCTTCCTAAACAAAAATCACAGCACAAACAGGGAAGCAAAGTTACCCAAGGAACTGAACGTGTGCATACTCTCTTCTGGTCACAATTTGACCAGCAGGTCAAATGCCTGGGATGTCCAGGACAAAAAAATCAGACCATTTCTTCTATTTATCTGCCTAGTCCATAAAAAAAAATAATAATAAAATAAAAATGCAATTGATATGGGGTTTTCTGCTTCCTATTTTAGGGACTTCCTTTGAAAACTAGTATTCTCTTGTTGCTAAGAAAAATAAAATGAAAGCCTTTCCTTTGACTCTCAATTAACACTAAACAGATCACTTTACAGCTGTAAGTATTGATTTGATGAGTGAAGGCACAGATTTAATGGCAAGGAAATCAGATTTTCAAAGAAAAAGTGAACTCCTAACCAGCTGGGGAAGGACAGTGTAATGTGTGTAGATGTGTATGGTCTCAGAGATGAAAAAATATGTGTTAGAAGTTGCACTGCAAAAGTGATTAAAGTAATCAAAGCAATACAGACATACTTAACACAAGAGGATCCTGATATTTTGTTTGGAATATACAAGTCGCATTTCAATAATTATCAGTAGTAAAAATGAGATTCAGCTACATAAAGTCTAATTACATTCTTAATCAAAACATGAGAAATAAAAAAGGTTACTGGAATACCTTTGAAGTACATTAGGAATAAGAAATAGCATAAGCCCTTTGGTATCATGCTGGTTAATTAAACACCAAAATAAATTAATACTTGTAGTTAGTTAAAGAAAAAAAAAAAAAAAAAAGCCTTCAATCAAGGCCACACGAACCAAGCAAAAAAACAGCCTGTACTCCTGAAGGGTTAAGTTATGCCCCCAGTCAACTACAGTGTGGGTGCAAAGGTGAAATTAGATGCAGAATTTGTTCCTGCAGCGTAGCCATTTGCCCAATTACCAGCTCCACAGAAATGCCTCTGTGCCTCCAGTAGACATTAGTGCTCCTTTGTTTTAAGGAAAACAAACATCCAAGGAGACCTGCTCCTTGCCCTGTGGAGTTTAAGGTCCAGAGGCAAAAAGAGACAAGGGGCAGAAGAATGACAGGATTACAGAGAGCTGGTTCCCCACCACGTATCTCTGCAAGTCTATCAAAGTTCAGAAAGCTGAAGTAAACAAAGAACTGCTATTTAAATAAGCCCATAATAAAACCAGGCTGCAGCTCCATCACACCTGCAACTTCTTCATGGATCTGTATCAGCCATTAACTGTCAGTGCTCAAACACCTGTGACAGCTCAGACATTGCTTATGTTATTTTCAGAGCTGTTACAGTCTAAGAAGCATTTACATCACTCTTTCATATCACATCACTTAACTCAACGGCAGAGGTAAAAAGAAACCATCTGTCTGTTTCTTTTTGCATGACCTCATTTGCATGCCATTAATACAATTAATATTATATTGGAATTTATACTAAAGTATTTCTCATCACTCTAGCTAGCAACACTCCAGGAACACTCCAATCTGTAGCCTGCAAGATAATTTCAGGCATAAGCGAATCTGAGGTCACTTCAGAAGCCAACTAAATCAAGAAATAACCGTGTTTGTTGTGAAGTGACAGGTCACTTGAATCCTAACAAGATTATATCAACAGCCAGTTACATTTTTTGTCTGAATACAAGAATCAAATCATTCAAAGGAGCATTATAACACTAATGAAAAAAGATGGTATTGAGAATGAAACGGGTTCCGTTTAATCATGTTTCTACTTTTGGCAAGACCACACATTAAGAGGCAATTAAAGTAGCTATAATGCTCTTGGATTTTTATTTATTTTATTTTTGCTGTAGCACACTTTGCTTCAGAAACAAATCCAATAAGCCATCTGAAATTATCTTTGAAATTGTGTTCGTAACAGTTACTTTAAACTACAGAAAAGTAATAGTTTCACTAACATCATTTACTTTTTTTGACATCCCAAGGAAACCTTTATTTTCTGCATTCACACCAGGAGATTGAAGTCCACCTCTGATTAATTCTGAGTGCCAGGTTCTCACCCGTGTTTGTTAAACGTGCTGCTTCACACACTAGGAAGCAAATCCCCTTTCCCCATGAGACCCGTGTTGATTCAGCAGCAGACATTAGGCCAATCTATTGCCTGGGTGACATCTACCTCCAACATATACCAGGACTGCACTGTGATATATCGCACAGCTCTGGTCTCCTCGGTGTCCTTACCGGTTCTCTAGGAGCATTCAACAGCTCCCATCAAACTCATGTGTCTGAATTTCCCCAGGGAGAAATCATGGAGCAGGATGGAGCCAGACAACCCCCTGTTGTGCTGCCACTGACTTGGGAAGAGGGAAAATCCTGCTCCAGAGCAGAGACTCAACCAATGCCACAGTCAGTGATTCTACGAGCAGCTTTCAAATCAACTGCAAAATTTCTCTACTGCTATTAGTTATCTGTAGGAGTTTACTCTTTTCCTAGTCAGAAACCAAACAGCCCTTTCATATTCCTTACAACTATAGGACTATAGCACTTTGGGGATGATTTCAGGATTTTGATGATCATCCATCATAATTTCTTAATACCAAAATATTAAGGACATGGGTAAACAGAAAAAAGCTAACATTTTGCCATCATAACAGTTTGCTCAGGGCCACATACCCAGGCAACTCACAAATATCAGCCACTGCATTGAACTGAAGACACAGTCAAAAACGGGCAAGTTCTTGGCAAGATAAGAACCTTTCACTGGAAATGCAGAAAGGTGACAAAACCATGCACATGAAGCAGTGTACGTATTACTCAATGGCAAATGCACTGCCAGAGATTGGATAATTTTGCAAGCCATTGTGCTATAAATGGACATTTTAAAATGACTGCTGAGAGAATTGCTCAGCTCAAGGAAATCACCAGAAGTTCTAGTTTAAGAAATAAAGTCATATTACTTTTAGGATCATGTTTAAATTGCTCTAAACTGAATAACCTACTAAGGGAGAAAAAAAACAATGACAGTATGCTGGTCTCAGAGGAACCTGCTGTCACTTGAAACACCACCTGTGCTACAGTGATAAACTATTAAGAGAAGAACATCTCTTCTTGCTGTTTAACCTGACAAATTAATTGAGAAGGTCTATAGTGTACAATATTGGTATGCCCAAGTTGAACTCTGTTTTATCAGCAACATTACATCCCTCTCTTTTACAGGAACTATTTTCTGTTGCAGAAGGAGTAGAGCCAGGTAAACTATGTTACTGGGATCCAGACCATTGCCTGCACTACCATCGTTCTGATGGGCCTGGAAGAAATCAGCTGGGTGGATGAAAGAGGCACCAGCAAGTTCTGTAACCTTCAGAGACAGCAGCTCCCCGAGGGGCTTACAAATCAGGGTGCAGCAACACTGCAGGACAGTGGCAAGTAAGAGCTACACAGTCCCAGCCCCAAACTGCTCTGAGCTGGAGAGGTTTTTTCCATTGCAAAGCATGGTCTGGAGTCTATTAAAACCTTTCATAATCACATTTACCACTGAAATACACTTCTAGCCTTCACAGTTAGCCCAACTACATAAAAATGGCATGCATTAAGGGATCATATTTTAGGCGAAACAAGGTTAAATCTGGTGCCAAAAGAAAGATACAGAGCAATTTCCTTTTTATTAACAGAAGATAACAATTTAGAGGCAATCAATTATAACTCTACTGAGCCCTCAAAATCTTGTCTTGAATAACTATGGCTGGAATTGGAGCTGTTGCTCTGCACAACAGGCAGATGGGTTCAAATCAGCCTTCTGATGAATAAATTAAATGCTTCAGACACCAGACTGTCCAATTTCATCCCTCACCCCCCCCCACCTCACACACAGTTTAAACTTCAGGGCAGAGATCATTGAGCTGAATGCTTGGGAAGAAGGATGATGTTTGCTGCTAGAGTGTTAGAGGAAGAAAAATTTGAAAGGGAGAGTAGGTGGCTAGCGTCTCTATATTTACTTATGTAGCTTAAGGGCAAGATATCCCACCTTCACAGCCCTCAGTCTCCCACATACAGAACTTTTTTGTTCGTATTTTTAAACACAAAGTTATCATTCATGACGGTCAGGACTATTCGGATTATAAACGCTTTGAAGTAGCAAATCTGTGTTAGACTGTGTCCAGGCACAGAAGGAGAATTAAAACTGACATCTGAGGTGGAGCTGAAGGAGAATTTCTCTATTATAACAGTAACTGCAAGAAGAAATAAATTTTAGTTGGCTTGATTTCTTTTTCTTAAATTGTTAGGATGGCCTATATATAAATGCATCCAGCAAAGTGGGTACTGTATCCTTGAGGGATATCTTGCCTCTGTCCCAGATCTTTGAGATTCCATTTAGCACTCCAGAACAGCTCACGAAGGCACGCACTGCCGACTACAAACTGTAAGACATTCTCTCTCTTCATTAGCAATGTGATCCTCTTCAGACAGTCAGAGGGGAGAATGCTCATGTACATAGCAATGATCATTTCAGCTAATTAATTTTAGCTGAGATGCTCAAGCTGACAGTTCCTAAAGTTGTGCATCTGTGACTTGGGATGTACTTCCCCAGCAGAGATTCATTTATTCTGAGAATACTTGCCCCAAAGGGTAGATCAGCTTCCCCCTCCCACCCCCTTGCTAGCGCTGATAACAGCCTCAGGGCATCAAGGTACCTGGTCCCCCACCCCTAGACCCATGGTTCACTTGTCATCTCATGGTTTATCCCTTGAGGTGCAGCTGCTCCCATTCCATACCAAACCTACCAACAGCCTGCCTGCAGCCATTGTGCTTCAGCAAGGATGTTCCTTCAGCCCAAGATCAGCCTGCTTAGATGGGATAAGTTACCACCTAATTATTTTACTCATGTTTTACTTATCTATGAGAAACAGTTCAGTCAGGGAAAATGGAAGCGCTATGTTGACCTTTGAAATGGTAGTCAAAATTATTACAACCTCTGTCTCTGAAATAAAATAAATTACAACATTAAAGTTTTTGTTTGTTGGCTGTTTCACTTTGTTTCTTTTTTAAGTAGTGTGATTGTAGTATTGTAATAAAAGCCCTGTTCCAGAGGCTTGTTCAACTTCAGTTATCACCTCAAACAGTGCGACTATTCAGATACTTCATGGTAGCAATTAGTTCAATGAGGCACACAAGATGCTTACACTTACCAAGGACTTTCCCAGGGTAATAACAGAAGGTAAAGAAAATGACATGCACGACTATTCATAATCAGGAAGGAACAGGCTAAGCATTAATTCAGTAAATTTTGATATGTCTTCCACCTTCACCACCAATATTTAATTGAAATAAGTTACTGCACATGAAGACTGCAGAGAAGATGCATTGCACTACAAAAGGGAAGATCCAGTCTCTAACCATATTTAATTCCAATCTCTAACCATATCTCAGCCTGTTGCAAAACCCACAAAACAGAACAAACCAGTAGCTGACAGTTTTAAATGACATCCTCACTACCAAACAACTTCCAGTACATGACTAAAGATCCACCACTTCAGGTCTATTATAGCATTATCCAGAAATCATCCTATAATGCAAAATAGAAAGACGGTTTTTAGTCTGCTTAGGTGCATTTGTATGCCTTATTTGTGCATGGAATAACTGTGATTGCATTTGTAATTTGGGTAATTGTGCATGCACAACTGGCCAGCTGCATGCAGAATTGCCCGATTTGCACATGCTGCCTTAATTACCACTTGAATTATGACATTTCACAGTTATGTGCATGCAAATATGAGCAGAAAAAAAGACTCATTTGGTAAACAAAGCTCTTTGCACTGGTTTTCAGTCCTTAATCAGTCAAAGTACTTGAGGCCAGTTCTGCTGACTCTTGAAACACTAGACGTATCCTGCATTTGGTACAGGGTACTTCTGCTGAAGAAGCTTCTCCCAAATTTAGATAGGCATGGTTAAGAAACTCTGGAAAACAAAGCTATGCTGCATGGCTACAACTTCACAGCAAGTCCCTTCTCACAGCCTCACTCTGCAGGCCTCTAGGCTCCCAGGAATACCACAGAAGTGAAGTTACTCTTGCTGAAATGATCTGTGCTGGAGAATATCCACTCTGCTGAAGACTAAAGCAGCAGAAAGAAGTCTGCAACTCAAGAGAAAGGGAACAGGAAATAATGCAATAGGAAATAATAGAATTCAAAGATTTCCTGCACAGATGAACAGTAATGGCCAGAAGGGACTGAAACAGGAAAAAATAAAAATAAATAAATACACTAAATCAGATATATTACCCACTCTTTACAATGGCAGGAAAGCCATTTCATTGGCTAAGCAGTTCATCAGTCAATAAATTTCTATGACTACTAACTATTCAATTATCAATTGTGATTAAAGGAATAGGAAAGGGAAGAATAAATGAACTCTTATTGATTAGCATTCCAACATAGACTAAACATATTCCAGTGACTATTTCTTAAACAAATTATTGCCAAGCGACCTTAAAGCAATAATCAGGGACCAGATTAAAAGGTTGGGTTAGGAGTTCCCCCCCATAACTGCAGGCTATAAATAGAAGGTATGTTATTTACCGCTGAGCTAGTCATGATTAAGACATTTATATACATGAGAACGGGATGTACAAACACAGCTTTCTGCACGTTACACAAGGGAATTAGTCATCAAGCTAGGGGGTGGAGGGATGGGAGGGGGAACAAACCCTATCTGTTACCTAACTGCAGTTTTTAGGTAGTATCTGCTTATCACAGTAATCTTCAGTTTTCTACCCTTAAGTACTATAGAATATTTCTATATTCCATTAATATACCAAACATGAATTATGCACAAACCCAATCAGTCACTTTTTCAGTAGGTGGAAGAATTTATATATAGCAATACAGTGGTTTATTTGATGGGGATTGTTTAGAAACTACTATCTGTCAGGCATCTCAACAGCTTTGTCAACCTTCCCTACACTCTCATTCTCCACGGTCCATCTTACATTCATCTATACTTTGTGATGAGGCTGACAAGGTCTATTTATCAAATATAAAAATATAACTGGACAGAAGCACCCGAGAGATTAGGCCGTCCTCTTTTCAATCGAGTTACACTTTTTCATGCTACAGTCATTTTCCCTGCTAAAGAAAAATAAGTAAGCCTTCCTGCTCACAATTTATTGTAAGACAAAAATAAAGAAAACCTGTTGGCATAAGAAGATGCTCAGCCTCAGGCGCACGGAGTGCAGAAGATAATTCCCCACCCTGTCAAAGCAGAAAGATCACAGCAGCAGAGTCACGTCCATCCCCGTGTGCTGCACCTCTGCTCTATATCACATTCACACAGCCCTGGGAACAAAGGGCTCTATTTTTGTCACATAAGTAAATAAAATCCAATTAGTTATTTTAAATGCAGCCGGTTGCATCAGAAAATGTTGACTTTCACCATAGTGGAACTGTGAATGCTGAACTTCCTACATGTCCTAGGCTACATTGTTCTCCATGTAGACACTCTCATCCCCATTTCTTGGGAAACAAGAGTCATATTCTAAAGTTAGTTCCAGCCAGAGTATCTGTCTCAGCAACACATTGTTAACAATGTCTTAAATGAGGAGCATCCTTCATTTTTTATTTGTATCTTTTATTTTTCTGCACAGGCTGAGTCACTGCAGAATCTGGAAGTCTTCTCTGCTTAGGAATTTATTGTCATGACACTTCAGTGCAACTGGGAAGTAAATTTGACCCTTTTATTTAAAAAAAAAAAATTTTTTTTTTTTTTTTTTTTTAAAAAAAAAAGGAAAATCAGGACACAGATCTTCATGGTCTGCTCAGACTGACAGAAGCCCATCTCAGATGTGATATTTTTCTGTCAGTAGCAAGAGTCCAAATAAATTCATGCCACCAACCCGATAACCTTAGTGTACACCAGTCCAAACAAGTTCTTCAGCCTGAGGTCAGTGATGCAAAGGCTGCCTGCACTGCTCCTTCACCTCTCACCTACTTACACCTCTCCTAAGAAGTCCACATTACATTAAAGCTGCTTACTACCAGAATTATAACAATAAACCTGCACTCCCTTCCACATGCTCCATGAGGTGTGCAAAGCAGATAATAGATGTTAATTGATAAGCTGGTGAGATCAGCTATAGCAAGGCTTTAATTGCTAATTCACACCTGGTCAAGCAAATTGTCAACATGTTAAGGAAAGATGAAACTTCAATTTCCACAATACCATTGGACATAAACTACTCTTTCCATTTCTTTTCTTCTCTATAAGCAATTATGTCAGATTCAAGCAAGTATAAAGATGTTACACAGTATATGAATTTTGAAGTAATCACATTATAGACCCATATAGCCTAATTCTCACATGAGATATAATTCTATCTTTATTCCTTATGTTTTACACACAGGTAGCTGAACAGAATTTCAGGCTCTGGCAGTCATCTGCCAAAAAAAAAAAAAAATGGGATGCTCAAAGACACAGTACTCCATTTTAGACAAAAATAACATTCTTCTTACCCCTTACTCAAAACATCCTACAAGAAAAAGAACATTTAACTAAGATACCAAATAAGATACAACACACTTGAAATTATCTCATCCAAACTGTGGGTTGTTGTTTCCCTCCACCCCCCATATTTCTTGTAGCTCTCCAGTTTTGTTTAGACTTGTTTTAATTGCAAGTTTTTTCCTATTGAGTCACAGTATGTTGATGCATTTCATTAGTGTTACTAATAACCGTCTGAATAAATAACTCGGTACTGCTTGGTAAACCTAAAGCACAGCAGGGATACAGCAAGTTTCTATCCACGAGAGAGGGCTGGGCTATAGCTGTATCTTCCAGCTTCTTGGGTAAACATCCTTAAGTCAGCTGCAGTTCCAGGAAGCTTAGTGAACACCTTGCAGCACAGGTAAAAAAAAAAATAAAAAAAATAAAAAAAAATAAGGATTTTCCACTTTTTCCACCACTTTCCAACTTCCAAGAATGAAAAACCTGCATCTACAGATGGTTTTCCACTGGAGTTTTGCATTTAAATCTCAAACTTGGGTAGCTTTCCATTTTCCCCTTTCTTTTCAAGGATCAGAGGCTACAGAAATATTTTGCACCCCACTGAAACACTGCAGCCTGCATTCCTCTCAGTAGAAATACTGCTGACATTTTAAGGTAAAATAATTCTTCCTTATATTTTTCTCTGGATCACAGCATACCATTCTGCAGCATGTCCCACTCTTTTTCAAAATACTCTTTGTTAATAAACGTACAAGAATCACCACAATCTATTTCAACTCCCCACCACCACCCATCTTCCACATAAGCACATTTCTTAGCCTCATAAATGTCAGTTACTCCAGACATCCCTTAATTAATATATTGTGCAGAAGCAGACATGATCACAGGCCCTCTAGTGTTATGCCCTCAAGCAACTTTGCCAGTACCTATTTGGCAATTTTGTGTAGACAAAAGGGCATCCTAGCTTAGCAAAAGGCAGAAACTGATCATCACCACCACCCCAGAAGCCCCACAAAACATTTATTTATTTACTTTGTACACTATTTAAGCTTATTACAAATAAAAATAGAGAAGAGAATACCAGGAAAAAAAATATTTCATTACTAGCGTAGATTTCATAGCCTCTTGCCCTTTTTTTTTTTTTCTCCAGGTGTTTGAATGAACTCTTGTACAAGTCAGCTGTATCAAGGGCATGTTTCTTATGCAGCACTGCGAATGATGCTGTCCCCCCTAAGGCCTCTCAGCCAGTGCAACGGAAGCACAAATGGATCCCAGGAACAGAGCAGAGCTCTTGGCTCAGGATTGTTTCTTTTTAAATGTAGTCTTTGATCAAGGTTTAGAGGCTACCTTCTAGATATCCACACAGAAAAGGAGTAAGGATGAGAGGCACACACAGATCTTTGATTACAATAAGCAGAACAAGCTTGCCTAGAACACTACTGCCACACTGGGGCCTCTTATTTATTGGTGAGGCATCCCATATACAGAACTTTCTGCATTTTTACATTCAAACACACCTATAAATAAGAGAGGGAGGACAGCAAATTACCAATTAAAAGTAAGGAGAGGATTCCAGCAGTACCAAATAAAACTATTTCAATTATGGCAAATAGGTAAGAAAAAAAATGGTGCTGCACATCAGTCCAAGTAAATGTCAGCAGGATATCATAAATTTCTTTTTTTTTTCCCCCTCTAATGCTTTAAAAAAAAAAAAAAAGTTTTCACATCCTTTAGAAAGCCTTCATTTAAATCTATAAAATATACATATATATTTTTGAATTACCTGTGAGTGAAAAGGATTTAATAACTATACTTTGATTTCTGTTTTAGAAAACCACTATGAAGCCTAGGTGCATACCTGTTTCCCACTACCACTTTCCACAATTTGGCTTTCACTGTGAAAATTTACTGTGCTGCTATAAATCTGACATCCACAGGAATAAAAATCTAAATTAAATATTAGGCATTTTTACCAATGTGATTTATAAATGTGCTAATCATTTCCTAAAAGGAAGTCTTTATCCTCTGTAGAATAGGATCTGATTATTCTGCATGATCGCTGTCCACTAAGTCTTCAATTATTAGCTTTACACATGGCAGGGAAGGGACACACATGTAACTGTCGCTTACAATTTATTACAATACGTCCTGAAATTAAGTCGATCAATTTATTGTTAATGGACTCCTAAAAGAATTTTTAAGTACATTCCTTAGACATACTGTAGCTCACCAACACTTTCTTTCAGCGTATGATGGATAGTTTCCATTTTAAAATATGACATTTGTTGTAATATAGTTTAAATTACTTTTCTTCCCGGAGCATGTGTTATTCAGAGTTACCATTATGCAGTAGGAAATTGTACATTATGTTGCTGCTTTATCTCCTTTCATGGCTCATGTTACAGTTGCATCCATTCAGGTACGATTACATTGGGTAAAAATGATTTAACATTTGTATTAAGAACAATCCTGTTCAGCAAATTTATTTTAGCTGTTGGTTAATTACTAAAGAGTAGTGAGAATAAGCCCAAACAGCTACAGTATGCAGCCTTTTTAATTAAGTAAATAAAGCATATTTCCTCCAACACAAGTACTCACAGTAAAGCAGATTTATTGCACTGTATTTACGGTCAAAGTTATAGTAATCTTTGTATATTACATAAATTAGTTCTAACATAGGTTAAGCAATTTTTTTCCCTAAAAGCCTTGGTTGTAGTATTTCTTTACCTTATGTCTGAATTCTCAGAAGTTTCACAAGCTGAATTTTGGTGACAAACAGGTAATTGTATATCATTACTATACTAGCAACAAGTTTCTCGCATTCAAGGCACTTCCATGTTGTTATAGGAGACTCCAAACAGTGGAATGGATATCCATTCCAAATTCAACTGTTACTCTCCTACTTTCAGTGCAAAGGAAAAGGAATACTCCACCCCCATCAGCTCATATTCTATCTACAGATATGAACACTGAAAAGTTGTATCATAAATTAGAATCTGTTTGGTTCCCATTGCCAGTAAGACAGTGAAACGATATTTTATATATACACTGTGTAACCTGTTGGACAAGTACAAAGACATTTTAATCAGGATGTAATAGGTATTCTTATTCTGTTCATTAAGATAAAGAAATGTTTGGCAGGCAAATGTTTCATTAGGTTGTAATTTGCTTTGATATGCAAATTAACATGTAATTAGTTTTGAATTTCTGAAGAGGTAGCGTCTATGTGCTAGACGTATTTTTGTGTGTTGAACAATGAAATTTCAAGTAGCTTCCAACCTTCTCCCCCCCCAAAAAAAAATAAATATATATATATATATATATTCCTATTTTTCTATATACTCGTAAAGTCTTCCATATGTTTCCTCTACAGTTGTTTTAGTTCTTAAAAATTTGCTTTTAAAAATGGAAGGATGTCTATTAAAGTTTCAGTTTTTTCTTATTTTAACTCTATTCTGTCATAGTAGGCACTGCAAGACACAATGAAAAGCTGCTGTAAATAAACATGGGTAGAGCACCAGTAGGACAGCTATATCAATTTACACCAGCTGTGAACCTGACATACATACTGTGAAAAGAGCTTGAGGTTAAGTAGGGTTGCATATTTGAAATGAGAGAATTAAGCTTAAGACACAGAGGTATCTAGGGTTATTAACAAGCAGCAAAGTGAAGCACAATTAATTCTATACTTGCCTTGTTAAAGATATGACTTATAATATAAAACCGGAGCTAAAATTCTAAAATAATCCATCTATTTAGTTCAGCTCTCTGCAATAAATCAGTAGAAATTAGGTAGCATAGTGAACTATGAAACAAGCCATAACAGTACAGGTCTTGGGAGTTTCCACATGCTCTAAATCATCACACTTGACATCAAGTGACATGCTGAGGCCACAGCACCATCAGAAGCTACAATGCAGAGAGCTTGATCCAGTGATGCTGTCACCCAACAATACTGGTTCCCCACAGAGAGACTGTCCCCAAGACAAAGCAGTTTGATAAATCTGCCTTTTTGGCATGCCAGTGGGTTGGAAGAGTCCCAGCAAGATCTCTGGCAATGTTCCTCAGGACAAATACATCCAAGGACTGGAAGTCACACCGATGTCTGCCAGGCCACACACATTCCACACAGCAGCTGCGTGTCCCCCTAATACACAAGTTACCAGCAGCCACTCAGCTATGTTTAGGACTAATTAATGTTTCATCTTTTTAAAGACTTTGTTAGAATAAAAAAAAAAAAAATCCCTTAAAAAACTGCACTGTTAACAATTTTATCAATATTTTCCTTTAAGCAAAAAATCTTCAAAAACACGTTAAATAAAATTTACATTAAAAATTGTTAAAGAATTGTCATGTAGGAGTTGGCAGAATATACACTTTTTTTTTTTTTAAATCCCTGCATCAATTCAAGAGAACCTCAATCATTTCAGCATCTCATTTCATTCATTCCCTTTCTGTTCATCACTGAAAGAATTAAACAGTGAAAGAGTTAATTCTATGTCAATTTAAACATCTCACAAAACCCCATAATTTCCTGTAAGATGTTTAAGATACACCAACACAGAGTTATTGTAGTTCCAAGCCACGCTGAAAATCACCTCAAACATTTCATACACAATAAAAAGCCCCAAGATTTCAACTAGCTCCATCATTATTATTTTGGATAGAAGCAGGATGGACTGCTTTTTCTCTCTTCTCAGAAAGGTTTGGGATTGGAGAACTGTGTGGAATTAACTTATTTGCATGCTCCCAGGCAGCATGAAGGTTGCCAGTGCTGTCCTCCTAAGAGCTCCAGACACCACGCTAGCACAGCAATCACTTTCCCCTCAGCACAAGTTGTCTCCACGAGGTATTACACTTACAAACAAAAGTGTAACTCTCAAAATCCAGGAGTTTACAGAATCTGTCATCCTGACACTACATACTTCATGTGGCACAACACTGTTTCCCTCAGTGTTTATTTTCCCTTATCTGAAATCAGAAGGCATAGATTTAATAAATTTACACCTTATATCAAGGCACAAACTGAACCGAGAGAAGTGATCAAAATTTTTACATTTTTTACAAAGAAAATAATGGGGAGACATTCACAGGAGATAAGGAATGATTGAAGCTGATCTACAAAGATTTAGAAGTGTAATCTGTCATGTTCTGGACAGGTCTGATTTAAAGCCTGTCAGGCTCAATGGAAATACTCCCCTCAACTCCACTACGCTTGGGTGCAAGCCCTTAATCTTTAATCTTAACAAGATCCACAGGCTAGAATTTCAAGCTGGAAATACTTCCTTGGAAATGAGATCACAGTTTTTTAAATGAGTTGCTCCCCAGCTTTTCAAGATATATAACAGACTGACCATCGGCACAGTCTTCAGAAAGACACTGAATGGTGACATAAAGATGTGCTGTGTCCCCATCACAAGATTCAGACAGGGATTGTGATTCAGATCTACAGGCACAGCACAGCAGGTCCTCAACTAACATAGTTCATTCTACTCCAAACCCCCTGCAAGTAAAAATTAAAGTGTTGGTTGAATTCCATAGCTCTTTGCAGGGAATGGGGAAGAAAAAAAAAAAAAAAAAAAAATGAGTACAGATGAATCTGTCATTTGCAAGGGGGGGAACTACATGAAAAGCAGCAGGCTGGTAGCAGTGGTTACACGTGTAGGATGACACCTGAAGCTTTATGCTCCAAACAAACAGCCCCGTAGCTTCAGCACAGCAATGTGTGAGAAGCTATGCCAAGAGTCTAAAATAACACCAAAATTGTCTCTTTTGTGGCACCTTCCCTCTGATGATCTTCAAGTGCATTGCAAACATGAATTAATCAGTTCTTAAATCACTCTGAGCACAAAAGATGGCTTTGACTGCCTTACAGACAGGGGAAACATGATAAAAGGGTTACAACTGCTTGTGCTGTAGAAGTCATGGTAAGTACCTAATATAACGCTACATTATCAGTGTTTCAGGGGAAAAGGTTTGTGGCAGCCTGCAAGAAGTTAAGGCCCAACACATTAAGGGATGCCATTTAAGAGGTCATTCTGTACCAGCCTACACCTTGTAGCAGAATTAGGTTAACACTAAATACAACAGAAACATTTAGGAGCTTTCAGCAATGTCACCCTCAAAGTCTTTTGCTCTATTTTATCTCAAAGTGCTGTATGGAAATTTTCATTCTCTGGTCACTAGTTTGATCATCTCAAAATACTCGGATAACAGTCTGCCTTTAAAATGGTTTCAGTAAAGCTATTCAGTACCTAGCTATGTGATGAATACTTAGTTTCATAGCTCTAATGTGACTGGTAATTACGCTATCTTTTGCTGTATAACCTTAGCAAACAAGTTTGGGCTGTAATGCACCTGTCAAGCCCATGACTTTTTTCATATGGAGAACATCTTAGCATGCACTTGCAAAGGAATACATCAGACACTTGATTGACAATGACATAGCTTTCCTTTTAAAGAGACTTTGTAACAGAAGCAGCACTGCAGATAGTTGAATTGAAATTCAAAAAAAGCTGATTAGTGATAGGAAATTGCACACATTTTTATTTATTTATTTATTTTTACAGATGTGATCTACTTAGCCAGCAGAGCAACGTTAACTACTGTTAAAATAATAATAAACAAATCCCATTATTAGCCTTCAATAATCCCCACAGATAAAAATCTTATTGGTTTATTCTTGTTACTAAGCTGCATTTGAAAATTTGCACTAAAGCAAGAATGTACTTTTTTTTTAAAAAAAGTTTCTCGCTTCTACTGAAAATTTATATCTTTATTATTGTTGATGATGATGAATAATAGGAAGTGTAAAGCTCCACTTTTATAGGTGCAGAAATCTGAAAAGGAGAGAAGCAAACAGATTTAATAGCATGCTCTAATCTACTTTAAACTTATAGCATAAAGCAATTTTAAAGCAAAACAGGTCCCAATGAATTTCAAAGCATCTTCAGTCTGCTGGGCAAGTAAAAAAAAAAAAAAAAAAATCAAGACTAGACACCAACTTGACACTACGATGAAAATATGAAAGTCTCAGGGTCATTTAACTTGGGAAGCTTGTCTCGATGTAAATGCTCTCAGAAACTAATTTACATATGCATCTATAGCATCTCATCAGTAGTCTCCCACAAGCATACATATTAGAAAGTGTTTCAGCTGGTTGCTTGGACAACAAAAAGGGATGCAACAAGCCCCTCTATTCTTTGCTAGGTTGCTGTGAAAAAATGATTTCAGTCTCATCACAGACCTGGAAGTTTTAACTGCAGGCAAACTGATGAAGTGAAATTTTAACTATATGCATCCTGATGAAGTGGAAAAATCTGTATATGTGACTGTCACATCCTAATCTTTACTCTGTTTTCTGCTCAGATGGTACATGTATATAATGAAAGGAATGTTCTGCCTTATTGATCTTCAGGCCATAGCTAAGTGCTTTAATGCTTCAAGCATACCAAAGCTGTTGCACTTTTTTCTTCCATCTCTCTCTTTGTATGCTCGTGTTACATTATGCTAACCTCTGCAAAGTGTCTTTCATTACTTGGTATGTTGGTGGGCTTTTCACCTTGAAATTGTTGACAGGAGAATAGAATGCTCTGTGTTGTATTTTTAATCTCTACTCAAATATACATCTTGCTGTTTTTCACCCTGTCAAGTTAATCCCTTGAAAGTATCATAAAATAGCAGTGAGGTACATAACTGCAGAACTGTTCTGTAGCAAGACAGAGCTCAAACGTGCCAAGCATCAGCACTGAAAGTTTTGTCTCCCCCAGAATGGAGAAAGAATCCCTTTGGGCTTTTTGTTTGTCATCTGAAACTGAAAGCTGTCTCAATGATAAGGTGACCTGAAATAGAAAACCTTGCAAATGAAGCACTCTGCCTTTGTGCTTTCTAGGATCAAGTGGGTTTTTTTGTTTGTTTGCTTTTATTGTACTTTTCTTTACTCACTTCACAGCTATTACTTTCTAGGATTTTAATTATCAACTGTATAGAGTCTACCTAATATTCTTTTATTCTGCCTTTTACTGCTTCTCTCATGCTCTGAAACGTTCATAACCATCTTATTGAAGAGATGTGACTGAAAAGCCTTTGAGAGCACTGGCACACAGAACAGATGATATCACAGGACAGAGATCAGCTGTTCTATTCCCACAAGCATACCTTCAGGAGATCAAAGGAAGCTTTAAGATTATGATCCCTGGATGGATCCATAGAAAGGAGCAGATGAAGGTCACTCTTTCATGAGACGTGTACAGGACACCATTACCCTAGTTCATTCATATCTCTCACACACACGCTTCACTGCAAAACAAGAAGATTCTTCTCTGATTTGAGGACCATGGAGCCTTTTGATAAATCAGATTTGAAGAGCATCTAAAGTAACTACTGTAAAAGAAAACTAATTGTTTAGGTTTCCACAGCCACTCCTATAAAATACAGAGAATTTGGTTAGATGTTACCAAGATATTAATCAAATTTTCATGAAATATGTATTAGGAAACAGAAAAATACTTTAACTTTTTGTATAAGATTGTTCACCACTGATGACACTTCTTTGTTTACATTCATGTAACTTTAAATTAAATGCAAACTATGCTAAAAATACAACCTGTATCTTCAGAACAATACACATAAAAGGTAAGCCTTGAAATTTTAATGAGCTCTTCCTAACTTTTCTGGGCAGTTGACTGTAGATAAGTTCTCAAGAAAAATGGAACAAGCCACAAATTAATTATTCTCTGTTCTGTGGCAGAGAAGTCATAACTCTATAGAATTAGGGTAATGGCTATTGCAGAGAATGAGATTAAGCAACCATGTGACCAAAAACCAAGTGTCCTTGTCTAGAAATATCAGAATCCCTGCTGTGCAGTCTCAGCTTTGACCTGAGGCTTTGTGACAATGAGATGTCATACATAACGTCGATTCAAATTCCATTTGAACAGTTTCTTATTGACTAATATAAAAGCTTCAGCAAAACCAGTTTTAACACAATACTAATTTTAATGTCCTTTAAATCAGGGCCTAGATTTTGTAACGGCTGAATGATTCCTAGAGCAATATTCTCCATTTGAAGCTGATGTTAACAGCAGATAGAAGTTGAACTAGTCAAATAGATTCTCTACTTGATTTTCACTCCAGGCAGTCACTTTGTTCCTCTCTTCAAGGAAGAGCAGTAGGATAAAATTAAAATTGAATTAATAGCAGGCATTATGTGTTAATGCCATCACACTGATATTAACTGGACACTGAGTATAGGAATACATTTTATATGAGGTTCTAATCCATTCCCATAAGACATTTTAATGCTCCTTTCTGTCATTTGCCAGCATATTTGCCTGTATTCACATTCAGTAAAACACTGAAATCTAACGAGAATTTGACAGAGTCTCTAACAGTAAAAAAACATGCATAGGGTAGAAGCATTAGGCTTCTATTTCTTGCATTTAAATCTTTCTACAGGAGATAATTAGCTAGGTTTCTTGACTAAGTCTGTCAGTATTTCTACTGACACTGATTTGCTTACAACACAAAAGAATGATGGATTGAGTTTGGCTCAAGTTGGCTCTGACTTCTCAGTGAGCCAAGTAACAGTAACATTTTTCTGTGGCAATCCAATTAAGGGAAGACATGTCTGGGAATACACACTTTGAGTGAACCCATGCACAAGGCCATGGGGATACTTCATTTATGTGATCTGAACAACCACTCATGTAGCACATGCTTAGAACTGCTAGAAGGTTTCCATCTCTTCTTGAATGATTCAGACTTGTTAGACCAAACACTTTTGTAGGAATATGCTGATTTGACTGAACCTTTGCCAGGAAAACCTTCCTTGGTTGTACTTCTCTACACAGGTACGGACAAACACCCTCCCAGACAACCAACAAATCAATGGTTAGAGCCGATCAGTTCAAGCTCTACCAGGCTTCTGTTCCTACTGGCTATTCAAGAATGCCTCTATTGATTGTTTCAGAAAAATCCAAAAGCTTTAGAAAAACTTGGGGTCATAACAGTATGCCAAAAGGAAAGTCATTAAAATCCAAAAGAAAACCATTAAAATCTCAAATGTTTTCATGAGACAAGAGTATCTCCCATCCCAACCCCCACTAAAGCTACTTTGACCTGAGCTTTATAATTTATGATCGAGAGCTTGCTGCTAAATCTTGTGAGAAGTTACACTTCCCACTCCTGGCCATTATGAAATGATCTTAAAATATGCTTGTTTTATTTAAACCTTAAGGTTAAACATGCATCATGAACACAGAAAATGAAGATTAGGACTCCACTTAAGCCTGCTCTGCTTCTGCTTAGTAAATTAAATATTCATTACTGTCTTAATAACAGCTATCTTTCCTTTCCCATGTAGACAAACATTAAAAAGGTTATTTTATTTTTTACATAAAATGTTGCAGTGTCATCTGTGTTTATTGCACTATCATTCATGGATGATGCATTAAGACTGTATAGGACATATGCCTACAAAAATTAAAAAAAAATAAAAATCAGGCAATACAACAGAAATCAAGTTGTTTCCAGACTGCTATTTAAAAGACTCAGTTTTTTACTTCCAAATAAATATTTCTGCAGTCAAAGGAACTAGGATCTTCTGGCTTTGAAATGCTGGTGGTTACTCAAGAACAAGCTTTGTTCTAATAGTCCATTACAATTCATTCAATATTTTTTAATTTTGTTTTTAAATGATAGAGAAATTGTAAGGGAACCTTTTAATTTCAGATTCACAGTCTGATCTGAGGAATATTTCCTGTTGAAAACATGCCCCAATGATTTGTCATTCACATATGTTCTAGTATTTTCAAGCTGTAGTGTCACTTCACAGTTGTTTTACATCTATAATCTCTTTTGGGGGGAAAAAAGAAAAAAAGAAAAAAAGGATGAAAATAATACTGGAGCAGACAAGAACATGTATTGAGGAGGTTACAAAAGAGTTTTAAGAGGAAAAATAATAATGAAGAAGTTACCAGACAGCTTTTTCATTGCCACTAGATTAAGAAAGGCTTATTTACCTATCCCAATATGTACCTAACAGAACAAAAAAATAAAAATAATAAAAAAATGAACAGTTCTTTGTCCATCTTCTATGATTCAACAGCAAAGAACCTTCACTCTTCCATTTCGTCATTGTGATTTGCTTTATAGCGTGCTTTGCTTATCAAGTTTGCATTACCTTTTTATGTTACTGCTCTGTAAAAATAAAATGCTTTTTGGGGAGAAAGAGACATGGATAGAGGGGAAAAAAAAAAAAAAGAATGTGAGGTTAGAACTGTGCCATGCAACCATACAGCAATGCTACATGAACTCTCAAAGAAAAATAAAGGGTTTGCTGTCCACAGTCTGCATTTGAAGCACCTTCTGAGCATTTCATATTCTTCCAATTTAAGTATGGAAGCCCCAGTTTCCAGTTTCTTCAGTTTCCAGAAGTTTCCAGTCTAGAAAGACCTAACTGCATTTTCACTGTCCATCACTAAAAAGAAAAGATTGAACCTTTGACATGAAACCAGTCAGTTTCATCATGGTTTTGTTTGTTTTGTCATATTTTCCCTCCCCCTTTCACCACCAAACCCAAGGTAAACAAAAATCAGCTAGCCTGCAAAGCAAACATTATTTCCATAGAACCAGGGGCAAACAGAATGAAATGAAGTGTTCGTAGTTTATCCTCTTTAGTTCACATAGAGCTGCTTCAAAGCTTCTGAGCAGCGCAAACTGATCTGAATTTTGGCACCCCAAAGACAGAGGTACAACCCACCTGGAATAATAAACCCAGAGAAGAGCTCTTCAGAGCTGCAATTGCAACACCTGCTCCAATTTTACATCCACAGTCTCTTTTGGAGAGATGACAAAGGGGTAGCAGGAAAGAGACTGATACCTAAAAAATTAGGTGTCGCTGCATCCCTGCCTGCCTCTCTGCAATAGCCATCAGCAGCTCAGCAGAAAGCAGACTGGGGCTCCTCAGAGATCACACAGGGCATAGACACCATTCCCATTTCCCCTGGCTCAGACAAAACATGAGCAGAGCCAGGGTCACCCCCTTGTGCAGTCATTTCGTTACTGCCAGTCCTCTAACATTACAGAGAAATGCCACGTCTTTAGGCTTGCTCCAATTCCAGTCCCTAGAGGGGCCACACCTTATTCAGGATCAGCTGCAAAGCCTCTATCTAAAGCAGACAAAGCGCTTGGAAGAGAGATCATCATTTTGTTGAAGGCGTTGCTCACTTTTCAGAGTTTCTTTAATATTCTGTGATGCATCCTCTAACTTAGAGCAGCCACAGTAGTCATCACAGTTCTTGAAGCTCTGTAGAGCAGATTTTTCTGTTACTCACAAGTTCATTTGACTGTACAAAAAGTGCTTTGGAATCAACACGGTTGCCTCTATTGTAAGAGGTAACTCCAGAATAAGCCTTGAATTGGCACTGTGATGTATTGTAGAAAGTGTTGCCAAAACAAGAATATACAAAACAGAATCTAAGCTCAGAATACATTTCACAAAGGATATTACACAAAAATCCCTTTAAAGTAAGATTCAGTTTCTATATTTCTGATGGAAGTGAATGAATATAACAAACATTGTAGAGAATTATCTGGAATTAGAAAAAGTACACATAGCAATTCGCAATTTTGGTTTTAGTTAGTTGCAATCCTAGAAAAGTTTTCCATAGCCTAAAACCAGCCTGCTGTAATCATGTCCTTCCCCCCAAATCTTAGAGCATCGTGTCATACCGCACAGATCATGCGTGATGAAGGCACATATCACTAACTTCAAGCGATTAAACAAATTTAACGAAAGAAGATTTCCATTGTCAGAATATGCTCTTGCAGTCTAAGTAAACTTGAGATTTTTGCTTGATTGACTGCTGAAATAGTACAAAAAGAAAAATAGAAGCTAGCAAAACACCATGAAAAGGGAATTAGGAAATCTAGCTAAAGGGGAGACACAATGCGTAGGGGTCTAAAAAGTGTACTGATGCATAAGAAATTCATAGTCCTAACTCCCATTAGCACTAATTGAATTTACACATTCCAACTCCCATTACCATTAGTACAAGTCATCCCCTGACTCTGGCAGGCAAGCAGACCCTATGAAGTGGAGAGCAGAAACAAATCTTGAAGCAGAAAAGACAGGGAGAAGATTCAAAGCCTGTCTCAGCTCCAAATGCATCTGCTGAACAAAAGCAGCAAATGAGAACAAAAGGGGGTGCAAATAGAAATTTTCTATCAGTCAGTAATATCTCAACTGCTTTTCTACACAGCTCTTTGACAAAGTTTGAAATAGACTGGGTAATTATAAACATGAGGATCAATGGAAATGTAGCCACAGAGAAAACATCACTACATATTTTTTTTCAGGTCTTCTAAACAACTCCAACCTATTTTGACTCCAAAAAGAAGCCATCCATCTGTGGATTTCTGGTTTTGATTTTTAAAAGCACCACAAGATACACACACAAATTGCATTAGATGTAATATTTCTGACTATCATAATCACATAAGTTCTTAATTGCTCTGAACTGAGGATAAGCACAGGTGGGTCAAATTCGTACAGTTTTGTGAAGTTCACAGTTTCATTTTTGTAATGTAGGACTTTGAGTAAGCACAAGTTACAAAGTTAGCACAAGAGTGACCAAAACAAATAAAAATCAGCCAAACTGAAATTAGAATAAGTCAGCAAAAGTGATTGCGTCTCCGTAAAACTCCAGGATCTGTCGCTGCTGATGACTCAGCAGAAGATCTATGCTTTGCAGAGCCCTGGCATTTTGCAAGCTAGTCCAGATTGAGGCTTTACAAAAACAGTTTCACATTACCCGTTGCAAAAGAGATGAGCAGAAAGTGAGAGAGACAAGGACGTGATAGCAAACATGCTGGTAGAAGTTGTTTATAATAGCTATAAACTATGTGGGTAAAACATTGCCCTTCTACATCAGGAAAAGGCAATTTTCAGCCAAGATAATGTAGATGTCATAATAAATCATATGGTAGTATTCACATATCTATTAATCATCTCACAGAACATGTCCCAGTGTCCTACTTTGCCTGTTGTAATGGCAGGGATAACCTTCTAAGAATGACTGTGCTTCTGTTTATAAGAGATTCAGTAGACTGCCAAAGTGACAAACATTTATTCTATGTACTATTGGTCAGGGAATGACAACTGCTGAATATACAGTTTAATAATGTGCCCAAAGCAGAGTACAGATGATAACAATGGCCAGATCAAAAGCAACTCCTGGCTCATTGAATTGAAAAGATGAAAGTAATTTTTTGCATTCAGCCCTTGGGAACAGCGATCAGGATGCTCTATCACCTTCCAGATAGGGGTGAATCCCATTTAGAATTTGAAGATTGGCTATTGCAATTGCTATTGGACTGCAGTATTTCAATTCAGGTGAGATACTTGTGCTTTTAAGGGAAACCTACGCAAGGTTCATTTCCCAATGCCAGAAAGAAAAACTTCACATGCACCGGTTGTGCTGTAACAAGAACCAAAAGAGCTTCAGGTTTACCCCTTTTGGCATATACCCTCTGGCTTTGCACTGCCCCTTTATGCAGAATTTCAGTGGCCTTTGCAGAAAAGCATATCTGCTAATGGGGAAAGGACCAGTATCCTGCAGGTACAAAATACACTTCTTGCAGGCATGAAGCCCAAAGAAACAACTTGCTTATCTGTGTTGGAGGATCTCCCCAGTGCAACAGCTGATGGTAAAACATTAGGCCATAAAGCCTGTTTTCTTTCTTAGGAGCCCTTTCCTTCTTCAACACAGCTTAATAAAAAGCTTTTTTGAGAGCTAGCAATACTTTTTCTTTTCTCAGGTCTAGCAACAGCTTCGTCTTATATTTAAACAAAACATCCACTCCCATCAGGCAACAGACATCTGCTGCGAGGTGTTTAGGGTCTACCAAGGCACAGGCAACTATACTTCACCAGCCTTTCCAAAATCACATTCCTAATTGCATGCTTAATGACTGGTAAAAATACAGATTTGATGCATAAACAAGCAGCTGCTTCATCTATCTGGAACCCATTAAATTAGCTCAATAGCTATCACAGAAATCATCTGCCCCAGCAATCCTTGTGCTGAAAGCACAAAACTACAAGCACAAACTACTAGTACCACCGATGTTCACACAAGAAGCAGGAGAGTTTATGTCCCAGTCATGTTTCAGTGATGGCAGTTCAAACAGAACTGTTCTGCCCTACAAGCTGAATCCAAGGAGCTTGCACTTGAGGTGAGTAGTCAGGAATGTTGTAAATTCTAGAGAGAATGCGTTTAATTGAAGATTGGCAGAGAGAAGTCTCTAGGATAAAGAATTATGTACAACCAATTAACTAAATTAACATAATAAAGATTCATATTGAAAAAGAGAAAAATTAATAGTCACCATTTCTCAGGTGAGTGCCCTGCTATGAAGCCTAAATGGATCCAACTCTTAACCTTACCTCAGCAGCCTCGAATCCCCGGCACAATTGCACTGATCACATTTCCTTGCTTTTACACAGGAAGGGCTCAGACCAGCACAGCATCACTACATGGCCCAGTCATGCTGAAATATGCACACAGAGGGAACTAAGCTACAGCATCTGAGAACAGTTGCTTGTCTCTATTTTTAGAAGTAATTTTCTAATCCTATACTGCGTTGCACAGGCAGGTACTCCAGCAATTTGAATATAATCTACCTCAGGCAATAGCAAGGCTGAGAAGTGACCTCCTCCATCCCAGTCAGTCCCAATTAGCCATTGTATGAAGATGCCTTCTTATCTGCTGATATAAGGATACATTCATTTTTGTAGTGTACAAAACTCAGAGTAGGTGTCAAATTAAAAAAAAAAAAATCATGGAGGAAGTGTGGAATCAAGCCCTGATGCCAAGGGACAATTCAAAACAGAGCCTCAAAGTTAGAAAAGTGGAAAGACACAAACGTAAGTAGTACTCCAGAAGGATGAGAAAGAGGAAAAAGACCATTTATTTCCATGCCAAATGAATGGAGGTGGAATTCCTAATCCTTTGGCATCAGAATAAGCAACAGACATAGAAACTGTACATGTACTTGCATGGATTAATACAGACGACTCTTTCCTCAGAAGAGATCCGTTTATCGTATCTAATCTAATTTTTGCTTCTAACAAATACAGTTGAGATGGCACTATCAAGGTATTTTTGCACAAAGATTGATGCATCCTGATGGCAGTTTTTCACCTGGAAGGCCTGGCCTCCTAGAGTGCAAGGAGGCAACTTTCCTACCAGCTGCCACATGCTGCATCCTCATATATTAGAACTTAAATTAGCTTAAATAAAGCAATCTGTTGTTAAACTGTCAGAGTCAAGTACCTCCTTTTTTATTTAAGTTTCATGGAAAATATTGGCAGGTTGGAAAAAATAAGGACACCCTTCAGTTGCTCCAGTCCGGGGCTGAACCACCAGGGCTGCACAGGGTTTATGACACTGCAAACAGAGAGCATGGCTTTGATCAAGCTGCAAGTTAAATATCTTCTTTCCATGCATAAAGTGCCTGCTTACCACGTAAGCGTCAATCCTTAACACTAAATATTAAAGATTAATGTACATGAACACTGACCAAGTCCCCAGTGCCTCATTCAGGCAGAATCCCATTGACTTTTTGGTCAACATTTAACAACAGAACGCTAGAAGAAAGACGGTTATGGGCTTTTTGGATGAAAGCGCAGCCAGCCTAGAATGAATCGTGTATGAACATATCATTAACAAATTTTCACACAGTTCATAAATATGCATAAATATTTGGGGCTTGTTCTTTGCCATTCAGAATCTGATCTAAAGTCCTCTAAAGTCAATACAGAGGCTTCCATTAAGTTCTCTGGAACTGGGTTTTGCCACCTAAGCTGAAAGGATAATGAAAATGAAAATAAATTATGTGTAGTGAATATTTTTAAGATATGATAAAATTAACAGGAAAAAATGTGTTATTCTGTCAGCTTTAATCTTCATCTATGTACTTTTTTTTTTTCCTTGAGAAGTCTCTGGTACTTGTTGCAATCTGTATTTTTCTTAAATTCAAATCCACTGGTTCCCATTACGCATTACAAGGTCACAAATGAAACAGGCTGTCTGCTGCAAGGTCCCGTACATTTTGTTGATATGCTCATCTTGCTATGTCAATCAAGAAGTTAGCTCTGCATAAATTCAGCTCTGTTGGGAAAAACAGCTTAAGTGCACTTAAAGGCTAAAGGTAGTAAAATAAACAGTTTGCTAATCCTCCAAATGCAGGGAAAAAAAAAAATCTTGACATCCAAGAGCCTCTATCTTCAAGCAATTATAAGGCAAATGCACACACAGGCCTTTGAAGTGCCAACACTTGTGACATTTTATTTGCATAATAAATCTTTCAATAAACTTTTCTTTGCACACGCTACAATAAAGCGTGACGTACAGCTTTGTGATCTGTACCATAGCACCCTGACAATCCCATACTTTTATTTATCCCATAGTCCACTCCACATTCATGTATTCACACACTACTTCACTTTCCTGCAGCTTTAGAATGGCATTGGTAGAAGATGACTTACCTATAGCTGAAATGTTGCTGCTCCTAACTTGTGAGCTGTGAAAACTGTCACATTTCACAAGCAGTTAGACAAAATATAGTAGGAACTATATGACACAGAAGCTGAGTAGCCAGTCAACTACTCCATAGTTGTAAGCAAATACTACAAACACTAATCCTGGTAGTTTTTTTTATATTTATACAAACATAAATACACACACGTAATACAAATGTATCACCTAATATATGATACAAATCACATCACTTGAGATCTTGGAAGTAGTATTTTCCAGAAATGTTGTTTGCTTGAATAAGCCCTCTTTCATAAAGAAGGAGGTGTGCTTTAATTAAATGAACAGAAAAGACTTCCCAGATTATCTCTAGTACTTCTGATTATTTTAAAGCTGTTGTATGGTGAGTTTTCCTTTGGAAACTTTTTTTTTTAAATATAAAAATAGACATTAGTTTCCATAGTTGATAAATTATGAGATTGCAGCTAAAAAAAAAAATCAAAGCTTGGGATAATCTCAACACTTTCATAACTCCCTAGTGAACAGAACATTAAACACACTTGGCTGCTTTGAGTCAGTAATGGCCAGAGTGTGTTTGACATGATCTTTGAGTCTCTGATGCAGAAGGTGCTTACTGTTTCTCTGTCAATTCTGAAATAAGTTAATTTCATAATATTGTTAAACTCTTTAAAAAGATGCTACTTTAACATCTTTAAACTTCTGTATGAACATCTTGTCACAACTCAGTTCTACAGGAAATACAAGAGAACTGCATAGCTCAAAGTATTTTTCCCTTTTCTCAAAATAAAAAAAAAAAAATATTTTAATTAAATTTGATGGTATGTGTAAGCTGGAAGTGAACAACTTCATATCACATCATATCACTGGTACTTTTTCACTTCAGTTACACCAGTATTGAATTCCCAGCTGTGGGAATCACAGTTGTGTTTTATAGCAGCAGAAGTTGAAATTTTGTTTTCATGCCACAGAGGGGGAAGCCTTTTTCAGCATACAACCAGGTTGTCTGCATACAGCAGAGCAGGATGGAAATAATGGCATGAAGAGTAAGCAAGGAAAAGAAAAAAGGGCAGAACAGGATAGCGTGCAATCCTTGAGAGTCTCACCCTCTGAGGACAGAACATTCTTGAAGGAGCCACAGATGGGCAGCATTTCCAAATGCAGTATCCCATCCAGTTTAGCTCATCTCATGTGAAATCAGCAAGTCTCAAGTCTCACCAGCATCAGGACAGCTAGCAACTCATGCAAAGTAGGGATGTGGTCCAATATTCCCTGAACACTTCACTTACCAAATTTAAACAGACCTAAAAACCTACGATTCTTCTTTGGATTTCTCTTTCAGAACTCCCCAGCTGCTTCTCCCAAGTGCTTGCACAGACCAAGGAAATTTGATTTTCTGTTTGTAAAATCTCTCGGCAACAGTTTGGTAAGGAATTCTCTTTGTTAGTGAGTTTCCTTACTTGGTTCACGTTTAGCTTCTAAATTATTTGTCAAATAATCTTTCAGCACATTTCATGTGTTTTTATTACTTGTTAAGTTCATCCAAGCACATTCTGACCTCCCCCTTTCAATACACCAAGCAAAATATGGCTCCTGGAGCTCACTGCATAGTAGGAGCTCCACATCTCTTGCTGTTCCCCTTTCCATACAGGTTTCAAATTTTATGTTTCTAGATATAAAGCGGCACATTTGGATTCCTGGATAAAGGTCTAAGACTTAAGAAGTACAGATAATTACAACAAGAAAAAAAATCTATCCATGACTTCAAACTAAGTGCACAGATTTAAGACAAGCTCAAAAAAAGCTGGCACACATCTTTCCAATCTGTAGAAAACTTTGTCTCTCTATGTATTTGTACAATTTTAAGAAGGAACAAATTATGTTTTCTGTAAAGTATAAAGAAGTTAAAGGAGTAAGATAATGGGACTAGTATAAACTGTTTGAATGAGGAGCAGACAAGTCATACTAACATGCTCAGCACTGAAGAAAGAAAATTTCTCAGATAACTAGATCAAAGAATGCCTCTGTCAAGGCTTTCAACAGTCATGTTAGTCATTGAGAGAGTAACTACTGATCTTTGTCTATCCTTCAGACTCTCTCTCATTAAAAAAATCTTATATATAATGAAACATTTTTCAGTGGGCAAAGCTAAGAAGAACATGCAGCAAATGATCAGCATCTTGTACAGAGACAATGAAGAAACAGGAAATAAACTCATTACAGCGGCAAAGTTTATAAAATTAAATGAAGAGTAAGGACTGATCCCATGCTATGCCCATTCCAGGTGTTTGCATCTATTAGAATCAATATCTAATCTGGAATAATTCCCACTTATCTATCATATCCAGGCCTGGAAGCTAGTGGATTTTTAGTTTTCTTGTTTATAATCATCATAGCTAGATGTTTTCAAGTAGTTCCATTTGCAGAAACCTTATACAATAAAGCAACATAAATAGTTAACAAATCTGAGAGAACCATGACACTGTCACACAACCTAGTAACAACAGAATTCCATATGTTTTGGTTTTTCCTGATTATGTTACAAAACAGCAATAGGCAGCTCTTATCTAGGGTTTTAATAGTGCATTCTAGAGCATAATGTGGTTTACAAAAGATGTCAGTATCATTTTCCACATCTTGAGAGGTGGAACAGGAGTGAGCAAATCAAACACCAGAGGCAACCACTCTTAACTCCTACTGCAGCACTCTAAACCATGTTATATCACTTTGTGAAGATGGTTTAATGAAGCTATTTGCTAAAAGCAAGTAGAACACCCTTTTCCTTCAAAGCATTTAAAGAAAACTTCTCAAAACCCTAACAAAAGGGAACACTATGATTTTTTTTTTGGTTCAGACTTTAGGTTTTAAACCAGCTGATGCTTATATCAGCAACATCTTGCTCCATCTCAGCCAAGCAAGAAAAACTGAAAACAGCAGCCTTTCCTCCCTACCTGCTATGCCCCCTTACTTTCCCATCCATGACAAGCAAAATTATACCAGCTTGACTGCCATAGATTCAGCGTAGCATACACTGACATGTTCACACCTGGTATGCAGCATTCAATTAGTCATTCACAGATGCTGAATTTGTGGCAGCAAGGTCAAAAGCCAAGTCTGAGCAGGTATTAGTTGATTTGGCATGTGAACAAACACTGAGCAAAGATGCCAAGAAACCATTGAGATAAATTGTCAAATGAGCAGTTAGACAGGGGGGGGGGAAAAGCCTATTAAAGTTCTTGCTGGTGAGAGCACAGCAGAGCTGAGTATTCCTAGTGTGAGCATCAGAAGCAAGCCTGTAAAAGGATTTGCAAAGCATGTGCTTTGTCAACATTTGTTAATAGATGCCATACTGTTACCACTAGAGCTAGGCAAACCACATGCCAAGGCACTCATTTGCAGCTTTTTGTGATGAGGTTATGCCCTGCACTCAGTGCAAGAATTCACCTGTGCCTCAGATGTCCAGAGCTTGTCCTGGGGGACAGAAATCACCACTTCTGTTGGAACAAGCAGGTGATATAAAAACAGAAGTGGCTCTTTCCTCCATCCTCAATGTGCCAGCTAGCACACCAGGCAGATACAGATGAGATCGGCTGTATGGAATCAGTCTCTGTGTTGTAAGCAAGCACTGGAAGAAACCCTGACAGAGAGCTGTCTGAATCTTTATACATTCTACCAGTAGACCCTTTTTATTGCATAGTTTTGTGTTGTAAAAGAGGAATTAAAAAAAACAAAAATATTTTTGTCTAAATCCTCCACCCCTTACTCCTCTTTCCTATGTCCTCACCTCTTTCCTGCTGATTCCTAAGCATTCAGATAACTTCTGTCCAAACGTACTTTTGGCTTGGCACCAAGAATTCTAAGTGCCAAGAAGATCCACCTTATAGTGGGGCAAGTTTTGAGAAGCACCTTATCTCAAAAACTGCTTTTAACCAAGTAATTGAGGGAAGACAGGCCAAGGATTGCAAGAGCCTGAGTAACTGATGAGGTAGGTGGGCTGAAGCCTGTAGTGTAGCAGGGCTGACAGACAGGTCTCCCAGCATTGCAGGATGCTCCAAGGGATCAATGAAATCACTCCATAAAGTGCATAATCACCGATTCTTTTTTCATCTAGACCGTGCAGTAGAAGAGACAAGCACCACGGCTGCAGTCTAAAGTTCAGGCCATTTTTTTTCCTGTAGATCATGTGCACATGGCATACTTAGTTTCTTTGGGACAACTGGAATCACTTTTTACTTGTTTTTTTCACTATTTGCATATCTACAGGTGGCATTTATTGGCATGTCTCACCACTATTGTGAGTAAAAGGATTTGCAAAGCATCATTTTCTTCTTCAACAGCATAGCATATTGCAGCCTACAAGGCTTATTAGCTTAACTATTGCTTTAAATGGGCAAAAGCTATTGCTCTCCCATTGTACCAATGCAGTCACATTGTAAACCTTTGTCTTTTGTAAACTTAGAGTTCTTCCAGAGGGAAAAGTAGATGCAGATCACATGCCAAATGACACAGAGAGGTCATATTCATTCATGTATACTGAACCAACTTAGAACCATCTTAAAGCTCTCACTAGAGCAATACAGCACCTGTCACAGCCAACTGGGTATTATGATATGTAGCAACATTCCCTAAATGTGGCATTTTCCCTCGTTCAGTATACACCCTCTGATATAACTTCGCATCTGATATCAGAGCTCTCTGCAGCATCTGCCAGTGCTGAGCATCCCCACGGCCCTGGGACTTTGACCCAGACCATTATTTTCCAGGTGCTAGCATTAGCTGTCTTCCTGCTGCTGTAACAGATGCCTCGCTAGAGAAACAGACCAATAAAGACTTTTTAGTCCAAGAAGCCTCTTCCAGCTTTACAGTAAAATCTTGCACTTTGTATGGGGAGAAACAGATGTTTGAACATTAAAATTGAATTAGCCTAAATAAAGATTATTCTGAGAAAACCAGACCCTTCCACAAGCTACGCAGTAAAGCATGCTGCTGTCTTCTTTCACTGAGGGAAGGATATTAGATACATAACTGTGCTAAGGATGGTGGTGGACACGTTTCTCATTACAGCTCTCCACACAGATACAGCAACTCACCTGAGCACCAGAAACTGCCAGACCACAGTGCTGGTGGAAATGAGCAAGAAAGCTGATGACCCAAGCCAAATACACTGACAAATTTTCTGCCACAAATTCAGACCTCTACCAGCTCAGCCACTGCTTGTATTTCACCTGTGTATGTCAGCAGCTCTTTCCCAATGAGCAGCGCTGGAACACTCAAACCCTGTAAGAGCTTCTGTAGATATTATCTTTACTAAAATTTGATTTGTAAGAAAACCCTCCAGAAAAGAACAGTAAACAAGTTTTCTCCACTTTCCTTGTTCACAAAGCATATTGTTGCTCCTGAATGAGAAATCTGGATATAACTGTTAATAAATAACTGCAGCTTGTAGCAGACAAGCTGTGGAATGCAAGGCCATTTTGCCTCCTTAGTGGTCTTTATTTATAGGATATCCCTACTTCTGCTGCATGTATTTAGATTACAAGCTAATGGAGGCTGACAGCACTAAAAAGCAGTCTGACCTCTGCTATATTAGCCAGAGATTCGTCCCACATCATACAACTGAATAAAGGGTCATGCCTTTAAGTGCCACAGTAGAACATGCAAATGGTAAAAAGCATTTTTATACCAGATTTAAATGGGCGTTTGACAGTAACATTTTTATCTGAACCATAAGATTGCACAATGTCTGACAGGAAAGAGCTGAAAAAGCATAGTAGTGAAGCCACAAATGCATAGGATATTTTTGTAAGAATTACAGCAAGAAGAAGTGTTGATTGCATTTGCTTGGTCTCTCCTCAGACAGTTCAGATACTTACATGAACCACTTAAGTTAGACTTTCTTTTCTATTCATTAGCTCTATAACCCCAGGTAGGTATTTGCCTAGTTTTCTCTAGTGCTTAGAAAAACACAAACAAAACCAAAAAGAATAAACTGTAGAAAGCATCTAGTACTGTTCTCACCCAACATAATCAGTCTCTTGGGCCTTACATGTGAAGGGGGCACTCTAAACCCCCCAGTGAAGGGGTTCAAAGGTCTGTCTCCACAGCTCGATCACCCCTTTTCATGCTCAGAGGGCTTCAAAAAATAAATGAGTCTGTTGCTTAGATTATTCACACAACAGAAGGTGTCAAAATCAGGCACACAACTTCATGACACTGTGAGAAGAGAGAAGTAGGCTCCTAATTTAGATGCTTTCATTTGCCTACTAACGACTCAATTACCATCAGAAAGCACAGGTATCTAGCTTAGGCTCTTATATCTGGATGGTATAAATACATCTTCTCCTATCTTGCTCTCAAAGCTGCCTTTTATTCACTAATTGGTAAGTGCCAGAAGGTAGCAAAACAGAAAACACCATTAGCAGATCTGCCTGTGAATTAATACAAGCAGTATCATGAGCATGTTCAAGAGATTCAGGTGCAGAGTCAATATCATGAATGTTTCACACTAAATTTGTTCAGACTGATCTAATGCCTCAACAAACTCTCTGGGATTTCCCCTAACATTCATTACTTATATGTGTAGTAGTAAGGTTCCTGGGTCAGAGCTTGTTCACACACAGACACAGAAGCAAAAATTGCACATGCCCAGGCTTCCAGTCCAGGATACAACAGATAAATCAGAGAAAAGCACAGTGAGATGGTCCTGATTCACATTATCTGCAGATGACTCAAAGTAGCCACTGATGCATTACAGCAGCAGAGAACTTTACAAAACACTTAAATGAGGACTATAAAGTGGTCTTGCAAATAGCTCTCCCCAGGTCAGAATAGCAGCATTGTGAAAGTATTTGCATCATTTTTTACATCACCAGTTGGAAAGAAGAAATAGTTGACATTTCACTAACTAGGAGACATACAGTAATGGGCCAAAAAGGTACTCATAATCAATGAGGATTGATGCTGCCCCTTGTACAAAAAAAAAAAATCTAAAAATAAATATGTACAAAGTCACTATGTTATTCAATCTAAATCTCTTCAAGATTGATTGTTGCCTGTTTTTGCAGGCATAAATGAAGGGCTGCTAACAAGCTGAAAAGGCTGCATTACACTCATACATGTAGCTGTACTCGCATTGTGCTTTCCCCATCCGTGTTTCGCTTTTTTCCCCTCTCAATGTGATTTACAAGAACTGTTTTGAAAAGATAAGCAATATACTTAACGTTCTGGCTTTCTGATACAGTATTTCTAGATTCTGCTGCAACACAAGAAAAATAAGATAGCCAAAATGTGCAATTATAAAAAGACTCCACACCTGAACTGGTGATATTAAAGCTTTTATGTAACAAAGCCATTGATCCCCTTCAAAACACAGGCAGGCACAAGGCAAGCCCAAGCCACTTGTTACAGCAAGCTTTAAGTTTAGAATTTGTTTAATGATGTGATTAAATGGGCCCCCTCCGCTGTTATACAAACTCTGGAAGAACTTCCTCATTCTTTTCAAAACCAAAGTATCGTAAGAGTACAGTAGAATGTCCTTCACAATACCAACACACACACACTGGTGTACAGATGCAGCAAAATAAAAAGCCTACATTAGCTTGCTGAGAAAAGAAAGACAAATTCAAAGCCTATCAACCCTAAGTTGCTCTTACATCACAACACAAGGTACAACAGCACTTTGGAAATTATTGAAATTGCAATTGATGCTATTTGTCATCAAAGAGCCAGAATGAATTATAGGGAATGAAAGACATAAGCAGAAATGCTATTAGTTTTTCTTCTGGACATCAGATATCAAAAAAGTACTTTTAGTTTGCAGGCATACCAGGGAGTCACTTCTTTTGCAATATACAGTTTCTATTTTTCCCATTTTTAAAAAGGTACATTAAAACCAAAAGCCAATTTCAGTTTGTAAGATAAATATGTCCATAAGGAGAAAGGAGCATTTTGCAAGAAGAGCTCTAAAAATAGTGAGATTACTGCAGTCACTGACTACTTGGGGCTGGAAGAGGCCACTGGAGGTCAGCTGGTCCAACCTCCTGCTCAAAAAGCAGGGATAGCTTCAAAGTCAGACCACATTGCTCAGGGCTTCATTCAGTTGAGTTTTAAAAAGTCTCCAAAATCTCCCCCGCCTTCCCAGCACAGGACTGCTGTAATTGCTTCAGCAAAGCTCTCCCAGCTGAAGTGAATTAAAAATCCTACAAGAAGAGCTTGGCTGTCTTTAGCTAAAAGGGATTAGGAAAGCAGCCATAACAAAGTTCTTGACATGACAATACTTGGCACGCACGCCATAGACAAAATAGATGTTTGCCACCTTAACCTGCTTCTCTTGCAGGCTTGAAATTAAGCAATTTACAGAGAAACAACTGTTGGTCTTTTCCAGTCTTATTGGCTACAAGGCCCTGGAAAGGCCGGAGTCCCACAACTTTTGGATTCGCACCCCAGAACCTGCCAACCCCAGAGGTGTCTCTGCTGTTCCCTACACAGGAAATGTCAGGCACAACTGCAGCCCAGGAGACCCAGCACATAGAAAAGGGGAATTAAACCAAACATACACACAGTGTGTAAATGCTTTTCATAGCATCAACTATCTCAGCTAGTACCACAAACAGTCCCTTGGGACATTTAGGAATTTACACAGGGCAGGAACCATTTCCGATAGGCCTTTCTCATGCAGAGAGAGAGGATTTTATAGTATAGACACATACAGCAGCAAGATAGTTGACTAGTGCTAGATCACGCTCCTAAGCATGTGTGTGAATAGCTAATGGTAGCTCAAGAGCTGCTGGAAGAAGCTCCTTCTATCTGGGGAGATTTAATACCAAAGAATTCATTTCTCCTTTTATTGTATCCTAGCCCTTCTCATTCAGAGGATCAGCCTTTTCAAGTGACACTGAAAGATGACAAGTTAATGGTTTAGCATCCTCTTTTTCTTCTCTAAAGCCAAGAACATTTATTCACATTCTGTTTCATCTTCCATCCAAAGGAGACTCAAATCCATACTTTCCTCTTTCCCAGGAGAGGACCCTAATTTGTCAATGTGGATGGAAAAAACTCTTCAAGATGCAGCAGCTGTAGCCTGGTGATGATTTGGTTGGATTTGCTGTTTGAAAGAACATCAGATTCCACACAGCTAAGATTCAGTAGCAAGAGAATCCACTGCACACAATCCAGCAGAGATCCTGTAAACACTTAGAAATCAACACAAGTGCCCTGCATACGCACATACAGGAACCTCTACATTTCATAGATACATTAAAAACTGAAGGACTTAAGTCACAGTTTATGGTACGCTTCCCAGTTTTTAGAATAAAATGGCATACAAAACTATGCAATTGATTAAGATGAATTAGATTAAGTAAGAATTAAAATTTTGTCATTTCATTTTTTAGGTAACATACTGAAATGCCTAGGTAACGTGCTGAAATCCAAGCATGCTAAGGCCAAGGGAGTTTTACAGTCAGCCCACTGGGAGCCAGAATGTCATCCACAGTGAATAATAATACAAGATTACTGATATTTAGCATCGTTCAGCATGGGGCCATAAGTTATTTGCACTTGAACATCCATACTGAATAATGTTTTTAAATCAACTTATAGGTAAGACAACTGAATCATTGATTAAAAGTGTTACTTTACCGTAACAGAAAAAAAAATATGAAGGAATTTTTCTGGTTAAATGTGCCTAGAATTAATAAAAAGTGTGCCTATACAGTCACAGATCTAGTTATTCTGCAACAAATATATTCAGATTCATGGTAGGCACAGATGAAGATGCCGGAAGGGTGACTTTTAATCACTGCTGGAAATAAACAAACATCAAAAGAAAACCAATGCCCCAGACAGAAATAAACTTCATTGTGCTCATGTTCTTAAAGAGTCCTCTTGTGTCCTTACTAGGAAGTGAAAAGGAAAAACAGCCAGCCAGCACCACGGTTAACGGGTTGCCCTCATCAGGGATCCTTATCGCAAACACAGAGGGAGAAAAATCTATTCACGTGTCAAATATCATCAACATTATTCTATCCTTGAAATGATATTATTCAGTACAGGCACAGCTTAAACATGAGTAGATAAATGGATTGCTAGAATATTGGTGCCCTAAATGGAATTCACAACCCAGAGGAACTGGGGAAAGAGGCGCAGAAGAGAAGGAAAAGATGCTAATGCCACGCATGCTTCTTCCAGGGCTCTGCGATACCTCTGAGATCTGAATCTGCAGCTGTGTGAATTCCACTGACTTCAGAATTACCACAATCTGCTACAAGTAACACAAAAGTCAGATTTATTTTTTTTTTTTCCTAACATCTCTGCTCCTTACATTGCAAATTTTAAAAGGAATTGTTTATAAAGACATATCAGATAGACAGCTACTTGATTGTGTGCATCCAGCTCTACCACCTACAATTGTTGGGATGTCTGCAATACTCTTGGATGAGTAATACCCATGTCAAGAACAGTGAAATTCCTCACGTCAAAGGGACCCTGAGCAGGTGCAACTGATGCTACATCATATTCTTATCCTCACTCATGAAATATATCTTGTGCCCTGGGACAGAAAGAGGAAGTCTGAGACATGAAAGTTGAGAATGGGTGTCTGGGTGGTATTACAGGTTGCAGTAAAAAACCTCTGCAGCCCAAAGGCACAGTTCTGTCTGCTCCTCAACCCACATGACTACACAGCCTACACATTTCTTTTGAATCTCAGATTAGAATAGGATAGTAAAAGAAGTGAACTGCAGAGGAGGAGGGGAAAAAAAGAAACACTTGTCACCTGATTTTTACTTTGTTTTCAAGTTTTTGTCTGTTGTTGTTTTTCTTCTGGTACTCAAAGGACAGAAATGCGATCCTATGAACACACTCAAAGCACTGCAAAATTTCCATACAGGAGTGGGGAATAAATAAACAAATAAATTAGAAGTTCTGTGATCTGTTAAGATTGTGTTAACAAGATGCACTTCAGTACCAAACGGCCAGTGTATTTAAGGACTATGATTTGGTTTAGGATTTCTTCTAAACCCTTGGTTTTATTTCAGTAAAGTTTTTGTTGTTGTTGTTCTTTTAATACATATGCCACTATTCTTAGTTAAGCAGATTTTACACACTCCCCTGGTCTATTTGCTCAAGTTTTGAATATCTTGTTTCCTACCCATCCTTTCTTCTGACCAGCCATGTTTCCTACTGCACCTACTCCAAAACCAGTACTTCCAGGAAAATTAACTATGACAACTATGGGTAAAATCATGTTTTGTTTATATTTCAGGTACTAAACAGCTGCTACTAGATATTGCTACCAGATGTTCTAGAATTATATGCAACATTATGCTCAATTTTAACTTTTACAAAATTACAAGCTAATAAAAAATGACACTGCTGTAGTCAAATGATTTATTAAAGGAAAATCCATTAAGTTCCTTTTAAGCTTCACACCCTACTACCCCAAATAACTCGTCATTATATACATCAGTGAACAGATGCAAATGTCTGTACCGTTTTGAGATTTCAGTACTATCCCATACAGTAATTATATATCCAGATGCCTTTTGCTCTAACAGCTTCATGCACATCTGTCCATCTTAACCTGAATGCATGGTGACTGTTCATTTCATGGTTAAACTACCTGCAAGATGACACAAGCCTGGGATTCAGACAGTTCATCTAAGGATCATCTTTTTTCTGCCACACAAATGAGCTTGTGCACAAGCTAAGGCACCATCTTATGAATCGAAAGCACCCTGAATCTAAATGACGGGATGAACAAAAACATACAAAAAAATTGCAATGTGACATTCAATTCCATTTAGACACCTCACTTCCCAAATAATTTAAAGGGCTGGAGCTTTTATTGTTGTGGGATGGAGTTTTAGGGTGGTTTGCTGTTATGTGTGGTGTTTTTTGTTTTGTTTTTTTTTGGGGGGGGGGGGAGGGGGGGAAGACTGTTGTTTTAAATACATGAAGTCCTATACCCTGATGATAATCATAAAGCACATGCTTTATTTTGTGCAGGCTCCCCAGATTACAGTCACAGAGCAGCACACAATAGGCAGTGCAGCAAACATCTTTTCCCATCCACCACCACAATAAACAGAAGCAACATCAAAGGGGAGTGACAGCCAGTAATTAGAGAACTGAAAACTGCCATGGATTCTTCTATACTAATGAAGCCAGGCACAAAAAGAGTAAAACTAAATAGCTCCTTTCAATCTTCTAACAGGAAAATACACACATTAGCTGATCCACAGAATACTTTAGAAGTTTGTATAAATCTGCAAATGAAACATTCCACCTAACGCTGCCCTCACACTAAGCAGCAGAAGGCCCTTACCAAGTCAAGCAAAAAACTCAACCTGATGCTTGGGAGAGCACCCCAGTAGAGTCAAAGGCACAGTGAAAAAGTCTTTGGACTGTGATCTAAACCAGGGGTGAGTTTATTTAAGTCAGAGCAATTCTCCTGGGATGACATGGGGAAGAGAAATACAAGTGCAGAGTGGCTCCAGCTTAACTCCAGCAGTTAAATATCTTATACTTAAGAGTGTGCGTGCATTACTCCATAAATTCTTTCTACTCTAAGTATGTCATCTGGAGGGGGAAAAAAGAGACCAAACACCAGAAATAAAAAAGAGAAAGAATGAGGGAGAAGAGATAGAAACCATTATTTATAACTTCAGATATCAAACTCTGAGGTGGCAGTAGCCACACAGTTTACACAGCTGAGCATCTGGCTCTAAATATTTAACTGTTCCAAATTTCAATGTGCATCCTTGCGTAGCAGAGCTTCTCTGACTAATCACGCTAGAGGTAACCACATCTTAAGTGTGTAGTTCTAAATTGAGTAATATTACCATTAATAACAGTGCCTAATTAAGACATCTATAATGTTTTTAATGAGAAAAATTGAAAGTCCTTCTGGAATTTTTCCAGTCAAATTAATTCTGAGGACTTTAGACGTTATTACAAGTAATGTTACAGGAATGAAAATTAGGTCTAAATTAGGACATGTCACTGTATTTAAAAGAAGGGGGAAAAAAGGAAACATTCCATTCCCTTCTCTGTATGCAATTCTCTGTTATAACATCGCACCACAGGGGAAAAGAAAAACACTACTTTGTAGTCTGCTCTAAGTTGTTCTGCATATTGTTACATCTGATGCATCTCCAAGGTCTGCAGATATTTTAACACTTTGCTTTCGGCCTCCTTCCAAATATCTGATCAGTACTCCCTTGGGAACAAAGATTTCCAAAAACCTTAAAAGGACAATTGTCTTAGTTACGCAGAGCCAAACACTTTTGCCTATCATTTTCACAACTGATGCTTGTTCAAATAAGAACTCCCCCTGTAACTCTGCATGCTTAAGCAGGGAACACTTGTGGTTAAGAATGATCAGATCCAGCCCGTTGTACAGGAAGGAGCAAACCCCCATGGTCCAGAATGATGCTCTTTAAGGTAACTACCAGCCTTTAAAGGCTATCAAACCCAGTGAGTCTTTATTTGTACCTCTGATCGGTCAGTCCTTCAAACTCCTACATGCACATACCTGCTTTGCCATCGCCTTTTCCTTATGACTGCTTTCATCAGGGGTTTATGCTTGCTACTTTCTTACAAGCCTGCTACGTGTCACTTTGAAGACTCAGAAAGACACTGTCCTTGCTCTTCAAAACAGCTCATTTGAGCATTTGCTTTCATTTCAGGCATGCGAGTGTGTGTTCAAAAACAGACGAATTCAAAATATAGAGCAAATTCGTACCATGCTCTGACTGGATTTTATATGGAGATCTCAGACTTCATTTAAAGGAACTTGAAGCAAAGCTCCAATCTTAAGGCACACACTAAGAGATTAATGAGCTACAAAACAAGCATTACTTTTGTGGCTAAGAGAGACCACTGTAGTATGACAAAAGCCACAAAGTTTACCTTTGATTTTGCCTGAGCTACATGATGTGTATAATCCTGCATATAAAATTCAGATATACCCTCATATACACAAACATACACGTAGCATTCACGTTATTGGGGTAAGTAATGCCTTCCCATTTCATTTCACCTCTCTATCGTGAAATGCTTTTCCTTCCAGATCTTTCAGATTTCAAAACCTAAGTTCTGCAATTGGCTGTGCCTTAGTAAACAGAAATACACTAGTGTACATTTCAGGCAGGTCAGCTAATTAGGTTGTTTGTCCTTGAAAGCAGAGATTGCACAAATACTTAGCTTTGAGTGCATAGTGCTGATGCTGAAGATGTCATTGCTCAGGTAATATTCTGAATGGACTTATAGCTCACAACAAGTAGAGTTATGAGAATAGCAAGGATGTTTAGACACATGTATATTCCCTAAAAGCTTGGGGAGGGTTACCCTCTTTCAAGCCAGTTTTGTTTATAAAACACTGGCTTAATTGAGTTGTAAGGACTCCTCAGAGAAAGAAGATCTGATTTTTATCTTTTGTTAACACCATAGATATTAAAAGCAGGGAAGAAACAAGATGTTTAACTGTTACTGATATTTGACAGATACATACCTTAAATTTTTAGGAAATCACAAACATTGCTCTCAAGAGCAATGCCAAAATGATGACAATATTTAAAAGTAAGCACTGCTTTTTAAGGTCTTGCAATTTAAATGCTGCATTCCAGCTAATACTGAGATGTCTGAGAAAAAGAAAAAAAAAATCTAGTATTGAGCTAATATACACTTCAGGCTGCCATAAATACAAATTTATATTTAAGTTTTACCACTCATATAGGCCAGAATTACTTTATTTCTTGCCTGCTGTTTCACATACAGGAGTCTGATGGGATATTTATTTTAATAATTAATTCTCAGCTGTTAGCTCTAACCTCTACTTTGAAACTTGCTATAAACAAACAAACCCATTTGCAGCAGTCAGCTGTGAAGCATTTGGTGCAAGACTTTCAGTCAATATGTCACCATGGCCGCTAAAACAATATTATATATTCCTAGTTAATATGTGACAGTAGACACTATAGGACTGTTACATATTTCAAAGCTGCACAGGACACTACACATAGAAAAGAGACCACCAATGTGGTCATGCGGGGAAGTTTGGGCAGACCATATTTCTCTCCTGCTCCTCCCTCAGACCATCTCAGAGGGAAGATTGCAAACAGGACCAGGAGTGGCTTGCGCAGTGTCAAGCTGTATGAGAAAAATTCAGTCTCTGCCCTACTATTGCACTAAAACAGTTGTTGCCCAAACTCAGAAGTAGGTAGGTGCGCACATTCCAGTGAAGGAGAAAGCTGTAGTAATTTGTTCTCTCATGCAGAAAGAGAAGCATTCCTAGAAGACCACCTCCACTCTTCTTTGATCACAGCTAACTGCAGACAGCATGCGGCGACAACAGGAACCTACTTCTTTCAGCAAGTTTAAAGCATGACAGAAACATGGATCCAGCAATTGTCACACATGCTACTGAGTTGTTCGACATTGTATTGCTACAAGTACCTATGTTTTCATTCCATAATTCCTGAATGACTTTGCACATTAACACCTATCAAGGTGACAAAGGAGGACAAACTGAAAAGAGAGTACAGCCCGACAACTTCTGTGAGTCTGGGTGAGATGGGCTGCCCTTCTGCCAGGACTCACGTTGACCACCATAAAATATTTTTGTGCCTGATGAACATGATTTGGAGGGTGGGGTATATTAAGTGCAGGAGAAATAAGAACATGTTCCAATAGAACTCTTCTCTGCTTTTATCCTCAGATTTGTAAGCATGCAACTCAAATTAAATCTTGCTTGTGAGCATTTAATGTAAGTTGTCAAGCAAAGAAAATGATGGAGCACTCCTGAAGAAATAAAAAAAAGAACAAACAACAAAAACCCAACAAATCAGACGGAAAAGTAAAATATTCTTCAAAACCCATTGATCCCTGTGTTATTTTACTTTGTTGACATCAATGCTGTACTGAATGTATTTCAGATTACTGAACAAGAACAAAATGATAACAGCAAAGCTTCCCCTTCGGGTGAAGTCATTCTGTTAACCATAATTCCCCAAGCGCACTAAAAATACATCTTCATTGTCACAAGATGACTGCAACCTATCTTTAAGACAGGCATTAAATGCTGGCAATTGGATATACTGCAGAAATAAAGTAGGTAGTTTATATCCTAATTAAAAAATAAAAATTAATCTGTTTACTGTAATTCAAGTTGTAGTCAGTCCTAATAAACTGAAAGAATGCAAGACTCTTCCCAAGGTCCCTCCCCCCAAAAAAGGTATGCTGCTCTGGGCTCTCTGTACCAGGGGCAATAAGTACTGATATAAGTACTGATGGGTGATCTGGGGCTCTTGAGCTGTAATTGCCTCCTCTTTGTTAAAGGCTTCCTATCGGACTGCACGAGCTACTTCTCTTGCATTGCATTTTAAGTTTTCCCCTCCCTCAAGAAAATGATTATCTTACTTAATTTCCCAACTTCTGTGAGAGATAGTGGCATACAGGAAAAGGGGTCGCTTCATTATGTAAGGTTATTCATAGCACGCAGTAATGTAATTCTGCCTGAAAAATGCATCCACTAGGTATTCTTAATGATAATAAATAGCTGTAAAACATATTTGGGAGAAATATAGATCACTTGTCTTCCCCCTTTGTTACGCTACCCAGTTCAGGGCCCAGTTTCATGCAAGCCTCCTGTAGCTCTGTTTTTTGGAAGAGGTGAGCACCCCAACCTCAGCCCAGTCATCTCACGAGAGGAGTGTCCAGCATCTCTTGATTCTCAGCTCATCCACCTCGGAGCCATGCTCTTATTATATCCTTAAAATGACACACAAGCTCATGGCTTAATTTCTAACTTTTCTGAATGCTAGCACCTTTTGACTAAGAACTTGTTTTTGCAGTTTTTCTTTTATCAGTTTCTGCCACTCTGGAGCCAACATATCAAAATCCCTTCCTGATTGGCCTCCAGCAGTCCATAAACATCTTACAGTAAATCCTGTAGCTGGAGACATGCTGCTGGTACCTTGCTGGATGTGCTAGACAGCAAAATGAAATAAACGTCTATCATAAGAAACCGTATTAACTTAGCTTCACAGAGCATTTAAAGATTTCTGTTACTTTTAGTTTCCCTTGATTTATGAAGCAGTTGAAAACTTCTGAAGTTCCCTGCCAAGCAGAGTTATTGCTCCCTGCCACCATCCCCAGCTCTAGAGCAACTGGCCTGGCAGATGTACTCAGAAACTCTGGAAAGCCTGTCCCTCCAGGACAGCCTGACAGCCAATAACTGACCAAGAAAACAGAGTTGCTTCTTCATGTTAGCACACACTTTAGTTTAAACAGTATTCTAGAGAGATTCCTTACTACTAGGATTCAAAGCCCTTTGCAAATGTGGAAAATGAGGCAGAGGCATGCTCACTAGATCTTACAAGATCTTGGGTAGCAGAACCTCATCTTTCTAGTCATTATTCAAACACAGGTCCCCAGATTGATGCTGCAAACTGAGAGGAGGCTGAAAGAATTTTAGCAGAAAAAATAGGCTAACGAGCATGTGAAAGGAAGCCAAAAGGATTTCAGTAGATAAGACAGGCTAAGGGATATGTACTATATCTTCTGCTACATATTGTGCACAAAGAAAAACAAAAACAGTTCCTGATAGAAACAGGAAACACATTTCAAGAACCAACTGAATGTGAACCTGCAGTTTAAGCAGAAGCTTGAGTCTGCGCTGAGACAAGAGGTGAGCCAGCGGTGATGAGGAAGACTCTTCATCCCCATGACCCCCAGCAACCACTACCAGAAAACACTGCACAAGTGTGGATAGGAGGAATCTATGAAAATGACTCCCTGGAATTAATTTTAATACAAAGAGGGGATAGGTCATGCAGATGTAGAGGTGTATTGAGAAACTTCATGCATATGTAACTCTTCAGCGCACATAACCAAGGCAAATACTACATTGGGGTACACACAACTTTGGTGGGACTACCTCCTGTGTCACCCAGCACTGAATAAACATGCCTATTTTACAATTTTACTGATTGTGGAGTTTGCTTTCCACATGTCACAACCTTGATAATCATCCCATATATATGTGTGTGTGGATATATTATATATATATATGGAGACTATTTCCACTATGTTTCCTTTTAGTATTATAGACACAATTCAACGTTGAACACATTAGGGACTGCTATTGGCAGCAAACAAAAGGTTAACGTTTTCCAAAGTGCACTTACAAGACTATTCTGACATTTCAGAAGTCAAGAGGAACTATTATTAGCTGTGTCTAATAATATTGCAACTTCCCACCCATGGAATCTGTGTGCAATCCTCCATTGAATTGGCAGCCTTTGGTAGTATCACTGCCACAGGACTTGAACCAGGCAAGTCTCAAAAACATTGCCATAGCACTGTGTAGCCAGCCTGAAAATATCTTCAACGCTCTAGGGAGATGAGTGATCCCTTTGGAATTGGTTTTTGGAACTGTAAACTAATGAATCACTAACAGCTTTAAAGTAGACAAAATGTATTGCAACACAGCATGTAGTGCCGCAGAACTGAAGGAAATCTGTTTACAGTGCTTCAACAGACACTTGAAATCAAGATGCTCAAGAAGGATGAGGCTGTTAAGAGAAAAACAAAGCTCCAAGTGCTGTGAGCATGGTTATCCCTACCAGGGCCAGCAGCCACCAGGGGTACCAGCCAGCACGGCACAGCAAGCAGCAGCTCAAATGAGAGGGTCCACGTGGAAACTCAAGGAAGAGCCCTCTTCTGGGTCTGTTGGGCATGTGCTTCAGTGATAAGCACAAAGATCAGAAATTCCTTCTATCATTCAGACACACTCACTGCCTAGATAAGCCCAGCCAGAGCTGCCTGGAAACCTCGTCAGCAAGATTTATGCTATATTTGGTAACAGGACAAGGCTGACCCCAAACTCCATATTCAAGCCAAGGGACAGCCTCACACATGTGGCTGGTGGGAAAAGGCACTGTTATACAGTTTAAATTCCTAGTAAAGCAGCACAGTCTGCAGGGAGAGGCTCCAAAAAAAAAAGTCCATGGAGACGTTGCTGGGTGGGGAAGGGCAAAGCTTGAGATTCTCAACCTAAGGACGTGCCACAGCTTTTGCTTAAGAAAGTTCCCTGCCCTACTTTTATAAGCTGAAATGGGGCTGTTAGACAAATAAGATGTCTTCAGCCAGGAAGAGACTAACTTTGAAGGGAACATAACTTTGAATGGAACAGTAAAAACCCTTGTCTGGAAAAGACGTCAAGTTTGATGTTCAAGTGGTTATCCAGGGTCTAATTACATATTTACAACAAAGAGTTACTGCAAATACCAAGGGACTCCTTGCTTGAAGGATGCTCTCTACCCATTAAGCTGCAATCACACTCTCTTGCCTCCCTCCCTTTTAGCAAGAAGCTTTGCCAATAGCACTGAACAAAACCACAGAGATTTGTTTACAGGTGCTAACACAGCTAGCTGATCAGATAATTCAGCATTCACAACAGAACCTATGGAAGAAGGGCGAATTAAAAGACATGCTGATTATTATTTAAGCAGATTGCTCAAGATTTGCTATTAAGGAAATTCACGTAACCACAGCCACAGAAAGTGACTGCACCACGAACCAGGAAATAAGAAAGTGGGATGAGAATGGAAGAGTGTTTCTCCCTTCTGTACTGGACTTGACCAGCATATGTCAGACAGAAGCTTATTACCAATAAATAAAGGAGGAGCTACTGTTACCATTTACTTAAGCTTCTGACCCCAGAAATAAATCCTAATTCCAGTGCCCCAGACACAAGGTAGACGTAGAAATACCATGCTGGAGATGCATCCCCTACCCCAGCTGCTGCATGGCCTTCCCTGTCTCCCAAAGAGGCCTAAGAGAAAGGCTAACCCTGATCTCTTAGTTCAAAATCCACCCCCACCCCAAGAGCCTGGCACAAAAAACACCACATCTCTTGCTTGCAGGCTGGGAAAGAGGTACTGCATGTACTTCTTCTGCTTTTAAAACAAAGGAATGTGCTCAGAAGTCCGCAACAGTTTTAAGAGGAAGAAGAGGGGGGGATTTTTAGTTCCCATCATATTTTGAGCCATATTGAGAGCTGCGCACATTTCCCAGAGCAGTCCCGGAATGGGGAGCAGCAGTGTAAGAGGCCTGGCATGCCCCTGACTCAGCCACAATGCTATTTTAACGAACCCAGCCCTTCCAGGAAGGGTGAGTTCAGGGCACAGCCAAACCCTGCCGGCAGCGCTAACTGAACGGGCATAGGCACACCAGAGAGCACTCACAGAATTACTCACTTTTTAAAGCTGCTCAGAGCAGTACTAAGAGGAGGCTGCACCCAAACTACGAAAGGTGCCAGCTAGGGGCACCACGTCTTTTTTGGGGGATGTAGCAGACCTGAACTGCAGGCCAGTCCCTGAACTGGAGAAAATCAAAGTTGACTTCAACCCCAACTCCACTGGAGCTTGCACTCATCATCCTGGGAACAGCAGGCATACAACAACAGTTCTCAGCTCCAGAAACCCCTGTGCTACCAAGGCTGCCAAAGCAGAAATAACACTAGCTTGCTCACAATCATCGCATTTTTTCTTCTACATATGCCAAGTAACTATTTTTCTATCTTTGTTTTATTTTCAATATTTTAAAAGGTCAAATGTATTTACACTCTCCTGTGTTCTCTCTTCTTTATCAAGGCTTAAACTGAAGCACTGCCAGATGAATTGTGAGTCATGCAAACACTGCAGGAATACAGTGTCAGAAGCAGAGCCATTGTACATGAATTGTATGCTCAGTTGTCAGGAGAGTTTTTTTCCCCGTTTTAAGCATGGAAGAACCTGTAGGAAACTAATGGCTAGTTTGCAGATATGCCTAAAGTCATGTTCTCTTCTCTTTAATCTTTGCTCTTCAGCTGGCCTCCAAGAGATGTCAGAAAATAAGTAAAACAGGATCATACATAACAGCTGGCCCATAATACTTGTTTCAGCAACAGACATTGCCTACTCTGAGCTTTTTCTGGGATCTGGCTCTCTTTGTATTTATTGCCAGAAAGCCATAGCAGAGCTAAACCCTTCCAGGTCCTCCAACCTTTCTTTCTTCTCCCTTATCTCTGGGATGTGCTCATTTTTTGTTATGCAGTTAAAAAGTATGCTTGTGTTAGACAGGACATGTGGGAAATGACTTGCTACACAAACTTTTCAGACAGCTAAAGGAGAATTGACATACAAATAGTTTAAGAAGAAACTGCAAGGTGCTGTCCAGCAATAAAGGTTGTTTTAGCCTCAGACCTTATCCCCTTTTGTCTGCTGTTCTCTTCCCATTCCATCCCCATTCAACTAGTCAATTAGCAGAAAGACAATGCCTAAGTTTTATTTCATCTGTACCTGTAACAAGTTTCCTGAAGCATCAGTAGAATGGATTTAATGATTATGGACACAACAGTGTGAACATCGCAGACTGAAAAATATCATCTGTTAAGACAGAGCATATAGCAAATGAAAACAAAACAAAACAACACCAAAACATAAAATGTAGAGGAGGTGAGTTCTGTGGCTGGGCGGCTAATGAATGCTCAGAGCTGGGGAGCAGATGTAGAGTGAAAAAGGATTAAATTTCCTGCCTCTCATAAATCAGCATGCTGATACATACACAAAGACACATAAAATGGAGTAGAAGTACTGCTGTTTCTTGATGCCAACAGCTTCAGATCCAGATACAAGTGTCAGCCTAAACGAAAGAGCGTCAGGTAAGACTGCTGGATTTCCATGTCTTCATTTAAACAGTCACACTGAATGCTGCACCCTATTCCATTATATACCTTTTAGCTACATAATAAGCATAAAAGGTTATTTTCAAAATCAAAGCAGCTGCAAAAAGTTACAAGACATGGAATTCTTTTTTCTCCTCCTTTCTGCCTTCCTCTTCCCTTCCAGTTGTTATGTTAAGGTTTGTTCTTCTGTTAGCCAACGAACAGGACAAGAAATGGAGCAGCTACATCAGGAAGTTTATTAGTAATAACTATCCCAGCACTTCTGGCTCTCTAAGAGATCACCAGCTTCATACCATTAATGGAAGAGAGAAATTAAATCCACCAACAGAAGTGCAACTAGAACTAGACTACCTTCAAGAAAGGAGAAAAGTCTTAAGAGGTCAAAGTCCCAGAGCAGGTTTGCATAACTGGAAGTGTCCAGTGGCAATAGTAGTTTCCATTTCATTTTGGTTAATCTGAATTTACCAAGGAATGCATGGGCTTAGTACACAAGTACAGACAGCACAACGCTTAGTTACTTACCAGGCTACAATTTAATGCTGTACCACCTCTAGGCAATCTGCAGATTACTCAGTGAAAATAAGCAGGGCCTACGTAGGATGACAAAGGAATGCGACTCTCCTTAGGTACATCTGTTTTTCCTCACGCTGCAGGAAAACCCCTATCATCTTCTCATCTATCACCAAAAGAGAAACATCTCTAAGGATGTTCTACAAGCACCAAAAAGAACAAGGATGGACTTTCCAAAAGGGCCCACTGAGGCTTATCTAAAGGACAAGTTCAAACATGGAAGTAAAAATTATTAATCCTTTAAATGGTCACTTTCTCCCATCACCAGAACTTCTGGAAGAAAAACTAAAAGCACTCGGACCATCTGAATATTTTTTTTTTGGAGCAAATTAAGTGTAATTTGAACAAGGATATCACAGGTACGCTGATGCTTGCAGCCAGCCCGGAGGTAAGGGAGGGAGAGCTGCTCATGCTATTCACATTCACTTTTTCCTTTTCATACAAAAAAAATCAAAGTCAAGAACAAGTTGGAAAAGCAGCGTTGTTCAGGTTCAACGTGAGTTCTGGCAGACAACCAAGTTGATTTCTATTTTAGCCAAACTCCTTCAGCAACCCGTACGGGTGTGTTATCACTGTTTAGTTCCCACACAGAGTAAGTAAGAAACAGGTTCTCTGCTTGTATGCCTTTGGCTCATGAAAGAACAAATGCTTTGAAAGTTACATTCTTCAGAAGAAAAGTGTGAAAAGATTGAATCCTTATTTCAGAGGGACACTATCAAACAGGAGGAGGCATCTGTTTCACAAAGTTGGAGATTAGTCCATGCAAGTCTACAGTTTCTCTTGCTTTGGGCTTGTAGGAAATGGCATCTCCCCTAGTCCAAGGGACACAATGAGCCTTTAGGACAGCAACACCACACTTCCCGGAGGTAGACACCAAAGTGGAACAGCCACAACCAGGCAGCTCACCTCCTACCAGCACAGCCTAGGCTTCTGGTTGCTCTGCCTCCTTCAGTCTGTGGAAAGGAGGGAAGATGGGAACATCATCCCATTGATATCATTGTACCGTCACCTTACATCAGACAGGAACACACACAGGCAGGGGCTCAGGAATACTCTGCCACTGAGACCACCTCTCACATTGGGGTGGAAATATCCAACAGAGAATTTTGCCAGCAGCCATCATGTAAAACCCAGTAATAAGCAAATACACTTTTTCCTTATGCCTAGAAGAGCTCTGTGCAGTCAGCTAAACACTTCCTTTTTATAGTCCTTCTACATGTAAAAATATTAGCTGTATTGAGATAGACGGGTTTTTGGCAAATCATAACTAATTATATTCTTGAGAGTTTTGCAGAATTATTAAAATAATATCATGTGCACCAGCTCCTGATTGGCCTAAAGACTGAATTTATTCTGGGCTCCCTCCAATCAGAATTAATCTTTCAATAGTACAATGAGCTGTCACTACTGAATCAACACCAGCAGCAAAAATGACAGCAGCCTACATCATTACTCAACTAAGATAATAGAACTAAAGTCATTGGAACAGGCAGATGTTGGAGGCTGTCTCCCATTTCAGAATAATGTTCCTGTTGTAACTCAGCATTTATTTTAGGGAAGCAAGGATAAATTCATTATTATTTGCAGGGTGTACAGATATAACAGTAATAGAAGCCATGTAAGCTTCCCAATATGAACACGGTAGAAATGCACGTGGCATCAATACTAACCATCCCTCACCTCGATGACACAAAGCAGGGCGATGCAATCAATCCACGTCTGCAGAAGACCTGCTCCTGTGCTAGCATGCACAACAGTGTTTTGTTATGGCAAACTCAGAAAAGTCAAGAGATGGGCAAGACCAGGAGTCATTCCCACATGACACATTTCATGCTTTATTCCCAGCAACCTTATCACTGTTCCCCGTAGCATGTCATATCTGAAATCATCATCTAAAATGCTGTGTGCCAGATTGCAATAATCAGCATCCCCGCTGCACAGAATGCTGCACTTCTGCTCTGATAACCAAACTGCAAAGAGCCAACAACTAGGAAAAACTACTGATGACATTTAAAGCTGGAAATCATATTCTGCTTAATCATTTCTAAATGAGACCTTTTAATTAAAATAAATCAGAAGAAAATAATTCAAAAAATAGAAGCAAATGTCAGACCCTTATCTATTTCAGAACAGTAGCGTAAATGGGTTTAAAAAGCTGTGCTTCCCAGTACTGCTGGGCTCTAAGGACCATCCTTACATCTTCGTCCCATGGAATAATATCTCCTGCAGTGATATTACCATGTATTAAGGAAAAGTGACTGACCATGGGTCTAACTACTTTGGTATTCAGATCAGGGTTCTATATTAGTAACTTAGCAGGGTTATCGATATTCATAAGGCAGGATTTATAGAGTTCATAGTCCAGTTAGTTCAGTGAGATCATGAATTATGAAAACACAAGACATTTTCAAAAAGAATAAAGCCACTTAGCCTGACACAGAATACAGCCATCAGGTAGCAGGGTAATATAAATATCCAGAAGTTGAATCTGATTTTTATATATTTTAATTTCGTTCTCATTTGTCTTTGCCCACGTTTTTTTCATGTTGCATTTCACCTGGATAAGAATGGTAGATAACATCCATGACTTCCTGGCACAAGTTATCTTGGCAGAAGGTCAAGCTGAACACCTTTTAATTTGACCAGTTATCTAACTACTGGACAGCTCAGGCCCACAGCTGAAATACCCATTCCTGCCACGTAGCATGGTTGGAGTTGCTCAGCTTCCTCTGACAGAGCTCAGAAACAATGGGTTTAATGGGGAGGGAAATGCCCATCCAATTCTAATGGCTAATTCCATTTCCTTTCACTTAGGAGAGCAAGGTACCAGATGCTCTGGATTTCCTGCTTTGTTAACTGCAGAGCAGCGTTACCTGCAGCTCTCACATTTTGATATAGCTGTTTGTTGTTCGATAAAACGTGGCTCCCCAGGGGAAACATAGGGCTGTCTCTAGAGAAATGTGTGAGTACCTTATTTGGCAGTAGAGAAACTCAAAGCCAGCAAATTTGTCAGGAAAAATAAAATATTTTTGGAATACTGGTCCTAGGATTTTCGGTTACCCAAGCAATTAACAAAAATTGGTTCAAAGTCAAAAAGCATCTATTACATTTTAAAGACCACCTTAAATTAAGAAAGCTGTAACAGGCTGAAGAAGGGACCACTCTACATGATGTTCCCCCATCCTTGTACACTGTCTGCACGAAATATTGATCATATTCCTAACTCATGCATGCTGAGCTAGTTTCTGAGTGGATCCAAATGAATTAACAGCAGCTAATTTCTGCCTTTGTACAGTGACTACAGTGAAAGCCAATAGCATTTATTCAACTCCAAATGGGTTCAAAATCCCCCACATTTGACTCTACTCAGAGAGACTCTTCCTTTAAGATGCTTTGAACAGAAACCCTTCTTACAATTCCAAGTTATGCCAAGACGATGAAAAGAAATTGATTGTCTATAAAGCAGATGAGCCAATTATCAGGGTGCTAAGTATGTTCTAAAATACCTTTTGCTCCACAGTGATTGAAACAAAACTCAATGAACTAACAACGATTTGGTAGTTGTTAGTGCATGTTAGTGCATCCTTGCCAACTTTGCACTGAAGCAGATAAGGAGCATCCACACTTGTTGACAGGGGGCGAAACAATGGGTAACCTTTAACAATAATCTTCAGGACAGAAGTAATAAGAGATGAAAAAAAGCTTACAGGCATATTCGTTTGCTGATGGGCATCTCTCACATACTAAAGTGAAGATGTAAACCTGTAACTTGCTCCATCTTCATGCATATTTCTTTGCATGCAGCCACATTAAAAGTGCTGTGACAGCTTAATGGCCTAGAACCTGTGTTTTTCAGCATTTTAAGTCCTTGTTACACACAAGGTCCATCTGCAATGACTACTGATTTGCCAGAAATTTCTTCCAACTCTTAGAAACACTTTCTGTCTGTACTGTTGTTAGCACATAATTTTCAAACACACAAATTATTTACTCTTCATGACATACCAGACTGCAAAGTCCTTGGGAATTAAATAAATGCTAGCTTTGGAAACGTTTATCGCTGCTACTAACAAGGAATTAAACATTAGTTGTTCACAGCAAGAGAACAAAAGAGGCTAGACTGAAAGAGATAGCTACTGTTAGTTTTTCTTTTGTTTTGTTTGTTACTTTTTCTTTAAGTCACAGTTTTGAGAGTAGAACCTTTATCAAAAGAAATCTGAGGAACCTTAGCTGAGAAAAAATGATGAGTTCCAGAGGGCTGTATACTGACACCCAATTTTGAGATGCTTCAAAAGCTTGAAGGTGGGTGTTCAACTCCCTAGAAACAGGGCCGCTTAAAGATACCAAGACACATCCATACATGGATGTTCATAGATATCTGAAGTTATTTAAATATCTGAATCAGCTTTTCCAAGTGGTTAGAGATACTGATAGACTGCTGTGTGCTGAAAAGATTCACTCTATCCCTCTTTTAATAGCTCATATTTATTTTAGCCTGTTCTTAGAACTGTTTTAACCAGCTCCATCAAACCAAATCTTAAATTTCTTCTTCCTTTTTTTTTTTTAGCCAAGCAAATTAATGGTGCAAACCATAGTTGAATATTGAATACTGAATAAGTTAGCAATGGAATGAGTCCCCTACATACAGAACAGTAAGGTTTTTAAAGAATCAGATTCTTCCATTTGACAGAGAATACAGTCCACATCACGAGTCAACACTAAAACAAGCAGTAGGCAAATTTCCAATACTTTTGAATAATGAAACAGTGGTTAATAAAGCAAGCCTTATTTTTCACTCCTCTTTGGCTTTTAATATCCTACTGATTTGTATACACTAACACTGTTCTAGCTGCAAGCCGTACAAAATGACACAAAAACACAGTCTTCCAGCTGGGCTGGTCCCATCTGTATGGTGATTAGGAACCCACAAATATCATCCAGAGCTAACAGGGAAGATCTGTTGGCCACCTAGGTCTTCTGAGGACGTTATCTTTCTCTGTCTCTCCTCCCCAGCAGACATGGTAGAATGTCTTTTTGTCCACACAGAAGAAAGACTACTGGTTAGACTACTAGTGATACACACACAAAAAGTATATTTGGTGTTAGCATCTGTCAAAGAAAGAATGAAGAAGTGATTTCCATGAAACCACTGAAGCCTCAGCACCATCCACTAGCCCCATGTTTCTGCCTGAGGTCCCAAACAGAGTCCCCTCCTCCCCAAAGGCTTAAAGGCCAAACCCACACCCAGTACACGGGTACAAACCAGCAGCTAGAGGCAAGAGATGTGGCTCCAAGCAGTGATGCAGGAAGAGCGTAACACTAACAGCTGTTATCTAGCTTGCCTTCACATACTAAAAGGATGGAGAGAGCCTACTTAACTAGCCAATACCAGGAAGAAAATGAAAGACAGAACATCTCTTCTTGAATATTTGCCACTGTTACTATCTACATAGATCTAAAAGCTCCTGTTGCTCTGGTCTATTGAGCTGTCTTTTAGAAATGCTCCTTTCTTACTTGGCAAGTTACTAAGAATAAAGTCAACATGCCCCGACGGATTATAGCACAAGTATGTTATATACGGTAGAATAACCTTTTGCAGTTTTTGATTATCAGAAAGAGAAACCAGGTCCCAACATTTTGCTCGAGCAACCTCAGGAGTAGAGAAATAGTATCTCAGGTAGTACACAAAAAAAGTAAGTTTAACTGCAATGCTGTAACTCACAGCATTTTCATTACTAGTTTCCACTCACCTATTACATCAAATCCCCCTTGCTTAGCAGTAAAGAGTCTGGTCAGGTCCTGTGTAAGAATGTCTTTAAAAGGTTAGAGCTGTTGCCTAACATCAGACTAATTCACCAGGGGCCAAGCTTCCCTTCAAGGCAATATTTGACAAATAGTACAGCAGGACTGCTGGAATGGTTCTGTGTTTTGGGAGACACCATCTTTTGAATGAGGTATGCAAGAGGAAGATGTTTGACTACATAGCCAAAAAAAGGCCCTGACGCTGTCAGGAGTAAGTGTGAGCCTGCTCACAAAATGCTCATCAGCACAAATAATTCTACACAGTAATTGGCAATGAAGTTTCTCTAACATTTTTAAAGCATCTTTTTAAAAGCTCAGGTATAGCACAAGAGATATAGGACTCTTTCCCTCTAGAATTCTGAGATTATAATCCTATTTAAACTAAACAAGCACCAACAAGATACAACAGGGAAAGTCTGGTCAGAATTTGAGCATAGTAATTAATGCTGTTTAAACAGACTTTGTGAGCAAGATTTTTCTTTTTTTTTTTTTCCTCCCCCTGAAGCTGATAAATTTCTTTTGCTTTTAGCACATTGGTGTTGACTTTTAAGCTGTACATGGGGCCCTCTTCTGGAGAAATTTGAAAAAATAAAAGCTAAAGGATACAGCAATGTGGTCTGTGCATTTGTGGAGAGTTTTAGGACTAATTGTCCCTATTTGCTATAAAGATGAGCTTGTAAAATTTACACACTTTGCCCAATTCACTTAGTTCTAGCCCAACAGAACATGACAGTTACTATTAAGGCTATGAAAAATTATTTTTTCCTCATCTTGTGTGCTTTACTTTAAAAAAAATTATCTTTGATTCATCTGCCTGCATGCAATGCATAACATACAGAAGCAAACCTGTGAACAACTTTTGTTTTAGAATATTTGTGTACATGGGCCTTAAAAACCATCCTTTGGGGAAAACAAAAAACCCTCTGACTCAATAGATTTAGAAATCTGTAGGTATTTACTGCTTAGTGTACATTTTATAGTGAACTACACAAGCTACCAGAGTACACTCAGTTTTTATTGTCAACTTCAGATCAATAAAGCTGCATATTATAGATACGCTTTCTAGTTTTAAAGGTGATCATGAATTAAAGGGTTCCTTGAAACATATCTTATTCAGCTATTCCAAGTAATGTTCAGTTTTCCTCTTGGTGAGAACAGGATAAATGGTAGTAGTGTAGACTAGGTCTTTGCAAAAGGAAAAAAAGAAAACATTTATCGCCCACCTGTTTAGTACAACTTTTAATCAACAAAGCAGCCCACTAAATGTTTGAACAAAAAAGTGATTCCCCATTAATATCCTCATCCTTTTAATGCTTCGAAAGTTTTTTTCCTATATTTTAATAAATTCAGTTGAATTAAATGTAGACTAAGAACACACAAACTAGAAGTTACCACTTTTATAAATGATCTTTCAATTATAATACCTTTCATTTATTTCAGTTCATTTTCTCAGTCTCAACAATTTGAGACTTTTTCTATACTCTAAACTTTGCTATCATTACTTTGAAATGAAGTTCTTCCTATCCTCTACTTCCACCGAAAGTATTACATTACTAGATTGCTACTGCTTAGAAATCATTTTATCAAAATTGAGCTTTGCTGGTTTCACTAGCATTGTATTATAGGAGGCATTATTGCTACTGCTGAGAGAGGAGGAAAAAAAAAAAAAAAGAAAACTCATGAAAAATCCCAAAATGTGTTACAACCACTACACAGCCAGATGGCTGCATTTGTTTAATATGTTGTTTCTCACATTCTTCTGTTTACTTTTCCTGTCACATGAAAGTTGTGCATGTGGTGTGTCAAAGAGAAAAGCTGAGCAGCGTTTCAGTAATTCCCCTTTTTCATTCCCTAGAATGCCATCAACTTCAGTTCATACTTTAACCTGTCAATACTCAACATCCTCACTCCTGAAGACGGATGTATGAATGCTTGCTTATTACAACTCTAATTCATTTACTCTTAGACACAGTACATAAAGTAATCCTGGAGGTGTGTTAAATCACCAGACACAGACGTTGCTAGATAAAGTTATGTATGCTAGTAAAGAAGTGGGGTGCCGTTTAAACAGAAATGCAGAGCTATGCCAAAGTACCACAAGCTCATCCCTGCTGTGTGTTCGGACTTGCCTCAGCCTGGGAAGAGAAGAAATGCTGAAGTATTGCTAAAAGTTGTCAATGAAGCACACAGTTATGCTGTTTCCAGAATCAGGTGGGGTAGGGGTGATCCTGCTATGAGGTTTAACAGGCCTTAGAAGTCTGCTACAGAAAATGGGCAAAAGAAAAGGGACTGGAGTCACAGAGAATGCCAAGCAAACTGCAGTTCATCAGATGGCAGGTCTTGAGCCCAGGGGCACCAGCTCAGTCTATCCGCCTGTTGCCTCTACCCGCTCCCCCCCCAGCTCCCTGAGCATTGCCTCCCACTGGCAGCTGTGCCAGCCCAGGCTGGATCTCAGCCCACTTTGACAACTTCTCTGCTGCAGAAGCCCTGTGGACACCCCAGCCTGTCCAAGAGGCACTCTGCCCTGCCTGGAGCCAGACAGCAGGGCTGGCGAGCTGCCTGCTGGGGAGCCCCCTGCATACCCACACAGCCCCAGCTGCTGGGGACACCTGCAAGGGACACCATATACATCCCCTGCACCTCAATCACACCCTTTGTCAGTGCTTGCAGGCACCATGCCTATGGCCCAGATCAGTAGCTTTCATTTATTATATTTCTCTAAAGGAGGAAGTTGTCCTGAACCCTCCCAAATGCCTGTGTGCTTGCTCACAAGTCCCTAGCCACCAAGTCTCCTGTCCTGCAACTTCAGCCACCCCATTAAGGCTTCTCCCCTTTATCAGATTCAGCCAGGACCCGAATATCCCAGCCTTGACCCACAGCACGTACGTGTTAGTTCACATGACTGCTGCCTACACTCTTGGTGTGTCTCCTGTCAGCAGTAAAGCTCTCCCAACGGTCAGCCCTCACCATTTTCCTTACCCTCCTATTTGGAAAATGAAACTAAATTCTTTCCAGAGATTACAGTCACACAAACACAAGTGCACAGACTCAGTGTCCCAAGCACTAGTTTGGCTCTAAAACCTACCAACCCCCTAAGGGTTAACAAAACCACTCAATCACAAGTCAAAAAGGAATTAACTTTTATCTCTACTCAGCGCACAGGATGCCAGTGCTACCGCCACTAAATGCAAGAGTTTTCAAAGCTCCTAAGACAAAAGAAAGAAAGATGCATTTGTGCTGGACAACAAAGGATTCTCAAACCTCCCCAGAGCTTCTAAAAAGTAAACCTTGAAACAGCAGCAAGAGGAAAAGGGAGCAAACAGAAGGTATAGCGAAGTCAAAGCCCAGCGAGTCCCCTTGCTTTGACAGACAGCAGCAGCAGGGCTTTAGCAGCTCCGTGTTTTCAAGGCTGGGTGTTTTTTCCTCTGCTTTCTGGCAGAGGGGGATCTATTACATTTAATAAGAGAAAGGCTACATAGCAAGTCACTAACCGAGAATTACACATCTATCAGGAGAGAGTACGGAGAAGGGAGCCTTTTGCAAGGTCTGATTTTATTTTTCCTCCGCATTCCCCCCTCCCGTTTTTAAAAAGCAATAAATAATGTGAGCTGCCTATAACAGCCTATATGCCTACTACCCGGCAAAAGCCACAGAGGAAAAAAGCAAATCAAAGTTGCAGCATTTGATATGACAGAAAATATTGCTGCTGCAGCTGCTACTGAGACACTTGAAAGATTCCTCCCCACCCTCCCCCCCGAAAGGAAACAAAAAAATGCTATATATCAGACAGCAAATTTGTTGTAATTGTAAATCAGGGAACTATGAGATTCTACATTCCTAGCAACTGGCTTGCAGCAGAGATCTTGCATCTTTCAACAGTAATTCAAGCAATGTATAATTACTCAGAAATCAGACCTGAATTACAAATACTTCCAAATCCAAATGCACAAGAGAAGGAATATGAAAGAAAGCAAGTGGAAAAAAATACACATTTCTTACCTGGGACAGCAGAAAAGACAGAGTAAGTTGAGTTTTGTGCTGCATTTTGCCAGACTAGAAGGTACCAGAGGCTTTTTCATTCATGCACTCGGCTGCACTGAGCATATTTTCACTGTGAAACAGCCTTTGAGAAGAGACTCTGCCTTGAGAGCCAGCCAACTTCCCAAATAGATCAGCAGCATCATCACTAAAGCATTGGATAGAGTCTGATGACCAGAACCAATGGCTTTACAAGGATGATTTCTTCACAAAGCATCCCCATTTTGCATCACACATATTGGGCAAGCACCTCTCACAAACACAGCACCTTTAGAAAGCATTTTGCTTTGGTGTATGTGTGCTTAGTTTCAGTCTAACAAATCACGCCTTACAGATCTCAATAGTATTTTCCCTTTTAGAGAATCAAATTGCACAGAGAAAAATAAGAGCAACTCAGAGCACCGCTGCAAAGACATTCTCTTTATTAAAATGTTAATAAGGTGTATTTTATTTTCAAGAAATCAAAAAAAAAAAAAAACAACAAAAAAAAACCTGCAGTTTTAGTTACTTCCAAGCCTCAGAAGAACACAGTGAATTTTTTCAGTGCAGCAGAAATACAGATTATATTTTCTGTTTTCCCCTCAATCTCACAAATCACAATGAATACATCAATTCTAGCCTGCAGAAAAAATCCATCATAAGGCAATAGATTTTTATTAACTGTTCAGGTAATTGCAGAACTGGCTTTTGATTCAATGAACTTGAATCTAGGACAAAGTTTCTAAGGTGCATAACCTTCAATGACAAAAAACTTTTCTTGTCTGGACCTGGTGTTTCAAGAACCTGCTTTTTGTGGATTGGTTGTGGTGCAACCAAGCAAGTAGCACCAGGCAGATAGACCAAAGATTGAGAACAAATTCCCCACACACTCTGCATTTCCAGCTCCACCTCTCCTGCCACTCCCCAACAATCCTATTCTTTTTTGACTTGTTTTCTTGCAGTCACCAGGGTTATTTAGCAGTCCCCTTTCCTCATCTTCAGCAGGCTCTCAAGTCTCATCTCTGTTGACTGCCACTTTTCCCTTACTTGCTCATCTGGCAGAGCAGTCTGCCACGATGCTCTGCTCTGCCCCACCACAGGCGACTACTGAACCGGTGAAGATGAGCAGAGACATGGGGAGCAGAAGGCAGGTAGCCAGATGGGAAGGGATATGCATTCAAAGAAGCTGCCAAACACTTTGAGTTCCTCAGCATCAGCAGGAGCTTCCTGCAGTGAATAACGTGGTTTGATAGCTTCCAAAACTGCTGCTAGTCTACTGTTTGCAGCTCACGTCTTTCACTTATGGACTAGACAAGAACCAAAGGAAAACACTGTCTTTTACCTCGAGGCCCTCATATACAACACTTTGCTCCAGTACCTTAGTCATACCTGAGGATCAATTAATACTCAAAACAGATCACAATTAAAACCAAACTCAGCAGGAATTACTGTTAGCAGTTATAACACTCTATATAACTTCAAAAGGTTCATCACATAGACATTAATTTTTTTTCCATCCCTTTTTTCATTAAGAGCTTTCTTTTCTTTTTTCCAGATGGCTGAAGAAAAAAATCGTACAGATCTTTAGGATTAAAAAACATAAGTAAGTGACTGATAGTGACCCATAGCTCCTTCAAAGTCTTAGCTTTCCCTAAAGCGTAAATCCCAGCCTCAAGGGAAGCACCCTGTAATTTTCTGAAGGTTGTGGGGTCTATACAAGGCACAGCCTGCAGAGGGCCACACCAGCAGTACCATTGCACACCACACAGCCCATATGGGAGCAGTGGGATTTGGACAATGCCTTAAACCCCATAAACTGGGGTCACACAGCTGAGTGAGTTTCCAGATCAACCAGAAGTAGGTGGTGACTGAGTGGAACAAAAGCATATCTACATCCTGTTACACAGGAAAAAGGACTCATTTAAAAAATAATAATGGGGAAAAAAAAAAAAAATTCAGCCATGAGGTAGACAATTCGCTCCAAGATAAAAACCTGCAGTAACACAAGATTTGAGCTGATAGTAACATTTAGTTTCCACATAAGGTACCTCACAGACAAAGGGCCACCCTGTGAAGGGGGACAAGAGGGGAATTGCAGGCCTGAGCCCTTCCCACAGTGCTCCAGCCCTAAGGAGCCATGCTGGACCCATCACCTTCCTCCTCAGAGGGGCGGGACAGCACGGCAGCCATGTTGCGTGACTCTGGGCAGAGCCTCACACCCTGAGGGACCTGGCCATAGCCTCCAGCCCTCAACCAAAATACCAAAGGAACCACACACTGTACCGTTGTAGCCCCCAAAACAGCAGATATCCTTTACCAACATAAATAATAATAACAACAATAATTCATTAACCTCTTACCTCCAGTTCCACTCAGCTTGTCCTCCAGCCACAGTCTGGAACCTCTACCTCCTGCCTTGTCCCCTCTCCTCACAGCCCCCAGAGAAATGATTAACTACTTCTGGAGGGGCAATTAATCTCCCTCAGTAGTTAACTTTTCACAGGCTGCTGCCAACCCCAACAGGGCAGGTGTGTGAGGCAGCAGCATCTTTCTCCAGGGCTCACCCATGCAGGGCTGAGCCACTTTTGGGGAAAGGCCCCTAGAGCAGCACTGGTGTGAGGTGAAATCCAGCACGGGGTGGCCCTGGGTAATGAGAGGGGGCAGGTGAGGGTTATTAGGGGCCTCTAGCCCCCCAAAATCAGCCCTTGAGGGCCAGAGCAAGGGTTTGGCCCACTGCAGGTGGACTCACAGCAGAAGCAGGATGATCTTGACTAATTCTCATTAGATTATTAATGAAAAGCTGGTGGGTTATAAATTAGAAAGTAAGAGGTGCTTTCTTGCTCTTTTTCTAAGCCTTAGAAAACAGGAGGGGGTTCAAAACCTTTGTAATATTGCTACTGAGTGCCCTAGAAGGCAAGGATACTGATAATAGAGCAGAAAGTTTGCTTTCTTTTTTTTTTTTCTTTATAATGTGTGTCCTATTTTATAGAAAAAAGGTTGATAAAAAGTTTATGGATTAATTGGGAGGAGGGTGGGGGGAAGGAAGAAGGCAGTATAGGGTTTAGGGCATGGTCAGAAAACAGGCTCTAGGGTTTAGCTCATTCCTTCTTAGGACAAGCAGTGCTTGTTGTGCCTGCTGTCTGCTGATGTAAATTGTGAGGTAATTTTAAGAAATAGCTGAAATGGGTTTTGGTTTGTGAGAGAAGCAAGTTCTTGCTAAGGCATTTTTGATCCAAGACTAAATTAACTGATAGATGTAATGTGCTCTTCAGTCTTTATGTATAAGATGGCATCCTTTTCACTTATAAAATCTTAAGCTATATAACACCTCAGGTCACTTTTCTTTCCATAACATACTCTAGCAGTAGAGGCCAATGCTGAGCTGGGACTACTATGAACAGTACTAATTGCCGGCAATGCATTAGGTGTTGCCAGAGATATACCCATTAGTGGATGAGGGAAGGACTCTATGGAGTGGTATACCTCCATGCTGCCAGAAATGCCTTTTGACCTTCAGAAGATTTGTCCTTGTTCCAGTTTGTACATCCCAAGGGTTGGCTGCCACGAATCTATCAGAACAGTTTAAGTTTAATTTTGTGTTAATGTGAGTCACATAAGAAACCTGGATGTAGGAGAGAGGGACTAATTTCCTCTGCCATAGCTCTGGTAATCTATATACTTCTAGTTGCCATACCATACTGCAACTTCTGACACCTTGAATCCTGGAAAAAGACTATATTCCCGGGCAGAAACCAGAAGGGTGTAAACTTGAGTGTCATGTCTCAAGGACAAAAAGGGCACATCGCCAATGTGAGAGCATAATACAGTCCAAGACAACTTGATCCTCATATGATCAGAAATTGCCCCTGAGGACCAGTATTGTTGAATTTCTTCTAGCGAAGATGGGTCAAGTACATAGTGGAACAGAAATTCAGTCAAGCAAATGAATTCAAGAGTAAGTTTAGCTGCAGCATATTTGACATTGACCTTATTATTAGGAAAAAACATGCTGGTTAGGGCTTTCTGAAATCCTGCTGGGTTCACTCCAAGAACTGCCAGAGAACAGAAGAAAACAAGTCTGATCTGCTTTGTCCATCAGGTTTGGCAATGCCATGCCTGCAGAGCTGCTGCCACTTCCTGAGGCCAAGAAGTTGTACTAAATATACCTGGCAAGAGCTAGGCTCTGTACCAGAAGTGAAATCCCATCTTGTGCCTGAGGTTCTCCAGTAGCAAGAAATGAAGGAAATGGCAGCAGTAATTTATTCTGGAAGACAGAGATTCGGAAGGCTACAACAGAGGTGAATTAATTGAGCAGTTAATGAATATGTTTCCAGTCACCGTGGTTTTCTGCTTGGCAGTTCTGCCGAAGTAGGTTTGGGTGGCAATCTCAGTCTAAAAGCAGCTAGAGTGTCTTTGAGAAAGCTTCACAAAAACACCAAAAGAGGAGTTTTGCAGTTTGAAAGTGAGCCCACAGCTTTTTATTGTGTACCCAACCCAGTACCTCCATAATACCTCAAACTTCAACTGCTATTTCTTACACCAGGGGCTTATTGGCAACAAGAAGTTCGGCATTAATGTAGCTTTCTTTAAAACCTGTGGGGCTGCTGAATGCTTTGTCTGCTGCTGGTTCCTCGCATACCAGCCCAAGCTCTAGAATAGTAAATGAGTTTTGTTTTCATACATGCTAACAGGCAACTAGAACAGAATGATACATCAGTGAGAAGAAATAGGGTGTGTTTCATAGTCAGGAGGGGGATAAAAACAGTTGGTGAGTCAGACAGGAATCTCACATTTTAGAGAAATCCTAAAGAGACCAGCACACCCTTTTCTCTCCAAAAATAAATAAAATAATCCCTGTTTATCATGACCATGAGAGCTATTTCTTTAGCTCTTAAAGTAGAAAGTCTTATTATATTTTTTTTGCATTTCTGAGCCCTTTAAGCATAAAGAAAAAATCCATGTTCAACTTCTAAAATTGAGTTGCTGTAAAATGTTCTAGAGTAATAATTTGCAATGCTGTACTGTAATGTTGTATGCACCTGTAAAATACATGTTTTCACGTCTTAAACCTTTTCTTCTGGAACTAGAATTGAGTATTAAGAACTACCTGCACTGCTACTTACCCAGCTAGTACGTTTCTAACCAGGAACTGCTAGTAAAATGCCTGGTATGTTGAGCTGATAAGGGGTAGGCACACAGTTCTGCACTTTATAAAACCAATACATGAAAATTACTATAATTCTGATTGCGTATACGTGTATGCATATGTGTATAAATACACATATATACCCAAAAGCCTTCAGGTTGGCAACCTTCAGGCTTGTCTTCTCTATACCAGGCCAAAAAGAAAAATAAATAAAATTTCTGACTTTAAAATAAAGAAAAACAAAACAAAACAAAACAAAACAAAACTAATCTAACCCTTCCTTGAGAAGCAAGCCATTCCTTAATGTACCCTTCATCTGAACTAAGCTGGGTGGGAGTGAGGAGAGCTTTAGTTATGTGTTGGGTGGGATGTTCCACAGGGTCTGCTTCATGGAAATGACTTTGTTTCTCTCACTTTCTCTCAGCTGATCTCTGTGGGCCCAACTCCTCAGCTGACATCCAGCATCTAACTCTGGCTTTTGGAGTGGTGGCAGGTATTTTCTCATATTTGTTATGGAATTGTGCCTAACAGCTGAATAATTGCAACTGAGCTTGCACTGTAACTTTGCCCCAGCTGTGAAGCTCCCAGGCAATTTGGCTTAGTGGTTATCCTATATCCGTACCTCTGGACAGGTAGTTGAATTATGCCTCCCCTATTTACCTACTTTTCAGAAATACGAGGTTTCCTGACACAAATTAACACATTTGGAACACAACATATAGCAAATTATTCCTGCAATGCTGCTGAAGGAAAACTGAGACACAGGATGCAAAGGAAACTGATTAAGTCCGTAAAGGTGGTCAAAACTGGGCCACTTGATAAATGCTTTAGACACTGGCCCTTCCATCTATTGAAAGAACCATTCAGCCTTCCTTTGGGGATCCAGGAGCTTCCTCGTTTATTGTACAAAAGCAAAGCTAAAACACAATTTAAAGGAAAAGATCTTAATTGGCTGGGCTATTTCCATTCCCCACATGGGCCTCTCCCTCCTCATTTGACCACCACTCCTTTGCCCTCCCTCTGTAAGCATGTTTGTATGTTTATATCTGGCCTAAGTACAGGTGTTCTGGAAGCAATTACAGCTCTTTTGGAGCAGAATATGACGCATGGTAGCTCATCAGTGCTTTGCCCATACTAAAGGAATGACTCCTAATTTCCCTTCTGACCTCACCTATTGTCTAGGAAATGAATAGGAGTGAGAAAACTTGTTTTGGCAACGGGATCTGTATTTTCCGAGCCTCTGTTATACTGAATTGTGCTCAGAATTGTTTAAAAAAAAAAAAAAAAAAAGGTACAAAGGAGCTTATTCTCTTTTTTTTTTTTTTTTTTTTTTTTTTTTTAGCAACTGTACAAAGTCAAAGTTATTATTTAAAAATCCGGAGTGCAAGTTTGTTAGAAAAGTTACTCTTTTAAACACACACACACACACAAATCCACAGGAAACACAGGAGAAAAAGCAAGTTATCATTGTCAGAGTTCTTCTAAGACATATCCAAACTCAAGATATTCATCATGAGTTATGGGAAAGTTAATATTGTAGGAATAAATTAACCACAGAATTTTAATGGCTTTATTGTGTGACAGTTTCTAAAGCCCAACCAAATATCAGCTAGGAAATTCAAATGTGAGAGATGTGCTCTTAATTCCCACAGTTATGGATTTTTTTTAAATCCCTTCTTATGATATAAGGGTCATTTTAAATATTCTACCATGAATATACGGCTTACTTATGGGTAGCACATTTCACCATTCTCATCCAGCCAGAAGCCAGCTTAATCTTTCATCTTTTCACAGAGGAACAGCAGATGCATAAGTATATTTTAGGGGGAATAATATAGTTGGGAGAGAGGGAGAATGTGTAAGTCTGAATATCTCTGTGCACAGGACATCAGCTGACACGTAGGCCCAGAGCTGCTAAACCTCCTGACTTTGGGCATACCAGCTTTCATTGTATGTGATAAGAGATGTGCACAGCTCTGTTTCCTGGCTTTTTCGGCTACTCTGCACTGGCCAGTGCTGCTCTGTATTTCACATAATGCAGCTGCAAAGCCCCTCCATCAGAATCACAATTGTATCTGCCCTGGGCAGGGCAGCAACCAAAGTGGCTTGAGTTAAAAATGGGGTCAGATACTAGGGTTCTGTGTCCTAAAAGCTGCACCAGAAGAAAGACAAGGTTGTAGAAAGAGAGACATAAGCAAAACCTCCCTTATAAAATATAAAGACATATTTATGAGGACCTTGACCTGAAAGAACACACTGGGCAGCCTGAACAAGCTTTGGGTATGCCAAAGGATATCCTTGTCCCACTGAACTCCAAATGCCAAAGATTTCAGCTGCATCAGGATTTCACCCTCCATCCTTAAACTCTTTCTTCCCCATTTATATTCACAACCTTTCCTTTATACAACTGTCATGGCTTTTAGGCAGATAAATATCTTACATGCTTCTCAAGGGTGTCATATGCTATTTAGTATTTTCCCTCTGGTATCAGCACCTGTTAAGCATGGAAATAAAGTGATTAGTCTTACATGTTTGGCTTCAAAAATTGATTTTGGATATGTCTCCATATTATTGGCAGATTTGCCAATTAAAATAATGATTTTGCCTTCAATAATAAGTTTTCTGAGTTTTGAATAGTAGGAATTACACCGAGAAGTTTTGTGGGTTTGCCTTTCTCTTGGAATTTTCTAGATCTATCAATCCTTTTGTGACAAAACTGTCTGATATTATGTAGCCTTAAAGGAAAATTGTCTCTGTAGATCTAGACATGACTTTAAAAAGTCCTTTTGATGCAGGGGAAAAATATATTTGAAAACTGAACATTCTTTAAATAACCAAAAAGATGTATTTATTTATATATTTATTTTAAATCTGAAAATGTCCTGTTACTTTAACCAATCTAAGAAGGCCTAAATAACAGGTTGGATAAAAAGAAGCACTATACCACAATGCAATTACTTTAGAACTAAGCTAGTGGCATCTCAACGAGCAGCTAAAATCAGCTAGGTGCAATTTTAATAGGTCACTAATGACCTTTAAATTAGTTGAGCGTTGCATTGTAATAATGTATACAAATATAATTATGAATATAATAATACAATTATTAGTGAACATATTAAAATGATCCTCAAGAATGCACGCTGGTCCAGAACTCAACCTAAATCATGGGATCTCTCTTGCCCTCTTGCATTCTGAAGGTGCAGTGTGCCTGATGCATCTTACGACTCCATAAGGAGCAATAAGTCCCAGACAGGCTGCTCCGTGTACACCAAAAACATCTGATTCCTGGGCTGCTTTTTTACATGCCTTTGAAATATTGTATATTATGCATGAGCTCTTGGTTCGCAATGTATCTTGAGATCTCTTTGTATTTTGTTGTTTGTCTTCAATTTTGTATCTTTCTTATGTAAAATTCATTAAGCCTTTGTAAATATGAAGAAAAAAAAATGTGCCTTTTGCTTTCCCCCTTGGGATTCTAGAAGGTTACCTTGTTTCATGTGCAGCTATAATTTCTCTCTTGGGCTTAGTTTTTAATAGAGTTTTTAGTTTGTAACCCCAAGAAGGGGTCAGTCTATGGTGTTTTGCTAAGTCCAGCTCCAAAGTGAAATGAATAATGTCCTTTGAATTAAGGAATTCTCTAGCACTAGAACAGAATATACTCATATTATTTTGCCTTGGTAAGCTTGTGTCCAGAAAGTTACTGTCCTTTTTGCTAAGTCCCTCAAAGGAGGTGAAATCGGGTTGCTGTGGGTCATTCTGGAGATCTGAGGCACTGCGGTCTCTTGTCAGCTAGAGCGTGGGTTGGAAATGTGCTTTGGTTGATACAGGAAGAAAGCACTTTAGCTTTGAGAAATGGAATGCTGTGAGAATTACCCACATCCAGGTATTTAATTCCCTATTTTTTCCTATGTGTTCAGTCAAAGTAGGACTTTGGTAAATCTAAGAAAACCTACTGGTCATGCTTGGTAAAAAAAATAGCATTACACATTCTCTTGCCTGTCATATAGCCAGTATCCGCAGGTTGACGCTCTCCTGGGAGCTGCAATCAACTGGCACATATTAGAGCAGCTCTGGGCATGTTCTGCTCTAAGCTGAACCCAGCACAGACAAGCCAATAGATCAAAGAAGACACAGTCAGCTCCACAAAACCTTTTTCCTTATGCCGTGGTTAACAGAAGATCAGGAAATCCCCTGGGCTGCAAATAGTTGGAAGCTGGAAAAGCTCTCAAGGGAAAGATCGTATGAGAGTGACTTGTTCCTGCTTTCTTAAGCATCTGTTTATGGCCACTGTTTCCATTGATCTCCTCTGAGACGCAAGCGTAAATGCATTCTTTAAAAAAATAATAACTAAGAAGGTGAGGGGGCATGGTAAAAAGAAGTGAAGTGTTGGTGACACTGGTGTAGTCATCTCTGCACAGTGATGGTGATTATAGAGGCTGGGGACTCATCATTTTGGGATGGAGAGAAGACAGGATCGGCTAGTGCAGGCAGCATTCTGTCCTCATGGAAGAGCCTAGAAGTATTCTTTAGAAATAGAGGTATTTTCTAAGAAGCATTTTTTCCTCCTCATGTAGGGAATAAAATACCTATCTTTCTGGCAGCAGTTTCTATCTGGTGAAAACAAAATCACTTCCTGAGTGCTTATTTGCAGTGATAGCTGTCTGTTTCCAAAAAACGGCCAGCATTAGGTCCCCAAACTCATGCACCACATTCTGTGTAGTCAGTTGGTGTTGCTTCGGCCCCAGGGAAAGGAACTTCTATGCACCACAGTTTGGGGATGTAGCAAAGATAAGATGCTGAGAGATGGCAATTTTCCACTTTTCAGAGAGTCTCAAAGAGATTCAACAGCATCCAGGCAACAAGAGCTCTTACGAGAAAGCTCAGGTGAACGTGTCTCAAGTATACATCCAGGAATGGCTCAGGTGGGTGTCTCAGTGTGGGGACAGTCACTGGTCTCTTCCCAGCATCTAAACTTCTCTGGGAACACAGGGAGAAAACTCTTTGTGTCCCACCCTTATTGGGAGCCCAGCATATTCAGGGTGCTGCAAAAAGGACATTTCATAATAAAACATATAGCTTAAGGTACTGGCTCCGTGCCTAAACACAGCCTACTCAAGAGAGATGCTAAAATTTTGTGCTATAGCAAAGGAGAAGTTGTTTTTTCAAGCTTTTTGCATCTTTTTATATCTTATTTGTATTTCTTTCTTTTAAGTAAAGAGGGATTAAAATAAAACTCCAGGCCAGAATGTACAAACTGAAGTACTGCTTTATTTTTGGAAGAGAGCTTGTGGGAATGCTGACTCAGATATTAGAGTCGGTGCTTCCCTGGTTTCCCTCTCTTTGACACTAAAATTTAAGTAGTTAAGTGAGATACAGTGAGCTGAAGGGGCACAGATGAGTTTGCTAGCCAGTGTCTAGGGGGTGCACCTTGCATAAGACAGTTCAGTGTGTGCAAATAAGGTAATTAACCCTTTCAATTTATTGAAACCTGATAGCCAGGGATGAAAAATAATAGCAATCAAATGTTATTAAACATGCTAAGTGCTTTAACAGATAATCACATACAATCAAGCTCCAATAATAAGAAATAAAATTTACCTATGATTACAACCAAGTCAAAACAGTCAAAATAGATGCAAAAAGAGATAATAAACTCAGCAGGAAAAGAAAAATATATCAAAATATCTTCTTATGTCAAGATCGAATGTAGTTTACTAAATAAGTGAATTGACTGACTTTATAAAAAGTGATAAAAGCTGCTTTCTGAAGTGAGCAATCAGATTGTATGCTCTTTGGGAAACATCATTATATATCTACATAACACCTTTTCAAAGCATGTAGTTATAATGTTGCCAGGGTGCCATCAGCCGTAAAGTAGAAAACAATAGTTGTTGAAGAACTTCCAGAAAAACAGCTTTTAAGCATGGAAAGCTGAGAAGATATAGTTTTAATCACAGATCAAGTTAAGAAGGAAGAAAATAATGAAACAGAATTCCAGTGTAGACAGAATGCTGCTTCAACATTTAAAATCAGTTGCAAGGAATAGCTGCAGACAATGTTTCAGCTTTATACTTTATTCAAAAGGTGTCAGTACATAAATTAAAAGGCCTATTCTGCCATGACAGGATATTGGCTCAGAAATACAGAAAAAGAAAATATCAATACTATTTTCTCCATAATAAACAGAAGTAAACAGAGGGGCACTTGTTGATCACTAACTTAGAGCAACTTCAGGTGGGTCTTGTTTTTGTGCCTCTATGCAGCCAGCTAACAGGGGAGCTGATCCAACTGTTTTGGAGCTTTGAGCTGAAGTGATGGAGGGAAAGCCATGCAGGCTGTAGTGGAAGTAGAGCTGAAGCCAAAGGACCGGTTGAGCTCCTCAGAACCCATTACTCCAACTGGTAAAAAAAGAGATTAATTTCTCTCTGCAAACTCTGCCTCACTATGAACTCTTCTGCATAATGTCATTATTTGGACTATGATGGAAAAAGAGAGGCAGGAAAATATGTAATGTAATGTTGTTCTTTCAAAGATAGCATGCAGTTCTCACCTAATACTGCTGGTGTATTGGGCAGTTATAAAATACTGGGTGGGGGATTTTCCAACAGAGTATTGGCAGAAATTTGCCAATTCTGTGTGAGCTGCTGTGCCAGTGTCCACAGCCACTGCCTCCTTCAACCATCTTTCACCAGCATAATCCAAAACTGCAGTGAAAAAAAAAAAAAAAAAGGCTTTGGACAACCTGCCCCTGCATTTATGCAAAACCCTTGCATACTGTAAACCTATTAAGGAAAATAGAAAAAAACTCTCTTGTCTTGTACACTGACGAAAAAGCCCTGGAGGTCTAACCGAGCCTGCTGGTGACACTAACCCTAAAGAGAAACCGTTTTTTTATTGATTAACCATGGAGCAGTCAGGAGGCAGAGTGCTAATATGTCCAGAGGGCACTGATTAAAGAAATTAGTGTTGTCACATATTTATGCCAGATTTTGTTGCCATACCTCTTATTTTATCTGTGTTCCACAAAAGCCTACTGAGCCATTGCTGCTTCAAACACCTATTGCTGAACACAAATCTTGCCTGAGTTCATGTGGTGTCATGGGTTTTAGCAGCAGTGAGTTTAGTCACGCTTAACTCCTTGCTCTGACAGTTTGTAGGGAATTTATCCCAAACCATTTCTTCCACACCAAGAAATGCATTAACCTTAGTCAGCAAGTAAGATACTGTCTGAGACGACAGGTTGCATTGTTTCTTACTCTTTGCAATGAAACGAATAGCATGAAAACACTTTTAGGTTGATTCATTTTTCAGGCCCTTTACAATATGTACGCAGCTGCTTCAGTTGACAGAACTGCCCGAGTAATATAAAGCATCTGAACATTGCATCTTTATCTCCATGCTGGTCTAGCAGTCAAAAATATTTTTAGTCCCCACAAGAGAATTCAAGTAGGTGTTATTTGTCTACAGTTATGGCACCTACAGAAGTTCCTTCTTACTTTCTGAATTTGCTTAGGCAATTCATAACTTCGGTAGATTTGGTCAGCTCATAGCACCAACCATTACCTATGTGAGTAATGCAGACCTTCTGGTTTCCTGCAATATATTGTCTCTTCCTACACAGAAACTGAAAAATCTCATGGATTTCATTCCTGTGAATATAATTCTTTATCAGGGATGTTCAGGCAAGAGGCAAGCTTTAACAGTGATTTTGGGAGGAACTGTACCACAGCTGATGCTTTGCATTTCATGAGATTCCCTGGATATCCAGATGAACAGAAGACAGACAATGTACAATAGCACCATCTGGTGACTCCCAGTAATCATACTGTTGCCCCCAACTCCCAGAGACAGGATCCATTACAAAAAGAAAGAAAAATAAGTATACATACATTTCTAAAAAGGAGCAGAATTCAGTAAGAAATTGTTTTAAGGTAGAGTCAGTCACCTCCAAGTGTTCAATTTTCATATTGCATGTAAAGATAACAACAAAGAAGATGGTTCCTAATGGATTTGGGGGATCTATTCTTAGTTAAATACTGTGTAATCTTCTATCTCTATTCTAGCAGATTCTAATATTTAACAAAATATTCAAAAATTGACTCAAAACCCAAGAAAAACATACTTGGCAAGTATTTAATAACCAAGCATTCTGCACTTCCACAATTCAAATAAAGTGGATCATGCTTATAATTTCATTGCAATTTCTTTGGGCAAAGACTGTTTCCTATATATTAATCTGCAGCCTCTGGTTGGAAGAGGCAGATGGGGGAACGTTGTTTAGTGGGGCCTCTGAAAGACAGTGAAGTAATCACAAATATTTCTGAAATAATTACAAAGCTAATTCCTCCTGACCATCGCCAGAAAAGATATCCTTAATGAGTTTAGAAAATCTTCAAAATTCTTTAGTTTAATTTCTTTCCTTGCTAGCCCAGTCTGTGAGCTGAATTTTGCACTACTCAAACCCCAGGTTTCTGCTATATGATTAGAGACATGCTATGTGATTAGAGGCTGCATGTGAGTAGAGACAACATCTAAGCAATAAGTTGATGCTTGGGTAACAGTCTGTCTTCAGAAACAGGAAAGACTGAAAGGTTTTCTGTAGAGCACGGGTGAAGCATGAAGAAGTCAAGGTGCTTCTTTGCATAGTTATGTGGTTGGTTATCATTAAAAAAAGCAGTTGCAGGAGAAATATTGAAGAAAAAGGTTCAACTTGCTGTGACTGCAGCCGTGTTTATCTTTTTCTAACAAATATCTGGAATAGTCAAGCACAATAAAAATTTCTGCAGAGCTAAAGCCAAAGGAGAAGGATTGGGAATTTAAGTAGCGGTCCTGGAGCTGATGAGAAGTCACTGGAGAGTGAAGACAGTAATTACAGGGTCACTGTATGTCTTATGGGTCCGACTGATACCCTTAATGCGTTTTTCTGCTGCACATGGATCCCAGAAGATTTCCATTTCTCCATTCAAGTCAGCTTGGATGTAAGTTTGGTTCTGTGCCTTGAATTCTTCACTGAAAGCACTGCGTGGTTTTACCTTGGCTAGAAATGGTCTCTTCATGTGTGTTTTTCTGTATTCAGTCTTGTTGAAAGATGCATATGAAGGGACAATCTTACTGCAGAATATTTTCCATTTATGCATGTCTCGAAACTGTAAAGAAACCATTTTGAGCTGTCTTATGTGGTTAAGAATAAATTATCGTCCTTTTGATTTGCTGTATATATACCTAGTATTGAAATGACCTGCAGCCTGCAGGAGCTAAGGTTTTTACTATAACGTAACGTGTACTGCTTTTATTTATTCATGAAGAGGGAACAATCCACTCTCTTACTATATATGTATGTATATTTTTTTAATGAGGATATAAATTGGAAATGTCCAGAGCATGGGACAGGAAACTATTGACTGAATGCCAAGCGTCTTTCCAAATCAAAATAAATAAGAACTAATAATCCTTGTTGTGCTTGTCAGCTGTAGCCTAGTTAATGATATGATGATAAAAATAAACAAGCTCTTTCTCAAATTGGCTGTAGCACTCTATGGAACTTATAATGCACCACTTGTGATTGGCCTTTCCTGCTGATTTCTCCATTTCTTGGGCAACAGAGCTCCTTCCATGTTATATGCCATCTGAAATACCAATTCCAGAGACTAACTAGGTCTTAGTGCACTCTATAAAACTGGCAGATGTGCATGTATGTGAAAGTTGTGAACATTGTTACATCCACTGAGGGCTTGAGCTATCCAAATCTTTTGCAAGTTCCATCTTTCCCAGAGAATTTAGATAGAAAATGCTTGTGCAGATGGAGAAGATTTCTTCAAGAAGACAGAACTTTTTTCTTGTTCTGTAATGTCATCCTTGGTGAGCTCTTGACTTCTTGTTTGGGATCCATGAAACATCATTTTGAATACAGAGAACCATTTCAGGATGATTTATTGCATCAAAACAATTGGCACAAGCAGAGGAATGTATTCTGGTTACTACTTTTTTTTCTGGTCCCATGTGTGCTCCTATCCCTCATGTTCCTTTGCTAAATACACAGGGGGATAAGTATGTAGGTGTAAATATGTATTATTTATTTGTTGAGCTGAGAGTGCGGTCTGACACACAGATGATTTGCAGCATTTCCCACATCTTACTATAGGCAATGCATGCAATATAAGAATAAGAATTATTTTGTTCTCTTTAACAAATGGCTAGATTTTAGGAGAAAGTACAGCAAGTATTTGTGAATACAAAGCACTAGCCCCTCATATTGCCTCCCTCCCTCAATATACATTCACAGGGTCATGTCAGCGTCCAGAGCATTGGGATGTTGGAAGAGAAATGCACAACCAGCAAATTACTGCTCCTCACATACAGAGAACAAGACAGGCCTGGCAATGTTGCGGTGGTTATTTCTGCTACAATTTTTACCTTTTTTTTTTTTTTAAAAGTCTTTTGAAAATCAGCTTGCATCTTTAGTTACTTAAATATTTAAACATACACAGGTTCCAGTTCCCAAGAGGGTTTTGTTCTCTCCACTTGTGAAACTCGTTGTATTTCCTGTCATTTTTAAGTAGCATATTGATATCCTCAGAAATCCTAACCGTGCTTATGACTGGAAGGAGAAGCAACCTCCCAGGTATTATTTGAACACCAGGACCGAAAGTTGTGCCTGGTAAGATGCTCGTACGGACAACTCTAACAAGCTCCTGCATTGACATGCAGCTGGTCTGCAATGTGGGCTGTGCAGTGCCCTCAAACGCGCACAGGCATGTCAATGCCTTGTTCCGATGATTCATGGAAGGTGTTAACATCCACTGCATCTCGCACTGAGTGCTAATGTAAGCCCGTACGTTTCTATAATCACTTAACACTGGAGCAGTTCTTAATGTTTCGGTATAATACTCCTCATCAATTCAGACCTGTTTTTCAGATGTTTGTTCTTTATATCCCACTTTCTGCACCTAGTGACAGGGTTGGGAAACTGCTGTTTGCATGGGGAGAGGACTGTTTAGGAATTCAGCCTGTTACATTTGAAAATAGGGCTCTCAATTACTGTATGTTCCAGCTCAATTTACTTTTGTGATCTTCAAATTGTAAATCATTTTTTGCCAGGTGCTTTTTAAAGAATGGAATTTTAAATGTTGGGGAAAAAGTGAAGGAACAGAGATCAATTTATTCTTGGTATAGTTTTCTTGTCATATCCTAAACCCTTAAAAATGAGGGTTTCAGTGTGGTCAGAGACAGAAACATATCACAAAAGGAGTTTCTCAGGCTTATAAGCCATTCACTGAAAGTCAAAAGTTTATTGAAGGGTAGGTGAAATTTAAAGTTGTTTCCTCTAAAGTGTTATTAACATTTGACGGACACTGATAGATGTTACTAAAACATCTTTGAAAGGCAAAGGAATAATTCAGCCAACAGTTCCACTGATTTTGCTTTCTGATATATCCCGTCATAAAATTAATATCCCTTTGATGGATTTTTTTCAAGAATAGAGCACTATATCTGAAGAAGAGAAGGAAAATATTTCCTGCAGTATTTCCTCGTTGATCAAGAGCTTGCAAGAAGGAAAAAGGCACTGTGCTGGGATGTAGTGAAATAATACTGAAGACCTGGATTTAATTATTACAAATATGCAAAGGTTACCTGGATGACTTTAAAAGAATGTTGACAACCTATTTCGTGGTATTATGTTACTATATTTTAACTCTGTGAAGCCTTTAGATTTTCCTTCTTTCCTCCTGCAATTATACAGAATGCTCTCATGCTAACTTGGAATTTTGTAATGCACTTTTTAATCCTAAATCTCAAAATGCCTTTAAAAAGTTACAATATGACCTTTCACTTTTTTTTTTTTTTTTTTTTTTTTTTTTTTCCCTGAGGAACAGAGAAATTAAATAATTTGCAGGCTGCAAACTACATTTATGGTAAACTATGAATCTAATCCCGACACCTTCCATACTAATGGTCTTTTGCCAATTGAAATGGTCACAGTAATCCCATTTGGGGTACCTTTGGAAATAAATGGGATATAGCTACAGTCAAACTCCTGGTCCTTGCAGAGACAATAAATAACTTGGATCTGACAGGGTATCTTGCCAGTTCTTTGGCTATAAACCCAGTTCAACTGCACTTCAGTCAAGTAGTCTCAGTAGGGCAGAAATCACGGACAGGCTCTGCCTGAAATGCCCAGAGCCATGGCATGGGTTACTTTCCTCATTTAAACAGGAAAATTTGTGAGTTTGTTATTGAAGAACTCCATAGTTGCTTTTAAATTGTTTCCTGCTCCTGAAAAGCTATTAAGTAAAAAATTTGGTCTCTCTTTTTCCTTTGTGTAGTGTCATTTTTTATCTCAGTCCTGCTGTTGACTCTGGGCAGCTAAACTTTTGTATGAGGCTGTTCTGAAACTGCTTTTGCATGAGTATCTCCCTTAGCTTCAATCTCTGCCCTCTTTCTTCTGAATTATTTAGTAGTGCAGATAACTTATTGGCATAAATCTGTCACCTTTGTCAAGAGTTTATCTACCTCTTTTCTACGATAATCCCCCATGTCTAGCTAATCTTTTCTTTTGACTCACGTTCCCCAAACCTTTGAACCCTTATTTTTTGTCGTTGCTGCAGCTCTACCAACTCAATCTCTGCTGAGAGCATCTTATATTTCAAGGACCAAAATTGCTCATAAAATGTTAATGGTGTCTATCTTGTTTCCCCATAATGCTAAAATAACTATAATGTTCTGTGGGCTTGTCTACCCAGAGAAACTAGTGCACAGTAAAGCAAGGTTTGAATTTATAGCTCCTCACTTCACACATAGACATTTTAAGGGCATACTGAGTAGCGGATGAATTCTTCCACTATTCAAAGTGAAGTAAGCCACCGTGAACTTGAATGTGCTTGGGACTTTAGAAAGTAGTAATTAGGGCAGAGCAAATCCATAACAGCTCACTACCTTCTGTAGCAGAGAAGCCCTGTATTCTTAGGCAGCTCTTCCCTGTCTCTGAGAAGGATTTTCTTGTGGTTGTACTAGCGTGGAAGAGGGCTTTGTCCAAGTCCTCCACGCACCTCCGTTGGGTGGACACCAAATAACTTAATGTAAGCTGATTGAAAATTTACTTTCAAATTAAAGTTTATTTAAATTGGAAGCCTGGTTTGCAGAGAACTAATGTGCATATTAATGAATTCATGCTTATGCTTCCTTTGAAAAGGCTTTTCTTGGGAGGGCAGAGTAGGAAAAGACATGCAAGAATATTTTCATTGTTTTTTTTTGTTGTAACCCAAAACACTGAGGTTTTAGCTGCAACTCAAAATTTCCCATGAGAACTGTGACAAAATTTGAATATTTTTCATTTTCAGCCGTATTTTTAATTAAAAGGTCACATTTTTCCAAGCAGCTCAAGCTTTACCATCTCTATGCCTCAGTTTTCTGTCTGTCATTGGGGATTATAATTCTTTTCTATCTTTTTGTTTCCCCTGTCTGTTTAGATTATAAAATGCCTCTTACTGTGTGTTGATGCAGAGCCTCACAGAATGGGATCCTGAACTTGGCTGGTATATAAAGTTGCTACTATAATGCAAATCAATATTAAGAAATGAGCATCAACCTCCCTTCCGTTTCACCTTTTACATTTCACATGTTTCAGTCAATATGCTCTTGAAATTGTTGCTGGACTTTCTCTACTCTGATAAATAACACAGTAGTTTACTATATCTTCTACAATGATCCTTAAGTCCTCACCAGGATCAATGTCTCCTAAGAGTATAGCCTTATAATTATTTTCTGTCCCCTGCTGCATTACCTTATACTTTCCCACTGGAAAGAGTATCACATATTTGCTTGCACACAAGCCTAATTAATTTCCTCAAATTATTTTTAATTTGTTGGCTTTGTTCCATCACATTTGTTGCCCTTCTTCCCTGATACCAATAAATTTATTCTCTTTTGAAAATACAACTGCTGCCAAGTTTACGTATGTAATATAAAAAGTAGTCCCTAAATCATCCTTAATGGGACCAATCCCATTGCCTCACTTACCCTTTTGAAACATTGCTTATGACATTTCTTGTCACTCAGCAGCCTTTTTTTTGGAGCCAGATGAACAGTGTTCTCCCCACTTACCAGGTACGGTGGCTTTGTAGATTAACCTTTTGTGTAGTATGGCTTCTAAATTTGCATAATTTATATCGTCTACTTCACCTCTGTCTGCGATGCGGCTAATGTACGCAGCAATTTCACACACATCCCTCATGGGAGTGAGGCAGGAGACTGCCATGTGTGCCAAGTTCAGCTGCACAGCCCCATGATCATCCTGTGGGGCAGCCCTTAATTTCACATGAAGATAGCAAATGGTGGAAATATTGCTGCACCTCATTACTAGAGAAAGCAGAAAATAAAAATTCAGAAGAGGTACTGCCGACATTTAGGGAAGAGTTTGCTTTGCTTTCTTTTCCAATGGAGAGGAGAGGGGAGGATGAACAGTTCCGTGACAGATTAAAGGAAAGAAAACAAGGCATAGCACAAACTATGCTTCAGTGCTGAGCACACTTTCAAATGGAAGATTTTAAAGATAATTTGAGAGGATTTTCATCATTGCACTAGTTGAACATTTGTCAAGATGCCGCAGCAGGTTGACCTTTCCTTGCTGCCTAAGAGACCTGAACCAGAAAGACCTGGTATCTCATGAACTCATAGGTATCTCTCAGAGCTCTTGAGATTGACAGGCCTTTTTGCATCCACACAATTATGCTGGAGCATCTTTGTTCTTCAATGCTATCAGGTCTAGCCTTGTGAGCTTCTTCCAGCTGAAATACAGAGTTTTCGCAGAAGGAAACTGGAACATAGGTAGGAGGTAATCTTTGAAAAAGAGGAAAAGAATCAATTAATAAACTCTCCTGAATTTGCTCCAGCTCTAGTTTTGCAGCAGCATCTTTGGAAACACAGCCATCTATGAGCAGTCAGAACTCCCCAGACAGCACGAGATCGTTCAGTGTGTGAATTATAGACATCAGCCTTGAGAATATAAATGATGGTCGGGAACAAGAGGGCAAGTACAGAGTGGTAATCATTCCAACTTCAAAGTTAACTCAGTACTATATTGCTTCATTACAGGGCAACAAATCAGCAGAGAAATCTGATTAATCCTTGAAGTAACTTCCTTGACATGCCCTGGTTGTTAAAACATGCTGTCTTTCTCTAACACCTTCATGCTGTTTCAACAACAAACATTTGAATAGCTACTACAGCACACAGACATCAGAAAAGCCAAGTGATGTATATTATAAACTCATCCTTAGAAAGCAATGAGTCAAGATGACAAAATGTCCTAACACACTAGGAAAATACACTTACCTAATCAGTTCATCTCTTTTTATCAATAAACTGATATGACACTATATATGCTAGACCATACCACAGAAAACACATTTGTTCTGAATTTGGTGACTGATAACTTTTTAATGGCAACCATTTAAATGCAACTAGCTAGGTGCAGTTGTTCCTGCCTGAAACAACAGCAGATATAGAAGCTGTTCTGTTGTATCTGCTAGGAGTCTAAAAATCTCTAAAAGGTAAATGCTTGTCCAGAAACATACAAGATAAAAGCAAAATCTGCATGTGCAGTGACTACAAATTACAAAATAAATATTCTGATAGATTAGTAGGTAAGGAGACAGGCTCGCAGTATATATAAGAACTAATATATGTACAGACATATAGATATACAGATACAAAGATATATAGCTATATGGCTGCATAGATATACAGATATATAAATATATAGATCTATACATGGAATGAATTAAATGCACAATGCAGTTCCTATAAATCTGGAAGAGTAGTCAAGTAGTAGTCAATCGTAGCGTACTGACCTATAGCCCCTGCAGCCAGCAACAAAAGCACAGAGGTGATTATTTGTCAGAAATGCTCTCTGGGGTTGTAAAATGTATTTTGCGTAATACAGCAATGGGGGAGCCTGGGGTCATGGGGAGAGTGAAGAGTGGGCTTTGTAATGAACTTTAAAAAGAGAAGCATTCTCAGAGCTTCATCTTTGTATGTCCTGTCACGTAGATTGGTGTTTTCCCTTCATGCATTCCAACCCCAGCTGTCAAACAGAAATGTGTACACATGCACCCACATACACACACACAAACAAAAACCAGCTCACTCTGAAAATCCCTTTTAACACTGTTTCTCCTTCTTAATAATCTCTCCACCTCTGTGAAAAGTCTCACTTTGGGATAATCTCATTATGGGATATCCCCTTGACAGGTTAATCTTCTCAGCTACCTCCCGAAGATCTTGTCATCTTTTAATCTGGAATACGATCGGATAACATCTACAGATCAATATCTTCTTTGTAGTCATATTCCAAAGGCTATGAGAGCTGTTCCTCCATGCGGTTCAAATGCCTCATTAAAGATTTCTCAAACTGTAAAACCCTTCCAGAGATATCATGCTTTCATTTGCTATACATCCAGTATAATGTTCCTTAATTCAGTCAAGTGTTTTAATGTCTGTCACAGTGACTGTTCCTTCCTTAAAGCCCATATAGTTCTTTAAAATAAACTTAACAGCTCCTACACATTTTGAAAAAGCAGTATATTGATTTGAACAAGCTTTAAGTGAATTATATCAGAGCATTTCTTATGATGCACTGTCATATTTACTGCATGTTTCAGCATGAATATGCTATCTTCTCATTAGCTTTATGTCTCTTGTGACAGTAAATTAAAATGATTCGCTGAACTCTGATTTTCCCTTTTTGCATTCAGTTCCTAACATAATTGCTTTTCAACATTTTATTGTTGTTGTGTGGTTTTGGGTTTTGTTGATTTTTTTTTTCTGTAGTAGGATGATTCACGTATACATGTATTAAGATCTCTGATATTATATTAAGAAAAAAATGTAAGGTTACCTGTTGAACATTTTTTGCTTTGTGCATATTGTTAATCATTAAGATTTCTGATGCATTTGCAGAAGTTTGAATGTGCTTCTTTTCTAAAAAGCACCAATAAAGGGATTATATAGGCCATTGGGTTCATAACCCTTACTGTTGCTGAGTGTTATTTTTTACATTGATGAATTCTGCTTGCCAAGAAGCAGTGAATAAATGAATTAGACAGTTCCTTCTGGAGGCAAACATCCTGATGACAAAAAGAAAGAACAGAGCATCACAGGAAGGCATGTGGAAAAAACTATCCAAAGGTATATGAAGAAGTGAGACTAACACTGAATGCACTTCACTCACAAAGGAGGAAAGAAAAAAAAAATGATTTGCCATTTTGCTCTTTTGTAAGCTTCAGTGATTAAGAGTCTGAAAATATACCTGGTCTCCATTTACACAGCAAGGTGTTTATTAGTTTGTCAGATCTCACATAGGCAGAAGCTAATTTGCTTCTGTATGGTATGCTGTAATTATATCACTGAATAGTTGTTTTAAGTATTCCCGTTTTAATTTCTTCCTCTTTGATATAGTCATTTAATTACAACACAGCACGATTGATTAATTGCAATTACAGTATTTTCTTACTGAGATCTCACCTACAAAGTACAGAAGGATACTAGAGAGTGTGAGAGAAAGCTGCAGGATTTAGTTTGTAAGGCCAACAGAATAGACGCAGAGATAACCTGTTTTCTTTAGATAGAAATACAGCATGTGCTATACTGGTGAGGTGATGCTGCATTTAGTTCCCTGCTTCCACCTCTGTTTAATACCTGGTGGGAAAAGAATCTCTAATGTTTCTCTGTGCCCACTTGTCAAAGCTCTCTTAATGGCCCTGATCCAAAACTCACAAAATTCAATGAAAAGACTTCTCTCAACTTCAGAAGCCTTTGGACTGAGCTAGTTACAAGCTCGTCTTTCTTTCTGATCTGCAAGTTACCTCAAACCTTTGAGGGCACTAAAGATAGTCGCAGTAATTGAATCAGCGCGGACTCCTCACCTCTGCTCGCTGCTTGGGTTATGCTGAAGTAGCCAGCACTGGCTCTGCCCATGAGAGCTGATGGAAGTCAGAAGCTGTCAGATGATGCCCAAATTGCCTTGCTACCTTTGTCTCAATAATTTTTCCAATAAACTCAAAGGTTAGAGACAGGCTAATAGCCAGTGAGACAATCAGTGTCAACAGAAAGCTTCTTCAGTGAGGGTCTGATAGCAGTTAAAGAAGTGCAAGAGAGACAAAAGGACACAGATGTTGCGATGCTGACTACCACAAAGCGTGACTTTTGGGGACCCTCAGGAATCCACACAGCCCTGTGTTTGGTCAGAGGCTGGCAGTAAGACGAGCAGGTTAGCCTGTGTGCAGCTCTGAGCTAATGCAGTGATATTCCTGTCATCCTCCAGCTGGGGAAGAGGGGTAGGGGTTAGGTGGGGTACTGAGCTGCACTCCAAGCCCCAAGTGCATAGGCACTCCATTTCGTAAGCCCAACCACACACAATTGTTTTTGGGGAGGGGGATTGCAGACTCAGAGTGACTCCAGGTCACCCTCATGGGATAATGCTTAGGGGTAGATACAGCCCACTGTGCCCCCTCCTCCTATGTACAGATACTAGCGCACCTAAGGAGAGAGGAAGGGGAGTGGGGAGCTGCAGCCTTTAACCCAAACACTTCAATTCTGCCAAAGTCTTTTCTGCATCTCAATACCCTTTTGAGGATCTTAGCCTTCAAGACTTAGTTTCTCAAGCAATTTACTGTGATGATCAGTAAAACAATATAGGAGTATTCTTTAACTCACCGTGAAAAGGTTGAGCTTTAAATCTAATGAAATTTAATTACAGCATTAACGTTATACAGATACTGATTTCAGTTCAGAGCACCAGAGTCGGAGGGAGCATCTCAAGAATTAACTCTGTCCTAACTTACCCTGCTCTATGTGGTGGATATTCTCCATAGACAAGAGGGGAAGTATTCTAGTGCTAAATTCATGGTTAAGATGCTGCTTTGACATATCCCTGAATAGTGCACTCAGCAGAGTTCAAACAGCTCGACATTCAAAATTAATACCATAAATATGACCCTAAAAATGTCTGGAGTTCTAAAGTAGTGGGCCATTAACTTTTATAGTGTCGACCTATTCACTCTTACATCAGTTTAATTAGTGTACAACATAAGATATAAGGGTAAATATCACATGGACAAGCACAATAATCATTGTTGGCTTCAAACAGATGAACTTTTTGATGAGCTGCAAAGCATTAATACAACCACCTACACATTGCCCACACATACCCATGGCAACAAACATACATCAACATAAAGCAGAAAAAAAGCTGCAACCTTTCAAAGTTTTAATATTCATCATCTGAGGCTAGTGTGATTACATTTGCATGCCTTTGCTGCCTTTTTTTCCCCCAAGGACAAAACGAGAGAGAGAAAAAAAGAAGCTTAGAAATGTAAGAGAAAGTGCTTTGAAGCCTCAGAACGGTTTTGATCATACGTCCAAAATGAATCAACAGTTACTTAATGCAAGTGTGTGTTATAGGACATTGCCTATACCCTCTGTAAATAAATCAAGATGGACATTAATCGATATGTGAATGTGCACAGAAAAGCAACTGGTGGCACTACAGCCTGCTGCCTGGACAAGTGATCTGCCACCAAATGGAGGCAAAGTGTCATAAATTCAATGCATCTGAGAATCTTTTTCACTCTCTTGAAAGAGGAAGGTCTTTGCTATTTGTGTATCTATTATTCTTCAGCGGTAAAACAAAACATCTGATAAATGGTGACTCTGAATTTCTATAAAATATTGTTTTCTTTCCATACATGTGTATTGACTTTTTTTTTTTTTTTTTTTTTTTCCTGGCGTGGGCTCAAATCCACTTCTTGGATGCAGTATGTTTTATATTTCCTTCTGCTTTTTCCATTCTGTTTCTGTGGCATTTATCTGAGACTTTGGGTCTTCTCTTCAGATTGTTTTTACAGCAGCAGAAAGGGGCTCAAACTTCCCAGAAGCCCAGCCCTCCCTGCAAAACGCTGAATGCTTTCTGCTCAGTGAGATGAGAACATCCAATATCCTGCAGAACCTGTCTATGTGAATGGGTCTTCAGGGCAACATCCAAAGGGTTATGAGCTTCTGTTGTTGTGTGGTTTTTCTTTTGTAATAGGTTGTGAAATGGGTCCTGACATTGTTTCAGCTGTGACATTGTAGCTTGAATTGGAACCAGTGGCCTATGAGATTCATCATTAACATCAGTTCAACAACATCCTTTCTTGCTCTCCTCTGCAAAATTTTATGAACTCGACCACCCTATCTCAGAGAAGACACGATGTGCAGATATAGGCAATAAAAGTGATTAGCAGTCTAGAGAGGCTTCTATTTAGAGGGAGGCAGAAAAAAAAAAAAAAAAAAAAAAAAAAGAATAGGCCATTTAATCTAGAAGCAAGAGAAACCCCATGGATGGGACCCAGCGAGATATATTCAGTGGGATAGGAAAAATACATCTGTTACCACTGTTTATCCTCTCACTTAATGAAGTCGCAATCAATTGATCTGAAAGGCAACAAATTAACAGCTGATAAAAAATTAAAAGAAAACAGCATGATCCATAGCAGCACTAGCCAAAATGAAATATCAATCCAAAAACAGATTAGATATGCAAATAATGTGGATGTAGATAGTTACAATACAGAGAAACACAATTGATTTTATTCATATGAAGTAAAAATTACTGTGATATAGGTCATAAGTCAACTGCCACTAATAAGGTTTAGAAGAACTTTCCCTAGGATCATTTTCTTCTGGACTAGGCAGACTAAAGAGCCAATAACTCCTATGTTCTTCCAGCAATTACAGCCGTGCTTTTCAGTGTAGATATATAGTTATGTTGGAGGCCGGAACAACGTTTGCATATACACTCAGTATACAAGACAATGTCTGGAAACAAATAGCTCTGTGTACAGTGGAACCAAAAAAGCTTCATGCAGCTGTCTCAAATCAGAGCTGCTGTGAATTCTCTTTTAATAATGCCACTTTCCCCATCTGATACTAATGGATTTTCTCCTTTTTTTCTCCTTCCAAAAAGTTAAACATCCTAGGAAAATCATTCTTAGTCACTAGTCACATATCATAACCCTATCTCAATGAGAATATTAATAAAGTCTCTCTATTCTTCCAGTTTGTCCGTGGAAAACTAACAGGATCCTAATACCTATCCAAATAGTCAATATTTAAAAGAGACCAATAGATTGAAACTTATAAAGAGCATAATTACTTAAGCATTACAATCAGAAAGCAAGACAGAAACATTTATATAGGAAGTGTACTGCAGCCCAACCACTTACCTTCTTCCCCTCCTATCTCCCCTCCACCCCCCAAAAAAAAAAAAAAAGCATTCAGGAATAGCAGACTGCAAAGAGCAATCATGCCAGCCACAGGTTGGCAATCACATCTTCTCCAAACAGCAATCATGGCTCCTACTGATGGACAACAACATGTGAGAAACTGTCATTTTGATATTTAAAATCTGTGGAGTGTAAAGCACCGACTGTCAGTCTCAGCTGGTGGGATCTGAGTTTCTGGAGAAGCAACTACAGGAATTACTGGATCTGAAATGGATCCTACCAGTCAAAATGATCTTTTTTTTTTTTTTTCTTTTTTTTTTTTTCCCTAACTTATTTGTCTATACTGCAGACTGTATAGCTCATTTATTTACATGACACAGTACTTCAGTGAACAACATTTGGACTTCAAAATTGTACTTTTTTTCTCCCAAGCTCTTCTTCCCAGGTATTTCTTAACTCTGGAGGAACAAAAAGGTGTATTCTTGCTTTCAGTTCTAAGAGCTCAAAGAAAAGTTGTCTAAGGCCACTTGTCAGGAGAGAAAGACTGTGTTAGCACCATCTTTCCTGTCCTCTTCCTATATATAGTACTGCTATAATGGTGGTAATGTGATCAGTGATGCTGAAGAAGGATTAAGGGCTTGACCTAGTCAGACTTTATGGTTTTCCAGCTGGCAGTGAGAAATTACTTCCTGTGTTCCCAGTGCCAAAGAATGACTTAACTGGAGGAATTGGATTTTATTATTTTTTTTTTCTTCTTTTAAAATAGACAGAAGGAGGGGGCCCTGATGTCTTTATGAGAAGAACAGAACAGCAAAAATCTTAATGGATTGTCCAGCACAAAATGTCCATGGGATGAATGAGGCCCTTAAAACATCATGGCTTGGGCTGAAATATTGCCAGGCTTTTGAGTAGTTTCAAGACTTTGCTTTCTGTCTGAACTTTAAATCAATTGTCCCATTCATTTCAAAATCAAATTTCAAAGTATATGGGATAATGTAACTTTTTGACTTCATTGATATTTATAATTGTTGTGGAAAAATATAGGGAAAATTTTAAATGCACTTTTTTTAAATAGACATCTTGAAATGTCAAGAAAACTGATAACACATTGACATATCTAGTAGGGATTTTATGTGAACAATCTGGGGTTCACTGTTAACACTGAACAGCAAGAGCCTTTCTTGCCCAGAAAACAGTAAATTTTCTTACATTCTATTGCACACAACTCCGAAGAAAGTAAACTGGTGTCTACACAGAATAAGAAAAGTTGTCATGAAATAAAACACTGATGTTAAAATACAGCTGGGGACAACATCCAAAGACGCAGCACGTTCTTGCAATGAACCAAATTCTGTTTTCTTCATCAACCAGGAACAGTGTCTGAGAATTGACCTGGTATTTCTAATGACAGAGGAGGTACAGTCATTACATGAATTGCTAAAAGCCTGATTCAGCAATTTGTGATTTAGAATAGGCTAATGGACCATAAAACAAGGAAAAGGTGTTCCTTGTTAAGTGGCACCTACTTATTCCAGCTGGAGGTTCTCCATTAAATTCCATGAGCTTTGAGGCAGGAGCTGCGTGCTTCTACATAGTCCTCTCTGAAGCAGTTCTAAACCCATCTATCTCAGAGGACACCATTTGGCATATTTGAAGAGACTTTAGCCATTTTTGAAACTAAAAAAGTTTATATATATATTTTTTTGGATACTCAACATCCAAGAGAAATCAGTCAACCTGCACATTTTCTCTGATTTGGGTATTGGTTAACACCAATGTAGCACAGCTTGTAGTGTAGCCTTGATAGTGCTCTAGGTCATGCTGTACCAGCACAACAACCATGGTCAAGGATACCTGAGGACACGCAGTCCTTCAGCATGCCACCGATAACCAGCCATAGGCAATGCAAAGAGAAATCAGCCTTTGCCTTCTCTGCCAGGGCATGCATGTCCAAGATGTGCCCCAGTCCTGCCACAGAGCCACAGCTGAAACCTCTGCAGAGGTGCCAGCTGCAGTCGTTGGTGCTCCAGGTTGTAGTCTATTGCTGCTAAGTCAGTGTCCTTTAGCTACCACGAACTTCAGCTGCTCTGATTCTCCTTTAGAGAAGTATATGTACTTTCTCTAACTGTATTTTGATGCTACTATCCAAAAATTTGGCTGAGAGGCTTTTCAGGGCCTTTTGTTGTAGTTGTTGTTCTATTTCTCAAAGATCTACTGACAAAGTCCTTTACTGAGCACAGCACTGGTTAGTAATTCATGAGTTTCAGGGAAATCTTTCGTGTTTCCATGATGAAGAGCATTTCTGCTGCTGGAAAGAAAGCTGATGTGGAGCATAGACCCATCTGTTCCTTAATAAAGTTTAGAGGCAATATTCCATTTCTACCTGGAAGGCAAGCCTAGAGACAGAAAATAATGATTTTTGATGAGGTATTTAGATAACTATCACAGATTCCTGCTTCTTATAGTCAGTTGTATCTACTACTGCTATTCTTTATGCTTTAGTGGTTTGGACTTGTGACAGAAAATTCATCTTTGGGAAGATATATCTGTGAGAGTCATGGCATATAAGATTGATCAACTTCAGCTGCTGCTCTGCTGTGTTCAGTTCTTTTTCTGGATATATAGTCAGTGAGATAGGCGGTCAATTTTTTCCCTTTTTTTAGAGCACAGATTACTTCCTGCTCTTGAGGCATAAAAAGATGATGATAATATACAAGGACACTGGACACTATCCAGAATCTGTACTGGAGAAGATGGTGGAGTGCCTCCATGCATCCATTACGGGTCACCTAGGAGGAAAGCGGGCTGCCAACTCTGCAGACTTTTTCTGCATAGTAAATCTGAATTTTCAGGTTCTAAATAAATATGAAGTTCATTCCACTGAGTGACAGGAATGGAAAAGTAATCACTATAAGAAAGGGAAAAGATAAAATTCTGTCGCTCTATGGTGCCTTTCATGTGAGGATTTTACTCATGTTAATGAGGCCTTGTAACATTATAGTGATATTGGATTTCTTATGGAGGGTGAATTCAGGCTTTCCAGAGCTGTGCACCATAAAGTCACAGTGCTGGGGGCAAAAGTGGAGTTTGGGCAACAGTTTAGCAGTCCAGAGATTGTGGTCTTTTAAACTAACCACTGAATCATCTTGATTTAAGGGAAGAAAAAAAGCAACTTCCTGAGGCTCTGTCACATTGCTGTGCATGCCAGCCTCCCAGCTGCAGTGGGAATTATGCAAAAGTAGCCAAAGTGGGGAAAGGACCAAGCTTGTTTCACCTCCTTCTAATTAATCTTTTGAAGGGGCTCAGAGGTTGGGGCTGTACCATGGTAGGAGGGTTGGTGCTCCCTGGCACATCAGATGTGGTCAGCACCCACAGGGACGGTTACCACAATTAATGCATACTACAGACAAGCTCGGTTTTCTCTTTTCCAGCCCTATTAAGAGAGGGACACTGCAAAATATAATTGCTCAAGCCAGTACCTCTTTTGCCTGCAGTTTTCATTCATGAAGCTTTATTCTTCTCTTTGTCCTCCTCCTTCCAGCTGACAGAGCCAGGACACCCTCACTGCACCTCACAAACAGTATGAGACTAATTATAGAGTTTTTTTCAGACTGGATCTTAGCAAGTTTAAGTGGAAGACAAAATATTTAGTTTCTACAAATTAATGAGGACAACAGAGCACACATCCTTTGTATGTCAATTAGCAACATATGGTGTAAGGCTTGCAAAACAATCAAATGATCAAACAATAACGAAATGAAAGAATGTGGTGGTTTCTCCCACTCTCTTATTAGCTAAATATAGCACATGAGGCTTTTTTTTTTTTTTTCTTACAGATTTTCCAAGCATATTGTGGAACACCTGCAAGTACATAGGTATTGTTTTATTAGGATGAACAGCAGGTATTTTTTCTATATAAACCATTATGTTTAATTTCTTTTAAACAGTTAAAATTGCATTAAAAAATAATAAAGACATCAGAGAGCTTGTAGTTGTTTTTCATAAAAACGATAGGATAGGCCATGGAAGAGATTTCTTAAAACCTTCTGCCTAGATTTGGTGTTGGTGGGTTGTTTTTTTGTTTGTTTGTTTGTTTTTTTGTGCACCCACAAAGCATTGTGGTTCTTTTTGTTGGTGGTGGTTGTTGGTTGGTTTGTGAGGGTTTTTTTTGTACACTTAGGAGCAGCAAGTAAAGATGGGAAGGGGCTGGGGTGCTCCTATCTGTTGCAGCACCTCTGGGAGTTCTCCATTCCCTGTAGAGGGATCATGTCCCTGGTGAACTATAGCTGTCTCTAAAGAAGAAATTCGGGTTAAACTTGACTGGAGTCTGTCTGTCTCATCCTCCTTTAACAGCTAGTACAGATCAGGCTGTTGGGAGCCTATGGGAAGTGAGGAAATGAGGGGAAGAGGAAGAAATATTCACTTGTTGCGGTTTCTGTCTGTCTCTCAGGCAACGTGCTTCTCTTTCATATTCTCACTTCAGATTCTGGCTCATGAACCCAAAAGAGGCAAACTTTTTTGTTAACATTTCTGAAAATCTGGCCGTTTATTTAAATGTGAAATATAAATTAGGACTTGTATTGAAATCTCGCTCTAAAGCCTTGGGTAGCTTTGTTATATGAAACCTTTATTAGTCTCACACTACAAGCTATCTGTAGAAAAATCTCCCTATTACTACATATAGCTATGCTCTTTGTAGATAATATATGTACATCCTTAGATCCTGATTTTCTAAGGTTATAAATCCAATACTCAGAAGCACAGCAGCAAATCTAGTACTTGAAAACACACTTTACTGTTGATGATGATGAAAAATACTATTCACTGGTTTCAGCAGCAGAACAGGCTTCTTGATCCATTTTACCTAGATGCCTAAATTGTAAAGTAAGATTATCTGTCTGCAGAAATACATGCAGGACAATGTCAAGGGATTGAATAGAAGGCCAAATGGGGATTACTGGGCCATGGAGGTCAGGAGGATGAGAAGATAGCTGAAATATAAAAGAAGGTTTGTGGGTGCACAAAACCATTACCAACAAGAAAGGAATATTGTGGTTTTGGGTGCCAGGCAGATGATAACAAAAATTTTACATCTAAGCATTTAGAGATCTTAAAGAAAAAAGTAGAAAGGGGAAGCAGTGTTACAATAAACACAGCTAACAAAGGCTAATTTCCCCAGAACTGGACATCTCACCAAGCGTCCCTTCCCAAACCATCTCCATGGCCCATCTCTCCCTCTGCTGAATCCTATTCAGCAGGGGCAAGAGAGGAGGTCAGAGAAAGCCAGGGTGTTCCTGGAAGCATACCAGAGGGAGGGAAAGCAGAGGAGGAAGTCCAGTTTAGGAAAAAAATGGAACAACTTAGTATCCTGGAAAAGCATCAGATTATAAAAATAATAAAGTAATAAATCAACTGTTCTTTTGGGGGGTTAGTTATGAAAAGCTACAGGTTGACAGTGAGAATATTTTGAAGTGGCAAACAGTAATAATTTCAACCATGGTTTCTATAAAATGAATCACGGTGTTATCTGGACTTTATTCTTTCACACCATATACAGATTCTGAGCTAAGACAGCACAAGAGCAAGAAGGAAAAAAAAAAAAAAAAAACTCACTACTGAGCTATAATATAGTGCATACATTAAATTACGAAAGAGGCAGGCATGTGGCAACCACAGGAATGGCACTGCAAGGAGAAATGAAGGAGAGGAGACGGCAGCGCCACACTGCTGCTGTCATGGGCTCCAGGGACTGTCACCATGGCTCTGCTCGGCATGGCCAGGAAGGTAAAGCATCTGTGGACCAAAGAGATGTCAGGATCAAGGGCAACGTGACCACTGATGCTGTGCCTCCATGGCCAATGAGAACGATGCTTTTGATGCAAGGATATCCATCACAGAATAACTTCTCTGTGGAGAGAAAGCCAGCTAGTTTTCTTAGCTGCTCAAGGTCAAGTCTAGATAGGGAATATAATACTGCCCTTGACTGTACTGCAAAGGGAAAATTACTTTGGTGCTTTGTCATAGAGTTCAGCCATTTCCAATAAGTAATCTTAGTTTAAAATAACGCATAAGTTGTGGAGTGAGGAGTGAGCCCAAGTGGGTTTTTGTGCCTTACCCATTGAAAAGTAAACTGACAACAGCTCACTTATATAGGCCACCAACTATCTGTTTAATTATAATAGCTTACATTCTTCACCTACAGAGCTGGATTTGAAACAGTGATCAAAGGATTTATAACTCATACCAATAGCATAAAACAAATATTCTGGATTGGTTTAGCTCGCACAAGTGATTAAACATTCCTCTTTAAGCAATGTGATTTCTTCTTTCTCTCTTGTAGAATCAGAAATAAAAAAATCCTTTCCTCTTTGTTGTACCATGAAATCTCCCTTTTCTAATGAGTGTATGAACCAGTCATTTCGCTCTTAATAGGCCACTTACTGAATTTGATGGAGGAGATAATTAAATGTGACAGATATTCGCATACATCTATCTTAAAACTAGCACTCAAAGATTATAAAAGCCATAATATTCTCTTAATGAAATATAGCAGAACATGAGAAAAACACATTACAATGTATCTGAAAACAATTGCAAAATTTAGAGATAAACAGTGTTAACACTTGATAAGTCTTTACAGTGTTGGTATGTACACCAGACATAACAGTAGCAAACAAAAACAACAACAAAAAAAACTTTTTGAAGTAGATGAAAGCTGGAGATAAATTTGTTTGGCATCCAAACAAGAAAGAATGAGTTTGTAGGTTCAAGAGAATATATGCATTATAACTACTGAAGCAAGAGAGAGGCTTTTTATACCTTATAAGGAAAATGCCAAGGAAAATACATTTAAATAAAACCTTTCAAAACTTCAGTGCTGAATTTCAGTGGCTGTTAGAGTCCAACCTCATATTCCTAGATGGTGTTAAAAGGCAAGACACCTGGATCAATACCTTCTGGCACTTCTATTCAGTCTTAGGCCTGCTCTATCCACCCATCTGTGTTCTTGGTACTTACACTTAGCCCACTTAACTAAAGGACAAGGAGATGTTATGGAAGGTGGGGAAGTAATTATAAAAGCTTTCAGAAGCCATGAAAATTGGATGATTTTGAGAGTGCATGAGATGACAGAAAAGCACCTGTGTGTCGATGTGATCTGAAGCCAGTGTGATGTGAAGGGAGCACCAGGAAAGGGCGGTGCTCCCACTCCTCACTTGGCAGAGCATCAGCACTACATGAATATTGTTGAGTGGCAGTTCTAGAAAAGTTTAAGCAACGAAACCCTCATGACAGGTTAAAGATACCTGAAAAGAAAATAGTCACAGAAAAAAAAAAGCTTTGAAAACGCCCAGGAAAATGGATGTGAAGCGGAAAGTTTCCTTACCAGGAGAGAAAGTGCTGAGAACCCAAGAACCCAATTTAGAGTTTAGTCTACTTGTAATATATATTACAGTGCAAAGCTGAAATGTTTCAGTGGCTGATGAGTTTCTGAATCTTTCTTTGAATCTGTGAAACACTCCTGAGCCTGAAGCCACTCAGTTTAGGCAGCAGTGCCTGGCTAGGAGAGGCTGGCAGACTCCCATGAGATGCAGCTAGAAAAAGTGTGGGCATAGCTGAAGTACAGCAAGGGAAAAGAAAATAACTGTTTATTGTGGGTGAACACTTCATGTTGACTGTAAATAAAAGTAGTATTACTGCTTATTATTCATATATAAATATATGAATATTTATATTCTGGCAATATTTCCTTTCCACTTCATTTGACTGTGAGTCAGAGTTGCCTACTTTGTCCTGAGACCTGTTGTGGGCAAGATGGGGGAGCAGGCAAGGGCACTGGGTAGCCTTGCTACCAGGTCTCAGGCACAGAAAATATGGACTTTAGCCTATAGTGACCCATACATGCTGAACAGATTGCAATAGTATAGTGTGATGCTGTGGGCTTGCCTGGGACTCTGCTCCAGGATGGGAAGGGATTTCACTTCAAATTTATGCTCATTGGAAAATACATGCTTGCCTTCCCACCGGGAAGGGACAAGTTTAAGTATTGCTATGACTGCTGTCTTGTTTGACTGCATTTCATGTTGCTGACTGCCTCAATTCAGAAACCATGCTGGGATCCAAATAATCTGAAGGGGAATAACCTCCCTGTCTTGTGTAGGGACAATTCTGCTCAGACAAAATTACTTTCTACCACCCCTTAACCTTATTACCTTATTTTCAAGAAATCCCTTGTTTACATGGGATTTTTATTTAAATGTTCCTCAGGTGGAAAAAAAAAGGGGGGGGGGGGGGGAGGGGGGAGAGAGAGAGGGAGGATAAAAATAAACAACAAAAAAAATTGTTCTTGGTGAACTGTTTCTAGAGCAGATAATCTGTCCTATTCCTCCTCTGCCTCTGAGGATGTAGCCCCTTTTAGGAACCTCTCTTGCTCTAAATGGATTAATGAGCAGCTTCTGCCAGAGCCAAGTATTTGCCCCACAGCTCTGCATCAAGAGCTCAATAAGAGGTTCTAGGGCAACAGTTGAATTCTGTCGTGCAAGGTGTCGGTACATGCCCTCTCGGATGATTACTGTCATTAGAACCCAAAACTCAGCCTCATAAACAGAAATTAGCATTTCCGAGCAAAGCGGTGCCTGGCAGTTGCAGGCCTCCTTCCAGCAGCAGAGTTCGCAGAGCTGAGCGAGATGCCTGAATTCCCTCTGGGGTGAATGGAAAGGATTAAGTGCCTCAGAATGAGATTCAAAGCAGGCAGAAAGTAAAGCAGGGAACACTTAAGCCTGCCTTAGGAAATACTAAAGAGAGGGGTGTAGTTGAAATCCTCCATATATCCTGGGTTTAGCATTGACCCACATCCAGGAGATAGGAGAGGCTGTGAAAATGGGATTCAGAGCCCATAACCCCTTTCCAGAATTAATTTGTCACTGAGTAAAAGACTTCTGTTTGCTGTTGATGCCAGGGTCGGAGGCCAGCTGGAGTGGGAAGTGGAGGCAGCAACCACAGCCACCTTTTGTAATAGCTTAGTAGCTAAAACACATTCCTGGGAAGCTGGGAACCTGCATCTGCAATCCTGTTCAGTTTTGAAGAGGTAAAAGTATATCTTTTCCTTTCCAGGAGGGTATGTGTTAACCTCAGAGGCTGTTTTCCCTTTCTTCTTTTGGAATAACTGTACAGCGAAGATCGCAGGATTCATGGGGCCAGAGACAGAGGAGGAAAAGAAAGCCAGGCATGGCAAGGAGAAATGAGCACTGTGATCCCTCCTCCAGTGACCTGCAGTGCTTCCCAACATGTGTCATAAGGGGATATAATCCACATCCTTCTCCTCCTTGTATCTGCATCATTAATGGGAATATTCAGCAGGGCCCTTGGCAGGCATGATTTTCAGTCTCTCACCTTTCACTCACAACTTCCTTTTGTCAGGCAAAAAAGCAAGACTTTAAAGCTCCCCACTTTCTCCAGCATCCAGAACAATTTATATCAGCTGCTTTATAGACTCAGATAAATAAGATCAGCTGCATTTCCTCTGCTTACTTAATCTATTGCTTTTGGGTTTTTGTTTTCAAGTAAAATATCAGGATATTTTGGCATGAGATATTTTTAGAAAGTCTTAGCTGCATGTTCTGTTCGCTGCTCTCCAGAAGGTTTTTTCCACCACAGTTAGCTCTGAACCTTGCACAGAGGCTTTACTAGTCATGATGAACCCTTCTGGTGGATTGTGGCAAATGCATATATTTTTTCAACATCCTATTGTCTCAACATCCTGTTGTCTTATTGTCTTAACTGGTGGCATCCCAAACCACTCTCCATATTTAAATTGCCCCTACAACCAATGGTTAGCCATTGGGTTAAATAAATTGGGTTAAATAAAGATACCTGTTCTTGCCTCAGTGATACTCTCTTTGCTGTTCCCCAGTCACACTAGTCTCATACCAGTTTCAGCAATACATTGCTGGACCTGCAGTTTGTTTTGCTAGTTCCCCCAGAAGTCTGGGATGGAAGTTATTTCAGTCTTCTTCCTGTGGATGCATTAAGCTTTTTACTTTAAAGGAATCTTAAAAATGCAAACAAACAGTAATGGGGAAAAATAAAGCTTTTTGGTCTTCTTGAATAGAAGGGATTTTTTTTTCCTTTCAACATTCTGATATGAGGAGGTTAATGTGTCACTATAAAAGAAATGTGGCACTCTGCTGTTCTCTCACAGAATACATTACTTAAATTCTCACTATGAATTTACATCTTTTTTTTCTGAAATGTAGTTTGGCACTTAGTGGGAAATGAATCTTAAATATTTTGAAAGTATAATTTAACATCTCAGCAAAACCCTGAATTGTGAATTGTGCTTTATAGAAACTTTAAGGGCTAGCTGAAGCTGACATTAAAAAGAATAAAGAATTACATCTTTACATGGCGCTTTAGCTACAGATGAGTCTCCTACAGTTATTACACACTTTGTTTATCCAATTATATAGCTGGGCTATAGTCTTTATAGATTTTTTTAGGGTGATTTTTATTTTGAATGACTTTTCATTCTTTGCTTAAATATACATTAACATATATGAAAAGTTGTATGCTATATAAATAATTTTGAACTAAATCACAGCAAAAATCCAGTAACTAATCCCAGTACCACACTCTAGAAAGACAGATATGTATGATGTATAATTGTTCTTCTATATGATTTATTATTTCTGGATGCACATGTAAACCATGGAGGCCAACTCTATGAGACTTGAAACAGAACTGATGTTGGACTTATTATTCTCTGCTGCTCTCATCCAATTTGTTAGAAATAAATTTGCCCTTCTGCTTATATCAATTTTACATCAGTGTAAATTTATGCTCACATCGATCAATCAATTCTATTTCACTTGAATTTGTCAGAAATTAGGGAGGCTCTGAGTAAGGAAAGCCCAAAACATTCAGTGGGAAAAAAAAAAAAAAGAGGCAGTTTTGCTCGGTAGAGAGCCATTACTGGATGTCTTCAAGCCATTGTTCCAGTGCATGAAAAAGCCCCCTGCAAAACCACTCATTCATCTTATATTTCTTTTTACAGTGAAAGAATACCAGCTTGTCCTGGGGCTCTACATCTTCAGACAGACTTGAATGCAGTGCAAAAGCACAGCTCTTGTAAGCACTTCAGGAGCCCAGAGAAGTGGGTGCACTGGGGCACATTGAGCTTGGCAGTGTACCTGAATGGAGTGCTCACCCACACCTCGTGCTTCCTTGATGGTCAGTGCTTGGCATTAAGTGTGAACATTATGTTTCCTCCTGAAGGCCTGATCCAATATCTATTAAGTCAATGGGAATCTTTCTTCCAGCCTCAATGAATGTTGCTCTTGGAAAGATGCCCATTTTAAACTCTGGTTCTGACAGCGTGTTGTGCGTGCACTGGGAGAGATTGTATTTTAGCAACCTTCCCTCCGGATTAATCCTTCCCTCTGGACTAATCCATTGTCTTATTCTTTGATTCATTTACATCTTAATGGTCATCCTGGTCTTGTTTGCAAACAAGAAAAAAAAATAGCCTGAAAAATTACATGAATGCTCATTTTTTAAAACTGGGAAATTGATGTGTACACGTAACTGCTGAGAATACCAACATGCATTTCCCGTTAAATCCAGTTAGAATACGCTACATAATAATTACACATTGTGAACAGAAAAAATCAAATCCTGTTATTTTTCATTATGTTCAGTATCTTGTTCTTGTTCTGAGAAACAGTGAATAGGATAATCTGATTGGCCTTCAGTCTAGCATCTTTTATTCAGTAAGTTAACTTCATCTTGTTTTTCTGTTATAAAAATGAATGATTTTTGTATGTCTTCTTTTATTTAAACTCCACCTATTTTCATCCCTCTTTTTTTTTTTTTGGGGGGGGGGGGGGGAGGGGAAGGGGATCTTTTCCTTGGATTCAGTCTATATTTGTACATTTGCAGTTTCTTTTTTTGAAACAAGAATGCCAAAATTAAATGCATGACATATACAAGGTCACTGGGAGTCTTGTACTTCTCTGTCATAGTCTTGCCCCTGGATTGGTCTGCGTATGCTGACTCAGGACATTTTCCTTTCACAGGCTGGCTGTGTCCCTATTTATTTCCTCTAATCAGACTGCGTCAAGCATATGCTCTTCATGCTCCCTTCTGCTGGAACTCTCTCCCCTCTAGGATTGTTTTGGCTGAGCCTTTATTAGGTTTTTAGATCTATGTTTCTTGCCCTCTTGTTCAAATCTGCTTTTGGGCTTTTGTTTTTTATGCTTGTCTCCCATCAGTCCTTTTAAAATGAGTAAGTGTCAGAGCTCTGTGATTTATTTTTATTCTTGCCATCAGTTTCTGCTAACAGAATGACCTACTCAATAACATGGTCCTTTGCTTGACTTTCTTTCTTTCCCACCATAAGAAATAAATGCTCTAGAGAATGTTTGGAGATTGGGCAGTAAGAGCAAGAGGGAAGTAGGGAATCCAAGAGCCCACAGAAGGGAAGAGGAAACATCCAAAAGAAGTGAATTTCAGCTGCAGACTGATTTCTGAGGATCCTGTTTTTCAGCTAAATAAACAAAATAAAACTAGGGGTAGAGGGAAGGAAAGGGGGTTGAGGGAAATGTGAGAAGTCCTAGAGGGGAAGGGAAGTCTTTATGTTCAGGATAATTCTGAGCTTAAGTTAATTGGGAGCAGGAGACAATGAGGAAAATCAGATCATGAGAAAATAGAACAAAAAACTGACCAGGTTAAATGTGAAGAAATGCAAATGAAAAAGTTATTCTAAAAATGAAAAGCAGAGAAGGCATATGCTTTAAAATGCCTTTCTGCTGGCCATCCTGGTAGATTAAAAAAAATAAAATAAAATCAGACCATATGAAATTTCCTATCAGAAGAAAAATCCAGATAAATTACTCTGGATAGATCACACCACATTAAAGCCAGCCACCTGGCTGTAGGAAGCAATTTGAGCTTGTGGTGGGAGACAGACCAAGAAGTCCAGCAACCCAGGACTGAGCTGAGGCACCCAGCATTTGTACGCTCAAAATCTCAGGCTCCCAGAGGACCTCTGTTACAGGTATCTTGCTGGGTCTAAGGCCTGCAGTACCAGACAGGGCTTTCTTCAGACAGGGGGCTGCTCCTATGGGTGCCTCAGTACCTCGGCATGCAGCCAAGGATCTGCCAGGAGGCTGGGGAAAACACATCTGCGCTCTGGCAGAAAGGAGCCAAACCCATGTGCATATTTATGAAACCTTTTGGCAAATAGACCTTTTCTGATGAAAAATAAATAAATAAAATCAGTCCAACTGATTTTCAAGCAAAATCTTCTGTTATCTTTATTTGTTTATTTGTTTATTTTCTTCTGACCAGTGCAGTAAGAAGCAGGAAGGTAAGAAAGGCTCTGATAATATGTGTTGCTATTCCTCATCATCTCCAGACCACGACAATTAATGAACTGTACTTTCTTATGCTGTGAAAATATAATGGGCATTTATGAATTTTGAGCTCAGAACAGCAGGGAGTGGAGAATGAGTTTATTGCAAAGCAAGAACTCAGACATATCTGTCTTCCCTACCCAATTCTTTTAAGATGTGTGTACTTGAGATCTGGAAGAATTTTGTTATACCAAGGGGGCAGTTGTCAAAGAGAGAAGATCAGTTTGCCGTGCTATCTGCATGAACGAATGTTTATGTATGGTCTTTGATGCCCATAGTAGCTGTTCACATGCAAGACATCTGAGTAAAGCACTCCAAAATACTCAGAAATTAAAGTTATAATTCAGTTTATCTTGTCCATGTTATGGGCAGGTTTGATGATTTCTCCATTGATACCAGTGGACATACTCATAGGCTGAGTACTCACTAATCTGAGCTGAAGTTATACACTCAGACTCATGGAGAGCAAACACATCAAAAAGCTGTTTGCTTTCCCTAGGGTTTAATTTTGCTGTCATGGATGTCCTGACTTCTGAAGCACATCACAGCATGTCGAGAAACAGCCGAGGTACAAGTTTGGAATCCAGGTAGACAGCAATACCCTGGACTGCTGTTTTCATATGCAGTTTACAAGACAAATCTGGCCACCTGCATTTTGCTCAGCATTTTAGCTTGTGAATAGAGAATATTTGCAGCTGGGTAATTAAATCTATTTGTACTTATATGCATATGCATGTTTTGCAGGTAGAAGTTACACATCTATTTTGCAAAATGTAACCTCTGATGTAAAGAGGAGATGGCAGTAGTTATAAAAGAAAATGCTATTTCCATATCAAAATGCAGTTTTCTTCAAAAAATTTCACTTGGATTTTTGAGAAGATTTGGCCCCAGATATTTTCAGCAAAAGCATAAGTAACCAGTGACTATTAGCATACATCCTTTAAATATGTTTCTGAAGACACACAGCGATATGTTTCACATCTACTGTTTCCACAGTACTGGGGACTTAGCTCTCAGCAATAGAAAAACTGATGTTCTCCTGGCATTTTTTTCTGAACCCCTAGCCAATTATATTTTTTCTTTTTTTTTTTTTTTTTTTCTTTCCTTTTTTTTTTTTTTGTTAAATGTAATGGATATAAAATTCAGACAGCATTCACGTCTGCACAACTACAAAGAACCTATTCTGTTCTGTGACACTAAGATGTGTACCACAGAGGAAATCAGCTACAATGATCTAATGAACCTAAAATCTGTAAATCTATTAAACTGTGAACAACAGAAAACTCAGCGCAGGGTATCTGTTTGCCTGGTCTGCTATATAAAAGTATCTCTGTTAATGGGCATCATTCTCAAATGGGAAACACACTTGTTAGCAATGCAGGAAATTCAATTGTGAAACCAATCATGGTATATTGTACTATCTATAACAACAGTGGCAACCAGAAGAGCCATTTTATCCCAGGTTTTGACATAGTTTTAATTCACAGTTGATTTATAACATGATCATGAAGACCTGAAAGTCCATGCACCAGGTTTCAGCCTGGGGAGAACTTTGCTTTTAATACTTTACATTAAATATTGTTTATTGTTGGCCTATTCTAAAGTTATAGAGTAGCAAGGACAAAATAAAACAAAAGTTGGTGTCTTTTGGCAGTTTTGTGGCAGTTCTGAGCATCTTCTGAGCAGAGACAACAAATTACCTCCTACTGACAAGCTGAACTACCCTAACCTATAAATGAAATGAGGGAAGATTTGGCATTGTCTTTGTTTGTTTTTCAAGGTATGCTTTTTTTTTTAAAGGATTTACAGTTTAAACCCATGAGTAGTGCTTATGCCTCTTTTGAAGTCCAGAATGTGTCAGCTGAACACAGGCAATAATTTATAACACAATCTCACCACTTCTGTACCTTTGCACCCCTTTATCCCCTTGAGCCCAGATGTTGGCATTACAGCGAGCCGCACCTTGGTGTCCCTCAGGCTGTCCCATGCCCACCAGGAGCACATGTGATTAGAAAGGCACCATGTCAGCAGACAGAATTCAGGAAGCCTCCAGAAATTAGAGCCTACTGAGCAGGTCCCCTGTGCACCCCACTAATGCCTCTCCTTCCTTTATCCCAGCACCCCTAAAGCAGCACAGAAGCTGTAGGCTGCCCTCCCACCACCCACCTCTTGATGGCTACCTCCTGTCACCGATGGCATCATGTCAACAGACCTTTGCTGAGGAGCTGGAGGTGTACACAAACCTTTTCATGCTTTTCCTGGCGTCTGGGAGAAGCACTATGTCAGGTCCACAGAGCACAGGGATTAATCATGAATCTGCCCAAAAGACATCAGGTGCTGCCTGAGATGTGCAGCCTCCAGAAGATAACAGGCTGGCAACAAGGAGGGAGAGATAATTAATGCCTGTTTTCACCCATGCTATGTGGCCAAAGTGAGTGAAACGGTACTGTCCATCACATGTCTAACTTTGCTACACACCCTTTACCCTCTTATAAGAAACAAAAAGATCTGGAAGCTAACACTCAGTAAGACAAATCCATTTGCATCCCTGGTGATCCACAAAGCTCTGATTTTTATATTAATGACCAACTGCGTAAAGTCCATTCCTGTTTTGTTATTAGTGCCTGACCATGGTGTGATTACCCATTACTGAGGCAATCGCTTGGTTCTTTGTATTCAGCAAGCAGCACGGGTTAGAAGATGAAGAGATTGCTTTTCACATTTACCAGTTGTGAAGTTTCTCCACATTAAATACTTGACTTTAAAGTAAATTTATAATCTTCATTCCTACATGACCACAAATAAGAATTCTACACATTTTCCCCATTAATTACTGTTTTTCATTTTTTGATGTAGATCTAAACATTTAGAATACCACTTATGAAAGCCCGAGGAATGAGTATGAATGGATGACTAATCCTTGTAAACATGCACTTTGCATGTTGTATCAGCAAATGCAAGTTAGGCAGCCCAACCTAGTACCTGGGCTAGAAAATGCTGTCGCTGCACCCTCCCAGCATGGCCACAAGCAAATTGTGGAGACACAGATCCAAAAAGCTGACACAGAGGCTTTAGCAGCATGGAAAGGGTCAAAGGTTGAGAGTTTTGCTAATGCCCTTTGTAAAGGGTAAATTCAAGCCCAGACCATACCCTTCATACAAGGTGCAATGGGAGCTGCAGGGAAGATCCCAAGCACTGAATTTTAGTTGCTCACCCTTTGCTATATTGATGTTTTCTTTCAGCCTTTCTCCACTGTTGTAGAGATGCATCAGTTAATCAGCTGGAGGATGGAAGATTTGGATTTAAACCTCAGCATAGGTATTGCAACAGCATAGCTGGTAAGGAGAGGACCACAATGGTTATTTGTATATGGTGGGTATTATAAATTATGTCATGGGACATCCAAGAACATTTCTGGAGCTGACCCCCATGCTCCTCCGTCCTTGGCCCATCAGTCTGCAGGAGGGGGAGAGCATCACAGATCTACTTTTTGGCTACATGACCAAAAAGTTGCTTCTCACTTTGCTCATGTTTCACTCCCTAAGAGCTGTGTAGAAGGATTTAGAGCTGCCTGACTAACCTGTGATATTCTCACTGTAGCTTGAAATTCAACTTAATATTGACTCTTTCAGAGGAGGTTTGACAGAGAAAGGCAGTATCTTGGACCAGAGTATTTGCACTAAAACCCTTGAAGATCAATGAGCCAGAGTGATCAGACAGTTCCAGTTGTTTTGGAGAACTGCATTTATCTTCCAAGCCAGCCTTAAAATTTGGATTTCATACATTATTCAAAGTCCAGCTGCACCCAGTCTTTATGTATTTCTTCTTGCATGTAAAGTCTCCTCATTGCTTTTATTGCCACTGTAATAATAAAGTAAGTTTTTTACATGCACAGTAGGAACTCCAAAGCTGTACATATTAAGAAAACATTTTGGATCAAGTCAGTTCTGTGTAAACCAGACACTGATGTGTCCAAATGGAAATGTCTCTCCTGCAGGAGCTCCCAGGAGGCAGGAAATTATACATATAGGCTGCCCTGTGCCTAACGCAGACGAGCCTTGGAACACTGAGCACACATTTTCATGGTTGTGTTTCTATGCATGTAGCAACAAATATTTTCTGTAACAAAATGGTGGTTTACAAACTGTCAGAATGTGTGTATGTACAACATGGGGCTCTGGGATTATTTTCCTCTGCTTGGCAGCTCTGTTGGATCAAGGCTTTAGGGCAAATGTATGAAATTATTGTTATTCATAGTTATATAATGCACGCATATGTATGTCTATATTTAAATGTATAAACACACATATTTTAGTTAGTATTCAATGTCAATAATTCACCTTTCTAAGCTGTGAGGTATTCTTTAAGCAGACCACAATTTTGATGGTAAATGCCTGCTCATAAGCATACTGCAGGAACCAAAACTTCGTCAACTGCTGGAGCACAGACTTCCAAAGGAGGCAGCACAGAAATGAGAGGTTTGCAACTCATTTGCAGAACTGAGAACTTGCAGGCAAGTTGCTCTCACTGCAGCAAATTTTGGTGCCATTTGGGCTGGGTCAGGTGTTACACTTAGGACAGGGCTCTGCAGGTACGTGATGTCTGCAGCCTGTGTGGCTGCTTTCTGCAGTGTCCCCACCTGTGCCCTGGCCACTCATTGGCTCTGACCATCTCCCACCTTGCTGCTTTCCCTTCTCCAGCACACAGTGCTGCTCTCACAGGGAAGCACTTTGCCTCCCTCTGACCAGGGAAGGACATGCGGCCTTCATATCTTCTAAGAGTCGCATCCTTTTGGTGTAACAAAATCTGCCTGGTGCTAGCAAAGCAGTGTAGAGGTAACAACAACCACGTGTGGGTGCTGGAAGAGGGGCAGCACAAGGGGCTAGCTTTTCTCTCTTCTTAATGATGATAACTGTGTTTTGGTCTATTTTTTGCAGTAAATATATTGCCCTAGTGTTCCTCATGCCTTTGCTTTGCTTTATGTTCCTTCTGGAGTAATGCAGTCCCAAAGGTTTTTGAAAGCTTGAGCCTGAGCTATCAATATCTGTGCTACACCTAACCAGAGAAAGGAGGAGATGGATGGGAAAATCAGTTGTGCTGCTTCTCAGGTGTGGTTTTGTGAGCTCAGAGTAACTCAGGCCTCTGATAGGGTTTCTCTGGCTTTATATTGGTGTAACTAAGAATGCTGCCTGGTTTGGTGTGGTTAGGGGAATAGAAAGATGTGACTTGTTAAATGAGGCTACAGAACTTCTGTGGCTGTGTTTTATTCATTTGCTGTTAGCTTGCAATGATTCTTCTTTTGTGTGTGTTTTCTTTGTTTTCTCCCTGCAGCTTGTTTACTTGCCAACACTTGAGAATTTTGTTTTTACAAGGTGTTTATGGTGTTAGCTTTAAGGCATATATTTAAGCATCTGAAACGTTTTAGGTTTTTAAAGTTTGAGGTAAATACAATATTACTCTGCCATGTACAACATGTAAATATCTACTCTATGAACACTTTAAAGTACTCAGAGCTCAAGTCCCATTCATCCAAACAGATGTGTTGCTTTCAGTATGAATAGAGTAGGACTAAATATATAATGGCTGCATAAATGAACATAGGTTTGAAAACTCCCTCCTCTTAAGGCAGCAACTTAAGCCTGGTGTCCAGGTGGGTTGGTTCAAGTGCTGTGCTGTGGTGAATATTTGTAGGGTGCGGGACAAATTAGAGTCTCAAGAGACTGAGATGGTGGCAGAGCAAAGAATTCAATCTGCTTTAATTCTCTGTGTGCCTCGGTTCAGGCAAAAGGAGTTCACTGTTGCTGATGGAAGTTGAGATAAAGGCACTGGAAACTGTGTAAGCCTCGAATTGGAGGTACCGGGGCTGTGTCAGTGGAGGTGTGTGCTGTTCTGCTAATCTTCTGCCTGTAGAGCCTGCAGAGAAGAGGCAAGCTTTATGCTGAATGAGCGTGACAGGGTCACGCAGGACTTTGTGCACCTCAGGGACCAAGTTTCAGAAAAGAGTTTCAGGTTTTTATCAGCAGTCTCTGCAGCTGAAATGCAAAAAAAATTGTTTAAAGAGCTCCAGCAGTGCCATACAGATGACTGTCCTGGGGAAACAGGCTAGTTGTTAGACCATCACCAGTGTAAGCTTATTGACCACAAAGTTGTGTAGACAATAAGCACGGAAAATGTAAGTCTGAAACTGAAAAACCTCTGGAAAGTGTCTTTGTGAACAAGTAGGTTCTCAGAGGATGTTTGCCACCTCTCTATCGATCTGTTGATGTAAGTCACAATGACCATCCTGCTTGTAAGAAAAGGATTGCTTCCCTCGGAACTTCTATTTGATAAAGAATGTAATCATTGCTTCCTAACAGTGCCAAAAACCATACAGAGCATCTCTGCACGCAGCAGGTCTGAAAGCCCTGGATGGGAGGGGTGTGTCCTCAGTTAATTGTTGCTGTCTGGATTATTAAAGTATTTGCTATGTGTCAAGCTTCACCTCGCTTGCTGGTCTCAGCTTGCCTTCTAGGCAGAGTTTGATATAGGCAGGAACAGGGTGCTCAGCATTGAGGAGGAGACAGCAGCCTCCAGAGAGGTGCATGGTACGAGGGGAGATGCTCGGCTGCAGCCTTTTTTTCCCATTCAGCTCCTTACCAGGCTACTGCTGTATTTACAGCTGCTGTCCTTGTGAAGTGGTGGTTTTGTTCTGCTGAGAATTGCTCTGGTGAGCTCCTGCCTCTGGCTGCCCTCGGTGCTCTGCTCTGGCTCACGTCATGGTTCCAGGAAGGCAAGAACCCAACTGCAAAACCATCCAGACTTCATTATTTATTAAAGCTGGGAAAAACAAGTTACCCAAGTCATAAATACATGGGTAACATCGCTTAATCCTGTGAAGGCAGTACTCTTATCACAAAAGGTTCAAGCACAAATAAATTGTTTCTGGGCCCAGTAACACATTTACAAAGTTGACCAAAACTACCAGCAGCATTAAGATGAAGATGCAGTGTTTTTAGAGCATGAAATAGTGTTGCTGAGGGTAGTCTTGAAATGAGCACTGTTATTCTTGGTGCTAAGTATGCTTAACAGGTACGGCGAGGCACAGACTTCACGTAATGTCACAAATGCAAACCAAAAGTGTGCACTGCCTGATAGTGATATATTGCATGCAATGAGTTGAACGAATCTTTTGTACTGCAGTTGTGCAACTGATTGCATGCCCCGAGGGGTTGTTTTCCCAGCTCCTGTTGAGAAATGATTCATCCCCTTGAAACTGGGAGTTTGTATTCCCTTCTCTGGATGGCTGCACTGGTTGTTTTGCTTCTGTGCAAGCAAATTATTAAGATCACTGATAAAAGAGTGGAGATTAGAAGAACACCACCCTGGTTTCGAGTAATCCTAAGATTAATGTACTGCCCTTGTAATGACTGTTTGCAGCAGACGTATGTTAGTGTATTGCCTTCCTGTTAAAGGCACTGTAGTCACAGTTTGATGGATTGTTACCTGTCTACTGTATGCTGCAAAACAATGAGAAAGCTTGTGAAGATTTGTGTTTAATTGCTTCTCACACTGGTGGGTTTGTTTCCTTTTATTTTTAAGGGATAAGGGTCAGAAACCCATATGTAGGTAGGTTTAAAAACCTCTGGGGGGGGGGGGGGGGGAGAATAATCTGCATCTCTTCTTTTAGATCACACTCTAATCCCTTTGCCTGTTATGATTACAGCAGACTTCAGAAGGTTTTCCACCAATTATAGTCTTATTTCTGGATACTATCCGTACAGCTAAGAAGGGTACTTTTTTGTCTTCCTCTCTCCCACAATACAGCAGCTGCACAGAAAACAGATGGCACAGAGTCAATCCAGTTGAAATTAATGGAGTCAGGCTATCCACACAAATCTTTGCAATGAAAAAGAAGAGATACTTTCTTCTGTGAGTTGTGTACAAGATGTATGTTGTTTGTAAAGGAATTTAGTTCACAGAAGGACAAACTGTAACCAGTGAAGAGGAAAGCCTGCTTTTTAAAACAAACTCAAATATCAGTATGTTGAGAGTGGTTTCACTGTCTTAATAAAAATATCCTATTTGTAGTTAAGGATGGAATAATATTTCTGTTCATACAAAGTTTTGCTTAAACAATAACTGCATGCAATGATAAAACGTGTTTTATCATGCTCAGTTTTGCATGCAGATCAGTAATGAATTTGCAGCTGGACTTTTTTGAACCCGTGGATCTTTAAAATAAAAAAAAAATTAAAAAAAATTGCATGAATAAGCATTTGTACATTGGTGTTTATAGTCTGTGTCCATAAAAACATGGTTGCACAGGGGAGCAGATTTACAAAGGTCTTCTGATGTCTACTGGGAGTTTCAAAACCACTTAAGCAATTAGGCTCTGAATACCTTTACAACTGGTACAAATTAGGTGACTAACTTCTGCAGGTGCTTTTGCAAATCCCACTAGGCTCATATATGCATAAATAGGTGTCTAAACAATGTTTATATGTTTGCTCCATAGTCCCTAAACCTTTCAGTGACATATTTTGTTCCTTCCTCTGTGTAACCGAATTGTCTCCTTGCTGTGAGTAATCCACTTGTCAGGAGTTAATGCCATGTCTTGCAGCTGCTCCGTGCAGGTGGGGTCACGGCTGGTGTTGAGCCAAGTGAGCTCATTCTCCTTCTTCTGTTGCTGCTTCTTGGGAAGAGTCCAGGAAGGCACTGCACGTACAGAAGGAACAAGCGTGTTTGCTGCAGCGCACCTGTGTTTGGCACCAGGGAATGGTAGCCTGGGTTTCTAGGAATGGTTTGTTAAATATGTGATCGTAGAGCATGGTGGATGTGTGCTAGCCAGCTCAGTTAACGCTGTGTCAGGAGGAGTGCTGGGTGGATGTGTTAGAGACTCCTTGCTGAAGGAATGTGTCACAATCTGGTTGTATTAAATATATCTGTGTTGAGGCTGCAGTCTTACGCTGTTGTGATAAGACAAAATGACAAGTGTACTCTAAGCAACAATTTTACATATTTTCAACAATTGTGTTTTTTTTTATTCATCACAATAATCAGACAGTTGGAAGAAGAAATGGCAAATAGGGTATGATGAGGATTTAAAAGCACTGCAAGAAGAATATCAGAAGATACTGATTAGCGATGAGATGTGGCAGGTTATGTATGAATAAAACAAGCTGCCTAGGATTACAGCAGAATCCTGTTGTCAAAGGTGTAAGCTCTTTACAAACAAAGCATCAGCAAGCCTAATGCAGACCTCGCTCCTGAAGTGAAGAGGAGAAGCACCGGGGTCACAAGCAGCAGTCAGACTCGTATTTTCTGCCTCTTTGACTGGGGTGACATTACATGGCATGTGGCCTTTATTTGTGTTATGTTTGGGCTTATGCACTGACATTCCTGTTTCTGCGAAAGGCACGTCTAGTTAAGTATTGTCATTTCGTGTATAAGTGTCAGCTGGAGAAGAGGGAGGAAAAGAAACTTCCTAAAAGTGAGCCCATTAGCAGAAAAGGGGAAACTACTATCAGCTAATACCAGGGTGAAGTCTTGAGATTGCCAGCCAAACCATCAGGTGTTTTACACATACATTTTCCTGCATGAAACACTTTATTCTCTTCTACTTCAAGGCTCAAACAGCCTTTTGGGATTTATAGCATTTATTTAAAAACAGCAAACATTTTCATTATTTCCACACTGTTCAGGGACTATAATTTACTTAATGCTAGGAACAATCACATTTCTCAGGGACTCTTGTGAAATGTCACCTCTAAAGGATGGCTCCCTTGTTGGTAGAAGTGAAAGCCCCATTTTTAGTTTTCATTTTTATTTTGATTTAATTCTCAAACGATTCAACTTTCACACCATGCATGAGTGATTAAATTCATTTCACTTGTCAGAAGAGAAAAATTTTCATAATTAAAATCTAAAACAAGGATGGCCTTTTGCTTGCTGACCACGTACTCTACATCTGTTTTATTTCCTTCTTTTATGGTTGGCTCCATTGGCTTTTGTTCTGGACATAGTCTGGGGCTGGGTATTTTCTTCCTTTCTGAGTTGTTATCAATGGACAACCTTCAATAATTTGTCAGAGCTTTGGAAGAATATCAATGGAAGGGACAGATGTGCCTTGGATAAAAATCCTCCCTGTCCACGTGAAGACAGCCCACTCTTGTTTATAAGGCTAGTACACTGGGAGGTGATACCATGTGTAGGTCTCAAAGGTGAGATAATGTGCAGCTGTTCCCCAGTATTATCCTGGCATGAGAACCTGTGCAAACATTTTTTGTAATTCTACCTAAAACCAGAGTTTTTGTAGCAAGGTGGTCATGGCGTGTTTATTTTGTCCATCTTTGGTTGATCTCCACCAGTCCTGCAGGGGGCCTCTGTCATGCACATCTGTCCCCTAATTGAGCTACCTGGCCATTTTACACAAGCCAACAATCAGCTACTATGTGATAATAACTTGAACTTCTTTCCTGTGCTGTGGACGGTCACCAGGCAGAGAAGATAAAGGTGAAAAGTTCTATTCCAACCAACCAGCTAGAGAGCAAAGACTAATTCAGTTGCTGTTTAAATAGGCCTAGGGTACAGGGCTACTGCAAGGCAGCAGAGTCTGGTGGCAGGAGGAGCAGCAAAATGGTTGTGGTTCCATTAGCTGCTTTGTCCGTGGCAGAGCAGAGCTGGTTGCTTTCCTTCTCCATGCAGGAGAAGGTGGGGAGGGTCTGTAACATTTCAAAATGTACCTGGAAAAAGCATGCTGAACTCTTCTTCCAAAAGTTGGGCTGGTTTTCATTAAGAATCTATGCACTATTATTCTCTAAACGTACTTGCCACTAAAACCTTATGCAAATAATTATTACAGCTAAGCCATGGTCATAATTTCCATTTCACTGAGGTCAGTTGTGCTACATTTTTAGGATTAGTTGCTAGTGGTATAAATGTCTTACATTCATCTTTGAGGGTGCTGGCTTTAAATTAAATATAGAGCTGGGATATGTGTATCTGCTTTAGGCTTGCTAGTTGCTAATGTGCTCCTTTTAATCAAAATCCATTACCTTTCATTTGGCACAAAGGATTAACCCTTAAGTGGCTCTGGGGATGCTGTTCAGTTAAAATAGCACTGATAAATGCTACATAGCACTGACTTTATGCTTTCCTCTTGAAATAAATGGTCCCTGGGAAGTTCTGAACCGGGCAAGCCAACAAGCATAGCAATTCACAGGTTAATTATATTTGGTCTCTTCCAAATGTGGCTTTAAAAAGATTACTTCTTTTTTTCCAGGCTGTTTGAAACTTCTCTTAATGCTGGATCTAACCTGTGCGCTACCTGGTAATGTCTTCCCTGCTGCCAGGTACATGTCTTTTAAAGACATTGAAACACAGATGAGGGTGGGCTTATGTTAACATAAATTTATCTTACAGTTGTCCAAGGTAGAAAAAAGTTTAAGGAAAATCAGAAGTTTCAGTTGCTGCAGAAAGTGAAGGAGAAACCAGATCTAATTTTAAACTGGGTCTAATGCATACTGGAAAAGAATTGTACTTTTAATTAAATTTGTCAGCATGTTATGCACGGCTGAAGCTTAAGGAAACATTATGGGAGTATGGAAATGTAGGTCTGCAGTAGGTAGTATTTTATCTGGGACATCTGAGAGGAGAAATGTAGTACGTAATCAACCATTATGTAATGAACCTATAGTTATCAAAACAGCATCCATTGGTCTAATTAAAGAGTTCTCCCCACCAACCTTTCTTTACTAATAGCCATCAGCCTCTTTTTTTTTTTTTTTTTTTTTTTTTTTTTTAAATAAACTGCTGTGGTAACTCTGGCACTTCTAGGATGTAGAAAATGTGTTATTTATCACAAGCATAGTTGCAAATTTACCAGCAAACTTAGATTAATTTATATAACAGATTTATGAGACTTGTGCTACCAAATTAGTTGCCTGGGACTACTAAATCCAAATTGCCATCCAAGAAAGCCCTGTGTGGTGACTGATAGCCTCTCTGGTCATGCATTTTATATGTATGTTTGTTTTGGTGGTTTTCCATGTGTCAGCAGGTTTTATTCTGTCTGTACCAATATGAGACCTGGTATGAGCAGTCAGCTGGTGCCTTTGGAAGCCAAAGTGAAGCAGTATTGAAGTGCTTTCAGCACTCAAAACAGGCTGAGATCGGATTCAGTGAGCCTGGAGAAGAGGGGGAGGGGAACGATGAAACTACAGGAAATGATGGGTAATCCATTTAGTAACAATCTAAATATTTGAGTAAATATTGAGGAAGGAAATGAAATGTCCACTTTTGTGCCTTCTTCAAGTCTTTCTTTACAAAGAAATGTCCCAGGACATCGGGCTGTGAGGTGGTCTGGGCAAAGGGCAGCTTCCACCCTGCTTTCAGCAGCTGAGTGGCTGCTTAGCCCTCCTGACCTAAAAAGGTCACAGTTTTACCTAGTTCTAGAACTAGGTAAAGTTCTAAGTTTTGTTTGTGTTCTAAACTTGAGCATGTTGTTTCTTCTTTGTGCACGAACAAACAAGAACTTTTGTCTTGTTCCTGGTAAATCTGCTTAAACATTGATTTCTCTCCATCAAAGATAATTGAAGCAATTCATTGTTCTGACAAGCATCTCCTTACCAATTTTTCAAGGCGTTTCCCTGCTTGCTTTTAATATTACAATCTTCCCTCAATATTTCTTTAATCATGATACTTTCTCTCTCCCCTCCACAAAAGTTAGCAAACAGGGTCGTGTGTGCCCCCCCCCCTCCCCCCCCCCCTCTATTTTCATATCCTATCAGCCAAGTAGACCCTGCTGGAGGGGGACAGGAGACGTGGTAGTCAGGTCTTGGTGCTCCCCCTTGCTGAGACAGGGTTTCCATATATGAAGACTTTCCTTTATTAATGCTGGTTTCTCATTGAGGAAACAAGCAGATGTCCAGTCTGAAAAGCAACGAAATTCGAGTGTTCTTGCAACCGAAGGAGGTTTGCCAGAGTTTTTGCCAAGGAACAGAATTTTATCTGAGATTTTTACTGTTGCTGGCAATTAACAGAATCCTGAAATCTTCTTTTACTTGATCAGAGTCAGCTTGCAAACATTTATTTTCTGTGTACCATCTTCAATATGCCACAGCAGTCATTAACCTACATAAATTAACTGCATCCTCAAAACATATAAACAAGCTAATTTTAAGCATCCTCTACATCTGTATGAAATGCATTTTGTGTGCTAAAACATTAAAATATGTAATGGTGAGAAGAATGGTGTTTGAGTGCTTTTAATCTTCAAAGAGTTTAACAAATATTAGTTGATTTAGTAATTTAATAAGTGATATTAACGTGCAAATGTGAGACTCACCATATATTTTGATTTGGCTTCAATGATTCAGGTTTTCATTTCTTTTCTCCAAATAATGTCAGCGTAAAGATTAATTATTTGAGCAGCTAAACTAGTTCGTACACTCACTTATGATTGCAACTCTGAGTTGCAAATGTTATTACAATAATAAAAAAAAAAAAAACTCAAAGTATTTCAAAATGAAGAGTTGTTTACTTCTTAATTTCTGGATAAATAAGATGGCTGATAAACAAACAATTGTTAGAGAAGTCCTGCACTGGAGTGTTACACTAGCTGTCATGCTAAATTACATTTCCAAATGACACATCTTCCATTTGATGCTTATGGAACAAATTAGGCAGAAAAGCACTTCATATTCCTAAATACTTTTAGCCACTGGGTTTTTCAAGGTTAAATAGACAACATACATGATCTTTGAAGTAGCAAATGGTCCTACTAAAAATCCATTAATATGCACATTAGCAAAAATTTGACAGGACCTCATGGCAGTTCTTGGTGATAACTAACAAGGGATGTTTCACAGGACCAATCAGACTTCCATGAGGTTCACTTTGTTAATTATTTGTAACTTTGAGTGCAGTGATAAAAGCATGCTAATAGGCCATATAAGCCTTTTTCTTTCCCCTGGCCTAATTAAGGACAAATTCATCTTTTTTGGCAAGACAGTACAGTGGCATGTCTTCAAAAAGGTCCTTTTAACTTCCTTTACTTCTCACTCTGATTCACCTAATAATAATTATCAATGAAGAAGCAAGCCACTGATTATGAAGAGTTGAATAGCATTAGATGTCAAATCAATAAATATTATCTTTATTTGCAATAGCCAGCAAAAATGCAAGCATTGTGAGACTTAAATATCTAGCAAATGGATTGTGATCTGCCATAAGTTGTCATTGGACTACTGGCCTCATTGGCCTACAGAAACTTATGCTGGCAGTGGGTTTTCCCACTGATTTTGTGGGCCAAGCATGCAGTGAGTACTTCTGCCTAATCATCTTTTTAAAAAACTTAGCTGTTTATATAGATGTTTGATGGTTTTGGCTTGAGGAACCACCTGAGCTGATGTGTTCTGGCTCCTAAATAGACTGGATGCTCACTACAGCTGAGGTTTTCTGTAAGCTTTGCTTTTGTTCAGAAAAGCACTTCAACATATGCTCAGGTTTAAGCTTCAGGATGATGTTTCTGTCCTACAAAGCACTTAAGCAAATAAGTAAATTTCAGGATAACAGTAACCTTGCAGTAAATAGATGCATGCTTTTAAAGAGGCAGTCCAATAGTTTTGTTATTATTTCCTTTATCTTCTAGTTGTAGATCACCCAACACTTCCATCATAACAGGAGCAATGCTGTTTCAATCCCATTACTGCCCTTCCCATGAGGTTTCACTGAAAGAAAAAATAGTCTGGAGGTGGCTCCCCATGTAGATCTGGAGTAAAATGCAGTGATTTTGCAGATGTGAGTCATAAAGCTTTAATTTCCAACATGTGTTTAGCACTGGTGGCTCCTGTCAGTCCCAAAGCAGTATGCAGTGGTTCAGACTGGATCAGCACAATCTACCTCTGAGCTGCTCATTTCTTAACCAGGCTGGTGCTCAGGACACCCTGGGATCTCTTTCTTTTTTTCTCTGGTTCTTTGCACAATGCTCCCATCCACCCTCCCTAAATTAATATTCCCCATATGCACAGCAATTTCAGTCACTGAAATCTTCAGGGTACTTTAAACAATCTGAAAGTTGCTTTCACTACCAGAAGCGTTAGTGCTACTCTTATCTTAACAAGCGCTTCGGATGTTTAGCAGCTCTGCTGCTGCCTGCTTCTCAGAGTCATACTTCCTATTTGCCATCTCCACAAGAAGGTGCTTCGTCATGTTTGCTCTGTGCACCATCCCCTTAGAGATCTTCAATTGTGTACTTGACCGTCACATCACTCAGAAGAGATCAGGCTTTTTATTGTGCCTCTCACAAGGCTTTCTGGGGCATCGTGTTACCCCCTTTTATACATCAGTTTAGCCTCTGCTCTTCCCTCATTAAACATTGCATGAGCACGTCTTCACTGAAGAACATAATGGCTCTTTTAAGCTGTTGTTTCGTTCTCCTTCAGAATCACAGTTAAGTCTATTTGGGTTCTTGTCCACTTACTTTGCCTGAATACTGAAAGGTTTTCTTTTTTTCCTTCACGTAGTTGCTATGGAGCATCATTAGAAATTTTAGCATTCCTTAAACTTGAAGAAAAAGAGAGATTCGTGACTGTGCTTCTGCACAACAGGCCATGACATTCTACGTAATCAGCCTCTTTCAATATGTACAAAAAATAATTTCCATTATGCCTTAAAAACAGCACCTCCTTGAATCAAACTGAGACAGTGAAATTACTATAAATGGAAATATGATATTAAATGTCTGGAAACCACCTTCACAGGTTATTCAGGTATCAAAGAGATAAAAATAAGAGGAACAATAGAGTATTGATTAGGAAATTATTAGTAATGGCTTAAAAATATAATCAACTCCAGAGCTTGTCTTGAAATAGGACAGTGTCAGTACCTTACTTAGGTGTGAGTGGAGTGTGGATCCGTTGGGCACAAAACGGACTACAAGTGCTGTTTTTGTGCCAGCTTCTGTCACCAACCTGCTGTCTGAGTTTAGCAGTCTTTTGGCTCTGCTTTCCCTGGGCATGAAGACAAGCTGCAGACCTCCAAGATTCATGGGGATGATGATTTACAATCAAGCTACCATTTGCAAGTTTGCAGCTTGGTTGCAAGTGTTCTCACATAAGGTGGCTGTACGGGTGGCATACTTAACCATTGCTTGTAAAAACCTCATAACCTTAGGTGTATTTTTTCTTGAAATGAGGAGCTGTTTCCACCCGCCCTGTTGTTTTGATGGACAGCTGAGGCATTCAGGGACTGTGGAGCACCTAAAAATCCTTTAGCAGAATAAGGAACCAAACCCATGTTGCTATCCCAGTGGTACACCATGTGTGCTGTTTTAGCAAAAGAAGAGAGTCTCAGAGAGGAAAGTGCATCTGCTAAAAATGGTAGACTGGTTGTTTCAGCCATCCTATGTCACCCACATAATCATAGCTGGATTCCTTCTCTCTTTGAAGCTGGCTAATGTGGTTTATCATATAAAACCCATTTACTCAGGCTATATGCGGGAGGAAGAAGGGTGAACTTCCCCATAATGCTCATGAAACACTTTGATATCTTAGCCTGGAAGGCACCATAGAAGTGCAATGGATTATTATTAATGAATTAACTAAATGATTAATTTAGTTAAAAGCTAAATTATTTAATTATTCATTAAATTAGCCCCAGATGTGACAGCAGCAATGAGACAAGCACTCAGTCTGCAAAGCAATAACACAACTCACATTAAAAAGTTGTTTTCTCCATTATTTAATGAATTAAAGCTTTGGTTATAAACAAGTCATCCAACAGCCTTTTCGGTCATGGTACAACTGATGCCTCTCTGGTGCATCGTTACAGATGATAGCAGTGTGAGATTGGAGACAAGATGAGGTCGTTCCTAATGAAGAAGAACTTAACCTTTTTGATAGTGGGATGTCTAAAACTAATTAATCCTATTCTTAGAAACTCTGAGGTGGATAAAGGCGTGTCATTTAACAGAAACTTCCCTCTGGAGAACAACTGTGGGCTTACCAGAACTGTAGAGGTTTTCCAGAACTTGAGCAAATTTTTTAACGTTGCACGTGTGAGGAAATGAAGCCAGTTTCATTTCCGGTGAGCGGCTTCACTGACATCAAATACACCAAGAAGGAATTTTGGATTGCTTATTTTTCATCTGCACAACTAATATGACCTTTTAGCATGTCACTCCCCACACAACCAGATCTATTTGAAAGGCCAAATGAGGATGGGATAATTTTTACTGTTCTTGTTTTACTTCTCTGGAGTAAGAGAAGCTTTCAAAATACTGGCATACCAAACAAATGGCTTCAACACCTGTGTAGGTTGGATCACACAGTAGGTCTAGCAGCAACCAGTGGGAGTGTAGCGTGTGCAAAGCCTGTGACACTAAAATTCATTGAGGAATTTTCTATGAAATATGTTCATTTCTTATTTGCAATGGCTTAGGGATATTTCTGAACAAAGACACTCCACCAAAATTTAATGAGTACTTAATTGAACTAGCTTCCCTACATCTTTAAGCCTCCCAAACACCTCTAGTCTGTTCTTTTTTCTCAGAGACTGCACGGGCTGGCCCAGGTAGGTGTCTGATCTTGACCTGGGCAATCAGAAATAGTGAGGCAGCCAGTTTGGACAAAGAAATATATCCTCCCCTTCAGTGGCATCCAGGTTCCTTCCAGTGCAGTGATTTTTTTTTTTTTTTTTCTGCTTAGCCTTGCCTGCCTTTTTCATTCTCTTTTGCAGACACGTGAATGCTAGCAGACACTGCCATTATCATCTTACAAGGCAGAAGTCAAGCTGCATTTGTGGAAGAGCTGTTTAGCAAGTTTCGTGAACTCTTGCAATTTAGATTATCAATCAACCACTGGAGTCTTAGGCCTCAATTCGGCAATGTCCCAGGCATACAATTAAATCTATCATGCTTACTTGGCCTATTGAAGTCTGCTGGCAGGCACAAGCTTTAAGTTATGTATGTCCTTGAAGAATTAGACCTCTTATTCTCTTCTAGCACTTCAGATAGAATAGTTGGAAGCCAAATTTCTTGTCAGGTTTGCTGTATCTCCACCTGTAGAACAGCTGTCTGCATAAGGCCTTGTATTTTATGATTATTAATAATTCTAGCTTGTGCTACAAAAATATAAGAAACTTCAGCATTTTTTTCAGCTCAGTACTTAAATTCTTGAATTAGACTTTGAGACATCTTGTTTCACACATACTGCAGAGGCGGAGAGTGGAGACAAGTTGTCATGCATGAATGAAGATGCTGGGAATTAGATGAAAGATTTTCCCACCTCCTAATAAAAGTCAAAAATGAGTCATCTGAAATAGAGGAAATTAACAGTGGCCAGTAATTTGAGTACTGCTTTGCTGATGCTTGATGTTGGCTATTCTTATGAAAAATATGACCCAAGAAATCCATGTGAAATACCAGACAGCCAGAGAGACTTGATGAGAGTCACTTTTTTAGGCCAAAACTTTGAAACAGAAGTCTCTCTGTTCTTCTCTTCCTCAGATCTATGGTTCCTTAACTTTAAAAAAAAAAAAAAATCTTCAGAAAGATTTTTCACAGACTCTTCCTAAAACAAGAGTTGACAGATTTCAGAACATCTATTTTGTAAAATAAGAAAGAAAAGTGGGCTCAGGTTAGTGGCCATTAACATGTCAGCTAGATAAATCAGAAGGCTTCTACTAAGGATCTTAATAATAATAATAAAAATTCCGCTTGGGACAATGAAAAGTGGGAAAATAATCACCAGTAGACTTTTATTTCCCCCAGGTTTCAGGGGGGAACTATGAAAATGTTAATTCACAGAGGCACTTAGAAAGGCATTGCTTAAATTTATCTATTTTGGCTGACAAAAACTTACTTTAAACTAATTTACACTATCCATCATGAAGTATCACTTCAAATGAAAAGATTTAGATTTTAACATAGGACCGTAAACTCCCAAGGACTTTTGTACAGTGAACAATGAGTTCAACCATCCTATTGAGAAGCTGGTGTGATCTGCAGTCTCCAGAGAACACTTATCCCACTAGTTATTGCTGCAGGGAGATCTTGTAAGACTACTGGGTTTGATAAAGTACAGATCTCAAATGGTGGTAACAGGAGTTGACTTGGGACCAGCAAAGAGACAGATTCTGTAAAGTTTTTATTAGTGTCTTGTGGTAGAAAATAAGTTGTTTCTCTTCCTTTATAAGAAGGAAGAGGCCACGTGGTTTGTCTTTCAGTGGCCATAGCAGGGTAGGTCTAATGCCTTATTCAGGTACAATTTGTCAATGAAACTTCCACTGAAGGAAGCAATGAGCTTCCTACCTAACCTGCTTCCTAAACCATTGTTGTCCTGTGGATCAAGAGGAGAGTACCAGTAGCAGGGTGTTCTTTCCCCCCTCTGCAGGAACACTTACAATGTACAGAAGAATTCCTATTCTGATGCCTTTTAAATAGGATTCCTGCAAAAGAGTTGCAGAACATTTTGCATGTGAATCTCCATTCAGCTCATCTTACAACTGAGCTGCTTTGCAAGTGGGGAAAGAAATCCCCAATTTCATTTCAAGTTGGGAATTTTCAGACATGTAGGCTTCGGTCTCTTTAATGGAGAGAGCTAAAAGATGACATAATCATATACTAACGACAATAAGCTACTTACTGTCTCTGTGACACTGGAACTTGGCTCTGGGGAGGCAGTCAAAGCATCATCTATTTGAAGGGGCAAAGGTGAGGCATTGCACTGGTGTTTTTATGAATATTTCATGTCTTAGAGCAGTAACCTGTCTATTCCCATTGCAGATGCCTACTTACACTTTAAACAAAACAGAGTGTAGCTACAAGCAGATGTACGTTTGTTTAAATTTTCCTTTGTACATCGGTGTGAATTTGCTGAAATTGCATGGGCAGAATGTGGAAACAATGTATGATGTAGAGGAAGAAGGGCAGAGATGAGACCTCAAAGGTTTAAGAGCAATTTCTATGTGCTCCCCACAAAAGAGAGAAAACCACACAAAGAAATTAATTTAAAAAAAAAAAAAGATAAACTCATCCGCTGTCCATGCTTTGCACCTGGGCTATGCTGGCTACATCAGTGGGACTGATCTTGCAATGCCCTGCCACAGGATGCACGTCTTCCACACGATGCTGGAAGAGAAGAGCTGTCCTCATGTGCTGTCTGTGATACACAGACAACTTTGATTCAACACGTCAAAGTCAATGGTAGTGTGTGTGCCTGTAACAGCAATCGCCCTTTCTGCGACTCTTGCTGTTTCATTTACTCAGCAGTTTCAAGGCCCGACTGTTTCTTTGGAAGATATCACTGGGAAAAAAAATTATATATATATCCCAAGTCTTTTTCAATAGTATTTTATTTCTCATATACTAGTGTTAACCTCTAGCAGAGTTTCCCGGAATTATCATTGATAGAGGCCTATGGATAAACTTTAAATTTTGTTCCCTGGCATTTTCCAGACTTTTTCTACAGTATCAAGTGGTGATGGCTTTGCAGTAAAAGTGAAAATTGCATGTAGTTTTTTAGTATTAAGGTAATGACAACTGAGCAAATTTTTTATTTCACAAACTTTCACAGCCAACGACCTCCAAAAGTAACAATATCCCAGCATATTATTCTTGTGCTTGTACTGCAAGAGGAACGTAGGTAGCTCTGAGGAGAAGCATCTAAATGCCGTGTGTAGTAATTTGACACACAACTGCCATTAGCAATAATGGGAATTATATGTCTGATGATCCATCACGCAGAGCAAAGAAAATTCAGCCCTGGGGGTTTGCTCTGCAGTGTTCAAAAGTGCAACACAGAATATAGAGACAAGACTAAGAGGCTTGTTTCTCATCTCATGCCCATAAAGAGATGCGAAGGACTTTTTTTTTTTTTTAATGAAAAAAAAATCCCTTCTTTTTTTAATTGATAGCATAAAGTAAGGCATTTATAAGCTTGACTGTTTAAGCACACACTTTGAACCCAGCTGCTTGTAGCCGGGTGATTAAGGACCCTTCTTGCTCTCAACCTCAGGACTAGACACTTAAAGGGTCAAGAGCTCTGCTTGCTGGCTTGCTTCCCTCTTGAAATAAGCAGGAAAAGCTGTGTAAATGGCATGAAGGCCCAGAAGAGCTTTGGCTGTGCTTGTCTCCCTGGTGTTATTTGAAGAGCTACCTCAGCATTGGAGCTGATCTAAAAGCTAAAACAAAAACACATTTTTTATTGAAGTTTATCCAGCTATTTTTAATTATTAATTTATTAAAATCACAGAAGTAAAAGTTTTCTGTGATAATTTTGATGTTTTAATTTCTTTTCATTGATTTTTTTTAAAGAATAAGTTTCCTAACCCAATCTAAGAAAGACCTATCTTGTAAAATTTGTCACATATACATCTAAAAGGAGAGGCAACAAATTCCTCAAGAGAGATGATTCCAATGGGAAAAAAAGGCAGTGCCAAGTGGATGAGGACAAAATCTGGGCCAAAGTGATTCATTAGACTGCTAAAACCAGCTGGGACACTAGATCTCTGGCTTCTCATGTAGCATAGGATGTAGAAGTGTATATCATTCTTGTCTATTGACCCAAGAGACATATTGAAAACTTCTTCCTCCGTTCCTCATTCTTATTTAAGGCATTTCCCCTGAAAAGACAAATTCTGGGCAAAAAGGTCAGCCTCTTCACTCCAGGCTCTGTCTGTCCATGTCAGCAACAAGCTTTCATCCTCCTTATGAGCAACCAGTGATGGAAATCAAGAATAAGTACAGCTTAAGTGTTGGACCCTAGCTTTCAGTCTTGTCTCTCTCACAATAACCTGAGCTGAAACGAGTTAAATTTGTAGGAGTCTGCTTAAAAAATAGTGAATTGGTGATCTGGGAACCTTGTTTGACCTAAAATTCCTTTGCTATTTGTAAATGTGAAAAGAGACAAAAGGGGAAAAGAAAAGAGGAGAAATCAATGTGAGTTTTGGATCCAAAGTGGAGTCTGCAGATCTGACACACAAAGATGCTTTTGAGTTGGAAACGGGGCACATCTGATATCAAGGTTTGAGGGAGTTAAAAGTGACACATAGGAGACAAGTATTACCTTTGTTTCATGCTACCTATTTCACCTTCCTGAAGTTTTTTCCCTTCTAGCTTTCTTCTCTCCTCTTGTGACTACCTGCAGAAATAAGTTACGTGAAAGATGAGCTGAAGAACTGTTCTTAGGTATAAAGTTTTCTTACAGTTTGCTGTAGCTCCTCACCATGCCCATCTGAAGGCATCTATGTAGTGTGACATTTCAAAAGGAATAGAAGAGCAGCCATGGGATGCTGGCAGAAGAGATTTGGCTTGTTAAAGCTCCTTCTCTTGCCTTCCCCTCCCCCCAGAGAGTAGAATTGTCTCCTGAAGTGGGAAGAATTGTGTTTGGTGCATTTAAGAACAGTGGAAAAAGCATTAAAAATGCATGATCTGGTTCAGCACTAATGGTTTTGGTTGGATTAGAAGCAAAGTATGGACAAAGTAGCCTAATAGCTTTTTTCAGCTGCAGTTTTCATGGTCCTAAAAATACATTTCATGTAAATAATTCACTGCCCTGTATTCACAGTCAGTTCCCATCTCTCCCTCTTATAGCACACACCTGTACCTTTTTAATAAGTGAGGTTAGCTAAGTCATTGTACCTCCAACTCATCTTTCTTTATTTTTTATGTATTTTGTGATCCGAGAAAGTCCTTTCAAAAAAATCTTGCTTAATCTTCTAGTTATGCATTTCCCAGTGTTTTATAGCCACACCAGACAATGGAAGGATAGATATTTTTAGTATAAATGCAGAATCCTGTGCTCAGTGATACACCTAATGTGATGATGCAATGACGGAGGCTACATGCAAGTAACACAATTACAGGCTCTGCAATGAAGTACTCATTTGTCTGTACAAGTTCCTCACTTTCACACACAGTGCCACATGTGCAATATAATACACTGTAGTTTATGCTCTAGCTAGGAAAAATAGAGTTCAGATGTTAAAATAAGAAATCTGCATTTTTTTTTTTTACTTTTTGTGCCACTTTCTGATTGACAGCTGCTCAGGAAAGTGTTTCTCTGGGCTGTGTTTGTTTGTATTTTCCAGATAGAAGTGTATACTGTATCTCTTAAGACCTTGTATTGTCTGTCACTTCCATTTTACTCAATCATGTACCTGTCGCTTTTGCTAAAACATGACTCTCATTTTTATGTGGGCTGTTTTTCTCTCTTCCAACATGCCTTGAAAGTTAGCTTTTCTGAAATCATAGACTGCATCTCCAGAACCAGGCTTAAATCTGCTCCAGCAATCAACTGCAGGTGCAATTTTGTGAGTACAACCAATTGCAGGAGGAAATTATAGAACTTAAAGATCAAGCATCTCCATGATTTGTAAGCACAAATAGCAAGTATAAATGAAGTCGATGGAAACTGTAAGTGCACAAAGCTTTTCAGTGTAAGGCCGTTGTTTGCACCCACAAATTAGATGATAAGAAATCAAATCCTACTATTCGCACTGTCAGTTGATTGCAGGATTGATGCAGGAGCCTGAGATGAAGTCCCTCTAAAAATGTGACCCTTCAAGTTGCTTGTGCTTTTTCCAATAAATACAAGATTTTTCATGCACTGTTGGATAATGTCTGATTTGGATGGTATTCAGTGGATGGTATCTCTTGCTTCAGATTTAAAAAATAATAATTGAAAAATGGGGAAACAAAGATACAAAGAAGTTGCTAGCAAGGAGGGGCATTTTTATAGGGTCCAGCCCTATGTAAGCTGTTATGTTCTGGAAAATCTCATTTATGAGAGTAAGATCACAGGTTCTGGGATGAAAACTGGGCAAGGAATACACCCTGTCCATCTGCCATTCCTTTCCTTAGGTGCTAGGTATTGTTTCTTGGGCAAAGCCTCTCTCCTGTTACATCTCTGTACCTGTACAAGCCCCATCTATGTGTGGCTAGGTGGCAACAGAAATCATAGTAGATAGAACCTGTAAGTCATTGCACAACCTCTGTGCCATCTCATGTATGTTTCTTTAAAAAAAATAAAATAAAATTTAAAATGTCTTGTATAGATCTGCTCTTGGGTTATAGGTTAAGCTCAAACCCAGTCATGTGTCCTGTACCACTAGAGCCTCTTACACTTTGGACTAAAAGGTAAGCATTTACTACTGGCTATCCAGAATTTTATATCAATATATCTCGGGGGTTTCCTAATATACACTTAGTAGTTTGAACTCAACCATAATTACACCCTTATTATCTTCATAAGCTTTACTTATCTCATTATCAACTCCTTCCTATGTTGGAGGTCAGTAGCATATCCCTTTTATTAGCCATTTAATCTTTTTACCCAGTAGCTCTATTCTCATTGATTCATTTACTATATTTCTCTGCGGCTAATATTTCTGACATTTCAGACTAACCTCTCCCCTTGCCTTTTACTCTGTCCAAAGTAATCTGTACCCCTATAGATTTTGAGTTCATTACTGTCCACTTTAGGAGTACTGGAGGTCGCCATTAAAATCTTTATGGTTTTGCCTTTAGAGCCATGCACTGTCACATCACTGCAGTTTGCTGGTGCTGCCTGTTCCTAGTGCAGGACATAACTGGGGAAGACTATCATAATACTGTTTGCAAAGAGATGGGCAAAATGCCGTGGTGATGACAATAAATAAAAGGAATCCATTCCCATTATAGTAGCAAAACTACTCTGAAATTGCCATTCTTATAAAACAATATTTTTGCTCACTTATTTCACCTATATTTGCAGTTGTGTTACAGTTTTTTAGAAATAGCATTTATTGATTTTGCTTTCCCTTTGAGATATAATTAACATTTTGGAGGCTTAGGTTTCTTATTCCCTTTCCATCATGTTGTCATTAGCACGTGATCCCTTTCAGCTAGGGTTCTTGTTCATGTTTCTGACCAGGTTTGTCTCCAAATTTCAATTTCTGTGTGGGAAAGAAAGTATGCTTTTGACAAATCTTTCAACTGCTTTCCTGAAGAAATTATTTCTTGCTTGCTAACTTTTCTTAATAACCCTCTTTGGATTTAAAGAAAACTATTTTTTTTTTAACAAGGTGACACTTAAGCATTCTGAATGTACTCCAGCTCTTGGCAGTCTTAAGCGTACAGCTGAATGCATGCTAAGTCTAGCAAGGATAATTACACCAGCTGTGACCTTTTTGAACAAGTATTTGGACCAAAGCAGATTTCAGTCACTTCTGATTGACTTAGAGCTTACTTGAATTTGCATTCTGTAAACTTCAAATATCACCTTCCAGGTCCCGTGGTTATACTCTGCAGGGTGCGTGTATGCTATCAGAGGTGTTATCATTTGATATTTGTTCCTCTTTATGATGTGTGGTGACTCAGGGGAAGTTTTACAGCAGACTGGACGATGTGTTCATTGCAGCTTTGGGCTCGTGTGGCCGTGACAGGCTGTGAAAAATGTCCCAGAGGTGCGTGCTTGGTTCCTGCCCTTGGGCTAGGGAGGGATGAAGTCAACATGTGGCACTTCAGCAGCACAGAAGTTCTCCATTTAATGCCTTGTGCAATGTGACTCAGCTCTTAGGAGAATAAAGGAAGGAGAAAAATGAATACAGATTAATAATTACTGGCTTTGGCATGGATTTTCAAATATATATATATTCTCTATTGGAAAGCTCTCTCTTCTCTTTAGAAAATCAGAATATCATTGGTTTTGCTGAGATTCTCCTGTAATCTGGAGTATAATTTTAAATTTTCTTAATGTTGCTGGTGTTTTTTTTTTCCATCTGTAATGTTACGCTTGACCTCCATTTATTATTAGAGGACAGATGTTTAAGGTAGCTTGTATGATGATGTCCTGCATCATATTTAACAAGATTTTTGTGTCTGTTTTAGGCGATATGCCCCTGAGCCTGCCTGCTGAATAGTAGGATCAGTTAATGCAGCTTTATTTCTAATTATGTCCAGTGAGCAATCAGTGCAGACTTCTCAGTGAGTGCACGTGAATAATTTTTAGTTATTTATTTAGGAGTAGCTCCTTTTTATAATTATGCTTGCATGAGGTATAGTGGCATTCTATTATTTTCACCTTTTAGAATTCCTTGCTTGCACTGGATAACCTTTTTGGCTTCTGTACCATGGGGTGGACAGAGCTGGCAGCATTCCGTTGCCTGGATTGGTTGCTTTCCACCAGACAATTTCACTGTTGACCAAACAATATGCTCATTTAGATCAGAAAGGCACTTTTATTGTGAAAGCTAAATAACTGTCATAGTGGAGACATATAACTTCAGGCTGCTGCAAAGATCCTGCCTGTCAAAAGGACTCTGTAGGCTCTCAGTAGCCTTTCTGGAAGGCTATGGGTAACCTCAGGTGGCAGTGTCCAGCGCTGTTGCTTTTGCATGAAATAGAGCCAGATTATGCAGAAATCAGTGTCTTGCAAAAGAAGCTCATCAGGGGCAGCACTGTGGCTGGGTAAGCCATATCCAAGAGGATTAAAGAGGTGAAACCTCTACCAGCTCTCTGATTATCTGCCACTGGTTAAGACGAGGATGGTGCATTCAAGGTAATATAGTCCCACCCCTAAAACCCATGTCTAACTGGGACTGGGAAAGCAAGCTGCTTCCCTTCAGAAGTCCTTTTTTGGGCCATCCATGATAAGCAGACTCTCTTGCAATATCAGCACAGCTCAGTTACATCAGGAGGCAGTGCAGCCCACTAGGAGCAAATTTACAGAGTAAAAGGATTTTGTTCCCAGTTAGCTCTAATTTGTCCATGTTGACTGCCTGCCTGTTAGTGCTGGGAGTACACCATGTGCCTCTGGATCACATCATCCAGCGTTGTTTCAGCCCAGCGTTTACATCCTCAGGGCTGCTCCATGATGTGAACCAAACCCCAGAGGGGATGATCGAGAGATGCATTTCAACAGTGCGCTGCTGATCTGCCATAAAATGCTAGCTTAGAGGTACCATCTCTTGTAGTGGAAACAAAGCATTGAAAGTGTTTTTAAAAGAACCTACAGTCTATACGCATCTGTCTCACCTGAACCCTTCTCTTTGTCTCTGATAAGTCACTTGTGTTCAGATCCAGCCCATCAAATACTGGGGCTTCCTGTATGCTGTTAAGCTTTGCTGATGTTTTTCTGCTTTCCCTGGCTGTGAGCTTGGCCAGAGCTGGTTCTGCTGCTCGGCAGGGGCTCGAGGTGGAGTCTCCCATCCAATTACCCAGAGCTTGTCTCCTAACAGCCCTTAAGTGGTTGCTGAAGGATGGTTCATCTTAAATCATTCTTTCTGTTGGCTCTTTGCTCTGCACCAGTCTCTTGTTTGTTTAAACCAATATAGCCACATATAAAACACTGACAGCACATGCTCAATGTACTGGTAATAGAGTGCATCCTTTCAACAGCTTGTCCTCTTCAACAATCCTTATTTTTGTGTGCTGCTGTTTCTGGTGATATCTTGCAGATAGGGATTTCGCTCACAGGGAGACATTAGGCTGAGCGTTCCTGTAAATCCCACCCTAACTATGCATTTGGCATAATCATGTTATTTTAAAAGAAGGTAAAAGCAAATAGATGGGATGTAATATCCCATTAGCTAATAATGCATGCTCCACTGAGCTGGATTCATTTTCCACACAGGTTATACAGAGTGCTGTAGGCATTTTGGCCAAGTTCTTCCCTGGCGCTACTGTTTTAACACAGCAATGTGCTGTACTCAATCCAGTCTGTGGAGGTGGGACAAAAAGATGTGACAATTCCCAGATGTGTGAACCCTGCAGCAGCTGTCCCACTGCAGGTGGTTTGACCCAGCAACACCACGTGTAAAACAGTAGCATGTTAAAGGCTCCAAACGAAACTGCTTTTTGCTTTTGAGCAAAAGAAACGCCCAGCATGAAACAAATTACTTCAGGAACATGGATGCAGACAGGTTTGCACCTAGGAGACTGCAGCACAAAGGCCAAACACTTCATTGATTCAAAGGGTCTGGAAGCAAAGGAGAATGCTGCTAACAGGGAAGAAGGAAAAAAGAAACAATTTCAGCATCTGTACTGAGTCATGAGTGTGTGTGGAGTGTTTTGGGGTCTCCCTCTATGGGAAAATAGAGAGAAGACAGCCCTGCAGCCAGCACCAGCTCAGAGCCCCTGGGTGCTGTGGTGCTTCTCCCTCCCACACAATGGGAGCCCAGCCCCTCTGAGGACCCGGGACACCAAGTCTTTCTGTCACCTGCAATCTAGACATCTCAGATGGTCACACAAATATAGGTGGAATAGTAATATAGAATCATAGAATCATAGAATATCCTGAGTTGGAAGGGACCCTTAAGGATCATCAAGTCCAACTCTTGACACCGCACAGGTCTACCCAAAAGTTCAGACCATGTGACTAAGCGCACAGTCCAATCTCTTCTTAAATTCAGTCAGGCTCGGTGCAGTGACCACTTCCCTGGGGAGCCTGTTCCAGTGTGCAACCACCCTCTCTGTGAAGAACTTCCTCCTGATGTCAAGCCTAAACTTCCCCTGCTTCAGCTTAACCCCGTTCCCGCGGGTCCTGTCGCTAGTGTTAATGGAGAAAAGGTCTCCTGCCTCTCGACACCCCCTTACGAGGAAGTTGTAGACTGCGATGAGGTCTCCCCTCAGCCTCCTCTTCTCCAGGCTGAACAGGCCCAGTGCCCTCAGCCGTTCCTCGTACGTCTTCCCCTCCAGGCCTTCTCCTCTTATAATATCTCCTCTTATAATATCTTCCTCTTTTTCATCTTTGGGGGGAACTGAGGTACTCATGGAGCATTCTGTTCCTGCAGGGGAAATTAGAAGAGTGGGAGGAAGATCCATGTTGGCTGTCATGCCTATGTATCTGATGCTATTCCCTTATTGACAGTGTCATATGGGCCCCATCCAGGTATTATCACTAGAAGGGCTTTGGCTATGGTGGGAGAGTTTTCTAGATATCGGTGTTATCAATAGAATATCCTGAAAAACTCTCTTGCAAATACGTCTTCAAACTGTGGAGTGTTTTTTTGTTTGTTTGTTTGTTTGTTTTTCTTGGATAAAACCCAGGGCTCATTCTTCTAAGCTATAAATTCTTCAGTGCAAGGATTTTTGTTTATGTCTAAAATTTACCTTGTGCCACTGAATGCTCAGTCCAAACCAAGTAATATATTACCATACAAAAGCATCATTTACATTTGATCAAGATTCCTTTTATTCTCTCTCAGAAAATTCAGATATCTGAAAACCAGACTGGGGTACATCACACAGTGCTGATGGTCTGAAGGTTGCTGGCCCAGCCCAGCCAGAGCCCAGTATTCTGCCCTCGACGTTCCACTTACCAACACGTCGTGTTCCTTGAGAGGCACAAAGGTGCTCTGGAGTCTGTATCAGTTAGATGTTAGCTGCAGAATACGACCAGTGTGAAAAATCAAGGCAAATCATGCAGAAAAACACCCATTGAGGCAAAAAAATGACAGCAAGGAAATCTCAAAGGTACAAGTCCTGATGATCTTTTGAATTCCTGCAGTCTGCATGGTATTAAGGATCATTAAAATGAAAACAGTCTGCCATTACAGCCAGGAAAGGAATGTATACCGCTTTTATGATAATACTACGAAGCTACATAGAAGTTCATGAAATATGGATGTGCTTATATGCAACATGCTCTAACTTAAATTTGTAATGCTAAGTAAAGTAACTATCTGCAAAACACACATTCATTCAAAACAGTCAAGTGGTGAAGTCTTAATTTGATTTACCACAGGTTAGCACTGTCTTATTTTCCTGTTGTTGTGGCATTTTTTCTCTTGCTCTGCACAAAGTTTTGATAGATTGGAGGTCACTGAGACTCAGTCCTGGGTCATTCTCTGTTTCTCCCTTTTCTTAACAGCTATCTTTTGTGTTAGGTTTCTGTTTAAATCTTGAATTCTTTACTTTAGAAGCTGCAGCTAAGTTTTACATGCATATTGTATATTTGAACATGCAGATTACATGGGGTTATTACTCTGATTATTTTATATTACCCATATTTTTACATTTTAAAATTTTTGCATGCTCAGACATCAACAACGAGAGCTACAGCACTGTTTAAATACACAGAAAATTAATTTCCATTGCAAAGAGTTTACAAAACAAGGCTACACATTTAGCTTTGCACACAGTAGACTTCAATGACTCCTTTCTACATGTGAACTTCGGCATGCCTATAAACATTTGTGGGGCTGCAGCCTATAGACTAGATGTGCTAAATAAAGGAGATCACTGTGAGGAAAAAGAAAAAAAAAAAAAAAATGAAAACATCCTGAACTCATAGAGGGTTAGGGCAAGGATTAAGAGACTCTGAATTTAACTTTTTAATACACATTTATATGGATGAATTATGACTTCAGGTTGCAGCTGTTGTGAATTGTCAAGTGTATAAATTCACTGAAACAACACAGAGTATAAGGAGGCATGTTATAGGAAAAAAATGAACTGTAGGAGATTTAATAAAAATAATGGAGCTCTAGCTATATAAGACTTCTCTATTTCTCATTATTATTATATAATTGCTTTAAAGTGTCATGTTTTTGGAAAGGCAAGAAATAGCAACTATTCAAATGACCAAGAGAGAACCAGACAGATCCTGCTGCGTTGGTGAACCTGACCCAAGGCACGCTGAGTGCTGCCGTTGGCATTCCCAGCATTTGGCTCACTTCCCTCAGCAGCAGGAGCTGCGGCTTGAAGATACATTTGCAATCCAACCACTGCTTGGTTAAACAAGTCGACATCACAAACGTTTAATGCAGAATGCTGCATCTCCACCTGAGTGGCTGGAACATGGGGTGTTGCCCAGGCTGATACTTGCGTTTGGTGGGGATTTGATGTATTTTTAGGAATTGTATGTCAGTACTATGTCACAACGTTTCCCTAGCAGAGGTTCTCTGCGGCACAGCATGCAGTCATTGTGCAGCCCCATGGATTGGGAGATGCTTAAAAAGGTTATGGTGAACCCTGTGGCTCTTCCAGTTGCTGGGAGATTTAGCGTGTGGGAAGTTACTAACAGATGGACCTCATGGGGTGCTCAGCTTTGCTTCTACTGATGTTTCTTTTCATTGTCAATAGAAAATATATTAAAGCTTTAGAATGTAGTGTTGTTCTCACTGCAGAGATTCTGATGGAGGTTTCTCTTGAAGGACTTAAACCCACATCTCTTCTTTGCTCCACCAGGACCCTGGGGCCAAGTCTTGCCCTAGCAGAGGATGGTGTGTCATTGTATGGACAGGAGCTGACGAGGGCAAATCAAAGATAAACTCTGTTCCTGCAGTGTGGTACATTTATACACACTTCTTTTCCTTGCAGCATTTAGGACAAGTGTTGAACAGTCTATTTTTTCTTGTGTTTATTTTTTGAAGCCTGTTTCTCCCCAGGAAGTTGAATGTATGAGTAAGAGTTTGATATTATCTGCCCCTTGCTGTGGAAAATGTCAAAGACATGTCATGACAAATGCCACTGCTCTCCTGTTTCATAGGCAGGAGCATCAGTTGCCAGTCACACAAACTGGTGGTGTATATTACCAAGGAAGTACGGCTGGCTTTTACCCAAATCCGTATTTGTGGAAGAAAAAATGCCTGTGCGTTCCTTTTGTGGCAGAAATGAAAACCAAGATCAATGACTTACTCTTCTTAAGTCTTACGTGCAAGGTAAAACTAATCTTTCACTCTGTGATAATGTCAAATAGAGAGAAATATACACCTAGTGAGGTCATGGTCAGTTCAGGAAAAATACGTTAAAGAATAAATCGCCTGCATTTTCTCTGTGTGTGGTGGGAAGGGTGGTGTTTTTTTTAAAGAAATTAAGTGGATGATTACAGTGTTTGGATTACATATAATGAAGATGAAAAAAAGATGAAAAAATTATTTATTTTTAATCAATGTGGTATTTCTATTCTTTGTTTTCTGGCTGTTTCAGCTCTTTGAAAGCAAGCTACTTCTGTCTTGTTCAACACATTGATTTAAATTTTGTCAGCTGCATTTTGCAGTACAGCCCCATAGGTTTCCTGGTATTTACAGCAGTGTGAGGATGAAATATTCATGGAGCTGCTCTGGAGAAAATGGAAACGGGTTACTGTGCTCTCAAGTGTAGGAGAGGAATTTCTCAGATCAAGTATCTGCTGGTTGACAAATGCAGTTGACCACAGATTACGAAAGGTACTCTAAGGAGTTTATCAGAAAAATTGGGAAGCCATGCTGAAGGAGCAAATTGCTGGTGCTGGATGAGAGATGGATCTTCCAGAGCTTTAACTACAGCAAACAGTTTGTGGAGAAGCACAAGATGCAGCTCCTAGATATGGAGTCAAGGTCAGGGGCAGAGTCAAGCACTGTTGCTGTCCTCCATGATAGAGATGGCCAATGTGGAAGGTATGGGGCTAACTCAGGCTGTGTTTCCCCATAGTGGCCCCATCAGAGGTAGTGAGGACACTGCTGAGCAGGTGCACATAAATAATATAGTGGGATAAGTATTTCCTGTATTTAATTTAGGCTTTTGAGTAATTTCTTAAGATTATCATTGGGCAAGATCTCCTTTCTTGGTCTTAGTAAATAGCACAACACGTTCATTTGGGTATCCTAAGTCAACAAAATCCTGATTTTGTTGCTGAAAAATATTTAAAGAAAGGTAATAGGTGGCTGATATGAACACTTTGCTTTCTGTGTGTAGTTTTCTGTGTGTAGATCTGTTCTTCCAGGCTTGTGCACCCAAGGTTGAAATCTGGATCCCTCAGAGAGGAGGTTTGCCAAACCATTGTTAGCTTGATTGACTCTTTATTAAAATTACAAAACTGGTCATTAGAGGAAAAGCAGTACTTACAATCCATCTACATTTTATAACAGGCTGACTCCAGAGCCTCTCAAATCCTACTTGGAAAAGATGAGCAAAGGAAGCTGGCTGCAAGCATGATCACATGGAGTCCGTGCTGGCTGAAGGACAAACAGTGGTGTATCAGTTTTGGAGAGGGAGATTCATTAGAAGTACTTCAGGGATTGGTGTTAAGCCTTGTTCTATTTAATGAACTGGAAGATGGGGTAAACAGCAGATTAATGCAAGGTTTTGCTAAATCATGAAGGTTTGAATCACTGTGGAAAATAGAATAAATGGTAAATGGAAATGGGGGAGGATAAATATTAAATAAATAAATAATCTGAGAAGTAAATAAACAGTGTGGTGGAAAAGGGGACTTAGAAAGGAGAAATGGCCTCAGGCAATCACAGAAAGTATGATATTGCCATGCAGAGAGGGAGCACAGAAAAGCCAGCCCTGTTTAGTGCTGTTTGTGCAGGTGCATCAAGTCCCGTCACAGGTAGTGAATTCTCTAAAGCCACGAAAGAGGCCACCATTAAAATATTTAGGACACTTTGTCCTGAAGGCTGGAATTTTCATAAACATGCTGTACTTGCCAAAGCGTGCTTCCAGTGAGGATCCTGGGAGCTTTGCCATTGATTTCAATGGGAGTAGATTTGGGCCATTGCTGAGACCTTTCTAAAATTGAACCTTAAGATACAAAAGATGTTGACAAGTTAATTTGGCTTCAGAGGTAGGTAGGCAGAATGATTAGAGTGATTCATTTAGAAGACAATGTTAAAATAATTGACTACGTGTTGGCTGCACGGATGTTTGGCTAGATAATTGCCTAAGCATCAGTTATCTGTGGGTAGCACCAAAAATTTGAATTAAACACAGATCAGGAAGGCTGAGGGTGGGGGGCAGCATAAAAACTGGAGTGAAAAGCAACTAGGTGAAATAAAGGTTGAAATTCAAAGTCCTTTCTCAGGATGAAGGTCAGCTGAGAACTATTCTTAAAAAAAATAAAAAATAAAAAAATGGTAGGTTTAAAATACTGTGAACACAGTACATGAGATAATATAGAGGTGCCTAAGTGGACTGTTCTCAATTATTCTATAGAAATTGATTGTAAATATATTTGGGACCAGACATTAAAATGTGTTTTGTTTGAGACATGACAAAGATTTTTCTTCCTCAGAAACAAAGGAATAACTTCACTTTCTTATATCTTTCTGAGTGTTTACTCTTTTCTAAATCACTACTGTTACTCTGCCATAATAGAGACAAAAGGCAGGCTCAGTTTCTTTTTGTGAAGTGGAGGTGTTTGAGGACAAGAATGTGCAGAGACATCCTCATGTGTTTGAGATTTTGGGACTGATTTCTCTCCAACAGATTTCCTCTAAAGAGATATCATCCCTCATGGAAAATAACTAGGTGTTATTTGTCAGTACAGCAGGAAATGCTGTTTAGGAGGATCTGAATGCAGGTGTTTAATTTAGCTTTCATCTGGGGGTCTGCTAATGGACACGTTGTTAAATATGGCATTTTACATTTCCCTGCAAACCACACTGCACTGCTGAAAACTTTTCTGGGCTGATTGTCATTAATGCCTACCGGTATGAAAGGGCTCTGGAGTAAATGATGCTCTTCCTGACATATGATAAATGGTATAAAGCTATGTCAGATGTTGCTTCCATCAAACCCATCATATAAAGGTTATTTGAGGACATCAGAGGGTAATTTCCTGAGTTTCATTAGGAGCTAAACTAGGGTGGTATGATGCTAAGACATTGAAAATATTTAAATCTAAGTCAAGGGGAATTCTAGATGCCTTGTTCCTCCGATACCTACTTCCAGTATATTATATATCCTTATTTGATGTTACATATTTCATATCCTCACCCCAACCCAAATACGGTGAAATTTGCAATGCAAAAAAGGTCACTGTGTTACTACAAATGAAAAAATAACTACTGCATTTGTTAGCCCTAATCTATGATCTCGCCTGTGAAATATTTTATTCATAAATGTGTATCTGCAAACCTAAAGGTAGCATCTACATAAAATAGAATAATTAACAGCTATACAAAAATATTGGAGGATAAAGAGGGGAAATAAATCTTTTCACTGATATTCTGAATTATAGAAAACATTTTTCAATCAACTCTTATAAATAAATTCCTTGGCAGTGAGGTGAGCAGTAGATTTAATAGGCTTGCTGTATTTCTGTAGAGATACAGTAAGTCTGGGAATGAAGAGGGAGGCAGAGTAAACAATTCAGTGTTGCCACCTTCAAGCACTCCAAGAATTTTTGATTCCACTCTAAAATAAACATTTCTTTGCAACTTCTCTTTTCAGAAATGAATGAAAAGAAGTAGGCAATGTTATTTACCTAATAGGAAAGTGTTCAACAATGTTTTTCATTTCTTTGTGATATTCACCAAACATTAATATTTTTTTCCATAATTGTAACATGCTTTCCTTTTTCATTCAATATTGGGCACTGGAGAGGAAAATATCTTGATTATTGTCAGATCTATACCATTGCCAGAGAGCTGAAAAAATGGAGGACCAACAGGAAAACATGAAAATTGTCACTAAGGAAAAATCATTCATAAACCATGAAAGAAGCGAGTAGGGACAGACCTCAGACTCTGGAGATACTTGGCATATGAACTGTTTTTTGGTGCTTGGGAGGGGAGGGATTTTTATTGCTCCAGGTGAAATCCACACTGCATCTGGGTCAGAGAAGACTGGAGAAATTATAACTTCTAACATTATATCATTAATATAATTCTAAGCAGTTTTCTCTGAACAAGTACAAACCTTGTATTCCTATGCAGTCATAAAATCCTAAATTTCCTGAATTTTAACCTATAATCCCATGACTCCAAGAGCAAAGACTTAATTAATAAAAATTAAATAAAATAAAAACACTTCAATTGTTACAAGACTTGGAATAAAGTCCCTAAAGCTGATAGAAAAGGTTGGGCAACACTAAGCAGAGGTTATAGTCCCTTTTTCTCAATTAAACTCATCTTATGTTTTTTAAAGTGTGATCTCTACTGTGTTTCCAAGCAGTGGCAAGACCCTTGGGGCATGCAGCAGAAACTTTTGGTCCGTGGGTCTGTTGCCCATGTTCTGAGCTGACTACCAGTTATGGGACAACACTAGCCCAGGGCAAACCTAAGCTAATACTAAATGTGTGGGGGCAAAATATGCTCATGCAGCTGCAAATACTCTGTAAAGGAAATATCCTGTGTGGTGCCGTCAAAGCAGAGCTTCACTGTGTACTCCTGCAATATTCCATTTTACATATATACACGTAATTTTCTATACATATATGTATAGAAAAACATATGGATGATGGTGGAATCTAAATGAACTGCCAGTAAAACATTTTAAAATAATTAAATGGTTTAGATATTTCTCAAATATTTTTGGAGAGATTCCAGTGCACATGTGCCAGAGCCAGTACCCTATCTCCTCCCATAACCCTTCCATGCCAGAAACTTCATAGTGCAACATATTTATTCTGAAATCAAATTCACAGCTTGCTAAACTTTCTTTGTGTGTTCAGAATGCACCCAAAGAATGAATTTATCAGAAATAATTAATGTTTTTATAGACAAGACTGATTGCTGCAGCACCGCATTTCAGCACTAGTATATGTAATTGTGAACCTTTTCCTAGAGGTATCATGCAGAAGATGCCGTTTTGAGTAGTGTAGTGCCCATGGAATGTAAGATTAATGCTTGTATAGTACATGAATACATGTAAGGACTCACTATCTTTTTTTCTTTTCTAACCTTGTTGATGTCGTGAATATCAATTTACATCTCTTCCCTCCCCCTCTTCCCCCCCCCCCCTTTTTTTTTTTTTTGAGATAATTTAACACTCCATTTAGTCATCCTTGGTAATGCAAATCATATCAATTCTGCTGCCAGACTACAAGGTGATCTCCATTGTATCTCTTGGAAATGAGAGATCAATTTTTCTTCATTTATTTTTATTAAAAGAAGAATTTTCTTTTTAAGCCCTTTGATAAGAAACAACAGAGAATTCCAGGAATTTCAGTCACGGAGTGAAGTTGTAACCACTTGAAAGCATTACCCTTTACTCCTCAGTTCTTCTGTCTGTTTTCTTTCCATCCTTCTCTCTCAGGGTATCTGCATAATGTGACTAAGGACACAGTAATAATTACAGCTGCACCCAAGGAACATACAGAGCAGTACTGGTGCCTTGTAGGAAGCAGCAATGCTCTTTTGAACCTTTTCAATGTGAGCAAAAGAGAACCTGGTGTCTAGGCTGACTCCCAGATCTATATGAAATGTCCTAAAATCTATTCATGGGTTGGGCATGGGCAGCCCTCTCCCACCTGCCATGGAGCTGTCTGGTTTCTCAGATCATCATCCAAATCCACAGAGGCATTGACATCCTCTGGGCAACATGTCCCTTAGCGTTTCATTCACCTGAGCCATAGTTCACATTAACACAAGGCTGTAAGGTATTAGGCGCTGTAAGAAGAATGTTTTTCAAATGGAAAAAGATAAGAAGCTATGCACTTGTTTTCGTCTTGTTTTTTTTTGTTTGTTTGTTTGTTTGTTTGTTTTTTGTGTTTTGTTTTCATAGTTATGATTCTTATTGATAACTGTTGCAGATATTGTGTGCTCATGTGTATTCAGTTCATGCCTCGGGCTTGCCTTACCGTTAAAGCACATTGTGTCTCAGAACCAGGAAATTCAAAATGGAATTTCAATATCGTCTTATACCACTGGTAATCAGGATCAGCCAATTTAATAAGCACCATTGCTTAAAGCCTCTGAGGTCCTTTGTGGGCTCTGAGCAGCCCCACAAGATGGGGAGGTGTTGGGGCTGGGCCCGCTAATCAAAGCACCAAAGCTGCTCCTGCCTGGTGGAGCTGTGGTGCATACTTTGATTCGTGTCTTCCCCTCCTTCTGACTACACACCTGTGCATCCTAAACCGGTCTTGGCAGAGGAAAAAATATATCTCTGATTTATTTTTATTTTCATCATGCAAGTGCAAAAAGGAGAGATGATAGATCCTGTAAATGAGGAAACATCTCAAGGACTTGTACCTTTATGGCATGCATCTGATGAAAATGTCTGCAGTGTTTCAGAGGGGGCAATCCATGGAAATGTAGGGTATTTTCATATTTTATATGTCCAGGTGCAAAAAGAACCACAAAGCTATTTGACTGTGCATTCAGGCCAAATGTGTTTTTCTTCTAGAAAAGATCATTTGTTTCAGTCTGTCTGAGGTGGGCTTGCACTCAGATGTGGTATAAGATCTGACACATGGTGCCTGATAACATAGTGACTTTTCTGCCTGACATGCAAGGCAGGTTGCATTTATGAAAACAAATACATAAAATCCAGAAGGAAATTACAGCATATCAGAGCTGAGTAATGAACAGTTTTTCCTGCTTCTTCAGGAAAGCTTGGAGGAGACAGACAGCTGGGGACTGCCCTGAAAGCCACCCATCCCATGCTGCATGGCCACATTTGAACTGCAACCCAGGGTGGTCCAGGTCCCTAGTACTGGGTTGGGGCAGCAGAAAAGCAAGGCCAGAGACCTACTGCATAAAGCAGGAATCTTGGCTTCTCATGGTACCTACTGGTTTTTGAAGCAAGTAAATTAATGATTTTTAGTAGTTTTATTTATTTTTGTTTGTTTTGGTAGGCTTTTTTTATTCTTCAGAGGTTCACTAGTTGATCACTGTTGTATAAAGACAGGTCAGTTTAATTTGCAGAATGAAATGCTTGCAATGGGAAATTGTCTTTCCCGGAAAATTAATATCCTTCGATTCCTGTGTATCTTACTGAGAAATTCATTGTGTAGAGCTGTCCATACCATTTTTTCCCTTTGAAGGAAGTTTCATGGGGACTTGTACCTGGAAGCACAATTCTGCATAAGAACTGCATAAGGGAGGGGGCAGCTGCCACAGCTCCCCTGGGAGCAGATCTTGTCAGTCTGTGAAGAAGAATGCCTGGCCAGGGCCTCATGTGGAAACAGTAAGGGCAAAAGCTACCATTTTCAAGGATAAAGGTACTAAAAGAAAACAGAGTTGCCATACAGTGAATTGACACCGAAATACAAAGTCATATCACGTACTGAGGTGTAGCAGAACTCGCTTTCTAGGGACATTTTGGTGGGGGGGTTAATCTGAGGATGCCGTTTTGTTGCAAAGCTGCAGCAGAAATCCCTTGCCCCAGCTTTGCAGAGCAAAAGCTGACAGCCTTGTTCTTGCACTGTGAGAGGCGGAGGGCACCCATGTGTGGAGGGTGGGCTTTGAAGTCCTGCTGGTGGTGGTCTTCAAAGTCTCAGAAGGGCTCCTGATCCTTCGTGCCCCTGGATTTGTCACTCAGTTTTGTAAAATAACAGCACTCCTGATTTTCCAGTAGCGAAATTCTGATTTCGCTCAGATATAAACGGCTGAGAAATTTTTGCTCTGAAGGAAAAGATACCAAAAATATTCTTGTAAAATTCTTGTTTCCATGGTTAAAAACCTGTAATTATTTTAAATGCTTAATGGTAGATCAGTGTCTACATTGGTGACTGTTCACTTGTGTTTGCCCTGTAAATTTATCCTCTTAGTACATGTGTGTGTGTGAGTGAATTTATAAGTGTTTAAAATATATATATGATGGAAAAAATATATATTTATCTATTAGAAGTTACTTGTTCTTCTGTCTTTTCAAATGTCTTGCTGCCAGCTGCCTGCATCAAAGGAAGCGAACAGCTGAAACATTACAGCAGTCTAATTTTATGTCTGTTTATTAGACGCTGCTTCTTTGCTGTGTACTTTCTAAAAGAGTTTATTGTCCACAAGGGCTCTTTTAAAGGGAGGCTTGGATACTGGTGACCTTAAAAGTGATGAAACTTAAATGCAAATCCATTTACCTTTTTTTCCATGCAGTATATCCTACTACCTGCACTCTAAAATGCAGAAGGTAACTGTTATGGCACCCTATTTTTTAATCCAGTGTTGATTCCTTTGTGTTAACTTTCTTGTATTTACCATTTCCAAATAAGATGTAAATTGCAGGTTATAGAAATCACCCAAAGGCAGTTGTTTCTTCCAGGTAGAGTAGGATTTAGTGTGCTTGGTCAGTGCTGTGTTGGTAATTTTGCTTTCATTTCATCTTTGCTCAAGGGCCTATTCCTGAATAATGATGATGTCCCTGGATTTGAAAACATAGCTATGGGAGGGGAGGTGCTGATAGGAAAATCGAGGATGGGTGTGTGATGCTATGATGGGAAAAATAGTTCCTCTTCAGAGCAGCAGGGTAACGAATGTGTTTTGGGTATGTCTTTTGACTCTTCGTGACTAATCTCTACAATTAGAAATAAACACTGCATCCATGTGAAGAGATTCAGTCCTTGATTCAGAAAAATGCTTTTAACAGCCTGGGCTTAGCTCTAAGCATGTGCTTAGCTTCAAGCTTGCCCTCGCTGCTGCTGGGATCATGGCAAGCCACCGTCTTAAGTGCTTTGACTGATGGCAGAAATAATCATTCTGTGATGCTCAGTCTTGTTGGCAAAAACTTCTACCCATTTGGGGGATTTGCATAATCAATTCCTAGGGCCATCTTTTCAGTTTCGACAACATTAATTAGGAAAAAGGCACATCAATAGTAGAGCTTATCTGCATTTGTGGTGCTTGGTCAGGCCATTCACATTGAGGGTGGTCTTTAGGCTTGGGCAGGTAGGAAGCAATATCTACTCAGCTCTTTCCAGGTGATTTTTTTGCAAATGATTTTCCATGCCTTGCATCACCTCCATGGTGCTTTTAATCACAAGCCCCATCAAGGCAACCTTCTTGTGCGGTCATGGGAATGTGCTGAGGCAAGCAAAACACTGTATATCTACCCAAAGCGCCATTCTTTTCATACCAGGTAGCTGCAAGCGTAGTGTTGATGCTTCATAAAATTCTGACATCCTGGAAGGGGAGTCCTAGATCTGTTTTATATGCTGTAGTAAAGGTGATCTTTGGAAATTGTTTGTTGAATAACTCCGCAATCTGCTGTACATCATTTTTATCGACGATAAGGAAGATGTCATCGGTATGGCTTGCCTTGGAGAAGAAGGTGGTGAGATGTTGAGTTGGCTGAAAAGTTATATTCTGCATTACAGACCTCACCGGCTATTGCAGAAAGAAAATGCTCCTACTGATACCCCTGGGTATTGTCTGCAGAGTTTATCGACATCCCCCAGTGCTGCACAGACTGGTGGCACATAACTCTGCAAGATCCAGGAGGCCCCTGCTCTCGCGCTAGGGCTTCTTATTTTTCAGTGCCATTTGGTGGTAGTTTGCTGTGAATTACTGACTTCTGTTAGCAGTCTGGCTACAGGGATGGATGTGTGCAGGTCTTCAACCTTCAAGCTCTGAATTGTGCCGCTGCCTACTAAATATGGTTAGGGTGTTTTTATGATAGCTGCAAATTGTAGACTATTAGGGGAGAATGATTGGTTTTATGAGTGAAGCAGGATCTCTCTCATCTGGTGTATGTGCTGTGTCATAAAGGGGTCACCTATCTCGTGTGGGATTTACGTGGGCAACTGCCCGCTACATTACTGAGAGGGGAAAGATATTACGGGATATTATGAGAAGCATTTTACAGATTAAAATGTGAAGTGTATGCAGCTACTAACCAGGAGTACTTTGCAAATTATCTCTTTCCCTAATCAGTTTATGTCCATTGAAATCACACAAAACAATTAAAAATAAATCATTGTCAAGACAAATGTCTTCTTTCCCCTTCACATAGGTCTTTATGGCTTTTTATAGTTTTTTCTCCTGGAGTTTTCCACCTTGGAATAAAAAGTATTCTTTCAGCCTTGGACATAAGAAATATGCATACATACCAGATTTGTCACATTTCTATAGATCTCTAGGGTTACAACCTGAGTATCAACATCTAAATAGAGCTGTTTTATGCTTGTAAAAGGAATTGAAAGATGAGATCATCTGCCACTAGGAAAATGAGGACTTAATGACTCCGAAGATCATTTAAAAATTTGTCTTGTTCAGTACTTGGGCTCATAACTGCACTTCCTGGCTACCTCAGGCTGTATGCTCTGTACTGTTAAATGCTGAAGTTTTCTCCCTTTAGTTATTATGCGATAGAGGCATCGCTGTGACTGGAGCCTTTTAGAAGCTCCTGTTACAGGGCAGCTGCCATAACCTCACTTCTAACACATCTCAGCTATTTTCATCTTTTTCTTTGGATAACCCTGGAAAGAGAGCATACTTGAATCTTGAGAGCCCACAGCATTTGTCATACCTGCATTTCATTTAATACCTAGTACTTTCTCGAGACATTTGCTTTCAGAGGCATTTTCTTCCTATTTGTAGGTTTGATGGATTTCCAGCTTTTCCCATCCATTACAGAAAATGTGAATTAACCTTGAGTTTGAAGATTCATAGTTTGGTCGTTACGATATCCACAGCTTAGAGATCAGTCTTGTGTGAGCAGATGAACGCAGCTGCCTACATCCCAATTCATGATAGTGTTTTCCTATACCTGTTGCCACTGGCTATCTCCTTCCTGACAAAATAGGTTGGATGGGCATGTGCCCTGTATGCCTTTTCCTTCCAGTTCCAATAAGGATTGAATTGATGGTAGCTTTCAGCAGTTTGGGGCTTTATTATTCTGTCTGCCTTGTGACACTGGCTGTTTCAGTCTTTCCTTGGATGCTGGCTCTGCTACCACCACAAGTAAATAATGAACGGTCATTAGACCACACAGTGCCCATCCAGACCCTTCCACAGAACTGTATAAAAATACATCCTCTAGCTTTACTCCTTAAACCCCTGCTAAAAGAAGTCAGGTGTTTCTCCCCACCCAACATATCAGCACAGGAGAGAGAATGGAGTGAAATTTTATATTCAGATTTTCCAAAGTCCAGCAAAGGATCAGTGACCACTTGGGTGGGACAGTGGGGCTTTTTGAGATGGAGTATGTGTAAGCCCTAACTAGAAGGCAGCACCCAGAAATGGGGGTTGTTTCCCTGGAGGGAAGAGAGGAGCACCCACCCACTGATGGTCCTGCTGAGCCAGGCCAGTGCTGCCGTAGCCGGCTGCCCACTGCTGTCAGGAGCAATTTGAAAAGTTAAAAAGGCAAAAACTTATGGCAGTACTTAGTAAGTCCCAGGTTATTTTCTTGGCGCATTAAGAGACCCGTGTGTCAGATTTTATATTGTTGTGAGCACCACAAGCATATTTAATGTGCTGCACACAAAGCAGTGATATTCTGTATTTAATAAATGTGTGTATGCGTCTGAGTATTGATGTACGGCACCCGGTGGTGCGAGGAGCAGCCTTTTTTTGCAAATGAGGCCACCTGTTCCTCCTTTCCTGATTTGACAGGTTTTAGTCTCTTCACTGCAAGTGGGCGGACAGTTGGGTTTGATTTACTGAGTACTCTCCTCTGGTGTGATTGCAGCATAATTATATTGATAATCAGCCCCATTTGTGGTCAAAATGTTTTCCGGCACACACGCACACACATCTACTGACACACACGTGCACGCATCCTGGATTGTAACACATTTAAAAAAAAATGTGTCTCACTTTTTGTTCAGAATGGTTAGGTTACATGATAAATATAGATTGATTTTTGAGAGCATGTAGCTGTTACTCAATTGACCCAAGTGTGTGTGGTATATGACAAAATTTACAGTTATTCTGTGCACGTATTTTGTCACATAAGACTGATCCTTGTTAGAGAAGCAGGGAAAAAAAATAGATAATTGATTTTTTTTTTCTTATTTTGATTTGCAGGTTCACTTGAAAAATGAGAAGGAGATAAAATGGGGGGTTGGGGAGGGGGAATGCTACATGAGTGAAGAATATAAATTTTACCACCAAAAGACTAATCAAAAATCATTCTGGAGCAAATACAGTTTTTCACTCACCTGAAAACAAATTCTTCTATTTGTTTAGGCTTTGGCTGTTCTTGTTATTTTTGAGCTCCAAAGTATAAACATATAGTTGGAAATACCATTTCATTTTTAGTATGTATCATTTAAATTTTTTTTTTTTTAATAGGCTTTTTCTTTCTATAAATGTATTACATTTGACAAACTCATAGATTATCAATTGACCAGGTATTTTTACTGGGGAAAAAAAAAATATTGTTCCAAGCACTTAGTCTAGTTTTAAAATAGACACAGTAGCTTGCCATCGATGTCCACATAATGTGTGTCTTTTCAAGTGTACTTAAAACAACATGAGTGCTTAATGCCTTGAAAATTGGGAGGAATCAGGACAGTGTGTGTGCTGGGTTATTCACACCTTTAACAAATACAAAAATGCAGAGAGACAGATGTGCACGGGGGGCTGAAGCCCCAGTAGTTGGGGTGCATGGCGTGGTACCTTGCTGGTGGTTTCACCCAGAATGAGCATTAAGTATTTTTTGCCTCCCTGCTGATGAGCGTTTTATCTGCTTGAAAGATGTAGCTTGTGGGTAAAGGTGAGGACCAGTGGTGGTTCCCGTAGCTGTTTCTAAGTGGAGCTAACCTGGCCCAGAACCCTTACCCCTCCCGTGGGCACAACTGGACCTGCCAGTGGTGGAGGCAGCATCCTCCTGCCTTCTCCTTGTGCTTAGCTTTGGGCTAACGCCTCTGAACCTTCAGCAACACCGGTGCCAAACTTGCATGTGTTGTAACTTCATCAGGACTGACAGTTTCTCTGGGATCATAGTATTTCGCTGTCTACCCAGATGCTGTAAAAGCTCATTATTGCAAAGCATCCCTTGCCCTCACAGTGCTTGAAGATGACCGCACCGCGCCAAGCTGAGTGTGTGGGCTCCAGGGGTTACCCTGCAGTCTGCCAGACTAGGACAGCCCAGTGGCTGGTTTATCCTGACAGCCTTGAAAAACAGGAAAATCTCTCCCTAAATTAATTGTTGTAGCAAAGGCTCCCTCTGCCTTCAGCTCTGCAGTTCTCTCTGTGAGGAAATGCCAGGAGGAAGGGGAGGAGGGGACTTTCTCACCAAGAAAGTCTTCATGAGCCTCCTTGGCTCGTTCCCACAGCCTTGGCAGATCAGGAGCCAAGGCAAGTTACGATTGCCTTTTTTCTTTTTCTTTTTCCTCTTTTTTTTTTTTTTTTCTTCAGACTGAAAAGAGTTGCCTAACAAAAATAAACAGTAGGAAGTAACAAGGAAAAATGGTGAGATTTGCGGCAGGTGGCCAAAGCCGGGGTAGCAGGAGCTGTTCTAGAGAAAGTTGTGCCTTTCCCTCTGTCCTGTACCGGGAAGAGCCAGGAGTGCGGAGTTAGCCATGGGTAAATTTCCTGCATTGTGCTTTGGGTTAAAGTGTATTTAATAGCAAAAGTAAATCCCAGTTAGCTTGAGTTTTAACCGCCATTCTACCATCTTTTCCCACTCCTTTTCCTTCCCATTTCATTGGTGATATCACAAAATACCTGCCTTGGTGATGTGACAGCATCAATTTCTGTGACATCTCTGAACCTTGTGACATCACTACCAAGAACATTTTCAGCAAGAGAGACAGAGCTAGGATGATGAGACAGGGCTAGGATGATTTGCCAAAGTGGAAAATTTAATTTTATTGTTGACTACACTGAAACCTGGATGTTCTAGAATTCCAGTTTTGCCTTTACTTTCTTTCTCTGAAGATAATTGTATGTTGTGCATTGCAGTACACCGGCAAACACTGCTGATAATAACAGACCTGACACCTGTAATTAATGTCCTAACTGGTACTGTCTTGTATGTGATACTGCCCAACTTGACAGAGGGCTAATTCATCAGAACAGCAGGAAAAGCTAGTTTCATTATTTACGTACAGGAGAGGGCAAGCAATAGCTAGAGAGAAAGGGCAGAAAGGAAACATGGCAGGCAGAAATACCTACTGTCTTGTTCAGAAGTGATCTTAAAGATGACATATATCAATAATAAAATAAAAATAGCTATTTCGTATTGATTTTCTGGTGGTTTTGTATTCTTAAATAATCCAAGCAAAAAAAAAAAAAAAATAATAATATATATATATATATATATATATATATATATATAACATTTAGTTTGTTTGTTGGTGGTGATGTTTTTTTGGTAAACAGAAAGGTAAAAAAAAAAATTCATTTCAGCTCAAAAAAAAGTTTTTCTTCCCTTATCTGTAAAGAAGATTTTTCAAGAACTTAAAAGTATCTTTAAATAAAATGCATTGTGAAAGACAGCAGTTCAAATAAGCTCAACATTTTTTACGTATAAAATGCTAAAAGCTGTTTGCAGAGACAGATTTGTCTGACTTGAGGTCACATTTTCAGTGGTGAGGGAACCAAAATTCATCAAAGTCTAGTTATAAGTCAAGTCTTCAATTAGTGTTTTGTTACCCTAAAATGAAAGGAAAACTCTGGGAAGGCTGGAGAGTATTCAGTGTGTGCATGCATTTGTGTGTATTTATGTGGATATTTAATAGGGTAGGTCTTTATCTTTAAAATTCCTATTTGAGCAGAGATTTAACTAGACCTTTGGCTTCTTCATGCTGTGAAAAAGAAGTGTGTTAAGGTTTTATTGGTGAAACGTGTGCATTCAAAGCAGAGCATGGCATTTTAAAATCCCTTGGGAACCTTGTTTGATCGGTTTCTCCCTGATAATGTTTGTGTTGCTCTTCTGTAGCTCTCTTGTTTTTTCCTTGCTTTGACTGTCTTTTTATCTACTCACCAAAAAAATTTTATCTATTTATTTTTACGAACCTGTGCCAGCAAATTTATTTATTAGGATAATTGGACTAGAGAATGAAAGAGCAGGAGATTTCCCCTCTAGGCAATTGAACTTTAGTTAAACTTAGGTGAAATTATGGAAAGAAACAGGCTCCTTTCTGGCTTTTGTGCTGTGTGAGCTGGAGGTGGGCGTCATTTCTTGCCTTCGTCAGCCTTGCTTCTGTGTGTGTCACCCTTCTTGGTACAATCCAGCTGACACGCTGCAGAGCAACAGCTTCAGGAAGCAGCGAGTGTCTGTAGTGGGTGGAAGTGGATGGGCACTGGCAATGGTAGAGCTGCAAGAATGGACTAGATTCATAATCCACACTGTTTCATTTCATCATAGTAGCGATAAATGAATGACTAAAAGTGTTTGCTGCCCTTCACATAAAGAAGGATAGCTTTAACCCATCCACCTCCACCCACAGAGATTCATCCATCATTGGTGACTTCAGTTGGGTATGATCAGTTCAGACTGTGCAGCCTTGGAGAGCTGCCGTTTGTTCAGATAAGGGCAGAGCTCCTCGAGAAGCAGCTTGCCCCCCTCACCTCCTTTGCTCTTGTTCCTTACCAAGCACATCCAGTTCAAAATCTCCCAGCTGTCATTTGAAGCTGTGCTGCAAAATGGGCTTTTACTTTGCCTGGGAGATGTCCTCTCCCTTGGCTGTCACAGATGGTTTCTTCTGAAGGGAGGCAGCTGCCAAGTAGATGTCACAAATGCCTGGAAGAGCCCCAGAGTGCCCCTTCTTGGGAGCCAGCCTCCAGCTGCTGAAATTTGCCCCAGAGGCGGGGGTGAAAACCAAGCACATCTTTTCAGAACTAAGCTGGTTTCTTTTGCTTTCTCTCACCTGCAAACACTCACAGATACACTCAAACTCAATGTATATTTTCACACACACAAACCACTGGCATACATCAAGCCCTGCTCTTTTCAGCACTAGCTCTCTACCATATTCTTCATTCCCCTTTTAAAGATGAAACATATATTTTTAATCTGAAAAACAAAACAACAACAACAACAAAACACAGTATTTTATCCTGAGTTTGGAGGAAAGGCAAAGGTTGTTATTTCCAATTAGTTGTTGTTTGCCCATTAGCAATTCCAACTTGGATAGGTTCTTCTGTGTAGTACCAGGTGAAGTGTAATATCTAAGCAGAAGAGGCTCAGATAAGAGGAAAAAAAAAAGCTGCAGAACTTAGATGTTTTCCTGTCACTGTTGTTTTAGAGTATTATATTATTCCTGTTGTGTTATGTATAACATGGATCAGAAGAACAGATCGTGGGAAAGTTTTCCTTCCAGCTGTAACGCAACGAACAAATTGCCAAAAGCTATACCTATGCTCTGAGCTTAATGTTAAAGAAGAGGTTATTTTTAGAAGTTTTACCCAGCAAAAGCAAACTTCAGCAGTACAGTGGTGCACTGGTGAGCTGACTGCATACGTTGGAAGCATTTTCATAGCAAGTGCAGCTGAGCGTGCCCTTACTGGACCTTCCTGCCCAACCAAAACCTCTTCCACTGGAGTTAGGCAGCAAGGAGCAGTTCCATTCTGCTCACGAATCTTCTAGTGTTTATGGAACCGTGGACTTTCTGGAGAAAATCTATGGAAATGTTTTGTCTAGGGATCATGCTAAGTTCTCCATTTTCCCGTTTGCTGCTTGTCTCAGCACAGCCAAGGTGGAGCACCTGGATTTTTTACCATGGCACAGACAGCCCGATGGGCCACAGCAGCAGCATGGCGGGAAGTGCAACTGCAGCACCTCTTGGTGTGCTTATCTCATATCATTATCTCAGGGGTCCCTCGTAGTTGTGGTTTAACCTGACAGGAAGCTGAGCACCTCCCAGCTGCTTGCCCAGGTGGGATGGGGGAGAGAATCAGAAAGGTAAAAGTGCAAGAACTCATGGGTCAAGGTAAAGTGAGCATACTAGGTAAACCAAAAGCCACACATGCCAGCAAAGCAAACCAAGGAATTCATTCACTACTTCCCATCAGCCAGCAGGTGCTCAGCCACATCCAGGAAAGCAGAGCTCATCACACTTAATGGTTTCCTGGGAAGAAATACACCATCACTCTGAACATTGCCTTCTTCTCCATGTTTACCCCAGCTTTTATTGTTCAAAGTGGTACTGCGTGCTATGGGACATCCCTTTAGCCAGCCTGGGCCACCTGTCCCAGCTGTGTCCCCTCCCAGCTGCTGGTGCACCCCCAGCCCCCTCGCTGGCAGGACAGCATGAGAGGCAGGTATGTCCTTGGTTCTGCTGAAAACATTGGTGTGTTACCACCACTACTTTCATCAAAAATCTAAAGCTCAGCATTGTGTGAGCCTCTACAAAGAAAACTAACTTTATCCCAGCCAAAACCATTACAGTCATATAAACTGTCATTTTGGGTTCTGCACCTGGGATGCAGCTGGAGAAGGTAAATTGGGATTTGGGAAAAGCACTAGCAAGAAGGAGACAGCAAAACTAGAAGTGTGTTTCATAGGTTTCTGTAATGCCTATCAGCACAACAGTGGGCTGATAAATAGCTTGTAAGAAAAAAATAATAACGCAAAAATGGCAAAGAGCGTGTGCATATCCATACAGCACCTGTTTCTTCCTGCTGTTGCAGACAGTCTAATAGAAGCTAGCGCATCTCCTTCAACCTCTGTCTCTAGCAGGCAAACAGAGATGCTAGCTGTGCTGAAATGGAGAGCTGGGTCCTGATCTCACTTCAGTGGCAGCTGGTGGTGTGTGATGTCAGCCTTTGCAGGCTGAACGCAGATATGAGTCCATCAGATTTAGACATTGGGTTCAAAAACTAAGAGCTGCTGGCTGCTTCAGAATTGAAGTTCATCTTCACAGTCACATTGACGTCAACCTAGCAATCTTCCCTAGCAAGAAATAGATACCATCAAAAAATAAAGTTATTTACTGATAAATTAAAACAGATATTCAAGTGATTTTGGCAAAATATATGAGGATTTTTATACACTGCTGTTATATTAGAAGGTGAGATTTTTATTTTTTTTCCCTTCATGCTCCTAAGTGTCAGAGCTGGGCTAGCAAAAATTGAAATATAGATGAAGCTTAAGCATGCAAGTTGTATTTTACCATTATTCCTCAGACTGTGAGTATGGCAGATACAAGAGCACTTCACTTCCACAAGTAGCAGACAAAATGAAACATCCATTTACTTTTCATGCACAGAAATGGTAATAGCAGTTGGAGAAAGGAGATGACAATTTATTTTGAACACCAGTCATTGCAGGGTGGTTATAACAGTTAGGACTGCTCCACAGCTGTGCTGCAGCCAGCAGGTTTTTGAGTGGAAATTTTGCCTCTCTGTATGCCTTAGGCTTGACTCTAGGTTTGTGAAATACATCAAAAAATGGTCTGGGACAGTTTCTGGGCCAGGTCCTCAAGCATGAAATGTCTTTTCTCTAACCCACTACTGTGTCTCTTCTGGAGCTGCAGGTTGTAAGAGCCATGCTTTCCCATTGCTAACTGGAAACAGTTCAGTGTTAAATTGTTCAGCCTGCATGTCCATCAGGTTCCTCTCCTTTGTTTTTGAAGGTTGTGATTCAGCAAGATATTGCCATATATTTGAATTCAACCAGGTGATTTATTTTGAATGAAATATAATAATAATAACAATTACACTTTCCATCCTAAAAGTGAAGCCTGTATTTTATTGCTGTATCAGATTCCAACCTGAATTCTGATGTCCAATGAGTACAGCAAAATCTTTGAATGGAGCCAGAAGCTTGATCTTAACTGTTTAGCTCTCTTATTATGAGTCAGTTCTTGAGTTTCTTGTTTAGTATTGAGTCAGACAAAGCCCTCCCTGAGCTCTGCTGGAGCTTTGTCCAAATTTGAGGACCTGCTCATGAGGATTTCCCATTTTGTTCCCTCATCTTCCCCTATTACACCCTGTGTTTCCTGCGCTCCTCTCTGCAGCCCAGGCTGGGAGCTGCCATCCCAACATGCCAACCATCTTCCCTGTCTTCAAAACCTCTTCTCAGCACACATTGCTGCTGGGAAGCTTGGCAGCTTCGACCAGTCCTTGAGGGGAGGAAAAAAAATGTGAGAGAAGGTAAAGGAAAGAAGGCAGAGCTATATATTTTATAATCTTTGGCAGCCCTGGGTTTTGTGGTTGTCTCCTGTTGCTGGAAGATGCTCTGGGCAGGGACTAGGTCTCCCTAGACTAGGTCTTCCTCTCCTCACAGCAAGGAGGAATCCAAATTCCAGGTGGCATCCTGCCTCTGGAGGAACTTCCAGAGCTTTTCAGTTTGTCACTAAACTTGCTGCAGCCTTAACCCCTGAATGAAGGGAGGTCCCCATGACGCTGCCAAGACAGAAAGCTGTGGATGACCCTGGCCAGGCCCCTCTACTTTTGCTGGGCTTCTGTACTACCTGGGCTGATTTAGGTATTTGGGATGCAAACAATTCCAAGCTGGGACTGTCCCTGTGCATCCACACAGTGCCAAGCAGACTGAAGTGACTCTGTGTTTCCAGGCACTCGGCAGGAAAAAACTAATGAGGTCCTGAGTTAATACAGGAAGATCAGGTGTTATAGTCGATGTAAAAAGAGAATACAGCTTGTGCAGAATAATTCTACGTGGAAGTCCTATTTATTTATTTTTTATGTCTGCAAGAGCCGTAAGCCACAGCTGAAAAACAGTCACTTCTGTGGGAAAATAAATAAATAAAAATAGCTATTTTTATAGCACATGGTTGTTTTGGACAGGATATGAAGAATATTACATCTGATTGAAAATATAACAGCAGCAGAGGTGGGAAGGATGTAATTACTCAAATTGTAGCTTGGCCAGGACACCACAAATATCTCGGATAAAGTGCCACCAGGTTGTTGGTTCCTTTCAGTGCCCAGGACATGTATCTAACAGCTCGTCCAGAGACAGCACCTCCCCCAGCACAGCCAGTTCTCTGCCAAAGGACAAGTGTAATCACCTCAATTGCTTAGCCAGTTTCATGCAATACTTTCCTTTTTGCTTAATAGCCTCCTTTCCCAAAGCTGTCTAAACCCAAGCCTATTACCTTACAAAAGCTGCCCAAAACAGTGTGACTGGAGGGATCAATGACACCCTTAAATTCCTGTGACACGCATGGGTTTTAAATCCTCATTTGTTCCATTGGGTGGAAACATGTTTCAGAAGAGGTGAGCAGTAGCAATGTGTATGTATTAATGTTACAAAGTGCCTCCGAGGGGACGCCTGTGCAACCAGCAAAAGAGCCACAAGGCTTTCCTCTCCCCTCTGGCTGTGCTGGGACTGAGGAACTCCAGTATTTGGGCACTAGTTAGGAGATGTTTCTTTAGTCAGGCAACCAGTCCTGAGGCTATGAACAGTAATCAGAGGAGGATGGGTGAGGAAAAGCACCAAGGGGGTAAAAAGAAGAAAGTTTCTTACAGGTATTTCTCACTCCTGTCATCATACGGATTCTGGAGGGGTCTTCTTAACAATCCCTGCACCACAGGGTGGGTGCACCTCCATTTTCTCCCTTAGAGATTGGAAGGTCGTCTGCAATAAGAAATAATCCTTTGAACTTCATAGGCTACTTTTCACACACCTAGTCTTTGTACGGCTACTTCTCCCTGGCTTCTCCTTCTGGTGGTGTGTTCATGTCAACAGGCCCTCTTTGAGGGAGTAAGGGTTTGCAGGAGTAAGCTGACAAACCCATTCCTGGGGAAAAAAAGGAAAAAAAAAAAAATCTTTTTTCCTTCTTTTCTTGCTAGAAGTAATTTGTGGCTCTATATTTGAAAGCTGCTTTTTGCTGAATATATAATTACTGTAATCCAGAAATGGTCTCCAAAGCACCACAAAGCTGTATTTAAAATATATGTTAATCTTTACATCGCATATGGCCTTCTTGTTTCCTGCTTTTACAATTCCTTTCACTTCTAAGGATCTTTTAATTTACACGTCTGTGAAAACAGAATCAATTCCCCCATACACACTGTTGCATATTCTTTGGAGAGAATATATTGATTGAAAAACCTTCTACCAGTTTTATTAATCTCAGGCAATATTAACTACATACAGTTGTAGGTACCAGTTGTACATGTGGAAAACTCACAAAATAACAATATCAATAATGTTTTGCAACAGAAACAATCATTTTATAAATAATGAATGTGTCATATTGAATTCTACAGGTATCTGGGGCACTTTTTTTTTTTTACTTTTACAGGTCCTGTGTCCAATTTTGTTGACACCAATATAAATAAAAAATAAATCCATTGCATTCGATGCAGTTACATTCATGCTAGAGCCAATATAAGAGTCTTAGAGTAGTCATTTGTCAAATGAGAAAGTAGGACATAGCATAAGTACCATCTGTGGCAAGTGATTCATAAGACAAGAATGCAGCATAATCAGTTAAATAAATACTACCCTTGTGTTTTGTACTCTAAATGGACCTTACTCTAGCACAAATCATAGTGCAAGGTCAAAGCAATTGCAGGGACATGTGGAATTTGTTATTCTGATTCTTAGAACTATGTGGAATTAACTCTGCTTTAAGCTGGAGCAAAGCCAGAGACTTGCAACTATTCTTTTCCACATACGACAGGAACTTAATTTCTGCCTGGAGGGACAGGACACGAGAAGCTGGAGCAGGTCTTAATGAATCAGTTGAACTGAAGCTGTGAGTTTTTGAGAGAAGACACCTAGCAGCTAGTGCTAACCTGTAACTTGGCCATGCCAGGTCACCATGGGGCCCTGGTGAGTGCACAGTGGAGAAGTTGGCTCCCTGTGGATGGCCAATGGGACAATTCCTCTTGACGTGGGATGAGCAGTGGGGATATATAAAGGCTTCTGTACAAACATAGCTTAAACCTGGTCTGAGCTCTTGGAGCAAACCTACCTAGGTTTGTGAGACACGTGGACCAGGCACCTGCAACCACTTTCCCACCTGCTGGGCAAAGATGTGACCATACCCTGTGCGTTCAGCAGGCAACAAGGTGGGCAAGAAAAAAAACAGTGTTTGAACGTTATATAGCAAATGAAGAGGGCTTGTGGGTAAAAATATTTCACCCATGTTCCCCCTTTTCTTTAAAACTCGGATTTTTTAAGGAGTTTGTTTTTGTGTTCTCTGTTTAAGAGGAAAAATTTATATTTGTTGCAATCATAACTCCAACAGAGGCATGCTATCCTTCATAGGCAGGACAAAAACTAACGCAATAAATACTTTAGCAATGAGTCAGTCATTTAAACAGTTACTTTAAAAGCTATGGGATTGTTGTGTTGAAAGACAGCACATACCACATATATTTTATTTTTTCCTCACTTTATTATTTGAATCATCTTAGGCCGTAAAGGTCACTGCCAAGATTAGTATTCAGCATCACCAAACTCTAGTGAAACAAAGACCCTACTCAAAAGGGGACCAAAATGTCAAGTAACGAGAATGAAAAAAGGATCAGTAGGAAAAAGGTGCTGTGACTTGTCCCAGGGTTGTGAAGTGCGTGGGCAGCAGAGCGAGGAAGAGACCTGGTGTCCTGTGGCTGATAGCTGTGATTTTTCTTCCAGATTACATGGCCTCTCAGTTGTGTTTTCTACTTAGATCGGTTTCTTTGCCCTTTAGCTATTGTCACACTCAGACCCAGCACCATTTCTGACTGCAGTGGACTTGAGCCAGAAGGAAAGTGCTCTTTAGTTATTAGTGTCAGATGAATATCTGAAGACAGGGTGCTTTAGTTCAGCACCCCTGAGCTTCAAATTCTTCAGCAGTGCCTTGGATTGGGTGTGCCACTTTGGACCAGCTCTGTCCTCATTTTGTTGTGGTTAATCACAGCTAAAATGACTCAGGCTCATACGTGCAAACAGGGCTGGGACCCAACAGATCTCCCCCTGAATTTCTAGAACTCCTTGTTCTTGCTTGTTCCAATAATAATAAAAGAAAAAAGGCTTTCTTTGGTGGCATTTTGGCTTTCTGCTGCTGTGAATCATTGAGAGGTATGTAATAACAAGAGGAAACTTTTCAAAACTTATTGGCACTGGAAAGAGGCAAATGTTTATTTTAATCTAGCTTGCTTACATTTTCCTCTTTCTTTTACAATTCCATTTGTAAAAAGCAATGTAAATTAGTTACATAGTCTTAAGCATGCAAAGAAGATGAGCTTTTAGAAACTATAGAAGGTACAGTTTTACTAAAATATGAAATACTAACTCAAACTCTAGTATTTGAGCACTGTGTGAAGGACAAAGGATGTTAAAAACATTACAAATGCACTAGCTTAATTTTTCAGTTTGTGATGGATTAGCTTTAACATGCATTTTAATTTGTAGCTGGATTTTATCAGCTGTAGACAAAGTTTGATAATCTCTTCTTGTTTAATTAGCAGAATCCTCTTAGGAGGGAGAAATGCACAGACAATAATAATTCTGTATATTTTATGACAATTTCACACTGACAACCTGAAATATCTTCCTTTAAAACAAACTGATGTGGAATTCTTTCACGTCTTTGCCCTAACTTCTCTGTTTGTAGTAGATGTATGTGTGTATGTGGAAGGAAAAAGAGAGAGGGAGCTCACACGATAAAAGGTTTCCTCTGCGTAAAGAGCCAAGAGAACGTGTAAATAGACTGCATAAATAACAGCCGGTTCCTTAGAAACCAAGAGGCACACTTGTATAGAGGCTCAGCTCTGTTACACTCCTTGAAATATGAAGCAACTCGTTAACATTGAGGTTTTACTCTGGCTTTTCCCCATCATCCCTGGATGAGATCTGAATCCAGCCCTTCGTTTCCATGCAGAGCTGGGCATTTGCTGTTTTTCCAGAGAGAAATCCTTTCTCTGGGACGGGGACTGGACTTTTCTGCTGATAAAAAGGCAAGACATTTTCTTGCCTTTTCTAAAATTTCACCCACTAGATCCTTCCTTTTCACACTGTCTGCTCTGGTTTGCCATGCTTTGTGCAGAGCCCTTCAAGCTGCTCATGAATATCTGTGGGACTCTCTCCGTCAGCACCTGGGGTAGATGAGTTACCTCCAAACCAGGGGAGTGCACATCTGTTTTGGCACAAGGACAGTGAAGTTTGTATCAGCAGGTTCATGAGGTTAGCTTGAGCCTCTGGAAACCTGTGCTGCTGTAGGGAAGGGAACCACCCCATCCCCAGAGGAGCTGGTGCACCTCAGGTGTTCAGACAGCAGCATCCCCAGAGTGTGCTAGAGAGCAGAGGAGATGCCCAGAGCTCTCTTCTCCAAATCCCACAGAGGCCAGGGAAGTGGTCTGGTAGCCGTACTGTCCTACTGGGCTCCCAGCACTATAACACAGCCTCTGCTGGCCGTGGTCAGCCCTTTCCCTTCCACTGGGAACTGTTCCTTGAGTCGCACGGTGTGTAAGGCCAACAGGAGCAAGGGCGAGTTTGCTTTGTCATATACGTACACACATGAACCATAGAAACCTGACATAAATATTTCAGTGTATATTTTACACCGCACGGATTTTTAGGTCAGACTTTAAAAGGACTGAATTATTTTTTTTCACTTGTGCTTTCCTTTGACTCTGCTTTTAAAAATCAAAGTCTTCCTCTCTGATTCCAGCAAGGCCTAATGGTAAATTAATGTTGTTGTGATAACTTGGGCTGTGCCTTTGGAACATATCAGAATACTCTTTTATTACAGCTCAATCCAAAAAGGGCTCTCCATCCCCAGCCCCGGGAGGCTGTTTTCCCATTCTGCCCTGCCAGTTTCCAGGCTGGAATCGGTGAGTTCTGCTACACAGCCACTGCTGGCAAAGATATCATTTTGGGGTATGGCTTCAGCTTATTGTCCTGACCTTTGGAGGAAGCAGCAGTGCACTGACGTTTGTGTTGGTTTATGTCTCCTGCAATCAAATTTCAATTAAAATTCATATCTATAGGGCTCCATCTGAGCACCCTGCCACAAATTATGACAAATTCTTGATGAACCAGCACCAAATGGACCAGATTGTGCTTTCACCTGGCTTCCAGGCTGCCCTGACAATCAGGAATCTCCTTGATTTGACCCTCCCTGAATGTATTATTTTGGTCATGAAAATCCCAGAGCTGCCTTAAAAAGCTGCTGTGTTTCAGACGGGGTCTGTGTGGGAATATTCAAGACTTCAGTGATGCAAAGCAAGAGGGCTGCTCTCCATGTTGATGAGACCGCTGGTGTTCCCCATGGGGAGCTTGGCTCTTAATGATGTGTAAGAGTGGCTGCTGGATTGGAGAGAGGCTTGAGAGCAGCCAGCCACAGACGCCTCCATCCTCCTCCTTGCAGCAGGATGCCCCATGTCACCGTGAGCTGCTGTGCTGGAAATATCATGAAGAAATTCTCTTGATTAATTAGCTGTTAAGGCCTGGTTCCCCTATATTATCTGATTCACACCAATTCCTCTACCTTCTGTTCTCCAGAATTTCACCTTTTGAAGTAACTTTTTTGTAAAGCAATATTCTGTATGCTTAGGCTCATTGGACTGGGATCACACTTCTTCAGCTCCTCACATCTCATGATTATTCTTTTCAGAATAAATATATACATATATTGCTGCATTTCCATGCTTAATCTCAGCAGGAAACTTCACATTAAAGCATCTTCAGGTAATTACTACCCAGCCCTTCCTGCAGCAGCATTTCTGACATGGGACACATCTTCCCGCATGACAATACCCAGATCAAAGAGCACTGCAGTATTGTTTTATCTTTTGGTGATGTGCGCATTAATGCTGCATCGGGCCAACGCCTGAAGGAAGATCTTGCCCCGTGTTAAGAGACCCCAAATCAGAGCATAATTTGCCACTTGAATGGTGATTTATCACTGCCCATGGGTTGCTGAGGAGCCAAAGGAAGGGTCTGCCTATAGGAATCTCAGCTGAAGGGGCTGAGGCTGAGGAGGGAGAGTTGCAGTAAAATATAAATGATAGCAAGTGAACTTGCTTTTATTAGGCAGAATGGAGTTTATTCGCTTCTTGTACATACCAAACAAAAGAGTTTGCCCTCTCTTTTTTTATTCCTCTCTATTCTGCTTCTTTCCTGCTTCATGCAGGATGTTTGCAATATTGACTTGTTAAGGCTCCCTGGGCTGTTTTTAGGCAGCTTGCTGTTGTTTTACCTGTTTTGCTGCTGGCTGTAGTAGCAAAAGAAGTTCAGGGCTTTATTTGTAGAAATAGAATGAATCTGTGTGCAAGCTAGATAGAAAACCCAAGATTTCTGCTCCCATTAAATCACATCCTGCCTTGCCCATCAGTAAATATTATTACTATTTCTATTATTATTACTATTAAAATGTTGAGGCTATCAAGCAGTGTTTTGCAGTGCAAGCATTAGGAGGCACAGCTGAGCTCGTCTGACTTGATCCAGCAGAGGCAATGCATGCATACTAATGATTTCATTGCCTTATTTGTCTCCCAATATATTTTAAAAGGTAAATTAATGTTCTTCTACCTGATCTTTAACGGACACCTTACATCCTCCATTAGGAACTCATCCACTTTCCTAAACTATTGCACACATCAGTCACTAGGAATGGATAGAAATTTGCTGGTGCAGGAAACCATAGACTTCAGAGCTGCAGATTACTTTGATAATGGGAATTCTTCTCTTTTCACGCCTATGCATGCAGCTAGGATAGTATTTATATTCAGCTGATGAGCTTCAGTTGAAATATTTCTGGAATAATTAAGAATTCAAACAAAAATAGTTGCACACCCCCCTTTTTATTTGTCAGCACTCATATAGAAGGCTCTGTCTTTTACTAGTGTAAATAAAGTGAATGATTGATGCTCCCTTGACATTTAGGGGCTGTCTTAAATGCACTGCTAACATTTTCTCAATATAGCAACTTTTCAGAGAGATATTTTATTTTGCACAACAAAAATATTTTTCCTGCTTTGCCTTGTGCACCTTCTCATCTCCACAGGCACTGTAACCACCTTCCCCAGGAGGAACAGCCAACTGCAGCAGCTGCAACTTGCAGACACAGCTGTGATTGAATACCCAATCTATACTGTTCGGAATAAAGATCTCTGTTTTTGTGAGTGGTAAATCGTAGGAAAACACCATGTGAGGACAGCTTTGGGGTCCATCAAATCCATTACCTGCTCCAGCAAAGGCCACCACCAGCTGATGCTAAGAGCCCTCCAGATGTGCACTTCTGTAGTGTGTCTCCAAGGAGCTGTTCTTTCCTGTCATCCTCATGGTCTGATGGCATGTATGTCCTTTTTCAGATAGCTCAAGACCACAAAGACTTCTGCTTTTTGCTGTGGTTCCCCATGTCTTGTGCCTCAAGTGTGAACGTGGGAGGAAGGGCTGCAAGCTGGTTAGCTCCCACATTGGCTACTTACTGTTGGGCCGCTTTACATGTAATGATAAGCCACTGGGCTGTCAAGTCACAGCCATTGCCTAGATTAATACAGGATGCATGTTTTTAGCAGAAAAGTCTTGCCCTACCTGTCTTTGTTTTCACATCCACATTCAGAAAATGAAGATAAGAATCCCCAATTCCCTCTGGAGAGAAGAGCGCGAGGTGTTTATTTATGTGTCAAGCCTGGGAAACACAGACTAGCAAATATTTATTGTAATGTTGCTCAGGAGGAAGGAAGGGGACCTGAGGTAGTTACAAGAGGAAAGCGCTGCTTCCAGTCCAGCTAATGAATGCCAAAACCCAGGTCCCTGTCAGCTGCTGCTGCTCCATGGCAACTTTTATTGCTCCTTTATTTAAAGTTCCAGAAATCTGAGCTTTGAAAGGGCAGAGTAAGAGATGGCCCGTGCCAGAAAGAGCTTGCAATTTAACTGAGCAAGAGATGGAAAGCCAAAGGGCAAGGGAAGACAGGTGGGACAGCATGCCTGCAATGCAAAGCCCACACCTGCAATTTTGCCAACAGTGCCAGGCACTGGGCCAGGCTCTTCCCCCAGAAACACACTGTGCAAGTGAAATGATGGCCAGAGACACGTGGCATGGGATTGTCCTGGTCAGTGCATTGAGGGCAATGCTGCGCTGTTGCTGAGAAAGCTGAATCCCAGTTGCTGAACTGTTCTTAAGACCCAACCCAGAGCCCTTTGGAGCCAAGGAGGGCTTTCACACAGATTTTAAATGGCATTCCATCCAGCCCTCACTGGATAATTTCACTGACTAATTTAGTCATTTAACATCTTCAAATTAAGTATAAATGAAAAAGAAAAAGTCAAAGCAGGAGGAAAAAAAATGGTTAGTTGTCAACTACCACTTTTAGAGCGTAATATTTCTGACAGTAAGTGTAAGTTTCTCCATGGACAAAAGATTTCATGATTTATTGAGCCATTTATTAATTAGAAGATTACAGCAAGCCTGCTTCCCAGTAGCAAAAAAATAGACTTCGGAGTTAATTATAAATGCTGTAAAAGGGTGTAAGAAGATTCATAATCCAGCTCACTCTTTCTTCCACTTCAAGTTATCTACAAAAACATTTAATATAAGTTGAACTTTAAACCTACTAAATCCTCTTCTGCAAAAAGGCCTTAAATATATGTAAAGGCTACTGTGACCTTTCTTGGCCAGGTCAGATCTAAATGTGTGCAACACCATCCAAGCATTAAAATCTCTCTGCATCTTAGCTGCCCTCCTCCGCCTTCAATGTACCTGAGCAGGGCACCTTGCAGAGACCTTTCCATCCTGATGCCTGCAGAAGCTCTTCTATCCATTCTCCGTGACATGTCCTCCATGATTCACATCTGTTTCTCTTTGCTCTTTAAGGACCAGCTGCCTGACCTTACAGCCTCGTTAGAAGGCTTTGCAATTCCTGATGCCTATCCCTCCAACATGCTCACTTTTGTGAAACAAGAAAATCTGATTCTTATCTTTTGCTAAGAGTTTTGTTTCTATTTCCCACAGGACTTTTTTTTTTTTTTATCAGCTTAATAGCCACAAGCTCTCTCTTTGCACTTGATAATCCCTTTGATCTTCTTCACTCATTGCTCAGCAGAGTGCCACAAGGATGGTACTACCTTTAATCTTTCTTGCCATTGATCAGTAATATTTCTGTCCGCTGCTTCCCTGTGATTCCTTTGCTGAAATTGCCATTGCATTCCCTCTACGTTTTCTTGGAGGAAGTGTCATAACATACATGTAGGTAGTGCTTCAGGAGAAGATCACAGTTCTTGGAAGAAGAAGAGTGTTCAAGTAGAAAGGTTAGGGACAGTAGTAAATACATTGGAGGTTTTACATGTATGTGCTGTGGTATTTTTTCTAGACAATGAAAAAAATTAGTCTGATCTGTCTCTCCAGGGCTTGTGGCTGAAGCTATATCCTATTACAAGGCAAGTATGATGTTTCCAAGAGCAAATCCTAACAAATTCAACTTGAGATCCAAGGACACCTAGCTTTCCTGACGCTTCTTGAAGTCATTGCCAAGAACAGATTAGATGATGATGTTCACCGATGATAACAGGGGCAAAGTAAAACCAAACCTTTTTTCCACACTTACATCATTTAACACCACCAGCAAAAATTAAAATTAAAAAAAAAAAAAAACATATGCTGTGAAGAAAGTGAGACCAACATGACTCAGAGATTCACAAAAGGTAGGCATCAGATCAAAGAGGAATATTTTGCATATGTTCATTATTCTGGATATAATTACACTTCACTACAAATGTGCTTCACCCACCACATATTGCATATAGATTTTTGGTCTTCTAGGTAGGAAGAAGACAGATTTAGTTTTGCCCATTGTAAGTATCAGGAGTCCTTGCAAAACTGTAATTCAAATGTGAGTCAGAATTTTGAGCACTCCAAGGAATGAACTACAATTACAGACTTTTATGAAAGTAAGATTGTATTCCAGCAGTGGGACAAATGACTTTATGTTAATCTGATAATTGTTAAAAAAAAAAAGATATAGTCTGGGGCGGTGGATTCAGCATGCAGCTGGTTACAATGGCATGCCGTACTCTGCAGGAGATGGGAAAGGGGGGACTCCCAGACCCCATTTAAATAAATAAAATATCTTTCTGCTTATTTGGATTCCAAGCGAGCAGGAGCCATTGCTGCTCCATTTACATGACTGAAGGTCTTGCTTTCCCAGAGGAAGGAGTTTCTTCCTTGCAGCCTTGTGTTTGGACTTATTTTGTAACCAGCAGCAAAGCCACGTTCCTCTATTAGATCAGAGGCTGCTGGTGCTGATGTGCCAGGTTTTGTGATGTATAGCAGAGTGTCATCTGCACGGAGAGAAATTCTGCTTTCCACTCCCTCTGTATTTATACCTTGTATCTGTGAGTTATTGCATATTTTCCTGGCCAAGGTCTCGATTGCCTGAGAAAAGAGTAATGGGCATAAAGGAAAATCTCCATCCAGCTTCTGCCTGGGACCTGGAAGGTGGCTGTTCAAAACATCCACCCAGGTCATGCAGAAGTGAAGTGAGAACAGATCTTAATATACTACATAAATTCACCTCTTAATCCTAGATGGTGCAGATCTGTGAAGCTGGAAAGCCTTCTGACTCCTGACCCTCTCCCTGGTGTGATTGCCCAGACTTCTGTGAATGAGCCATCCCTAGCCTAAAGGGAAGGGGGAGGGGGATCTGCTGAGGTCGTTCCAAAACTGGAAATGTGCCGAGTCCCAGTGCAGCACCATCACTGCTGGTTTATGTAACAGTTCTGTATTTTCATGTAATATTGCATAATATCAAATACCTAATTATGTAAAATGTGAGAATGTAGATGGGAGCTTGATACAGGGATCCTGTAAGGTGATGTTTGCCATTGGCGGAGCACAGCCAGAAAGGGTTGGGAGGAGCCAGATATGTAATTGACAGGGGACCAACATCTTTCTGTCCTGATAAGTAAAGTTTAACATCCTCTGATCTTACAGCTTATTTTCTCTGGCCTGGAGCAATGCTGGGAGGTATGGCCAGGACCCCTTATCAGGAAGGGGCCAAAGGTACAGGTGGTACAGGAGCAACTCTGGACCTGTATGTTCCTCAGCTTGGAGAAAATAGTGGGGTTTAAAGGGAGCCCAGAAGCCCAGCTGGGACCTGAAAAGTGCAATCCCACCACATTTACAGACTGTAGACACGGTGTCAGAGGCTATCCAGCTGTCAGCAGCCCCATTTGATCACTGTCAGCCCCATGGGGACCCGCTGCGCTGCCCACCATGGCAGGCAGCCCCGCTGCAGGCAGGAGTGCGATCGGCTGTTTTGCGAAGCTGCAGGGTTCACTTTTAGCATCATTTGCTGTTTCTTGAATTATTTACTGCAATTATGCTGCTGATCCACAGAGGCATTGCTGCTGCACATCATATCCAGATGTCTGCAAATGCACTCCCAGGGCCAGATCCCAGTTTTAGCTACATCTGCAAAATATTCTCCTCTGGACTTGAGGCCCTATTTCTGTTCCTGCAACTAAGCAGACCTCTGGCTTGCAGAGCTAGATACTGTTCCTCTGGAAAAAAAAAAAAAAAAGAAGAAGAAAAAAAAAAAAACCTCAGTGAGGGGACAGATTTTACCTGTACAAGCTGAAAAGAAGGCAGGCTTCCTCAGCATCTCCAAAAAATACAGGAGTCAGAGAGCTGGTGCCAGGACAGAGACAAGGGTAAAGCTCCTTTGCACCAAGGACACTGCAGCTGTGCAGCTCTGCCCCATCCTTCCCCTGTGTGCATGGGAAAGCCCTGATACTGCAAATCCTGAACAAGACTTTGGGAGCACATGGGAGCTGCAAATGGTCTTTGCAGTGTGGAAAATTCAAGTCACCTAGTGGCAATCTATTAAAGGGCAGAAACCTGGAGTTTTAGTAAAATCTGAGCGGTGACACTCATGAAGACTAACCCACCACCAGGACACGTTGTAATCCAGCCTGCAGTTCCTCATCTAAATGATGATTACTTTTGTAAGCATACCTAAAATGATGGATCTGTTTAGTGGCAACTACAAGTTGTTTTCCAGGAGCCCAATGCCAGGCTTGCTTTGTGCTGGTTATTGCCACTCTGGCCAGGCTGAGGGACGGAGCTGTCTCTCTTAGCCAAAAGCTGCTCTCCAGGCAAACTGACCCCCCAGCATATGCCAGAGGAGGTTTTAATTTATTTGGCAGTTGTGAGTTGTTTAGAACCTGATTTTGTTAAGATTTTTGGGTTGATGTTTATTTCCCTGTTTTCCCAATAATTTGGCTCGTAGGCCCATTTCACCTGTAGGTGGGAAACAAGTAAATATCAGAAAATCCATAAAGCATGCGAGATAGGGAACTAGTCCTGCTTCTTCTCACAGCCCTCTTTGCTTCCCAGATTAAGCAACTGATGTGTTATGAAGCTGTGCCTGTAGGAGCACAGTCAGTTTTGCTGGCATGAGGGAGTTTTTGCGACAGGCTCACATCTCTATTTATTGCTGGTGTTATTACTGACACCGGTAGCAGTTTTATGTATACAGCACCTCCCAGCAGAGCATTTGGGGCCTGGTGCAACTTGTTTTCAAAGCAATGCAGGAGGTTTAACAACATGGGATTCAAATCCCTGCTGCTTGTAAAAGGTATAATTATGGTATGGTGTGTTTATTAATAATAAAAGTCGTGGTGGGTAGCTTTCTGGCTGAACTGCTGTGAGAAACGGGATGCTTCCACTATCTCTCAGCGGGCCTTCCCATCCCAGACAGCAATACTCTAATTAACTTTTGTCAAGTGGTTCATTGAATCTAGCAAAATGGAGCGATCCAGAGGTGCCTACAGATCTGTCAGCTGCTACCTGAAAAATGGCTTTCTGTTCTCCACAAGGAAGGGCTTGGAAAACACTTGCTAATGATCAGTTTTCTAAATTCAGTGTGTCCTGGGACAACAGAGGCACAGGAACTGATGGATAACTTGGGGGAATGGAGCAAAACCCAGGACTCTGTCAGCATCCATAAATGAAAGAGCCAGAGGGGAGTAAGGGGGAGAAAAAAAAAAAAAAAAAAAAGGAAAACCTTCCCCAAACTGCAATCCTTTGTGTGGCTGAATAAGGAACATTTATGCAGAAGGTGGTAATAGAGTTTTTCTTGAGGTGGGAAATAATGACAAAATCTGGGGACTGAAATATTTAGTGTCCATTTGAGGAAGAGTAAAAAATCAGCATTACAGCTTTCCTGGAGCCTGCATGCATGTGTAAAATCAAACCCCTTCTGCTTGAATCATAAATTTCTATCTCCCTCATCTCTCCTCTCTCTCTCAAATTCAGAGATTTTAATATAAGAAAAGACTGTTATGATCCTTTTCTCTGGCTTGGAGCAGGATCTGAAGGGAGCTGATTTCCAGGCGAGGGTCCTGCTGTGCCCTTCCCACCCCTGCAGGCTCTCCCTGAGATGGGATCTGCCTGTCCCAGGGTCTGGCAGCCCCCTGCTCTTGATGAGGGATACCCATGCACCCAGCTGCTGGACCGACACCTTGGATTGCAGGCTTGTCAGGACAGGAGGCATGATGTTTTCTAATCTGTTCACTGCCTGGCACATTTTTAGCACAGTAAGGATAATAATCACATTTCTGAAGCATGTTCTCCAGGCACAAAATGATTTTGGTGCCTAAAGTGGGACCTGGCTGTTCCCAGCCACACTTTAGATCTTGAAGACCCCACATAGGGATTGTGTTCCAGCACCTTTAGGGCTGAAATACTCAATACTTTCCAACACTAAATCAGGAGGCAGAAACTTGGCATTTCTATGCTGAGGCTCAACCCGGTAAATGTCCTCAGAGCCTCCCATTTGGGGCCCAGACACACCTCAGCATCTGCGATTGCATCCCTTCACTGCACCCTGGGGTGTTTCTGCATGCCTGTCTGTAATACAGCACCTCCCCTCTATGAAAGAGGTAAGATTTCAGCTCCCCTCTGTCTGATTCCCAAATCTGGTTTTGTTTTTTGTTTTTGTTTTTTTTCCAGGAAAGAATGAGGTCTCAGTCAGCCCTATTTCCGTGCAGTGGAAAACTTCAGTATCATTGCATGCAAATACATTTTTTATATTGGCAGGTGTCCTGCTGGCTGTATATGCATGTATGTGTGTATATATATAAAAATTGCATTTCTTTGTATATGTGTGCACATATAGGAATATGAAATGTAGATTTTCTTTCAGCTTTCCATCTTGTTATTAGCTCCACAAAATGCACCCATAACACCATACGTAAAACTGCATAATTTGGTCGTGCTGAATACTTTTGACTTCATTTCAATCTGAGATTCTGGGCTACAATGCAGAAGTTCATGAGATCATAAAATCTGACTCCTAAAATTGTGCCAGACAGTGAAACTACTAACTACTCAGTTTACACATGCAAGCATATAATTACAGGTTTTGTAAGGTAAATTTGAACATGAATACTTGCTTACATTTTAAACACAGAGACATGTAAACATTAATTACTTGGTTTTTAAAGATAGCCATTTATTTTCTTAGCTTACAAACTAAAGGGGCAGATTTGGAAAGTCACTCTGCCTAAAAACTTGAGCTGCTGTTGACACAATGTAGTTTTTGCTACATATTGTATTTTCCAGTGATAATATAATCAACATAAAGTTGAGCCACCGTAAATGTACAGCTGAAGATAGAATTTAAAATTGTTGTCTGTTTGGGAGGATGCACAAGTTATTTGATTTTTGGACAGCATTTCGTGTATAGCTTAGAACAGGTGCTTTCTTTTTGTTTAATTTAAGCCTAAGTCTTTGAACAGTATTTCAAGAATTGTTGTTGACTTTTGAACTATATTGCCTTGTGGAATCATAATATTAATTTATACAAACTGTAAACCTGTGTTGTTTCCAAATTTGCAATTCATCATTCAACTCTGCTTGAATAAATCATACAGGTTTTAATATGTAAAAATGCCTTTTGCTGTCATGCTCCATTGCAACTTCTTGTTTAACCTGGTTATTTCTCAGGGTGGATTTTTATTCCTGCCATAATTGTTTCTAATTGAATGTGATTTGCTGCCACTGTTCTGCACAGGGTGGCTGCCCATCAGCACAAGTTATACATTTTTCATTGCTGACCTGAAAAAAATGAGGCAGAATTTGACATATCCGTGCAACAGAGTCATGAGGGTTTATGCACCCTGAATTGTGTGGTGACACGAATGTGATCCAGCTCAGATGTGTGAAGATGTCTGTTCCTCTGCTTATCTAGCTAAAGCACACCACAAGGTCTTCACCAGCATCAGAGGGCTCCCAAGGTGCTTGGTCAGGCCGGTGCTCCTTCTGCAAGGACAGGCAACACATCCCTCAGTGAGGCTTATGTGGATGAGCCTCTGCTCTGCTTGCCTTGGCTCTGCTCTAGTCATGTTACAAAGGCAGGATCAGAGGAGGAAAATGAACCACAAATGCTGCATTATTAAAGCAAACCACTGGGTTTGCTCTTCCCCCTGCAGAACAGAAATTCCTCTGGAGAATTTCATGGACTTAGCATTTCTTGTGGGTTTTTCAGAGGTGTCCCTTGGCTGCTCTGTCCCTTGGGATGTGACCTCTGCCTGGCTGGCTGGAGAGCCACGGACCCCCAGCCTCATGCTGGCAGCTGGAGATGAAGGATTTTAATTGATCAGCTGCCCAAATTTGCCTTTCTTTCCTCCTTTGCTTTGTGGGATGCTCTCATGCTAATGTTTTGGAGATCTGGAGCATTCTCCCTGCAATGCCAGCAGCCTCTGTGCCTGCGGTATGTAAATTTGTTGCCTCCAGAACAGATTCTGTGTGAAGTTGTGGCTCAGGACTATTATCATTATTTAATGTCACTTTTGCAGCAGCGTAATAGTAAAGCTTTTTATAAAAATATATTATCATTCTAAACTTTGTTGTTAGCAAGACAAAGCAGAAATAACAGTACGCTGGGTTCAGCCATCAATATAGAGGGTATATCATCAATCAAATCCATAAAGCTTTTAAGCTGTCTGGTTTTAAATTAAGGTTTACAATGCATTACAATGGGATATTTAAAACTATGTACGCATTTTATCAGCTTCTTGTGACTCTATAAATGCTTTCTGATTAGTAGGTCTAAACACAGTGGACTTGATTCAAAGCTGACTTTCACAATTAATTCCATTTATTTTGCAGGACATTACTCCTATTGTAGAGGGAGGACTCAAGGCTCTGTTTTCAGTTCTAGTCAAAGTCAAAATTAAATTGGAACTGACTTCAACACTCAGTAAAATCTAACAAGACTAAGTAAAACTGATAAATTAGAAGTCTGCCATTTCATGAAGACTTTGGGCAGGATGTGGCATTGTGGTGGTGAAAGGGAAATATGTAAAAAGGAGTGATATCTATAAGTGAATGCATGGCTAGTGTGCGCGTTATCCATTACAGCAGTGCTTATATGTCTCAAACAGGGTCGTGACTGCACAGTGTTAAATGCCATTTGGGTACATCAGGGAGACATTAATGTGCTGTAAAGATCTCGCAATCATAGACAACACAGAAAAGGATGGAAAGGGAAACAGATGCAAAATGACTTGTCTGCATTCAGACAGCCATTCAGCAGGAGAACTGTGATTACAACCAAGTCTCCTCATTTACAGTCTGGTGCTCTGAATTCAACCAGCCAAAATCCCCATTCCTTTCCTTATCATACCTGCACCACCTGGCTGACAGCCATCTAGGAGAAGCCCTGATTTGTTTGTAAGAGTAGATGCGTCATTGCCAGTGACAGGTGGGGCTTCGTGTGAGGTGGCAGAAGGCCCTGTCTAATCCTGCTCCCACCCTCTGGACTGAAGTGTTTAATATGTAAGAAGAGTTTGGTTTCTAGCCTTAGGCTTTCCCAGTAAGCCTGTCAAGAAGGATGTCTACCAGTGAAGTATGGTGATCTACACAAAGACAAGAACAAAGAGATGAACCAGGATATAGAGTCCGTAGGTACCAACATAAGTGGCATAGAACTTAAATCTGGTGCTTGAAAAATGGCTTTTCTTCTTCCGTTTTCCTTTCAGAACTTAACACCCCACTGATGAGCCTGTCTGGGATTCAGTAGAAGGACTGTAGACAAAAAAGAGCAGAGGAGTAAAGAACATGCAGAGGGATGAGGATGGAAGGGAGGCTTGGCGTGGAAGAGGAGCATGGACACAGACAGGTGACGTGAGAGAAGCCCTGGTGGGAATGGAGTAGATGAGTGGTTTTGGGTTGCAACATGATGGTATTGCCTCTGAAGTCTTCTTTGGCACTGTCAGACTTTAAAAAGAAAAAACTTCAAAATTTCATATTCAACCCACATCATATTAATGGTTATTTGAGTCATTCTCACAATATGCACAACGGCAGGAGAAATCAGAGACATAGATCAAAAGCTCAGATCAAACCTACATATTCTCTATCTTCACAATCTTAATAAAGGTTGTGGTCAAGTCAGGAGCTGGCTTTTAACTGTAACTATACAACACTGACAACTAAATGAACGGGAAATGAAAAGCCAGCTTAATTGTTGCCTGTTGTTATTGTCAAAATGACCGGCTAATTAAATATTTATTGTTTACTGGTTTCAAGCATACATTTGGCATGTTGGGATACTGTGTAATCAGTAGATCATACATTTCCCTAGAACAAAATAGTAGCCTCACAAAAGCCTGTTGTGAGGATTAGCTGGCTAATGGGCTCGACTCACCCCCCTGAGCACCGAGGGTGCAATTTGCAATTGCAGCTCTACGCTCCCAGCTGGAAGTGCTTCATGCTCCCAGCACATCTCCCAGCGGGGGGATGCAGCTCCACATCTCCCGCCTGGGCTCTCTCGGAGCCCTGCCAGCGAATGCTGCCCGCGAGGAGCTCTGATTCAGTACATCTGGCCCTGTCCACCCTTCCTTTCTCTGCCCTCTCCTCCTGCCCAGCCATATCCAGCTCCTGTGCTGGTGGTTCCTGGGGTGCCCAGAGGAATGGGGTGCTGTTCATCTCCCCTCCCTTGCAGGGCCCTGGGAAACCTTTCCAGGAATGAGGGATGTCTGAGACTCCAGAGAGCAGAATGTTTTCTGCTTCAGCTACAAACCATTGCTTTTTTCCATCAGCAGGGAAAAAGAGATCCTGCAGGAGCTCACACTCCTGCCAAGCCTTAGATGAATAGCAGTCCTTTGGGGTACAACGCTGAGGTGTGAAAAATGAAGGGAAGGCAAAGACCTGCAAACATGACCAAAGTCTTAAGATGCTCCTGGTGCTGCCCAGGTGCAAATGCAGCTTTCCAGGAGTTGTATTTTAGTGTGAAGGAGTAAGAAACATCTGCACCACAGCATGCCCCAAATGGATGGCCGTGATCAGGTGTCCAACAGCAGAAATGCTCCTGGGAGCCCCTCTGTGGCTGCAACACTGCCAGCTGCTGTGGGGAGGAGGCAAGCATGCTCATGGACTGCACAGCAAAAAACACCCCATGCCTAGACTCTCAGTGGAGCCCTTTCTTCTGATTTCCACCCCCAGGCAACCCGGTTGTGTCTCAGCAGGCTGTCAGCCTCGCTGGCACCTGCCTAATGGCAAGGAGACGAGGGGCAGTGGGCAAAGGGAGAGCCAGGCCACCCGCTCCCAGCCGGCAAATGTTGCAGGGATGACTGCCAAGCTGCAAGCGAATGAGGCTCATGAGCACCCGTGGGCCTGGAGACATCTCTGTTAGGAAGGAGGAGAATTGCAGCAAGCAAAGCCAGAAGGAAGGAGGGAAAGTTTGCAAAATGGAGAGTGGGCTCATTGCAGGGAGAATCGCTCAGCTCTTTCACAAGCAACCAGGCCTCTTTAGTAGCAAAATACAAACAAACAAAAAAAAAAAAAAAGCAAAAGCTGGCATTCACAATTTCTCAATTAAAATGTAATTTACACCCTGCACTGTCTCTCTGATAAAAGCATTCTTTGCTTACCCAAGTGTGAAACAGTATTTACAGAAACATTTTGTGGCTTAATATGCTGTCCTGATGTTACAGGCGTTGGTATGTGCCCGGCCACAAGCACTGGTTTGTTACCAAAGGGAGCTGCCCTTCATCAGCTCCAGGCTGGCATCTGGGCACCATTAGGAACAGAACTGCCCCAAAACCAAGCTTGTTGCCCAGGGCTCCCTTGGCATCCTAGGAAATAAAAATACACTGCTATAAAATGCTCCCAAGTTAGGGCTGAGCTCACTGGGTAGGCTGAGAGCTCCTCTAGGAGCCTTCCGTTTCAGCAGCAACCTCTGGATGTACTCGGTTCTGGGGACTTTTTCTAGTGCAGAGGGGGTTTGAGCCTGAAATGGAGTTTTACTGGGCTGGGGGGACTGAGCAGAGGCCAGAGCTGGGGTGCTTGCATAGAGGTCTGTGTGGAGGATGAGGTCTGTGCTGAGGGATGCTTTATTCTCCAGCAGCTACTTAAAGGTGAGGAAAGATGTGCAGAAAGGGGGTAGCACTTTGCTACATCATCTCAGATCCTTCCAATTTGCTTGTCCAGCTCTTCCAATCCTAGATAGCTCTAGGGAGTTTTTTGTATAAATAGGACTGGAATAGCTTTCTGATGCTTACCTTTTTGGCATGAGGACTTTCAATGCAACAATTTGATTTCCTGTACAGAATCACATACTCCTTGCAATAGCTTCATTAGAGTATTCTGGTTGTATTAACCCTCTCCTTTTTTCCAAGTTACCAAGATGCATTCAAGGGCAATGAAGATGCTCTCTGTGTTTAGGACAAATATCTGCATGGAAGTTAGGGGAAATCTTATAACAAGAACCCCACTTCCATTAATTGGTTCCCTAATCCAGTGAAGCATTAGTCTTATGTCTAATTTGAAGCATTTGATCTCTACAATCAAAATCGCTGGCTCTGATCCGAAGCCAATCAAACCATCAGCAGCTTTGCCATTGATTTACATGGATGAGATCCAAAAGAGCTATGCACATGTTAAAATTAAACACATCCTTAATTGACTGGCCAGGGGCTGTATTTAGATCTCCTTAAATCACCTGTGCCAAACAGATCCCTTCAAATACTTGTAACAAAAGTTAGAGCAAAAATGTAGGTATCTCCCCCAAAAATGTCACCTATTCCATACAAACTGACCATGTCTTCCTGCATGTTGGCTCCTCTTCCTAATCCATTTCCTAAATTAGAAAACTCTAGCCACTGTGACCTGGGCTGTGTCAGACTGAGAAATATTTGGGACCAAAACCTCTCCTTGGCTCCCATGGTCCTGGGAGGTCAACAGCCTCTCCTTGCTACAATGACAACGTGGTGGTGAACTTCTGCAGGACTACAGCAACCACAAGATGTGTCGCTGCAGTTGGTGGTGAAGTCAGGGGGATTTGAGGGTCGTTTTGCACAATAGGGTCTGCTGGCATAAAGCTTCTGTCTGGAACATCTGGTACAAATCTTGCCCTGAATTTATCATTGGAATTCAGAGCAGGCACTCCATACTGAGCTCATCCTTCTTATTTTTAAGCAATTCACGCATAGTTATGCTAGGACATTTGCTCTAAATGCACCTCTCAGTCCCAGGGAAAAGCAGGATTCCTCAGGACCTGCACAGGGGATTCAGTCCTGACCCAGAATATCTCTAATTCCTCAAGAGCAATATGTTACAACAGCTGCTTAAAAATTATTTTAGACTAGAAAAACCCCAGATTAGGCAATTAAACAGGCAAAATACCTCCAGTCATGAAGAAATTTAATGATTGTTGAGTTGGGGGCTCTTTGTGCTTTTTTCCCTATTTTTTTTAATTTATTATTATTATCAGAATGGATTAGCTCTACATACTCTTATCTTATTTGCAAGCTGAAGAATTATAGATAGTAATTGGATAATCTCTCAATTATCCCTAGTGACTTAATTATCATCATTAACTGCATTTATTTCACTAATTTGGAGGATTTCTTTGGGGGTTTCATTCTCCAGGCCTATTAGTTTGACTGATAATGGGGAATACTGCCAATACTAAGGCAGAATTCTACAATTATTTAAAAAATAATGGGTCATTTCTTACAAAACACAAGAAAAAAGAAAATCCCATTCTATTTCAGGGATATGTCTAAAATCAGAACTTTCAGCTATTGCTCAGTACATTTCCGATTATGTAAATTACAAAGTTTCATCTCTATTGCATTGAGTTTCTGAATTTGCAGTAAAATTTGTGTTATACTACAGCAAGAAATGGCTATTGTAAATTGAAAGTCAATGCAAACAGCAAACATAATGCCTGAAGGAGAGAGTGTCACGATCTGAAATTTAGGAGGTAATGCAACTTCTTTGTCTGACTTGTGCACTTATATTTGAGCATAATTAAAAAGCCCTGGAAGTGAAACTAATTCCTGCAGCTTTATACCGGGAGATGGATCTCCCAACTAATGAAAGGATCTCATCCACATCTCATCCACGTAGTCTCCATAGCGATGGCAAGTATAGGGGGCTTTGAGCCCAGTCTTGCTGCTGCTGAGTTACAAAGGATGGCTTACACTTGGTATCCAGTGCTGCTATCCTTAATATTTATGTACACACATGACACATGATCTAGCACTGGCAAACAATCAATGACATTTCCTATTTCTTTCCACCCCAATTTTCCTTTTTTTTTTTTTTTTAATGAGCCTGAAGCAGAAGAATATAACTGTTGGAAATTGCTTTACATTAGTTGATTATCTCTGGCTAAGTTGAGAGCATTTGGCCTCGCTTATTTGAAATAATTTAACAGGAGAACCCCATGGAGGGTGGTAATTTACAGGGGATAGTCTCAATTGTGATATGTACATATTGTGAGCAAAGGGTGGGGGAACTGCCAAATATATTTAGATAAATCTTTGAACTGCTGCTTGTTATTCCAGGCCATATCTCATTTCAGCAGATCAAATGCTGTTAAAGTCGCCAACACTCTCACATTTGAAACAAAATCATACAATGCACTTTGTCTAGTCGTAGCCATGCAACCTAAATTTTCAATGTAGCCTACAAATGAATTGAAATGTGCTATATATGCATATGTATTTACACAGCTTATGTGAGGTACTCTGCTGTAGGTGCAGAGGGCTGCTTTCCCTGCAAGTTCTCCAGGTAATTTCCTGATGCTCTCTCTTCACGCTGCCCTGTGCTGTTGGTCACCGTGCCAACACCTCCCACCCCCAGCCACCTTCGCTGTCTGTTCTGGGATCCCTGCAGGAGCAGCTTACAAGCACTTGTAAGCACTTACAAACTCTGCATGGCAGGTTACAAGCACTTGCTACTGATGCAGCTTTTGATTAACTTGAGTTTCGATTATTTTTCTTTTAAATCATAATCAGTGCAGTGCTATGCTATTTCAAGAACCAAATACCCATTTTATACCTACATATTGTCCTTTGGGTATGACACAGGAGGAGAATACTCACACTTCTGCCAATAGCATTCCCATGTGCAAGTAATTGGTTTTCCCAGGGTTATTTATTTAGACTACTATTTGATACCAGACTGCAATTTTGTTGTCTTCAGTACATGTAAGACTATTTTTTTACTGTTAATTGTCCTTTGAATTCTGTTCTTTCACTCAAACTAGAGCCAGAAGACCAAGACCAGTCATAGATCAAATGGCAATATCTGCTGTAAACCCATGTAAGCCAATGGATTATACAAGCAGAGAATCCGGGTTCAAATATATTAGAGAAGGAGAGAAATAAATCTTACCTGCGCTGAGAGACTGCATTAGCTTATTGTGTTTGTAAGACTTTGAAAAAACCTAATACAGATTCCTGTAGTGGATGAGCACAGGGAGCTCCATCATTTCCTATGCGCATTTGGCAAGCCCAACCACTACAAAGTCAAGCTTCTTTGTGCTTTTATTTTTCTGCCTTACTAGGCGGTGAGTTTGCTCACATGGAAGTTAACTTGTTAAACCATGCTTCATCTCAAAGCGAAGGGAGCTCAAAGGAAAGCAGCCTGATTTCAATGTGGAACAGTGATGTAAAAATTTAATGTAGTTTAGCTAGTGGGCTTTTAAATCAAATCTCTGTTTAACACCCTTCCTGAGTGTCCCCTGAATAGATAGGGGACAAATGTAGACAAAACTTGCTGCATTTTCTTTCATTCAATAGAAAACACAAGGCATGAGGTATGAAATGAGGCAGAATTTTAGCTGGGGGCACTAGGAGATGCCCACCCATGCTGCAGCTCATCATTTCAGCTCATTTCAATGTTTCCAGAACAAAATTTTCCCCATAGGCAGACCTGCAGATATCCCTGCTCAGTCTCCTGACACCCAGCTTCTCACTCAGACCTGGAGCAATTTGATAAGGTGAGAAGCTCAGCTCTCCGCTAAGATGCTTCTGGCTTTTCTCATTGCAGAGAAAAGCCTGAAGGCATGAAGTGGGGATATCTGGGAGGCTCAAAAGCCAGATAGCAAAATAAACCTCTTGCCTCCAATATTGACACTCGAAGCCTTTTCTCACGATACTGAGAAACGAGGGCGGTGTCATGATTTTTGGGGAGACCTGAGCACTTGTGATTAACCATGCTGCTCATCCCTAGAGAAGGAGCCACTGAATCCCATAAAATGTGGTAGCCTCAGTGACAAATCAGAGGCAGAAAGCAGGAGGAACAAGGATAGCATATTCCAGCCATTTCCTTGCTGTTGCTGCTACATGGGGTTACAGCACTGGAGGATTGTATTTAAATCCCCCAAAAGGTTTTCAATTTAAAAAATAAAAAAATAAAAATATTCAGGTTTTGTAAAGTTCAGCCTTCAGTGTAATCTTTCTGTGACTTAGAAATGTAATTATAAAGCCAATTGACAGCGCCCTTTAAAATATGTCATGTAGGAAAATTAATTTTAGGATTTTTTTTTTCTAATTTCACTGTCACAGCTTGGGCAAGAGCAAAGCTTCTGAAGAAACCAGCGAGCTTCTCTCATAGGAAGGGGGAATAGTGAGGCAGTGACACGCAATCCCCTTGTGTTCCTCTCTTTCTGCACCTCGCTTTGACATGGTGCTGGATCACAGGTCGGGTGTTCTGTCTTCCCAGGCCTTGCAGCCAGCACTAACCATGGAGTGGGACTAACCTGCTCCGTTTATCACACCAGAGAGGCGGTGTCTAGGTGACAGCACACAAGCCCTTTGGGATGAGGGGCTGCCTGGGGTGGAGGCAGGGATGTGCAGGTCTCCTGAGTGCTCCTCCCTGCAACCTCGCCTGGTTCCTGTGACCCGAGCACAGCCTGAATTAAGTTGCTGCAATGCGAGTTACACAAACACAGACTAATATAATTTGTCACAATTAGGGGTTGATTGGATGTTTTCATTCAGGGTGATCCGGGCCAAACTGTTACAAATGACCTCTTCGCCACAGAGCACAGAAGAGCTTTGCAGGGAATATCTGGTATAAATACTGGGAAATGTTCACCAGGTCATGGCTGGGAGCCCTTTCCCCCACCCTGGTGAGTGCCCTGAAATCCATGTCCCCTTCAAAGCTCCCACAGGAGCAGACACTGCCCCTGCCCACCCAGGCAGCCCCTCAGCCATTCCTTCCCTTCTCACAGCTGAGGAAAGCCACCACTCCCCAAAGCACGTGTCCAGGCTGCTGCAGCACGTGGGGCCACCAAAGCTCAGGAAAGAACAAGGAAATGGAGCTGGAGGTAGGGCTAGGTTCCACAAAACATAGCTAAGCTTTCAGGTTGTCTTGCTTTTTTGGCAGCCAGGGCAGGAAGCATCTCTCTCACCTTGGCACTCTGCATCACGCGCGAAACAAGTGCTGATAATGACAGGATGACCGCTCGGCTTTCCTCCACTTGCAAACAGTTGGTGGTAATGATGTTCATTATGCATTCAATAGTCTATTTTACAATATGAAGTCATTTAGAAAAGGATAATTAGTCCACAGCTTGCTTTTCATTTTATTTAATTTTCTTTACTTCTGTTTAGAAAAAAATATATATATATGCAGGGATGGTGTTATTTTTTCAGCAAGTAAAATGGAGCTGTTTGATTTATGCTCGCTCACAAGAGATATTGTGAAAATGGTGCCTTGTTTTTTTGCTGAATGATTTCTTGCAATTGAGCATCCAAAAGCACATTTTAATCTCAATGTATGCTTTGCTATTGTATCAAATTATGAAAAGCAGGCATGGGAGGCTGCTCAGTGAAGAATCTTCTTTTCCATTAATTTGGATGTGTTAAGTGCACTATCAGAAGCCAAAAATATTCTTGTAAAAATAAGACTGTGAAATGGGGTTTCTTCCTAGGACATCAGTCAGCTACCAGAGTTGCTAAAATTAAACAGGGGTGAAAGAGTAATATCTCCAGTTAACAGCTTGTTTTGGTTGTGTCTGTTCGTTTGATCCTATGGGGCAAGAATCTTACAGACCTAACAGAGCAGAAGATTCGGGGCTCTGAATCCTTTCTTGCACTCCCAAATTCCTTTTGCTTCTGTTACAACAGCCCAAAACAGAGCAGTCCCTGTTAAAAAGGCATTCAGGCACAAACCGACTTTTCAGTGAGCCAGCCCGTGAAATGACAATCATTATGCTCTAGGATGATATAAATATATTAACTTACATATTGGCAGCTGCAGTGCAATGAGCTGATTGCCCAGGGAAGATGCTTCGTTATGTTGTCCTGCCATTGGGAAATAATGCATGCACCCCGGCTGCATCACGCAGGGCAGCCTGTGGTGCCATCCCTGGAGATGTTGCTGCTCCCCGCATTGCTGCAGCCCCCATTTGGAGACAAAGTCCACCTACATTGGGGTCCTCACCCCCTTTTCGTGGGATTCACTTCATGGTCAGGCAGTAGAGGGCTCTGAAGGCAACTGGAGCTGAAAGGTTTTCTGTTTCTGTTTAAGGGAAATGAAATCCATATGTTTGGGAAAAGATAACTGGAACTGCTTTGGTGCATGGAATCGCTTTCAGGTGACTGACCTATTTATTGAGAGCCCAAATGTGATTTTAGATAAGTAGTCCCTTGAGTCTCCGGCCAACCACCACATTAGGAACTTCCTAAAGGTGATGTCTCCTGTACAGTTAGAGTCAATAAGGCATGAAAGAAATAAGATGTGAAACACTGTAATGTATGAAATACGAATTACACAGCAGCCTTGGATTACAGCAAGTCCAGCCGAAACGCCTGGTTCTCCCCTTTACTTTTATTTCAATTAATATTCCTCAAGCAACAGCAAAGATCGATTTGAAGTAGAGAGCACAGAGAGTCATGGGAGCTTCATTAGCATGCAAATCTGAGTGAATTCATTAGCCCTGCAACTGATGCTGATGCTCCTGGAAACTAGTAAAAGAGTAAAGTCTGCAGAAGTAAATCAGGCCGTGCTAATGAGCCTGTTAATAAAGCTTTTGTAAGCCTTTTCCAGAGCCAAAGTGACAAAGCACACTGTCAACATTAAACCTCTGGTACTGTGCCTTAGATGAGGGACACTTTTTTTCTTTAGTGCTGGGGAAGAAAGCAGAGAACCGTAGCAAAGGTAGAGAATGAGACAAAAGCAGTTACAATATTTCCTCATCAGAGATAAAAGTATTGTGTGGTTGCAGAAAAAAGACAGCATGACAAATGCAAGTGTGCAAATAAGATCCATTTGACTGAAATTATATTTTAAAGAAAAACAGGAGACCAAATTTTTCATAATGGGCCTTTCACCTTCCGGCTGTATGTTCTCATTTTCCCTGCGCCTTATTAGGCATAATTTCAGGATTGCATTTTGTTTCATCTCCTGCTAATCATGCAGCAATGTTTACAGCATGAATGTGGTGCCATTGCAGCACCTCCTCACTGTGCAGGTGCTTTGTGTTAAAAAACATTGCCTCTGGCCAGCTCTGGGGCTCTGCCAGCTTCCTTACAGGTCTGAAAAGAGCCACTGGGGACAGCCTCTGGTCAAGGCCCCCACCTGTGAGATATGCTGGGCCGGGGTCAATCTGAGGGGCTCAGACAGACCCAGACCCCTAAATTAGGGGCTGCGTGGTGCAGGAAAGGGCTGGGGCACAACTGGGTCCGTGGCTGCTGGTGCAGAAGGTAAGGGGAGCAGACAGCTACAAGCAGTACGTAGTCTCAGGACGGTGCTGTGCTTTCTTCTGATAGAAGCAGTGCCCAGGAGGGGAGCTCTTTGTCATTAACAGCCTGAAAAGCACATTTCCGTCCATATGGCATGATGTACACCCCTTCCTGTGCTGGTTTTAGACCCTTGTGGTCATAGCTGTGGTTTGGATATGTAACATAGTCGGCTATGCTTAATCTGAAGATCTAAGCTTCTCCTCTGTACCGAAGTATTTCCTCCTCTACCTCCCATTTTGCAACCGCTTTGGGATGGACAAAGTTAAAGATCTCTTTTCCCTGTGATCACACCGAGGCTGTAAGTTCTCCAGGTGGGAAATACATCACGGTGCCCCAGCCAGGGGACCTGCCATGACCAGCCAGGCACCGAGCGATGCGAGCAGCCACCTCCCCCTCGCCCTTGCATCAGCTTCACGTGGCGTCAACATCCGCAGCACACAAAAAGGCTGCCAGTTTGCTGGGCTCCGAGGCAGAGATAAGCGGGAGGCTGGTTAGAAATCTACTTGGTTTCTTTTTGCAGCAACCTCTTTGTGTAAAAGAGCTTGATACAGGGGGGAACCGCTCGCTGCTTTCTCATCAAGTGGGAGAAGAAGTGCTTTTATACGCAGACTGATGGAAAACTACCGGAATGCTTTTCAGTTTCCCTCTCTAACCTTTAGTGCTTTCTGGTGCCTTAAAGGGAACAAAACATCAGTCTGGAAAAAGGGGGAAAATATATCAAAATGTATTTGGAGATAATGGCAAGTAATACAATAGACAATGCATCTGGGCAATAAAAAGAGAGGCAAGGGGAAGGCATCAAAAATACCTCGAGAGAGTGGAAGGAAAAAATATGGCAGAGAGGAAAGGTAAAAGCAAGGAAATTAAGAAAAAAAGAAAACAAGAAAAAAAAAAGTGAAATAAAAAAGCACTTGCATAATGGGATGACAAAGAACAAAGAGGGAAGGAAGGGAAGATAAAGCAAGAGCGGTGGTAGAAAAATGACAAGGAGGCACGCGGTGAATGATGGAGCAGGGTCATGGGCAGGCATGAACAGGGAGGAGAAATGGAGTGGAAAGGAAGTGAAGGGAAGTGTGGAATAGCGGCGATGCTGCTGACCTGTTTTTCTTTTAGCTGCAGAGTCGTGGCAAGTGTTTGCGTTAATAATGCTAATGCTTGGTTACTTGAGGGGAGACGGAGCAGGGCAGACAGTGTCAGGATGCTGTTTGATCAGCACCATGGGATGAGCTGTGCTGAGCCTCTCGCACAGCTTCCTCAGACCCAAAGGGAGGGAAGGCACTGAGAAGTAAAGGATGCCAAGCTCTAGGGTAAGACCCACTGGGCTGGCAGCAAACCTGGGGCTTGCATGGCTTCCTTCAGTGCTCATCACCTGCCCACCTGCCAGAAGGTATATGGCTTATTGCCCTTCACCTCCTGGTGGCTGAATTTGATTTGGTATAATGTAGGAGATCTTTCTGCCCTGTTTTCACACCCAAGTTCAGCCAAGTAGCTCGTCCTGCCTGTAATCTCATAAGCACAATGTCATAACGCTTGCAGTAAGCCACATTTCTCAGCCTGCTGCATTGTTACATTGCACAGCAATCGCAGCTCTCAATGTGCCACGTTTGAGGTGCAATCTCACTGGTGCCTCACATACCAACTACACCATCTGTTTTGATTCCTCTTCCTTTTGTATTACATCACAGCATCATGTTTTCTTTCTTTTTTTTCTTTTTTTTTTTTCTTTTTGCTGCAGCTGCAAAAGCTTTGGGAATGTTCCTATAATAACTCCCTACAGCTTGGTTTAGCAGATATTTGGGCTCTTTCATTCTTAGCTGCCAAATTACATTTGGTTATCAACATGCATTATATCTGCTGTCAATTAGCTGTTATCTAACACCGTGAAATGACTTAACTCCTTCGGTGTGTTGTGAGATCTGTCCCGACCAGCACACTGCTCAACTTATATCAGCTTGCAAAGATCCAGGCAATTTTGTCAAACTTATTTTTTTACTAGCACTCATTACGGCTAAAGGTCAGTTGTGTTTCCATTGTAAGCCTAGGGATAACGGCATGATCTGGCAAACTCTTTCTCGTGTAAAGTTAACAGGACTATTTGCATAAAAATCCTTACTCAAGGAGTAATTTGCAGGATCACACCTTTAAAAACCTCGCCTTAGGAGTAAGGCAAAAGCTGGAACCTGGAACAGCAATCTTCCGAAGCTGTATTTTATCAGAGAAAATGATGAAAATTTAATGAGGAGAAAAAAGATACTTAATGGCTGTAGGTAGTGTAATTTCAGCCATAAAAATGGGATCGTCTTGTAAGGCACCGTGCTGTGGCCTTTCAAATCAATGCTAACACTGATAACAGCCTCGGTGGAAGGGGGGTGAAGATCTACAAGCTGTCGAGCAAAAGTCCCAGCCTGGTGGCATGTGGCAGGTCTGTAACTCTCAGCCTGATGGACTGCTTAGGTGAGTGACTGGGGCTTTGTCCTCTGCAAAATCTGTGCTTGGCTGCAAAGTCTTTGCAAGATTGTCCTTCACAAACAAAGAGAGAAACCCAACTGAAATGCATGATGGCCTTGGAACCAGGGCCAAAGCTCCTTGCATCTCTGGAGGGTTTTCATCTGCTCTCACAGCAAATGCTTCAAGTGTTTCACCAGCTCAGTTGTTTATAATTCAGGAGACTCCCTGGGCTCAAAGCTGCTAGCCTTGAAGATCTGTTTACATTTTAAAACATATTCTAAAGTTGAAGCTGTGGGACAATCAAGAGAAGTTAGGTAGGCCAAACAACAAAAAAAGGAATCAAAAAAGTTCTTTAGTAAGTCTTGGGTGAATATTTCCATGTATTTTCTTGAACAGCCCAAGTGACCCATTCTAGCCTTCATATCCCAGGTTACACCTGAGAAAGGCAGCAGCATTTTCCATCCACAGATGGATTTGGCCCTTGGAGTGGAAATATTAGTCCTGGACAAAAGCACTGCTTTATTTTCCCAGTGTACCAAAATTAGAGAACCCCCTAGTGCTAAATAATTTTGTTCTGCCTCGCTGTGAAAATTCCCAGTGTTCAATAGCCCTCCACAAGTTCTCATTTTATCCCCATAGCGCAGTGCTCCTGTGGTTATATGTCAGCTGCAGCAGTGGTAAACATGTACACACTACTCATTTAAGAGCTTTTAAAAGACTTCTTACTGTGCCCAGAAATTACACCTGTGCTTTCTTACTTATCCATGCTGTCGCCTTTGTTTCTCGGGCTATATTAAGCCCTTTTTTTTTTTCCTCCTCTTTGAAAGAGTGGGAGAGTATAAACATCTTTAAGTTCTGGCTTTCTCTACATCAAACAAGTTGTGCAGAAGGACAGAGCCAGTGAATCTGAACAGAGGGAAAAAGGATGGCTTCAGTGCAGTAGGGCTAGCAGAAGACATCTGCCCCTCCTGAAGACACTTGACTTTTCAGGAGCTCCGTGCTGCTGGCTGAAATCCTTGGCAGCTGCAGTGCTTCACTTCCCCGAGACAGAGACCTGTGATATTCCAACTGTGCCTTCTATGTCTAGAGATGATGGAGAGAGACAGAGCGCAGGGCACTCTGAGGAGCTGCAGTGGCTACGGGGAAGGTATATGCAAGGGTGCAATGAGGCATTGGCCTCTAATGAACTTTTCCATCATAGGGGAATCTTTTAATGTTAAAGATGATTAGTTAGAACCAAGAATGAGAGGAGGTGTGGTAAGTAGCATAAAATGTCATATCTAAAAGATTGTTTGATCTGTTTGCATTGCACTGCTAGAATAAGGGAACCAAAATAGAGGTTCTGCTAACAGCAGTGGTCAAATTCTCCACTGGTCTCATTTGTCCAAGATTTTATGTGGGAACTCTAACTGATACAAAAGGACAAAAAAAAAAAAACTAAAATATCTCCAATAAGATAATTGTACTTGGGATGATGTGAAGTTGATCTGTGAAGCTCTCTAATGAGTACGACTAAAAAAATAAACCAAAGGCTCTTGAAGTAAAGCGGTGGTGTAGGGCAAATTTGGCACCTCTTGTCTTATAGTGACACAAGTGCTAATGGTGAATTTTCACTCCCCCATCAGACCCAACTCGTCCTTGAGGACATGAATACATTTTTCTTCATGCTGCCATTAATGCTCACTCATAGCTGTTCTCTATAACCCTAACTGGATCCTCGTAAGAATTTTCAAGACAAAAATGCCCATTTTTAATTAAAGAAATGGTCCTATTTTTTCTAGTACTGCTTGGATAATTGGTTCAGAGCATGATTTAACATACTTTGGGCAGGAAAACTTGTGACTGAACTTTAAAGTTCACTGAGTTAATCTGATCCAGCCCATCCCAGTGGCTCTCCTGTAAGAGTCCCTGAACATATGTGGTGGTGGTTGCTGTCTGGTCTGGATTCCAGCCTCAGCAAGTTACCATCTTCCATAGATTTTTATGTATATTTTTAATGGGGATAGATCTAACTTTTTCCCACTGTGTGCCCAGTTTGCAAAGACTTCCTTGGGCTTTACTGTAAAACATTTGCTTACATGCCTCTGTCAAGAACCTATTCCAATACAATTAAAAATAATAAAGCTCTTGCTCTGTATTTCACAAATATTAGAATCATGCCTTGAAAACAGCTGCAATAATTATGTTTACTTATTAAGAAAAGCCTTCTGAACCCCACCTCCATTCATGGCAGCTTTTGAACCTCTGACTGCTCATGTTGGGAGTTATCAGCATATCTCCTCTCGAGCTCAGATCCTGCTTCTCCACACTGCAAGTGAAATTATCTCTGTATGTCTGCACCCATAAAGTGAAGTGCACTTGTGTTTCCAACTTCCACAGAGTGTCAGACAGTTAGTTGTGGTACTGCTCCTATTAACGCCTGCAATTAGCACTGACAAAAGTGCTGTTCCACAGCTCCCTGAAACTGCTCTTCTTTGATTGGTATTTTAGAAAATCCCAGTGCACTATAATATCTCCCTGGTAGTCGTGTTTCAACAGAACAGTGAAGTTAGTGAGGCATGACAGTGCTCTTTTTTTCTAAACTTATACTGAACATCCTTAATCAAGCTTTGCTTTTTTAAAAATAATGGGTCTAATTCTCTTTAGGCGTACGGTGTATTCATGCTTGTGTAATTCCATCAGGCCATATCCTCAGCTCCTGTAAGTTGGCAGAGCTCGTTTGATTTCACTTAAATTCCAGGCAGATCAGTAATAGCTGAAGATTTGGGCTGCCGATTTCCAAACTATTCCTGATACATTCCAGTTTGAGAAGATAATGTGCCCCAAGTTTTGTTTTTTTCTGTGTGTGTTTTGTTTTGCTCTGTTTTTGCCATTAAATCCATTAAAATAATTCCACACTCTCTACCTCATTTATATCAAAAATTGTACAAAATATATCCAAGCTGTTTTGCTTATTTGTTTGTTTTTCTGAAGTACTGAGCTCTCTCCATTCCTGTTGATCCTGATATAAAGCTCAAAAAGCTCACACATCTAGCAGCTCCTGGAAGCACTGACACGTCTCCCTAAAGGACCATTAGGAGAGCCAGGCCAATTTTTTGTTTCATGTTGGTTGTTTTTATTTATTTTGTATGTTTTGTTGTAGTTTTCTAAATTAGATATCATCTGCCAATCTGGAAACATATGACATGCAGCCATGACTAGATTACTATGTCTGGAGATCTTCCAGAAGGAACACATGTAGATGCTTCAGCATATCTCTACCACAGCCCAACAGAGACAGCAGCCTCAGCCTCTTCACTTACAGGGTCTGAAATGAAGTAGTTGTGTTGTGTTTTTCTCTTTTCCTTCATTCATTCCTGTGTTCAGTAATCATATATCTGCTGGTAGCAGCCAGCATTTATGGCTCTGGGAATAGCAACAGGCAGGTAACAAAAGTGAAGAGGACAGAGTCAGCTTGTTCATTCTTGGTGTTGTCAAATTTGTCTTTAGTAAGATCCTGGTCAATCTGAAATGCAAGAAAGATGTGAACCAAGAAAGAATGTGTTGAAGGGCTGCTGGTTGCAAGTCTGTTCCCAGGATCACAGAGCACATATTTATACTGGTGGTGCAGTAGCTTGTCTGATATTAGACTGACGTTTAAATTAGGTACAGACTCGGTGATAACTCTGGTTCTACCTGAGACTTCTGAGTGCAGTGCAGGGCAAAAAAATAATGATGTCTGTAGCAGTAGATAGAGATGTTGTTACTAACTTCGGTAGAGCAATGGCTAAAACATTACACAGGCTGACAGATGAGAGATTTTGTTGGCTTCAGATGCAAGAATAAGGAAAACAAGACTTGAAATGAACTTCCTTTGATACAAGCTGTCACGCAGGAAGCTTCCAAACACCTGTAAAATCACTATGTGATTCCCACTGGTGGCTGCACCAGGTACTTCAACATAGAGATACGAACTGTGGCAGCTGAGCTGTAGCTCTTCGATAAGCTTTTGATAAACTTGGATTTTCACAGATCATGAATTTATAGTGTGCAAACTTTTTCAGAAGTGCCTAAATGTTGGTCTTGCATTCAGAGACATAACTTGTGATCTTATTGTACCACACTGGACATACATTCCTGCAAAAAGTACCAAGATACCAGCCAATATATTTTTGGGGACTTCCACATAATGATCTTCCATAGAGGGAATCACTTCAGCATTCTGAAACTCCAAAAGCTGTAAAATCAGTTGCCACAAAATGTTTCATTCTTCCCAGTTGTGCTTTGATGTCTTCATTGTCCAGAGCCTCCAGAAACAGGATATTTCTATGATTCAATTAAAACACACTCAGCTTTCTAAGCTCTTCATTTCTGTATTGTGTTTGGGGCTTGGCTGCACAAGTCAGAAGAATTTCATGTCATCCCTTTTGGAGGACATACCCTGGCATTTCAAATGTCTCCCTTCCTGTGGGATTATTGCCATCATTTATCATCTGGTATAGGCTGTACACTTGATGGTATGAATCCTTGCTCCTGACCCTGCCAATGACATTAATAGAGAGAACACCACACTTTTGTGCAATTGTTTCCTCTCAAATGCTATTCAGCCTCTGATAATGATTTGGATGAGTAAATCGGCACAATTTTGTGGAGGGCTGGACTTCTGCCAGTTGTGACTTGCTGATTTTTCAAGCATTTACAATACTGATGTTTTTCTCCCCCAGCACTAAGCCTTTCCCAGGATGAGTCCAGCCCTGGAGAGGACAGCTGAGTCCCTGCTGCCACACCCACCCTGGCATGCCCTCCATTGGGGATGGTACAAGAGAGATAAGGGTTCAAACCAACACCTATCAACTGTGGGAAAGCTGACACAGCATCCTTCCTCCATCCACTTCCCAAAGCTTTTGATATTATTTTGATATGGTTGCTAACCTACATAAGAGCAGGACCAACTATGACTATAAACTCATGACCACTTTTTAGTTAGCTTCAGCTCAATTCAGATATTACATCCTGAGGTGTAAGTCAGAACTGAGTTACACTGAAATAAACTAGCTTGTGTTAGGGGAAAAAAAAAAAAAAAAAAAAAAAAAAAAAAAAAAAAAAAAAAGCTCAGATAGCTCTAAATTGCCCTGCTGCTCACCAAAGTGCTCATCAGTGTTTCTTTCCAGGAGGGCAGGAATTCTCCAGGGCATTAACTGTTTTCTGTTGTGAATAAGATATATTTGCTGAAATTTGGTGGATTTCAATATGTTGCTTTGTGAAATCAAGTGCAGAAGGACAGTGCCCTTCTTCTGCCTACAGTACATGGCAGTTGAACTCATAGAAATAAGAGTTCTTGAAAAACGCGTGGTGAATCTACATAATTAAAAATCTTTCCTGCTGGGGGTTAACGATTTGGGTAGATTAACTTGATAATGTAATGTGAAATGTCGAAATCAAGAGTGTGCATCCTGAATACTGGTGCAGCTCTGCAATGGGAGACAATTCTAAGTAAATAACCAGAGAAACTATTTTGCAATTAAATTAAAGATGTTTCCAAACTACTGTACTTTGCTATAAAAAATCATCATCTTGAAAAGTCAAGTTTCATTTATTTTAATTAGTGCTGTCATGAAGTATTCCATTTGGCACACGCTGACTAACAAGCCCTTTTCCAGACACCAATTTGAAATGTGTGCGTCAGAAAAATGATCGCTGCCTGTTCGTGTGATGTCTTCTGGGCCAGTCCTCAGGTAGCTGGGGTCTGCCTCACCCCACCCAGGTCATTGCAGCACTGTGATTGGAATCAGGTGCAAGCACAGGCTTTCTTCCCCTGGATCTGCCTCCCGAGAGGTGATGGAAAGGCTGCTGACATCAGTCAGAGGATTTTTGCTGTCTTCAAAAAAAAAAAGCCAGGCTCAAAGCTGTGTGTGCTGGGCTGAATCTCCACTCCCCGTCACCGTTCTCACGCTCGAGTTATTTAACAGGAGAGGGATTGGTATCAAATTGATGGGAAGCCAAAGTGGTCTTGATCCTCCTCAGAGACTTACTGTTGAATTGCATTATATATAAGCAGAGAAGCTTTTTTATTATTAATGGGATAGAAAATCAGAACCATCAAGGAAAATTATATAACTTCTATTAAGATGGACGAGTTGGGGCTAAGCCCACTTATTTGCAACAAGAATGTACTCTGCAACTCCTGGAAAAGTGCTTTGTCCTTCCAGGGAAGACCTTGCCTGGAAAAAATGCCAGGGGAAATGCCACAAACTCCTTCTGGGGCAGCATCCCAGCCTGGACAGTTGGGTGGGCAATGGCCACATATCTGTGGGCACCAGGCTGCCGTGGGGGGTAATCTGCACCAGGGTGGGCAACATGGGGCTGCCAGGAGCCAACCTCCCCCGTGGTCTTTTGCATAAATTCCCCTCTCTGTTGTCTGACTTGTTTTCAGATCTGCCAAGTAATGCAGTTCCTTCTGCATGTCCAATGAGGGGATTATTTTGCAGGCTTAAATCTCGTTCCTAAAAAAAAAAAAAAAAAAAAAAAGTACACTGATAAATACCTGTTGTCTACATGGGGAGGCTGGTAAGGAATAAGCCGAAGCGCTAGTGTGAAGGGCACTGTCAATTCTGTAGCAATGCCTCTTATTTCACAGGGCTAACGTCACAACCAGAGTGCTCAAAGCAGTCTTTGTGCAGCACAAGGTATCCTCTGGGGAGCAAGTGAAGAGTAGCTATTCTGAGCTGCCCCCTTATTTAGGTAAGCCACATACATAAAATCTGATTATTCCCTTTTAATTTCATCCTATTGCTCATAGCTAAAGCCCCTTGTTCCGCCTTAATTTATCCCTTCTCTCCGTTAACACCCTTCAAATATTTCCAGGCTCTTTCCCCTTCCTTGCCGTTTAGCCACGCTTTAATCTCACCTATTTATTCATTCATCATAAATCAATCTCTCCTGCCCCCTAATCAGCTCAGCACTGCTGCTCTGCTCGGAGCTCCCTCTGGTTTGCAGGCTGCTGGTGAGCAGGACGGGGAGCCCAGCAGCAGCACCGTGCAGGATGGTGCTGAGCATCCACCCCACAGTGCTTGCTCTCCCCTTGCTGCCCCTCCTGCGCTCCTGTCACCTCCGAATGCAAAATCCAGGGTTGTTTTCTTCCTGCTGGCACTCACATATCTTTTCCCCATTACTGTCATTTCAGGAGGAATACGGGCATCGCAGAATGGCTTTGTCTGGATAATAATAATTTTAATTTCCTCATTCAGAAGCTCCTCTTATCTTCTACCTGCGCGTAACTGATTGAGCGATAAGGACATTCCCTCTCTCCTTCTCACCTCATAATAAGCACCAGCACATCTCTGCCAGTTTGAAACTTAGCAAGTGTGCACTCTGCACCTTCAAGTGGGTCCTAATCCAAACATTATATGGCTGAAAGCATTCGAGTGCTTAAAGGATGCTCAGCTTTTTTCCTGCTCCCCAGGGGTAACACACACAGATGTACTCGGCAGCAGGTCCCTCCCCTGCATCTCGTACAGCAGCAGCATGACCTCTAAACAGTCTCCATCTACACAGACTCCTGCGTCTGATTTCCTCTCCACTGTTAATCTGAGGTCTTTGTGAAAACTATTGCTGTTAGGTTGTCTTTTGCTGGTGTTATTCCCATGTTGAACGTTTCTGACGCTCTCAGCAACTTTCATCTTGGCACCTCGGAGTCAGCTCTGTAGCCCCTTTACTTTGAATTATGCCAACCTACAAAATCATCTCTTCGGGTATGTCTGTATCTTTCTTCGTGCTGGCATTCAGTAGAGGTGATGGGTGGGCTGGTGCTCAGCTAGGGCAACAGGAGCAAACAGTGTCAGATTTGAAGCCCAGAGGTTTATTTTGCCAGCAGGCAATGGGGAGTTCATGGCTGGAGGCAGGGGTATGTGTTGCAGGGACTGCTCTGAACAGAGCTTCAAGCACTCGACCACCTGTAGAAGTGGCAAGCTGGACTGGGTGATTGCTCTGGCCTCTCCTAGTCCTGTGTTTTTACCCTTTCCCACCTCAATTTGCTTATGTTTTGCCCCATTCTGACTCTCCCACACATCAGAGCTCACATCACAGCAGTGCTCCTGCCCAGGTTCTCCCTGCTCTCTGCCTCCAGTGCCAGCCCTCCCAGCCCCGTTAGCTCAGCTCCCTCCTTCCCTGCCCACCTCACTTTCCACATGGTTTAATGGAGTGAAATCCCGATGAAGTCAGAAACAACTACTGCAGCTGACGTTTCCCCGATTTCTCACACAAATCTGAAAAATGTACCGGATTGGAGACTCCTACCCTGCACTTAAAACGAGTTGTTTCTCCAGGTGTTAGTATCGCTGTCTTCTGCACCAGCGTTGCATGAGCTGATTTCGTTTTTTCCTCAGCAAAGACGGACTGAACTATTCATGGCAATGTCAGAGATCAGAGGGAGGAGGAAAGAGCTAAAATGAGTGGGGAGCAGAACCGGGGCAGTGGGAAGGAGGCTTGGCGATAAAAGAAATTGGTGAGATGACAGCGAGACGAGATGTGATCTAAGCCCTCCCCATACCTAGTATTTTTATATGTACACTCAAAACATATTTCAGGGATTGAGAGTGTTTTCTCCTTTCTGGAGATCTATTTTGTCATTACTTTAGCTGACAGCAGCTGGGGAGAATAAAACACTTTGGTTAGCCTCAAACACCTGGCTAAGTTTCCCTAGGTTGAAGCACAGCAATGTTTTATTACAGCTGACACCAATCAAGGCAAATGGACAAAAGTGAGCATTTTGATTTTGGGATCCATGAAAGAAGGGGATAAGTGAAGTGAATTTGGACTCGCTGGACGAAGGAAGGGGTAAGTAAATTTCACAAAGAGGTTTATCTTATCAACACCATTTGCTTTGGGGATGACGCTTTTTACAAGCAATTCTGCAGTTTCTGCAAAGCCATTGTGCCAGGGTCAGTGCTTGGTACCACCTCTGCCCCTGGGGTTTCACAACGCAGCCAAGGTCATGGGAAACAGGGGCTACAGGGGGAAAAATGAAACAGAGAAGCTGTCCATCACATATGATTGAGCACCTGTGAGTCTGGCCCCAAAAGGATTAAATTATGGTATGTTTGCTCTGAGAAAGCTCCACAACAAGTCATCATCCCATCACACTAACTAGCACACAGTGACAGGAAGTCACCATGAATATACTGTCCAAAGGTAAGAGAAATAAACCTTGTCCTTTCAGCAGGTCCTTCCCCAGCCCCTGTTGCTCTAAATCACCTCAGAACATCCTCGTGAAGCACTGAGCCCCAGGAAAACATTACAAGGCAGCAGTGATCAGCCTCGATGGCCAGCCACAACAGCACGATAACAGCCCTTCAGCCATCGACGCATCCTTAAAGGCATCACTGGGCAGGGGATTTTTAAAGCAAGATGTGATGAGGCTGAGCTCAGTTCTATGGCAGCAAAGCCCCTGCCATCAGAGGAGCAACCCCAGATTAACATCGGTGGGAATCAGCCCTGCAGCACCGACAGGGAGCCACAATGGGGCTGGAGCAAGCATCTGTGTTGACTTGCTCGTGTGAAGAGGAGCGGGAAATGTTTGCAATGAAATGTGAAACTGTTTGAAATTCACGGTTTGTCACAGCCCATTGTGAATTCAGGAACAGGCCCTTTTTTTTCAAAGGAATTTTTTTGTGATGGCATATTAAGAAAAAACAGGCCACTTTCTAGTAAAAATGGCGAGAGAAGCAAGCCTGCTCCTGAGTGATGCTTTGATAATATGAGCCCATTTTCCATGGCTTTGGCATTAAAAATACAGAGAAGCACACACTGTCCAAAATCTGCACAGAAAACAACCGTGTTGTCAAAGCTGTGAACAAAGGGAAATGGGAGAAAAGAGGAGAAACGCATTTATATCCTTCTTCAGGAGAACACTACCTAGATATCTGCTTGTGTTAGGGAATCTCAGGACTTGGTCCACGTATTTGTGCACTGGAGAAGGAAAGTCCTGAGGGCTACACCCAGGTCACAGCAGGTTTCAGTGCTCTGACCTAGCATTAAGCTGGTTGGTTTCTGTCAAAGAATTACACCGGTTTTCCTGTTCGCTCCTGTGGTATTAATAGCAGCAAAATCAAGTTGCCAGCAATCCCCACGCCTTGTGCATCCGAACCAACCCCACATTGCTGTGCTACAGTGATTGAAGTATGGGGATTTGTTTGGGAGGATAAAGCAAAACCTTGCTTTGTTTTCCTGCTGTCCTAAATTTCACCCAAGTAGCTTTGCCTCAGCGCTTTGAACTTTGCATAGCTCTTTGAAATTATAATAGGGGGGAAAAATTAAGGAAAAAAAAAAAAAAAAGCGTGTTTTTTGTTTGTTTGTTGTCCCAAAAGCAGGAGAGGGCCTTGCTAGAGCTTAACCCCTGAGCCCCCCGGACAGTGTGGGGCAGGGGATGCAGGAGGCACGGGGCACTCCTCGGGTCCTGCCGGTGTTTGCGTGACTTAACAGTGACATCCAGCGGTCACCGGGCTCCGCTGTCTTGTCCCGGTGCAAGCCCAGCCAGACCTCGGAGCATCAAATAATCTTCAAATCATCCCGCTTTTTCCTCGGTTTTATAACCCCGCGTGTTTGCAGTATTGAGAATATTGTTCATAATTAAGCTTCGATAAATGTAAAAATAAATCAAAACCCTGTTAAACATTGAATCGCAGAAACTTTTCCTTCTAGTGGTTATTGCCCTAAACAGAAAAATAAGCAGTTTTCATCTCAAGTTTAACATTGCAGACATATCTTCACATGATAATTTGGTTTTCAAAAAAAGTCTAACTGTGAAGTTTAATGATACCACATGAAGCAGCTTGTCAGTTCATATTTATATTCAAATCTGAGCCTTCACAGTTCCCAGTGTGTTTCTTTAGTATTTTGTTGAAGATATTCTGACAGTCTTTCTCAAAACTGTCTCTGGGAGAAGCAGCATGAAAACCTGCAAGGAAACAAAAAGCTTCCTACACTTCTGGCTCAGGGTTTTGATGCTCGAGGAGGAGACTTCTATCTCCCACCCACGCGTGAGGCTGAGGCTCGGAGGCTCAGACACTTGGCTGCCGCAGCGCAGCCCTTCTGGCTGTGCCTTTCATGTCCTACGAGTGATGGGCAAAGGACCGGAGGAGTCTCCTGAGGTTAAATAGATGGAAATTCGCGGCATGGGAAGCTGCAGCCACCAGCACCTCTCAATCCTCCCATAGAGGTCAGGTGCCAGTCCAGGGGCTCCCCTCTGCTCTTTCGGTCTCCCCATCCTGGCTGCAAGCCCAGCTGGTTGTGTATAGGAAGAGGAAGAGGAATTTGGCTGTGGGTTTCCTCACGCTGCTCTCAGCACTGAGATGGATGCATTCTCCAGCCTCCTGCCTTCCAGGACCTGCCTTAGCACAGGTAGCAGAGCCTGAGCCATTACTCATCATCTGCTGCTCGGCGGTGAAGAATGGAGGTCACTTCCCTGCTGACAGGGCTTGGAGAGAGGAGGTCTTCCTCCTGCCCTCGTCCTGGGTGGGGGCACGTCACCCAGCCCAGACTGGTTGCTTTGTTTAAAGGATTTCTGTCTGCATAAAAGCCACACGCACTCCAAATGGCTCCCCTGTTGCTCTCCAAACCCCTTCACCTCCTCAGCTGGTGCAGAAGGAAAAAAGGCAAGTGGAAGCAGTGGATGTGCCCAATAGGACAGGGGCATCCCAACACATGGCTGTGTGAAATACTGAGGGATGGGAAGGGAAAAGCTGGGGCTGAGCCCTGCCTCCCGTACACAGATCCTCCTGCCTAGAGCCTCCACATGAACCCCACAGCTTGCTGGGGAGCTTGGGAACCTTCTTAGCCCACCCTGCACACAGAGGAGCTCACCCCATGTCCCTCTGGTGCTAGCATCAGCCCCACTGCCAGGATCCAGATGTATTTCTTTGTAATATAACTAATGGAGGGTCTAAAATGACTGCAGCTGCTATTGCATTTAAAAAAAATAAATGCCTGCTACCGCTGGGGTTTTGACATTAGATGTTCTTTTCAGTCTCTCCTTAGCTGACAGCTGTTTCACAATCTCTTGTCCACTGCAGAAACAAAAGCAACCTTTAATCCCGGTAAGCCAGCCTGAGCAACCTCCCTCGCAGCACCTCCTGGTCTGTGGGTGTTAATTTGTCCTGGTTTTCCTCTTCGTCCATGACCTTGGGCAATCCTTTTGCTTCCTCCTCCACTTTGCTGTGTAACAGCGGGTTGGGACTCACAGAGGTGCAGGCAGCGACACCATGGGCACCACACACAGGGGTCTGGGCATCCACCCCCTCCTGCACCCCATGTCCTTGGACCACCAGTGCCGCCCACCCCTGGGCTACACAGGCATAGCTGCTGCATCCTGCAGCCCCAACCGCAGGTGCCACGCACTAATTCCTGATCAGCTTTTAATGATCCCAAACCCCTGCACTGACTCAGGCGACAGCTAAATTTATCCCAAGGTTAGGGTGACTCTGCTGTACCAAAATCTATTTAAAGTCAAAGCAAGCACCTCATAATAACAAGTTATTATACAACTCCAGAGACTAGGCAGCTTCCCATATTCTTTTTTTTTTTTAATGTAAAAGGTAACATATTTTCATATTTTGTGCGTGCTAATTGTTGGGAACACTGTCAGATGGTTCAGCAAATTGAAAATGACAACATCAACCTGTTCAATCCATTAAAATCTCTCCAGGATCGTAAGGGACATTGTCAGCCAAGTAATGCTGGCATCCCCGTGGTAAAGCCATCTTGCTTCTTATTAATGACTGGCTTCACAAACGAGCAGATTTTCTCATCGTGTACTGCTCCAACACAATATCCAGGAGGGGCACAGGCACAAGGTGAGGAAACCCAGAGGTTAAAAGAGAAGACTTTCATCCCAGTGCAGACTTAATGAAGAGAATGGATGAATAAAATTTAAATAGGTCCCAGGCCACCCAGCCAAGATAAAAAGTTGGGAATAGCTTTCTCCTTGTCCAAGGACCAGTGGGGGAGTTTGGAGGGACTATGGTGCCAAATTTGGACCAGCCTTTTAAATAAGAGAAGTAATAACCTTTTGAAAAAACTCCTGAGTCACATCTTCAGAAGATAAGGAAAACATCCACCCCAAACCCACAGTTATTCAGATGTGGGCAGTCATCATGGGGAGTCAGGTGTTTAATACCTTGACCTGGACCCTAGCTTCTTTGTGCAGAAACACAAGCCAGCTCCAGTCCAAAGAGCTGTAGAGATAAGTTAGTGCAGTGCTATGCCCAAGCCAATATACTGTGGTATTTATTTCCACTAGTATTTATTACCTTGGCCGTGGTATTTCCCAAAAGCAGAAAGCAGCTGTGTAAAACTTCCAGACCAGAATTTCTGCCTAGCCGGGACTGAAGGCAGAGAAAACTTGCATCTGTTTTCATCCATCCTGACAGACACTTACAAAATCATTTTGCTTTTGAATACATTGCTGCAAAACTGTTAGTTCATGTGAGCCTTGCAAGCCATCCAAAATCTGAGCAGAAGGACCCTGGGATCCTGCCTAGCTCATGGTAAGCAAGGTCCAATTCTCCTCAAAGGACAGCAGCACCAGCTGAATGTCACAGAACAAGTAACAGATCATTGTCCTGGTACTGACTTACCTCTAATGCTAAAATAATTATTTTCACCTCCATGGTATTTGCTGCCCTCTTTTTTCTCTTGTGGGTATGAAAATCTAATGGGATGGATCATTGATGGAGAGAGAGCATTAATTTTAAATTGTTGTGGAATAATGGCTACAACACAGGAGAGGGACACAAATTTGTTATTTAAGAGCAAAATTACCATGGTTTAGGTCTGCGGAATGTGCCCCAGGAATTGCACTTTTTCTCCTTCAGTATCTCAGCCACTTCATGCTAGCAGCTCACAAGCTAAGCTGCCGCTCTGGGAACATCGCAGACTATTAGTATTTCTTTATCTTTCATTTATGCCATCTTGTTTGCTCTCCTGGGCTGCTCTAAAGCAGGCTGACATTGCCAAAGAGATTTACTGCGTGTACTTTGTATACACTTTAATTAGGTCTCCATTCATGTCTCTCACCTGACACTTACATAAGAAATCACTCATAAAGTACTAACACGGTACGGAAATCAATACGTGTCTTAAACGCGCGGTGACTTTCAGGGAAATTAAGTGCCTCCAGTTACTCAGGTGGTGTCCACCTCTGCTCCATGACATGGAGACATATGGGTTTGCTTCGAGGGTTTTAATGCAGCCCAGCTTGGTGTCTTTTGGTTAAGTAGAGGCACGAGTGGCCCCAGGAGCAGGGTCTCAGCTCAGCACATCCCACTCGGACTCACAGCACCTAAAGCCAAGGAGGTGTACACAAATTAAAGCTTTGGCATGAGGTTGTTTCTTTTTGTCACTTCAATCTTGTTTTTATTAGACATCCTGACAGTGCCAAGCTTCAGACATCAATGTCACTGGTGGCTGAAACATGCCACGGTTTTATTGCTGTCACTTCAATTTTTGCTTGTGTTTCTAATAGAAATCTAAATGATGAGGCATTTAACTTTCCTGCACCAACATGAGGAGGAAAAGAGCACAACTGCCTATAATAACAACTGGAACTCTGGAAATGGCAGTTTTTGAGAGGGGATTTTCTTTTGACCGTTAGTTTATACAACATTTTTTGTGAGTTTTATGTGTGTGTGTTGGTTATTTTTTTTCCTGGGTGAGAAGGGCCTCCCATTTGCTGGGAAGATTACCTCCAGAGAGCAGGAGGGATTATTGTTTTGTTCAGGGGTGAACACTGCTTGTGGCAGCTTTGGAGCTGTTTGCCCTCATGCACACTGTCCAAGATCATTGCTGCCAGCAAGGCTAAGAGGCAGTGCATGCCTCTGAGAGAGTTTTCAGCCTAATGCCTGCTTTCTTATTCATCTTGAAAAATATATAGATATATGGCCTATGTAAACACATACTTGCAATAGATGGACCCTACAGGAGTATACCTGACAGGTATTTATTTATTTATTTATTATAGCAGGGGCCAACTTTGAGAGTGTAAATCCTAAAATCTGGAGAACTTTGGGAGATTCCCATTCTTACAGTTCAAAAGGAAGAAATCCCTTTGCACACAAGCACATCCCATAGATAATCTCATGCTGGAAATTAATTTGTAGGCAGTGTAATCGTTCCATTAATAAGATTAATGCCAGGTACAGCTCTATAGATTATTGAAAAGACAAAGCAGCCTGATCCATGCAATTAGAATGAGATACCTGCATTAATTAGGACTCTTACCCGACAGTAATGGTTACATCAAACAGCTCAAGGAACTGAATCTCCTCTTCCAGTCTCATAATTCTTCCTGGTTTGTGCTGTCAATAGCTTTGTCAGTTTTCCTTTATCAAAGGCATTCAGGAAGAATAATAGTATTGTTCTGACATGCAAGTGTAAAATCTATCCTTTCTCCACCCTGGTTCTGATACAAGTGAAAATCTAAAATTCAGCATCAGTTTTTGTGTTGGCCTACTTGAAATAAAGAACACTCCAGCTGTGTGGTTGGTGTGAAATAGGGCAGCGCTGGCTCGCCTTCTTCAGGCACTGTACACTTGTCCTCTTCAGCTGAAAGCAGAAGCCACCAATGCAGATTTCTGCACGTTTTCCTCCATTTTGTGAACAGAGGAAGTCAAATACCAACCAAGGCAGGAGACAGCATACTTCCATAATCCAGAAAGTCTCCTAAGATATTACAGAGCGAAGCCAAATAACGCACCATGCAAGCACAGGATGCTGGTCGGGCCCATGTCATGATGATGCCCAGAGCTTTATCCTGCAGCAGGGCATCCTGCCTGCCCCACAGCAGCCACGTGTTCCCCCACTTAATGCCAACACCTGCAAAGGTCTGGATTCAGTGCACAAGTATAGACAAGATCACCAGCAACCAGTCAGTGTTAGCTTGCTTGTGTACCTCTGGGACATGTCACCTTTTCTCCACGGGGTTTGCAGTCATGCACAAGTCTTTGTTTGCCCTAGTCTGTGACATTAATAGGAGGGTTTCTGTTGTGCAGCTAAGTTAAGCACCAGAGTGCCATGTCACCCTAACAACCATCCTTGGGAAAGGAAATCACTCTGTTCTGCTCTGTTATACTCATTCCCAATTACAAGCCAAGTATCTCAGTCATGAATGTCAAAACAGATACTATCTGGTTAAATGATACAAGATAGGTGCAGTTAAGCCATGAGCTGTCATGCACCCTGAAGTGATTGGCAGGAAAGCTGTCTCCTGATGGTACAGGGGAATTAGCTTAATACTTAAGGTGAAGTGCTGTCTGCTTAGCAGAGCCCCTGTTGTTCCCCATTGGGAATAATGCTGGCAGTGGTACTGCTACCACGCTTTTTTTTTTATTTATTTTAAGAAAAAATACCATACTTATGTATCTCTTTAAAAATGTGTTGGACCTTCTAACCTGCTGTGATTAATTTCCAAAAAGCAAAGCTACATAAAGACAAGCAATTTTTTTGTTGTTTTTATTTCTGTTTTTTATCTCTGCACCTCATTAAGCACCTTGTGTTCAAAATCACCAGTGCCTTTTAGGGGACTGGTGCCCTGGGTTGCCTTGAACAGCACAACCCACAAATGGTGCAATGCTCCTTCAATTCCCTCATGCCAGTTTTGTCCACTGGTGGCTATGCCCAGCTGTGAGATTAATGTGTCATTCTCGTTATGTCAGGATTACTGGCACGCTGTTCTGATCGTTTTGCTGAGCTACGGGAGCTGCTGGGTAGAGCTGGATCGTCTCCAATAGAGATGAAAGGAAGTATCAGGCGAGCTGAAGTTGGGGAACTGTGCTTGAGATTTCACTGCTGAAGCCCTCAGAGTCACCTGCTTCATTTTTCCAGGTGCTGGAATCTTTTCTGCTTTGTCCTCCACTGTGAAGGAACAAAGGCTTCAGGTCCTCATTCAGGAAAAAAGCCTTCACCATGATCCTCAGCTCAACTTTGTTCTCCAGGGTTTGTTTGAGTGATAACATGCCTAAGAGCACTTTCCAAACTTGGGCAGCTCTGAGCAAGGTGTTTCTGGACGTGAGGTAGCTTCAGGACCAGAGAAAGCCCTGTGAGTCCCACGAGCGTGTGGGGGAGCACACTTATCGCTCAGGAGGGAACCGTGGTGCAGATGAGCCTGGGATTTGCAGGCTTAAGCACCGTTAACTGATTCCATTCACAAAGGCTGCAAAGGAGGGGATGTACTTTTTTTAAGTACATTTTACATTTGCATTAACGTTTTTGAAATGTTCTCACTCTGCATAAATTTGTCATGACTGAAAATTATGTTAAACATAAGCACAGCAAAATCACACAGCCAGGCTTCCCTCCGCCTTGCACACTCCACCAGACTTTGCTTGCTGCATACACAAGCCAGGAGCCCTTTCAGCCCGAGTCTGTGATCAGTGAACCAACCCTGAAAAGTAATTCCAGGCTTGAAAGGGGGAGATGCTCTCATTTCACTCCCATATCTACAGAGTTTTACTTCTTTCTCTTTTTTTCCCCTGGTGTTTTACTACAATGGGGTTGTTTTTATTGCAAAGAATTATATACTTGATAAAAGGAAATCTTGGGGCAGTCTGAAAGATATCTGAGGAAGTCTTGAATGTTGCCAGAAGGCCTGAGAAGGAACAATTTAGCTGGCAGATAAATTGGTGCAATAAGTGACCTGACATTTCTTTCTTGTTCGACCATGTTGTACAGTGAAAATTGACAAAATCTCATTCCAATTGAAAATATTTTATCCTGGTTGTGTAGATGGTTAATCCTGAAAACGACCCAGATTTTCCATCCCATAGCAGAAGAGCTCAGCTGTGGCTGTGTGCTTGTTATTCCCAGCTGGCTGGTGTTATTATTCGGCTACTCTCATTTTGGGCTATTGTTCTAGTTCACCTTAAACCAGCTGCATTAAAAGCATCTTTGGGAATGGCAGTGGCACCATTTTCTGGGCAGTTGAGGACTCCAAAGCATGACAGCCAAATAGGCAGATGGAGTCAATCTGCAGAAGTCAGCTCAAAATCAATAAGACGATACATTTCAGGTGAGAAGATGCTGAACAGTTATATTAAAATGCCTTGGGACTAGACAAAATGTACTTCCCATCTCGTTCATGTATAATAAGTCATTGGCACTTTCTGCATGGTTGAATTTCATTTCCATCTGTGTTGTATACTAACGTTCACCTGTACTTGTTTTTTGTTTGTGTTTTTTTTTTTTTTTTTTTTTTCCAGGGGGTGGGGTGGGTGTTTTTTCAGTCTGCAGCTGATTTTGAAGGGTTTTAAAAATAAAACAATATCAGCACACAGAGGGCAACTGGAGCAAATAGTACGCTGCGATGTGCATCCCATTAAAGACCTTTGCTTGTAAAGAGAACCATCCTTTTGGGGAAGATGGACAACATGCACCATGCCAGAGGGAAGCCACAGAAGTTTGCTGTAGGATGTAGGTGCTCTGCAATCCTGCCAGCTCACCTGAGGGTGCAGGAGCAAACCCAGCTGGTGCCATCACTGGAAACTCCACTCCAGCAAGATGTGCTCTGTAAGCACCTGCATAACCCTACATTATTTTGGAGGAAAAAATAATGTCAGCTCACTCCCACAGTAACTTAGCTAGCTCCAATATCAATGATTAATGAAGAAAGCACTAACAAGCTAAGTAAAGAGAAAATGCATGGATTTTTTTAAGTTTCTTCCAGTTCATTTGTCAAATATATATGCAGTAGGGGCAAGCAAACATCTGACTGAAGTTATAGGTTTTTTTCTAGGTCTTTTCCAGACCATGAATCAAGCCTAGTGTACCCTGGGTCTCCTTTAGGAGCCAAGTGCAATGGTGTGAAGCAGAAGGGCTGCTAGGGTGCAGGCTTGGAGGGCTTGTTGTCAGGGCATCATGAGGACAATGACAGGCTTTCTTCCTCTCAGGAAAGGGCATGGACTGAGCAGGACCCTGCAGCTCCCATGGCTCATCTTACACATCCAGCACGTGAGGTTCACAGCTCTGGTCTGAGCTCAAGAGATGGGGAAGATCTTGGGTCTCATCTCATGCTGTGCATTTAAAATCCAAATACCTTCATCTTTTCCACGCTCTCTGCTCTCTGGGCTGCAGACCTGATTTCCTTGTTTATTATCAGCTTTTACATTGCTAACAAACAAAAGTCAGCCCATGACTGGCAACCCCCTACCACCTGCATCTGTTAGTCCCACGCTTTTCCAGTGGCACTCTCCACTAAACATAAATCTGTCAGTCTCCAAGTTCACTAATAATTTCAATGCATAATTAGTATTACAATGAAGGGAAAAAAAAGTAGCACGAGGATATACATTTTGCCTCCAGGAATTCCTCCATCTGTTGATAGGCCTAGCAGGGTGTGATGCTCAGCCTCTACAGATTTCAAATTAAGGGTTTGCCAAGATGCTTAACTGAGTTAAAGGCAAATCAAATACAACAGCTTTAGGAAATTACAGCAACCACCCCATTGTTTGACTTCCACAGTCTCTATTTCAAGCCTCCTGATTCTTAAGCAAAGCAAGATTCAGATTATTATTTTAACAGTGTGAGAATCAGAGCACTGGTTACAGGGGGGACTACTGGTCTTTTGAGATCTGAGGGGCCACGCTGCATCTGTGCATGCCCAGCATACCCTCATGTAATCAGCTAGGTGTGTTCAAGCACTTTTTAACCAACATGCGGATCCCACTTCTGGAAATTGCTTACAAAACTTTTTTTAAAACATTCCAGCTGATACAAGTCAACAGTAATAATATAATTTACATTGCATTGCATGTCATAAATACAAGGTGGCATAAGTTGTCCAAGAGAGATAAAAAGAAAGTAATGCCTTTTCCTACATAGTTAATAACACAAGACGTAGTGTACAGATGAATTAGTAGTCACTAACATGCAGGTAGGTGAGCAATTTCCTAAATACAATATTGATTTTACAGATTAACAACATTTTCAGAGCTTGTGTGTGGCCAAGAGTTTTCGCCAGATGTCCAAATACCTAGCTGTGTAGCCAGAATAAAAACTTAAATAAGAATCTGAGTTGAAATAAATGTCCTATTTCCTACCCTCTAATCCTGTTTCAAGCTCTGGGAGTCCCGCCGTCCTCAGCACTGGTTGGTAGTCAACAAGCAAATAAAGCCTATGTTGGATTAGTGGATTTTATTCCCCCCTTAGGACCTGACATTTTTTCTTTTCTTTAATGTTCAGACTGAAACACTTACTGCATAATAACAACAACCTGAGTCAGATGCAAGATGCATAACTGTGAAAAATATGTTCATTGCATCTCGTGAAGCCTGCCAGTTTGGGAAGGAGAGAGCCTGGCTTACGCTCAAGGTTTTGGGATTGTATCATAATTTTGAATGGAGCCCAGGATGCAGCTGAAATGGCAGAGTCAAAGAGCCAGAGGACTTTCTGATATTAAAAGCACTACTGGAAAAATACAAAATGGACAAAGAAAAAATCAATCAGATGAAGACTGTAATTAGCCCATGTGTGCTCCTTGCAAGAATGGCTGCACTGTGCTCTTGGTGCACACAGGACAGAACTAATGCCAGTTCCGCTTGCTCTCCTCACGCTACCTTGCTCAGCAGCTTCCCTGTTCAAGAGGGGTAACACTGTTAAAATCAAGCCTATAGCCAATCCTTTTTTATAATCTCTCTTTTGAATGACAGACCCCTGACTTGGATCAGTATGTCCAAAGACATCATTGTGGTTTTGCTTCCGAGTTGGCTGATGGGAGCAAATGCTTCATTTCTGTACTCTGTGGGTGGTTCGAGCCAAGCTCATCTTGATGGCAAGCAATATGCAGTTCTGAAATAAATGTCCCTTCAATCAATTATATAGGAAATAATTACAGATGTGTAAAACCATTTAATGGAGACATGCAGAGATCAGCATATATTAATGCAGACTGTGTCTTTATCCTGACACAGGAGGAAAGTTCACCTAAGCTCCACCTCCCTTGCCACCTTGTCTCTAACTGTGCCCAAAAGCATGTTTCCAGGACAGAGTACAAATGGGAAGGAATCAGTGATATTGTCCAGATGTAAACTCATGACCCCCAGCAGTCTTTCATCACATTCAGTGATGGAGCCAGACTGAGGGACTGGCAAGCCCAGAGTCTTCTCCCTAGGGAGTTCTGCTATTGACTCAGTGCTCTCTGGACTTGCCACACTTTTTTTTTTTTTTTTTTTTTTTGATGAGGAAAGACCTTTTCCCGATGACCAGGAAATGGTTGCTTATTTACACCTACCTGCCCATTATGTTCTCCATAGGTCTGTTCTATTTGAGCCATTTCTCCAGCTGTGCAAATTTTTCATTATTACTTTCCTATTCCTCCTCACACTTGATGGGTCAGCAGCACTTTAAAATGGTAATGCTGGCCTGTCCTTGAGTTTGCAAAGTGCTGCAGTCAGCGGGATGCTCCAGCAGAAACCTCTTCTGCTCCCCAACAAGCAGCAGTGCCCTACAGTTTGAACCAGCCTTTGGATATCAGAGATGTGAAAGTCCTAAGGCTGGATGCTAGCCCAAGTCTCTTCAATAGCAGCCCAGCATGAGCCCAGATGAGCTGTCAAGCTGGCTGATGATACTGTTTTAAATACACGATAATATATTTTTCTAATTTAATCTCTGAAATGGAAGTGCACATTTCAGCTCATGATTTCCAACTTATCTTCTATTTCCTTTCAGCTTTTCAATATTTCTGAAATGCCTTATGCTACAGGCAAAACACACTGATTATGATGGGGCTTTTCTTTTAGCAGCTGCCACTGAGCAATGTCACACATGGAGAAAATGGGATGTCGACTCTGCCCAGTTGTGTCAAGCATTTAGAAAGAAGAGAGGAAAAAGACTGCATGGTAAGAAACAGGTGGCAACTGTTGCTGTTGAATCCAGCTCTATGGAAGGGTATGGGAGGGATCCTTTTAAGAATTTAGACCTAGTGAAACTCTACAAGGTAAATAATCCAATAAAAATCAGCCCATCAAAAAGGTATGATGAGTTAGGCACAATGATTAACTGAGCTTTGCCTTTATGTTATCCATGCAAATGTATCTCTGTATCTTCAAGAAAGAGGGGGAAGACTGGGAGAAATTAATTTCCATAACATGTCTGAAAGATGTACGGCCAAACCCTTGTTTGTGTGAATGTAGCCAATTCCACCCCCTCCTTAATAGAGAACATTTTTTCTGGTCCAAAGTACAAGTGAGGCACCAGAATTTACAGTAGAGACACTGAAATTGAAGTAAGTCCGTATACCTGCCCATTTGCACAATGTAGCCTTCCAAAACTACTGCTGATGTATACATTTGCTAGTCCCATTATAACACCCAGACAGATGATTGCTGTTGGTATGAGAGCTGGGGGGACTTAATAATGATGTAAATGTGTTGTGTGAGGGATAATAACGGATGCAAGGGATGCGAGGCTTTCTGTTCAAGTGTGTTCTCTGCCTATAGATGTACAAGATATTGTATTTGTATCCAAACTGGGAAAAAACAGAGCAAGACATGTAGTTACTTGTTGCTTCCAAGTAACAGCTGTTCTGAGCAGTGCGTGGCTGCCTTTTTGCTACAGAGGGACATTGCACTCTGTGAGGGCAACCCTGATTAGAAGGAGCTTGTTGTGACAGCCCAGAGAAAAGCCTCCATCAGACCAAACCCCATTTTTTCAACGTAACCCTCTCTTTATCATTACTCTGTGCTCTCGCCTCTGTTATGGAGAAAACCCTTTCCCCTTAACAGGGGTCTGAGCCCAGCAGGTGAATGGCCAGGGAAGAGGGAGCCATCAAAGCCAGCAGCCGCAAGTGACTTTCTTCCTGCAACAACAATTTCACTGCTGATAGGGGGCATTGATTTTCAATAGATTCATTACCCTCAGCCTGTTCGGAGCAGGGAGCTGGAATTTCTCGGTCTAATCACGTGGCCAGAGGTTTGTCATTTCTCAGCTGCAAAGGATGGGGCTGGGAAAATCGTGAAAGACAGCACTGCTGGAGGAAGCAAAGGTAGGGAGAAACACTAACCAGAAGTTCTTGAGCCACCTGGCGGAGCTGGGCACCTCCACCAGTGGCCTCAGGGACCCAGATGGCACCATGATGTGGGCTGGCACATCTGCAAATGCTGCCAGAGCCATGGCTTCCAGCTCGCTCCCGCCCTCCACAAGGGCACTGCCGCCTGGCAGAGCCAGGACGCAGCTGCTTTCCTGCAGCCATTGCTCTCTCTTGGCCACCACTCCGCCAGACCCTGCCTGTTCAGTCCTTTGAGCCGAAAAATGCCACTGGCTTACAGGGAAGAGCACTGAGAGGCAGTTTTTGAACCAGCACAGCTGCACTCTTTGCCCATGCAACACATTTTGGAGGAGCGAGAGGCAGTGCGTGCTCCCAAAATGTCATATTCCACAGTGTGTTTTTTTTCCCCTGCAACCCTTTTTCACAGCAAATCAGACATTTCCAGTTGGGGGACTGGAAAAACAATAGCTGGAGGATGGATCCTGCAGGATGGCCACCCACCAACCTCTGCCCACCATGCAGTCCCATCCCCTCTGTCCTGCTTTAACCACGGCTTGAGCTTTCGTCCCCTGAAACATTGCTGCCTTCAAAACCACACAGTGGCTCTCATTTAGTGCTGGTGCTCTGTGCACAGGTTTTCATGTTTGCTGCGGGGAAGCAGGGATTATTTCTATTCCGAGCAAGAAAGGCAGGCGCAGCTGACGCAGAGCGGAAAAAAGGCGCGATGAAAACGCGAGGTAGTGCTGGGGAGGGAGGGGGGCGAGGAAGCGCTTGCTTTCAATTAGGTGCCCCGTTTTGTTCACGGGGTGGGCAGACATTGTAATCTGAACTGTTTGGTGGGAAGATAGTGATTGTGCAGGACCAGAGCCCTCTGCGAGGATGATCATATCTCGGCACGAAAGCAGAAGAGAGGGGTACTTTCAAGCAGCCGTTGAACAATGAAATCCTATTAACGGCTGGCGGAGCACCACTGCATCCATGCTCTGACAGACAGACACACTTTCAAGTCAGCTTCATTGTCTGGGAGATGTTCGTCATGCGTGTGGCTCAGACCTTCCCCCAGACTCCTCTTGCATTAGCGAGAGCCAGGGATGAGGCTTCCTCGCTTGTTTTCAGTGATGTGGAGTGGGTTTGGCCCATAGGGTGGGATTTAAGAGTCTGTTCTTACAAATCTGGTTGAAATCCTAATAGCATGTTCATTAGCAGAGTTCATGTGTTCTCTGAGTTGTTGAAGACAGTTCTTGAGATGTGCAAATGTATTTCTTATAGTTCCTCCATTGTGGTATTTTTTGGGATTTAATTTCCACCGTAGGATGCCCATGGACACCACACCTGTACGGTTTGTTGGGCTATACTATGGGTCTTGTCACTCACATCACTTCAGTAGTGCATCTCCTATTGGCTGGGCTGCAACACTGCACTCTGAGGATGGAGCTTCCCTAACTTTAAATGTCTGCAGTGACTGTGCTCTTCCCAAAGTTGCTCAGATCAACTATATCTTAGAAGTAACCCCCACTCCCTATTTACTGTAGAGAGATTCTGGCCAAGGGCTCTGTGGTGAAGCACTGGCAAACACACTCAGTTAGGCAGGATGAGTCCATGCTGCCCAGTTCAGCTTGGGAATGCTCTGCAAATACAATAATTTCCACTGACTAAGGTTAGGTTTTCATCAGACATATCCTTGTGGCAAAAGCATCTAACTGTAAGGATGCACAAATCAATTTGGAGCAGCATAACCCATAAAAACTACTTACCAGTGTCATGCCATCTTGAATTTGAGCCCTTTTGTGAATTTTCTGATGCCTTACAAGAGCTATGCTAACACTGCAATGGTTTTGCCTGTAAGTTTGTCCAAAAAATTTGTGGAAACTAAATATCTCCAAAACTGTACTCCCAGTCCAATTTGACTGATGTCAGCTACAAGGTCCAGAATGTGCATGAGCATGCAAAGTGCAGCAGCCTTGGTGTGATTTCTGGTGGAACCAAACTGAAATGAGATTCTGCCTCCACCGAAGTCAATAATGCCTCAGTGTCCAGGAGTTCCCTGAGATGATTTCTTTACACAGCGAGTGGACATTGCCAACTGAGCTCTTTGAAAATGTAAACTGTTCCCCATCATGCTTTATTTCATGATTATCTTGAGTGCCTGTAAACCTATTGCCTTAATTTTAATAAGATTTCATAGAGTTCAGTATAAATACCTTCTATCCATCACCATATTAGAAGAAACAGAAACAATAATAACTTAATTATCTCTTATGCAGAAACTAATTATAACTCTCTGGATTCATAATCAATACTTTAAAGCTGTTCTATCTCAGAGAACAGTTTGTCAATATTTTATATACTGTTAATAATTCATGGTTTTATTACATAAGCAAACAGGAATCTAACTCCAGAAGGGCTCAGCACAGGAGGAAATGGCACAAGAGAAAAATGAAGCACAAGAATGCAAAGCCTTGAGGAATTAAGAGAAGTGGAGATGGACAAACTCACTACCAGCCTGCTTCTCAAACTGACCTGCAAGGTTCACAGGACAGAGCTGGTTAGAAGAAAGGAAGAACATGCCAAAAAAATACATCAAGAGGATCGGTTAGAAGGTAGATTGGCATTTTTCAAACAGCAAGATTAAATCAGTGTCATTTATTAATATCCCTCTTTTGTAAATGTGAGACACTCATCCCTTGTTACTACCATGCTGCTCCATTGCCCCTGTGCCTGGTCCCTAGTCACCCAGGATAACAACCAGGGATAAAATGCAGTTTACAACTAACCCCCTACAGTGATCAGCTCTGAAGATACAAAACCTGCCTAAAATCAATGGGACACAAGAAAGAACCAGCTCCGTGACATTTAAAAAAAAAAAAAAAAAAAAAGTGGATGATTTATGATGACATAAATGGCATTTGAAAGAGCTCATCATCACCTTCCGAAGAGGAGAGAACCCAAGGGAAACGTAGGGAAAGAGTGCTCTTTAGGTCAGCCTGACATTTATTGTCCCATGCATAGGAAAACATTTTTTCCCTGAAAATAGGATGTTACAGTCATGAGGACTTGGAAGCAAAATGGGGAAACTGTTGGCTGTGATCCTGAGCAATTGGGGACAGCTGCCTCTGCTAGTGAGCTACTGCACACGTCATAAGAGAACAGAGAGCCCACTGCAAAGATATTCTTGTAGACCCTGTACAGAGACATGATAAAATATGGCTTTTGCCACCAAAAGAGCAAAGTCTAAGCAGGTGCAGCAGGAAATCAAGGCTTAGCATTACTTCTTTATTGAAGAGAAACCACAGCAGAGAATCTATACATGTTCATATTGGCACGGGAAGTGTGCAGCTCTCAGCTCATAAGTGCCACCGCAGCTTCTTGCACACAAAAGCATCCTTTCTGTCAGTTTGTTTTACTTTAATGAGTGCAGAATGGGAGTGCTCTCCACTTTTTCTTTCTCTTTGAATTTGTATTGCACTTCATTAGAAACAGGTTTTATACGTCTGTAGTGCATCCATGGACAAAGTGGTTCTTGTTGTACGCTTGTCATTTTTTGATTATGTTATTCTTTTTATATCATTATCAACTTTTATAAGTGTCTGTAAAAATAGTTGTAGGGAAGCGAAAGTCTTCAGAGTAAGTAAATGGACATTGTGTTAAATGAGTTATGCCTTTGATGCTATTATCTCTAAATCAGCATGGATTATTCAGGCTGGGGGCTTTTAGAATCATAAGTGGCTGAGATCATTTCTCAGTTCATCATCCTATTACACGTAATGAGAAAATACTTCTAAATATGAAGATTACTCTGCCAAAAGATCCCTTGTGAGTGATTCCCCAAGCACTAACAATATTTATTAACTCTTTTCTTTCTGCATGGGAAGTACCGAGAGAAACTCAAAGTCCTCAAGGATTACCCTGAAACATTCAGCAACTCTGAATTTGCTAGCACTCTCCTGGGACTCTTTTGGCTCTGTGTTCCTGTCTCTAACAGCATTTTCTTGGTTTCCACCTCTGCAGTTGCTTTTCTGTAATATGTAAATTCAGCTGCTGGTGCTGAACCTGGAATGCGATAAAGCCTTTTAAACTCCATTTCATTATTTTTGAGTGGTTCTGTTTATGCCGGTTTTAAGTTTCCATTCCATCAAACACAAGTTTTACTGTTTCTCCAGCCAATGATTTCTACATGCAACGTGACAAAATGACAGGCCCCCTTCTGCTCCCGGAGTGGGGAAGATCCTCAGCATACACATGATTAACTGCCCTCTCCTTCCTTTATTTTTCCACACTGCCACTGACTCGTTTCCTTATTGCATGGGTAGAGTTATTAGTTTTACTTATTGAGCTACGTGTATCTAAGAACCCATTTAATGCACAGTTTCATGAGGCAGTTTTCATGGAATATAAAATCCATATTCCAGCTCTCAAAGGTATTCCTTTTACCTTGCACCAAGTAATACACAGCTCTGTAAAATACACCTTCTTTTTCTGCAGGGCGAGGAGAGATTTCAGCATACCCCACCTGTCAGTTAATCCCACCTGAAGAATGACATTTCCCTGGCTGAGTTTGGTCCCAATCACACATAAAACAGCTTTAACAACTAAGGATGAAGCAAACATAAATATATATCTTGTTCTACATTAACACATGTAAGGAGCAATTGCTAATTCCAACTTCTGCTCAGCTTTGCCCTTGTTTTCTTTCTCCTTCTGCCTGAACTTCCAGAATTGCCTGAGCTGGTCTAATCATTTAGTGCAATTCAGGGGGCTGTGGGGTCTTTTTCAGTCTCTACATCTGCTAACAGCACATGATGTTTGCAGATGCTTTATTTCAAAACTCTTTGGATTGCTTTATGGGCAGGTGTCAGTCTGACTGGTGACAAAGGGCTCTTTGGTGGCAGTTTATGACAAACTTTTTTTGTATCATCACAAGAGTAGGAAGAGTTTCTTGTTAACCCATGTCACACCATAAGCCAGAGGTTTACTCTCTGTAATCATTTACTCACATAAAACTTGGGTAGCAAGAAGTTACAAAAAAGGAAGACCAAGACCTAATGTGAAAGGTGAATTGTTTTACAATTGCCTCCTGCCTGATCTTTACACTTTCCTCTGCAGTATTTCATGTTGACTGCTGGCAGAGACAAGGTACTGGGTTAAAAGGCTCCCACACCCAAGCCAGTAAGACCAAGAGGAATTTTTGATGTCAGCATGAGTTACCTTCATAAAATATACATCCCAGCTATTTGTCCAGGCTTTCAGTATGGAATAGTTTTCCATTATTCTCTAACTGTAGATCCATTATTACAGCTAGAGTAAACCATAAAATGTCCAAAAACATCACTGGAACTGTCAGGGTATCCCAGAAGATCTTTTCCATCACAGTTTTGCACACACATGTATATGTGATTATGTGATAATGAGGCTTATACATTATGAAAGGCAGTTTTTAAATTATTTTTTAAATACATCTGTCTTACTTCATGCAGCCTTTTTCCTCTGTCTTTGAAATCCTGTTCAGTGATATCCCCCTTTTTTTTTCTTTGCTTTGGCAGGGATGGATAAAGTAACAGGGCTATACATCTAGGCTGCCTTCACATGTGGTCAGAGTTCAAGCCGTGCTCGTGTTACCGTACATGTCATTGCTTTTATTCATTACTGCGTGGGCAGAAGCCACCATGCTGACATCACATTAGTCAGAACAGTTAACGAAGTGATGCTGGGCTGGGATGCAATGTTCGTTTAGGCAACTAATGCTCAGGGCACATGCCTCCAGCCCCATGGCTTTAAGCAGGAGCTGAAAGCCCTTGGTGAGCTCCACAGCTGCTGTGCTTTTGGCCAAATCACGCTTCTTTTCAGGGCCTTTAAAAGTGTGGTTTGGGGGGCATTTGAGCCTTGCTCTAGCAAGATGTGGGTGTGGAGTAGAGGCTAGTATGGGAGGTTTGGGGGGTAAATGTGCTTCCCAAGTGAGGTCCAAGGCAAACCCTAGAGCTTCACCTACACCTTTGTAGGGACAAAGAAGATCAGACACCCTGCCTGCTGGAGGGACTCATTGAGAGACTTGTTGATCAGGCCTGCTGTGGATTGCTGTGCTGCATGGATGTTATTTTTGTGAGTGCGGTGCATTGTATAGGGTCCTGGAGCTTGGTGTTCTCTTCATGTGTAGAAGCCATCTGCCTAAACAGGAACTCTCCTTTTTGCTGAACTGCACAGATATGTTGATGGTGGTTGTAACAGAAGAGATTGCTGGGTGGGATGGAGCAGAGCATAGTCCTGTTTCATCCTTTCAAAGGATCTTTTCAAGCACATTAACCTAGTCTTGAGATATTTTTTTTCATTTTTCAAACATTAGTGTTTGCTTCCAAATTTAAAATGTTAAATGAATTAGCCACTTTCAGCTGCATTTTAGAGCCAACACTATTTTTCTTTTCCTGTATCTTGAAGTCCTCCTCCCCATAAAGCACTTTTTTTTTTTTTTTTTTTTTAAATAAGGGTCCGACTATCTCTCTTCCAGAAGAAATGAATTTTATAATTTCAGAATGTCTTGTCTAATGATCATTATCCAGCCACTTAAAATAAGGTCTTTTGGGACAGATGACTTCATCACTAAGAAGATTTTAATTTGATTTTTCTACTTTTATTCTTTAAAATTCTTTTAAAGAAAAGCAAAGACTGCTTTTTAGTACAGATATGCTCCCAATGTGTGCTGTCAAAGTCTGTACTTGCCATCCTTTCGGTGGGAATAGCAGCTTTAGAAATGTTTATATATTATCAAAATTAGGTTCCAAAATGAGCTACAGTATCTATATAAAAGGAAATAATATTATTTTAGAGAAACTAATTGGAAACTTGTTTTTAGCTAAAGTAGTTATTATTTCCATTATGGTGAGCTGGGAGGAGATGAAATTCACCTTTATCTTTCCTAGCCTGGTGTCTCAAATAATTTATTCAAACTGAAATTAAAACCTGACAAAGTCCCAGGGAGGCATTTCACACCAGTTTAAGATTATTCTTCTGTAAAAGAACTTTTGTTCCAAAATTTCATTATGTTGTTACAAATGTATTTATTATAAAAGGGTGATACATAAATCAAAAGCTATCTGTTCTTATATATCCTCTCTTAACAAAAAAAAAAAAAAAAAAAAAGCCTTGAAGTTGTGTTGTTTTGTTGTGTTTTTGTTTTGTTTTCAGGAATGTTAAGTTTCAAGTTAACTATTGTTTCATACACTGGGGAGGGTGTGCTACAGCCCATGGAAAAATGCTGCAGGAAAGCAGACACCCTCTGCAAGTGTTCAGCACCAAATGGAGCATCACTAGCCCTAGTGCACGTAAGGCTGAGTCCAGCGAGGCACATACAAGAAAAGAAGAGCGTAAAATTAGGCAGAAAACTCAAATTGCTTTATGCTGCTTTTATTCTACCATGTGAACCTTCATGTGTGTGCTCAACACTCAGAGAAAACATGCATGCCCTTCGTAGCTTTGCATGGGAGAAGGAAATGAGGGATTGTGAGCCTACATGTTGCATGGTTAAAAAACAGCACAAAATAGCAGCTGGTAGTGATATCTGCTAAGGGCTATGCACATAGGTGTTATTCTTGGGTGGGTTTAAAGCTGTGAGTCCTGACTCCTGTGAAAAGTGCCCTGTGTGGTCTGTGCAGCCCGAGGCCAATGCGAAGCAAATCAGCAAGGTGCGCAGCACCGCAACGGTGCTGGGCAAGCAGTAGGTGCTTGTGAAAGCAACGGGGTGAGAAATTGTTCCCTGCTCTAATAACTACGGGATATTAAGAGGAGTAGGTTCACAGGGGTGTGGGCTACTTTTCAGATTTAGGAGAAATTTTCCAGAAGTGTAAAATGATAATTCCATGAGGAAAAGGTGGTTAATAATTTTCCCTGTTAATTCAAATCCACAAAAGTTAATTGCAGCTTGGCAGCCTGAGATACACAAATTAGAGTTTAATTCTGCTAATCCTCACTTTAAGTTGCAGGGTATTGAATACAAATATGATCGTCTCGTGAAGGGACAAATCCTGTCTCTGCTGAAGCCAGCGGGAGACTTGCCATGAACTTGAGAAGGGGCTGGATTCAGCCCCTGGGTGAGCTCTGTGTGTAGGAGTGAACTGGCCCAGATGAAGGGGAACCTGTGGGATTTTTCCCTCAGCATATGGGCCCAGAATTACTCAGACTCTCAAACCCTGCCAAACTTCCCCAGCCCTGCTGTGCTTTCCGATTTGTACAGCTGGTTTTGGCTACGCAGGCACCCTGGGGGAGAAGCTGGGTTTTCTGCCCTTCTCCATTCCCCTCTTCACTGTCTGACCAATTAAAAAGATAATGTCAAAAGTTCCTCAAATCATGGGCTCTAATGCAAACTAGGCTGTTTCCCAGAGGAATCTTTTCCGATTCAGCCCAGAGCAGTCTGCCTGCTTTCCCAAACTCGCTGCATGCTGTTGCCTCCACATGTTGTCTCACACATCTGATTTTTAGCCCATACAAAGCTTCAGTCCTTTCCCCTGCAGACTAAACTCGAAGGGATTCTATGAAAGTCACCAAATGTGCCACCAGAGGCAAGATGTTGGGCTTTGAGAGGGGTGAAATCCTGGCTGTAGAATAAGGCATGAGGCTGTGCCTTGCAGCGGAGGACAGCTTGGGTTTGGAGCCCTACATCTGGGTCACGATGTGCTCTGGGGATCCCTGAGCACCTCAAATATGAGGATAAAGTTATTTGTCCATCTGTGTAATGTATCCTCCTGCCTGTGTAGTTGAGAATCATGGCTAAAGGTTGATCAAGTGAACAGGACTTAATTTCTTATGGTGTGATACCTTTGGGCCAAGCACCTTTTCCATGATTTAATTTGAATTCATGGCTACAAATGGCACTAGATGAATAGTAAGAAGATAGCCCAATCAGAAATGGGTATTGCTTGAAAATACCCATTTGGCTTGAAGTATTGCATGAAAATCAATCCAGGATCTCTATGGAGTTGAATATCAGTCTCCAAATATCTGATGTGAGCCAAACCTCCTCATTTTGAGTTCAGTTATCACTGACACTTCGGCTATTATTCATCAATTTAGGAGGAAAAGCGGAACCCAGATCATTTGTAAAACCTGTATGGTATTTCCAAACACTTTTCCTGCCTTCCTGGTGATAATTATTATACACTGCTGTAATTAAGCAGATAAATTTACATCTCCCATCATCAGAGGATGGAGTAGCAGCCCAGATTTATCTGCCTGGATTGCTTCCCTCAGTCACTGCTCATAGTGCTGAAGCTGCAGCAGTATTTTCTCCTCAGACCTGCAAAAATGCAGCAGCAGAGATGCTCTGTGATTCCAACTGAAATAATTTTAATGTCACAAAAAAATGTCATTAAAACTACTGCAGTCTTTTAATAAGCTTCTTCTTGGGAGGATGGATTTTCAGCCTCTTCATGTCAGCAATCTACAGAGCAACTACAGCGGAGCTTGGTGCCAGTGTCCCCATTACAAATCTGTTTCTCAAGGGTTTATAATTACAACGTGCCCATAAAAATTTACTCTTGTCTGAAACCCAAGATATAGTTTCTCAGATGGGGACGAAATATTACTTGCTGAACTTGGTTTAAATCAATTTTGAGTTTCAAGAATCCAAAAATAATAAGGTCTGTGGGTTTTATATGCTTTTTCTGTGGTTCTATAACTCAGAAAGAAATCACTTTGTAGAATAAAGTGTCATGTTTGTTTATAAAGCAGAGCAGGGGAAAAATAGATAAAAGTTCAGACTTTTTATAGCAGCTACTGAAAATCTTAAGAAAATAATTTTCTCAGACAATTTCCCTATAGTGTCTCCCACCCAAGCCTTGTCCTGACCGGGTATCATAATACTCATTGTAGGAACTCAGCGGGGTTGTGGGTCCCATCCTTGTAGAACTGTACAGCTATTCTAAGCAGCTGGAGAAATAAGGGATGCTATTGCCTACATCAACGCTTGTTCACTGAGGCTGCTGCAGTGAGGGTTAGCCCTCATAAGGGTTGCTAATAAAAACACTGATAGGCAACTCCTGCACAACTGGGAGTTCCAACTTATATCAGCATTGCCAAATGTCTTGCAATACTCAGCCTTTGGCTTTTATCAATAAAGAAAATAATACCGCTGCTGAACTGAAATAGTAATGGCACAAGCAAGCACAGAAAAGACAGAAAACAAACCCTGTAAATCTTAGTGTAATATTTTTAATTTCATTTGGAATTCACAATCAAGTCAATTTTATCCACTTAAGTATCATTCCGTCTGTCTTTGTCAGCTCTCCCCTATTAGACAAAATGTTCCACTTTTTGATATTCTACCTCTCTATCAAATTGACAGGGTCATTTTTCACACGGCAAGCTGGGATTAGGGTGATATTAAACCATTTTGCATACAACAACTAAAATCATGCTGCAACAACAAGAGAAAAACTGTTTTCTTGGCGTTGTTTATGATGCCCTTTCAAGGCTATTTTGGTGGGCTGCTGAATACCTGCAGATTTGCTAGCCACATGGGACTCTGACATGATACTGCAGGTCTGGAAGTCATGTTCGGAGACTTAATGATAATATTCTATTTTTCCCATTAGCAGCTTTTGGCATAAAGGTGCAAGGCAGATAGTGTAGGGTAACCTGAGAGCCCACTAACAGGCAGTACAGGTATAGCTCCAAAGTCTGGCAGAAGTCTTTGCCACAGGTGAGATTTTTCATTCCATTTTTTGGGGAGGTGAGGGAAGTGTTTTTAATTACTTCAGTTAAATTATTATTTTTATGCCTAGTACTATGACTTCCTTCAAGTCTGTCCATACACAGAATATTATCTGTTTTTGGGGGGTGTTATTTCCACCAAATATTCTTTCTTTTGGTAGTTATTTCCATCATGAAATATATCATGCAATATTTCATTCCCACAAAATGACGGAATAAATGATTTAAAAAAAAAAAAATCACCTTAGCAAGGAACATGTTTGTAAGTGCATTTTGTTCTTCCTTCAGCTTCAGGCTTTTAGTATTACTGATTCAGATCCCATATGTAAAGCAATATATCGAGTACGTGCGTGGGTATAAGAGGAAGTATGCATATTTTCCACAACTGGCTGACATCCAAATGTATTCCTAAATCCTAAAGAAATTCTGCCCGTGAGTCATCCTTGTAGTGCGGTGTAGGAGTGTGCAACTGAGTGGGAAGGGTGGGCTCTAATGAAGAGAATACAGCACTATGCAGAGAGACTTGATAATAAACATCATTATGAAGGTTTACACCAATTTAATGGTTGTCCAGGACTTTAAAAGTGTTGTTTCTATTACAGTCCTGAAAATCCTAGAAGAGATGTTGAATGTAAGACAGATATTTGGGTAACATATCCTAAGCTTTCCGTTTTCATATCATGCTTGGTTTCCTACCCAGCTCTGCAATTCATTTCAGCCATGGCTCTAGCAAGAGGTGATAGCCGGTTCTAAAACCCTTTACAGCAGAGGAGATTTCACTCTGTATTTTGGCTGAAACCAATGACTAGGACTTGGAGGATTTGCAAGGAAAAAAAAAAAAAAAAGGTAATGCCACAAAACTACTCACTTGGTATAGCCCCATGGCATAGTGCAATCAATATACCATGAAACTTCACTGTTTACTTATTGTCTCTTTTCTCTTCAACCTTTCCTTTTAAAATGTCATGGCAAGCTAAGTAGTCTCGTTTTTCTGAGTCAGCTTTTAAAAATACATTTTTCTTCCATTATAGGAGATTCCTCATGACCTCTTCAGTGCCTTTTTTCTTCTGCAGTTCAGTTGGCAAGCAAAACAGATGGTCACCTATGCTAAAAGAGATTCTCACTGGCCTTTTTGCCAGTAGAGCCCTAAGCCAGTGGCTTTTCCCATTGTTTTACATTAGCACTCCATTGCTTTTATTTTCCTTAGAGGATCTGCAGTTTCCTAGCTGGTATTGCAAAAGGTCATGGTGGTGCATCCGTTTATCTCGTCTCTATTCTATAAGACTTTTTTGGACAGGGATTTTTTTGCCTTTCTCATCTTTATGTAGCTTTACAATGAAAAGTTAACTTGGATCCCATAAATTGGGTTACTTTCAAATAAGTTTCAGATGGTTATCGGGACTGTAGGGGACATATTGAAAAAGGCTTTTTTCTGGGTTTGTCCAGGGGCATCCAGGACTCATAAAACTTTATGTTAAACATCAGGCTCAATCTTCCCAATATTACAGTGATGAAGAACTAGCTTGAAATCAATTTATTGATCCCTAAAAAGGCAGATATAGAAGGTTATTAAAGTTAACATTTCAGTACGTGCAAAATCTGTTATTGAGCTTGTTAACATTCACATGCTGCTTAACAGTAGCTACAAAAAGAAGGCAGCAGCCACCTCCCTTCTGAAAGAGCTGCTTATGGGCAAGAATTCAGCATTAGCCCTGTTTTGGTAGGTGTCACATCTAGACTGGAGCCATTGAGAGGTACCAGTGGATGTTTAGTTCCTTGAAGAACTAAGTCATGTGCTTAGCCCATGTTTCAGCATTTGTACTCATTTTTTTTTCAGCTTTGGCATCTGCAGTTGAACCAGGGACCTACCTATGTTCTGAACTATTTGGTTACTTCCTTTTCCTATGCACTTGCAAGAGAATATGTGAAGGTTCACGGTGTTTGAAAACCAGCCATGAGCTGAAGCATGGGTTTAAGAACTGTTGAGTGTGCAGCTATGTATATTTACATGAATGCATTTTACTTTACAGATGTAAATGAAATCTTCTGCAGTCAAAGAAAGAAGTTTCCTGTGGTCCTTCATTTTGAATCCATTAGTCTTCAATAAATTATTCACTTGCAGAGTATATGTCGCAGTGGGTTTGCGTTTGTCACATCACCTCAATTTTTCTAATGAGTTGCTAATGAGAGGTCAATTACTTATGGAAATTAGGAAAACATTCATTGAGGAACTGTACGGAGGTAAAGTGTGCTACCTCATAATGTTATGATATAAATCATTATAGCTTTAATGAATATTTTACCCTTTTTCATGTTCCAGCTTATTCCCTACCTTGCAAAATGGCCTCAAGATGGTTTTGAAATGAACACAAGTGACTCTCCTGAAAATGTTATCATAGTGTGGTTACTAACAGCTGCAGAACACCTCACTTCTTCCTTTTTGTTATTGAACATTTGTTCATGCATCGATATCTTGCTGTCAAACCTTCAGTTTGATACCATGGGGGAAAATGGCCATCCTGTAAAGCACCTGGCCGGCAGGATCGTACCTGGACAGGTATGTGCAAAGTGGCCTCCTGACCTCTCTTTTGGATGAGCAGCACTGCAGGAAAGCGTCCACATTCTGCAGCACTTCATATCCCAGTGACACAAAGCTCTACCCATTCCTTTTTAGTGAAAAATCTTCAGGAATCAGTGGCAGATAAGTTTAAATGCACAATTCGACCTCTTCTTGTGCAGCTATTTTGCACTTTTAAGGTTTTGAATGAACAGCAGAGAAACATAGGGACACGGGCAAAAAGGATTGAAGGGACCAAGACGAATTGTGGTTTCTTGCAGAATCATGCAATTAAATGTAGAGGCCAGGGGTATAATTCACTGCTGAAATTCAGCTTTCTGCTGTCGTAAGTTATTATTTCAGAGCAGAAGCTGAAATGGCCAGAGAGGGGAAAGTGTACAAGCAGAAGTATAATTGGACTTCAGTATTTCATATTGACACCCTGAGATTTCCACAGCTAAGCACTGTTTCAGAGTCCAGCCAGGGTAACACTGCAGTGAACAAACGTAAGATCTCCCATATTCGGCCCATTAGATTATTCCATTTCCCCTGCAGGCACTGTAAATCAAAAGCCAAAGACACCCTGTTATATGCTACAAGACAGTTTTGTTGGCCTTTCTTTCCAAACACATTCTGAACACACATGTTTTTTTATGTGGGTCTCATTCATTTCAGCTTTACCGTCTCAAATACTGACTTAAATTGGGGGAGAGAAGGAAAGAGAAATAAATAAATAAAACAAGCCTTGAAACCAAGCAGTTATCCACAGAAAAGGAAAGTGGCAGCTAGTTAAATCAAAAACTCATGTCTATGTGATGCATTCATTTTCGCAGTATCTAAAGAATTACTAGGTCTATGTCCATTGAACCAGGCCTAGACTGTATGCAGGTGAAAATCTTGCACTTATTTGAATTAGGAATGCTCAAAGACCATCATTTTAGTGCAAAGAAATCCCATTTGATTATTAAGGAATAAATCAGCTGGTCCAAAGTACAGTTCTGCCATTTTAATACCAACTTGAGTAGCACTCACATTTACACCTTTAATCCCTTCCCTTCCCTTCTTCTCGGAAGGATAAACATGTTAACAACAAGGAGGTGTCCAACTACTAATCAAAAGCAATAGAATACCACCAGATCTGATCTATGATGAAATAAGGAAGAAATGAGTGTGAATCTAAGTACCTTCTCCTCGTATCAGAGCCTCTACATTGTTTTCAAGAGCTTTTTTTTTTTTTTTTTTTTTGGTAGGCAGTGATGAAAGGCTGAGAACAAAGTGAGTAAAATTTCCTTTTACTGCTTAAAAATTCTCAGCTGGTTTGCTATATCAAAAAGCTGTCTCTTTAAACAAATCACACGGTTAAAAATGCCAAGTTATAATTCAGCAACTAACTCAGAAAATGACAATTTAATCAATCAGAACCAACCCTCCTGAAAAAGGAAGAAAAAAGAATCAAAAAAAATCTTCAGGCTTTCATGCGATGTGAGTGGTTGAAACTATAAAAAGGTTCAATCACTGTAGAACAAGCCTGCAGCATCAATGTTTATTAAAGTCAGGGGAGCCATTTATTGACCTGGGAAATAGCAAACCACCAGCAGCACTGCCAGATTGCATTTTTACAGTTAACAAACGGAAGGTTGATATTTTCCTTTTCTCTTTTAATTGTGATTCCATCAAATCCAAAGAGTTAAATGCATCTCGATTTTTAAAGGAAAGCAAAGAGGAGCATTCTCTGCACTGATCTCCAGTCAATCTCTCTGCTCTGAGTCCTAGCAATGGGAGATGTTAAATTATTGTAACACAAGATCAAATTTTTAGGTTTATCTGCATCCCAGAAGAATGACAGGCTGGTGTCTGCTCCCCCCTGCACTTTAGGTGATGGTAGAAGATGAGGAGCTACCATTATCAAGATGCTTCTTTCTGTAATCAAATGGAATTATTGTATTTATTCACATAAAGGTCACCCTGCCACTGAGACAGCCAAAAGCACTTAGAATTAATTGTCTTCTCCCAAACTGACAACAGGCACTTTTTTTTTTTTTTTTTTTTTTTTTTGGATAAAAACACAGCTTGGTTGTTCTGGAGATTTTGTAACTCTGTTTTGCTACAAGCATTTTTATTTTTTTTCAAGTCACACCTTTTTGTGCTGCATAAATTGTAAGCTATGTAAGGCTATTAAAAGGAAAGCATCAGCAATGTGAATCGTGCTTAAGCATCTGTGCTACCCACATTACACGAGCTGAGCTTCTGCTTCATTCTTTGCCCAGCCATGAAAAACCCTGGGGTTAGCTGAGGAACATTCAGTGTGTGTCAGCTACCACCTAAACCAGTGCCAACCCCAGAAAAGGGGACTTCAAATGCTGTGAGGATGAGTCAGGGCAGCTGGAGCTGCCACGCCGCACACTGAGGCTGAGAGCTGTAACAAACCCGTGTGTCCTCTGTGGGTTAGGTACAAAGCGGATGGGCAGGCAGGTTATACATGCATGCATCAAAGGTAATAAATATTGGAACAAATCCCCGGCCACCCAGGACCTTTGGACTTGTCGATGTGCTGCATGCATTAGCGGCTCACGGCTTGGTGGGAGCGAGGGAGATAAAAACCAAATCCCCAAACCGTGTGTCTGCGTCTGCTGCTTGGGGAATTTCACACTGCTTCTGTGCAGAGCACAGGGCACGGAGCTGTGTGTCTGATTCCACCCCGTCACACACAGCATTTCACACTTCTCTTTCAGGTTTGCAAACACACCTGCGGCAGCTCTCCTTCTCATTTTCGTTTCCTCATTCATAGAGAAAAACACATAATATCCTCACTTAAAACACAGTGGAGGAGTTTGACACAAATTAATGACTCACCTGTCATACTATAAGGATTTTGATATTTGCGGGGGGGGGGGGGGGGGGAAGGCTTTGAGTATTTTGAGACATGTAAAAAGGTGCTTCACGATTCAAAGACAGCTCATAAAAAATCGAGTCAACTGATGGGTTGGTGTAAGGTCTGAGATAGCAGTTTCGTGTTAAAATCACAATACTGAAAAAATATGAATAAATAAAAGGTTACAGAAAGTGTAACCCACGAGTTCCCTCAGATTAGACCCATTGGCATGAAATTAGTTCACAACTGTCACTTGTGTTGTTTCAAGGGAGATTACTTCTTAAATAACGTTAACGGCAACTTTGATTTGACTTCTGTAATTACTGGAGAGAGAAGGGACTGCGTTTCCTAGGAAGAAAGATCTTTTATCTGTCTGCTTAATGCATAATCTTTGATGAGATGAAGCTCCTTTCCCCTGAGTTATTTCCCTGAGCATTTTTTTTTTTTTCTAAAAGAAAAAGATTTTCAGGTTGAAAACAGAGCTGCCATGTCAGAGCTGGGGGAGAGCTGTCTAATTGTCATTTACAATGACCCTTGTATCTCTTCTAAAGGGAGCATCCCTTCTACCTTGTCTCCTCACCCTCACTCTGTCTAACAAGCAGGCATCTTTACAGGGCTGGATTCTTCTCTGGCCTGCCTCCACCACCACCAGTAAATCATAAACATTTCTCCTATAATCAATGGAGTGTCTTCAGATTTACCAGACAGTATAATCTGGTCCATGAGACAGCTGATTGTTATCTATAACCTCCCCATCCAATTCTAGTGATGGCAGATGTAATCCAAAAATTTCCTTTAGGCTTTTTTACTGCCGAAATAGATCAAATTCTGTGGCAGCCTCTTTACAATCTCCACTTTTCTAAATAAACATCACACAGCCCGTGCTGCGTTTACAAAAAAACACTTCTCCCTGTCTGCCTGAACGCATCGAGGCGGGCTGTCAGCTGATATTCTGGCACACGAGACAACCAGCAGCAGCATCTTTGTGGGAGTCCATGGTGCAGCGCTTAGACCCCAACCGTTCATGGGCTACCAGAGGGCTGAGACTGTCGATCCCAAGCTCTTGCTCACCAGGAAGAACACAGAATAATCCTTACGGTTAGATGACTTCAAAACCCTTTGCATTGTTTCCTCCCCGCCCCCTGCTAGATACTACATTCCTGCAAGCCATTTAAAATTATTTGATTACAAAGATGAAAGAGTTGGTAGTGTCACATGAAAGGTATCATACAACAGGTATATGCCATGGCTGCATCCACGAAATACTGTAAGCAGAGGCTGCAGGGACTGACAAAACCTTGTTATGCTGGCAGGACAGGGCGATGCACAAAGAGTTAGAAATAGCTGTTGCAAAGGGCACCAAGCAAACCAGGCATAGCCACTGCTCAGTGGCTGGAGACGTACTGGTGGGTACGCGGTAATGTATTTAGGAGTCATCTGAAGTACGTTTCCAGACTATAAATTAACTGAAACTACTCAGAAAACAATAAATAAATAAATAAATAAATATGGGTAACATTGAAAACTATGCAATTAAACACAGGGCTCCAATGTACAATGATCAACAAAAAGCAAATACTTTATTAGAATGCATGGCAAAGAGAAAATAAGGCCAAAAGTTGGGAGCTAATGGAGGTACTGTGCTGTTGTATTAACCAACAGTGTTCCCTTATTTTTTTTTTTTTAAATAAGATACAAGTATAGTCATTCTTTGACACACATTTGTATTTGGAAAACTGCTAAATTCTTCCAGGTTTCTTTTTATGAGAAGCGCTGGTAATGTTAGTGATGGAGTGAATAGAGAAGGATCTAAATGTGAGGCTGAATGAAGCCGGAGAGTTCCCAAACTCGGAGAGAGACTTTCTCTTTGGGGCCTGGAGTTTCAGAGCACCTCCCAACTCATTTACAGAGCCTCAAAATGAAGGTGTTTTGCCAATATGAAAATTAAATTCAGTGTTGTGGCTCACCCTTGAAGTGGTTGTGGCTCTGAATGTGCTTCATTCATGTTTGTGGGCATTTTAACCCATTGGGCTTAACTGTGTAATAAATATACCTGGATTTGTATAATTCCTTCTCCTCTCCCACTGTAATCAAGCTTTGCTCTTCATTTTATGCTTTTATGGGTGCTATTAGATCATAAATCTTTAAAAGTTCTTCAAGCTCACTTTGACCTGCATCCTGCACATATGGGAACTTCTCTTCCTCGATTGCGTTTCTGAGCACACCAGTTCATTACAGTTTTGAACACTGAACTCTCACTCTTACTACTTTACTGCCTGCTTTATGTGCCAAATGTCAAAACAGGCATCAGAAATCTGATTTATGAGGATGTATACAAAAATTGTGGTTCCTGCTTGTGACTGGGAATCAACTAGCAATTTCCTACCAGGATTTCTATTTAAGATACCAGGGCCCAGCCTGGCAGCCTAAAGATGGCACTGCCAACCTTGAATTCAAAAATCACCATCCAAGACCCTTGAAACTTCTTGTAGTATCTTTGAACTTACTTGCTTTCCAATTTTAACCACATTTGACTAACCTGTGGGTCTTTTGCAAGTAAAAGTCAATGCTTATTTTCAAAAATTGAAAGCCGAACAAATCGAGCAGTCTCCAAATGCCAATATGCAAAAGATTTGATAATCTCTTTCCTGTTACAAACATCAGAAAGGTATGGATCAACCCCTAAGCCTCCAGAGCACACAAACGTTGATAAGAAATCTAAGCTTCCCCTACTAATTTGCCATTTTCCATCGATTTATACCCTGCTCACAGAAGCACTCCCCCTCACCCCATACACCCAGCTCTATACAGCGAAGCTGCTGCTTTTTAATCGCTTCTTTTCCATCGGCCGTGCGCCCTGACGGCCCCCGCAGGCCCCGCCGCTCCTTGGGGCTGGGCCCGGCCCTGATCGCGGAGGGTGGAGCCGAGCCGCCACCGCCTCCTCCCCCGGCTCCCCCCCGGCCTGCGCGGCCGCGGCGCTACTCGAGCTCGGGGATCCAGCGCGGCCTAGTGCCAGCGCCGCGGCCGCCATGGCCGGGGAGGTGAAGACGAAGCTGTCCAAGAACCTGCTGCGCATGAAGGTGAGGCGGGGGGCGCCGGGCGGGGAGGGGAGGAGAAGGGGAGGCATGGAGCCCGAGCTGGGGGGGGGGGACGGGACGAGGAGATGGCGGCCGGGCTGGGCCTAAGCTGCGGGGCCGCCCTCCGAGCCGCCCGCCGCCGTGGCTGTCCCTTAGGGGTGTGCGGGGATCCGCAACTGGGTGCCCCTTGCAGGCTCTGGGGACGTTTTGCCTTCCTGCATGTGGTCACTCTGCTTCTGCCCTGTTCTGACACAGGCACGAGTGTCTCTCTTGTGTTTTGTACTCTGCACGTGGCTTTGTTTGCTTTTTCTTTACAGCTTTTTGCTCAAACTTCACTAGCAAGAGGCTGTTTTAACGAGCTGCCCCAGACAGGGTTTCATTTTTTGTCTGTTTCCACTGATAACCAACAAAGTGCCCAAGCACAACGCCTGGCCCTTTACCACCTTCCTCCATCTTTTCCCAGTCACAAACACAAGGGCTGTCTGCTTACTGGGTTCTGGTGCACGTTGCATAACACAACGCCTAATTCAATAAAGTACATTCTCCTGTGAGGGATGAGTCTTTAATGATGGAAAACAGACACTAGAAAGTGTCTACACAAAAAGACAAAAAAAAAAAAGCCTTTTTTTTAATGTTAATACTCATTACTTTTTTATAAGTGATTAGCCTTTGTGGCTTCTCGTTTGTGGTGTTTTATTTAACATGCGGGTTTTTTTCACCTATTTATGTGGGACCATGTTTCAGAAACTGCCTGAAAGGTTTTAGCTCCATATAAAGTGGGCTCTGTTACAGTAAGATTGTGCAGTATTTACCACAATTAATAGGTACTGCTAATGAAAGGCTAACATTTGTACACAGGGGAAACAAAATGCATCCTGCCTTGCTCCCAAAGGTAAGTAAATGATGGGCTTAGTTAGCCAGCAGCACAGGACAGAGTAAGACTCCCTTAACCTAGATTGCAGCATCATTGATTTTTGTTACTTTTTTGTAATACTCTCTTCTTAGGTGAAACTTATGCTGCTGGTTTTTGCCAGTTTATTAACCCTCCAGAGATTTCAAAGGCTAGTTTTTAGATTTCCTTCCTTGGAAGGCTGTGGGGAACCAGACTGTGAATGTGGTGCTGTGACATTTGCAGATTTAGAGTCCAGGCAGTAGTAACCAGCTTAGAAGAGATGAGTAGGTTTTGAAAAGGTCATACACAGATCATGTGCTTAGCACTTTCATACTGCAAAACCTGTTTACAAATGTTTTAATTAATCTTTTAGCAGCTGCCTCCACGGGTAGTGATAAGATGTATCATAACAATTTAGTAGGCAGGTGAAGGGGCACCCAGAGGTGGCGTGTGGTCAGTGGTAGTGTTGTGAAAACCCTTTTCACCAAGATCCAGACTATGCACACCTTTTGATGTCAAATGGTGGCTCATGCTTTTAGTTCCTGTACCATTTGATCCAGGTCCCATTGCTTGGGGGAACTTACCTAAATAATCATGCAGTTACTGCCTTACATACTCTGCATCTACCATGGTTGGTATATTTTTAATTCATTCACGTGTGTTTACATTTCTGATAAACACAATCACATTTTTTTTTTCATCCAGCTATTCCTGTAGTAATCGTGAGGAACATAATCTTTAAAATGTAATGTGGAATGATTATTTAATTGCGTGCTTGTAGCAAAATTTCTCCTGTTGAGTTTTCTGACTGGCTAACCAATTTCCTTGAGCAATATGGTTTTCCACATGATAGATTCCCTTATTTTCCTCAAGTAGATACTGTAATTTTAATTGGAAAGCTTTGACATATTTTGGGTCGACTCAGAAAACAAAAGTCAAGTTTTCTTTCATTAAAGATCTTGTACAAATGCATACAAATAGAAATATAAAAGGAAAATGAGACACTATATTGGCTTATATGTCAGGGTTTGGTTTGTTTTGCCTGGACATTTTGTAAAGACTGAGAAAATGTGGGTATGTACACATAATATATATTACATATATGTATTACCTATATACTTTAAATCTCAGTAATTTTGGATTTTTGTGGGAGGGAAGTGTGTAGTGATGTCTTCTTGGGCCTTATGCCCAAGTCAAGCGTGCTGTAGCTGGGACCAAAGCTATGACCGAGTCTCTGCTAATGTCTGAAAGACAGAAGAGCCCCACCGGCATGTTATCTGTCAGCCTGCAGGCTTATCTAAATACAGAAATGATGCTGCTTTAAACGAAAGGAGTACGATTAGTTGATATAAAACTCCTCTGCAGTGTTGTGCCTACAGGTTTGCTTTGATTGCCACAAAGCAATTTTTGTACAGAAATGTGTATAAACAGCACTGGTAGCCTTGTCTCTTGCTGTGAATTATATCGGTATAAATGTGCACCTCTGTCAGAGGCAGTTACTGAAACACTTTCTGTAGGCCCAAAGGAAGGTCCCAGCTCCTAGGGATGTGAGAATGTAAGGATCGCTCCTGTAAAGTCGTGAAGAGTTCTGTTTTCTCTCCTGTGCCTGGAGAAGTGAGTTAACTTTGTCAATACTTTTAAATTGTCAGTCAGTTCAGGCACCAGACTTGATACAAATGGAAGTATAAGGGATGTTGCACGTATCTCAGGTCTGTGGTTTTGCACTCTCAGCAATTTGTCATGGGCCGTGACAAATGCCCTCTTCTATTCCCAGCTACAAGAGAGGTTACAGCTCGTATCTGCCTGTTCCCGTTCCCTGCCAAAGGCTATCACAGACAGAGCAATTGGCAGGAACGTCCTTGTATTAGGCAGAATTAGCTGTCTTACCCTAAAGTAATTTATTGATCTCACCCACCTTGGCAGGCTGTTCCTGAAGTGAGTTAGCAGGTGTTTACCATACTGCTTGACTAGTAGTTTGGTGGGTCATCAATGAGAAGTTAAGAGTTGGTAACATCTTCCTTTAAAACAGTTGGATGCAGAAGATGTCATAGCCTCGGTTACTTATTTCAAAGGCAGGTTCTAGCCTTCTGGGTTACAAACACAAACTAGTTTGTAATATGAAATCTGAGAAAAGAAGATGGTTGAAAATACAGAAGTTTCAGAAAGTCACCAACTGGTATGACCAACATTTAGGTCACAGCTCCATTTAGGTCACAGTACTGTTTGGGTGTGGGGGGATGGTTTCGGATATACTGCAAAATCTTTAATTAGCATTACATTCTCTCTGGCCTTTGCTGAAACAGTAGAAATATCTTGGCTAAATTGTGGATTTGTGACATCTCAGATCCATCAAAATTTTCTTTTTATCTAGGTGCAGACATGGCTGACTGTTGACTTCCAGTCAGTCCAGATTGTTGTGATGCACAGATGTTTACTTTTCTGTTGTCCGTTTGCCCAAACTCAGATTAAGCCCAGAGAAGATCACAACAAGCATTTAATTCTTATATCAACTGTTAAGTATGTAATGGATAATTACGATTATGTAATTATTGCCTGTACAGAACATACTCAAAAGAGATTGAAGTTGTGCGTTTTTGTCTTTATTTTCAGTTCATGCAAAGGGGTTTGGATTCACAAACTAAAAAACAACTAGAAGAGGAAGAAAAGAAGATAATTAGTGAAGAACACTGGTATCTTGATTTACCAGACCTAAAGGAGAAAGAGTAAGCTTGTACTCTTGTATCACCGTTGCATTGTTGTGGGGTGGGAACAGAATTTGTTTTTTTTCCCTTTAGCAGAAATATTACTGATAATTATTAACAGAATGAAAAAAAAATAGTGACAAACTGGCATTTCAGCTTGTTATATTTTCAGGGACATTCTTAAGATTGCCAAGTCCGGTTTGACCTACTTTCATTTCTTGCACGCTTTGTCTTCTTTCACTCGCATTTTCTTCTAGATGCATGTAATTAGTTTCTTTCAGGCAGGGACCAATTCATTCATTGCTGCTTTTGCCATTCATTTGAAAAAAGAAGTTTGAAACTTTGTGTTAGTAAATTGAGCTTCAGTCACATGTGTAGGCCCATTCAGGACCGCGTCTTCTTGAGTCCAGCTCACTTCAAGTCCTGTTTTTGAAGTAGGAGAGATAATGGATGAAGCAAAAATAAAGGAAGGCTTAGCTAATAGGGAAGCAAATGTCCATTCCCACTATTTGGAAAGGCACTTTAAATAGCAAGGGAACTACTTTAAAAATAGTTTGACTTTTGTCCTTTAAAAAGAGAACAAAAATTCTATTGAGTAAGAATGTATATAATTTATAAAAGCTGGGATCCAGAGAATTAACTGTAGTTGAATAAGGTCATTCATAAACTATTTTCCATGACTGTTAGTAGATATGACAAAAAGGTATTTGAGCTTCCGTTGCAGCAAGGAAGGTTCAGGTTTGATATTGGAAGGTTTTTTAACAATGAGGCTATTGAAGCACGCGAATAGATGGCCTAAGAAGACTGGTTTCGTCGTCACTGGAAGTCTTTTGAGGACAGGCGAGGTAGACTTGTGCTGTTCATAGTTCACGTTTAGCTGATCCTACCTTGAGGTAGGAGAATGAGCTGGATTTCTTCAGCATGATTTCCTATGCCTGTAGGAGTTTGTTTTAAATGAGAGATGAAGAGGTAGAGAGAAGGGATGCATGTGTGTGAGAGGAAAAGAAGGATGGAACAGTTCAAGGAAGTACTTTTATCTAACGTGAGTGTTATGGACGCCTCGGAGTCATGTTTCTTTTCTTTCCAGGCTCATGGAAAGGAGGAAGAAAGAGGAAATCTTTCTCTGCTGAACAGAGAATTACACAGTAGTTTATAACCTGACAGACTCAACTAATTCCAGGTCTAACATCACAATGAAAAATTAATTAGAAGCTTTTGCTGGTATAGTAATGCCACCTGGAGAGTGATATTTATGTGGTATTTTTATTCTGGCAAAAGCATTAATGTAGGTGGAATCTTACCAGCAAAGAGTGCTTTCTGTCAGGAGAGTTAATTTTGCTTGTGGAACTGGCACAGCTTTGCTGGCAAACAGTATTTCTTTGCACTCCAAGCTCCTTGCATTGAAAGATTTATCAGAGCAATTAAGCTTCAGAAAGTAGTTGATGGTATAAAATACACTGTGGTTTTGTTTATTTGTGTGGGGGAAGACAGCAAATGCTTTTTGCATTTGTTTAATTTGATTATATTAAAGTGCACTGTTTGACAAATGCTGGGTTTGGGTTTTCATGCAGGAGCTTTATAATAGAAGAGAGAAGCTTTATGCTGTGTGAGGATCTACTTTATGGCAGAATGTCCTTCAAAGGATTCAATCCGGAAATTGAGGTACTATTTAAATATTCTCTTTTGAGGTGGTCTCACATTAGGATTGAAACCCTTGGGAACAGGGATTTTAGTGTTCACCCTCCATGCTGCCTGGCCTTTGCAGCACCTTCAGTAAATTCTCTCATGTGCAAGAAAACTGCAATTCAAACCAAAATGTTGATCAATGTAGCATCTGGTAAGTAGAAACCTTTTATCTCTGTGGGTTGATGGTCAGTAATTACGTAATTCCTGCAGATCTTTCCTTCCTTGAGCTGAGAAGACTGTCCCACAGCTTACCAAAACAATAGCTCTCTGTTCCTCCTGCCATTTAATTCAGAGCCCAATATTACAAATATTCAACCCTGTTTATTCAGCACTTACTCATATAAGTAGGGTCTTGAAATTCCAAAGTAAATATTCTGGGCAAGAGAGTCTTTCATTTCTTTCTGGCATGATTCATGCTGATAGAACTAGTAATTACTGAAATGGTAATAAAAATGTTACTGCTGAACTGAAACAAGAGGATGAAAGTACAAAGACAAAGAGATGTGAGGAAGGCTATGCAAGGTGATTTAATGGGGCATTCTTTTAGTTATTTTGAACTTGCTTTCACTGTGACTTGGCATATAATTGCTTCATGGTTTTTATTATCGTTTATTGTAAATTCTTGCAGATATTTTTCAATTGTAACAAAACCATTCCAAAGACTATGTGCTGACATCACAATGAAAAAATAATTAGGATCTAACTGTCTGGTCTCCTCAAGATGTCTGCCGTGCATTTGAGGGTGCTTGGATAGAACAGTTCACTGAAAACCCTGTTTATATCTTGTCTTTTTTTCTCAAAGGCAAACTCTTAAGAAGCTCATCTTAGCATTGAAGAGGAATGTTACCTTTTCTTATAGCCCTGTGCTTTAGCCTGAACAGAATACAGCAAATGAGGAAAATGGGGATTAAAACTGATCCTTAACTTTTATGCACTTTTCCTGCCAGTGAATTTCAGCATAGTTGACATTGTGTCAGGGTTATATGTTTAAGCTATTTCTTACTTCATTTTCAGAAGTTAATGGTCCAAATGAACTCTAAAAGCAAGAAAGAAGAAATTGAAGTGGATGATAAAATGGAGGCTGATGTGTCAGATGAAGAAATGGCCAGAAGGTACACTATTCCTAGGCAGTATTGATTATATCTTAAAATATGTGATATATTAGGTATTATGTGCAGGAGAAGAAACAAAAAAAAAAAAAAAAAAACAACAACAAAAAGCATTTAATACTTCAGTGATTTCTCAGGATTTTTGGTGTTTGTTTAGTGAAATCTCTATCACTTTGGGGGTTAAAATCTCGTAGATGTTTTCTGCCTTTTGATATCCCTATATTCCATTCTAATACCTCCTAGCTCCAGATTACTGCTCATTTTGACAGCTTAGGTTTGTTAGTAATTTAATCCGTGATCATGTAGTACTTGTGCTTCTTAAACGTCTAATGACAGGCTTTTTATACTACTTGAATTGTTGATTAGATTTGTGATTTCCTGCATTGAACTTGCACTGATTTCAGTAAAAGCTGACAATTTTTAATTATCTTTACAGATATGAAACATTAGTGGGAACAATAGGGAAGAAATTCTTGAAAAAAAGAGACCAGCGTGTTCTTCGTGATGAAGATGAAGATGAGAATAGTAACTCAAGACCTAAGAAAGCCAAGAAAATGTTCTTAAAACCTCAGGATTAATGTCAGCTGCACAACTGGAGCTGATAGAAATGTTATCTACCAAATATAGTACCATGAACCGAAGATTGTTTTGAGTTTTTGCTATTTAATGTAAAGGATAGAATTGTAAATCTGAGTCTGTTCTCATTGAAATTTCTGCCATCCACATGATGAACATTTTTAAAAGTGGATGTGTATATAATGGATGTCATACATCCTTTCCTCTCTGAGCAGCTTTTAACGTGTGGGGCATTAAGCCCATCAGTCATTTTTAATGTTGTGTATAACGAGGATGAGTGTCAACGTGCAATCAAGAGCAACAGTATTTACATTTTATGATAACATCTAAAAGAAATATTTGCAGTGAAGAGTAGCTTTGTCCAATCCGGTAAGGCAGTTCAGCTTTCACTGCTATTTTTATTATGAAAATGAAAACCTTTGCTCTCCACAATTTGAAAAAAGTCAGCAGAAACATGCATCTCTTTTTTTTTAACTGTTCTACAAATAAGCTGGGAAAAGAACAGATACAAAATCCATTTTGTTGAATTTTCTGTTTTCTATAAAGCTTATTTAAAAATAGAGGGGTTTGTAGCAAAAAAATCTTTTTTTCTAGAGCAAGCCAAATATTGGGCAACGTTTACAGTTTGACAGTTGAGCAGATTGCGACTCTTAATTTCTATCTTCCAAAAGAAGTTTGCTAATCTTGTCTCTTTTTCAGCCAAAAAATTCCAATCTTATAATTATCTAGGTCTTGTCATAAAAGCATAATAACAGCTTGAAAAACATGTTTGAAAAGTGAATAAAAACTGATTTTTTGTGTGTTTAATGATTGTGGTTTAGCTAATTTAAAAGTAAAAAAATGATACTTAATACAATCAGAAGAAATCCTGTTTTGTGCTGACCACAGATGTCCCCATGTATTAATTGACAGAGTTAACTTTTCCTGTTCAGCATGTAGTGAAGCCATCTGAAGCAGAAAACACCATGGCCTTTAGTCACTTAGTGCCCTGAACTTACTGAAAAAGGTAACTGTGGCCTTGTCTAAATTCATAGCAGTTCTTTGTATTCTAGTTTTCAACGAGTTCTATTAATTTTCTCAGCTAGATATCTAAATTGCTCATCCTTAATGCTGACTCTCTGAAGAAAGATTTTGTTAAATTGAAGCAAGACATGAAACTCAACATAAAGACAGAGGCTGTGTCTGCTGTAATGCATGTATGCTATATGAACTATAATTCATATACCAAGAGCAGCTCATTAGATATTCAAGATGGATCACGCATGGAAAGAAATACACTTTTAACCTAGTATGAGCCTTGTTCAGGTAGAAAGCCTGATTCATGATCTGAGATAGTTTTTCAGAGCTAATTAAATGCTACTGGTTCAATTACTTAAAATTTGATCATATATTATCACTAGTTGAAAAGAAGTTAATGACGGCGAGACATTCCTTTTCCCATGGAAGATGTGACATGAGTTAAGAAATGATTTATTATTGGTCATCACAAGAAAAACTCAGAATATATCCCATTACTCTTATTAGTAGGAAAATCATTCCCCTCTATGTGAATACATTTCTTCAATGGAGAGAGAATTTCTGCAAAGTTTTGTGGGATGGTTCAGGGAGAAAACCACCAGTAACCACGAGGTGTCACTACACTTGCACTTCCCTGAGAGAAAGTGGATTGGAGAATGTTTCGGTGACATCATGTACAGAGATTTTTGGGTAATTTCAGTAATTACTAGCAGTTCAGATGAACTCTGTGAAGTCTTGCTTGGTCGAGGCTCTGTGCAGAGAGATCTATTGTATTGCAGAGTTTTGTTAAATCTGATGGGGTAATTTTGTACAGCTGAAGTGTGTTCTGCCATACACTGGTCCTTATATTTTAAAGGTACCTAAGTGCCCAAAGTTGCAAGGATTTAGAGTTGTGATGGGGTCTTCTGAAATGCCCATCTCTATTTTCAGCTTTGTTGTGTGTGTGTTTAAATTGGGCTCTAGCTTCCTAGCCAAGGTAGAAACATTCTGCTGTATAAAATTAGTGTTTAAACTACTCTTGACAGAGATACAAGTGTAGTGGTGAAATATTCATAATGCAAACCGACATTAATTCAAGCTTTCTTGGCTCTGATAAGTCTCAAATGCAGATCTGTTTTCATGGACAACTTCCTAAGCAGTAGAATTTTAAAAGCTACAGGTTTCTAAATGAAAAGTATTTTTTTTCTCAGAGCACAAAAGCAAGTTGGGATTTTTGTTCAAGCTTAAAAAATAAAACACCACCAGCAAAATTTAGTGGATAAAGAGTTGCCAGACACCAGAAGCGTTTGTGTCTGTTACACTAAGGTAGCTATTAGAGTGAACAAGCAGTGTGTTGTAGTTTGTGCTCGCTGACAGCTCAGCGTTAAGTCTAAGCATGCCTCCTGACAGGTGGAATCTTTGTCCCTCCCTTTGACAGGCTGACAGTGCTTGTTTCTGCAATGACTGCTGATGTTGGAAATGTGCGAATGGAACAGCATCTTTCTTGTTGATGCTTCTTCTTTTGTTACTTTTATTCTGCTTTGAATTGGATCTTGAAAACTACTGGACGAGAGTCCAACTGCAGTGAGACATGCTGTATCTTCCCTTTAGTAATGCATGAGCTGCTTAAACTTTGATTCTTTGGGGAGGGGGAAAGCTGTGCAGTGGTGCCATGGAGTTTGAACTGCGTTTCTTCCGTTGTGTGTCGTGTTTTCTAATAAGACTCCATTATACAATTACACAATTGTGGATGGCTGTCGTTGCCATTGGGCATTGTGTGTCTGTAATGGGCAGCTGGGCTGGGATTCTGGGAGATGGTCCAGAATTGAGACTTAAAAAGAAATTTTCTGCTCTTTTTGTTAATTGGAATGCAATGCTTGTAAATTTTATTTGGAATTATAAAGGTCCTGGGTGGGGGGTTCTATATGTGTGCTCTGCTTCATTCGAACAACAGTCTGCAACTAAATCTGCACGGTAGCTTGGGCTCTCATTAAACCTTTCTTAAAGAGAGAACATTAATAAATAAGGTGTAGTAGTGGTGAAGGATGTCAAACTGCCGTGCAGCTTTGAGATCAGTGTTTTACTTCTGCATGTGGATGCAAGTTTCTCTGAGAGCTGATGTTTTAAGGACTTGGTTGTTGTTGTGTTTTTTTATTATTATTTTTAGTCTAGGAGAGCATCTGTCTTCTCCAATAATGCCTTGCTAATGGAACCCCAGTATGAGGCCTCTGGGTTTGATTTTGTTTGCTGTTTACACCATTCTCATCTCAAACCTTTGAGACATTTTGGGTCTAACATTCACACCTTAATATCTTCGGGCTTTCATCATCAGCTTTTGGGGAGCTTCAGTTAAACTGTGAAACTGTTCCTGTGCGTGTTAACACTTCTTTGTGTGATTTGATGCCGCACAATGAGGACCTGGTTATAACTGTTGCACAGAGAGGAAAAACCCATCTCAGGGAGTAATTACCAACAGACGGAGTCAGAGAGAAGGTTAAAGCTTCAGATGTTGGCAGCCCCATAGATCTTTAGCAAGAACAGAATACTAGAAAGGGGTACCTGGGTTGAGTCCCATCTTTCCAGGCACAGTTAAAAATGTCATTATGAATCCATAGGGCTCTGCTCCAGGAACCTTTGCACACCACAACCTGAGCAATTACCTGGGAGCAATAGTAGGACCATCTCTAGAGAAATACAGAGGCAGAATAACCTGTTCACGGCTGTCCTCAAGACAAGAGGCAGCAGCACCAGGAAACAGCTGTAGTTCATTGCATATGCTTATGGTTTGGTGACCTGGGTTGAATGCAGATGGGAATTTCTGTCAGCTAAAATGGAGGTGGTAAGTGTCTCCAAGCTCAGAGTGTTCCTTGGGGTCTTGAGGAACAGCTTATTTTGATCAATCATTTAGAAAGGAATAAAAACCCTTAAAGAGACCTTAATATGATACAGTAATAAGAACACATTATAGAACAACGTCCTTAGTTCCGTTGTTTATAGAAATAACTGTGTTCCCACCTCAGTAAGATCTTTCAGCATCCTCAATCACCTCCCACTTGGTCCTTGGTTCCTTGTCCCTGTGCCTGCATACATGCACCCAGGTCATCAGGTGTCACCACCACTGATGAGCAGGGAAGAGCCAGCACACCCCAGGGCCAGCCCGGAGCTGTTGGCTGCTCAGCCCCGCAGTGATGGAGTTGGCTATGGGGACTCCTCTTCAACCTACAAGTTCTCTTTCCTGGAACTCGTAGGAATTTACCATCTCCAATTCCGCTGTAAAATTTGTTCAGTATCAGTGTGTTTGGCTCAAGAAGTTTGTGGTGGGGAGGGCTGACCAGCAGATGATAGCACGATTGCACAGACCTCATTTACTCAGCTAACGGTGCATAAAAGAATCATGCAGTTTCTTGGGGGGAGGCTCAATTTACATCAACTCTGTTTTTATTTTCCTTTATTTTCAAATACACACAGTATTTGTGAGATTTTTGATCAGATAATGTCTTTGAGCAAAAATATACACCATCAGTGAAAGGAATGAGTGTTTTACCAATACTATTATCATAGGTGGGGGAGAAAAAGTAGAGAAAGGGTGTTTTTCAGTATTGCTGCTACTCTTTCATGCACTTGAGAGCATTTCCCCTTTCTTAGTGGTTTACTTGGTCAGGGGTTTTGCAGAAAAGCGTGGTGGGGAAAACAACTTCTTTTTTTTTTAATGTGGAAATGCAATTGTAAAATAACTTTTAAAGGAACGAGTTCATTTAGATTTGGTTGGCACCTGGATATATATCAAGTCAAGAGTTGGACTTGATGATCCTTAAGGGTCCCTTCCAACTCAGGATATTCTATGGTTCTATGATATATATTTTTCAATTCAATACAGATGAAGAAACTAACTTGTGACACTAAAGATCTTGTGCTAAGTGTTAATCATTTACGATAGTCATATGGACTCCCATATTTGCTACACAAAGAGGTAGCAGGGTAGAATTAAGGCTAAAGTGGGGTGGGCTTTCTTGTTCTTTCACCTTTGTTATACAAAGACCTTGCAATACTAAAAATATTACATTTCTACCCCATTTGGGATAGAACTAAATCTAAGGTAGTTGAGACATTTAAGCACCATTCACCCCTTTATAGGGTGCTTACTTATAAGAAGCAAAGAGTGTTGGGTACATCCTCAGAATCCATCAGCCACAATAATGCTGCAACACATACAGTTTGCATCGACTGAAAAACACCTACATACCAAAAATTACCTTGGGCAGTTTACTGCCGTAACGACAAAAGGGATGCACATGATGATAATTTTCATTTTGTACTATATTTTCACCTAAGGATGATGGTGGAAGAATTACACCTCCTAATGTTCCTTTCAAAGATGGCAATATTGTTCAACCTATATTAAAGGTAATGAGATGAGCAGTGAGTGGTTAGATCTTGTGAAAAATGAAGTTTTAAATGCATACTTCATTGTCTAAAAGCTCACAGATGACTTTTTTCCTGTAATGACCATAGAAAATGTGTTGGCAGCATATCACAATGAATAATCCTTACTCCTATTTATGTGCTATAGGCACTCCAAAATTACCCAGACATATTTCTTACCCAAGTTTATAACCAGATTCAAATCAGTCCTACATTTGTGCCAAAAATTGAACTGCAGTCATCTCACAGAAAATAATTCTATCTACCTGACAGACGAGTCTTAAATCCCTGATTTTCTCCTTTCTCCAGAGTGAAATTCACTTTAATCTGGTATTAATGTATTTTTCCTTCAGTCGCCTGCAAGAGAATCCCATAATCTCGCCGTAGTGATTACGTAGACCATGGAAGATACGGTGCACATGTGGCATTCTCATAGGTTTTTCCAGTCGTCTAGATTGTGTAAAATCCTTTGACGTTAATTGGGATAAGTTTTCTCTCTAACGTGATGTTGAACTTCTCTTTCAGTGTCTTCTCCACCTCTTCATCTTTAAGGGTTATAAATTCCACCAGATCCATGTTCTCCTTGTAATTGTACGTGGTCTCCGTGAGCGTCCACCCAATGAGCGCTCGAAAGCCATCGGTGGTTTGGAGTGTGCAGATAGACTTCTTCGTAAAGAGGGAATCTGGAGATGTCTGAAGGTACGTACACTGGAAACGGAAATCTTCCACTGTCCGTGGTTCAAGACTGAACATATACACTTTCCGACACTCTTTTTTCTCTAGAAGATCAGAATTTGAGAAATTTTGATTGGGGATATATTGTTTCCGTCTCATTTTCTCAAGGTACCAGGTGGCATTTTTTTCTGTGAAACGAAAGACACCGGGCGCCTGGGGCTGGTCTTTCCCTGACACAAGCTCCATCGGCTGCCACATTTGATAGGATACACCAAAGCCTCCATCAACAATGTAGGCTTTCCCATCAATAACTACCTTCACTAGGAGATGGGTCATGATGTTGGCATATGCGTTTTCGTGTGGGTTGAACACGTACGCTCCCAGAAAGCTGGCGTCGTACCCCAGGCATTTCAGGACCCAACCTAGCAGCTGGTTGTTTTCCATGCACCAGCCACCACGCTTCCTCCGCACGATTTTGTTATAAACGTGCTCCAACTCCAAAGTAATTTTCTCCCCACAATGGATGCTGAGGTTTTCAAATGGAACAGCACGGATGTGGTGCTGGAATATATCTGTTAGAGTTTCCAGATCTTGATTTTCAAGGGAACCTTTATACCCGGTTCTTGCAAAATATTCTTCAAGGTTCATGTCTCCTGTAAAGGAAGGAAATGCATTTTGGTTTTGTTTCTTTACATCAATGATTTACAATGCTGTGAAGAACTGCCCAGGCTGCTGCCAGCAAAGATGCTTTAATCTACTGAACCTCATCAGAGAGGTTTTTAAAGGTAACAAGTATTCATATCAAACGGTTCCCAGCGCACAGAAGAGCAGTGCATGTCGGGGTTTGCTTTTTGTCTTAGTCATCCCTATGGCAAACAGCTGATGCAATTGCAGCTTATATATGCAATGGCTGCGAAACAGGGATTTGCTGTATTTGCTGGGTTAAGAAGCGATGTAAGATCACACTAGGGAGTGTTCAGAACATTTCATGAAAAACAGTCTAAATCCACTGTTCAATGAAAGGAGTGCCAGTAGGGGAAGCAGTGTTGTCTGCCAGTTGGAGGCAGAATAATTTGAGCCAGGATTCACATGTTCTTTTCATGAGCGTGCCACTGGCCTGTGATCATAAATGAATGGCTTGTTCACCGCGTGTCTCTTCTGCCTCTGACAAAAAGTGAAAATGATACTCCCTGCACATTTTGTAAAGTGTCAAGTTTTATTCGGATAATTACAGCTGAAAAAAACCTCTGACCTATTCAAGAGTTGCGGACCACTGTGTCTCTTGTCTGCTCTGAGTGTTGCTAAAACTCATTTTGGTGTTGGAATAACAAAGGTGAGTGACCTAAAAGACAAAGAGCACATCTTCTATTCCCCACTGTGCCAGCGTCTCTTAGGGTGTCATAAAAGTGGACGGTGTGTGCCTTACAGCTCTCTAGTCCTGGCCTTTCCCAAAACTCACTTTATTCCTGCAAAAGCAGACATAACCAAGCATTTACTGAAGCCTGATACATTGCATCCCTGGTCTGTCCTGCCTCTAGCAATGCCTGCCTCCTGGCCTGGCTTGGTAGGACTCCTCATGTGCAAAATTGCTGATGAGAAACTATTCGGCATGCTTTCTGCCTTCTAATACCATGGAAAGTCATGCCGGTGATCTGGTTTTCATGATGGCCCATCGCAGTCTGCCAGCCATCATTATGAGTCGGCCGCTCTGTAGGTATCTGATAAGATACTGTTTGTAAAATATGTTGTAGATTGTCTGCTTGGATATAGGGCTGGAGATAAAATGTTTTGAAGGCTTCAACCTTTACAAAGAAAGCACTAAGTATTTCAGCAATCCAGAGTTACTGCAAATATTTAGCTTCTTGACAGCCTGCAAAGCTACTTGAAAATCTTTTGTGCATACAGTAAGCTGAGGTTTAGACACTTAATATTAGTGACTCAGGAAGTCTATTGTATTCAAATAAATTCAGCAGTGAACCACCAAACGTTTAGTGCAAGCTAGAATTTCTCAAGGTGATTTTCAGTGACAGATTTGTGATGTGCATATGGATGTTATAGAAGCAGCTGTCCAAAGTGAATGGAGAGCCCCATCAAAAACTGCATGTTATCTTCTACAGAGGGAATTTAGCTTCCAGTGATATTTAAGTGCATTGTTGGAGGATATTCCAACGTAATCCTTGTTAAGTAGAACATAAACTTCTGGGACTTTCTCCTTTTGATTTGCAGAATCTAAGTCTATGTGATCCTACCCGGTCAGATTGTGAACATGAAGTAGATCACACCAGCATAAAGTTGTATCTTGAGTTTATAATATTTGTAATTTCTCTCTGCAGTTCCATAATACGATTGATCTATGTTAGATCTTAAGTGTAAGAGATGAAAGTTACAGTTCTTTTGAATTGTGAACAGATCAGATGAAAAGCTAGCTTTTAAAAGGTAATCCTACAAATGTGGCTATGATTTATGCATTGAAAAGTGTCAGTGAAAGAACTTCCAAGGATTATTTCTAAATGTCCAAATAAAGGTGTTCATGCAAAAAATATTTCTTACTAGGACTATGCACATTATCAGCATTTCTACTGTTAAAATACGTGTCTGCCTACTTCTATCTTAATGCATCAGCACATGGGCTTTCTGGGGTAGGCAAAACACAGTCTGTAACTTCATTTTTTTCTTATTTGTTTTTTAGAGGCCTGTAATTTTATTTCCAAAAAGCAGAATCTATTGATTATTAAATTGCTTTTTTCTTCCTTTGCATGTGCAATATTTTTAAATGAATTAAAAATCCAAAGAAAAGGCTATAGTTCTGAATTTGTATCTATTACTACTTCTAAACAAACGTGAATCTCGTAGTCAAGTGAATATCCACCTGAAGAGCAGTAAGACATAAGAATTGAAATGACATTGTTTTGTCCTCTTCAAGAGTCCATGTTTAGCAGGCAATATTTTAGCTCTGTATCTACATATTTTTAAAGATTTATCCTAAAGAGAATTTTGCTTGTTATTCCCAATGACCTTTACCATTATAAAGAAACCATTTTTTGTTTGTTTTAACAAAACAGACTTACCTCTTAAAATAACCTTATTTGTGTATGTTTGCAGCTTCTGGGTTGCTTATTACTGGAGCAGCAGTCGGTACAGCCAGGAGTGGATACAAATTTTGAGGGCCGTCTTCCTCTTTAAGCTCTGCTGTCCCTCACTCCTGAATCTTAAACGCCGAGAAAGGGCAGAGTCCACCCAAAGTGAATGCACATTTTTGGACTTCACTGATCCATGAGCAAATTAAACTTTGTTTCTTCTCTGTTAGTAGAAGTTTGTTTTCCGCTGGTTGAGACCAGACCGAACTTGTTTTCCATGCAACATAATTTCCGTAGATATTTACAGTGGCTCTGATTTTTTTATAATTGCATTATTGTTAGTTGGCATGTCAGCACTTTGTGGGGGAGTATAGTCTTCTGCTTCCTTCTGGGTACACTGCATTGCCAAAGAACTTCAGTCTCTGTTTTCTCAAGCTCTGCAGATGTACAAAATGACCTGTCTTTGCTCACAAAGGAACTTTCTGATCTGCTCAAAGCCTCCACTGGAGCAGGTAGTTACTTTGGAGCTGCAATGCCTAATGAACACCATGACAAATATTTATTTGCACAATGTTGTGTGAGAACAGAGTAATCCATTGCCTTTCCAAAACTTGGCCTTCTGCATCCTCACATTGTGTAGCTGTTTGATTCGCTCCTTGTCAAGCATGTCTCCTTCACTTGATGGAAGTGGAAAGCTGAAAAAAGCTGAAGTGGAAAGGGTCCCTTTGGGGAAGACAGAGAGTCTGTTGGGCTGTATCTGTGGAAGCACCTGATTTTTAGGCACACTGGCTGCCCCATCACTTGCTGTTGTTGACTGACATAAGCATCAGTCTTTTTCCTGGCTGAGGACCAATGTCGTTCTGTCACCCTCCCATTATGCATCCTGTGCAGTACCTGCCACAAGCCTCATATAGGTAAAAAGTCTGTCATATTACACCCAATGTGCTGTGAAACCATGCAGCTGGCATGTCCTAACTTCCCAGTGCTCTCTTTTGCATCTCCAGGATTTCTTCTTCCATGTAGTTTTTGTGCCGAATACTACTTGCAATAAATACAAAGCAGTTTAGCTATAATACTGTCATGCCTGTTTGATGTCAAGTTGTCAAGGAGAGTTAGGCCCCAAAAGTTTAGATTATGTTTTTCAAAGTTTGATTTAGTTTTGCTTGTTTCAAAAAGTCAAATTTTTAAGAACCAATGAAGCATCTCAGCTTGTGTTGATTTTAGTTCAGTTTCAGAGGCACAGAAAAATCATGCTGAAAGGAGCTAAAATTGGGCACTCAGGACTGGAGAGTTTGGATTTGGTTTGTTTGTTTGTTTGTTTTTAAGTGCCTTTGCATAAATAGCTGACTTCAAGCCAATTTCTAGTAAGGGAACAGGACTCAAGTCTCTCAAGTTATTTCATCAGCAGTTAATCAGTACCTAATTGTGCCTTGTTTTGAGAAAGTCTTAACTTTTTAGGAAGTCTTTGATGTCCAAATTCAGCTCGAGTCTCTATTTCAGACTGTTAAAGAAACTCAATAATTTGTAAAACTGTGTTGAGAAGATTGGAAATAATACCAAAAAATGTTACAAATCTCTTGTGTGAAATGATAATACAGACTTTTTTCCTTTGTGGCACGTGAGATCCAGAGAGGTGGAACAAAATTTCAGGGAGACAAAATGCAATTTCCATATGAGAAGATTAAAGGTGTTGAGATGTTTCAGTTTCTAACGGAGAAGTTTAAGAAAAAGTACAAAGTCAGCATAGGCAGTTAATTAACAATATACTCGAATTTACCAAGCTTTGTGTTCATCTGATTAGCTCAACTTTAGAATCAGATTAATTCTATTAATGTGAATTTTAGAAGGTTTATATTGGAAATTTAAAGATCCATCTAGCGCTATTTAGAATTAGATCATATCCACTATATTAGGTGGCAAGCCACGAACGTTTACTGGTACCAGTTTGTTTTCTAGCACTATATTGAATTTTTCTTTCAGTGTCTTCTCAACCTCTTCATCTGTAAGAGTTGTGATCTGCAGGAGGTCCGTGTCCTCCATGTAGTTGTACTTCATCTCCGTGAAGGTCCACCCAACTAAGGCATAAATCCCTTCAGTGGTCTGGAGGGTGCAGATTGACTTCTTCCGAAGTATGTTATCTGGAGACACTTGTAGGTATGTGTTTAGCTCCTGGAAGTCATCTATATGGCGTGGCTTAAGAGTGAACGAATATAGTTTTCTGATATTGCCCATGTCTGTTGCATCAGTGGGAGGGTCGCTTTCCTTAGGAATATAATGCTTCCTTTTGACTTTCTCAAAGTACCAGATGCCGTTGTCTTCCCTGAAGCGGAAGATGCCAGGGATCTGGGGTTGATCCTTCCCAGAAATCAGCATCACTGGCTGCCATGCCTGATAGGCACCACCAAAGCCAGCATCTACGATGTAGGAGCTTCCCTTGATCTCCACCTTCAGCAGGATATGATTTATGTGAGCAGTGTATGCCTTCTCTGCTGGATCATAACAATTTCCTCCAAGAATACAAACGTCATACCCTATTTCTTGCAAGGCCCAGAATAAAAGGTAGTTGCTTTCCAGGCACCATCCACCACGTTTCTTTCTCACAATCTTATTGTAAATAGATTGTAAATCCAGCTCAATGGTCTCCCCACAATGCATGCTGAGGTTTTCAAAAGGAATCGCCTGGATGTGATGCTGGAAGATGGCTGTTAAGGTTTGCAAGTCTGCATCCTTGTGGGAGCCATCGTAAGAAATTCTTGCAAAATACTCTTGAATGTTCATTTTGCCTGTGTGAGCAGGAAAATAGCCAGTTACAGTTGTGCAGCTCTCAAGGGGTTCACTCCTATTTCTGCAGCGCAGGTTAACCAGCCTGCAAATGTAGCTGAGGCCATTTCAGTGAAGATTTGAAAGAAAGCTGTGCCTTTGGTAGGAGATCACGCAGGTCTAACCTGCATTCTATCATCTCTATTTCTTAAGAAAGAGGTGAGGATAGGAGCAGGTAACAGTAAAGCTTTATCTCTCAGATACTGTCTTCAACCCAGGTGGGTAACTTTGCTATAGGAAAACACAGACAGCACATAATAATCTCTGGCCCCAGATGAGGGTCTGCGTGGCAAAAAAATTATAAAACTAGCAAACAACAGGTTTGCAAACAGCTGTTAGCCCACATCAGCATAAAAGTCACAGCTTTTTTTTTTTTTTCCTGTTTCTTTTATAGTAACAGGCAAGCAATTCTTTATCACACAGAAAATTCAACTGGAAATTTTTACATTCATGGTTTCATCTAACTGGGATTAACTTCTCAGCATGTCAGCATTTCAGCCAAGCTTCTATGTGAAGTAGATTGTTGTTTTCTTAATCTCTTTAGTTTCCCTGTGGAGTTCAGACAGTGCTTTGACCCAGGCTTTTGAAAGGAAGAGATTGTTAATTTTTCTAACCTACGGGTCAAGGGAATTGATAATTATTAAGAATGCCTTCAAGGCATATCCAGTGGCTTTTGGTTTCTTCTACTCTCTCTTACAAATCAAAGACCTTAGCCTCAGCTCAAATCATTGTATGTATTTTGTGTCTTCATGTCAGTGATCCCCTTTCTTTTCATTAGCAGAAAGTGACCGTCATTGGTACTAGCTGCATGGCTGACATGCAAAAGAGTTCCTGTAACACTTCTAACCCACTGACTCATCTGGTATCTGCAAGGATTTGTTTTGCCTTTAATTTAGATTTAATTTGGCTTTTTTTTTTTTCCATGCAAGGAGATATATATTTATTATTATTATTTTTTAACCAAAACGATTTACAATCTGCTAAGGACTGTATGAAGTTCCAAAAGGTCTGTGGATTTTTTTCTCCTTGAAATCAGTCACACATTCCCTGGGAGGATTTCCCAAAAATGTGTTGATGTAGATGATGCAGGAGAGGTTACCTCGCCACAACTATTCTCAGCTTTGGTCCACCTGCCTCCCCATCCCCCCAGCAGTGACAGCAGCTCAATCCAGTGTCTGGGAGTGCAAGGAGCTTTTGAAAATCCCACCTCAGATATGTAAGTGGAAATACCCTTGTCCAGGAAGGTAAGCACATCAGAAGACCTAATCTCTAGACTTTAACCCCAACTGTGATGCCAGCAGCGTAACTCACTTGATTTAGTTGTATTGCTGCTGATTTGTACTAGTACCAACAGTCTGACTGTATGACAGGAAAATATGATAAAATCAAGTACTATCATAATAAGGGAGTAAGAAATAAACATTTTAATTTCAAAAGGACCAGCAAAGCTACATGAAAAAGCAGTAATGCAATTTGATATTATTGTTTGTTTTTTTTCTATCCCTTTATAAGGACAAGGGCACTCATCTCTGGCAGGATCTCCTTGGAAACACTATTTGTAGAAAGCCATGCCCCCCGATAGATGCAGACACACGTTCTTGTACACTGCCAAGGCCATCCTGTGGTGCTCTGCCCTGTTTTTCTCTCTATTCCCATTTTCAGCCATTCTACACAGCCAGATAGAAACATCTATTTCTCACAACAGTGCCAAGCTTCACATCTTTGTCCAAAAGGGGCCCGAGCGAGTCCCTTAGCCTGGCGGGTCTCATAAGCTTGACATTTTCTTTTGGGCAAGTGCCCATCCATCCATGCTCCAGGCCAGTAGCCAAAGCCCTGGTGCACTCCCTGTAGCTCATCTCTTGGGTCGGGCTCCCTGAGGGCCCTGGTGCAGGGACAGCACGGTGTATGAGCAGCCCTTCTGCCAGTCGTGGGCACCTTCCCGGGGGGTATACACAGCAAAGCTTTGAGAAAATGGGCTTGGGGAAATGCATAGCCCGTGCCTCAGTTTCCCCAGCTCGAAACCTCATTGATTTAATAGAGGCTGTGTAATAAAGATAGGCCTGTGGTTGCTGACAAAATAGGCTCTGATCTCTATTAATACTGAAATAGGTATAAGAAGGATAAGACTGCAGTACAAAACCATGAGTGCTAGTGAATATAGGCAGGTAACAGCCACGTAAACCACAGTTCCCTCTCTTGGCCTCCCGGAGGCAGCTTTTTCTTCCCAGCACAACTGTTACCACCCCAGCAGGACTGTAACACAGCACAAGCCCTTGCCCAGGGGATGGTTTGCATCCCGGACCGGGCTGCCAAATAAATCTTTTCACCCCAACTCAGACCTGGGTCTGGTTCGCTTTTGCTCACACAGCAGCCGAGTTCCATTTGTGCGTGTTCACAGGAGCAGCTCAGTGGGCAGCAGGATGCTGGCAGGAGTTGTGCCTGTCTGCAAGCCTCCCTGGGGATCACTGAATCCTTTCATAATTCACCTCAGTGGTAGGAACAGTTCTTCGCTGCTAGAATTCAAGAGAGACTTCCAAGGTAGGATCCTCTTGCACATGCCTCTATGATTTGTTTGATTTTAAGCTGCATTGCAAGACAGGAGCCGGCTTTTTTGTATGCTCTGGCTCAGCACAAAACAAAGTTAGTCTCGAGTGCTTGATCTTTGTACTTTGACAATGGCCTCACAATGCTACGTGTGGAGTCGACCCCGGGGTTGCTGTAATTTATACCTTGCTAACATGCCTATAGTGCCTAAGCACACGGTATGCAGACGCACAGGGGTGGGCTTTTCCAGCTGGTCTGACCTGCAGCTATGCACTGGAGTTAGAGCTCAGACAGACGGGTGCTTACCTCTATGCCAGGAGCCGCAGGCTTTCTGGGCTGGCTTGCTCCAAAGTTCCCAGGAATGATTGCACCAGGCACTGCTGCCCTTAAAGATCCAGGCTGCCTTTTGCTGCCTGGCAGGGGCAGGATTTTCCTCCAGCAGAACTGGGACAGGATAGCAGATGGTTTTGTCTTTTGTCGTATTTTATGTTCTGGTGGCCTTATTGCTTTCGTTGTTTTGACATGTGCACAGAAAGCCCTGTCGTGCAATTAACTGCGGTAGGAGCTATACAAAAAGCCAGCATATGATGCATTCCCCAAATTGCTTACAATGTTGAGTAGGCTTAAACCACCCACGTTACTGATTGAGAGCTGAAGCCTTCCAGGAACACAAAGAGCAGTACAGCACAGGTAGCACCTTGTGCAAGTGGCTGTCAGCCCATACACAACCCCTTAGATCATCCTGATGCTTCGATCTCCGGGGCACCTTGCTGGTTGCACCCACACTGAAGCTGCAAAGCAAGCATGCAAATTTTGGTACAGCTCTAACATTGGTGACACTGACATGGCCTTGTTCCCTGTAGGAAGCGATTTAGGACTAATAGCTACTAATCCAAGCCAAGCAAGTCACTGATAAATTGGCAGGGGGTGGCAACTATAGGATTAATCGCAGAGCACCGAGTCATTCTTGGCGGCAGGTGCCGGCCCCCCAAGCAGCAAGGCCCAGTTTGCCAAGGCCTTCAGCTGTCCGAGCCCCTGCAAGCCCTGTCTTCAGTCAGCGAGGATGCTACTGCCCAAGCACAGCACTCCCGGAGCCCGCTATGCCTTTAAGGATTTGCCTCTGAAGTCTGTGATAAGGAAAAAAACAAGCTAGTGAAATCTGAGCTGAAGAGGCTCTTTTTTTCCTCCTGGCAGAGCTGCATGTGATTTCTCAGGGCCAGAGGTGCTGAGCTGTGCCAATGGGCCGCAGCCAGGGCATGCACCCTGGGGGCTGAGTCAGCTGAAAGGACAGCGTTTTTTTTCCTATTACTGGTTGCCCTCTGCGTGGTGCATCTCTGCAGCGATGAGCTAAGCCCCCTACCCCTTCCCCTGGGACAACAAAACAGACCAAAGCATGAGAAGAGGCCAGGCACGGGGTGCTTCCCAGGCCTGGGTTTCCACAGAGGCCTTGCAGCTGCTGCCTGCGCCTCCATGCAACCTGCCTGTGCTTTCAGGCTGCCTCCATCCCACAGCTCTGCCCCAGCCACCAGGCACTGTGGGGGTAAATACATCGGCTTTGTGCAGCTTCCAGACCAGCAAGATCCTGGGACGGGCAAGATCCTGGGACCAGCAAGATCCTGGGCACAAACATTTAATTTCTCCATAGGCTGGGGGAGGCCCATGTGCTATAAGGGACCAACACATGGAACCAAGCACACACAGATGCGTTTTGGGCAGATGTGGACTTGGGGAACTAGCTGTGTTGCTAAGAAATGCATTTAGAAGGTGCAGAATAACAGCTGCTTTTATTAACTGTAAATTTCTAGTTATAGGAAGCTGCACACGATTCATAACAAAAAAAAAAAAGGGGGGACATCGAGTCCTTGTATTCTTAAAAGCCTTGGCTGCAAAACATCAGCATATGCAAACAATCAGGGCAACTGCAGTGATTAATGATTTTTTTTACTTTTTTTACTTAGAGAATAAAGGTTGCAGTATGGGTGAAAAAAAAAAAAAAAAGAAAAGAAAATTTCACAATTTTTTTATATGTAATTCTAATTCACTTACATGATTTACTTAATTGTAAGTGCATACTTGTAATGCTTCTGTGATTTGTACATAAAGGAACATCAAGCATCATCTCAAAGGGCAAAGTGATTACATTTGTGTAATTTCTCATACTAAAAATCTTAGCCTTTAGGTATCTGATTAAGATTCATCGTTTTTCCTTATATCAATATAATTAGTACCACTGCAAACACATTCTCAGTCAAGCAGATATGTTTTGGAAAAATAACTCTGTGCACTTGTTTAAATTCAGTCAAAATAACTGAGGTGCAATAACATTTGGAGTAGGAGCAATGCAAGGAGAGTGCATTCCCAGCAGTCCTCTGCTGGGTGGTAACAAACAAAATCCATGGGCGATGCTTTCAGTTTGAAGAAATTCTGCTTTTTGGTTATGTCACTGGAAGAACAGGAGTCATGTAAAGTCTGAAACAAGGCAAAATTGTCTCCTAGCATTTCTCATCACTGGTTTTAGGCCATAAAAAGCCCCTTGGTACTGGAGGGACTGTCTGACTGCTATGTGAGAGGGTGCTAGGAGTGCAAAAGCACAATGGAGAGGCTTATGGCTTACTGTAGCAAATGGCACTGGATGTCTTTATTTTTCTGGCTATTACATTTCAAAAAATAGCATAGTATTCGTTTAAGATGTGGGTATGATTTTCCCCAGGTGGCAGAGCAAAGTAATAAGGAAAGGGACATAGTGCTCCATCGCCCTGCCCTGCTGCTCTGGTATCGTGGGAAAAGCTTTTAAGAGATGAAAGGAGCAGGGAATGGGCAGCGTCTGCTGCCAGCTAAGCACAAACAGAAGGGGAGCGATTTGATTGAGTGAGGAAGAAATTATTTGTACCCAAACCAAGGAGAGATGCAGGAACAGTTGTGAAAATCAATTTATTTTCCAGATTCATGCTAATCTGTTCTGCCTTACACTGGGGTAGATGGAAAGAGAAAGCTTAACCTTTAGATGCTTGTCAGAAAAGAGGGGGGAGAATTGCATGTAATGCCACTAGATTGAATTATAATTCAGACAGTGACTTAAAACAGAGACAACCTGCTTGTATTGATGGGTACAAATTTCTTATCTAGTGTTATATTGAATTTCTCTTTCAGTGTTTTCTCCATTTCTTCGTCTGCAAGGATTCTGATTTCCACCAGATCCATGTTATCCTTGTAATTGTACTTTATCTCAGTAAGTTTCCAGCCAACCAGTGCCCGGACCCCATCGGCAGTCTGCAGGCTGCAGATGGACTTCATAACGAAGAGCGAGTCTGGCGCAGTCTGCAGGTGCAGGTTGCGGGCTCTGAACTCTTCTATATCTCGTGGCTGGAGGGTGAAGAGATAAACTCGCCGGCAGACTTCTTTGTCCACGTTATGAGATGTGGAGAAGCTTTGGTTGGGAACACACTGTTTCCTTTTCACCTTCTCAAGATACCAGATCCCATTCTCTTCCAGAAAGCGGAAGATGCCAGGAGTCTGAGGCTGATCTTTCCCCGAAATCAGCTCCATTGGCTGCCACATCTGGTAGGCCATCCCAAAACCACCATCCACGATGTAGGATTTGTCACAAAGCACAACTTTTAGCAGCAGATGGTCGATGTCATCAGCATACGCATCATACTCGGGGACATAAACCTTTGATCCCAGAAGGGTGACGTCGTACCCTAGGGTTTTCAGGACCCAAGATAAGAGGTGGTTGTTCTCCATGCACCAGCCCCCGCGTTTCTTCTTCACTATCTTGTCATAAGTGGCTGCCAGGTCCAGCTCGATGCTTTCCCCGCAGTGGATGCTGAGGTTCTCAAAAGGGACTGCTCGGATGTGGTGCTGGAATATTTCTGTCAAAGTCTCCAGGTCTGGTTTGTCATAGGAGCCCCGGTAAGAAATTCTGGCAAAATACTCTTTGATGTCCATGCTGCCTCTGAGAGAAGGGTGAAAAAAAAAAATACCACAGCTTGTGTCAGAAGTAATGCAAGGATCTTCCCTGTCTGTTATAACGGGGCTGTCATCAGAATGAGCAACCTGCTCAGAAGAGGAGCAGGGTTTGACAAATGGTCCTATCAAAGGCAGCTAAGTGCAAGTATTAGCACTGAGGGAAGCCAATGGGACACTGCTGATGAGCACAAATGTTATTTTTAATTGTTTCTTTTACAGCTGTGACAAGAGGCTCCAGCTGTGCTAAGCACATTTCAGCAGAGAGTTCCTGCCCAGCAAAGCTACAAATCTCCGTAGGAAGGAACAAAAACAGTAACAGCTCTGTTTCCCCACTAGAAATTACGGGAACTGAGACTCTCCAGCTCTGAACTGCTTTACTTGTGGTTTGACTCAGCAAAGCAGAAGCAGAAACCCTCCCTCCCCTGCAGAGCAATCTAGAGCCTCCTCTGCAACTGCATCTGAAATAAACCCACCCATCCGTGGAGTTTCCTCCGTTATTTGGGCAGGCTGGCAGAGGCCGGTCACACCTGAGTCTGCTCGGTGCTGGCAGTAGCAGATGTGACCTGGAGCACAGAATTGTTTCTACAGCCACAGAGGCAGAAGAAGATGTGGGAGATTTTTAGTTCGTCTGCTGGGATCCGCTCCCTGCGCAGAGCTCAGCTCCCTGGCCCTGTTCCTCCACCCTGCGCCAGTAGTGGGAGGAAACCAAAGTTTGGGCCAAAAATACAAATTTCAGGGGCCCCATATTTTCTGACATCAGTCTCTTTGGGGATGTACTTGCACTCATAGTCATGTTTCAGGGAGGCAGAGGTCTCCCGGGCAGCAGGCGTTGCCCTCCCTGTCCCATCTGCAGCAGGTTTAGCAGGATGCTGTGTTTCATGAGCACAAGGGAAGAAACAGCCCAAGGATCTGAGCCCTTGGTGTAGGGTGGCAAGAAATGGGATTTTAAGGTGGCCAAATATCTTTCTTATTCCACCCTGGGCACCAGTGCATTTCAGATGGCTCTGAGCATAGAGCAGTGTTGTTCAGATCATTGACCTGAGACGTCCCAAAATGTTCTCAAAGTAACTGTGTGTGGTTCTTAAAATAAAGCCATAAGAAAAAACTCTGACTGTTCCAACACGATTCAGTTCTTCATATGATGAAGAAAGTGCGCACTGAATTGTATGGGAATTTTATATAGTTTCAGTATATAAAGAAAGCAATGAAAATACAAGTTCTCCATTTCTCATAATGTTGTGGCAGGAACAGAGGGGGTTCCCAGAGTGGCTACCCACATTTAAGACACAAATGATCAGAAACCTGTAATTATTGTATCATGATCACCACCACATCTAAGAGATTCTAAGCACAGGCCTGAATTATCAAACACCAGGTAAAGAGTATCTGATCATTATTCTGTGCCTTCTCTTTCTTCCATTTCTGCCTTGTTCCCAAGCTTTTCCCCAAAGAATCTGCAACTCTGTTAATTTTTGGAGATGGACTTTGCAGAAACTTAGTTCTTGCAGTGGGAACAGAAAGCTAGCTTCACTTCCCCCTCCTTTTTACTTCCTTTCCTTCACTTTGCCAAAGTAGGTGAAACCTCTGTATTGTATTAAACCTTTGTGTTGGTTTTTTTGGCTTTCTGTGTTTCATGTAGTTGTTTATAAGGCCCTTTCAACAGCTGTAACTGAAATATGTCAGATGGCACCAATGCCCGAGCTGTTTGAGGCAGATAACCAAGTAAATAAAGCAGCATATCTAGTACACTGACGTAAAAAGAGGCATCTGTAGCTGAACATTTCTCTCTCTGCCGTTACACAACCTAGACATTTTCTGCTGTGTTTTGTCTTCAGTCATATTTAACTTCCTGGTTATGAAGTACTCAGTTGCCAAAACTGAAGGTTGAAAAAAAGGTCTTACCTGGAAAATCAGTTCAACCACGAACGGATCTCCTGGGGGGGATTTGTTAAAGGTAAAGTAAGCAGCGTGGTCCTCTGTCCTTTACCTGGTGCAGGCAGGGGTCAAAAACTGTCCTCCAGCTGCTTTCCAGGGGAATGTCTTTTCTCTCAACTTGCTTCCACCCGCCTCTGTCAGATTGCAAAAGCTGAAAGAAAAAAAAAAAAAAAAGAAAAGGGTGGAGCACAAGAGCCGTAGTGAGCGAACAAAACCAACAGCACTGACTCAACCCGCATTCAAAACCTGGTTGTTATTAGAGTGTTTTCACTTGCTTCTTGCTGCCTGCAGTGGCTAGTTTGAGCTGTAACAGATAATGACAAAAAGCTAGCCAGATGTATGTGGGTGATACAGAGCTTCCCCAGGTATTGGGTTACTGGTTGTTCGGGAACTTGGGGAATATTTCTTGTAGGCATTGAGCCTGGGAAGTTTTTTCCACTCTGAAAAGCAGCAAAATTTCTGCACAGCACCCCTCTCCTCTGTCAGCATGCACAAGAGCTTCAGCCTTTGCTTAATTCATGCTTTATAATTTATATGCTTGGTTTTGTTTTTGGCTGGTTTGTTTGTTTGTTTTTTCAGTAAATTTCCTGGAGTGTAAGGAAAAGCTGGGCCAGCGGTGTGTCTGCCTTGATCCTGGCCCAGAAGTAGCACCTGAGGATGCCATCCATGGTGGTGAAGATGCCTCTGGCAAAGTGATGATATGAAGTGCCAGCCCACAGGTAGCTCTCAGTGTGATTCATACTGCTTTTCTCTCTGCATGTTTTGCTTACCCTTTTCCAAGCTAAATCTTATTAATTCTCTGATATAAACAGATTCTTCTGTGTTAATTCCCTAACAGTCCTTCACATTTAGTATCACCAGCGAGTTTCATTCAAACACAGATTTGTTGGGATAATTAGCAGAGATAATAAATCAGAACAAATAGAGAGGCCTGTGGTAACCCATGACACAGCTCCCCTGCCATATCAAAATTTGGCTCTTTATCATACCATCGGCGTCCGGTGTTTGACTCCACAAACAGAATTGATGCCCAAAGTGAGAGACACTCGAGGGAATGGATTACTTGCCTTTCTTGGGCTCCTCTGGGCAGGTCCAACTTGGTGAAAAGAGAAAGCCTATATTCCTAGCCAGATCTTGCTGTGCATGGAATAATCCATTCTCTTCTCACAGGCTTCATTTTGACAAAGAGGAGCCAAAAGCCAGGCAGGCAGACCCATGGCGCTTGTGGGAACCACACTGAGAAGAAGTCCACACTCCCCAGAGCCCCAGGGACTCCAGATGGTGACAAAAGCACCATGTTCCCTTGGGCAAACATGGGGGTATGGGATCAGTAGGAGCTAACACGAGGTTCCTGAGAAGACACAAGTGTTTCCTACCCAAGCAGGTACAACCCATTTCTTCTCATACTTTGATACCCAGTTTTCCTCAGCGTGTTTTCCCTACAACGTAGCCCTGATGGAACAGTTTCTTCCCACATCTTTCAAATACTCAGCTCAGCTCACTATCCCATGCCTTTGTTCCTGAATCACTCCTTTTTGCTCCCCACTCTCTACCATTTGCTCCTCAATCCATTAAAGCCAAGAAGTCTCATCCTCCCCGGGTGCACCAAGGCTGTCAGAGGGCAAAGCTCACTCAGTGAGACCTGAAGGTAAGGGAAAGCTCATCGTGACCCAGAAGCCGTGCCAGAGTCTGTTTGCATTTCAGCTGTGTGCCAAATCATAGTGGTTCATTTCAGGCTTGGCAGGGCAATAAACTGCAATAACTGCTGATGGGCAAGGCGCCTGGACGTGCTGCACATCTCCACCTGAGCCCATCCCGAAAGATGGCAAAGGGCAAAGCCCAGCCCGAGTCAGGGGGAGCGCGTGGCCAGCAGTGACCTGTAACACATTGTCCCGGACCTGGCAGGAGGCAAAGCTCGCTGAGCTTCTTCCAGAAGAACATCAATGTAATTGCACTCGGCTTTTATTTATTTATTCATTTAAACAGCCGACAGCATTTAATTTATTACTGAAATCCTTCTCTCCTCCTGACTCTCCTTAGAGGCTGCAGCAAATAGTCCTCCCTCCCCCCTTCAGCAGAGCATTATGTGCTGCAGTGTTTGCTTGGAGAAATAAAAGCATATGGTGCCCTGTTTGGGGGAACGGTGTGCAGTCGAGTGTCTGCTCAGTGTTAAACAGCTCCCACTGCAGTGCCCTCTGTGATGGGCTGCGTAACGAAACAGGGATTGTTATCGCCTATTAGCTGGATGCTTAATATAGAAATTATGAGGTGTTCTGTTTAGCTAGTTGCTTTTGGTGGGGAGAAGAGAAGAGATGTTTAAAAGAGATTAGTTTTTAAACTAATAAAACATTTGACATGTTTTAAATGGAATAAAATCTTAAATTCTTACACAAGTTGCGATTCTTCCATCCTGCTGAACTCTGGGTGGCTGGAAAAGAAAATGCTGCACACCCTGAGCAGAGCGGCAGGCCCCATCCTACCATTTCCAAAGGGATTTTAATAGATGTAAGCTGCTCTAATACGCAAGTAGTAAATAATATTCATGGCCTATAAACATATTCATAATGGTAGGACTCTTGTGCTTTATATTCATTGCCTTCCTTGTGTAATTATAGATATCAAGCAGCTGTGGCTACATATCTTTCCGATTTGCGTCCACAGCATCCATCACGTGCAGTTTGGGGGATGTAATAAGTCCTCCCCCAGCAAAAGGATGGGTCCGATGAGAGCGGCGCCTTCAGCCCATGGGATTAGGGAAGGGAGTAGCTCTGTGGACATTGCATGGCTTTTTCTCAGCAGAAAAAGATGAGATCTCAGGTTTAGTGTTCCCACTATCTGAGGCATCTTTCTGAGGGCTGTTGAGAGTAAAAAATTATCTCTTCTCTTTATCTTTACCCTGCCAATATGAGGTTTTTCACACAAGCCAACACCAAGTATGCTAATGCAGACCAAGGAGACCGCTTCGGTCTGTGGGACCTTTCAGTCCAGAGGGTTTCAGCATAAATCTCTTAAATGTAAGTGGTCGTAATTCAGTTAAATTCCATTAGAAGGGGAACAATCAGCTTTTCTACATGAATGGCTTTATCTCATGGAGGGTTTGAAGCAACAACACACAAAAAAAGCGTATTTTAAGTAGCTGCTTTGATGAAAAATATGTCCATACATCTGCCTTTTATTTTTCCGTGAGTTGTGACTGCTGTGGTGGACAGGTCAGAGCGGGTCCTTGTCCACATCTGTTCCCAGCACCTCAGGGACACCATTCGGTTCCACATGCTTCTGCCACCCCAGTGCCAGGCTCCAGGGAGAATACTGGGAAGCACAAGTTTTCCTCCATTTCACAAGCAGTAATCACACCCTCAGTGCTCTGCTGTCTTCTCCATCTTGTATTCCACCTCCCTCAGAGTTGCCAGTGTCATCGTCAAACTGAAAATTCTGAGGAGAATTTGGAAATGAGGAGTAGTGGAGAGAGCTGAAGGGAGGATGAAGAAGACAAGGAGAGTGAGATGGTGTGAATGCACAAATGCTGCTTGTCCTGGAAGCTGGAGAAGGGGGCAGGAGGAGCACCCAACAGTCAGGTTAGCCACCTGGGAGCTTTCTGTGTCTGATGCTTCATTGCCTGCCTTACCCAGGGCTGCTGTGGCAAGTGACCTCTTTACCAGATATTTGGGGCAACCTTTGCAGAACCTCTTTGGGCTCGGTGGCCTTGTCCCCACTACCTCCTCCATGAGATGCTGTCTTACCTGGGCTCACGTACTGTTCTTTTTGTATGCCTGGTACATCCACAATCCCCATGGCCACCAACCCCACTGGTTTTTCTTTCTGAATGGTCTGGTTGAAGAAGAGCTGTTCAGCAGTTAGCATCGGCCTTCTCAGGGGTCTGGGCTGTGCAGGTCCTCATCCTGTAACCAAAATAACCAAAACTCACTCTGCCACTCTCGGACACGTTGTTCTCATGCAGCACTCCTGCCAAAGCTGAGCAGAGGGACACTGAGTCTGATGGAGGACATTGTGCTGAAGGCTGTTGGCCATCCAGAGATGTTTGGTGGCCATGACATAGGACGGAGCAGCGAGCTTGTGTTTCCCTTGGGCAACACCAGGCTGCTTGTGCTCACCTTCCCACAGCAGTGAGACCCCTGGCTCTGCCTGGGAGCTGCTGAGCACCCTGAGCTGGTGCAGCAGCCACGCTGGTGGAAGTGCAGGTGGTGGCACCTCAGTGGGCTGCCACTTTAGTCCTGCAGTGCCGGGAAGGTGGGAAGGAGCTTGTGCAAGGCCAGGCAGACCCCAGCACTTTCCCCATTGCATTTTTGGAGCAATGCTGTTACCAACCTGCATCCCTCTCCTCCATGCCAGCTTTTCCCTCACCACAGTCCCCAAAAGCACTGCTGAAAATGTTCCTTACCGTTAGGGAGGCAAGTCAGCATCAGCAGGGTCACGTGTGAGCAGTTCCAGAGAAGAAACACATCTCAGCAGGATGTGAAACCAGTGCTGCTCCCAGCTGGGGCACCGCCAGCTGCAGCCACCCAAGACGGGCACCCTGCCGGCAGGTGGGAGGTGAGCCATCCCCACCGTCACTCTCAGTGAAATGGTGGGAGGCTTTTCCCCTCCCTTCCTTAATGCTCAAACCACGGCGTTATCACTCAGCAGCACTGCTTCCGGCTCCGCTTAGCAGAGCTGAGCAGAAAGCAGCAGGACCTTCCCAAAACCATCAGGAGGTCAGGGCTGCCTCTGGGCTGCGGGTGTCAAGATGTTAGTTCTGCAACTTCAGCTTTGCAAGAAGTGCACGAGCTCCCTCTCTCCCTCTCTCCACATTTGAACACTGCATCCGCTGCCTTGAAAATATTCCAAAATCAATATGCAATATGCACCCAGAGCACTTTTGGAGACCCAGCGTGTTAATCTTTCTCTCTTCATTTCAACTTCCCATCAAGAAACTGGATATATTCCATTTTCCTGGCTTTTTGTCCAGGCATATACTCCCAAGATTAACCAGATAATAATTGCCGTCACGTTAAGCTGTGTCTGCCCAAGGGAAGTGTGACAGAGTAATGTGTAATGGGCCTCGGCATTGCAGGCTGGACCTCAAGACGGTTTCATTTCACATTTTCTAATGGGAGCCTCCGGTCACGCTATCAAAGCCCATGTGGGACATTTCTTCATGCACCCCTCTGTTACAGACATGCCACCAGGCAAAATGGGCATCACAGCAGAGCCCGTGAACAAAAGAGATGGTATATGGGGTGATACTCAGCCCCTAGGGACAGGCTTATAATTCTGTTTAATTTCACCCCATTTTCACTGTTATCAATAGCTGCTAGGCAATAGCAAGGCAATGCATTTTCCTATGCAAGGTCAGAAAGGCCTTGTGAAAATAAACATATTAAATTGGTCGATATAAAAACTAACATAAGGCATCACTTTAAAATTAGTCAGCTGATTACCTGCAAAAATCCCGTACTGTTGCTAAAAAATATATATAAATAGGCTGTGCGCAGGGCACGTGTTGTTCCATCTGCTTAGGCATGGCCCACCTGCACAAAGAGGATCTGCAAGTCAACAGCCTCGATCGTTATCAGGCACATGAGTGACTGCCTATTCAAATCTGTGTACCATAGGCAAAGAATATTTTTGCAAGGTATTTCAAGAGGAAAATATTGTCAGCTAATCCACAAGTACACTGACTAAAGGAGAGGCATTTACCTGAAGGAATACTGTGGGGAAAAACATTTCTGTGAGTGGGATAAAGCAATATGAAGAACATTTCAAAGGGAAAGATTCCTTAATTTGCCTAAACAGAAAATATCTTGGCTTTATAATTTATATGTTCTCCATATAATGATCTAATTTATGTTACAGGAAAATTTATATATCTCTCTTTATATACACACATTCATGCATATATTAAATCTGAAAAAGAAAATCTTTCTCCATGTGCCTAAATGCAGCAGCAGCCACCATTTACGAGCAGTTATTTATCTTCTGGCAACAAAACTACCAAGCCCTGTCCTCAGCAGGGTAAAACTGGCGTTATTCTGCTGAAGCCCACATAGCAATGCTGCTTGCCTTCACCTGACTTCGAGCCTGCTCCTCACAAAGCTTCTCCAAAATAAAGCTGTTGTTTCAGTGAAAAAGCTCTCACTGACTTCAGTGGGATTTAGGATCAGCCCTATTTCAGGCAATCAGCCTGGAAACAAGCAATTTGAGGAACAATTACACGAGTTCTGTCATTCCTGCTACTCGGATATTTTATTTTTTGGAGAGGTAGGTGGGTGGGAAACCTTTTATCTCAGTGAAGAGTAGGAAACAGAGAGGTATAGTGACAGCAAAGAAAAAAAGAAAAACATCTGCACCTTCAGAAAACACATATTCATCACAATGCACTAATAGGAATCACAGAAATCATACGCGTTCGCAATGACAATGCCTTCCCTCCACCCCGCTGCTGAATCAGGAGCACGAGCAGGGAAAAATCGGAGATATGCTCGGGGTTGGCAGCACTCCCCCAGACTCACCCGTGCTGTTTTGGCTGTGGCAAGGAAAGTCTGGAAGTTGGGGGAAGATTCAGAAGCAAGGAGCTGGTCCTGCAGGGCCCCTCCACACCGATCCTTGGCATCCAGTAGTCCCACCATGAACACGATCAGTGGAAGTCATGTGCACGGCGCTGGGTGTTTGCAGAGAGACAGATCTTTCCTGGAGTAAAAGCACAAGGTGGTGGAGTGGAGGTTACTGTGGCAACCTGCAGCTCCTGCCTTTTCTCCCTGCTACGCTCAGGAGCCATGCTGGGGGACACTGGTGTCACAGGCTCAGCCGCTTTGGATGGCACAGACACATCCCTGGCACCAGCTCTGGCTCTGCTCTGCTGCTCCAAGTCCCTTACCCTCAACAGCATTATTTTTCCCAGCAAGGACCAGTTTGATCCTTGACCATCTGAACTGGTGAATGGCCTTTCCTGGGGGATGATGAACCTGCTTTAAGTGGCATCGGTCCTGTACATGCCAAAGTATCTGATGCACTTGAATTTGTCTCTCCCTTATGCATACACCTAAGGCATATTCTCATTCTCCAATGGCACCTGAGATGGGTGGGAATGTCTATTAGGCTTTCAGCTAATAATTAAAAGCCTGAACCTGCCTGGCTGCTGGGGACTCATGGGAAGGCCTCTGAAATTGGCTGGGAGCTTCCTTCCCAGCTTTTATTAAAAGCTCTCCTGAATGTTTCATCAGAAGAAATTTGACTGCATATTTACGTGGCCACAAATCTACCTGGTTTAAAGCCGCAAAATCAATGCTCTAAGTGCATTGCTTATCACTCTGGGTGGCTGTTCCGCTAACCTGACCATCGTGGTTTTCATCCCTTTGCACAGTGAAGGTACGGATGAGGAACAGCCTGAGGATTAACAGGAAGCCTTTGCTTTACTCCCTTTACTCCTTTTCTCGGTACCACATGGCATAGTTGAGGGAGGACTGCAGGACTGCAGGACCATGCTCAGGCTGCTCATCAGGCAGCCAAAAGCAGTAGAAAACAGCTTAATAAAATCAAATAAAATAATAAAATAAAATAAAATAAAATAAAATAAAATAAAATAAAATAAAATAAAATAAAATAAAATAAATAAAATAAAATAAAATAAAATAAAATAAAATAAAATAAAATAAAATAAAATAAAATAAAATAAAATAATATAAAATAAAATAAAATAAGAATCATGTCATTGCTCTCCCTCCGTTTGCTTTCCTCCAGCGCTGGGCCCTTGCTCGGGAAGAGCTGCGGATGCGCTGCGTGCTCCTGCCGCTGACGAGGTTTCATCTTGCTCTCCTCTCCCTGGGGAGCAGCATGTGCTTTTGGAAGCTACACACCATTTTATTAGTTCAATTCCCAGGCGCAAAAACGTCAAGCTGCTTTTATACGAACACGCTGCAATTTAGTACCAATGGCAAACTCTGCAGAAAGAGAGAGAAATGCAGACCTAGCCCGGATCCCTGTGGAAACCCACCCGCAACCGTTCCCAGCACTGGGAACTGGCTCTGCAGCATCCCTGCTACACTTTAATTTGCACCATCTCCTCCGTTTGTATCCCACCTCATTTCCTGCCCTTGGTTAATGATCTGATTTTGTGCGTTACGCGTTCAGAATGCTCCCTGGCAATAAATGTTTTATTTTTTCGCTCATAGCACCTTTGTGAAATATTTATGATCACTAGATGTCACTGTAATTTTACTCTGTCTCCAGCCCTACTGAACCAGTGTGATTCCCCATGCTCTCGTGTGCTCACTTTAAAAACCTCTTGAAGAATATATTAGTGATGAGACAAACCCCCAGCTGCTTTCCTAGTTTGGGTTTTCCTGTGGTGGAAGGCAGAGTATGCCTTGCTTCGGGCTTTGCCTGCACTTCCCCTGGCACTGTAGTTAATCACACACGTGTTAGAAACCCAGGAATGTCTATAAAAGCATTTTGCCTCTTTCATTTGCCTTTAAAGATTTTTACAGAATATGTTTCTTCAAGGTCAACAAAAGTCCACACTCCCTATTTCCCTAAACTGTTCCTTCTATGATTTCTCTGTTGTACAGTATATGGCAATGTAATTATTATAGGCATAGACATGCATGGGATTTTTATTTCTTTTTAATTGGAAACCTCAGTGCTGTGGAGTGGGATCACCTATGCATTAACCCTTTGTCTCCACCCGGTGAAGTTACCCAGTTCAGCAGGAGGACACATTCACTCCATATGCCAGGTCCCACTGGGGAACATGCCAAAAGCAGGACTTTCAAGAAAAATCTGTTATCCAGTGTACAGCGCAAAGGCTCCTGATGCAGCGCTGGTTCCAAGGAACTAAAGCTCTTTGCTGGCATCTTTTGGTGAGCAAGGAGAAGGGACGCGAGGGTCAGGGTGTCCCAGCTGCAGCACGGGTCTCACCACCTCAAAGCAGATAAATCTGGTTTTCTCTCTTTAGTTAACAAAGAAATGTGGGGAGGAGTGGAAGGAATTCAAATTTTGCTGGAGGAGGAATCTCTGTCACAGCTGTGAGGACTGGAGTGGATGAGCACCATGCAGGGCAGCACAGGGAAGACTCACAGCAGGCAAAATTCCTGCCCTTTTGCCCAGATTGTGCTGCCTGTCCAGCACCATTAATCGCAACATCTCAGACACCCTAATACATTGTGTTCTGCTACTGACTCTGTCTCACTTTTGATGAGCTTTTCTGTTCAGGATTAAATTTTTCATTAAAAAAGAGCTTAAATGAGTAAAGAAGCTTCTGGACAAGCACTTTTTTTTTTTTTTTTTTGTGTGTGTGTGTGTGTGTGTGTGTAGCCATCAGAGAAGCTTTCTTGATTCCCCTGAGGTCAAGTTCCTTTCATCTTCTCTGCCAGCCACAGCATAAAACCCTAAATTTCCTTTGAATTCTGTTGATTAGTTGGAGCGATGGAGTGCTCTCTTTAGAAACTCTCCACTGCAAATCTAGCCCAACATGACGGACCACATTCTGCCTAATGAGTAACAGCAGCACACAAACCAGGAGCTAAAGGGAGTTTTGAAAATATTGCCACTGAATTAAGACAAATGTTAGGGCTACGGTGCTAATCCTGAGAATGAGCTCATATCGACGTGTCTGTTTTAGGTGAGTGACAGGTAGACAGGAGTAGCTCTTTATTAATTGGAGACCCATTAGTCCTGGCTTAAAGCTGATGCAGAGCCAGCAGCACTGCATGGAGCAGGAGAAGTGTTTTTGGGGTGTGTTGGGTGCAGCCCCCCAGTCTTGCAGGAGGCACTGGCAATGACACCAGCTCTCTCATGGGGTTCCTCTGCCAGGAACAGTGCTGGAAGGGCTTTCATCAAGATAACTGTTGAAAAAAAGGTGAGGAACAATAGAGAAATAAACCGACTAAAGCAGCTAATTAATGTAAATGACATCCTGGATTATTTTTTTGTGTTTATAGACGTCTCTTCCTAAGGAATTGCATGAATTTCCTTATTTGTTTTGAAAGGTTATAAATTATCTAGGAACCTGACTGTGTGTACATAAAAAGTGTTGAAACAGTTCAATTAAAGGTGTGACAGCTTTAAGCCCCATTAAACATGGGCAGCTCCCTACACATAAAATCACTTGCCAGGCCACTGGCATACTTCTATGTAATTTGAGTCAATCAGGAGTTCTTTCAACATAACCCAACATAAATCATTATCAATACTAAATGAGGGATTGCATATTAAGAGCTTACACCCATTTCTTTTTATCGGTTTAAAAACAGGTTAACATTACATGGAACACAGTTCCAAAACAGACTGAAGTTATGTGAAACACCCTTACGAAAGCATTAGTGTAAATCATATTTTTTAAACAGATTTAATCATTGTTTACCCAGCAGTACCCCAGAAGACTAACTCGAACAATACAGTGCTATGAATTCATAGCACAGATTAGTTAAAGCAGATGGTAAGCCCGTGTGGATGCACTCCGTCAGAGAAAATTCAGCCATAATTGGATTTATTTTAATTCACTTATACTTTGACAACAGGAGAAATGCTGGTAAAGTTCCTCATGCAGACAAGCCCTGAGGTTAGGGCTTTCAGGGAGCTGCTGCTTTCCTTGCTCATAACCTCTTTTTGAAAATTGGACTTTAATGCAAAAATAACATTTAGCCTATTTTAAATACTAGTCAATCCCAGTCCAAAGACCTTTATTGACGGTCAGATCTCAGTGCCTCCCTTCACTCCAAGTAGCACTTTATGCAAGTGGCCCCAATGAGACGATGACACCCATGGGCAGCTCCTCACTTCTCCATGTGTTCTTGCATGGGCTGGTGTGGGAGGGCACACTGTATACGTCCAAAAGCCTAGATGTTACCTGGAATGGCACCCAGTCTGTGCTTCTGACCTGGGTTCTTCTTGAAAAGGTCAATAACTGCTTTTTCCTCTTAGAAAAAGAGGGGGCTGGAGATCTGAGTCCTGACTTGCTTGCTTGTGTGCATCCTTCATTCTTGGAGGATGCACACAGTGGCAGGGAGACTTCTGCCCAGCCAGAGAGGGGGGAAGGAGCTCACTTCCCTCTGAGCTGAGCTGTTACGGGTGTAAATAGAGCTCCTAATTGTCAGCATATTTTCTGCAAACACATAATAAACACAACTCTCATCTCCTTACAAATTATATGTACGTGTAAGGGGCACCCACGTTACTAGCTGGATGACATGTTGCATCAACTAGACATGCAGAAACCTGCCAACCGCATCATCACAAACCTCAATTTCCCTCATAATCTCCCCAAACTTCTTGCTTTCAAATTGTACCAGCAAACCACCAGCTGCTGGCCAGCTGGATGGCCATGGAGGCACTGCAGCAGCAGGAGGCATGTGGGGAGGAGTGACCCAGCTCTGGATACACCTCAGATATATGTTTATTCCAACGCATTTAATTGACATTAGCTCTTGTTTGTTTTCTTTTGTTTGGATTTTTGCTTGTTGTGGTTATTCTATGTGTTAATGGCAAGGAGGAGACATAATGATTGGGTGAGGCAGATTCATCTCTGAACTTGTTTTTTTTTTTTTCAAGCCTTTCCTCACCTATATTTAACCATGTGCCTCTGGTGTATATTGGCAGTAGCTTGCTGTTCTTGCTGGCTGCACAACCATATATTTAAACTTAAATCAGATTAGCATTTCTTGTCTCAATACCAGCTACACTTGGGGGAAAAAAAAAAAATATATATATATATATATATATATATATATATATATATATATATATGTATTTAGACATATACATACAAAAATATATATATACATATTTTGTAATACATATATATATGTGTATATATATATACACTCCAACACCCCACTTCCTATTATCCAGCTACACAAAATATTTATTTTTGTATTTCCTAATTAACACACTATAACATATTATTTTATTTGCAATTAGCTTTTCAAAATATTCTGAACTGGTCTAAATTTTTGTCATGAGACATCTGCAAACTAGTCTTAAATTTCAGTAACAAATATGCTGGGCAGATCTTCCACTTATTGTCCCAAATGTCAAGACACAAAATTTTGAGCAGTCCACAGAAGGCACCTGGATTTGGGGCCTGAACAAGTCCTGATGTCAAAGGGTCTAGGGTGTTTTTGTGTGGTGTTTTTTTTTTTTGTGTGTGTTTTGTTGTTGTTGTTGTTGTTTTCAGAAATACATTTAAAATAAGCTTTATGATGAATAGCTCAGCTCTAAGCAGTTAACTGAATACTGAATAAAATGGCAGCCATGGAGATTCTCTGTCTGAAACCCTCAGTTTCTCCCCCAGCCATAAAAAGCTGTCAGGCAAATTCTCCTCTATTTCATCATAAACTAACGTGCCTTTTTGGAAATTAATTTGTTTTTGCTTGGTCTGATTGCAATCATTACTTGTGTTCTTGAGAGTTCGCAAACATGCTTGAATTAAATTATGGGACTGGTCACATAATTACATCCCATACAGTTTTAATTCATTCGTTGTTCCATTTTAACGTCCTAGTTTTGTGCACAGCATGCTTAAACGTCCAGAGTAATGGTATTCCCACCCCTTATGCCACTGTAAATTCCCAGCAGCCACTAGATGTCACCACGATTTTACTTGCTTTCTAGTCTTTACCCAGGTGGTAAGGTTAAGAACACGGGAAAACAATTACTCATTAATAACTACAACAACGTCAACAAAAAATAGTATGTTGTAATGAACACAGAGGTTAGAAAGAGGGAAAAGTGACCCAGATTCCTGCTTTTGTACATGCCCTCTATGAGAGTGCCCATCCTGTACACTTGGATATGACTTTGTCTCTTGATGGCAGAGGGATAGTTTGATATCTTGATGACTGAATTTCTCAGCTAGGCATCAAGGTAAAATTATTTTTGTTAATACCTCTTCCCCAGACCTATTTAATTTTCCAGCCTTGCTAGCTTTAAAATTATTGTCCCCGCTTGATAATCCTGATGGAGAGAAGCAGCTAACAGACAGCTGCATCACCTGGGCAGTGAAGTGGACAAGGGAAGACGTGGTGACGAGATGAACCAAATGGCTCCACAAGCAAACAAAGAAACAAAACCACTTCTGAGAATCCCTCTGTCTCCAAAACACATGAAGCTGTATGAAAAAGAAAAGACTGCAGGGATTGGTGCAGCTGATACTCATTTTCATTAAACTTCACTGATTATTAATTTGCCATTCATAATCTGGAGGATTAGGATTAGAAATTGTGCACATAGTCCCATGAAACTCTATCTCTCACCTCACAGGCACAAAGTCACAGAATCACAGTATCACAGAACTGTAGGGGTTAGAAGGGACCTCGAAAGATCATCACGTTCAACCCCTCTGCCAAAGCAGTTTCCTTAGAGCAGGCTGCCCAGGTTGGAGTCCAGACAGGCCTTGAATATCTCCAGAAAAGGAGAAGTCACATAAATGCAGTGTAGTGTGAGATTTTGGCGGCCTACCTCAGGCTTGGTGAGGGCTGGAGCCTGACCGTGGTGTCCCAGCCTCACTGTGTGCCAGTGTAAAAATGCAGAAAACCTCCCCAGCTGTGTGTTCAGCCACACGATGTACAAAGCAAGGTACCTGTGCAAATCCTGCCAGCTGAGGGGTGCAGCCTCCCATGGCGGCAAGCACAGCCCCTGACGGAGGACACCTAAAAATCCATCTTTGCATTTGGTGATACTCTCTTTCTCTGTAACATTTAGGAACTTGTGCTATTTATGTGTCAGTCCATTAGCAATTGAACTTAAGGTCTGCTTTGTAATATATTCAGCTACTGAATTGAGCAGAATTCTTTGCGTTTTCCAAAATGCTGACAGGCATTTTCTTGAACTCCCGGGACTCCAACAGTTATTTTTGCAGACACAGTTATTTTATCAGTCCTACCTCTCTGGCCTCACATCAGCACAGCCCCAGTGCCTTGTGCTTCTCTTTGGCTGTTAAACTCTCCTGTCAGCTCATGTCTTCAATCAGACCATCCTTGTGCTGTTCTGCTTCTTTAGGCCCGAGAAGATATTGTGAAATCGCATCCCCCTCACTTGCCCAAAAGTCCAGCAACATAAAAGTCCTTCAGAAGGGCCCAAGGCTAACACCTCATCTCCTAAATCATGCAGTAATTTGGCAGACCCCCGTGAGACTGCTTGACTTTGGATATGCTCTGAAAGGCATAAATTACTGTAAATAATGGGTCCCTTTTTTAATACATTTCCTTCAGGTTTTCTGAAGTCAGCCTTTAACAGGAATGACAGTGTCCTTCTTCTGTCCACCCCAGTTACACCCTGTTTCTTCTCCTGGAGCTAAAGGTGTATCTCCCCATAGCAATAATGACTGGAGATGTCTATGTTTGCTTAAAGGATCATCCTGTGCCTCCTACAGCACATATTCTTTCAATCTAAAGTCTGCTGTCTTCCAAGAAAAGTCAAACAAAACAGACTTTACAGACCTCTCTGAAGCAAGCTTTTTAAGTCCAGGGTTATTTTCATTTTTGCTTCAGGACACATAATATATTTAATACAAAAGAAAATATGACTGGCTCAGAACTTCAGCCAAAGATGACAAGTCCAAAAATATCTCAGCTTGGAAATATTCCTACCCAGGTTGTTAGACTTAGGTTTGGTTTATGATCACTTCTTTCAGCCGTGCTGCTATACTTGGATTTAATTGCAGCTCGTGTTCTTTCTATAGAGAAAAGGATGAAACAGATTACGCATTTTATCACTACTTCTTGCACAAATATAAAAAGAGCAAAGGTTGCTTATTTTAATTTCTTTCATGCAAGTATGTCTGTAACTGTCACTTTGTTACTTGCTACTGATTATGAAGTTGATGCAGGTTATCTTTAATTTTGCATTTCCCTTAGGAAGTTTCCTTCTTCTAGGATTAAGAAATTCATTTAAATTTCAAATTACCTTCTTTACAAAATATCTTCAGTTCACTCTGGTAGTAAAACACACATAATACCCAGCAGAACTGGCCAGATCTCACTTCCATAAAAAACAGAAAAAGAAGTGCAGATCTATGTAGGTCAAAGTTTCTTATGCCTCGTTTTCTGTAATTGTCTCTTCTCTTTTCTTTCTTCCCAAGAGATAAAAAGATTTTCAACAGATAAAAGATCCTCCTGGCAGTCAGGGGAGGTGATCCTGCACCCTGTATACCCTGCCCCTGGCTGCAGCTGGGGTAACCTCTACCTCAGACCTCACTGGAAGCTCCAGCAGATGATCACTTCAGGAATCTGTTATGAAGTCTAATTCACAACCAACACTTCATAAAAACACAATTGTAACGACCAAAACCAGGCATTTCCTTCTCTACAGATCACCTAGTCAAAAGCCCAGTGTCTCAATGCCAGGTACAAAAAAGCATTTGGGGGTCCAAATTTTCATGAGAGCTCCAGTGCCTTTGACAATTTGGCAACCCTAAAGCAAGTGCCAACGTGACCAATGGATGTGGCAAGGGGAGCTGCTGCAGAGGAACTAATGCTGCCATGAATGATGCTATAGAGCAATGGCATCTTGCTATTTCTCAGTCTTGTTAGCTTAATATCACTTATTAAACTTGCCTGTTTGCATTAAATCCAACACCTTGGATGCCTTGATGTATTTTATAATACTTTCTTGCTTTTGCATTTGATGGTCCTATTTGTGATTCAGCATATCGTACCTAAGTAATCAATATTCTGTCTGGATGGACATTTTATTTATCAACAGAGCCACCGCATGAATTCAGTTTGTTTCGTGGAGGTCAAAAACTTTTCATTTTCTCCATGAGCAAAAGAAAATTGAAAGATTTAAACTCCCTTTGAATTCGTTTGATTAACTCAGGGAAAATACTTCACGTTTTTTTCCAACTCAGAAGCAGAATTGTCTCCTTTAACAATCTACCTCATTTTGACACATTGATCTCAGCATAATGGCTAACACCAAGTGTTCGGGTATAAATTAGAAGATGAAGGAAGCTGTAAAAGAGTTATGAATGATGCTGCTATCAGTTCTTATCAGCACATTCTCACCTTCTCTGGGTAGGTTTTAAAACAAACAAGCAAACGCATAAAATCAGTAAAATCTGTATAATTAGCTATTGGAAAATTTGGGAGTTGCACCTTTGTGGCAGGAAGCACCTATACTGTATCAGTAAATGTTAAATCAGTGTTGTGTACTTACAGCAGAATCACCCTCTCAGCTGGACAAAATTCAGCCTGCACAAGTGTGTGCAATGCCACCACTTCCATCATGCTGCTGCAAAAAGCAAGAGGAAGTCCATTACTCTTCAGACATGAGGAGGAAAAGAGAAGATGAAGGCCAGATTTCAGCTCCTTTGCACCTCCTATACACAGCTCTGTGGTGCCCCAGCTTGCAGGGCTGACAGACACAGAGAAACCCAATGACTAAACCAACAATTAATGAAAATGATATCCCAGATCACTCTCATGTTATTTCGATTGACTCCTATGAGCTTTTTTTTTAATTTGTAAAGTTTTAGTAATATTTTTAAAAGCATTAAAGTGATCCAAGCCTCTCCCACATAAAGTTGTACTGTTTAAAATAAAAGCATGGCTTAAAACCCATTTAGTTAAACAGGGATACCCCTATACAGACACACACATATTAGCTTTGGTGATTTGTTCCTAGTTATTAGATTTTATTCAAAGTTGGTTTAAAATTAATTAAACTAAGCCACTCCTTCAGGATGTTGCAACTTCCACTTTAACTAAACTAACTTAAAGTGGAAAATGGTGTGAGGTTAGGAAAGTGCGGGGGTAAGAAAGATGTGAAGAGGCAGCAAGAGCTGCTGTACTCTCAGCACACAAGGGCAGATCCAAGAAGACCTCACCTGTGCAGGAGAGGAATTTAAGAAACCCATCGCACCGCAGCCCCTGCAGCAGCCCCTGCAGCAGCCCTGATGCTCCCTGTGGCTCACCTCTTGCTCCAGTCGTCTTAGATGTTTCCTCCCTCTCCTCATCCATCTCCCTCGTGGACTAAACAAACCCCATTCTAGCCACAAATTCTGATAAGGATTCTTTTGAAAACTTGACTTGTGTCTGTTGTGTTTTGTTTTGTTTTGTTCTTTTTCCTCTGGGCTCTTTGTTCCCTCTCTCTTTCATGATGTGCAGCTGAGCTGTCCATGTCTTTGCCTCTAAATCACTGCCTTGCCTGAACCTTTACTTGCTGCTCATTGCGAACAGTGTTTCAACTTTTAATACGTTCACCTTACTGATTTTTTTTTTACCCTGTATTTCCTCTACTGGTTTATAGGAACATTATAGGCACGGCACTGAAAGTCCTGTGAAGATAAAGACAGATGAACACATTCTGCAACTCCATATAGGAAATAAATAAGATTGGCTTGAAATTACTTGTTCTCAGAATGCTGTTTAGCAATGCATGATCCTGTAGGCATTTATATATTGTTTAATAAGGCTTCTGATTCGTTCCAGGAGCATGGCTGGTAACAATGAGGAAGAAAAAAGGAATACAAGAGGAAAGCAATGAAGGTGAGCACTCCAGCAGAGCTGGGAGCTGCAGGGTGAGGAAATGCAGTGGATGACCCTCCATGGTCCCCTCATATTTGCAGTGTTATTCTTCAGTTCCCACTCCATTCAGACTCAAGCAGTGCTTTCACGTACCCTCAGTGCATTTTTCCAGAACACTGCTGTGTTTTGACCTTTGGACCCAGCAGGCATGTGAATCCCTGAAATGCTATCCCACATCACCCACCTCTGAGCTTCTTTCAGCTCTCTGCTTGCTCAAACCTTTGCATGCTTCATTGGCATCTCTAAATATTTACATGAGGCAGCAGTGATTTTGGCGATGGCTAACACGGTGACTCGCATTTGCAGCATCTGTTGGGGTGTTTGTTTTCGTTCCTGTGCTGCAGTGGTTGAGTGAGACAGGGCTGGCGAAGAGCGAGCCGCTTCCTCGTGGCCATCGCAAACAGCTTTCATAGCACCTCAGAAAATAAGGGTGCTGGGTCTTTCCTCAATGGGGAAGTGAAATGAGCTGTCAGCTTTCATGCCTCCGTTGCAACAGTGCGTGACCCCACTGGCAAACAGTTCTGGTGGTCTTGCTGGAGGGTGGAAGCTGTAGCTATCAAATGCACTTGCCAGCACCACAGCAGTAGCAGGAGGTTGCCGCAAGGTCAGGATGGAAGTGCCAAATGGGTGCAGCAGAGTGGCAGCCGGCAGCCAGAGATAATGCAGGAACAGCAACGGCTGCACAGGAGCTGGCCCCAGGCTCTCTGCAAACAGCACCACTTTGCAGGGCTTTTTCTGTCCTTAGACAACTTGAGTGAATGGGTTCAATTCCTACACGACCGCCACGTAATAACAATGTGTTTACTACCAGCCGTCTGACCCAGAGGTGCTTGGCAGCGCGGTGCAGGAATAGCCGGGCTTTGCCTTCTGTCAGACCCCGAGCTAAAAGGAGAAAACGTGCCCCGATCCAACTTGGCCAGGGAAAGGCTCGTGAGGCACTCACAGCAGCCCTGGACGGTCAGCTACTTGGCTCTCGAGTCCTGCAATAGCTGCCTGGGTTTCTGGCCACCTGGTTTTGTGCCGCTCAGATAAGAAGTCTGGCTTGTGATCAAGGAGGGGGGAAAACAAGCTAGAGAGGGCCACAGCTACTTGTGGGTGCTGATGAGTTGCATCCCAGCAAGCAGAGCAAGGTGACCTTCATCTTAGGCGCCTCAATGGTGCTCTGACAACATTTAGGAATGTTTTTTTTAAGGGAAGATCTTTTACTGTGTTGAAATAAAGCCTTTCACTGAACGCTTAAAAAACATCTCCTGGTGAGCTGACTCATGGCTCCATGAATCATCGTACATTCAATCAATCATTGACTTCTTTTTCTTTTTCTTTTTTTTTAAATAGCTATTGATGTTGTATGTTATTAGTTTCTTGGCACCTTTTTCTAGGCTTTCATCAAAGCAAAATGCTGATGCAATTAGCAAAGGATATCAATTTATGCAGCAATTCACATTATCCCTCAAAGCTTCATTAGCCTCAGAAGCTAAGGCACTGGAGAGAAAATTTGGGGAAGTGCTCTGCTACCTTCTGCAGCTCAGCCCATCTGCGGTGCCGCAGAAATCCCGTACTATGCTCCCCTCCATGACTGGCGAAGGGAGACATGGCAGCACCCAGCCCCATGGCACAGGGCACTGAGGAGCACGACAGCGACCGGGTCCTGCCCCATCCACCCCAGCTTAACCTGAGGACCTACTCCTGTATTTTGCACAGGCCCAAGCTGTTCTGCAGGGTTGGATGTACTTCTATACCTAGTCCCAGGGTCTCTGGGAGTTTTTTGGTTTGGTTTGGTTTTGTGTGTGTGTGTGTGAGGAAAAGCAGAAAAAGTATCAGATTTTCTGTCCCACAGACACCCCGTAGCCTCTGCCCATGGGTGATGCTCTGCTGCTGTGCTAGTGTGCCCTGACCTCCCCACGCTTCTCCTCTTGTTCCCTACAAACACTCCTGAGGTCAACGAGGCATTGTAATTGCCCCATTATTTCAAAGAAAAGCCAATGACGTCAGCAGGAAGCGTCTGCTGGTCAGATGGAAAAGTCACTTAGCCGCCCTTTTGCCAGGAAGGCAATTTGGTCTTTACAACTCTGAACACAGCCATCTCTTTATACCTGTTTCACTGCATTTGCCATCAAATATTTGATCTCCAGACTTCTTTTTTCTTTATTTTAAATTTCAGCTGAATAATTTTTATTATGTTGAGCCACACAGTCATCTGCCTCTCCACAGCTCTGAATACAAGCCTTGCCCTTGACTGCACAGCACAATGAAAACCTTTAGGTCACAGCTTTTAGAACACTTGATACTCTTTCTTCTTTATGGAAAGAATAAATAATGTTGACCGCCCTGTTAGTGTACAGTGAAAACAGAAAGGGAAAAAAAAAAAGGCTATCAGCATCTCCAGGTGCATGTCAAACCAACTGGTATTGGGTTTGGAGGATCCTAAATCCATTGACTACCTTGCATGGCTTGACAAAAAAAAAAAAATAACTCATCTTCCAATTAGCTGAATAATTAAAGTGCTTCAGCAGATCTCCAGATACATCCCACAGATAGACTTACTGGTAAAGTAAGGTAAAAAAAAATATTTCCTTTTCCCTCTGCATTGGTGCTGGAGCTGGTCTATACAAATCCCAGCAGCTACTGCCCTGGGAAGCAAAATTTTGGGGGCAGAGGCTGGGGCACAGCTCAGGCTGTGGCTGGCAGCAGGGCATCCTTCCTCTCTTGGCATCTTCAGGAGCTGTAAACATGTTTTAGTCACACACAAGTAATTTGGCTCAACAAAAGGCAACTGCTGGATGCCTATGCCAGCAGGCCACATCACACTGTTTAGTGATCTGTAGTAGGTGTAAGTATCTATGGATTTGTGGAAAATTACAAAAAGGGACAGCATTTAAGCCAGTGACCCGCTCATGTTTGGTATAAATGCAGTACTGGAGTGTCCCAGAGAGAAACTTGGCTGAATGTGCTTTTGTACAGACCCAGTCCTGAGGATGGTCAGCAGCTCCTCACCTGCCTCAAGTGACCTCACTATGGCATGGGAGCATGAACACGCCCGTGCTAGGTTGCCTCACTTTCTGGAAGTGCCCCATCCTTCTGAACTAGGGTCATTTGCATTTTACACAAACAGCTGTGCAGCTGGAGGTAAAAGAGAGTGCATACACAGGATAAAGGTTAAGCAGCCTTGTTCTCCAGCTGCCTTCTGCTGGAGCTGAAGTCCATATGGCCAGAAGCTGGCAACAATATTCATTTGATGATGACCTTATTGAATGGATGGGGGTGGTGAATGCGTGCCTCTGAGAAGAGGCCATCTCATTTCCCGGAGCTCACATCATGGTCTGCAGGATCACAGTCAATTTCTTATGCCTTCCTGGGTTGGGAAGTCCCTGGTCAGAGAAAAATGAACTGAGAATAACTTTGTTTTCTTACCCACTCTTTGACTAGTGGCCTCCCTTTCAAGAGATCCAATGAAAACAAAAAGAAAATGGTATATATGCGCTGACATGGAGATGTCTCATACGTCCCATTGAAACAATAAATGTGTTCTGAGACAAAGCCTGTATCTTATTTATTATTCACTTCCACATCTTTAAACATTCTAGTAATTTTCCAAGATGAAAAAGGTTAAAAAAAATCAATTATTTGTGCTATTTTACATGTCTACAACAGCATGAATTACAATCTTTTTAATTTTTTTTAGCAGCTTGGAAAACAGCAGGAATTAACAGAGGGATTTTTGACAGAAGCAGTCCATTCAAATTGACTGCATTACCCAGTTTTCTTCTGGCTTCATGCTTGAAAGTGCAGGCAAGCCTAACCAATAAAATAAAAGAATATTAAAAAAAAAAAAAAGTTATTGCTATGCTGGGGGTGAGAACAGTGTGGTGACAGAGGCATTAGCATGGGACTTTAGGGAAGCGCATGCAGTTCCAGCTCTCACAACAGGCGTATTATGTGAGCTCAGGTACAGCTCCTACAGCCAAACATTAGATGCAGCCAGACAGATGCAGATCAGCATCCCGTGGGGCTCATGGGCAGGAACTGGGCATTCATAGCTCGGAGACTCCGAATTGTAGGCTCGCAAGTCACCTTAACATATTTCCTATTTTTAGCATGTACAAACCTTTAATTTATGTAGATCTTAAATTTAATTAGAAAACTACCTAGAGGAGCAGTCAGAAGGAACACAGTGTGCTGTGGTGGAAACAGTGGCCTCCACAACTATTTAATGTCTGTAGCATGGTCAGATCATCCCTTGATCTTCCTGGGGTTAGACCTATAGGACTGCCAAAGTCCCTACAAGAAAGTAAATCCCACTCCCAGCACCTTGCAGGGGAAACACTGGATCTGCTGTTCACTTTTCTGAATCTTCACAGCCAGGATAGATCTAAGGAGAGAAAAATTTTCCCATACCTTTCATTAACAAACAGATGGCCAGCCATCCTTCGCTGACCACCACATGGCCATCTTCATAGACATCCCTCACTTCTGGCCAACCACACTTCTGCCTTGCTGAAGCCAAGTGGCATTTCTGCGGAAAGAAGAGAATGCCAGGCACTACAAGGATGTGATCATGCTGTAATTTCCACCCTATCTGCCTTTTCAGCTATTTTTCCATGACAGATGGCAGATTGCAACACAACTATAGCATCTCCTGCCTAACTGCAGAACAACTTGCCCTTCTGGCTGCATAAACTCTGTCATTGTGCAAGTCCTCTGTGGCAGCTGCTGTGAAGTCACAGGATATTAAGAGACTGTCATTCATATTTCTCCAAAACTCTGCAGAACTGATAAAAAATTATGTTTCTGGATAAGATCAAGTCACTTGAAAGAACAAAAAGCAGTGATGGGTAACCAGGGAACCACAAAGACAATGTGATGTCCTTAAGAGAAAGTCAGTGTCTTCCCAAAGTGCTTCATTGCCTTCAAAGAACAGGCTACATGTGAGAACATCTACAAAAAAGTATCTATTAATGACTGAACTCACAACAAAGTCCTGTGTAAGGGACAATTCTCACTGAGAAATGCAAAAGAGCCACCAGAGATGAGAGTTTCATGGGGGCAAGAAGACAAATTTGAAGGGGTAATCCTGGTCCGACAAAGACCCCAGAGAAAATGAAGTTATGCTACAGCTAATTAAAAGAAATGGCTGGGCAGTCACCTAGATGAGCAGCCGGTTAATCCAAGTATCATGTGAATTCCACTCTAGGTGTTTCTGGCAGTAAGCAGTTACTTGGGGTGGCAATATCAGTTGGATCCACTCAGAGCATTTAGGACAGCAGGTAAATTAAATGGTTGGCATTTCTTGCTTTCCCTTACCCAGAAAGAAAACTTGCAGAGGTAATTTCTGTTGAAACCAATTAAAGCTTTAAGTTGGGACGCTGTGTACGGCACACCTGATTGCAAACACCTCCACAGCTCATTCAAATTGGCTCCTACTGCTTTTATCACTAGGTTTATGTTCAATGAGTGAACAAACACCAATTCTTTTAAAAAGAAAAAGAAGCCCAGGCTCATTTATTTCATGCTAGATTCTATAGACCCATGCAGATGGTGAAAATTAACTTCTGCCAGTCTGGACACACGTCCAGTCCCAAAAATGCCTATAAAGGGGACAATGTTGTTCATATAAAAACTGCAAATTAATCTTGCTGCAAAATGCATGACACTGAAGCTGCCAAGACAGGGACCTTCCCTGCTGCTGGAAGCTGGCAGATTACACAGCACCTTACGTAAACCAGTAAGAAGAGGTTTGCAGTGACAAGTTGAGCTTTGGTGCTCCCCTGCCCACCTGGGCTGAGCTCTCCAAGCATGGGCCACTGCGGGAAGGGAACACAGAGGAGAAGTCCTGAAGCTAATGTGCTTGCTGTGCTTGGCGTTCTCGGTGCCTCCATAGTTCCTGCAGCACATCGGGATGCATCTCCTCACTCCTCATCCCTGTTTTCACCTGTACCACTCACAGATGGAAGCACCTCGTCCCTCCCTCTCAGCCACGTACGTTGAGGTAACATCTCCACCAGTACCCCCAGATGCAGCTCCATCATCAAAATCCCTACTTTTCTCCTGGTGGTTACCTCCACCCAGCTGCAGTCTGATTTTCTTCTTCATCCACCACTATCAAGTCAAAAAAGCTCCGTCACCTGCTCATCTCCCCGTTAAATCTTACAGCAGTGATATTCTTAGCGCTCAAGAGACTGTAGCGCAACATCAGAGGAAATGTTTGTGTTAGGCAAAACTGTGATTTTTTTCTGGATTCTGGAGATTTTTTTTTTCAGTATTCTGCATCTTTCCTCACAGCCCAAAGACTCTTTGCATGTGAGAGGATTTGTTGCTGAAATTCAGGTTAAATACACTGTAAATATTTAGCAAAGTGTAGTAAGTTATCTAGTTAATATGCTGGCAAAGAGCTGCTGGCTGTGATTGCTGTCTGAACAGAGTTATCTGAGCGGCTGGAGCCAAGCAGGCAGGAGCAGGTTTTGCTGCTGGAAGCAGTGTTATTACCAAAGAGTGTTTGCCAGCAAGGACCCCACATTCTCCCTGAGCACCAACACAGAAGTGCCAGCTACGCCACCCTATGTAGCCAAAAAAAAAAAAAAAAAAAAAAAAAGACTATTTGGTTGTGTCACAACAACCACTGGTTCCAAGTCATCCCTGTCTATCGATAAAACTGATAAGGAACTAAGAAGAGGTTTGTCTGGTTCAGGCTGGAAGTGGGTAGAAAGCTGAGAGCAGGAAAAATTAGCAACCATCCCTGCTGCCTAAAGGGACTTGGATTGTCAAAGTTGCCCTTGACTCAAGCAGAGAGCAAACAGCTTGAAGATATGGAGGGGTCACAAGAAAAACTAACAGGTATTGCAGCTTCCCAAAAGATACCAGGGATATTTAGCATGGAGAGACTTTTCAGTATGAAAATCTGAATTACCCTACCAGGAATTCATTACATGCAGAAACTTCCATTAAGAACCAGAAACAATTCAGGTTACACCAGAGCTTCAAGAAGTTAAAGAAAGCAAGCCTGAAAAGCTCTGATTTCTCTCTGGAGGCATTTTCTTTATCTCTAGGGGCTCTTGTAACAGCAGTGTGCATTGGACGTGGCTCCTGACCAGCCTGGTGCACATGTCCAGGGACTCCAGAGGTGTTTCTGCCAAGCTGCATGCGTGCCTGCGACATACCAAAAGAAGACATCTAACTGTCCGTTCCTCTTGAGAGATCCAGCATTCCTCTTCACTCCCAGTAATTCCTCTCCTGAAGAGAAATGCCCTCTGGTCCCACTTCTGCCCTTCCTAGCTGCCACGAGCTGTGCCAGAGCCCCACCAGTCCCGCAGTGGCTGTCCATCCTTGCTAATAGCAGCACCACTTCCACTAGGTGCACCACTGCACACCAAATAGATCTGGACTTTTCCAAATCTTCCTAGATTAAGACCATTCAGAGGCTCTGGAGAACCTGTTCCCCCAGCAGCATTTGTGACCCCAGGAATAGGAGCCCATCAGACCTCAATGTACCACAGGCAAAGCCCATTTCGTCAGCCCTATTTTCTGTCCTTACCCAGATGTACCCAGAACAGGCTGTCCTCTTCAGCTAACCGAGCAGTATGGAGTAAGAAGAGAAAGCTGAAAGCAATCCTTATGCCTACTTCCAGGGTATAGCAGGATGTTGTGCAAATGTTTACAAGGAAGATTAAGAGGCACCTGGCACTCCTAAACCAATTCCCCTTAAGTGGTTGCCCTAACCATTATCTGTAGGTGCTGGGTATTTGCATTGCAGTCAGATACACCAAAGGCTGCAAGAGACGCCTCTCAGCTCAGCCAGCCAGGAAACATCCCCATGATCCTTTCCTCATGAGCAAAAGCAAAGTCATCAATAATCTCTGGTCATTGATACCCTGAAAGAAAGACAGCGGGATGCTGATATGGCATATTGCAAATAAAAGCATAAGGTAACTTACAGGAGAATGTCCACATTTCCTCCCTTCCTCACAGAGGAAATCTCCCTCATTTTGCAATCCTTTCAAGGGACATCAAAGCAAACAAACAAAAAGAAAAAGAAAAGGAAAAAAAAAAAAAAGAAAGAAAAAAACCTCAGCATTGGTGAGGCCACAACCTCTCCCAGATCAGGAGTCGTCTTTGCATCCAGTACATAAACCCAGCTTGCTAGAGTAGAGCTTTAGGCTCTACCTGGTACATGGCACATCCATCACATTGCCCTTGGTCATGCTTAGGCACCCTTTGCTGCCTGATGCTTCGATTCAGCTGACGCTACTGGAGCTCGGCTGCTGTGCTGCTGTCCCTTGGACACAGCCATTCATTATGGAGCACATGGGTCTGTCACCACGTCCCATTTGCTTCTCCACACCATATGTTAAACCAGTAGGCTGAGCAGAATCATTTATCTTCTTGTTTTCTGCATCTACCTTTTTTATTATTATCATTAGCCTTTTCCTGTCCTTGAGAATACTTGAAAAATGCAGAGGAGCAATGGCATTGCCCAAAGGGATGTTTCCAAGTCACTGCTGGTAAATGGGTGTCGGTGTTTTGTGGTGGTTTTTTTTTTGGATTTGGGACTTGGTTTTCCTCTTAAGAACTGTTTTCCACTCAGACATCTAAGGCAACACATTTGCAATCATACTGACAACTTTTAGAGTGAAAGGGTATACACAGCACTATATTATTGCATGAATATATAATTCTGAATAGACTACGAAGAGCCAACACCTAGTATGAACTTTCAACACAATTTTCCATGATAAAACATTTTTGAAAATGCAAAGATTTTAAGCCTCTTATTCCCTTGATTCATCTATGCCCAGCATGCAACATGATTACATTGTTGTATATACATTAAAACACAATAACTATATCATATTTGCTCTGGTTTCCCCTATTCACCTTTTTAATTAAATTAGCTGTTTAAGGATTTCATTCTTCAGGCATGAATTGAGTTTGTTTGCAAAACTTAAGGCATTAAGATGCTTTCTAAGATAGGCAGAAGCAACAACAACAATTTCTAACCACTCTTCTGAAAAGGTAGGATTCTCCCACACACAAACAGAATAAATCACCCCTGGGCCACTCTCAGTCAGATGCACATCTTCTTCTTTACCTTGTTTGCTTTGTTCTCTGTATCATACAGGCACCAGAGATTTCCACATAGGCTGGTAGATCCGTGTCAGCACTTATTGCTGACTGTGCATGCCCACAGGAAACCTGGAAGAGACAATGCCTCCTACTCTCCCAGATTGCTGTAATGGAAATTACTATGGCCAAAGGGCAATGCATTTTTTTTTTCTCCATTATGACACGAATAGTGTGATTTCTTTCCTGCAGACAGAAAGAGAGCAAATAAGCAGGCGCGGCCAGAGTTGTGTGGGCTTAGTGTGGGAGCACTGATGTGCGTTGTCCCACAGCCAACATCCCCTCCCTGCTCCCAGGCATGCAGAAACAGAAGACCAGGTTCTCCCATTAGCACCCAAAGCCAAAAAGGTGTTGGGTGCTTCACATCAAGCTTGGAGCATCGCTGAGCTGCTGCCCTCTCCTTGCTGTCACCCCCCAGCGACAGAACAGGTCACCCCAAGTGTTCTGTGGGATGGTGTGCTACAAGACTAAGTAACACAAGAAAGGCTTTGAAGTAAGCCATTTTATGACTGTTCACAGTTTCTTAAATAACACTTTTTAAAGTCAAGTGTTGAAGAAGGTGGTGAAGAAGGTGTGGAAGAAGGTGGGTAGGTTATCATGACCCGGAGCATGACACATCAACAGAGCTGAACTTGCTCAAACCCATTTCCTGAGCCGTGTTTCCTTCCTTCCTGCTTTCACTCTGTATTTGTACTAATCGCTAACATTTTGTTTTCTTTAGATCTTTCCTTCTCACAGCCCCTGATCTTTGCTTCATCTTTCACTTCTTATTTTTGAAGTTTGAAACGTGCTCTTAAGCCACGAGGACAAAGTCCCAAGCCCAGCTGGGCTGTTGGGGTGTGAGGAAACAAGGAAACATAGGTGGAACATGAAACAAACAGAAAACAGGCAAATTAAGAGACAACTTCTGAGAAGCTCTGTAGGAAGAGCTATATACTTTTCTCACCCATGGTAGCTGGCAGGATCAAAATGTTCCTCTCAGGATTAGTTTCCAGCTCAGTCAGTGCTCTTTCCAAAGGTAAAGGCAACAAGATAAATAGGTATTTAGACTTGGATTGTTTAACCTACATACTCCAGGCATTAAACCTATGGAGACTGCCTGTATTACTGTAATTACAGGATGTTAAATCCAGATTCATTAGTTAAGGTCACAGTGACCTATCAGCATGCTTAAAACCCAATTATCCTATTAAACATATTTAATATATGTCTTCTGTCATAGAATGCCTGTGACGTTTGATTTATGATATGGGCATGCTTTAAAAAGAACTACATTTCTTACTACAGTAAAAGCCCACTGCCCCCAAGGTTGCCACAATACACGTATACATGAATAGAAATGGCCTTAATCCTCAGGTTGGATGTCAAATTCAAAGGCTCGTGAGATACTGCCTACGAAGGTGTCTGCATACCAGGGAGCAGTACGCTAGCTGACAAGTTTCTGCAGGAATGATTACACCTCAGGCATCTCAAGATTCAATGTTCTGGGTGTTTCCTGGCAGCGGCAGTACTTTTCATTTATTTATCCTAGTATTTTAAGCAATGGAAAAGGAGAAGAAGAAAAAAAAAAAAAAAAGAAAAAGAACTCTTCCTGTTAATTTCCATGCCACTTTGCAAGAGCCAAAATCTTTTGTTTGAACACTTTTTCTTTGAAGCCTGCATGAGTTTTATTTCAAAGGAAGTCTTTCCGAGCATTCCTAGAAATACGATGACTCCATGCTGCTTAGTTGTTGCATCATTTAGGGAATCCAGCTGGCTTCTAAAACCCAGCCATAAAAAAGGCTAAATAGGCTGTATTTTTCCCAGAAAGGATCCCAGATCCAGTCTTTTTAGGAGATACTGCCAAACTCATATTTTTATCCCAAACATGCTGTAGATATGACTGGTGTTCCCAATGACTCACCTACACAGATCGGTGCTGATAGCCAGTTGTGAACTCTGAATCAAGTGAAGGAAAAGTGACCTGTTCTAGTTGTATCTGCAATTCTGTGCCCAGACTAGCTGATTTACAACAAAAATATTTTTTGTGGGTATGTTTTTATAATATATAGATCTCAGAGTTCCCTGGAAGCGTACTCTTGAAACAAAGCATATGTACAAAAGTCATTATGATTTTTCTTACGCACCTATAAGCAAAAATATCCTCATACACGGCAGGGCACTCACTCATAGGAACTTGGAAGTTTTCCTCTCTCCTCTCGGGATATCGAGGAGTCAAACTGTCAAAATCTGGAATTTTCTCTAACATTCACATACGTCTTCTGGTATGAAGTCATTCTAGCAATCACGTAGTCCAAATTTAAATCATTCAGTTTAAAAGCAACTAAGCTTTTGATCATTCTCATAATATCAGAAGAAATGACTGTTGCCTTTCTCCCCTCTTTGCCTGTGTTTGGCCTCTACTAATGAAAAGTTGGCTTTATTATAGATAGATGCTATACTATATTGATGGCTTTGGCCTGAACAACAAAGCTGTGCATAAATGTTACCAAGGTACCCAGCAGAAAGTATGCCCATGTGTAGCAGAAGGAAGGTCTGCTCACCGTTACTCTGCAGGGCTTAAAAGCAGATTCGGGATTCACTCCTGTCCTCGTGTGACCCGTAGTGACACAGAGTTTCCTGCTCTGGGGAATAAAACACAGGTTTTCTCCAACCCCAACCCCCTTTTGGACCCCCATTTGAACACCATAACTCCACGATACTTTCACTGCTGCTTTCCTTACCTCCAGCCACGTGGACAGTCTTGCACATCAGAGCTTCTGAAGACTCAGAGATGGTCCTTCAGCAGGTGGCCACCAAAACTTGTCCATCGTGGCTTTCTCCCAGAACATGATCACAAAACAAATGCCTGGTATTTCACTGCTCTTCCCCACCTTGCAATGCAAAGCGAGAAGCACACATCAGGTACAGCTGTCATCAGGAGGCCCATAAAGAAGGCAAAGGGAACCAGAATAAAGAAGTTATAAAAACAAATGACTTTATAACCCACCTTTTGGTTCACCAAAGATACACATCTTAAAATCAATTGCTCACATTAAGCAAGAACAGATGTGAGCCAGAGTAATAAACACAGACTAAGAAAGTGGGAGCCAACGATTTGCTTGCTAAGAAGTGTCAGACAGCATTCACTTCTCGGTCACAACCTGCATTCCAGAGGCTGGAGCTGAGGGATGAGTATAAAATCTGCTCTTTAATCATGATTTCTGAAGCACATAACCCCTTTTAAACTGTGCATGTACGTGTCTTTAATATATACACACTTGATTAGTAAGAGACACTTTAGAGTATTATTTATTAGCCTCTCTGAAGTGCAACAGCCAAATTCTTCAGTTTTCAGATGCTTTTCATTAGACTTGTCTTTGAAAATAGTTTCAAGTTATGGTGATTAATTTTTTTTTTAATACATCATCTTCTACTGCTAGAACTAAACATCTTCTCCTCCCACCCCAAATTTGTTTTGTGTTAGATCAGCTTTTTTAGGAAGTGAAGGTGAAACACCCAGACAATGATCCTTGCAAACAGGAGTTAGCATCATCTATAATATTGAGAGAAGCATGTTGGCCACAAGCTCCTATAATTTACTCTCCTGTTCTCCCAGCCATCAGACTTCTTCAGTATGGATTATTCACAATGTAAGTTACAGGCAAAAGAAACTCACCTCTAATACTACAACCCATTAAATGATGGGTAATTCAATAACATGTTACAACAGAATTGTCTTTAAAACACAAAGTAGGATCCCTATACGAATGAAAAAAGGAAAAATCTTTGATACTGTAATTATTTGAGATTTCGTAATTATTTGAGATTTGCTAAAATATCTTTGTACTTAGATGAAGAGGTGTAAAATGGCTATTTAGAATTTAAGTTTCCTGGGAAACAAAAGTTAAAATAATTTTTAAAAATAAACAGATCTTCCACATAAATGCCTAGTTTAACTTGTCTGCAATGTACAAGATAATGTTCCTATTAAGGAAGTGAAAGGGAGAAAACTTTACATTTTATAACCACTGCCAAATAATGCAGCAGTGATTAAAGATTGTTGTGAAGATTGCCACATAAAACAAACTGGCTGTTAAGAGGAATTCAGGTTGTATAATGCTTGTTGGCACCTAAGGGCAAAATTCCAGCCCACCTAAGTTACAGCTAAGCTGCATATGAAGTGAAAAACAACCACCTCCAGCCATGACAAAGACAACCTCTGAGGCAGTAGTTCCCTCACCTGAAGGTAGCCAGACCACAGAGGCTGCCTCCCTGAGTGCTGTGAGCAGCCCTGGCTGGAGGGCTCTCCACACCCAATGCCCCCTACCTCCACACCCATCTTTCCTTCCAGCTCACAACAAGCTGTCTTTGAACCATTTGGGATTGCTTTCCACTCTAGAAAGGGGCACCGACTGCTGTACTGTCCCTCTTCCCCAGGGATGATGTCCTGCTGCCTTCCTCCCTGTTGCTCTCCTGCAGGAATAAGATCAGCCCCAGCAGGGAGGGGAGCAGCCTCACTGGCTGTAGTGCTCATCCCCAAAAGGGCTAAGTGTCAAAATTAGAACAAAAGTCAGAACAATCCAGCTTCTAAATATTTTTTCTTTATTTTTTATTATGCAATTTTGCTGACAAATGAAAAGTTTTGTGAAGTAAGAAATAAATGGGCATGGAAATTTAAATAGTCTCAGACTTTCTGGGTGAAAAACATTTCTAGCCTCGTTTTCCTTAAAGAATGTCAAAATCTAATAGACACTGACACACCCACAAAGCCTCAGCTGCAAAAACAATAACAGAATATACAAGACAGGAGGATTTCCAAAGTGGAATTCTCCATAAACCCAAAACTGAGTAAAGAATTGTACAAAAAAACAGCAGTGAGATCAGAGTTTACTAGTGATTACAAATAAAGTACAAGCATATACAAGACAAAACACAGAATGACCAGGACAATGATATCAGATTAACAGCCAATATACTTACTATCATTTTTTTTTTTTTTTTTTATAATACTGTAGGAAGGAAATGGTTGACTGCTTGGTAAAGATCAGTCTTTGTTCATTTTTCCCCAACAAATTTATGTTGATTGGTACAGCAAAGAGGATACATCAGACAATTATACTTCACAAAAGTTGGGATTAAAAAAAGGATCAATCATTTCTCAGGTCCAACAGGAAAAGAGCCAGGAAAAAAAAAAAAGTACTGGGCTGAAGCTATATTGAAAAGTGTTCACATTAAACATTTATAAGTGATAGGAAAAAGCAGCTTCTTCTAATTTTTAAGAAGGGTGTGGATTCTTGTGGATTCAAAGATCTATTCAGAAAAACACACAGGTTAGACACCTGTCCATGTGTCAGTAGTGCCTTTTGAAGCAGACAGGAACTATACAACCTCATGACATATCTCACACCAAAGGCAGGATATCAGGACATCAGGGAAACATTGCAGCTCCTCCAAATAGGCCATGCCTGGGAATAATTTCCCATTTCTGTTTATTTACCACTTTTCCTGAACACTATTCTTAACAAAAAGATTTCCCTCCACTCATGGGGCAGCACAAATACAGTTTACCAAAAACGGTACAATAAATAGCAGGGTGTTAAAATAGAGTTTTTCCCTCCATTTATCTCATTAAGCGTGATAAATGCTGATGGATACCTTAGAGATTCTTGTTTTCAGCCTCCAGTGTTCTCAGTGCCCTTGGGACAGACTCAATGCTCATCAACTTCCTAATGAAAAAGTCATATAACCAGAAAGGAAAGTAGCAGAAGATGCAGAGGAACACGTAAGCCCCTCTGCCAGGGGTATACAAGCCATGAGGCCGCCTGGCCAGCAAGGCGTGCAGGATGGAGCTCAGCACCGGGGAGAGGTCGGCGTCGCAGCACGCAGGTATCTGTGGGAGGTAGCTCTTCAGCCCCAGCAGGTAGTCCTCACCGTAGTCTTGCCTCACGTCTGCTGGAAGGTGCTCCACCAGCTCCTTTTCTAGCTTGGCCCACAGCTCAGATGTACCATGTATACCTGCAGCAGCAACGGCATGGGATAGCAAGTGAGTTTGAGGTTAAGTGAAATTAATCCATGAGTAGTAGCTGATAAGCTGTTCCCACCACCAAGCCCAGGCTCAGTTCTAAACTGGAGGAATGAAGAACATACAAAGCTCCTGGTTAGTTACAACTGCTCTTACCAAGAAAAGAAACATAACGAAGCACAGACTAGACAAAGAGCATAGGGTTCTGTTGCCAGCTCTACTCAAGAAGGCCTCAGTATCTTTTTTGCCCTCCTTTTCCATTCTGTCCTCACTCATTTCATGGGTATTTCTACTCAGTATTTGTTAATATGTGTCATTGACAGTAGAAAGAAGCGGGCAAACTAAAACAAGGTCAACTTGGATTGGTCAAATGCTCCTCTCATGAGGGATATTGATATTTATTTTAACAAGAAGCTTCATGAAGGATGAGGCTTGTACTGGGCCTGATTAAAAAGAAAATCAAAATTCCCCCCACCCCCCCATTTTCATCATGGCCCTGCAGGAGCCAGGTGGGGAAACATTCAGGGGAGAGAGGTTTTATGGAAAAGGTTTCTATTTGCTTTTTGCTGACATAGGAATGGTCTCTGAAGTAACCAGGGTTTTGAGTAAGCAGCACTGGGACTTCATCGTCCTCGTGTTGCTGCCAGGCACATCCACGGAACGGGGACCTGTGTGACACCCACCTTGCTACTAGGTGGGCACAGGCAGTGGGTATGACAGGAGACAAGTCTAACATGGACAGACTCTACAGAAAAGGTTCAGAGCAATGGGGGAGAAAGAGGAGGATTTGGAAGAGTACACAGCAGGAGGGGAGCAGGGCAAGGAGCAGAGAGGAAATCTCAGGAATCATGTATAGTAACGTCAAGAGCAAGTAAGTGACCTGGAAAGGAACAACATTCAATTAAAAAAAAATCTTAATTTCCATAGTCAACATGAGGAATGGAAAAGAGTTTGAGAATCATTCAAGGCTCTGTTTGAGGATCCTGGAATTCAGGAAAAGAGACAAAGCATAAACCATCCAAAATGTCAAACACCAACCTGTTCTGAAGCCTGATGGCTGGATGGCAGCAACTTTGATTCCCCATTTGGAAAGTTCCTGCCTCATTACTCCAGAAAACATGGACAGAGCTGCCTTTGATGCACCGTATGCAGCATACCTCGGTAGCGGAATGCCTCCTGCAGGAGCAATATAAACATGATAAAGCTCAATGTCTGCTCTTTTCAAGCCTTTATTTTGGTGCTTTAGATAGAAGATTATAGCACAACCAGAATTATGTGGCTCTCACTGAGGTTAGAGACAAGTCAGTGAGGGAATCATTTCTTCCTAGAGGTTAAAAAAAGTGTGAGTTGTAAATTAGCACTTGCTTAGAGCAGTTATGATCAGTAACACCTTGTAAGATACTTTCTATGGGAGAAAACATGAAGTGTATTGCATCCAAGGGTAAAAATTGCTGCAAATTACAAAGTTCCCACTTCAAAATAACACTTATCTTAATGCGTGTGAAACTTGAAAGAAAACATTTCAATATAGGGGAATTTTCTGGTAAGCCACTGGTGCCATTTGTTGGGTTTTGTACTGCAGCAATCCATGTACCACAGGAGCTTCACACACACAGAATCTTTCCTTTGAAGATTTCAGGCCAAACATATGTTTTTTCTTCTGTATGCATCTGAAAAAGTTTTAGTTTCAATTGGTTTGAGCTAATTGAATCACATATGCTTTCCCTCTGAGGTCAGACTAACCTCCTGTCCAGTTAAATTAGCTCTACACAGGCAGGAATAGGCTCAGCACAACAAGAACTCCAACTTTTCTGCTAATGTTTTACCCCATGTTAAGAGGAAGCTATTTACTCAATTCAGAACATCTATGTGAACATCTATAGTTTAAGCAATGTCATTATCAGCTCCTGTAATAGAAAATTATTTAGCACAGAGAATCTCTGTTTATCCCTGCAAGACAGCTTGGGGACTCACACCAAGAATTAAGACATCTGCCTCAAAACACCTAAAATGCAAGCTTCACTTGGGTGCTTAAAGAAAACAGGTCTGTCCTCTGTCCATGCTTGTGAGGTATGGTGGACAGATCAGTACTAGAATGAGTCCCTCTCATAAGTCAGTCCTGATTTATTTAAGTATTGGCAGTGAACCATAAACACAGGTATACAGGTACAAAAACCTTCTTGGGACTTAAAAACAGAAGATGGCAGTGTCAAAACTAGGCTGAGACTACATCCTCAACATAAGCCATGAGCAAAGTAACACCTGTACAAGCCACCTTGGCAATACAGCAGGATTCAAGTGGACACCACCTGCACAGAAAAGACATCCAAACAGACAGGAAAAAGGGAAATCTGGGAAGCAGATGATACAGTAATTCCTTATGAGGTCTTTCAAAAAAGAAACACCTTCCATCATCACAACATCCTGCTTCTAGTAGGTCTCATTTTCAAAGGAGCATTTTTGCTCCTCAGCTGTTGGCTACTGTCATTACTTCTGTTCCTACATCAGTCTCTCAGCTGTCCTCCTAGAATAGAAGGCTATGCCACAAAGGCGTACATATTTAGTAAATACAGGAACAAATTTATAGGGTAAAACTGAAAAGCATATAACACACTTAATATTTTCATCAATAAAATCACTTCTTAGCAAAGTGATAATCCTAAAAACATGTTAGGATAAGTATTTTGGTAATCTTACTGAAGAAATATAAATACACATTCTTTGCTGCCCAAAGGAAACTTCTAATACTTGTTATTAGCAGTTACAAATGGTCTCTGCTTACAAATGGCAAACATCATGAACTTACACAAAACACATTTACACTCCAATGGAAGAACACCTGGTTTTACGTAAATCAGATGGCGTTCAGATATCTCCACAGTATGGTTTGGTTTGCAAACTGAGGTGTTTTCAAATTCCTGCTGGAATGTGTTCCCAAACCAACACAGTTGTTTGTAGATTTTTGTTTTTAAACCACCTATCTTCCTGGAAAAATCAGAGCTATCCCTCACTGCACCTAGAATACAAGACCTGAATTTTATGTTCTTTACAGAGCAGTGTATTTTTAAACCATATTAAACTTTAAGGACTGATTTCTGGAAACAGCCTCCCAACACAAAACCTGCACTTATTATCTAGATCCTAACTCCAGAGGCGTATTTACAGACAAGACTGACCACACCTTCCTCAGCATTTACGCAAGAAAGTTGATTGCTTTTCCTGTTGCACCAGAAACTTACCTGGTGCTTTAGCTCAGCTCACCTGCCATGCTGGACACGTTAACCAGCCTCCCCTGGGACTTCCGAAGTAATGGTAGGAAGGTCTTGGACACCTCCACGGCCCCGAAGAAGTTCACCTCCATGCACTGCCTGTACACGCTCATGGGGAGCAGCTCGCCATCAGCAGGGAAGCCCAGGATGCCCGCATTGTTCACAACTCCCCAGAGCCCTGGGAAGAGAAGAACGCACATAGCTGTTATAACAGGATACTAGCTTCATTAAGGTTAAAATGATGAGCTGGATGGTGCCTCCAGATGAAAGCAGAGATGATCTGTAGCTATAGATACACAGTACCCCCTCCCCAAGCAGTCATCATTGTTTTTCCTGTGTCTACAAAAGCAGGAGCCATCAAAGCAAATTCCCTGACTGCCCACAGACATACACAAGACAGAATGGGGCCATCAGGTATGAGATGTCTTATAAATATGTACATTAGTACCCCCATATATCAACATAAAAGCTGTACCTGTATTTTGCACCTTCTCTGAGACTTGTAGATAGGCTTCCTTGACTTGGGTGGGATTGGTTATATCCAGCTGCAGGAGAGAGAGCCTCTGGGAACAGGTCTGCCTCAGGTCCTCAGCTCCAGGGCCATCCTTATTCAAAACCCCAGCAAACACGATGAAACCTAAGTTATCCAGGTACTTAGCCAGCGCATGTCCAATCCCAGTGTCACTTCCTGGAAGAATCAAAAAAGACACATGAAAAGTCAGTCTGCCCCAGACCATCATCACCATTAAAACAGAAGGATTGGAAATGCACACAGATGTGACCAAAAAGAGGATGAAAGGAAGACACAAACATATAGGAGTAGGAAGAGTGGTTTTGATTCATAGGTTGGAGAAGCTGGTCCTTTGCCTGTTTGGCAGAAGCTGGCAGACCTCCTCTGCTCAGAGCTGAGGGCATCAGCTCATGCTCCCATCGAGAGATCCTAAGACTTACTCCATGTGTACAGAAGAAATAAAACCACAGATCAGTTTAAATACAAACATTCAGGCTGAAAACTGATAATAAAAGTATCTAGGGGGGAAAAAAGAATAAAAAAGAAAAAAGGAAAAACATCTTAATGTGAAATCTCAGCTGGACAAAGCAATTATAGGGCGTTGGAATTGACAGAAATTCACTTGCATCTTATTCTTTCTAGCATCAGACTTATTCCCAACCTTTATCTTGCAAACTTTTTTATTTACCTATAAAGCAATGACCTGCCAGATACATGAAGCGCCACTAAAGAAAGTACACAGCAACAATCACAATCATGATCAATTTCTCCCACCAAGGAAGAATGATGAATATTTAACAAACCAGTCCGTTGATTCACAGGTTTTCATGTTGCCTTTGACATGGTATTTAGCTGCCACTACCTTAAGAAACTTGTAAGGGTTTCCTGATGTGTTTTGTAACTATATTCTTCATTCTGCCCATCTACAGAGGAGCTTCTTACCAAGGGAGGAAGCATCTCGCCCATCTTCCTACCAAGACTCCCAGTGAAGTGACATAGGACTCTGAAGACAGAAAGGGAATTTATAGGGACACTGATGCAGCAGTTTTGCACGGGACAAGATCAGGAGGGCAATGAAAAGGTTAAGGATGGATGCAATTTTCACATCATGAAGAGGAGATGTAACAGCATGTCCCACACTACTGCACTGCACCCTCTTCTGCTGCAAAAGTCTGTGTGCTGACATGCACCATCTGTGGAATTATGCCAGGGTTTAGCTACCTCCTATAATAGCCATTTCTTGCATAAATGCTCAACTTCCAAACTCACCTGCAGCATAGGTGGAAGCCTGAATGTGGTACAAAGAGCTGGAACTTGTGTCAGTTTTTTTTTTTTTAACCATTTCTCCATTTGTGGAAAGGCCACAAGACTCCCTATGTAACATTACCAGAAAGGTAAAGGTTTAATTTATGACTCCAGCACATGCAGAGGGATATTATAATAGTCATTGGCAGGCCAGCTCCTGCACCCAAAATCCTTAGTCAATAGAATTTGATTGACAAATTCATCTTAATCCATGCTAGATCTTCACTTCTTGGTTTTGTCTTCTATCTGGGACCTTAGCCCTGACAGATGAAAAAATTCCAGGTGACTTGAGAAAAATATGTACTTAATGCCTCAATCAATAAGTGCAAGATGTTGAAACAAATTACTCATGCTCTGTTTAATCCCTTCTTTTTAAAAAAAATGCTTTGGGGCACTTTTGAAATCTGCAGTTTGTTGAAGATGCACCAGACCACAGTATACATCACGCTTCACTTCTTACAGCCCTCGCCTGGAAGAGAAGAAGTGAACGATCCTACATTCTTGGAATTCCCTAGAAAACATGAGGAGGCCTGCAGAGATCCTAAAGATATGATGGATTTCTGGGCATGGGGGTGGGGTGTCTTTCTTCCCAGTAAGAGAAGTCATGGAACTACATCCCCCATAAGAAAAAGCCATACAACACAGCTTTAACTGAGAAAGTGGCAGAGGGACAGGTATAGCAGCCCTGAGAAGAATAAATCAATGTTTATTTGTGCCTGCTGCTGGGTTCATCCCCAGCTTTTATCAAAATCAAACCTGATTTGAGTTCCAGACCTGTTATTGATGTCCAGAGAAACCACCTTTCAACTCAAAGTTCAAACAGCATAATCTTTCAGCTTTAGTTAAGTCTCCTGTACAGAAGAATTAGACTTCCTCCCCACATGTAAAATGACTATTTGCGAACCATTCAAAGATTTATTGAAGAAAGACAGATCAGTACAGACTACAACCGAGTCATTGCTGAGAATCCATTAGCAGCTCAACACTAAGCATCAGAGACCCCAAGTCACACACCAGGAATGGAAAGACCAAGGTAACTGAAGGAGTTTGCCCTACCAAATACAAAATATACGAAGCAAGAATTTTTCAGTCCCTGCTACTTTGCGTCTTCATGATGGCTTCATTTTTAGAGATGCTGGCTGTCAAGCCCATCAAACCACGGAAAGCACCTGCATGCTCAGGACCGTGTTTGAGGACAAAGCACTCGCTCCCAGCAAGAAGATCAATAGAAACGTTTCATCAACAACTTTCAGACAGCTCACACACCCACAGTTACTCATGCAAAAAAGCTTTTTGACAATTGGGCAGTTTTCCCTAGTTGTGATGTGGTGCTCCATTGAATTAATAATAAATAAATAATTTTTATATAAATAAATAATGCATAGCAGCAGCTGTACAAGGGCCATCCAAAGAGGATCAGAACAATGTATGGCAAAGCCCAGACAGATGAGCAGAGGTTTCTCCATGCCCTGGCCATAGGCAGCCGTCTCATGAGCGGTAGATATGTGGCAGCTGCTCCGAGCACAGCAGCATTCCTCTACTGTGCAGGGCTGAAACAGGGGGCAGAGTTGGGGAAATCACCATTTCCCATGAAATGCCTGCCTCAGGACTTCTCTAAATTGGAGACAAATGACAACAAAATTGATGGAAAGGAGCCCTGCACCTGTGTGCATGCTGCCACACACACCTTGCTGTCAGTAAGAGGATGAGGGCTGGAGACAGAGCAATTTAGCAGAGAAATGTGTTGAGTAAAACCTTCATTTCATTGATGGAGTGTTTGATTGATTGCATACCAGCCTGGAATCAAAGAGCGATTGAGAAGAGCCTCTTCAGATGTGTCAGCTGCCAGAGGTGTCCAAACTTGCATTTCTTCAGGACAGTTGCAGCACAGGTACAAAGAAAACATTCACTTGCTGCAATGTAACTCAGTGTTCTTCACTCCCCGGTATTGCCCTAACTCTAGTTCTCTGGAATAATTAAGCTCCAAAAGAAGAGCTTATTTGGGTTTTCGGGTTCTCCCAAAGAGCCACTGAAGAGCAGGCTTGCACTCAGGCATCCTCCTCCCTTTTTTAAGTGTGAGCCCAGTGCCTGCCTGGTGGAGAGGCACAGAGACTCTCCCTTCCCATGTGTGATGGTGTCCTTCCCGTACACCTGCCCAGAAAAACCCTGCTGACTGCAAGGGGAGAGCTTGCTGCTCATCCTCTCCTCCCTTAAGTTTTGTGTTTAATCCCCATAGCAATGCCTGCTAGGGAGATTTAAATCATTTCCATAAAGAAAAATGAGATGCTGCAATAAATAGCTATATAATCCAAAGCAACTTAACTCAGCTTTTCAGAGGGGAAAATGGAAAATAAAACAACAAAAAAAAAGAACAAGTTAGTGCAAGAACGAGTAGGTAGGCACTCCAATTCAAAGGTTTGATTAACACAGCAACATTTAAAGTTTCAGAAGAAACAGGAGAAAAGCCATAAAACTACAAAAACGCCATCCCTGCAAACCAAAAGTGGGTTTTGAGTAGATCAGGATGTTAATACAGAGAGTGAATTCATTAGCCCTGAACTTTCATTTCCAGTGAGAAAAATTACTCACTCCCAAACGATTTCATACCTCATTTCAAAGAGATGGCACCAACCTGGTGTCTTGAAATATAGGCATGATATACACAGCGTGTACTATGTAAATGCGCACATCAAAAGATAACTGTATGCCAGTACCTATTGCAGTAAATTCAAGTAAACAAAAGTAATGTATGAGTGTAGTAGGCTGAGGGCTTCCAGAAATTAATGTCTCTCCTAAAAAATTAGACCACCATAAGTATTCTTGTGCTTTTTTTCCCAACCAGTTATTTTCACAAGCATATCCAAAAAGCTACTTGTAAAGATTAAATGAGACACTTAAAAAAAAATGGCATCTATTAAGATACTTTTCTACTTAATTTCAGAGCACTTCTTCACCGGGGAAAGGGAAAAAAATAATAATAATAAAAAAAAAAAAGACATTTCTGGAAAAGCAAATAAATCAAGAAAAGAAAAAAGCAAACCCCTTGGAGCACATGTTTCATAGATTCCTGACCCGAGAACACAAAGTTTTCCAACACACCTCTGAGAAAAGCCCGGTCTTTACTTCCCACAGCACCTTACCTGTGACGAGCACAGCTTTGTCACCCACAGGCAGTGGCGCCGTGCCACCCAGGTACATGGAGGAGATGAGGCACACACCGCAGAACACCAGCAGCCCCCCGCAAGCCCCCAGCACACTCCCACACAGCAGCCCCAGCAAGGCAGGCAGAAGGCTCCAGAGCAGCATGCTGCCTTTCTCCACCGGGCTCCTCTTGGCCATGCGAAGCACAGTGGCCCCAAAAAGCACAGTGACACCCATACAGAGCCATCCTAAAGGGCTGGCAGCAAGAGCATCCATCGCCTGGGCAAGAAGCAAGCACAAGCAGCCCACCTCACCTCCGCAGAGCAAAGCAGGTGCTGCTCGCTGCAGCCTGGTTATATAGGAGCAGGGCCAGGGGGTGGGGCGAGAGAGGGGACTCCGTTTAAAGGTTTGACATAATCTCACTTACCCTTGGCATCTGCAAGGAGCAGGAGCCTTCTGGTTTTCCTTACCTTTTATTCCTTCTGCCTGACAGCTCCACCTTCTGAATAATGTGCTGGCTGGGTAATGATTGACAGCAGCGGGAATGGACATGATGTAGGAATTAAGCACTGGCTTTAGGATAAAATTTAACCACTGTATGTTTCATACGCTTAAATACATTTTTCCAGAGAGTTTTTTTTTTAAAAAAAAAAAAAAAAACAGCTTTCTTTTCAGGAACTGTTTGAATGCCCTCACTAAAAACTTTGGGTGTAGTTTCAGAGGACTTGGTTTTGATGGGCAGTGACAAAAATGAGCACCTGGATGAGGGGATGAGGTTATTTGCTTCGTAGGGCAGCCTGGTCAGTGTCATGCTTCAACACAAGTGACAGTGCTGGGCCACCCTCCTCTTTCAACAGAAAGCCAAAAAAGACTTTCCCTGCTTTAGTGTACACCTGGGTATTTACCTGATGCTCAGAGGGTACCTACGGCTCGCTGACATTCAGAGGTGTTCAGGTGGCAGGGAAAATAGGAATGGGTGACTGCTGGCCTGTCATTGAGGGCAGTTTGCTAAACAATGACATTTAACACACCTGAGGTGGACTCCTCAGCTGACCACCAGTGGTGACATTAACCTCTGTTTAGGCAGGAATTACTGGTTCAATACGCAGAGCAAATTGAAAACAAACATGTGATCAATTAATTGTATTTGAGAGATCTATCACCTCCCCGGTGTACTCTGAGGGTTATTTAAATAAGAAGGAATGAGTGCTTTAATATCCAGCTGGCTAAAATGCTTGAGATGCATTTTAGGCATGTTTAACTCTTTAAAAATCCCTGCTAATTGGTTTAAGACCACAGCAAGCTAACGTGCTGTAGCTGTTTTTCAGACAGAAAATATACTGCTGCCCACTTCTGTTTAGACAGCCACGGGGAGATTGAAGTGCAGGGTGTGCGCCTAGCACGGGATACAGGCGCATTTCTATTCCACTCTTCTTTCTGGGTTTTATGGGGTGGTAAATCTGTTGACTCTGAATTTTTACAGCCAGTAAAAATGTTTACATACCTCTATATGTCGTTTACATTAGAGGTGAGGTCACTTTCTTAAAGGCACATTACCCCAGAGGTCTGCTTGTCACTCACTACGTTGGGAACATTCGTTCATCCCTCCCCTTGCAGCAACACTAGCCCCAAAAGTGCAAACTATTTCCTCTCGTTTTTGCCATTTACTGCTTCTGCTTTTATTTGCGTGATGCTCCTGAGGTCAGTTATACCCTGCCCTCTGCTAAAGCATCTTTGTGAAGATTTCCTTGGAGAATTTTGCTTTCTCTCACTGTTTGGTCTTTACTGCATGATTGAGATGGTCACAGATGTGTTGGCATTTAAAGCATCAGCTCTCACAGAGGAGGACACGGTGAGCTGGAGGTTGTGGATAGTGGGAAAAGGGGCAGGAGTGACCACCTACAGCCCACCCTCGCCATAGGTCCCATCAGCCCACAGGGACACCAGTCCTCATCCCCACATTTTGGTCCCCATTTGAGCCTTCTCCTCTGCCCCATGCACCCCTGCCAAGTCCCCCAGTGAAATGCATATGTGCACCCACACACACATACTCCCGGCTGGAGGGCAAGGATGTGTGGACTGCCAAGGATGCCACATGTAGACTGTACATGCACCTGGTGCCATGTGCTGACACAACACCCGTCTGTGTCCACCAATGTGCAGGGCAGCCATGGGAAGGGCTGGTGCAGGCTGCTCTGTGTCTGAATTCGTGCTGAATTTATATATTGAATACTAAATATAAGCACTGAAGGCTTGGGGGCAGCTTTTAATGAAAGGCTTACCATGTGCTTAGCCTGCAGCGTGTGAATAAAATTACATGTGAATACACACCGTGAAATGGGCTGCTAGTGGAAAGGAGGGCACGATCTACAAATGGCTAAAAAACGCTAACTTGGAGTAACCACCTCATGTACGCTCAGCATGTCCTCCAACACCAGCAGAGACAGATTGCTGCTTGAGGATTTCTCAGTACAATTTTGCAATGAGATAAGTTTTATCATCCCGTGCCCACCATCCATCTTAAGAAAGCATCCACTCTCCTCTCCTCCACTTCGGTATGTCTCCAGTCCTCACCGCTGTACATTAGCACAAGCCTGCAACTGAGCTTACATTCTTTTCTATTTCTCTGGGCCGTGCCTACTCACGCTGTGAATATTCATCCTTATCTCTCCTCTTTCTTGATAGTTCTGCCAGCAAACATGGGGCTGCTCCAAATTATCAGGATGTTCCTTCAATAAAAGGTCTGAGTTACAAGAAGGATGGATTTGGGCTAATTAATTTTGAGCTAAGCTTGACCTTCTTCCTTTGCCAGGATATTTGTCTTCCTTCCCAGCTTTTCCAAACCATCAGACAATAACTCAGTGTCTTGTCTCTTTACACCCTGGCAATCTACATATTCTATACTGAAGTCTAAACACTGCTTCCATGGTCATGACAAACAGCAGAAGAGGAATGATTCAGACCAGCCTGCTGGATGAACTGTCCTGCCATGCAGTTACGATAACCTTTGAAGGTCAGTTAAAACAATGGCAAAAGAAGATGCAACATGAATGGCCAGTATCTACAGAATTTCTTGAGTCCGAATCCAGCTTGTTTTTCACTGAACCCTATAATTATGGCATCTTTCACCCTGTTGTATTCAGAAGACTTTCCCTAGGACAGAAAAAAACACCTCTCCAGTTTGTGAGATCTTCATCATTGCAAGCCTATGCTTGGATTCACATATTCCTCTGAAATGTGGTCAAGTTGGTCCTGTCCATGACTTCTTTGAAGTGCACCACTGAGCATTTTTTCTGTTCTAGCCTAGTAATGAGCATTCTTCTGTCTTTGCCTTGCATGGCTCCATTTCTGGTTCAGAAGTGTTCCTGTTGGGTTTTGGTTTATGCCTCCATGGCTATCAAGCATAGCAGCAGCTTCCAGATCAACGATGAGGTAGGTCTTCGTGTCCCTGTAACCTTTTCTTGCATCGATTGTCATTTCTTTGGACGTTTCTCATGTGCTTCCTTTGTACTTCCCAGTAATGCATTCATCAACATTTCTCCTTTCAGCACTTTCCCTTCACCCAGAGGTACCACGTGCCTCATCCAATATTTGTTTTCTGTTGATATTTTTCTGTCCCAGCTGCAACATAAATTACATTGTCTGCAAGCATCTCTGCCCAGTCTCTGTTTCCTTTCTCTCTGCCAGTCACAGAATTGTCTTTCAGATCAGGCTGGAAGTTCACACAGAGCCCTTCAGTTTTCCATTTTGCTCTGTTTTGTTTGCTGATGCAGCCTTTTTGTGTTTCAGCTGTGCAATTCAATGACTGCTGCTCCTGAGAGACCGTGCTTCGTGTGCCTTTGTAAGTAAGGGAACTGCGTTTCAAGTTCTGCGGGCTGGTTTTTGGCTGCAAGGTTTTTCCTGGAAAACATAATTTCAGCAGAAAATAGACTGGAATTTGTTTCACCAAATGAATCATTAACCAAGATAGGAAAGTGTTTCTCAGAAGTAAATACATATATAAGTAGCAAAAATATGAAATTATTTACTTTGACTACAGTTTCTGAGTACATATCTTCGAACATTTGGATTTTGGTGGACTTAATGGCTACACTAGCACTTGTCAGGCTTTACGCCCTGGATGCAGATGTTATTGACCTTGCAAACACAAAACTCATTTGGGCAAACAGACTTTGCACTTACAAATACCACTGAACTCCTATACAAAGGTTGAGATAATCCTTTGCCTTCAGCAATTTATCTATTCATGCACTCAACTTGCAGCACATGAATTGTCCCAGTAAAGACAGCAAAACTATTCATCTGCCTAAAGCTAGGAATGTAGCCTAGTACCTTTGTGAATTAAGGTCTCTGAAAACACAGACATGTACTGAATAAGTGCAAAAAAAAGGGTTATGTGCAGCTGAAAATTACATCTAACCTCTTCTCTATTGTCAAACTACTTCATTAATAGACACTTAGGGAAAATAATTCTTGTAGAACAAAGTATGTATCTATCGAGGAAAAGTATAAAATATGTATTTACCTCTAAGTTATTGGAGATTTTGTCTTTAGAAATAGAGTAATTGTAAAGACCGGGAATTCAGAGATAAACAGTAGTTCCTGAAGATCACTTGGCAGCGAAGAAAGAGTTGCAGCTCACTATTTCTCAATATTCAATTCTAATAAAAGCTAATAATGATAATAATACTAAGAATAATTATAATAAGTTCCTCAGCTAAATCTCCTGTTACTTTCTCAAGTGTTAGAATCTTGGAATCAAGGAACTTGTACCCATGGTCAAATTGGACCTATAAATCCTTTTGGCAGGTACTCATATAATGCACACCTTAGTTATAAGACCCTCAAGAGAAATAATTGCAGTCTTCATTTCTCATGTGAATTCAATGCCTGCAGCAGCTATACCTGTGGACTAGGTCTTGTAATAACGTGCCATATGAAATGAACCCTTGGGCTGTAAGTGCTGACTTGCTATTTACATGAACTCTAATCACCCTTTTTAAATTTTCTGCAATAGACAAAACATCTTAAATTAGAGAAATAATTAAGATTATGAGCAATCCTCTCTGTATTTGCAAGGGATGTTTTCTTCTGTTTCTTTCAGGAACAGTCGAAAGTGGATTGCACTCTTTCCAAAATAAGTCATTTTTTTATCAACCTAATTGTCACTATCTTCCAAAAAGAGGATGGAATCAAAAAAAAAAAAAAAAATAAAAAGGCAATTAGGCACTCTTCAGGAAGTTAGCCAGGAATCGTCTTTATGTTATCCTCATGAGAAATTATATTTGTCTGCCTTTCTTCTGTCATCCACTGACACAAAACAGCTTTCATAGAACCACTGGTGTTAGAGAAGAAAAGGTAGTAGTTTATCTTAACCCACTTCTCTGACAGAAACAGACTCTTCCTTAAAATCTCCTTTGGTACACTGAGAGTATAATTCCAGCCCTGCCTTGTACTGAGCATAGCACAGTCGTACCTCAGTACAATAAAGATGTAAGCTATAGTCTGGGATGGAAAATTACTTTGTTTTTCCAGCAAGATTTTTATTATATCAACTCTGTTACCTTCCCTTTCCTTCAGCACTGCCTCTCTGAAATTAATGGAAGCATCTGTGTTCCCAGAATGCAAAGGGTTTCCAAAATTTCCTAGCCCACAGTCTGCTCATTTCTTTGGTGATGCTTTCTGAAATGCAACAACAATTTTCCTTGCCTTTCTTCTAGATGGTTTCATAACCATAGGTCAAACAGACCTTATCCACATCAGCAAAAAATACTTCTTGCATCTTTTTTCTGTAATGTTTCCTCCTGAATGTCTCCAAACAATGGCATGTGTGGAGAAACTTCTGTTATACATCCAACCTTTTTTCCATAATTTTCAATAGTAGATGAAAAAACACTTTCAAACATTTGGGTATTATCCATGCAAAAGTCATGCAATTTTTGTCATAGTTAAACTCATAATTAGCGATGTGAAAAGGAAGGCACACAGAAAATTAGGCATACGTACTAATCAGAAGTCTGATTAAAGCATGCGTAGACAAATTGAGTAGCTAAGACAGGTAATGTTAGTGATGGAGATGCAGACTTCAGCAATCCCAGCTGATCAGGGCCTTCAGGTACTCATTGTAGACAATTAGTTTCCATTGCAATCTGGACCCTATAGCACCCTTATAGACATCTAACCAAATTTAACTTACAGCTGGCATAAACATATCTGTGCTGCATGCATTTTATCATACCTTTAAGGGTAATCCAGGCATGGACCAACATTGTCCAATGCAAGATTTTGACAAAAAAAGATCTTCAACTCCAAGTCTATCAGCACTCCTTTCTACACCTCCTCCTTCCCCTGCCCCCCCCCCCAGAAAAGAGTCCCCACAAAGCAGGGGGATTTACTACATCACCAACACAACTTGCCATTCATAGTAGATAGTGACAACATTATGAATAAACCATTCTTGTTTGTACCCTCAAGTTATTGTGTTCTGAGCATGGATTCTGTGAAGGGGATGAAAGGAAAGGAGTGGTAGCAAGTCTCAATTGTCAGGTGGGTTATTAAATATGCACACGTCTGGTGCACCTTCCCTTCCATCTGCAAACTCCTAAAAACATCTCCCCTCTCCTAAAAAGGGATTAACACATTTTTAGATTTTCCTCACAGTCTTATCAGCTAGTCTTTGAAATGCAAACTGAAATGAAATGAGATGAAAAATGAAAGATGATTCAAAAAGCATTAAGTGATCAGCCGTGACAGAGTGTCACCTGCTCTAAATGCATTCTGTTTTCTGCCGCTTGAAGGACGAGTCCCTCGTTTTTGAAACGTGAAGCCATGTATTTTTCCTGTTGAGGAATCACGACCTCAGTCTGTGTTTAATCAATGACTTACATTACTGCTTTGATTGGATGTGTTTGCTGCGTACTAAATGTCACCAATTTCTCCTTCAATGCAGTTGATCCGAAGGGCATCCCCGCGGCTTTTCGGCAATGCCTGTGCTGCTGGCAAACTGCTGCAATCTCATTTGAGAGCTGCTGACAAAACCAGCTTTCTGTCAGGAGTGACTCAGGGATGGATGATCCTCCCATGGAGCAGGGGGGGCAAACGAGGTGACATCTCAAGGTCATTTTCAGGATCTGTGAGGGGGTTGATGGTGCTATGGCAGGTACCATTTCAGTTAAATTGTTTTTTTTCCTTTAGCAAGCGGCTGACTATGGAAAGCCTGTATACTCAGTGTAATTTGTTGTTGTTTTGTTTCCCTTTATTATATTGTCTATCTTAGACATTTTATATCATGCAGTAACCTTAACCCCTGACTCAAAAATTATCTAGATGTAATCTCTAATCCCATTAAAATCACTGTGACTATTCACACATATAAAATTAGATAGATGATCAAATAGCTTCCTGAACAAGCATCCAAGTACTCACTAGGTCTAAACATTTCCTGACAGCCAGAGCCCACAGTCACTTATGTGCATTCTTAAATATAAACATAGCTACCATGCTCAAGTAACTGACATAAATGTTCATACACATAAACATACCTGCAGAATTAGACCTGTTGTAAAGCCCCTCTCCACCTCAATTTGAGACATCTACATGCCGATAGATTTGTAAAAATGAACACACACCATAAAACTATTTACTTCAATTTCTAGGTGAAACAATTTTCAAGTGCAACTTCTATGAACTTTTACACATTTTGTAATCAATATTAAAATATTTCCAAGCCCCAGGTGCAGTCAGACCCAAATGCACACAGATTCCATGGGAATAAGTACACACACATACTTTAAACAAATCATCTCTTGCAGGGGATTCCTTCCTGAGCTGTGCTTACTTTGTAATTTGTTTTATTAATACTGTAAACTGTCACTTGGCTTTTAATTTTTATTTCAAAAGTGCTTTTTAACAATGTACACGACAGCCCTGGGGCAAGCCTCTCTCATGGATGAGCACATGCACACTTTGCCTGAATCACTAAGGGCTATGCACATGTAGCTTCAAAGGCAGATTTGGGACCTATAACTTTAATTCATCCACCAAATGGAGCTCCAAAATCCATTAAGGAAAAATAACTAGTAACCATCTGTCTTTATTCATCAGACTGAAAGCAGTCAATCAAACCTAGTGGACATTTTTACTTTCTTCTTTCTCACTCAACAGCTTTGAACACAGATGCAGCCTTTCCATAATTAAGCTGAGCACAGTAGCTCCTAGACCAATTAATTCTGGAGAGCTTGTCAAAAATGTCAGATGGCATACAGGTTCTGTATCTTGTCCCTGGATTTTTATATATATATATTTATTTATATATATATATCAGATTCTGGATACAATTATTAAAATTAACAGCTATCTATAGCCCACACTGTTGACCTATCACGATGACAGCAGTGTTAGGAGAACCTGTTCTCCATGACAAAGTATATTTTTTTAATTTGCTGCAGCTCAGGATGTCACCTCTGCAGCTGAACAAATGTCCCTGGGAACAGAACTGAAGCACAGGATGCAAGTCGCCCCCAGAAGGCCACCACTTTTACTCCCTGCTGAGCCACATTTTCACTACTGACTGAAGGGCAAAAATCTGTAAAGTCGTGGACGGTATTTTGAACATGAAGAACCTAAAGGTGTTTCCATTTAGAGAATTTATATTCTAACAAGCTGGAATATAATTAGATAGCTCACACCCAATAACTGTTCCAGATAAGTTTTTAAGGAAGTTCTCAGACATATGAGATGGTTTCTATTAACTTTAAGGGGGCGAGCACAAATATCAAAGGCAGCTTTTAGATCTCGATTACTATTAATAATGAGCTCATATGTGTTTTCAATTTCCCTTTTTCTGAGTTATAACATTTTAAAGAGGAGAGCACCTCCAATTCTTAAGGATTTTATGTTACTTGTTAAATATTCTGGTTTTTCAATTTAACTTTATGATAAAATCTATGGGCTAAAACCAGAATTTAAAAGTGCCAGCCTAGGAGCAATTTTTGCTTCCCTTAAATTGGGTTTTTATCTTATTTTTAAATAAAGTAAAAACTCAGATCAAATCTATTTTGGTGATATTAAATTAGAATTCCAGTATCATAAAAAAGTGTAAAAGTTCTTATCTTTTTATCTAGTGGCAAGAGTTGATTACTCTTACTGTTGATTAAACACCGTAGTTTGAAAACGAGTTGTACAAAACAAGGAGAGACTGTTCCAGAGAACACCACTACATGTCTTTGGAAAGGAGAAAAGAAATGTGCTTTCAAAGTAGTCAGGAAAACTAGACCAATGGAAGTACTGATAGAAATGAGCAGATACTGGCAGAACTTCAGGAGCCAACTTCTGCACATGGAATCTATTTGCGTAATTAGGAAGATAATTTTGGTTCCATGTGTCTAATTAGTGATAACTGGCTCATCCATCCCCACAGATGTATTCAAACTGGCAAATTTGGCACCCACCTGTACTTGGAAATGTGGGCAAGTATTAGATAACCTTTACACCTCTAGATATCAGACTCTACAGCAGAAAATAGACAAAAAAGAGTTATTTTGAAGAAAAAACTATGCTGGCATGATCTCTCTTTAAATGGTGCTTCTTTCCCTTAGGAACATTTGAGCACTTAACTATCATAAATGTTCTACAAGGCAAGATAGAATTATTGTTCCCACTGTACACATGAATGAACAGAGGCAAAGAAAGGTCATTCCCTAATTAGTCAAAAAATCATAGATTAAACCTTCAATATCATAGCGCTCAGTCCTACACCCTGCTGCTAGAATGCCTTCCCTTTAATTTCTCCTGTGACATTTCCCAGTTCTCCGTTTAGTAACTGCTACGTGGCAGCCAGATAGCCTAACCACAGAGCTGCTCCCTTCGTGCTAGAAGCGATACAAGTAGGAAGTGAAAAGGACAGTTTCTTCACCCCAAATGTTACCAGCTAAATTCACAGAAAAGTGCAGGTGTTGGGCACAGACACTGAAGAATAGATTGAGTCAGTAGTGATCAACTTGACAGGCTCTTGATTACAAGTAACCTAAAGAGCATCAAATAATGTTTTATAGACATCATAACAGAATTTTAAGGTCAGCAGTGAATCACACTGTAGATGCTTACACAGGGTTTCTCTGGAAAATGACAGAAACATAAGCAAAAGTAGGAAGATGAAAAAAATAAGAAGTGGGCAGTGGAGACTGGAATTGCAGACTCATCAGAAGAGGGTGTTAGCATCTCTCTGCTGAAGCCGAGAGAAGTGTAGACGATAAAGACACATGTGTAAAGGGACAGATGCAAGTGAAGAAAAATAGTTTTTATGAAGAAAGCCAAGGCTAAACCATAGCCCAGGACTGTACAATAACACATCTGAACAATGGGGCTCTGCTCTACATATTGTCTATTAAAATCAGAGTACACGTTTACAGTAATGCTAGCCAGAAAGATAAGAGAAAAATACAAAGACTTGTAATAAAAAGGAAAGAATTTGAAACAATTATTTTCATCCATTCTTATGAATGCAATTATATACTTTCGTGTCATGTTGTTACAAAGTCTCTCTGCACAAAGTTCCCTTTTACTAAAATGCCAGAGAACATGTAAAGCTTTTATAAAATCAGTATTTATAATGAAAGATGATGAATTATAATGAAAGAAGATGAAGCCTGATCTGAATGGTATTAAAGACTTACATTACATTTAGTATGTCACCTGCAAGGGTACAGCTCATCTACTAAAACTGAATAGCTCCATCACCAAGCAGCTTCAGAAAGTGTAACTGCAATATGAAAATCACAGCTCAAAGGCTGCAAGTGCAGCCACAGAATACATGCAACAGAGGGAAAAAATATATATTTTTTTTATTTCAAACTTTCTTAAGAGTGCTGTTTTGCAGCCCTCCAGCATGATGTGCTAAGTGGGCTATAGCCACTATGCATGAAGTATATTCTATAGTATTTACATACATAGGTTTACTTTAGCCATAATTTTTGTACTCTTTTCACTCCACAAAAGAGGAAAATAAAAGTTCATACTCCATAGCACCTTCATCCCAAGATATCAGGCCATGACATTAACTTCAGCTATTATGGCCAGAAGCAACCAGTGGGTAACTTGTTAAAGAAATCTAATAACTCCAATAATCTAATAATTCTAGTTTTAAGAAGTACAAAGTATGGAACACACAAATGATGTGATTTTGCACAAAGATTACATACAAAAACCGGATTCAGTGGCAGCAGAGATGCTTTCTTAAAGCACAGTCTACACTCATTGGAGGCCTGCCTCCTTATTCAGTCCTGGTTGGACTGCTTTATGTCATGTTTATCTTACCAGAGATAATAAGGGAAATAAATTTGCTATCTAAATGGGGGCATTGCTTCTAGCCTGCTTTCAAAAGGGCCATTCCAACTTTGAAATTCTTTCCCAAGTTAGTAAACTTTAGAACACAATGAGAAGGCCATCCCTGCCAAAAAAAATAAAATAAATGCGGAACGGCAGAAGCAGTGTGGTCTTTTTGCAAACACAACACAAGGAGAGTTTGGCTGCATAATGTATTCTTATTAACACTTACAAACTGTGACTCATTTTGTGTTGTTTTTCTTTAAATTACAGTTATGGAAGGCATTTTCTCCATAATCAGATAAAACATCTCGGAAGGTGAGATGATCCTGACTGATAAGTTACAATGTGTGTGCTACTTATGTGTGGTTAACTGCCTGATTTAGTTGATGCCTGTTCCTAGCACAGATTACCTTAATTGATGAGGTTAGGAAAAAGAGCCAGGACCAAAACTACACAAGAAACACAAACAGTGAAGTCTTCTGGCTTTTCCATTAACCATATGGCACTCAAGGGATTCTCTCTGGTCATTCAAATTGCTTTCCCAAGGTTTTCCAGAGTATTTTTAAAGGCAATGTCAGTAACAGCTTGGGAAAAGAATTTTACTAGATAATGCCTTCCTTTTAAAAGTGTTAAAATGATGACTGCTAAAACAGACATTCTTATGATAATAATAATTGTGAGTTGTTAAAGCTGAAAATGTAAATTGATTAAGCAATTTTCCTCTATAACATTTTGTTCAGATAGTGTATAAAGAATTCCTTTACAACGTTTTTTATTATTGCTATTTTTTTTTGTAACTTTAAGATTGCATATTAGATGGGCAAAAATTTCGTTATACACAACATCCAGTTTCTAGAACATGTCATTCTTCTACATCATTCAGAAGACATTTCAATTTATACAACTTGTCCATAATGCATCTGATGTTTTATTCTTATGCATTCCTAGAATGAATGACAAATTAAGCTCATGTATGTCCTGGAATTAATCCAGCATTGTCAACCAGCACAAATCCTGTTTCAACTAGCTGGATACTCTCTGAAAGATAAAGAAGAAATACATTAAGTACAAAGCCCAGTCAGAATTCCTTTGCTACAAAAATCAAACAAAAATTCATATCTTTCAATCCCACGCGTATTCAGGTCTTGCTTTTCCCTCAAAAGTAGAAAAAAAATCAAAATTAGTTATAACCAGACGCTGCACCCACAATTTCTGTTAAGTGGAATGAAAACTAAGAGCAAAAATACCTTGCAGAAAATAACAGTGTTACAGCTCTTGCACACTCCCAGTTGAATAGTTCCCGCTTTGAACATATCTTTCACGTTACCATTCTAGGATAAAACATGTCCGAATAAGACTTTTGAACAAGATAAATTCATTTTATAACTAGCTTGTCTTTGAAATCTTAGTAACTGTGCCCCACTGTAGAGTAAGGGGATTTACCTTGTTTTGACAGAGTCTACAACCTTCACAATTTTGGGTTCTGAACAAATCCATTTCAAAGGCACGGCTTTGTGCCAGAACCACTTAATTTGGACTGGCTCAGAATGAAGTAATATATCAGGTCATGATAAAACATTTACGAATTCTGAATTATACTATCATTAATTTCATGGTACAGATAAATCACACAGATGCATAAGAAAACTGTTATTGTAAATACCAAGTTGCCATTAAGTAATGCTTACAGAGGTTATCTAATTTAAATACAGCTGAAGCAAAAACGAGATTGCATCCTTTTTTGAAGTTGTTTTCCTTTCCTTTACTTAGATGTTCAACTTCTTACCTGATCATTCCTCTGCAAAATAATGTAATTTTTGCAATGTTTTCAAGGTAATTACAGAACTAAAATGGGCAGTATAATTTCTGATGCCAGTGCCTGTCCTGCTGTTACAAGTGCCAGAGAAGTGGAAGACCACTACCTAGACCTAGAACACAGTATCATGAAAATGAAAGCACCAAGTACTACAACATTTCCTCAGTAAATACAGCTTCCCCTGAGAATCCTACTGAAACGCTAGAACAAACTCAGGCTTTGGAGTTCCTTCTGACACATCTCTTCTCATCCTCAGCACTGATACCTGCAGATTTGTTATTCACAGATAGGAAATTAACACAGTACAAGATACAGATTAAAGAACATATTTTACCTCCAGTTTGTTCTACATACAGTATAGCACATGATTAGCTGCTTGTGAAGCTGAAATATCCTTTAGATCCCCCAAATGATCAAAGTAGTACATTTCCAACCATCAGCTGGATGTTCAATTATTAGTGTCAATGATTCATAGCAGACTGACATCTTGTTTTTGCTAGCTAAGTAGGTAAAACTTCTGAAAACCTACAGATAGTGGAATTAAATTAGAATTTACTGCAACAGGGAAGCCATTCGTCATTATCAGTGTGGTAAATCAGGGCAGCTGGATGCACTTGAATCACACTTGAAAACTAATCAGACAATTACTGAAATGTAAGTGTATAATTCTGTTCCAAAGGAGTTGCCCGTTTAACTTAGGAGAAGACTTGCTTTAAGTGACTGAATCAAACACATTCAGAATTTCATCCCAAAACCTGTCCTCCCTTACTCTGAAAGCAAAAACATCTGTGAAAGTCTTTTCAAGAATATTTTGCTAGCCTTTTCATCAGACGTTTATTAATGCACTAAAGCATATAATCTTTTCAGGTACAAAGGGGCTCAATACTTCAGCCCTTAGAGTCCTGTGTACTTCCTTTGCATTACAGAAGTTATTCATGAAGTAAAGGATCAGGATAGGCTAAAATTTGGCCTTTTACCTATGGGGCACCTCAGTGATACTGGATAACATGCTTTTGCACTGTTAAATACTGATGTTTGTAACCTATTTTAATTATATGAATACCACTGGTATTTCATCGGATTCTAAGGTAATCATCTATGCTTTAAGAATCCTTGCAAAAATAATCGAAGACATTTTCATCATCTTTTATAATAATGACTTTTCATATATATATATATAAACTGATGCACTAAAGATGACCACAGTGAAACCCTGCTATAAAATTCAAGATAGCCATGGCATGACCGCCTAGGTTATGTCATTCTGATCTGTGAACAGCTGTCCGGAGGGAAAGTTGAATTCTGTCTTCCTATTGTTTCCTGATTCAGCACACATACACTGCATGAAACACCAAGATGGTAATTAAGCTGTAATGACTGTTACCATGAATCCAAATATAACGCTGATATTAACAATGTCAGATACTTGTGCTACATCAACGCTGTGGTACAACAGCACCCTCTCTCAGGGTGACTGCCATTAGCGTTGAAATCCTTTTCCTTTCTCCATGTGGAACAGATAGGCTAAGTTTTTCTATTATTATTTGAACAGGAAAAATAAACTATAATACTTGGCTTGTCATCTCCACATCTCCGAAAGTATGGCACTTTCTACAAGCAATACTGATGGGGAACAGATATCCTAAGAAGTCACTGATAACCCTTTCTGAATGTCTATCTTGCATACTTTCCAAAACTCTTGAAGCCCTATTCAACGGGTCTCTTGCTTTATCAATATTTGCATAGCACCTCCAATTTGAGCTTCAGAAACACAAATGAAACAAGCACAGTGAAAAAGTGCTTCATTAGAGAACAGAAATCAATTTTCTGAAGTTCACTCAGAAAACCCCTATCTGAGCCAAGAACTCAGACTAGCATTTTTATTCATAACCCTGCTCTCCTTTAAAAATATTCCTTTCTAATCTAAATAGAATGCTTAATCCTAATTTTGAACATTCCTGTTCTCTCTACTCCTGTTCTTCTCATGACACGGATGTTGTTTTAGACTTGTTAGTACTGCTCTAACCAAATGTTTTTGCACGTCTTGCGATGCAGCTTGTTTAGATCTAGTTTTGAGTCTTGTACTTCTCTCCCACTCTATTGGTTCAATGAAAAAAAAAAAAAAAAAAAAAGGCAGAATTAAATAATACCAAAAAGAAATCAATTGAGTAATATAAAAACAGTAGACTAAGGTTTATTTCCACAGATGAAATACTACTGCTTCCTGAGATGGTACTGTTGGCATGTTATATTTTGATGACAAAAGTAATTTTACTGGTTAAGTATTTTAAGTTTCAAACAGAATCTGATGAAGTAACATACAATAAAAGAAGAATAAATGAGTTCATTACTCAAGCTTTCCACCTTATGTGGCTCACTACAGCTGCTTATTTAGCTCTGTGTAGTTGCTGATTTAAGGAGTTCTTTGCAGTCCATTTCAGCTTCATTTCATCTAAGGTTATGGCAGATAACACCCTATTTACACTGCAAATGGTTCTATCCTGACATATCTTGTCCTAGCCTGTAATTGCACATATCAATACAATCTCTTCAATCAACTGCAACATAGTTTGATTCTCTGCATGCTGGGATATATGCAAGATGTACTATAGCATGGCACCCGCTCTAAATGTCTAGTTCTTTAAAGTGAAAACGGTAGTGGAGACCAGCATTGCAGGTTAGGAAAAAAAATATATAAAAAATAATAATAATAAAAAAAAAGAAGTTAAAAAGGCTGGATAAGCATTCCATCATACAAAAAGTAGAAGTGGAATTCTATTTATTTGATGGTAATATACAATCTAAGATAGATTCAGAAAGTCCATTAAAATGTTAGGGAAAAACAGAGTCTTACAGGAAATCATTGAGATAGCATGAACAAACAGATTGTGCAAAATGTGATCTGTGTCAAGTTTTAAAGTCAAATCTGTCACTGTAAAGTGAGGAATGACTGTTTCCTACTATGTTTTGAAGACCAACTAAATTAATAAATAAATAATTATATGAGTTCATTACCATGATAGTCATTTAAATTTTACAATATCTTAACCACAGCTTTCTTATATTCATAATATTTACACTAATTATAACATAATCTGACACAATTCTTTCACTGTACATAACTAGGCAGAAAACAAGAAAAAGCAGAATGTAGATGAAGGTCTCAATCCTACAAGCTGTCCAGCACAGACATATCACAAAGCCCAGTAGACAAACTGTCATACTGAAGTTAACCTATTCAAATGCAAGGATTTACCCACACAACATGGAAAGCAAGGTCAGAGACACAGTTCAGATAGCTCCAGGATTCTCATATTTAATATAAGGATATATAAATGATTTTTATTATTGCTTCTGAGCTAGAATTCTTATGCCTTTATGAATACACTGCAAACTATTTTAAGGGATGATTCAAGGCTGCCTCAAGACCCACTCTTCTGCACCTACAGACAGCAGACAGGGAATTATACCATCAGATATGACTGAAGGATGCCCTCCAAGCCAGACACTCCACACATCTACATAGATGCAGCACTTCTGCATAGTCAGGTTGTTCACAGGCTGACCACAACTGATAAGCGTGTGACATGCAAGTCATTTGCTCTGCTCACATGCAACATTTGCTCTATGCCTGAAATTGCTGTTTAAGAGCCACAGAGGTTCACTGGCAAAAAATAATTGCTAAAAATATATATATATATATATATATTTAGTGCTCATAGTATTCTTTTCAGAATCTGCTTAGTTTTAATTCTTGCCATTCGTCAATCAAAATAAAACACAGCATATTTTGTCTACTTCTCTCAAGGTTTTGCAAAATGGAAACTCATATATTTTAAGTAGTTTTGACAGTGAATTCACTTTTTGAGTTCTTTTTGACATTCCCCAGGTGACTCACACTGCTTTGAAAGAAAAAGGGAAAATACTACAAAACAGACTTTGAAAGTGTAATTCTATGTTGTTTTCCTATTACTGCTCTCTCTTGTAGGCAGCTTGCACTGCATTTCTGATGCTTAACTCGGGAGCAATTCTGTTGAAGTCAGTCACCATTACGCATTGCTTCCCCACTAGCAAAAACATTTCAGCCTCTCCATGAGATTAACACTCTTCTGTTAGCATGCTATACAATACAGGCTTGTGATAGATGAACGTTAGAGCAACTACATGTATTAGTTATTATTTAGCCTTTGTGCAGCACAGATTGCACCGTGAGAATCTGGGATAACTAGCACGACATCAAGCTGTCCCATTTCTTACTCAACTCTACGAGAAATAAAGTTCTTCCAGATTGATGACAATATAACAATAATGAGAACCTGTGTGCTCTAGAGGAGAAAGAGATTTATGTATCAACGTTTTGTTCTCTAATGAAATCATCGTCCAAAAATAACTGTAAGGTCTTACATTACACTTTCCAAAATGTGAAGCAAGCCTGGGGAGGCTCTGTCACCAGGTACTTTTAACACACTTCAGTGAAAATGAGTTCCAGAAGCAGGACACATCTCAAACAGGTTCATGGCCCCAGGACACCGTGAATACACAGCTCTCCTGAAGGTCACAACCTGTTCGAGAGTGGCCGAGGTATCTACACACCACTGTCAGCAGCAGCATGGCCAGAGAGGAGTTGGACTAACTGGTGCTGTGTTTTGGCTCTCAAGCAGTACACAGAAAGATACTGGGTTAAGCAGGCAAAAAATATATATATGATTTATTTTTTTTTTAAGATTTCCAGTGGTAGGCATGTGATGGAAACCAGCATTTATTAATGGGCTCCTGGTGAGGTTGCAATTACGGTTTGTTTTTGAACTACAGAGGCAACTAAAGACTTTGTGCACACACAGAGCGTCAGGACTAAAAGAAAACAATTAAAAATGAGGGAGACAGAAAGTTAGTTCTATTTTTATTTTCAAGTATAAACAGTGGAACGTGACAGCGCGACAAGGCTCAGGCTTCAAAGATAACTGGAGATTCCTCATCTTAAAGCACCTCACAGTGAACACCAAGCTCTGCTCAAGTATCGCCGGGGAAGGAAAGGAGGAAAGCAGTATCTGCGGGGGCACAGACTGACACAGCACGGCGCACACCATGACACAAACCCAACGCCCACCGCCCCATTCCCCCCCGGGTCGCCCTGCGCTCTTGGCAGCCATTTTGTGGCCCGGCGCGGGAACTCCATTTCCCGTGGAGCCCGGCGGCCCCGCGGGGAGGCGGCACGGAGCGGGGCCGGGGCCGGGGCTGAGGTACGGGGCTGGCGGGGCCTCGGACCGGCCTCACCCGCAGCGACCACCGCGGCCAAACGGGCAGGGAACGGCCGCGGAAAGCCGGGGAGGGAAGGCTGAGGGCGTCCCCGGAGCTTCCCAGCCGCGGAGTCGCTGCGTTTTCGCGACAGGCAGCGCTGCTTCAGCTATAAGCTGGCTTGGGAGCAATGCCAGTTTCCGCCTTGCCTGGCAGATGGTGGAAGGAAGGGCCTGAATCAAAGCACGACCTATAGCTGGGAATAACCAGACACGTTAGAACTCGGATTGGTTTTAACGTGCTTTTTTACTGTGTGTTTTATAGATCGATTTCCTTCAACAGCACCAAAGGCAAGAGGATGGAGGCAGAAAATGTTGCCAAGGAAACGGTCCTAATTACTGGAGGAGGTGGCTATTTTGGCTTCCGGTTAGTGCATTAAATAGTTATTACATACAAGAATAAATGTAATAGAGCGCTGTTGGTGAGGCAACAGAATCCGTCCGTGAAAGGAAACCTACAGGATCTAGGGCTTGAGCTTCCTCACCTGGTTCACCCCATCGCCTGATGGTTCCTATTGGGGTCTCGTTTTTCAACAAACAATCATATACTGCTTCTGAATGTTTTAAGCAAATACATTATTCTGTTTCCACATGATTACAAGACAGTTAGTCTCAATATTTAATCAGTCTGGGCAACTTTGTAACAGGAATTTACATTTTTATCCTCAAAATATGTAGGGAACAGGAGAGAAATGCCTGGGTTCTTCCAAAACGCAGTTAAAAACACCAGTTAGTGGTGTTGTGTTTTTTTCCCTTATTGTAGTTTCCCACTTTATGTTTTTTCTTTTGTTTTCTTTTCCTCTAAGTAAAGAGGGAAAGAATAAATTAAAAAGATATATTAGAATAGTTAATAGGCTTCTCTTTCCTCCAGGTGAAATGTTTCATGCATTACTGTGTTATGTATATAACATGTGGTTTCCGTCCTGTTTTAGTTTAGGTTGTGCCATATACCAAATGGGAGTGGATGTGATTCTCTTTGATGTCACGAAGCCACTTCAACCAGTGCCAGAGGGAATAAAGTTTATGCGAGGGGATGTCTGCTGTCTGTCTGAAGTGGAAGAGGCTCTTAAAGATGTAATCTGCGTATTCCATATCGCTTCCTATGGAATGTCTGGCAGGGAGCAGCTGAACCGAAAACTTATAGAAGTTGTTAACGTGAAAGGAACAGAAAATGTCATCCAGGCCTGCAAGAGCACAGGAGTGTCAAGTCTGGTTTATACAAGTACATATAACGTGATATTTGGAGGCCAGATTATAGAAAATGGGGATGAATCTCTGCCTTATCTACCTCTTCACCTTCATCCAGATCACTACTCCCGGACCAAATCTTTAGCTGAAATGAAGGTGCTGGAGGCAAACGGTGCTGAGCTTGGAAATGAGAAAGGTGTATTAAGGACTTGTGCTCTCCGACCAGCAGGTATCTATGGGCCAGGAGAGCAAAGACATCTTCCAAGAATAGTTAGTTACATTGAAAGGGGACTGTTTAAATTTGTATATGGAGACCCTCTCAGTTTAGTAGAATTTGTACATGTAGATAATCTTGTTCAGGCTCACATCCTTGCCTTTGAGGCCCTCAAAGCCACCAAAAAGCACATAGCTGCAGGCCAAGCCTATTTTATTTCAGATGGCAGGCCAGTAAATAACTTCGAATTTTTCCGACCATTAGTAGAAGGGCTGGGTTATAAGTTCCCAACCTGCCGCCTTCCTCTCTCCCTTGTCTATTTTTTTGCATTCCTTACTGAAATAGTTCATTTTCTTGTAGGTCATGTTTATAATTTTCAGCCTCTCCTCACCCGCACAGAAGTTTACAAAACCGGTGTCACACATTATTTTAGCATGGAGAAAGCCAAGAAAGAGCTGGGGTATAAGCCTCAAAAATACAGCCTGAATGAAGTGGTTGAGTGGTTTAAATCTCAGGGCTGTGGACCAAAGCCAAGAAAGTATACCATTACGAAGGTTGTTAGGAATGGAGGATTGCTCTTGTTGATTGCCGTGGTGGTTGCATGGTTTCCATCTGCAGTTACATTTTCACACTGAAAGATGAAACACTGAACATTATGGAATGTGGGGGACAGAATTTACTTATGTTGAGTACTCGTTAGTGTTGACAGGTATTAAAAAAACACATTGGTGCTATTCAGGTAAATATTTTTAACATTTCTAGCCCTAAGGAACGGAACTGCTAAGTAAAAAAGATGTAATTTTTATACAAAATTCCTCTTCAAAGTGAAATTGATCAGATCACTAATAAGACAAAGCTTAGTACTCCTGCAAAAACAGCATTTTTTTGTCTGTTACAGTGGTACACTTAGACTGACCCTTCCTCCCCAACAATATTATACTCTGCCCCTTTATTCCTAACAAGTTTCTGCTACATGATCCAGAGGAGAATAAACTTGCTCTTTGATCACATTCCAAAACCAAATTCTGCTTTCCAGCTTGGATGTATATATGCCTGACCAAGAATTTGCCTTAGTTGCTTGATTAACTGTTTAAGTGATAGACAATAAATGAATGTTTTGGGGATTGTTTTGCTTTTTTAAAAAAAATAAATTCTGATGTACTTCTCTAAGTAAACTCTGATATCTAATGACACTTCTGGAAAATGTTGAATTGTTAATAAAATGACAGCGAAGTGCTTGAAGCAACACAGCTCTGTATATATTTCAAACTACAATATTCCTGTTTAAAATGAGTTACCACAAGTGCATTCATAAGAAACAGCTATGGTTTTTCCCAGCATTACTGAATGGTTAAACAAAAAAAATACATAAAGGACATCAGATAAGTGATCACACTCATGTTCCATTGCTTATAAAGTCTTTTTAGCCTTTAATAATATTTATTTAACACCTGATAGCATTTGAAGAGAACGTCACCTTTGAAGCAGGATGATAAACGCTCTGCAGAGTGAAAGTCAGGATTTTGTGAAGTTTTAAGAATAGAAAATACTTTGCTAGAAACAGTAATGATCTGTACTTAACTCCCTCATCTCTTTCAGTTTAACAATAGAAGAGATGCTGAGAAACTTCACATCGAAATGTTAAATCACAAAGTTGTGTTCCCTTAACTGATAAGCATTACAGTTTCTCAGTATTTCTAGATAAGTACACAATCCTTCAGGAAGTTCACACTTGTCCCTAGTCTTTCCATTTTAATAGCTGAAACTACACTGTTTTAATTTTATGCTAGTTCCAGTAACTTCAGCTTCAGTTGGGAAACCAAGCTACAAGTACGCTGCCACCTGTGTTTAGAAGATGAAGATATTTTCAGTTAATGCTGACTGAAGCCAGCATTCTTTGAATGTTGAGTTTGTTTCCTCAGTTAATTTTTGTAATCACTGATAATTAGATGCTTAGTTTTACTTGAAATCTGTTTGGTTTTCTTTTTCCTCCTTAATTCCTCCACCACTGTGCATACCATAAAAGAAAATTTAATAGTTAACTTGAGGGACAACTGAAGACGATGGCATTTCAGTGTTCCACCATGCTGATGGCAGAAGGGCCACTTACCAGAAGCTGTTAATATACATAATCATAGTTTGCAGGAAGAAGAATCTTGCTTTACTTAAAGATGGAAAAATAAAGGTAGTTGTGATCTCATGAAAGCATTGGACTGCTGTTACCTTCCTAGCAGGCCCTGTTTTTCAAGTGAAAACCACCTGGTTTGTCTCCTCCAAGTACCCTGGTTTTGACATAATGTTATCAGAAATAGATTAAGAATTTTTAATGCTAGCAGAAGCAATAGACAAAAGAAAATGTACAAGAAAGTGCACAGGCCTGTTGCATGGCATGAAATACCAATATCGTGGTTCTGATTCTTGTAAAAAGCAGACCTTTTTAAGATGTAGAACAGAACTCCTGTGCCCCGGAGGAATTTCTTCTGCTATTTTCTTCTGCTCGGGGAGGGGAGCACGAACACGAATACCAAAACTGAAGCAGCAAATCCTCCTGCAGAAGCTGAGCAAAACACATGAAGGTCTTCATTTTCCTGGAGTCAAGGACAGAACTTCTCATTGATAACGGAGTAAGAGGTGTTACTGTGTCCTAACTGCCCATGACTTATGCTTGAGCACGGGGTACTAAATCAGGCCTAGTTCAGAGAAACAAGCGGGCGCTTGGCAATGGTTATCCCAGACCAAAACAAAAACAAAAAAGGAGAATCCAGACTACAGAAGAGGTGAAGGATACTCTTCCTCTTTTACTTTCCAAAATGAAAAGAGGAAACGTCTGGCTTAAGGAGTTTAAAATTGCTTGAGTTATGTACATACAAAGCCAGTCACAGCTGCTCTATTTCAAGTATTTTTCAATGAGAAATCTCTCCCTTCCTTCCTGTTTTTGTTGTTTGTTTTTTTTTGTTTGTTTGTTTTTTACTACTTTTGGATGAGCAGCTGAGTAAACTAAGGTAATTCACTTGTGTCTGTTTCAAAATTGTCATCAATGGTTTGTTTTCCTTTCACCCCATGATTTGTTTTCCTTTAATTACCAGAACACCTAAAAACTGAAAAAGCAGAATTGAAAATTTGCTACTCCTCACCATTATTTAATGAAGGTAAAAAGAACGGTGCTGATGTTTTAAGTGAACAGTTTAAGAACACCAATTTTCACAAATGAATAGGTGAAGATGACCATTTGGCTCGTCTAACAGCCTCATAGATGGCTTAGGCTACAGATACCTCATATTGATTGCTACTCAACATGCATACATTTTTTAATAAAAGACTGATAAAGTTTTTCTTCCCAAGACTGCCAAGATACAAATAAATAAATGTTAAAGACATCATGCCTGCCCCCAGCAACACTTACACCCATACAATTACGGTGACCTTGTGAGCAGAAAGGGAACATGCATTCCAAATTACTACAAACTTCATCTTTGCCTTGGTTATGCTTTATTGTTTGAGTTGATACAAATCTGATACTCACTACAACCAAAGTTAGTATCTGCCTGGAAAAGGTCGGTTAGGAGTTGCAAGTTAAATGTGATCTTTGACCTTTTCCTTCTGCAGTGCTCGTTTGTATCCAGATGAAGTGCAACAACGATGACTTCTATGGAAGCAATCAAAGTCAGTTCATCTTAAAAACACAGAGATGCCGTTCTTCCGACCTCCAACATAACACACCATAACTCTAACACACCACTTTTCAGTAACACACTCATACCGACTCAAATGGCTGGAGATTTAAGTCATGAAATTCAATAAACAATGCTTAAATGAAGAAGCATCCGTCATCATTTACATCACCGCTATCAAAAATTATTTATTAAAAATAAAATAATTTAAGGATTTAAAATAGTTTCTGTAAGAATGTAACAATACAACAGATATTGTTAACTTCAAAAATTTATAAATGTTTTCCCTTCTAGATTATAAAATTAGCACACACACTCAATCCTAGTTTTATATTAAAACAGCTGCAACTGTGAAAAAGTTGCTAGAGTCTGCCCTGACAAAGAATTGAGAGGTGGGGCTTCAGAGTTAAAACACAATGCAAGAGAAGAGTTAGTACACAGCCTGGCCCAATTCACACATCAACCAAACAGCTAACACAGTATTTTCTTTCTGAATACAACCTAGCGTTTATACTCAGAGGGGGAAAAAAAAAAAGCCTTACTGTAAAATGAAATGGATTTTCATAAATACTGAGTACCACCTCGTAACTTTTGACATTACATACGTGACATAACATACACACAACTTTCTGAAGGACTGTAAAAGGTGCTATTTCTTAAGCATTTGGACAACAGCAGCACAAGGAACTCATACGTTCATCACACAATGGCTGTTCTGTGTCAGGAACATGCAAAATGAAAGTAGTCAAGACAAATGACCCGCATGGGCAATCTGGCTATGTCTGCTCTGGAAATGAGCTAAAAAAACAACAACCTGGAGCTCTAGGTTTTGATCTCCCTCAGCCTGAGCATCTTACAGTCTCTTATTTTTTGTAATCAGTATAAGCCCAGCTGGTATTCAGCTGCCTACAGATCCAGTCCCAACTGAAGTAAGAGCTTCAGGACCTTCCAAACAGGGCTTTGGGCCCCCTTGTCTGATCAATACTGACAACACAACATTCTCGAAACATTAAACAAGACACATACATGCTGCTGAATGAAATATATAGCACAGGGACTGATCATGTAACAAAACAAAATGCATCCCAGATCATGCTACAAAATGTGTGCGCACCAAAGGTCCTCACCTTCCAGCAACAGCAACTGGCCAGCCCATCACGCATGGATACTGCAGAGAAGCACAGCTTTACACAGCAGTCTAAGTTACTGCTGTACCTTCAAAATCCACAGTTGATGATTTATTTTTTGTCCCTTTTTTTTTTTGTTTTTTTTTTTCCTTTGGCGTCCATCTAATCTTTGAAAAGACCAAGCAGAGCTGGGGACTGAAGGGATTTCAGGCAGGAAGAAGCCTAGAATTACCTTTAACTTTATCCTCTTCTCTTTTCCAGTTCACTGATTGGTATTAATTTCTCCAGGAAGAAAAAATAAATCTGCAGAAGCCACCGCACTGTAGGACACTATTACAGCACTTTCATCTTAAGATAAGAGACAAGACTCTATTCAGAGTAACTAAAACCTCAGAGGAGTTCCTCAAACCATCGCTGGTGAATGCACTATGGCATCAATTAAGTGCATCTTGAAACAACAGAATTCATAGCATGAGGAGCAAGAGCAACTGAGAACTGCTGAGGCAGCTTCATCAGGCAATGAATCCCAAAACCAAGCAGGTTTTCTGTGATCAGAAATACACCATGATGTATGCAACATTTTATAATTCAGGCAGTCATTTAGACATAACTCCTGTGCACACACATGAAAGGTAAACTCATGCATGCAGATAGTAAAACTCCACCCATGTAGACAGAAGGAAACTAGGAATTCAATAGTAGTAACATAGTACTATCTCAAATTAGGACAACTGGTTTTAAATATGCCATTCAAGGACTTTCACTCTGCTCTTGCAACAAAACACACTTGCTAATCTAACAAGTTTTCTCATCTGTAGCTCAATGCTCTTCAATTGATTAAAGCTGTAAGAATGACTGTGTATACTATCATTCTTGGATTAGATACATTTTGGGAAAATGGTCTACACATTTACAGAACACTATCATTTGATGCTACCATCTAACTAGGATTGCAAGATTAAAAATGGACAGTTCATTAAAAAAATCATTTCTAAGCACATTAGCAGCTGAAAGGGTTTGCATATAATGATAGTATACCAAAGCAAATGCTTTTCAGATTTGAAATACCTTTCCATTCTGCAAACAGGTATTTCCTACCACATATATTAAAACCTTTCCTTCCAGTGCCTTAAGTTAGGAATATAAATTCAGAGGGGCTGCAAACACAGGTTCGCACATTGTTCCTTTCCTAAACTTTTCAAGAAGAAACAACTACAGTCACAGAGGATATTTGGTTTCAACAAAGTTAACATTATTTGGTACTCAAAAAGAGAACAGAAAACTTATAACAAGACAATACAGTATGAGCTATTAGCTGCCCAAAATACTTTATACAGTATCGAAAGTACAATCTTCTGTAACATACATTAAAAAAAATGCTGGTGCAAAAGTGCTTTTACAGCATTTAATAAATTAAAAAACTCACTACCAGTTAATCTTAAGGAGCCAGGTTGTTAAAGTGGTGAGGTTCCATGCATGTAAATTGTTATGAATGTCTTATCTACAGCCTGTGTACACAAATACAGTAGATGATTTAAACTTGTGCTTCAGGTATTGATAAGAAGTGAAGTCTATGCAATTACCCACCCTCCAATTTTAAAAATCTTGAATACACAGAAGTCTGGCCTGCACAGAGGGTATGCTTTGTACAGAATATAAATTATTAGGAATTTAAACAGTTTTTCTTATAACAAGAAATTATTAAGGAAACCCATCTTTTCTCCTCCTCCTCTTCTATTCATTCAGCTTGATGAGATCTGCATGGAGTAGGATGACCAGGATAAATTAATATCTCCTCCTGAATTGCTCCATAAAGCATCCATCAAAGAATGATTGCTTTAAGAGTAGAATTTGCTGTTACTGACTTTCTTCTCCTTTAATCTTAAGGGAAAATAAAAAAAAAAAAAAAAAAAGAAAAAAAAAAAAAGAATGAAAAGTCAAGTTTACTAGGAATTTTTCAGAAGAGAACAGTTTACTACATTCATTTTACTTAGACACAAATGGCGAGTAACATATCGGCAACAAGTACTGTTTTTCCTGCAATAAATGTGAATAAGCCAGTGATTCACACAGCTGTTCAGCACACATAAAATGGTAAAAATATTTAAAGAAAAGTCTTCCTCCCATCCCATCAGCTCAGAAAGGAAAAAAGATGTACTTGACTGGTACAAGAAGCTTCTGTCTCCCTCACAATGCAAAGGTAGCAGCAAAGGAGACAGACCCTTCTCTTAAGCTTTGGATAGTGCACTGACACTTAACTGACAGTTCTGTGCTCTAACAACTAACTCCTGCTTTCATCTTTTGCAGTTTGTCTGTCTGGAAGTGTGCTTTCTTCCCACACATTTAATATGTTAATAGCACTGCCAAGGACATAATTCCGATATTGTAGGAGTAAGGTGGCTTGTTTATTTGACAATACAGGCTATTTGGCTGTGCGTATTTCCAGGCTTTTCTCCTAGAAAGCAAAAGAACATAACCTCACAGGATTACATGTTTCACTGCGATCCCTAAAACCAGGATTTCACTGAGCAGGTATTTCATTGAGTCTGCTGGCCTCTAGTGGCTTGCAGCCCAGCCTCACTTGAGATATCCTCATCCTACTCCAGTCACTCTTTAGATGATTATTTTAATAAATCTGAGACTTCCTTACCATAAATCATGTTTGGACAGAGCTGCCTTGGGAAGGAGAATGATTATCAACCTACCTGCGGTTGCATGTCTCTTGATATATCTGTAGTTTGTGCTCATTCACATTAAATTCTTTTAATATAGCATCTCTGTTAGGATTCCTTAAATTCACATGGGTGTCATAAAGGAACAGCTGATTATTAAGCTCCTCCTGGCGTTTCCGAAGTTGCCGACATGAGGAATAAAGCTCTTCTTCACTTTCCTTCAAAAGAATATTGGAAAACAATGTACAGTGTAAGACAGAACCAACAGAGTTTGGGTGGTTATTTTGTTTTTCTAAACACATTCCATTGTTTTTCTAAAATTAGTTTTGCATGATGATTCTGCAACATTTATGGAAATAAACTAAGTAACTAAGAACATAGTGGAAAAAAAAAACCCTTACACCCATTATCTAAGGCACCACACTGTCTAATAGGGGCATCATGGACATTCCAGGAATCATGAAGTGTCTGTATCTGAAACATATGTTGGAATATTTTTCCACACACAAAGTATGCCAGCATGTTAAGGAAAGGACAGCAAACGATGTATCACTGTGGGACATCAGATTATAAATTTTTAAAAGACTTTTTTTTTTTAAATCTTATTTTTGACTGCTCCACCATATTTATGTAAGGTGACATATTCCTGGCGCTTTCTTATTGAAATCTAGGCTGCAAGTGGAAATACTGACTAGTAAATAAGATCTCTAATATTATCAAGTGTCAGACAATCAAGAAAGGACACATCCTTTGTTTCTGTGGAGCTATGACAACCTGCAACAGAACTTGCTAAGTATTTCAAGTATAATTTGCAGCCATCTGAATTTCTCTTGTTGAATGTGGCCCACAGGAGAACATCTCAAAATTATCCACAAGCATAAAACAATCATCATGATTCCCTTCATGACTTCAAATTGCTTTAATATTTCAAAACTTTGGATGCACAAGCTGTCTCCTTTATTGAGTTACTGGTGGGGAATAGTATTGGCAGGAACTAAGTCTTAATTTTTACATCAACAGCAAAACAAGATGCACATCTTACAAGAAATGACATGGAATCAATAAACATAAAAATCTAAGCATTTTCAGAGATGGCATATTAATAAGAATGCCTCTTTTAGCACTCAGTACAGATCTAGGGAAGCTGTCATGTTTAGCAAACACCCATGGGGTTTCAACAGGTAGAGCAACCAGATCCTTTCCTAACCTTTCTTTTTCCTCCCAAAGCATACTCCTACAGCTCCCTGGTATGGCTTGAAGCAAATGGAGCAGCCTCAGTGCTATGCTACTGATTAAGTTTTAAAAAGCTTCCCCTGCAAGAATAGGAATGAAACTTTGCATTCCCAAATTGCAGAAGGAATAAGCAGATTGCTAATTACCAATTTGCAGGTGTAATTGTCGAGATGCATATGTACTACTATTTGTGCAAAGCTAGACTTTAAAATGCTGTTTAATGCCCACTGTAATTAGGAAGTGCTAAAGTGGTACACATACTTTCTGAAGCAAGTAAATCAAATTTCAAACAAAGAAGACATGCTTCTATATGAGACAACAGCACCAATGTAACAGAATTTCTGCAGGATCGGGAAGACCAGTCAACTTGGACAAAAACTACATAAGGCCCCATAAATGATTCACACATGTGAATGCTTACTTTGCAATATTCTTGCTTCTCTATTCCTAAAGAATTTTCTCAGCCATCTGTAATTCCCCTTTATATCTTTGTATTTCATCTCCAAGAGTATGCAGATGGGCTCTGTATATAAACAGGCCTGTTATTAAATTATACCATTTTATGGAGGGTCATTTAAAAAAAAAAAAAAAAAAGCAGAAGAACAGATGGATACAAGCTTGATCTTTCCTGATGCTTCTTGAATGACCTGGCAGAAGCTCTAGAAGTTGATTAACCATGGCAAATCTTGGTTTGCTGCAGACTGCCAAACTAAAGGAAAAATTTTTGAAAGTTCTCCTGCAACTGCATTATCACCCAAAGATATCAAAAAGCGTGAAAATACAGATCTGTGCTTCATCTTCATTTGGCTTAAGCAGAAGGGGCTTCAAGAGTGTGAAATGTGCTACTGTGAAAGGACTTGGTGCTGACAGACTGGGAGACATACACTGCTGCTGCGAGCAGCACTTTAAGAGATACTCCTGCCCCAGGCAAAGAATGATCTGAATTTCTGAGGAAGAATTAGCAATGTATCTACGTATCATGCCCATGCTCGACAGTTTTGGCAATAGCAAGTTGTTACCAGTTTACTCAAAGGAGGCAAGACAAAAACATGTAAGCTTATCTGGCCTCCTGTATCAGACTTGTATCCATGGAATATGAACATTTCAAATGTTATCTTCAAAGGACATACATCTCTTTTCTTTATACACACCCTTTGTCTCAGTTCCCAGCCTTCTTCTCTCCTAACTCTTGCTAACCACCAGAAGAAAGCTACCATGGCTACAAAAACTGTGATTACACACAGTCCTTTTACATCACGTGTCCATAAGGTGGCTTTACAAAAGTCTTGACAAAGGACATTTGGACAAGAGGCTGCCATTTGTCTGTGAGGAATGTGACTGAGAATTCAAACATTTCCATTTCAGTACGTGTAACTACAGGCACAAATCTCTCCAGAGACATAAAGACTTACTGTTAGCAGAATCTGATAGTTTAATCAGGAAACATAATGTACACTGGTGTGAACCATAGCATAAGCCTAAATGGTTGTGAATGACTACAAATAAGTTCTACTTTCTTTCCCCCCTCTTCTGAATCAGAAGGGTACTGGAAAACACCGTGAAATCCTCACTTCCCAGAAGTACCATAAAATTTCATCACTTGTCTTCTATGCCATTGTGTTTAATAAAATATTATAATAAAATAAAAAATGAATATATAGTTATAATTGCATATGTATTTAGTTATTATAGTTACTGTATATTAATATATAAAGCAAATAGCATAACATACTGTTGAGGTATGGAGACAGTCTGAGAATAAACCTGCTTTAAATTAGCATATAAAGCACCACCTCTGGAGCACCAACAAATGCTCTTCACAGATCAGCCGCTTTAATGCCTGGCTTCATAAGCAAGGGATGCATCATCATCATTTTTTCCTTATGTGCATGAAAATACTAGTACTTCAATCAGTTGTTTTACGGAGGCTTAAGAGAAGGAGATTAGAGCTTCAGTAGGAACCAGGATGTGTCTTCCATTTGTTGGGTTATTTATGTTAATGACATACTGGGAGAAGTAAATTTATCTTCTCTTCTTAAAGACATTTTTTTTTTTTTTTTTTTTTTAAATGCAGGACCTTTAAAAAGAATTCCAAGAAGCTAAGGCCTGAATTTAGCTAGCTTTGCACAGCATCAGGTAGTTAACACTGAAGACAATGACCATGCTTGTAACAGAAAAAAAAAATAGAGGCAATTAGTCTTTGTTTCTGCATTATTTCTTTTAACAAGTGAGTAATCTGTGTCCTCCCCAGAGGAGAGTAACTCAATTCGCATCCTTGGTCTTCCCCAATACCTAATGAAATATCAGACTATACAACAGTAGAAAACTAAATCCTCACTTCCCGGTTTCCACAAAGAACTGATAACACAAGCTCTAAGTGCACAAAACAAACCAATAGTTCTCACCAGAACTTGTTGCATTTCACAATGAATCAGAAGCGAGGCTAGCTCTATGTCTTCACTGTAACCATTCTTGAGAGGAACTGATCTAAAACCTGTGGAAAACAAAAAACATACACAAAGGAGAACCAGAATCAAGGCAAATGGTTACCTGCAGTCATCAAAATGGTGCAAACAGTCCTAAGGACTAAGAGATCCTTCTCTGCTCAAATGCTCCATTGCTGAGAGCAGGCTTTGCTACGTGAATTACAGAGAAGCAAAAGACAATAACGGCCAAAATGAAAAACACAAGATTTCACATGTTCTTGAAAACTAAAGCCAGTTGCAGAGAGAATCAGAAAACCTACTTCTGCATATGTCCACATCTAAGGCAATTAATAAAACAAATCCACTGACACCAAAACAGAATCTTCCCACATTTTACTTAGAGCACATAACCCTGTTGCTGAGATGGAGTCCATGGTGAAGACAGTTGAAGACATATAAGTGATATTAGTAAGGAGATAGGTGTAATATCAAAAGTAGTGATCTTGTTACTTTCTTCTGAAACACAACACAAACTAGAGAGGAAGAAAGAACCTTTATTGGAATCTCCCACTTTCAGAACAAATAAGTTAGAATTAAACCTCTGGGTCTACAGGTACACAAGAAATTTATGTTTAACTTCCTCAGAGTCACGGCACACTATCAGTAGCAATTTTAACATCTTTGTTGTGTTTTTTGCTGTTGCAAATTTTTCTATGTTTTACTATCTCAAAACAAATCAGAAAGTGAGAGGAGAATTATTTTAAATACTTGCACACTACACACCCCACATCATAACAAACAACTAAAGGAGCAGATCAAAAGCGCAATTCTCCTTTGGCGTGTTATAGTTGCTACTGACAGCAAGATCACAATACAACAATGCTGAACCACATTTTTCTGACTTAGCCCCATATTACACCTCCCATTCTTACCTGTTTTGATTCCTTTGATAGGGAAAGTGGCATGTGCTAAGAAATTAGGGTCACTGAACATATCCTCCTCATAAACAACAAAGCGCAGAAACGCTAGATTGGGATCATAAATTTCAAATTTCACTTGCTCTGGACACGGCGCCCAAACTGGATTAAGGCCATTGTCATCTGTAATGAAAAGGAAACATTTGCTGTATGAAGCAATAAATTCACTTCATTCATACATGGGTATGTATCCCTGGACATTTTCTGGGAATACAAAGGCCCAAAAATCCTATTTACCATCTGTCTCATGTTGTAACCTCACTTCAGGCAGTTTGTATTTGTTTATTTGTGGGGGGAGATAGGAGGAAGCTTGGCAGGGATGGAAATCCACAAAGAAAGGCTATTATTCGTCTTTAAATATACAAAATCTCCTTGGATGTGTACGTGTAAAAAAAGCTAATTCATTGCTCATATTCATGAGCCTCATGCTCCATATCAGTAAAAGCATGGAAAGTACTGGAAAGACTGATGTATAATTGCTCAATTCTCGTACTCGTTTCTGGAAGACCAAGTAACTTGTCATGTGCAATACTGCCAGGAATTTTGCTGTCTAAGGTCTTGGTCACTCCCCACAAAAATTTAAAATCATAAGCCTCTTCTCTGAAGTACTGAAGAGCCACAACACATGTTTTGCTCTTTATTCTGTGTTTTTCTTCCACTCCTCTCTAAGCTGTAAGTTTCAGTGGCCTGGATAATTAGATTCAAAGCCTCTTGTCTACCAGAGGAACACTGCTACATCCAGATATATTAAATCGTGAAAAGACAGCCAGTCAGTTTATTAAAGATTGTTCTGTGTTATCTTCTTACATTTAAAATTCCAATAATCAATTTTTACTTGGCTGTTGGTGAGATATTGTCCCATTTCAGTGCACTTAAATGCACTTAACCTCCTCTACAGACAAACACACCTTATCCAGAACTCACCAGGAGCAAGCTTTGATCAAACTTCTGTTTTTCAGGTTATACTACTTTACAGCCATATATACCCAAGCTGTCTCTGATGGGATGCCAGTCTTCAAACCCAAATTTAAATAAACACAGTCTGGATCTCAGAGCAGTAACTCCCCACTGGGACCAGAGTTTGGGCAAATGATTGTAACTGTAGGAGGCACTTTCAAGACAGCAATTTTTTATTTATTTTTTTAAAAAAAAACGTGCAGATTATGCAAACTTGTCCATGGGCAAAAATTAAAACAATCATGACTTTCTACAAACTGATGGTTGAGGTTTTTTGAAAAAACTCTGATACACATTTGAGTTTCCCAAATTAACTGGCACTGAGGCAACCAGGAAAACAGTAATGTATGACTCACCAGCCAAGAGCAACAGTTACCTAATTCCTCCCCATACAGGTTGCTGACCAACTACAGACATTGTAAATTCATGACCATCACCTACTCATTTTATTGAAGTGCACTCAGAGCATAACCATGTCCCCACAACACAGAAAACCTCAGATACTCACTCACAACTGTTGTCTTGAATTTGTTGTTATCATATTCAGCCCCACAAATTTCCACCTCTACAAAGGGACAAGCAATGCTTCTACCAGGCTTAGGAAGATGGCGAGCCCCCAAAACCTGCAAAAGAAACGACGTTATAACCACCTCCAAAGGAAACTTCACACCATTATTTGTGTGGAAGGTAGCCTACAGAACTGAACAGGAATTCACTAGAGAAAAAAAAAATAAACCCAAAAGAACATGATAAATCTCTTGAATATGTTCGCATGTATTAAACTATCTGTGCCACCAATAATAATATTCTCCCATTCTTTGGGTGACTCAGTGATTTATGCAATGGCTGACACTCATTGCACAGAGCATGCAGCTACAGATCAAGTTCATAACACAAGTTTACTCATCTTTCCTCAGCCTTTATCTACTTTAAGAAACTCCTGCTTTACAGTGATGACCCCTGTTTACCTTGTCTCTAAACTGTGGTGAAAAGCAGTTAATGTATTTCTTCCTTCTCAGAAAACATACTTTTAAAGGACATCTCTCTTATTGAATAGCAACTGAGAACAGAAACAAGTTCAATTCACATTTGGCACTAGAAGACAATATATTATAATTTTTAAGTGATAAATCCCCATCTCTCTATGAGTCAGTGTACTAAATACTATTATGAATGGGAAAAAAAATCAGTTTAATATCTTTTGTGTTTAGTTTCTTTATTTCATTATAAACATCTTTCATCCACACTGGAAATTTCTGACCTAGTTAGTCTGCTGCTAACCAATCTCCAATAGGACATTTCTATTAAGAAGTCATTAGGTGGGAAATTCACATTAGTCTATTTTATTAACAATTATATAAAATTATCCTAGGATTGTGCTTTCAATCCTATACCACGTGCTTCATTAGCATAATAAAGATAGCATTTCCTGTCAGGAACCAGTGGAATTACTTTTATTCTCCAACATTGACAATAAAAAACAGTATTTTGACAATCTGTCAGGTCTTGCTATGAAACATAATAGCTTTATTTTTAGTTGTAAAGATATTTATGACTTGTAAAAAACATAATTTACAAAAGAGATTTACCCTCACTGTCATAATCATCTGCAATTTCCTCCTCGATTCATTTGGCATTGGGTCATATTCTTCATTTCGCATGCTTTCTGGCTGCAGAACATAGCCAGTGCGTCCATTAAGTGAAAACAAGGCATGGTTCAATTGCATGTATTTATCTAGGGAGAGAGTTAAACAGTCATAACAGAAGTAAAAAACATTTGAATAAAGCTAAGGAACTACCAGAATAATGGCTTCTCTGTGCAGTTCCTCCTGGTTGCCACTATCTCAGAAAGAGCTGGAAAGGTAAGTTGGAAAACTCAGTTCCCTTCAGTAACTATATTTGACTGGTCGTTAATCCAAATAAATTCATCTCCATTCACAATTAGTTTGTTATCAGTGTGTCATAAGCTAGTTGGCCCTTATTTGAAAGTTGCGTACAGCTTTCCCTGCAAATGAACAACGGTTCATCCACCTGAACTTCAGAGTAACTATCTCTGCTTATCATGAAGAGATAAAGGTGGAATAAACCTTTCAGAGGTAACAAGTGGGTTAGTCTGGCTCAGCGACAGGGAGACTGATCTGGGGGGACCAGCTCTAGCAAGGGATTCACATACGCAAGCTAACTTTAGTTTCTGCATCTCCCTTCTTGCTGTGAATTACAAATCAATAGAATAGCAACAGTGATTAGAATGGCAGAGAGTCCATAAAGAGGCTCATTAATGGTAAAATGGAAGGCAGATCAAACCCTTTTTCAAAGGGAATATTACCTGGAGTTTGGAAGTTAAGAGCCACCATCTGAGAGCCACAAAGCCAGAGGCGAAATGGGTCATAGTTTGATGAGTCAACCCTCTGTCCTTTAGGATAGACACGCGTCAGTCCCTTCAGGTTGTATTTCAGCAACTCAACTGGCTTTTGCTTAACAATATTTTCTGCCTTGGTTTCCACGAAAGAACGGATTTCTTTGAAATCGGGATTTTCTACAGAAGCGAGGGAGGAAAAGAAGAGTCATTACATTAGTAAAGGAAGAAGTCGACATTTATGCTGTATTTCTACTAACATTTTGGTTCACTTTGTTTTGCTTTGTCCTTTAATGCAGCAATTTCCACTGTTTTAATGCAGACACGGCAAATTGGTTGAACACCAGGTCTGAAAGTTAAAATTGCCTGCCTGCCTCATGTTTTGCAGCAGGGCAGATAGTCTGTAGTCATGCTCTCATCTCATCATTGCTAATAATGCACTTCTGACCACTGCAAGACATATTTAAATGAGACGTCTTTTCCTAGGTTTAAATGGAGAGAAGAAAGGGTGAGCCAGGGTTACCCAATGCCTCAAACAATGACTGTAATTATAATGTCTTAACCATACTGACAGCTTATTAAAAATGTTTGCAAAGAAGCTTAAGGAAGAAGGGCACATTTCCTGGCTTCTCTGGAATAAGAAGTACATATTTCAGTGTCAGATTCTACACCCACACTTACACAGACCCCAGTTTTCATTTATATTATGAAACTATTCCCAATAGCTTACATAAATGGCAAATACACCATTCTTATAGCTTATATAAATGGCAAATGCATAACAAATCCATTTTGAGGGTTCTTACAAACAAATTGCAAGTGTTCAGTCAGACTTTTTAGTCTTCAAAAAAGTCAACTGACACATAAATAGTGAACTTCCCTATGAAAGTTATATTGAGATGTCTTTAGTCAACTAGGTTAGAAATTTGTGACATTTGCAGGATCTCTTCTTTTAAAGCCTCCTTTCTAATGGAAATTCACAAACATTGAGAAGCTTTCTAGTCCTTACCGTGATTTTACTGACAGCAAGAATGCAATGCTATGGGAAATGAAAGCCTGAATAGTTTCACAATTGTTCTTGTCTCCTCATTTATGGTCTCTTGTTTCTCTGTCTCATATGACTAATTTGTTCCACATTTGGTACCACACTTAAGCCTTAGCAGGTTGAGATGTACGTTCAAAACAATTCTGATAAACCATAGGCTTTTACCTGACATTTCACAGTATGAATATCATCACGTTCCCCAGCGTGCAATTCAAATTGCCACTGAATACTCTCCATGGGTGATGCAGAATATTTTTTTCCCCATAGAGAAAGGATATCTTCAGTCCTCTAATTTCAACTAACATCTGTACAGATTAGTAGTAAAGTTAAAATTCAGGTGTAATATTAAAGAAAATACCTAAATTGTCCTTGGTTTTGCTTGTTGGCTTGCAGTAGATTACCAGATCAGATAATTCAATAGCAATCAATTGATTCTTTTCCCAGTATTTCCTCCTGTTCTCCTGTAAAATTTAACATTTTAGATTACAGACAACACTGGATATTATGGTACAGTAACTCCAGGGTATACTCTAACAAAAAGGACAAAGTTGATCCATTCCTCTTCACCCAGATTCCTATTTGATACTTAGAACACCTACATAAACGTTGTGTACCCAATCAGAGAACAGATTAATGAGTGTGTGTTTGTTTCTTAAAGAAAGTGTTTCTGAGTTTCCTTGAATCAGTTCCACTCAGGAGCTCGGCAACCATGTTTTACTATAAGAAACTAATAATTTGTTTCTGTTCGGTTTTAGATATATTCATGACTCTATACCTCATGTAAATGCAAATGTATGAAGTAAAAAAAATGTTAAATGTAGTGAAGTTTCTCACTATTTATTACCTTGAGCAGGACTTAGGTCTTGTTACTAATCCCCAAACAGCTAAACTTAAACCCTATGAGTATCATTCCTGGAATTTTGCATTTGCACATCAAACCAACAGTATAGTGTACGGTAAGTCATGTGCAATCGTATAGGCATCATCACTAATAAACCTAGTAGCTACTTCCCTCTTTGTAAGCACCTGCTATGTGGAAGCTGAGCCAAGGTCTTTGCAACCAGAGGCTGGAAGCCACTGAAATCAGCAAGACATTCCCCGAATGGAGACATTTTGGCTGGAGGCTTTTCAGACATAAGAAGCAATTACAGGATAGCACATGTTAGAAGAGCCCCATACTGAACAGCTATTAGCTTTGGTACAAGAGGTTATGAAGCAGCAGCAATTAGGAGGTCTTCCAAAAGAATTCCCTCAACAAGATGAACTGAAGAGGAAAGAAAAACCAGAGAAGCTGATGGGTTTCTACAGTGTTTCAATGAACCAGAGATTATACATCGAGGTCCAAGAAAAGCAAAGAGGAATACAGCATTAACACTTGAAATAGGCGGAGGAAAAAACTGCAAACACAGACTTCATGGTACTTAATGATAAAGCAGTTTCCCAGATATTGCACAACAGAATGTGGTGCTTCAAATACAAAGAAGCACTTCAAAATGCTGTGAGCTCATCTTTAGACATGACCCTCTAGAAATACCCAAACAGGAGAGCTAACAATGAACAACAATTCCTAGGAGCATGGCAGGTGTTAATATTAGAGATGACAAGGTATATGAAGCTCAGATATTTTTACTTTTTATATACAATGTACACAGCACAAAAATAAAGTGAAACCATGTCTGTATCATACTGCAGCATTGTGGTGACTCACTATGCTTTTTCCTTCCCCAGAATTCAGACTGTTAATTCTACTGGCAAAAAAGGCTTTTCCTTGTCTTTTCCCCCCCCCCATGCTGCAGACTATCACGTGAGCTTTCAAGAGGCCAAACTGAGAAAAGCCTCCTGACTGACAGAAACAAATTTTAAACCACCTTTGAAGACAGGCTGTTTAATACTTCTTTTACTGTACAGAGGGAAAGAAAGCTGGCAAGCTCCTGAAGAGCCATTGATGTGCTATAAAAAAACATTCAATTTAGAGACATTTCTTCTAGGTCGTGTTTCTCTTTTTCTCATTTTTATTTCTAAATGAAAGCCGTGCAATAATGACTACATCTCTCTTCCTCCAACAATACGCCAACAGTTCCTGTTGCTTCCTCCCTTGCTGAATTTGCTGTCTCCTCTTCTTGAGATACCAACTTGCTTGCCATAAATAGGATTTTGATGACCTTCAGAATATTACTACTCCAGAGGAAGGATAAACAACACAAGCCAACATGATACTGAAACATATTTTCCATTGTACATGCCACCCACTTAGTAATAAAAAGTGAATAAAAACAAGAAAGGAAAAAGTACACCTAAGTATAGTCAACAGAAGGGCACTTTGATCATGTCAGAAACTTAAATATCCAAAAAGAGAAGAGCAAAGTAAATTAATACTTCAGGGCAGGAACAGCAAGTCTTGAAGAATGTCCTTCAGTGGCAGTAGTAGTACAGGTACACCAATTAGGTTATTAGTTACAAATAAAGTATTTGCCTAAACAATTACCTATTCAATTCTGCATTCACTGCAAAGCAGAGTTAGTAAGGATGCAAAGGTGCAACAAAGACAGTACTCTGCTGAAAAACTCCTGTTAACACAAAACCAAAATGTTTTCTGATGACTGGCACTCTGCTATCTTGGGTACTATTCCCAAAAGGGTTCAGAGAACAAGATTCACAGAATCAGTAAAACGAACAGGCAAACAGTAACTTGCAAGAGAGTCTAGGATCAGGTCTTAGCAAGGTTTAGCAATATATGGTAGCTAAAAAATAAATAGTATTGTAAACTTATAACAGTACGTTATAAAATAATGGGTATACTTTTTTTTTTTTTTTTTATCAATACCAGGTGTGTGCACACATAGTTATTTATTAATCAATACCTCTTCTGCAGTTTTCCACGTGATTTCACGGATACTTTGGTACCATTCAAAGAGTTCTTCTACTTTATCAGTTGCAAACTCAACACACGGATCTTCTGGATTCTTAGGTTCCAGAATGAAGACAAAAGGCTTTTTGTGTTTCCCTTGTGGCATTTTCACTGTTAAGCAACAACAGTAGCAAGAAGTTTATACTAAAATCTAGAAGTAGAAGCTGCCCTTGATCTGTTACAACAGCTAGTAGTCAAGTTCTGGCCATTGTAATAAAGGTCTTACAGGGCTGAACAGTTAGTATTAACAAGCTTAATCATATTAATTTTATTACCTGTAGTAATACAAATATTCTTCAAAAACAAATCTTTTATAGTAAAAACAATAAAACTTTCTCAATACAGAAAGCCCACATGTAAGGATCAGAAAATACATACCAACATTGTATGTATTGAGTACCAGGATGCCACGACATAGAGAGCCTAATGGATTGTCCTCGATGATCTGTGAAAAACATGAGTTAAATCTGACCCTCAGTCTTCAAGTGCATTTAAAGAATATTAACAAATATTAAATACACACCATTAAATCTACTCTCAGTTTCACTGAAAGCAGGCCCACCGTAATATTTAAAAGCCTACTTCCATATCAAGAATTTCTCGTTCTGAGAAATAGATAAGAACTTCTGTACTGAGAGTCAAAATGAGGACTGCAACTTCTGCCATGACACAACCACTTATTTTTCAAGTCTGCTTAACGCTACTATCGTCAGAAGAAAACAAAAAAAATCTAATAAACATATTTTCCTCCAAAGGCTCCTGGCAAATCATTGGAAGTACTTAACAACAACAACAGAATAATGTAACATTTTATTTCTAATACTCCAGAAAGTAAAAATGAGTATCTTTGTCTTCTTGTCATAAATAGATCTTTGTTCAAGACTCTGGACTAGATTTTCTTAGACCCATTTGACAATCAGTATAAACGTTAGTTATGCATCAAAACATGATCCTCGACTGTGAATATAAGAATTATGTGTTTGGGCACATGTTTTTTCTATTTGCAAATATCTAGGGAGTAATCACACAGGCAAACTAGTTTCAGACACATTACTGTTTAGATAAGCTATCTGAAAAATCTATACCGGTATGATTTTCATTAGCATGAAACCATTATAACCTCTTAAAACCCAAGCAAATCAGCTATCTCCCTAAGTAGTTTTCCTTGATGGAAGTCCTGACAAAAATACTCAACAGCACAGAGAACAGTGAAGAACGCATTCATTTCTTTATTCTGCATTCCCTCAAACACAGCATGCACAGTCCTAGTATAAACTAGATTAGCATAAACTAGATTTCCACTTCCAGAGGGCAGCATATTATAGGGAAACACAGCAGACAAACCTTAAACTTTAGACAAGCTTCAAACCTCACCTGGCTTTCAAGCTCAGCAGAGTTATCAGATGACATGTCTTCAACATAATTAGATGGAAAATAGTGTTGGACTTTTTCTCCATAATCCCCCTTCCACCTAAATTAAATTAAAAAAAAAATACATAGAGAAAAAGAAATTAAAGAGTTTCAACAGGCCATTAATGAAGCAACAATCTTCAATAAATTGGTCACTGATACCACTAGCTTCTCTAGCTGGCAGTCACCAAAATATAAGTGATGAAGTAGCTAAAATCTCTAACAAAGTGATCATTAACTGTAGTAACAGATCATTTCAGAGGGATTACAGTTACTGTAAACTGCAATTAATGACTTAAGAGGCTTTTCCCCCTCCAGTACTAAAAACACTATTATGTGGTTGATTGCACTGCAGAAACTACAGGGAAATATTAGGTTTCCAAGCTTTCTAAGCAATTTGCAAGCCAGCTAAGAAATAAAATCTTTTCTGAAAGGAGACCATACAGATAACTAAAAAAAAGTGGATTTGATTCCTGAGAAGTACCAAGCAGACAAAATGATACACAGCAATGATGATAATGGTAAAAGATGTGTGATTTCCCAGAATAGACAAGTGTTCAGGAAGTATTCATGTAGCAAAGGAAAAATACTGGATACGCTGGGATATGAAGGTTCTACATAGTGAGGTTAGTGCTACAGAGCAGAACAATGAAAAAGACAAGAAAAGAGACTTGAATTTGAGGGTTTTTGGTTTTGTTTAATATACTAGAATTAAGATTTGTAGGACTATAGTTAATAAGCAGCAAACAGTTATTTAAAAACCTACTACCCAAAGCTTAATTTATTTTTCTCCCATCTAGTAAGTCACTAGAAGTTTTCCTATGAGGAATTTTGTCCTTACCAGCCTCCAGTTTCCTTTGTGACATTATGAATTAGAGCTCCTCGACAGAAGCTCAATTCATCACTTCTTTTGGCTCTGTAGTCATACAAGGCTTTCACTGTTCTCTGAGGCTTTAAGAGAAGCAAAACAAAAGGGTCATCTATAGGGGGACGGGTCATAAAATGATCAAGAATGCAATTTTATTTATTTATTTATTTATAAAGGGTGAGGAGAATGGAATCAGATTTATTTTTTTTTTAAAGCTTAGAAATTGCAATACTGAAGTTCCAGAGTGACATCTATTGGTGGAAGCAAGTAATGCTACTTAACTGCTATTCTTTGCATACCAGCTTGGAAAATAAAAATTATTAAAAAAAAAAAAAAAAAAAAAAAAAAAAAAAGAGTACACCAACATAATTACTGTAGAAAAAAAAAATAAAATTAAAAATAAAATTAAAAAGTGAAATATCAATCAACTATCCTCATCACATGTATTCATATGCATCTGTAGCTTGTAGACTTCGATGCAGTCTAAAAGCCTCCACTTCCAAACCACGTCAGCTATCCTTCTGGTCATACTTCCTTTAGGAAGACATCTAGTTTCAGCAGACCAAGCAGTTGTTTTATCTTGAATTTCCTACCACTTGAATTGATGGTAAATGGTACCAACGTAAATGGCAGCAGCAATGTAAATTCATTAGCCAAAAAAAGATATATTTTTTTTGAATTACAGTCACAGAATTTACTAGCAGGTGAACTTTTATGAGAATCTAAAAGTTGAATGCCCTAACAATAAGTAGAGAAGTAGCTGTTTGCTGTGTCACTTGTTATTTAATTTTGGGAGCATGCCCAGATAAGCACAGCTGATAAACCATAACACTTCCACAAACTCAAAAGCAGGAAGTGCCCAAATTCCCAGTATGGGTGAACCAATACAGGATTTGCACACAAAGTATGTAGGTACAAATTTAGAAGAGATACTAGAAAAAACGTCACACTTTAGAAGTTCTGCTGTCTAGTCCTCTGTAAAGCACCCTAACATTTTCAATTAACCTTTTTATTACTACTAACAGGAAGTCAACGAACAATTCTCATCATTTTCAGAAGTCTAAGAGAAAATGTGAAGGCCATCTCTCCTTAAGCATACCACTGTAGGGTTGATTTCACTGGGTTCCACATACATCTTGACATCATAAAGCGAATTTATATCTTTTTCCTAAAAATGGGAAAAAAAGAAAAAAGATACATTATAGGAATCAAAAATTAGATAACTAATGTTAATAGACAAGAAAATTTTGCTGAAACCACCTTTCTGACAATATATAAGCAAATAGGAGAGGAGGAAAGCCAGAAACCGATGGTAAGCTCATTACTACAGTTGAACACAGCTGAACATGAGTTTGTTATTTAACTTGTCTGCACCTCAGTTTAATGAACAGTTAATACAATGAAACAGCAATGCCTCACCAAATTTTCTCTTAATCAAATAGTTTTGAGATTGTGAGTACCATTCTGGGCACAACAGTGGAAGACAATACCCAAGCTCACAATTTCTGTGTTAAAGTACTTTAGTTCCAACAGTGGTTTCACTGTGAGATAGAAACTCTAAGACAAGAAAAGTGGTTTTAATATACAGTCATATTTATTCTTTTATTGGCATCTGCACAATCAATATAAGATCTCTGCCCACTCCAGTAACAGAAGAGAGGAACAGTGCTATTATCAAAAACTTGTTTCAGCAGAGCTACACCTCAATTTCACAGACTGTGTAAGCTCCCCTGAAGGACGTCTATCATAGCTAGAACCACACCCAGCTCAACCAAGTCTAAATCTGGGACTCAAAGGTCCATCACTCACCGTGCTGTAGCGCTCCAGCAGCTCTTCAGTCACCGGGTAACGCAATTTCATTTTCCTGTACAGAGGGTGCTTCTCGTAGTATGTTACAAGCTCCACTAAACTCTCAAAATAGGCCGAGGTTCCAAGCACAAAATGGGGACCTTCTTGCCGAATTCGGAAGTGCTTCACCTTCCCCTCAGCTCTGTGAAACAAGTACAATTGCTGTAGAAGATATTGGTACTTGGCATAATGAAAGCATCAGCACTGCATACTAGACCAGAATAGCTTCATGCATCTTAATCATATGAAATTGTTTCTCTCTCTTCCAAAGCATCTTTTATTCAAATCAAATTCCATTTGCCTGATTGAATTCACAAAAAGACATTCTCACTTTTCTACAATGTGCAGGGCCTTGGGACAAATCCATGTTTTTGCCTAGATTAAGTTTCCCTATTTTTTTCCCCACTACACATGGGTATTCTGTCACTTTCATACTAACTTAAATGTCTTGAATCAGACAGAATCCCTCTGGAATCCACTGCTGCTGATCTGCTCCTGTCCCTAAGCAACAAGACAAACTCACTTCAAATGTGATTTGATTTGAAGGCACAATGGAGAATGCCATAAGTCTATACATTTTATTAATGTTGTTGCAGGAACCACAGTTTCAAAAATATTTTCTCTGGCAATAAAAGCCTACAAGTAAATAGAAAATAGCTTCATTTTGACAGATAACAAATTAACTTTGGTCAGTTATATGACAGGGCAGGATTTCCAGAGGATAAAGGCCTTGAATTGCTGCTGAACCAGCACCAAAAGGAACTTCAAATAGCACCCTGCAGCAGGGAGCATCAAAGAAATGAAGACAGGTCACACGCAGTTCTGTATACGAAGAAAGGGACAGTTGGTGCCCATATGCTCTTTATAATAGCATAAAGGTTTATTCCAGTCACACACTTAGGTTGTACAATTTCTTAAGCACTTTTTACTACGTATAGACCTACTATGTAAATTAACTGTACTAATTACTTCAAATTTGATGGCATGAATTTTATGACTCCAAAAAGCCCATAGTATTTTTAAATGAGAAAAAAAAGAACACTGTTGGGCTACTAGGTAATGTATTCATATCCATCTTTTCTTACCTGAAAGTCATGGCAAACGAATCAGGCTCATCTCTCTTTCTAATCAGAAAGGCTCCATCTCGAGGGATTCGCATCAGCATGTCTTCTGCCTCTCCCCGACTCAAGTTGCTATAGTACCAACTACAACAGTCAAAAATCAAAATGGACTAGGATTACAAAGCTTGTCGAATGTCATTCAGTAACAATAACAGTGTTTACTAGCGATAGAATTAACATTACTAATGATAGAATGTTACATATATAATGTTATATATATAACATTATAATGAGGTAACGTTACTAATGATAGAATCTCAAACACTACGAGAAAAAATAAGTCATTTAATATTTGTTTTATATTTGGACAGGCTGAGAGTTGGAGTTGTTCAGCTTAGAGAACAGAAGAGAAGGCTCGGGGGAGACCTTGTAGAGGCCTTCTGGTACCTAAAGCAATGCTGCAGGCAAAAGGGGGAAAGATTCTTTATTGGGGAATGCAGTGATAGGACAAGGGTAATGGTTTTAAACTAAAAATGGGAGATTGAGATTAGATACAAGGAGGAAATTCTTCATTACTAGGATGGTGAGGCACTGGCACAGGTTGTCCAGAGCAGCTGTGGATGCCCCATCCCTGGAGGTGTTCAAGACCCCACTGGATGCAGCCCACCTAGCGAAAGGTGGGCAGGAAGGCTGGAACTAGACAATCTTTAAGGTCTCTTCCAGCCCAAACCATTCTATCATTCTACGATCTAAATTCTTTCACTCAGAACTTAATTATATCTTTCACTGTAAGGACAGACCTAACATACCTTCAGTGTAGCTGTGACCAGTACAATGCCAGTACATCTCCACCTTATACGTACATACAGGAAAGCCAAACCCTTAAATTGTACCCTCCTCTCATGCTGCCTTCAAAAGTTATCTATGCACACACAGCGACTCCCAGATCACAAGGGGAAGAAAAGAAACTTTAGGTCACAGATTTCTATTTCTCAAGCAAAAAACATTTTCTCTTTTTCTGATTGCAGAGAAAACAGATCAAAGGGCAATGACTAGAGTGCTCTGCCAACAAACAAGAGCAAGCTCTGCCCAAGATTTATGTCAGGCAAATAGCAGCTGGAAATAAACACCAAGCTATACTACTCCCAAACAGCATGGGGTCAAGTAAGCCTAACCAACTCTGACAGGGGTCAGTTGGAAGTGGGGATCAGGGAAAAGTAACTCAGTTTGGGCTCACTGCCCGAGTAATAGAAGTTTTCAGATGGCACAGACCATGACCACTTAGTTGACAGGTCACAGTCAACTACTAAATATCTAACCCGGCCCACTGGGTACTGTAAAACACTGAGCAGAGAATGAAGGAATTGCACACTTCCACAGCATTACAGTTCTCACTGATTGTTCTAGCTATTTCTAGTAAATTGCTTTCCAGGTGACTGCTCTCTGTTTTACCATGTTCTCACAAAATCAGCGCTCTTACTCAGCGTCCTTCAGGGAAGCTTATACCTCTGATATCCACAAACAAGCAGCACTCAGGTGTGCTCCTGAATCTGGGGAATTTTCTATGCAAAAATCCAAGACCATCAAAAAAAAACAAAAATATTCTGTATCATAACAGCCCTGGTGCTTGCCTTCTGCTGTACGTACTCTTTATTTTCGTGTGGACTGGGATTAGGCACAGCATCCGTCAGACGCAGCTCAAATTCAGCACATCTCAAGTGGGCCTCTTTGTAGTGTTGAATGAGATCATAGATGCTATCAAAAGTGAGGTTGTCTGTCAGGTAGTATTTCACAGTGTCCCCATCACTTGAAGAACGGATACGGCAGTGCTGGACTCTACCTGACCTCCTGAAGATGTGAAGAGGGGGATAAGGAAAAGAAAGGTATTTAACAGCTTTTATTCTTTTAAGCGTTTCCTCAAGCATTCCTGGTCAACTATGTGGTAAGCAAGAAATCTTTACTATCTCTTAAAATAACTGAAATAACAACAGCAACAAAAATGCTGACCAGTGATAATTACAGTCCCCAAAAAATTATTTTTCAACCCACAATGGTTCAAAAGGTGACAAATACTTAGTCCCTTCAAAGTTTGTTCTGACAACAACAACAAAAAGAACACACAACACATCATGGAAAAATCCATTTCACCCCCAGGGGACTCTTTCATTGAAAAGATCGATCTCTGCTAATAAAGGTAAACTCACGAGAAAATGATTGTGGAAAGCGTGGATCAGTGTGAAAAACAATAATTTATCCTAAAACTAAAAAATCAAATTTTGGCCCACTCACTGAGGAAATAACAAAGCATACATCCTGACAGAGTGGAAAAAGGAAAAAGACATCATAACAGGGAGTCCCTTCTTGACAACTGCAAAACTTCAAATAAAGTCTACTTTGCAAAAACTCACTATTCAGTGCACAGAAACTCTATTTAGAAGGTAGTCTCTCAATCCCATGAATACCATTCTAGTAAATATAAACACCCTAATCCTATTTACTCTTGGCTACACCTGCACATTTACAAAATGCATATATTTTTATGCAATGCCATAAGATAAACAAAACCCATGTACAGTTTTTATGATGATCACCATACCAGAATGACAAGGTGCAATCGTTAGGGAAAGCCTCACTTTCCCTAACTAGGAACGTCCCATCCTTGCCACCCATTTCAGCACAATATTCCTGGAGCAGCTTCTCAGCAGTTGTTCTCCCCTCTTTCATTTTCCCATGGAACCACTTCTCTTTTAAGTGCAGGTCAGTACGCTTTACCTCCTAGACCAGAAAATAAGAATTTTTATTGTCCACTTCTAACTTTATAATTCTAATACAAAGTACTTCCTCTTGATATAACAAGCTTCTGTTTCAGGATTCCAGCTCTTCTCAGATCTAATTCTCCTTCCACAAGCAATCTGATCACCTTCATAGGCACACTTGACAATTCAAGTCACTCATTCAAGTCATTCAAGCTACTTCTTTGGATCAGTGACCAACTTAATCCTTATTTAAATATGTAATCAACATACTGAGAAATACATTGATAAAGTGAAAGAACACAGAAGTGCAAATGCTATTTTATATTTTCAAAGCAAAGCACACTACTGCAAAATCATGAAGTTTCTATTCCACTTTTTCTGGAATCATCTCTGTTACATTTGATTACATGCTAATGATTTTAATAACATTGCTATGTAGGTGAATAGATAAAAGGTTTTGTGTGTGCAAAGATCTCTCTGAACTATACTATGCACATACATGTTAGAAATGAGAGTATGCATGGAAACCAGAAAAAGTCAGAACAAGAAACCACGCTGAACATAGCTGAGTCTCATGCTTCTGTTTTACCAAGCATGACAGACAAGCAATGCACACCTGTGACAAACACTTTGCATGTGTGAAATGAATAGCATGCACTATTGTACACTGTGTAAAAGGTACACTGTATTAGTACACAACAAACCTTAGTTCATCAGACTGCCTAGTCAGAGAACAGCAATACTCAGCCAAAGGCACTTAAGAACTTCAATTGTCAGTGGGCACATCAGCATTAGCATTTAACCACCAAAATCATATTTAATTGTACTTGTACTCACCTTTGTATGTCCTCCATTAGCCAAAGGGAAAAAAGATATTTTATTTAAAATAGGGTTAGATGCAGTACCTCAGCAAAGACCCCTTTTTAAAAAAAGTATTTGCAGATACATGTGTTATCTGATACAGACCCTCTACAATTTCTGTAACGTCAGCATAATGACATGCATCTGTAAACACTGAAATAATCTGAGAGATTAAAAAGAACACACTTAAGTGATAAAAAGTAGCCATCACCTTTGATGAATCTTCATCAGCATTCTGTTCTATATCATCACTGAATGAAAGCTTTTCATCAGCAATAGCACAGTAGTGCCGAGTCCATTTCTAGAAGTTGAGAGAGATTAAAACCATTAACAAAACAGAGTCAAACTCACTAATTACAATTTCCAGTTAGGTGTAACACTAAACAAAATGCCTTCTCCTCGCTCACATTTCACGAACTGAGGATATTACACAAATATTGAGAAAATTCATGTACATATTACACAGCATAGTAACAAACTTTAGCAGATGTCGCATAAACAATACCTGTTCTATTGTGTCCCACATGTAAAGTTCTCCTTGTTGCTTTTTTTCTTCTTTCTTATCTTCTGGGTTCACATCAATGTCTCCTTTTGGCCCTAGTTTTTTGTGCTAAAAAGAAAAAAAAAAAAATAAACATCACATTCTTACACTCATAGAGGATTATATATAAAATTGATCGTACAGTCTCAGTGCATTCAGTATTACTGGAGTTATTTCCCTTCATTGCCCAGCTTTCTTCTGTTATTGCCATAACAGCAGCTGTTCCACAAAGCTTTATGTAACCTTGGTAGAATTTATCTCAAAAATGTTTATCTATTTATCTCTTGATAAAGATTTAAAAAGATAATACAGATATCATTCAAGCAATGAAGAAACAGCTAGTCTGATAAGAGCTCACAATTCTTTACAGGACAGAAAGCTTGAAGTGACACTTGCATAACAAGAAATAAGGACAAGACAATAAACATTCTGCAGACAGCAGGACATAAGGAGAACCATAAGGAACTAAAAAATACAAAAAAAAAAAATCAAGAACAGAAGAGGAATTAAAATGAAGGGGAATTCACTCTCCTAAAAGAAAAATGATCAAACATGATATCTTGTGTGAGAAGAGGGGTGAGTTCTACTTTCTTCTTCTCCTTGCTTTCTAAGTCCTGGTTTAGAGAGAACACTACAACTGCAGTGTAGCAACAGAAGAGGCAAACCCAGGAAAGACCTGGGTACTGCTACACAATTAAGCCCAGATCTGTCTAGCAGAAGGTAGGTTACCACACAGATGACACCAGTGCTTGCAGTGGAGGTGAGACAGCTCTCAACTAATTGCTGCTGAAGTTCATGGGGTTTTTGTGCAGCACATAATTTGGCTGACAGAGAAATACAAGCCAGAGTCCTTGAGAAGCATTTTGCATTAAATTGTACTATGTCCTCAGTTACAATGAAAAATGATGATGCAACATTTTAGACCATCCTAATGCAGCAATGAAAAGCTTATGACAGGGCATGACAGGGAAGAGCAGACAGCAAGTGAAAATAGCCCACAGAGCTAATCCTTGTAGAAAAGGTTGAACAGATGAAATTGCAATAGCTGGACTATTCTAAATGAAGACTAAAAAAATGAAGCAGGCTAGCTACAGCATAAAGAGCAAAATAGATAAGAATAGTTTTTGTTGCAACTTCTATGATTTTATTATTCTAAGACCATTCCTTCTCTAAAAGTACATTAGAAACATTTTTAAGTGATCAGTGTGCTTTCATACACGCCAGTTTTCAATTAACTACAGGCTGAAACAATACAACACAGGCTATGTCGAAGGGCAAGGCTCAGCAATTGGAAGCGCTCACAAAAAGCAGTGGCTCAAGGGGCTAAAGAACATCAAACACTTAAACCACAGTTAATGATAGGATTAATCCTCTCATAGCTAGTAGTTTTCAAATACATTCAATTCTGTGTCTCCTATAGGAAGATTTCAATCTGACAGGCCTATCTGAAAAATCCCACAGGCCCCTAAAGCAGGACTCAACTTGGTTTGCCAACTTTTTCCAGACAAAAGCCAAATACCACAACCAGCTTACTGGCAGGTGTGGATCTATTTACAAAGATTCTTTACTTCTCTTTTAGACAAGAAGGGATGATATGGATGTTCTCTTGTGCAAAATCACAGTAGTTTGTAGTTCTTTTTAAACCAGATCTGTCATGTTATTATTCACATGCCTATACAATTTCCCTTCTATGCTCTACATCATAACAATAGACAGTTTAGAGAAAGGAAGAAAGAAAAAAAAATAAGCAGAGATTTGAATTCTCTGCTTCCTGATCTTCTGCACCTCGCAGTGGGGTGCTATCATTTCCAGTCCTACATTGAAGAACCATATGCTTATATACATCTAGATGCATCTATTCATCATTGTTTCTTCTGTTCAGCAGTTCAATCCATGTGAGGTAGTACTACCGCAAGAGACAGAAAACAGAAGCATAGGTAAAAGCAATTATTGTACTATCATGAACAGCCCCCAGATTATCCACCTAATTTTGCCCTTCAGTAAGTTCTACTGCAGTTTCAATCCAAGAAGTCTTCTTTAAGTTTTCTGCCTGATGCACAAGAGTGCCAAGTAAAGCATCTGTATTGCCCAGCAGGTAAGACACCCTCACAGTGACTGCCTTCTAACAAAAGCACCGCAGTCTTTCCAAAGTGGTTTACTAAATTGTGTATGTAAATCACACCGAGTGAGTAAATGCCAATCAATTTTTGCAGTTCACCAAGTAAGCAGTCCTGACAGCTTAAGTCAGCAGTCTGCAAGTGCTTTGAGTTTTACTTGAAGGACAGACATCCTCTGAAAAAACAGTTATCGTTAATCCTACTTTCTATTCAAGAACATACTTTTAATATTTCTTAGCCAGTCACTAATTGTGTAAGAAGCCTATGAAGAGCATCTGCAGCACTGACATTTCAGGAGCTGGAAGACCTTTAGAAAAGAGCTGACATTCCATCTGGCACTTGAATTAGCAACATCTATTGCAAAGAAAACCAACAGACAGTATTTTAATAGGTGTCTTTATGGAACTCCATACAATATTATGAATTTTAACTAGTACACACTTCTAGCATGGGGTTTCTTGTCTCTTCAACAGAAACCAACAGTTAAGCTATGAAGCCAGCTGACCACTTCAGCTCTTGTTTTTATATTTTATCTACAAGCACACAACACAAGCCTACCTTGATGATGATTTTTTCTTTCAGCTGGGTTGGTGATGGTAGCTGATCTGCACTGGCTTCAACTGGTTTAGTTAAAAGCTGATCACCAAACACCTCCTTGAACACTCTGGCCATGTATCGCTGCTGTTCCACACTACAGTGCTCTTCAATTGACAGAATGACTGGGTATCTTTGAAGAAAACAAAAGAAAATTAAGACATTCAGTTTCTTTTTGATTCAACTGACAAGGCAAGGAAAACACCACATTCCCTCAACCCCTAGATCAAAGAAAGTATTTGAAGCAAGCACAAAGAAAAAATGAATAGACGCACAACAGATAAAGTCAGAAGGGACCTCTGGAGGCTATCTAACCCAAGTCCCTTCTTTGGGAAGGCCCAATTCCTAAGTTAGATCAGGTTGCTCAGAGATATGTCCAGCCACATTTTGAATATCTGCAAGGATAAAGATTCCTTAAGGGTTTTGGGAACAGTTTCAGTGTTAAGTGTTCTTGCTCCCAATTGTTGGCTAATACTTTTCATGTTAAGGACATCTCAGCACAAGGTTTAGAAGGGCAAAGCAGAGATTAAAAATTCAGATTAAAATTCACGTTATCAGTTCAGGAAACATTCTATGAATGTTTCTCTCCTAAGACCTCCCTACAACATGACTATCAACCCAATAGATACATTGCTTGTCACTTGTAGTTTGTTTTGATATTATTTATTTATTTATTTATTTTTAAAAAGTCATACTGTTCAGGATTTGACGTTTCACACTTCAGTTCAGTAAAAGAAGACAAGTGAGGAGAAAGGAATCCCTTTTAAGGTATTAACTTCCTCAGCAGTAAATTGTTATGTAGCAGCACCTTTTCTCAAAGACAAATCCATTAAAAACCCATGTTGTGCAATAACGAAGACCAGGATGACATAATTTCATTGTTTCTTTTACCTTTAAATCACAGGGAAAAAAGTTCAGGAAGGTCTAAGCATTCAAAAACAGACTTAAGAAACATAAATCAAAGCTTACTCGGATGCAACAAAGGCATGATCTTTGATTGCTTGTACTACATCATCAAATTTGATCTTTGTTGTCCGTGTCCATCCGTGGTAAATAATGGGTTTCCCATCAGGACCATCCCAGCAGTCCACTAGGAAAGACAAGCAGTGGAAAAATTAAGACACCAAGTAGTTACTTAACTCTAATAAACGGAATACAATGTACATTCAGTTCTTCAGAGCATTTCATACATGGATTCATACATTCATTTCTAATAAAATATTCTTAGATGAATTTGTCTATCTCACGGAGGAAATTATATTGTTCTTACTGAAGTGAACTTACGTAAAATACAGTATAATTTTTTCCCAAAGCATTATTATGTGGGAATCTGGAAAGAATTCAAGCAGCTAAAACTTGTTTACAAGTTTACATTAATTTTCCATGTAGAAATACATTCTAACAAGTTGGTTGCATATCTATTTTTCTGATTTTAACCCTGAAACTCTGAGACACCTTTTGAAACACCCAAACTGAATGGAGTCTCTTGTTAATTGTTACAAATGTAAACCAGGAACTAGCTTAATAAGAAAGTGGTCAACAACATGAAATTCAAGTCAAACCTTTTAATAAGGAACACAGACACTGGGTTGAAGAAGCATACAGACTTAGTAGAGAACAATGACACAAAGACATCAACTGATTTACATGCAAGTTAAACTGGATGACAAATAGCACCAAATTACAAAATTCTGAGACTTAGGCTTGTCTGTATTATGATGAAGGCAAATAAGCTTTTCACCTATCTACACTGCACAAGTAATTCAAATTTAAATCTTATGCTTTCATATAGCAGATCGAAGATTGAATTGTTTGTGTACAGTGAGAGTCAGACAGAACTTCTTGGAATTCCCAGGGAACAAGGACCAGAGCAAGTAAACAGAGCAATAATGAGGCATAACAAAAACTATTTAGGGAATCAGTGTTTTTCATATGACTAACTAAAAGTTAAAAAAGAAAAAAAAAAAAGAAACAAACTAGTTCTTCATTTCGGTTCTTTTTTCTTTCTTGGTAAACAGGGGAAACCCTGCTTACATGAAGAGTATGTTATAAACCACTCCACAAGTTCATTACTCACACTCAATACATCGGCATCCCATTCTAAGGCACCTGATGTAAGCTTCTGTGGAGGATTCACTTCGAAGCTGGTCTCCTGTCAGATATCTAAGGGATAAAAGAAAATTGTAAGAGAAGACAGGCAACCAGTTTCAATTATTTCCCACTCACTCACTGGGCAAAATGTTTTCTCCTGTTATGAAGGCTGTATGTTGATTGGTTGGGTTTTTTTCCAAACTTGCTATGGAAGAACTGGGCTCTGCAGAACCAGATACTAACAGATTTTTGAATAGACAAAATTATAGAAGGTTAATTTTCAATCAACTCTGACAGGTTCCTGGAGAAAAAAACATAAGCTCTGCACATATACATAGCTGATCATGTTGAGACATAATCACAGTGGAGGGATGAGTATTTGGAGTGATACCACACCCTATACTTCAAGTTATCTAGCAGCTATATCCATATCCACTTCATTTCATTCCCTGCAGTATTTAATTTGTTCACCTCTCCTTACTCTCTTTACATGCTCTTTCTTTTTATTACAATGCTAGATGAGAAAAATTCCCATTCATTTGAAGAAAGTTCAACTCAACACCACATAGGATTTAACTTTAGCTAAAGAGCTTGCACACAATGTATTATCAATGAAAAGGGCTGGATGCCTTAGGCACAAGCTATGGAAATAAGCAGCTAAGTTACTAAGCACAGAACACTTCCAGATTGTCTTCCAGACAAAGACAATTAATAGCCAAGCCCTGATCAGCAGGTATGCTAATTTAAAGTCCCCATATTCTTTTCCTGCTCAGTAACAAACCTTTTCTGCTTTTTGACATTGTAAACTGTCAACATACCTATCAATAGTGCACACCACCACTGCCTCCTTTCCCAACACAACAAACCCATTGCCCCTTAGATCACACTAGCAGCATGGGATTTTCCCACAGGACAAGTTGGATCCTTACAGCATTCTTACGTTCAGGTACAACTGATGTTGAAATAGGCTTAGCAAACTCTGCTGGTGCTTGGAAAAAAGAGAAGCTCCTTCAGTAACTTTGATTTCAGAAAACATAGATGCTGGAACAGTTTTAAGTCAAGACTAATTTTTCTAACACAGCTCGGAGTTTGAGGGTGTTTGTTTTTTGTTTTTGGTTTTGTTTTTTGTTTTTTTTTTTGCAGCAGAGCTTATTAAGTCTCAAAGTCTGTAAGATTAAGAGAAGGGGAGAAAGGAAATCCACATGCTGTTTTTGCCACATTTACATCACACTTCAGGAAGACTTCACACATCCAGACAGTATATTTCTGGATATTATAATTTAAAATGTTTTACTTTCTCCTAACATGTGCCAGGTCTGTTTGAACAGATAGATAATGGGACTTCTGATAACTTACGTGTTATGAGAGGAAGAAATCCAGTAATGGGACAAAGGATTATTCATGTCCTGCACATCTATTGAATCATATTTCTCATCCCAAATACTGTTTTCTTTTGCAAAAAGGTAAGTGAGGAACTAAAATGCAAAGAGAGAGACCGAATTTAAATGTTTTAATCATACAAGAACATAAGAAACCCAACAATGTAGCAGGAACATCCCAAAGGATCTGTCAACTAATAAACAAACTAGGAACTAGCAGCAAAAATAAAAAATCCATGAGAAACCATTACAAAGCATCATCAGTTTACCTCATCAACAAAGAGGAAGGGTTCAGCAGTTTCTCTCATAGTGTCATCTATAAATTTGGTCATTCGTTCTCGGACTTTACTCAGATCTTGTGCCCAAGACTCCTTCAGATAATAAAGTAGAAAACAAATTTAGATGTGGTGATATGCTATATAAAATCTGACAAAGAGCAGAACCCTACAGCTGTGATTAAAGCTTCCATTTCAGATAGCTTACTGACAGTATATTTCTTTGTACTCACATCTTAAGGGTTTCCTCTACGATGTTGAAGAGCGAAAAAATAGCTGAGTACCTTTATATAGATTGGAGGCCCACGAGATCCACACACTATGTATGTACGTATATGCATGCACGCACACAGGAAAAAGCTGGCCTCCTTGAAATATATGCCTTAACTATATTCTGTTCACACATCTAAGTGCAATCTGAATGTACTTTTAACACAGTGAAATAAGGAGAAAAAGAAATTAGCAATCTTATACAGGAAGCATAGATCTCACTTTTCATTCATATTTGCAAACCTGCAGTTCATCAGCACCTAACAAATATAACACTAACTAGCTAAAAGGCATAGGAGGCAAAGAACTGGAATGTGGACAAATTCCAACAGCAGTCTTAGACCCACTCCATTATATCCTTTGTGAAAGTATAGCCTTAAAGATTGGCCTATGTATCAAATTATGATTTTTCTTTCACAGTGTCTGTGCTAAATAAGATTACAGAAGGCCATGAAGACAGTTCCAGTACCCGCTTCCACCCTTATCTGCTTGCTGGTATGGAACATCAGACTGGCCCATTCAAGAAGAAAATTACCTTTGACTCAAATGCGGGCAGTCAGCTCAGCTTTTTACATACAAGCTGATAAAATGGGGCCATGGCCAAGGTATTACCCCTAGCTGTATCTATGGTGACAGCTGTAACTAGGCCAGGCTATCATGCAGGGTTTATTTCCAACCTTGTCCGTTTATCTACATGACAAAACGAAGACCTGCTGAAACATTATTTACTTTTTCCTGCCTCTCTTCTTCTGGTGCACCTTCAGAGACTTTTATATGGATGAAAAATAATAGTTTTTGTGAACTTCAACAGCGGCAAATAAGAAGAAATCTTTCCAAGACCTAGTAACCTAGTATCATAGCTGACATCAATCACATTCTGTGTCATATCTTTTTCTATATATATTTTTTTAAGGAGCACATAATATTATGAGACAGCAAAAAGAGCTCAAAATTTCTGTAACATTCCCACCTGCTGCTCATGTAGCAGGAATCTCTGAAAGTCATGGAGATGAACTGCTGAAGCATCTGGGCGGTCAGTATTTCTTTAAAAAATAAAGAGAGAAAGGAAAAGTGAATCTAAAGAAACAATGGAGAAAGCGTCATCAGATGTCATAGAAGAAAATGTCAGGGATTTGTATCTTGTATTTACAGTATAAATGTGCTGCCGCCAGGAAGAAACTTTTTATAACTTCAGTGGAATTGAGATGAGGCTTGTAATACTGTATTACCTAATCACTGTAATTTGAGCCTTTAAATAAAACCTCCTAGAGTCCTGATATAATTTTGATAATTATTCATTGGGAAAAATACCAAATATCTGTTCATTGATCTGTAGCAAATGAACAGCATTCACTTCACAGGTGTTCTCTTAAGTTTATTTGAGGCACATGGAGAGACTGTTCTTTTGAATTATCACCAAGCCACACATCCACAGATAATTCCCTTCCATATATTATCTACCACAGTAGATTGCCTGAGTAAAACTTCTTGAAGAAAGATGCAAAAATGCAGCCACACCAACAAAAAAGAAGCACAGCTGCTTTCCGTTTTGTAGGACACAAATGTTGCATCATCTGGTACCAATAAGGCATTTATAACCTTGCACATCCTTGAGAAATCTGTGGTTTAAAGCAGTCTCACCAGTTTAATTTACACAGCGTGACCAAGGGCTAGGGAAATGCATGGTATACTCAGAACAAACTTTTAAAACAACTTCCTTCATCTGTGGTGATATTCAAAGCTAAGATAAACTGGTTTAATTTGTGGTCAAAATAGTAGCAGCAGAACCTGAGACCTCTCTTTTCACTCTGTACACATTTTACTAAATTTTCCAAGTCCACCAAGTGAAATTTGTAGAAACTGTTAGCATTAGTGTTCCGCTCGAGTCCAGGCAAAGCCTGTGCACCACACCACTCCAGTTTCAAGTTTTTCCATCAAATTGTCCTTCACTAGTTCTGTTCTGCACTTGGTAAAATCTAAACATGTCAATTTGGTTGTTGGAGTCCATGCCATTTTTCTTCTAGTCAGATGGTAAAAAACATTCAAACAACATCCAGAACTTATTTCCATGATAAATTCAGCTTTCTGAATGCAATAAGATCCATGATTTCTTTTCACTTACTAAAGCATAAGAACAAGAGCCAGTGACATAATTAAAAAGTCCTGCAGCACTGCTACCATATGTGTACTATTTGGAAAAATAACACAAGAGCCTTACCCAAGAATGAACACAGAGGAATCCTTTTTGAATTCATCGAGAATCTTTAAAAAGAAAAAAAGGGGTGGCAGACAAGATTAAAAAAAAGAAATAAAAGAACATGCAATTCTCCATCTAATGACACCTACTGGTTTGGACAGGGAAAAAACATGCACTTCCACTCTAGAAAAGCTGCATGCAAGTTGACAAGATACATTTTGCATTAAACACAGTAAGAAAAAAACTGCCAAGGGTGGCGATTGCATGTCAAACCTTCCAATGTAAAGGCACATAATTCTCAGGCAAAAAGCTTGCCGTTGTTAAGAATGAGTTTTCTGTGGAGGTTTTATTGTTTGATAGCTCACAAACATTGGAATTGTGTATCTTCCATCATATTTACGCATTTGAATGTAAACTCTAAATTGCTCCCAGCTTGGAGCAGCCTAGTTACAGATCACAGGAAACTTATCAACTGCCCCATAGCAGTTGTTGAGCAAATTGAGGAGTTTCTTTGAAATGATCCACAAGTGGCGATAACACGAGTTTAAGGAAGTCAGATAACCTCTTTATTTTGTGTTTTACTCTTCAACCTTCTGCTTAAGATAAATTTCTAGACTTTCATAATCAAAAATAAAATCTTATCAGTACACGGAGATTAATAATTACTTCACAACAATTTTAGCATCACTTTTAAGCAGCACAAGAAAGCACTACTGCCAAAAGAATCAACATTGGCTTTCACTATCGAAGTTTCCATTTCAACAACTGCAAGCTGAGTTAACAATATGCATGTCATCAATAAAGATATGTATGCAAGTAATTTCAAAGCATCTGTTTTCACACAGTTACAAACAGTTCCTAATTTTCAGAGTCACTAAACACATGCAGGTTCCAACTTCATTAATCTTTGCAATTAATACAAGGAAACAGTAGTTAGGCAGTTAATCCACTGCATTTATTTTTCACGAGCACTGTCTGAAGCACATCATGCTCTGAACTCAGCGTTTGTCATCTCTGAGCATGAGACACAAGAACAATAGCTGCTACTTGATGTTCAGGATATACCCCAGTTGTTTACAGAATGTTCCTTGTAATGCAAGATTAATACAAGTATGAAAAAATATTGCTTCTACCAGCAAACAGATCAACCAAACCAAATGCAAAGACATTCTAGATACTAAACAAACTCACAAGAAAAATTCTTCCTAGAAACCCCATTACACCTGTGCATATTTTTGCTACCAATATACAAGAAACAATGTGAATGACTTTTTCATCTCCTTAAGCCAATTGTTGATGGTGACTGTTAACTTTACATCAAGCACAGTACTATAGCCTTTCTGTTACAAGAATGAGGAAAGACAAAAATGCTAATAAAAAACAGCATTCACTCTTTATTCTGATCAGTTTAACATTATGAAGACTAATTATAAAAAAAGCTTACCGATCTCTGTTGTTCAAACATGATTTTCTTGTAGAACAAATGAAATTGTTCAAAACTAAGTTCTTCTTTGTGAGCACCTATTTCCTACAATAGAAAGTAGCACATAGTGAATTTAGAATTCCCTGAAATGCATTTGCACAGCATAGAAGTTACTCCTCTTCTAGCAGCCACCCTCTCATGTGTTCAGTTCTACTCTGACTTCATTTGTTCTATGTTTGAGGATTATTTTCTATTTTTTTGTTTAAGAACACAAACAAGTAAATAGGCTCTTGGTTCATGACACAGTACTCCTAAGCCCACATCTTTGGCCTTTTATTTTGTACTCTGACTATTTCCACTATGTTACTGAGAGTGAAGTAGTGCCTTTTTCAGTCATAGTTCGCTGGAGCAACAGAAGCAAAAATGTATGCTTTAAGGGTGGCGAATTACAAAGCAGGAAAAGGTGGGGATATTTAAAATTCCTGTAGGAATGGAAAGGACCTTCAGAAGCTAATAGTATTACCATAAACTGGAAGAAAGAAGTTATTAATTTGAATATATATAATAATATATCAATAATTATTGATATAATTCTTATATATGAATTTTATCTTCAATATCCAACAGTTTCCTGTGCACTTGCACAGACAGTATCAGCACCAGAGCTCCAAGCCCAGTGCTAACGTTAGGCAATCCTACAATGAAAAGTAGGAACATTTATGTCTGTATTTTCTTAAAGTCTTACATACTGGCAAAATCAGACTTAGAAAATCAGTATAATTTATTTAACTGTACATGGTAGCAAACAAAAATACATGTAGTAACCTGAACAGAAATATCAACACCTATCAGATAACACAAAACAGATAGAATTTATCAGGTAATTACCGCAAATTTATCCTTCAAGAACTTCATGCTGCTCACTTTGAAATTTACTTGGGGAAGGACAGTTTTCAGCTCTCTAAGACTAATACTGGAAAAAAAGAAAAGATAGAGAAAAAAAAAACACACAACTTTGTTGTAATAAGCCAGCTACTACAGATAATACTAAATATCTATAGATATAGGGTTTTTTTTAATCAACAAAAAACTGTTACTACTGAAACATTTTGGATAGGACTCATCTCTCATAATTACTAACTCCTATAAACTTAACACCTACATGTAAGCAAGCTAGACACATTTTCTAGTTAGTGGGTAGAAACAGTCATGTCAACTATTTGGGGCATTAAGCTTTTAAACAATACAGTGACGTATATAAATACATCAAGTATTTCACAGAATCACAGAACGCAATACATAGATACAAAGCTAAACTTATTGCTGCAACACCAGCCACACCACTCGAATCATGTCCAGTGTATGTCAGATATTTTTTTGTTGATGGAAGACTATATAAGAAACAAAACTGTAAATAGCTCCATCTGAAAAACTCAATTTCCTTCACATCTTCCCATTCTTTCAATCTCAGATGTTTCTCTCATCAGCCTTCACTTCTGTAGCTATGGCTTCCTTCAGTACAACTTCAGAGCAGATCACAATATATGGTGTACTTATCCTCCAAGAGTAAATGGGAGGTAGGGCCATGCTATGCTAATTCTTGCATGAACAAAACGAGGGTTGATTTCTATAGGAGCCAGCTGCCTAAATGCTTTAGATGTGTAGTTGGTATAGGTGAGACAATCCAACAGCTCACTGCTGTTACAAGAAGCAACCCCTCTCTTTGCTCTTGTTGTTAAGGTCCCATTGCTTCTATAGGCCTGCGTGGACACTCAAACCTTCTACTAACCTGACTCAACTTTATAGGCCAGCAAAAAAAAAAACTAGGGCAAAAAGGAGAACTAGTCTTCAAGTCTTCCACCAGTTTCATGAGCTCACTCAGCTCACCTTGTGTCCACATCAGTGTCATACCCAGAATAAGGAAAGAGTCTTGAGTGCCTGAATAGAAGCACGTAAAGATGGTGGAAGAAAAGGGCAGAGTGAGACTTCCCCCACTGAGTGGCACCAAGCTGGTAGAACAATTTGGTCATCCCCTGCAGCGACTTTTCAGTGGCCTGCTCTTCCACTTATCTTTAGATAGCAAAGAACAGAAATTAGGTCTCGTGTTAGGACTGAGTCTCAAACTCTGGGTAGGTACTACTGTGAGGCCTCAATGAGAAAGACACGGCATTAAAGAGGGACATATGAGGGGCACAGGGACAAGTCCTAGACTGGAAGGTGAGAGGAATAATAACCCACCACTGCAAAGAAAAGCAGGGAAGAGACAGGAGAACACAGGCACAACATCTGTGGGTGCTGTGGCCAATGCCCACAACACATTAGCCTTGTTTTCTTGGGTACTGTTGGTACTGCATTAAGATGCTCTGCCTTGACCTCCAGTGCAATTCATAAGCCATTAACTCTGTGCAAATAAACAGGATCAGAACAGAGTCACCTGAAAGCAACAAAAGCAATTAGCACCTGGACGAAAGTAACACTTCTGTTCTACAGCATCCATACAAGCACCTGCCCTGTGAGAGATTCTCATCTCCATTGTGTAGAGAGGGAAAGAGGAAAAGCAAGAAGGAACTTAGCCAAAATCCACGCCAAAGCCAGATTAGAGTTCAGGAAATTCCTGGCTTTCCACCCTGTCGCCAGACCTCTGGAAAAAAAAGCACTCCTTTTAGGAGCAAGAAGGAGCACTCTGCTCATACCCCAAACACCAAAAACAAGCAATTTCCTCTGGCAAGACAAACACAAGCCAAAACAAAGAGCTGGGACTTCATTACCCCTGGCAAAAATTCAACCTGTGAAGCAGGACTTGCCTGGAAGCCCAACCTTTCCAATTACCCTCCCTAGAAACTGCAGCACTAAACAAAACCTAAACAAAAACGAAGCCCACCTCAAATTCCTTTCCTGAAGTTTTCTAAAAGCCCGGATCATCTACCAAGAGAACAAATCACTGCCTTCTCCACAGCACAAATCCCCGAGATCCTAAGCAGACTGCCTTGTACCAATGAAACAACCCTTAAACACCCTGTGGAACCTCTTCAGCAGACATATCACCAGTTCCAGCTTCTGTGCCTTTAACATTTGCTTTTGCTTCATGGTCCTCTCCCCCAGATGCCTTCATAGTAGGGCTAGTTTTACAAAATGCATCAGCAGGTGTAAGCCAACACCTCTTTGTTGTAAAGGACGATATTTGGCCTTTCACCATTTTGGCCATCTTTGGAAACACTGCTCACACTGAAGCAAGCCACACAACAGCGCAGGCTGTCTGCAGAAGGGTGTTATTTCCTGCTGTAACAGTCTTATTCGCACAGTGAAACATCGTGCTTCATTTTGCTTTCAGGAAAAGGCCTAAATGAGAGGAAACACAAGTTCTTTTCCACACTGAATTACACCTTAGAAAAAAAACAGAACACTACAAAGAACAAAATCATGATAAAGTAATATATGTGGGGAAAAGGAGGGTAACATTCTTCACAGTTTTGCACATTTTCTGGCAACTCTAACCAGAGGTGTGCAGATGAATTCATTTAGAAAGTCTCCTTTGTTACGCAAAAGCTACAAAACCTACTTCACACATGAAGCTGAAACAAGCTACTGAAATTCAAACATATAAAGCAACACAGCACATGAGAGCCTACAACCCATATGTGGTCGTTTTTTTGTTGTTTTTTGTTTGTTTGCCTTTTTAGACACGAGAAGCATCCGCTCAGAGGTGATTCTTTGGCTTTGGCCTATTCAAATATAGGGCAAAAACACAAACCCAGATAGCCAAGCCAATTGCACGAAATTGTATTCAATGCAGCAAGCCCTCAAAAAAGAAAAAAGGCAAAAAAAAAAAACACCCCACACAACCCGCAACCAGAGATTTTTGCCCTTACTCTAAACAACTAACTAGGCTTCCTTCTACAGCTATGCTCAAGAGTATATTTGTTTCCCACTGTTAAAGCAACTCTTTCACACATTACCCTGTTGTACCAATAGTACTCCTCCTGTCCCCTAACACACTCAGGCATCTCTTATCTCTTCTTCCCCTAAATATTCTGTTCTGTTCTCATCGCAGCTCTGACCCCTGCAGGAAAGTATTCATGTTATTGCTGGGACAACCCTGTCTCTGGATATATCCGGTGTTGGTGCTGTGACTAGTTTCAAACTAAATACCACAAATATTAGTCATGGTTAAACCCCATCAGGATCGAAACCAGGTAAGGCTAACCATCTGAACACTGACCCCGGACCTTTAGCAACACACACTGAAATCTGCTTACACGGCTCGATTGTTACAAGTGCCCAAACAAGCTTTTAAAAGCTGGTTCTGGTCTGTCTACATTAGACCACAGTTGCTCCAATGCAAACATGCTTCAGCAATGAGTGAAGAACTTGTGGCAAATCTGCACGGGAAAGCTGACAGCAGGTTATACAAACCACTCTGCTGGGGTCCAACTTGCCCCCAGGAAGTATTGAAGGGCAAATGCCTCTGCAAAGCGAGCAACCTAACAAACCTGCACAGCTGAGCTGAATCTCTGCACTAAGACTGGGTGAAGGCAACCACCCTTCTTTATACTGGCAGGGTAAATCTACACTAACAGCAGAGTATTCATTTCTCATCACTTGTTTCCTCATATTACATAATGAATATAACTGAATGTTATGCACATGCTACATTTAGCAAAAGGCAAAACACGTTGTTAAAGCAAGAGCAAATACCATTTTCAGAGGTCTCATATTTTATATGTCAGGCAAATTAGTAGTTATTTCTCCTCATTCCGTGTCACAGTCTGCAATGAAAGTTCACTAAAAACAAACGGAACATAAAAAGCGAGCCTCTTACCTATTTCTTCTAGTCTGATCAACAGAATAGATCTGCTTTCTCAGCCAGCTTGAGGAAAAGGAGAAAAAAAATGAGAGAAAAGAATTTAATTTGAGAATTATTAAAAAAGATCAATTAAATATCAAAATCCAGAGATGAAATTCAATAGAAGTATTTAAAAATCAGAACATACATCACTAAGTAAAGCAAACATATTTCCAGCATAGCATCTAAGTATTCAATCAGTTTTATAATGCTAGTTGTAAATATATACTATTCTGCTGCTTAATATTGCATTTTAAGGCCACATAAACAACACAGGCAAGGGAAGGGTGTGCACAGCACAAAGGAATAAACAACCAGAAACAGTAAAAATGTAAATTGATACAGTGGGCCAAGATTTCAGCTAATCTAGAGTTACTCCGCCACATCAATGATCTACGTCAGCTGAAGCTGGTGACTGAAAGATCTTATATGCATAAAATTAAAAAAGAAGGGGAAGGGAGGGAGGGTTTAGGGAATTTTTAAGAAAATCCTGATTAAAATGCACCTCAGTTTTAGGTACAGAGCAAAATAGTATTAGCAGTATTAATAGTAAATATACACATGCAGTTTTGATCTAAAGGATGATCACAGTGCGCCAGTATTAAGCTTATCTTCATTTCTCTACAGAAATCACTTTGTTCACTGCACAAACATAGCCTGAAACCTAGTAGCACTTTGTATAACAGCTCTCTGCAATACCACACAATATATAAAGGCAGGAGGAAGTGAAGAATACTTTCTCCCCAGCTGAAATTACAAGTAGGTAAAGACAACATCAATGTCAATATCAAAGTTGCAAAAGTCAGGTAGACTTCAAGGACAGGGAATATATCCTTTGTATCCTTAAAACAGGTAATAGCAGTGACTCACCCCCAACACAAAAGTCAGCAGTGATGAAAAGCAATCAAGTACAGAGACAGTGTTAAAAGCTTGTCAACAAAATTGGCATTCTGAACATTAGCAGTTTCGAGCACAACATCTTCAGAAGCATTAAGGGTGCATTTTCACCATCATATTGCCGTCTGCTAAAAAGTAACCGTTTAAAATGTTCATTTTTATCCTGGCTCTCCCAGGTGAGCTGATCACATTACCATATGGTGCAATGATGTCAACAGGCAAAACTGTAAATGTGCACATGGGAATCATGGGGACACAGAAGCTGAAATATGGACATCTACCAGATCAAGCCTTTTGTGACTGCATAAGACATTTGAATTTTCCAAGAACTCAACACAGATCAGATGACCTTGATATTGCATTCAGAGATGTTATTTTTCTGTGGTACATTGAAGAAGGCAAACTGCAAGTTCACAGCAGTGTATGAGAAGTGCAGTTCCAGAACATGTAGATAGCCAAACAGACATGGAGAGTTTCCATAGGAGCTTTCTGTATCGCGCACAAACTGGCTAGTAGTTGTTCCTAAGGTAACTGGCAGGGAGCACTTGTTGCACTTCAATAATTTCTTTGGCGTTTTCCACTTTACATTCCAAAGAGATGTCAAGTCTCACAAAGTGAAAATATTCCTACGTACCTCTCCATGATTGCAGGCGTGGGAGCACTCATGACTTCTTGATACAAGATATTCAAGCCACATAACCATTTATCAGCATCATCTTTAGAATCAGCTGGAAAAAAATAATATGCTGTGAGAAACATATAAAAGTAGGACATAACTTGTGATGTCTAGATAAACGCTAGTACACAGAGATGCAGGTTAACCTTTCTCCTTGATAGATCTCATTGCATAAATCCATGTTGTTAATACTAGAACTAGTAGCACAGTGTAAATTTGAGGGTGAGAGGGCCAGTCATGGAAACTCTGACAGAACATCTGCTTCCCAGATTAGGTAAATTTCAGCATCTCACCAGAAAGATTATGAAACTGTTGCTGAGTTCTTACCGTAACATAACCAAACTTCGTTTTCTCCCCAGGGACCTAGATCACGAGCAACTTGAAGCACACAGAAAAGTGAATTCAGTGTGTTATAGCATAAACCTAGCTCGTGATATTCCAAGCAACCTACAAGAAAGCTGTAAAGCGCTAGCTTTTGATGAACACAACTACCTCCTCTTTTCATAACCATGCCTCTAAACGCAGATTGTCCCAGACTACGCTTAGGCAAGAGGAACAGAAAGGAAGCAATGTATGAAATTAATGTAGCTTATATAGAGAATCATAGAATCATTTAAGTTGGAAAAGACCTTTAAGATAACACATTCTAATACAAGGTAAATTTTAAAAAGGTCTATGCAGCTTAACACTGTAACTCAGGTGCACATGCCTTCCAACCTCACAAGCTGGTTTACGTTTATATCTAGTTTGCCTTTCCATTTCCCAAAACAGAAGAGTCCTCTACATCAATTAACACGACCACGTGTAACATTTCAACCTTACAGAAGCATGATCACAGACTGTGTTCTGGATACAGCCTTCCCTGAGAAATGCCAATTAAACCATTCTGAGGGCCTTGAATGAGATGCTGTCTTTACAGCATTCAGTTGGACAAAGTCCATTATCTTTATCAAGCTGGTTCTGAAATTTCATGAAGGCATTCTTCAATTATAACAGCTCTTAAAAAAAATACTTTCACACAGGAGCTCTAATTTGTGCAAATTCTTTAACTAACTTCAAAGTAAAACAGTTTCTCAAAATATGAAGATTACGTTTTATTTAAATGTATTTTCAAACAATGCTTTATCCTCCAAGGATAAAACTAGAACCCAGCCTCAGCTCCCCATGGAAATGTTTTTCAATTAGCTACAATTTCAGAAAGAACACCCACTACCAGTGCCAAACCAATTCTTCTCCCAAGACAATTCTGGCCTTTATGACAGCCACCATTCCCTTCTAAGTAGGGACTATTTTATATTGTTTAAAAAAAAAAAAAAACATGACAGAGTACTTTAACAAGGAAAAGGATTTCCCCCTTAATTGGAAGTTATATCAGTCATGCTGTTCCCAGTTCAGCATTATGACAATATACCTCAACGTACTGAGTATTTTCAAAGTACTGGCAGAAATCTGGTTTTGAGAACTGCCATGGAGGCAGGGTGGGGGGTGTTGGAGGAAATCAATCTGAAATACCTGGCACAGCTGCACTTATTCAAAATTTTCAGACCTCATCCAGCAATGGTAAAACTTGATCTGAAGTTAAAAATCTATTACACTGGTTTAGTGACAAACGGTCTTTAATTACCTGTGCATCGGACTGTAAAACCAGGCTTCCAGTTCTGTGATCTATAGACAATTAATTCCCACATATACATGAAACATTTGCTAGCTCCCTAGGAGTACATAATTCCTACATTAAATAAATAAATAAAAAGTAATGCTAGTGTTGCAGTGCCTAGGAAGTGATATATTGATAAACACATACTACGAGACATGATATTAATTAGTGCTTAAATAGCTGTTGCCTTCTAATGAGCAACAAGCATTCATCTTCTTAAAACACAGAGCTGTTGACCTGTACAGTGCAGGACAGACTGCAGCAAGCGACTCATGTATTACATCCACAAGTTATACAACTGTTCTGTTTGGACAATGTAAGGAAAAAGTCTCACACAATACACTATTTGACAGCAAAATGTTACAAATGGAGCAGTTCAAAGACATTAAGGGCTGGCTGAGTAAAAGGTCTTGGGTTTTGTACATTTGGTGCACTCCTGAACTGCCAAGGGCAAAAAAAATCACAGTATTCTTTACATTACTATTTCATCAGTGTATTTGATTGTTCAATTGCTAGGTTTAAAGAGGAAACAAAGAAGAAAAAGGTTTACCTGCTAAACTTAAGGTGTTGAGGACAAACTGGGTACCATAAAAAACAGTAAAGCAGTGTTCTTCTCTGTGCCTTGCTTTGCAACGCTCAAAGTCCTTTGAATTCTTTCCTGGGCGAATTTCTTTTATTTCCATCAAATCCACTAAAAGGAAAAAACAGAAAGTCAGTCAGTACAACTGCACTAGAGTTCCAGCAGAGCCTGAAACAACAAAACTAAAAACTCAAAGCACATATATATATATATATATATATATATATATAATCCGTACATATGTAGTTATAATTTTTTATAGGGCAAGAAATGAAAATTGCACCAGCCTGCAATCCGCAAATCCACAACTAAATGACTCATTGTATTACTGACTAATACACAGCAGCAGAGAAGGACCAAAAGAAGAAGAAAAGTAACTTGTCATTTCATCATTTTTATCATTTGATTATCACTGACTAGCCACAGGCAAAGTTTGTATGCGTAGTCCCTTTGAGTTACAGAAGATATGTTTTCATAAATGGAATTTATACTAAGAAATTTTCAATTGCCATGCCAACCATTCAGAGACAAAAGAACAATACAACTTCTAGCTTACCCACCTAAAAAGAACGCGTTAGATCTTAGATAGTCAGCTAGCACCCCAGTACAGCCACTGACACCCATATGAAGGAATATTTAAAGAAAGTATATTTGGCATCCTCCAGAAAGTAAAGAGAAAATGCAGCCCAATAATTATTTTTTTTGAGCCTTCTCCTGGACAACTCCAAGCAGATCTCTGTCATTTAATATAACCTCTTGCAGCATTTTTAACGTGCTGCTTTCTACAGAACACAGGCACTCATAGCCAAATGGCAGTGACACACGAGCACACACTTCAAGCCAGCTCCCTTTTTGTCAACCCCTTTTCATACCGCCTGCATAAGAGCAGTGAGACAGCACTGAAATAGAAATATGTGCAGTCTCAAGATAAGATACTTATTAGAAAACTGAGGAAGTGGTTTTGCTCTGCCTGTGGACCAGACAAATAAACAGCTCTTCCCACTTCTGGACAGTCCTGACTTACAGAATGAAGAGCGAAGAAAAACATTTCACGGCTGCTCTTGAAATGTGTTTATCAGAGCCAGCAAGATCCAAGGAAAATAACTGAGGGTTTCTGTTCCTGCATTTAAGAACACCACAAGATTAAAACTAAGTGTAAAATGAGCACCTCGTCTCAGTTAATAACGCACAATGAACAAGCTACTCAGCTGCTAACAGGGTGTGAGGAGCTGAACGCTGGTTAGATCTCGGGCCCGCGTACCATTGGGTTTCTATGAAACTAACGTGGAAAGGAGGGAGACACAAGCAAGGATGTTTATCAAATTAATTCATCTTGGAAGTTTTTATTCTTTACAAAGAATTCCAACCCAAACTTCCCACCTGATGCTCCTTATTCCTTGTCATTAAACAATTTGTCTTGGGAAAACAGAGCTTCAAAGGTCAACTTGAACTTTTCCTAGAACACAAACATCTTTCTTAAACTTGTTTTTCCTAATGTGATTATCTTCAAGATAGAGCACATCTAACATCTCAACCTCCATGGTTCAGTCGCTCTCCCAAACCATGAAACCATCTCTTAAGATCTGCATATCTAGATGGCCAAGGCCTCTAAATTTAAGCGTAAACTTTTAAAATAAATTAATGACAGAACAACAAATGAACTACAGCCAACAGCTCCTGATGGCGGCTCACATCCTCTGACAACCCAGAGTGTCACTTAGATCCCTAGCAGTGTATCTGGACATCCATCCCAAAATGCCAGCATCTGAAAAAGAAGGTGTAAGCCCAGCAATCCACATTAGTACCAGCAGAGAAGGATCAGGCTGCAGAAATAGAAAATACCTAAGTGGATGGGGAAATGGGTCGCGTGGCTGCAATAAATGACACAGGACTGTACACCACGCTGGCTCATGCTAGTTACGGGCAATAATAACGCCAGCCATCTCTTCCTTCCCTTCACCCAACAAATTTATACTGAGAAACACAGGTGTAACTTGAAAGTGAAGCCTACCTTTCACTTCACACTCCCATAAATCCATGTATATCAAACACCACACCACAAAGACCCCCTCAAAGCGTAAACTATAAGCAGCGATAAGAGATTTCACAACCTGCACTGCTGTTGTCACTTCAAGTGGCTCTTACCTCATACTGACCTCTGAAACAAACACACAGCCTTGCCTAACGTCTTCCCTCAGTTACATGTATGCTCGCTACACTTCTTTTCCTTGCCTTATAACCTTTCAACCCTACCATCCCATTCCCACATGGGAATACACATGTATACACACATCCACACTCAAGGACTTTTGCACACCCAGATTTCACAGTGGTAACTGCTATTATTATGTTCCTGTTTTACTCACACTGCTTTACAGACCGGACCATGAGTCTTAGTCTTACACTAAGCTCTGCTGGCCCCCCAGGTATGCTACAATCACCCTCCATGCAGTGCCCACGGCATCTGGAAGAGCTGATCCCAACTGAACTGGGAAAGGAAGAGCCAGGAAAAGCTGCAACATGTTTCAGGCTCAGATTAGTAAATCAACTGCACCAACTCAGCCATTACTCACCTGTTACACAGTTACTGTGACATTTTTATAATAAAATCAAAATGCAGCTTCATGCTTGTGCCAGAACGACCAGCACAGTGCCTCAACCACTCCATCTTCTTACCGCCTTGATGTTCTGGAGCCTATCTGCTCTATTCCACATAAAAATCACAGAGCCATTTGCTCACCTGGCTTCATGGACAGGTATTCCTGGGGCCTGATACATCTGAAGAAAGCACAGATCTGGACATACACAGGTTGAAAAGTGAAAAATCAAGTAAAGCAGTCTTGTGAGTGTGGTTTCCATAAAACTGTACAAAATTACTGCATTTCCCAAGGAAACATGAATCAAATATGCTCTATAGAGAAGCTGACTCTAGCTTCTCTAGCTGACCCAGCAAGATGAGGAAGATGTTCCCAATGTATTCATTAAGGTGCTGAAGATGATGACACTGGTGACAATCAGGAAAACCTACAATGCTAGTTTACATTTCATCCATTTTTTTATGTGGTTATTCCCATGGGTTAAAAGAATCTTCCTGGCAGCCTCATCAGTCATCTATTAATTCTGACAACTCCCTCGAGCAGACTTTAACTAGACCAGACCCCAAGGCACCTTCAATTACTATCCTGTCTCAGTCTCTGATCTGGGTGTGCAGTTTTCACTACATTCCTGGCACTTTAGAGCCTGCAGCCGCTGAACTTCTGCTCTTGAGATGTAGTGTGCAAATCAGTTAATTCAATGGATCATTACACCACTACACGGCTACTTCCCAAAGACTGCACAGATTGGAAAGCAGTGAGCAATTTAGAGTGCCTGCTAGAGCTCTTTACTGCCATAAACTTCACAATAAACCTTTGATCCTCGGCATCTCCACTGATCTCTATTCAAATAACTTGGCAGCAGAAATCGCATTCAGTCCCAGCGTTTTAACTGTGAATCCCCGTTACCTTCCCTTCAGGAGGCAGATGGCAAAACACAACTTGGATTCCACTACGGCAGGTACTGGGCAAGCTCAGCAGAAGACAAGACGTAAGGCAAGTGCAGGTAGTGAACAAACAGAACTGCAGAAAACACAACATTGCTGCATACAACAACGCTGCTGACCATTCCGCCTCCGCCCCAGCGCTCACCCACCACCCATTGTCTACAGGGAGCAGCCAAGCAGACAACTGGATGAAGGAAAAGACCCTGCTTAAAACCAGCCAACACCAACAGCAGAACAGCAATATGTTAGCTGGAAGTGCCCATGTAAATTGACTGTTGTCAGGCATGCTTGCATAGATAGACTTTACCGAAGTCAGATAATTTGATGCTGTAAAGTCAAGAGAACTGTGTATAAATGGGATAAGCCTTACAGGCTGACAATCTAGCAAGGTATCCTTGGCAGAAGAGTCATGACTAGCAGTGTAAAAGTTCATCTGGGACTAGCAGTATGGAGCAGAGTCCTGTAAGATAAGGCTCCTGATTGCAAGGCCAAAGGCTGCAGGAGATTTTCATTGTCTGTAGCCACAAAGAACGGTCAGATCAGTTATGTACATAGTGGAGCAGGAGAATAAAAAGTTTACAGAGAGACTCAAAGGATGCTTGTAGTGTCGGAAATCAGGCCATGATCATTATTTACTCCATTGGGTATTTTCAGTAGCAGTCCCCAGAAGTCTTACAGAGAAGCTACTGGCAATGTTTCAGAAAGGAAAATAAGGGACTGATCATCCAAATGGTGTGGACCGAGACACAGAGGTGGGCATTGTCTACATGAGTGTCTTCACATTTTCATGCATGTATATAGTTACATTCTGCACAAAGACTTCAAAACCAGTTTTTGAAATCCACATCCCTCCTAAAAAAAAAAATTTGCATTACAAAATATTCCTAAGAAGGTTTCATTTCAGAAAGGCACAAACTGCCTCCTGCAACACAAGCTATGTGCAAATGAGCCCCCAGTGAATGAAGAAAGCCTTCAGTCTCCTTTTGCAAATGCACTTCACAGCGGTTTGTAAGGACAATGGCTTTAGTCTCACCTCTGCAGAATTAAAGATTAACTATACAAGGTGTGTCTTAACAGCCTGTTTTATTCAAAACAGCAGTGAAACACGTATCAAGTGCAATCTAAAGTGAAAAAGGTGAGGCTTGTCTCAGAGAAAGGCAAAGTCATATGAAGGCAAAAATCTGCAGCAGGTGAGAACAGATGTGGTATGGAAAGTGATCCAGCTCGTACAAACGGTGAAATTTAATCAGACATTCAGTGGCCCAAGGAAGTCGTTACAGGTAAGCCACAAAAATATCTGCAGAGTTACAAGGATGCAACGTGAGAAATGGCGCGGTGCATCTTGAGAAAGCACACGTGGCTGCCGTTCCAAGGGGTCCTCTGGGACTGAGCCACGTGACTGGCAGAAGCTGTAGCTTGGTGTACCACTTAAACCAGCAGGCTTTTAAGTAATCAGGCCACACAGAGCTGCCATGCACGGTAACAACAAATTGCCATCTTATCAATTACAGCTATCTTTTGAATTGACAACTTCTCACTAGACTGCTCAGCAAAGCAGCGACGTATTATGGCCCTTTCCAGTTTGAAGGGCACTAAATTGAAGGGGCCTTAAACCTCAAAGGGCTATTGGTTTCATATTAGAAATTAAAAAGCACCTTCAGAAAATGAGGTTAGGGTAAAGTTTATATATGTGTCCATAAAACTTTACATTCTACTTCCCAAAACAAAACAAGAAAGTTGCCACACAAAACTTTGACTTTGGGGAAAATCTACTGGAGCATCCACATCTTCCCCTCACTTTCATCAACCACATTCGTGGTGCTCAGGTCTGCAAAGTGCTCTAGATTGGATCCCCATTTCACTGGCTGGCCACGTCAGGAAGTCTGGTCAGTGTAAGTCAGCGTTAAACACTGCAAAAGCGAGCTGCTGAAGTGAAGACATGATTTGAAAACAGCTAAAGGCTACACACATTCTTTTTTTCATTTAACCACAAAAACCAGGCTCTAAATACTCAGCTGAAGACTTACACAAAGATCCCCTGGTAAGAACTGAAACACACCAGTTTCAAAACAGAAAAGGGTGAATTTTAGTGTCTCTTTGAAAAGATATTCTGCAAAGAGTAAGAAGTAGATTCACTTTTGCAATGACATGTTAACAGTTTACAGAATACAAAATAGAAAGAAAAAGACAAAATAAGGACCTGGAGTGTTCAATGCAAGTTAAGTTTATTTCTTCTGTTTATTTATGATTGCCTGAGACAGTAAGAAAATTCAGACAGGAAAAAAAAAACGGTAGCAATTATTTAAAAAAAAAAAAAAAGTCACTACTAGAAAGGTCAAGCTATCTGAGCATTAGCAAGATCAAGTTTGACATTCAAGCCAAAAGGAGCAGGCATTTCTCAGCAGAATACATAGATATTCATTACTTGTCCCAGAAAGGTACAACTGCTATAAAAGTTTATATCATTTTCTCCAAAGGCAAAGAAATAAAGTTTTCCACAATAGAGAAAGTTCATATTGACATTAAAATTTTAATAATGAAATGACTTAGGTGTTTAACTTGATGGAAAAAAAAAAAAAAATCCCTCAACTAAGTTTAAGAACTAAGCCGCGTTCATAAACAGTCTCTTAGGTGCTTGGGTTTTAATTTAAAAAAAAAAAAAAAATTCCTAATGCATCTGACAGCTGAAAGGATGCCCAGAACTATAATGTGCTCTCTTCGGCAGGTCATTCTAGCTAGGATTTTAAAAGCAAAATCAGAAAAATTAAATTTAGGGGATAACATGCTGCAGGATAACATTCATAAAATACAAAAAGATCTCAATAAATAAATACCCTGTTAGCTACAACAGCACCACCTGTGACAACATTCCTAAGATACTGCCATTACATTAGTTACACGTCCCTGCATTTTACCTCTCCCTGCAAACTGCGTGTGGACTGATCGGCTCCTAGTATCTACATGACTAGGTTATAGATGCTCTGCCGCTCCAATGAGTTTCGATCATTATCCAGGTGCAACGTTTTGCAGTAATGTGGTTTCTACTTGGCAGCGTAACAGTCTGAAAACACACGGTGCAACCTTGCAGATCAAGAAAAAACAGAATCAAAACTTGTGAGTGCTGTTACGTGTACAATGTGCACTTACTAAGTTAGTTCTTTGTTTCTTGCACTCCCTTTCTTAATACATCCCTGGAAGATGAAAATTACACTTGTACTTACAGATTTTTAAGATGACTAATTCTGTACAAATCTCTTGAGCAGGAAGTAAATCTCAAGTGATTTTTAACAGTCTCTGATAATTCTTTCTACTTTCATACGTCAGACACATTATTAGTAACACTAAATGAATCTAAGAAGGCAAATGTATTTAAGAAGTGGGCCACAGTCATTTTGTTCACAAACTCTGGAAAAAATTGCAGGAAAGAAGCAGAAGAGAGATAACACGAACTTAGCCACTCTAGTTAATCCTAAAATAAAATGTTAGGCACTATCAGTCATATCTTTTGATTAAAAATGAAAAAAGGTATATTAGTGCAGCAGGACTATCTTATACATCTGGACTGAAGAAAAAAGAAACGGTTACTACATGTTATACTGAAGCATACCCATTAGCATTAAAAGCCTCAATTTAAACAGGCTCAGGCCCTGTGCTTCATAATTTTGCCACTTCATTAAAAAGAAAAAAAAAAGTAATAAAAAAATAGAAATTATCTACAGAAATATTTATGCTTGCATTACAGAGAAGCAGACATTTACACAGTCGGTGAAGGCACCACACGCTTCTCAGAGCACAGTTCTCCTGGCTGTGAATCATCACTTAACACCCAGATTGATGGAAGAGTATGCAGAAACTTGCATATTTTCCCATGACTAATCAGACTCCAGTCACCACAGACTTTCCCTTAATTCTCCTTGAAGCCTTGACATCTGACAAAGAACGAGGTATCTGTTACAGCTCACCTTCCTGAAGACCTACAACATGCCAAGTGCTTGCTCTACCAGCTTAGATACCATAACATCTGTGGGACTTAGTCTACTTATGTGCATATAAACTTCTATATCATGATACAAGAAGATTTGGGAAATGTTATTTGTTAGCACTGGAGTGTGCTCTAAGTCAGCAGACACAGGTGCCCCAGACATGTCTCTTAGCAGAGGACGGACTTCAGCAGTTCCTGCTCACAGCTCCTTCCCCTCCGCCTTTCCCTGCTGTCCAGCAGTTCCCCCACCACTGTCTCAGCTCCAACAGGACGGTTGTTTGTGGGCCGTGTGGTATCCTAGCAAAGAAACAGCACAGCAGAGCTGCTGACATGGAGGCAGAAGTGATCCCCAGAAGCCACCATGAGTACAACATCGAGCTGTCGCAGGCTGGCCATGCAGTAGAAGTGGGGAGAAATAGCAGAGGGTGTGACCCAGGGGCCACTGCACAGCCCCATGCAGTTGTAAAGGGCTCATATGCAATAAAAATACACAGCAGAACCATAGGAAGTGACATGCTGAGCAACACGTTGCAGTAAGTTACGCTTGTACTTGTGTAAGTCACGGCTTCACAGCCAGGCATACAGCACACATTGTCTCCAAGAGGGAAATCTATCACAAATTAAACAATTCCTTCCATACCAGGAAACCAAAGCTTCCTTTTCTGGTGTGTTGATAAAGCAAACGTTAGTTTAGTTCTGTTCTAGTTACCAAAATAAGTACTTCTTAAACTGCAAATCCATGAACTTCCAAAGGTCAGTAACAGCCATGGGTAAATAAATGATCCACAGCCATGTCCTGCTGGATCCCACCTGGACTAGGACAGCACTAGAAGGAGAACACATTTCCCCACCACATGCTTTCCCCGCTATACAATTGTGGTTACCAAATGTCTTCCCTAGAAACGGGCAGCTTCTCAATCAGGCTGTGCAGGGAGTGGCTGGGGACTGTGGTCAACCCTTGATTTCTAGGAGGTTTGCTTATTTTTCCTGGAAATAGAAGGAAAAGTCCCCTTGACCCCATGAACGCTGCATCCGAGTCACCAGCCTTTCATCAAGCCAGCCTATCTACAAAGCAGTACTTCTGCAGCGCTTACCAAACCTACTTCTTGTTCATGAAAGCACCAGACTTCTACTGAAAAAATGGCAGGGGCTCCACTGCAATAAAAGCTAGGGTGCATGCAACGAAATACAAATGAAATTCTAAGCACCACGAGCAGCCCCATGGCCCACCTAGCAAACACCGGGTTATCTTTACAGTTTAAAATGACGGAGGACAAGGCAGAATAGAGGGAAATGCCATTTGTAAGCAGAAGGCAGAAGAAGCAGCCCCGACATTTTGTAGCCAGTACCTACAAGTGTTTCCCTTGGATGATCTTAGAGCTATTAGGGCATCTAAAATGTCTCTCTGTATAGAACAATAGCAAGATGACTAAAAGAAGCCCAAGCATGGGTGAACACAGTCAGATCTAGCTCAGATCTGCTTCCCTCAATTATTTGCATAGCTCTCTGCAGACCCATGTAAGGATGCACATGTTGTTGGCATTAATTTTAATACTCTAATGAAATCCTGCGTGCTAAACATCTGTGATTAAAACTCTGTGAAAAGCTGCACTGCTCCCCTCTACCTATTTTGGTTTTGTACAATGGGTTGTGTTGGACCCAGGTGAACCCAGGGAAGGCAGATACAAGGTAATCTGCAATCTTAGTACATTACATTAAAAAAACAGCAGCACTGGGAACCTTCCTGGCCTCCACTATACCTGAAAAACGCTCTGGTACAGGCATCCCCTCTCCTTCCATCGCTCATCTTTCCCTTTCATTTAGAAGGAAACTTGGAGCTCTCATAAAATGGAAAATGTAGACAAATTTTATTTACTTTTTTTCTTGAAAGGTGCTCAAGTACTAGGCTCTTCAGACATTACAGGCTGAAAAGAAAGACACCCCAAAGTCACTTAATCTGCGTTTAGTCCTACAGCGTGTTACATTTTTACATATTGTATGCAGAATCACCTGAAACCCAAGAAACAGATTGTACAAGAGGACCCAAGTTTTCTTTCACAGAGCAAACTCTACTGTCTTCAGCAAGTCTGATTGGCTTGGAGAAGTTCAACAGCTACCTTGTCCTCCTGAAAATGGAGATAGTATCCAAGAACTCCCTTGGCTTGAAGAACTCTTGGCAGCAAAGCTGTAGAGGAAAGAAAGACTGTGCATGCACAGGTTACTCAACCCATCAGGCCAACTCGGAGGAAGAAGTGTGCACAGCCACTATCTGGTTGCTCCCTCCCCTCTTGCAGGTGGGCAGGGAGGACTGGCACAAACAGAGGAGCTGGTACTCAATGCTCCCTATCCCCCTCGAGGCACAACAATGAGGTCCCCATATGGTGTGTTTTGCACGGTCCGATTTGTAAAGCTAGAACAAAGCACCAACTAAAATAAACCCCTGTGTTTGCAAAATTAAGAAGTGATGTAGCAGTGCTCCCAGAATGAAATAAATCTCAAGCAAAAACAAAGTGACCAAGGCCCTCAGTTGCTTTGTTAAAGTCAGCAGACTCTGGGACATGCATTAGCTGAAAATTTGGCTCCTTGATCTACTGTTGAAACTGTGTATCCTTGCTAAAGGACACAAACAACCTGTGCTATTTCACAGGGAGTTAAATACAGAAGTTTCTCACTAGTTCCTTTTTGCTAGGAAATCCCTTCTGTGTATGGTGACTCGGGTCTTTCAGAAGGTCAAAGTAAAATCTCCAGTACTCAGGCATTGCGTGGTCAGAGCCACACGATGGAGATGGGAGAGCATTTAAACCAGCTGTCCTTGCCTTTGTACATCCACACTTGTTAGAGGCCAAAGGCCTGGAACCAGGGACTTTCTAAAGAAAGGTAGCTCCATTTTAACTTACTCATCTGGAGAAAGACATCTGCACTGAGCAGGAAACAGCCATAATTTTAGCACCTCTTTCACCCTGTTCTGACCATAAAGGCTGACAACTTTTAAAAGAAAGGAACCCTTCCATGGGTAATGCAATTTAAAGTACATCGTACTGCCACACCGAGAGCCATGGCATTGCACAAACATTTCTATCAGCATAGATAACCCCACATCTCCCTTGCACAGATCCATTTATTCCAAAACAAAGGGTTTTTTTGTTGTTGTTTTATTATTAATGTGAGGCTTAACTTAAATCCTTTCCCAAACAACATTAACCAAACTTGAAAAACGTCCTTGTAATATCCTCAGGGTTCATCCATACCAGGCACTGAGCAGAACCACCTCCGCCCATTTATTCAGCTGTCTCCAGCGACTTGGACTTGCTGAACTATCGGTTTTGAGTAGTACCGTAATTTTAGCAGCACAGGAACATGGCCCCAGAGAACACAGTACAGATGGATACACTAATCATTTAACACGTCACTGTATATTAGATGTCTGTAAGGTATAAAAACCAACAGCAGTATGAAAGCTTACCAGCTATAGATACAGTAAGCAGCTCTTGGGAAAATTAATATCAGCTGTCTTATTCCGAGCTAGACCCCACTAAACATAAAAATAATTTAAGATAATTGTGTCTGAAAGAACAGCAAAGCTTTTTTTGTACCAACCTTACAGAAGAGCAATATTTATCATCACTGTATCTGCAGGCACAAGCCACTGCTTAAGGATCTATGTAAAAAAATGTCACAACTCCAAAAACAACTCCCTGTTTTAAAAGAGCTCTCTTAAGGAAGTCTAATGACTACATTTGTGTGTTCCCAAACAAGCTTTTATTACAGTAAATGAAAGTTTAAAAAAAAAAAAAAAAAAAGACACCTGCATCTCTGCCTCACTTCAGGATGTCTCAGATTTTTCCCACCACAAATAACACAAAGTACTTCTTCCAGAGACCACACTACTCCACTGAAATCAGTGCAGAAGTCTCCTTGATATCCATCCTCGTAACGCTGCAGGTGTCTTTCAGCAGTTTATGCTATCATTTTTTTAAGATATTTACTTGTCTCCTCACAATCAAAAGAGCTTTGCATCCCTGCAGTGCAGAGCATTGACCGGCCTACACTACGAGCTGCTCTGGCTTAGAGGAATTTGAGAGCCCTTTACATATTTACAGTTCAACATCAAGAAATTCAGCACTGTGATACCCCAAACTCACAACACTAGGCAGAGTGGTTAACAGAGAGAGGGGAAAAAAAAGGTTCTTATTTTCCAAAGGAAAGGTATTAGGATACAACATAAAAACTGGTCTCCATCCTCTCTATCAGCTCTTTTTGCATCCAAAACTTAAGAGCTCTCCTTGCTATCTGATTTATGAACACAATTCCCCCAGCAGGTGCAAACATTCAGTTCCATGCCTCCTCTAAAGCGCAGTTGCCAAATGAGTTAAAATTGCACACACAACGATCTTCACTCTCTCACCCATGATCAATATTAATTCTTATTGGACTGTAGCACATGGAAATAGCAACCATTAAGATCACATCACAAATGTGTATTGAACAGCAATCTTCAGGATGATTAAAGCACAGAATATTAAGCAACAATATAATACTTGAGATCCTTCGCCACTAAATATATATTTTTCAAATGTATAAGCCTTCTTAGTTCTTATTTTTCACAAAGTCAATACAACCCACCAGTGAATATTTGGGATATTCATACATACATTTAGATACTCTCAAGTGAAAATGATTTTTCTCCCATCACAAAGTTGGTAACAACTTTTTAGCACAGCTCCAGGGAAATAAAAATTCTTATGCTCCTGTTATTGGTACTCAAAAAGCCCATCCATTTGATTACTACATATGAAAAGTTCAAATCCATGTTTTTTGTACTTTTCAAGCAAAAGGGAAGCCCAAGTGTCAGTCAAAAGGAGTAATAATAAAATTAAAAAAAAAAAAAAAAAGATTTCCTTCCTCTTCAGTAGAAACACTGTCAGCAAGTTAAAGCTGCAGTGACTTTCATTTCAAGCAGATCAGATAGAATTTACCATGAACCAGAACAACACAACAGCAGTTCACATCATATTCTGAAACAATGCCTGAAAATACATCTTGTTTTTGAGAGGGTTCTTTGCTTTGTAAGACAACAGAACAATATTTTTGCATATTCATGCTTTGGAGTCTTGACATATTCTCATACCTGAAGTTTCCATTAAGTATTTCCACTTAAATATTCCTGAATTTAAAAATACTGCTAAAATACTTGAATTTTCAGGGAGAAAGGCAGATGGCCTTTGGATAAATTGCAGGTCTATAGCTGAATTCCCTGTCCTGGTAACAAGTGCCAGTGTATCCAGAGGCAAGTCATTATCCTGCTGGATCACCCACGTATAAGGGTCAAAAAAAATATTCACCTTTCTTTAAAAGGGTCAAAATCTATACGCAGAGCAAGAAATTTAATTATCAGTATGTATTCCTACACACACACGGGATGCTTTGATAAGACTGCAAGTCACACACTGAAAAAAACTGGCCCCAAAAACCTGGAATGCTCTGGAATACAGACTGGTCCGCTTTAAGTTTAGTCACTTTGTGCGAGTGGCTGTGTTATAGTCTTTAACTACATGATCCCATGTTATTTTTTGCCAGAGGACTCTGAGGCCTCATTAATCCAGCAAGTGGTCATTTTCTATTTTGTTTTAATCTCATTGTTCTGTGCGTCACCCCAGGCTTTACTTGTAAGGTTTATTCAAGCCATGCTCTCATAACTGAATTACTCCCCTATGCACTGGACTTTTTTTTGGCACACCTCATTTTGGGATCTGAGCATATCATACTTGCATTCACCCTCGTCATTGTAGGAAGGAATAATTACCCTAATTTTACACGACTAACCAGGGCACAGCAAAAGGATGATCCAGAGAACCTGTTAATTAGGGTGTGCAGATCCGATTGCTTTTTCCCAGAACGCTATGTATGACCACATTTTCACCACCAATTATAAAAACATTCTCCAGATGAGCAGTCTTTCATTCCACTGCACTAGATTTCCTGTTGCAGGCGCAGTCTTTGCAAAGAACAAGACAGGAACTGGTGGAAATACCAAATAGAAATTTAATGCTCCTAAGTAGCTTGAAGTGAAGTTGCACAGACAATTCAAAAATCATGCATCTTCTCAGTGCTTGTCTTTGCAGCCTTACAGATCAATGTGTTTTTAGCTTACGGTGGATTTATAACAAAAAAAAAATCTAAAAATCAATAGACGAATGCCATTCTCTTTCTCCTCAATTTCTTTCACCACACAATGCAGATTTTTCTTCCCACTGAAATTCACATATGACTGTCAAGCCTCCAGAAAAGTAAGAGGCCGCAGGGAGAAATATCTGCTTATTCTCCACACCTATGGCCCCTTATCCCCACACACACTTAATTTAGCCTCAGTCTCTCTCATGTTCCTAACCCCTCTTCCTTCTCTCAGGCATCGATCAACTTATTTCTCACCTAAATTTCAGTCTCTGCTCAGTAAGTTCTAGTCTCACCTCTGAGATTCCCTGTGCTGTAATTATTCCCCCACTACAGTGTACTGGCTCAGCCTTTACTTCTTCACCTCAAAACTCCAAGTTCTTATCACAATTTCAATTCCTAAATTCAACTCCAAACTTCTCGTATTAGCTGAGGGCAACCAGTAAGTGTCAACTCAGACAGATTGTCCAATCCCTTCATAGAAGACAAACACCATTTAGCAACAGCACATAAAATCATGCCCACAAAAATAAAGTTATCAAATGCTCATATGCAACACCTGTAATTACATTATAGAAATGGGAACTGTACAAGCCCCCAAAACTGCAGGTTGAACTTGGTTGACATCAGCCACATTCAGTGAGAACTGAAAACAAGTTTCACTTTACTCTTGTACCATGGCTTTTGCAGTGCTACGTAGCTTTAAATTCCCCTTCGATTTCCCCACCTAGTTATAAATAGTGGATTTTACCAGTTCAGATATAAGCTAGAGACACTATCAACTCAGGACCTTCAAACAATCTCATATTTCACAGCTTCATCTTCCTAAGTCATTAGTACTTTCCAATAATGATCCTAAGTAATGATTTCTAACCTGAAACAACAATTTCTTTAAGAATATGGGACATTTACTTCAGTTTCCTTGTATTTGGGTGTTTTGATTTTGGGGAGAGAAGGGCAAAAAAGTACTAATTGTTTGGATCTACAAGACATCTCAGTGCTTAATGATGGAAAACAGTTCTCACTCAGTAACACAATTCATAGAACACAAGCATCATCACATTCAAGGATGAAAACTTTGAGAGCAGGGTTTAGGGAAAAAGAACGTTAACCACATACAAGGGTTAGGTATCTAACTAAGGAGCTGCAGAAGATTCTTCACCTGCATTGCCCCAATTCACTGTATTCTTGTCAAGTTACCAGACTATTTTCAGCCAAAAGCTTCATTATATTAACAAAGGCTCATTAAATCAATATTCAACAATTATATTAATTTATTAAGTAACTCCAAGTTCAGGTACGCTTTGAAAATACTCACAGAAACCTTCAATCTTGTCAGCCGTCTTGCTCCATGCCACCTGCCTGGTTTCCATTATGACTTGTATAGTCCTCCTTTCTGGACTGCTCTTCTTAAGACTGAATACTGTCATGACAGTTCCCAGCTCCAAGGTCCTTTTGATCTGGCTTTTCTCATACTCCGGCAGCACCCCATAGTCTATATTCTTTCTGGACATGTTTGTTGTTTTTTTTATATCAAACTTTTACAGTTTTCGGTGTGCTGAAAGAGGCAGAAAAGGGGAAAAAATCAGTATTTAAAACAGCTTATTTATTTCCTTATAATTATGTTTGTATAAATTAGAGATACATAATAGCTTTAGGTAATAGACCACCCATTTAAATGCATGGCATATACATGGTGAACATCAAGGATAAAATGGCAAGGGTCCTGGCAAAGTAGGAACGGTCTTCACAAAGAGAGGTACCAGTGACACTTAAATCTATTTTCTATTAAACATCAAGAGCCAGGTGGAGCTGCCACTGCTCAATTCCTCTGCAAGAGCAACGCCCCTCTTCCAGCTGTACCGTGACACTAACTGCTCCTGCAGCCTTCTCACACAGCAGTACCCAGCACTCCACAACAATATAAAGCAAGCTAAGTTCGTTTAGCCCAAATACATAAAATCACATTCAAGGATATAATTCCATGTATTCTCTTATGCAAGCACATGTTCAGTTGCATAGATACACCCACCATTACAAATACAGACTTTCACCTTTAAAAGCTCACTAATATGACATAGAAGTGTGTGACATAAACATGAAGGGGGAAAAAAAAAATAAAAGACCAGGAAGAAATAGCAAACAGAATTCTACCCGAGTAATTGGACAAAAGAACAATAACTACAAAGAGTACAAAACACAGAAATGCCAGTATAAACAACACCTAGGTTATAACAAATAAATCCTTTACGTTCCAGAGTATTTAAGAATAAACAAAACTAAAGAACACGCTGGAAGCATGAAAATGTGTTCAAACTAAAGCAGAACTCTATTATACACCTCTTCTAAACAAGCAATATTCACCATCTCTGTAGCGTTTTCTGATGTGTTTTCTATCCCCTCTCCTAACTAGCATTAGGAGAGCGGACAGAAACATAGTGTAAAAGCAATTATACTGCACAGATTGTTTTCACAACAACTGTCTATTTCACTCACCAAGACTCCAGCTTTTTCACAGGTATAACCAGTGCCCAAGGAAAGATTACTTCCTGGGACAGTTAAACAAACAACTTGTGAACAGTTAGCCAGAAAGGGTACCAAGTACAATTATGAATCAAATCCGCCTCTGCCACATCGAGCAGGTTTTCTGTACTTAAGTGTATCACTGACACATTATACATGCACATCAAATATGCAATGCAAGTTTAATGCATCACATATTCTGTCTAAATGCACTTTAACAAAAAAAAAAAAAAAAAAAAAAAAACAGCAACAAAAAGTTCATAGCACTACGAAGCAAAAAAGAATCTCTGAAGTCTGCAAATAGCAAATACCGGTTTCTCCCCAGAAAGAGTAACTGTTACTGGTAGATCCAATGTAGAATAGACTCCCTTAAACAAAGTACAAAACCTGATTATATTTATCTTGATTTGAAGACTTTAGGAGTCTCAAAATACATCAGAAAAAGAATCACTTCAAGCCTACTGAGATCCTTTCAAGTATCAGATCAGCTTTTACTTACCATTTTATAGGGAACTAAATATCATCAAGTCTTTGCTCATACAGATTTTTTTTCTGACAGAGACAGAACTAGCTCTTTTCAGAAATCACCATTCCTATAAAAGTTTCTTTATTGTTTTCAGGTACTTATAGACTTATGCCTGATAAAAACTTTATGAATTCTATGTTATGCTGAAGTCAAATCTTTAGCTCTGGAAACTGAGGGCAATTTAATTTCTGCAACTGTAAAAAAATATCTAGAAATCAATTTTGTCCTTAGTATTAATGATCATGCTATTGATATGGAAAAAGAGGTTTTGAAGTACAATCAAAATCATCCTCCTTTCCCCCATTTTTCATATTCACAATACTATCACCAGACAGTCAAAACACCATCCCTACTGCATCCCAGCTGCAGAAAGTTTGTTGCTCTTCTTGCCCCAACTTATCACAGAAGCATCAACTTGCTGTTTGAAGAAAATTCCTAAATCTGAGGAGCCTCAAGGGCTCTGTAGCCCATGTAGCTGTCGTCTTCATATTACACCAGGAAGAGCTGTGAAAAAATGCTGATGATTAAGGCCTAGCTGTCCAATGACAAGGTAACACCAGAAGCAGTAACATCAGCTTGCGTAAACTCTAGCACATGACCTACATGAGAATTTAAACCAGGTGACTGTCTTGTTTAGAACAGTAAAGAAAATGAAGGGAAAATATGAGTTAAATACAAATACTGGAAGAAACCTTGGCAATGTCTAAAGTACATCAGCTTATGCATTTCTAACACTCCATGGCTATGCCTCTCCTAACAGAGTCTGTTTTTCCTCACCGGTATTTGCATGCATACACTCAGAGCACATCTTGGCACAAAATGGGCAAGAGACGTGCATGCAGTAACTCTCATAAATATTAGCAAGTTTCCGTGCTCTGGTCCCGCCCACAAACAGCTAATTACAAGCTTGATTACTTCTCAGCAAGCTTATTTACAAACAGAGTGCCCTGGAACCTGCTTTTTCATCCACGCACAAAGAAGGAAGTGATATCATTTTCGCCCAAGATACCATTTTTGCCCATTTTGCTGCCAATCTTTCCCCTTTACCCCATCCCTGAGCAGGACAGGTTTAAGTGACCAGCTGAACGTCCCTGCAGCAGGCACGCTGAGGCACCAGGCACAGCATCCCCTTGGGCTCTCTTCCTCTCCCCTCAGTCCACTACTCTCCATCACAAGCAGTTTCAGTTTCCGTGTTGATAACTAATTTGACCATGCCACTTCTCGCTTCCCCTTCGTAACTTCTTCCAGCCCTCCTCCCCCTCGCCCCATGTCACGGGCTCCTGACATGCTCTTCACTCTCTTTTCTGCTCTTTCTCATTAATACCACAAAGCTGTCTTTCAACATCGTGTCACCAACTGCTTTCAGTCCCATCTGTCAGACTTTGAAGCTGCCCGGTGCAATTTTTCCAATCCCTTTTAAAATTCTACCACTTCAGTAAACACTTTTTTTTTCTCAAGCTAACAGAAAAGCAATCAACTGTCCCTCCTTACCTGCAGAGAGGCCTTTTCTGCATTACCCACACTGAACCTGAAGTTCCTCTAGAGCAGGAACTGTGCCTTACTCCCTGTTTTGCAAAGCATCGTAAAGGTTATATCATGTTTAATATCTATGAGCTTGTTACTGTGTAAGAAAAGGATACTCTGTTTTCTTACTGGTACTGAAAAATATATGTATGTAAACGTCAATCCTACAACTGAGAACTCTGGACAACTTTTAAGGGTTGTAAGCAATGGCGTATTATAGTCAGAATGTAACGGATCCTTTTTGACCCCCTGGGACCAGTCAGATTATCAGAGAAATTATCACGGCCTTGCATCTCACAAGATAGCCACAGTCATCTCGTCTTACATTTGTTTTTTCTGTTATTACAGTGACTTATAATAACAGAAGTGCAAGGAGCAAAAAATAAAGTTACAAATCTTTGAACGGTGCCTGGCTTTTAAAAAGGAGAAAGCAAATAAAAGAAACCTAGTGTTCTCATTTTGCTCCCTCATTAAGAACTGTAGTGAAACAAACATGTTGTGATTGGAACAACATTTAACCATTTCAGTAATACTGCACAGTGACAATAAAACAACAATAAAACTCAACTTGTAAATGGATATTTTTTTTCAGGAGAATATAACAAAACATACATCTGCTGAGCCTGTTGCAGTACAAGTTGTAGCTGTAAAATGAAGCATACCTTACAGCAACATCAAAAAGAATTTCTAAATATAGCTGCTTAATAAAAGGCGATGAAGCATTTTTGAGAGCTCAGTCCCCTAGTGCAAAGGAACTGCCTTTCAGAGGTGGCTTCTTAAACAGTTTCCGCTGAATATAATATACTGGACTTCCCCTTTTAAAGTAGCTCTTCCTTCTTAAAAGAGAGTGAATGCTGTTTTTAGTCTACCTTACATTCTAAGCCAGGTTTTAAACTTACTCTGAAACAATACTGCAGCTGAGGATACCTACTTCATCAATAAACAGGTGGCAAAAATATCATAGCATTTCATCAACCTATGTGACCATTCCTTCATTGTTTCATCTACCTGTTCCAGTTTGGGAGTAACTTACAAGGAACACCACAGGAAGCTTCCTAGCAGTGAAACACACCAGACCTCCCAGAAGAGCTCAAGGAAGCCCTTCATAGCCTTTTCAGTATTGAGAATCTTCTTAGACCTACATATGGGTGCCCCCCAGCCTTCTTACACTCATCACTGCACAAATATTTGAATCTACAATATTTCAGTCCATTCACTCAGCAAAACTCCATTATAACCCTCATCAACACAGTATCTGGATGCCTCTACACCAGAGGAGCATGAGCTACAGGACACCTTTGAGTGAAATAAAAGCATTGCTGCTCTTCTACAGAACTACTGACGCCTAAAGCAGGGAGGTCCAGCATCATTCAAATGATTCAACGAGTGATCCAGTCATCACATAAACATGCCACAAACTGTAGTTTAGACACAGATACATTACTTTACTTTTAACTGTAAGCACCATAGGTGTGAAAATATTGGTATCCTGTATGCCACGCAGAATTGGGACCATTTGTTACTTTTTGCGTTGTGACACAGGAGCAATTTCTACATTGTCTTTTACCAAAGAACCTGAATACTTTGAACTAAAGTCAGAAAGGCTCATTGCAAGGAAACAAGCGAACACAGACATGGAAATTAACCGATTCCGTCCACCCCCAAAGCTGCATATTTAGTTTTCCTTCATTACAGTACTCCTGAATTTCAAAAGCAAACCCTTTCTGAAGATCATCTACAATTCTTGCCTAGCAGACATCTGATAGAGCAGGGAAAGCGAGGAAAAACTGAGAAAAGTCAAATCACAAAGGTACAGGTTGGCAAAGAACATCTCAGATGAGCACTGCTGAACCCCCACTCTTAGCTCCAACCACAGGACACAGCAGCTGCCTTCCTGCTCCAGGTGGCCCAAGAAGTGCAATCCTGGTCAGTTGCTGTTTTCCCCTATGCTCTGTGCACCGAAACCTCAATTTATACAAGACCTGCTGCATCCTTGGCCCCTCGCTTTGCCTTCAGGTGCATTTCGGACACCGCCTCACCACAGCACCACCAGCACGGGTACCCGCGGCTCCACTAATTAACAGCAATCAACGCACGGCTCTTCGCAGGGGGGCTTCCCTCCTCACCCCTGGACCCCCATCAGGCACCCACCACGCCTGAGAAGGTTTCCTCCTTCCCTCCTTCCCCAGCCAGCCTGCAGCAGGCAGCGTCCAGCCGCAAGGTGCAGGCAGGCAGCGTCCCCTCTGCCAGCCTCCCCCTGTCCCCTTCGCCCCAAAGCCGCCCCATGCCCTCGCCCACCTCCTCTCCGCCCTCCTCTCCCCTCCCCACGGCCTCCCGCCCCCTCACCTGCCGCGGGGAGCAGCCCCCCGCCGCCACCACAGCCACCACAGCCGCCCTGCCCACCCCGAGCCCCCACCTGCTGGAGGGGCCGGTGGCTGTCCGGGAGGTGGCGGTGCCGGTGTCGCCGCGCCCCGCCGGGGCTCCCACTTCTGCTTCTGCCCGAACCGGGAAGAGGCGGGGCGCCGCCGGCCACCTACTGGCGTACTGCCCCTCAGGGCGTCCCCTGCCTGCCTGAGGAGAAGGAGAAGGGGCTCGGTCCCGTCCCTCCTCGCCCCCCGTGCTTCCACCTCCCCCGGGGACCAGCTACCTGCTGCTGCCTCCCCTCAGGGCCGTGCCCCTGTCCCCTTCAGCCGCCCCTGTCCCCCTCGCCGTGCCCCCATGCGAGGCCTTGTTGCCGAAGCCCCTGTGAGAAGCAGGTGTTTGTGTGCCCTAGGTGATCATTAACCCATCACAGTTTTCATGAAGTGCTCAAAGCTCCGTGCGATTCCTGCTCGCGATGATCTTTCGAGCGTGTGGTAGCAGGAAGCCGCAGAAGCAGGGATATGAAGTTGACGCACTCGGCTGCTCCTCAAACAAAAAAAAAAAAAATGCCTAGGAAGCAAAACTAGAGATGGCACAGTGTTTGCAAGCAATGGATCTCCCCATTCTGCCCATGCAGAGGAGGTTGTGGACAATTCGGCAAGGGCCACTCCATAATCCAAAATCCGTATTCCACGTGCTGCTTTCCAAACACAGGTTAAGTCTATTAGAGAGAGCTCTTCAGCTGCTGTCCTTCCAACCCTGGTAGCTAGCAAAAAAAAAGGATTGAAAAGGACATGCCTCTTAGCAGTCAGACTTGGAATCAGATCTAATCTACCGACAAGAGAAATGTTTTCAAGAATTTCTGTCAGCTTCATAAATGGTTGAACAGTAGTCAAACACTATCTTACTCAGTAAAACACTTACTAATAATTCTACCCTATGCATGCCAAAGCTACTGAAGCATTCTAATACGTGGAATGGGGTATCAACAAGAAGTTCTACAACACCAAGAGCGATGCTACAAAAATGCTTAGCTCAGAAAGAGAAAGAAAAAAAAAGTTCCTTGTATCCAGCAAAAGCTGTAAGGAGCAATTTGGGAAACTCTTCCCAAAGACAAGCTAACAAACCCTTACCATAGGTAAAAGCACCAAAAGATTTCAAATGAGTATGACTCAGGACCAGAAACTGACGAATGCATTCGAAACACCACCACCACAAAAGGAAAAAAAAATAAAATAAAACCTGATTATCTGTGAAAGGATCCTTTTAAAAGCAAAATAAAAATATGACAATTATAATCTTGTCATTGTTCACTGTTTCATGAGACATCTTGCTGAAGACTCTTCAGATTTTTTCAGGTGCCAGACCTGGGAAATATTTCTTTATAATGTGTGATGTAGTTACAAGTTCACAGAACATCTTACAGGAGACATGACACTAAAAGAATGAGAATAGCAGAATATGTATCAATCATATCAACATGTCTCCCAAAGTTTGTTTTTAGCTCTTGATCATTAAAACCTGGAGTGTTTTATATTGAAGCTGCCTTTGAAATTATATGAATGGCGACAGAATGCTAGCATCAAGTGGCCAACTTCCCCAGCTGCAAAGCTGAATACCAGAACATTCATACGACCCAAGCCACAAGGCACATACCATACACCACAGAGAGCTACAAGGTGCGGGTGATCCCAGGCATTTTACAGGCAGGAGATAACAGAATTCTTTGAATCCCATCTGTCAGATGCAGTGTTAATCTGGATACGTTGGCAGTGAATCTGAGTTTCAGCAAATATCAGCCTCAGCAGCCCCTCCTTCTACTGCTTCACTAGTACCAAGTCTCCTCACCAGTCATATGGCATAGCTGCAGCAGAGGAACCACCCTTGAGCAACCCACAAGCCACAAAGGCACGGAGTTGACCATCTTTATGATATTCAGAGTCTTTGCTGCAGAAGTTAAGCAGGGCTGCAAAACATCCCAGACTTAGGTCTAGACATACTTCGGTGTGGTTGAGCCTCAGTGGCGCCCTGAAAGACTAAATCCTACCAATTCACAACATTTCTGGCACAACCTTAGGCTTCACTGATAAAACTTTCTTGAAGCTGGAGAGTTGTGAGACAGTCAAAGGAAATACGTATGCGGAACAAAATCAGCTTCAGTGAAGATCATAACACTGAGTTCCAAAAATTGCTGATTGTAACAAAATCTTGGACATATAGATGGGATAACCAATCCAAAAAAAAAAAGCACTATAAGAGTGACTATTGCTCAGCACATCCAGTACACTAGAAGTAAGAGTACTCAGATTCCCTCACAATCACAGCAGAAGATTCAAAGTTACTGTCAGAATCAGCAGCTCCTGCCATCCAACTTTCAAACCTTGAAAGTGGGACCTCCCAAGTGGACAACAGAATTCCCTGTAAAGAGTATGGACCTTGCAGTCACAGATAATTACCAGGCAGCATGGCATTGTTTTTTGTAACAAAAAAAAAAAAAAAAAAAAAAAAAAATTGTTTATACATGTGGGCTGGGAAGAGTTGTGGGGAAATTTGTCCTTTGAGTTGAAGAGTCTGACCCCAGAAAAGCCTTTGTGTTTAAAAGGTTAACCACTAGAATATTTTTTCTTTTTTTTTTCTTTTTTTTTTCAGCTTAACCTTCTTTTGATAATTTACATTATCAATGTAAATGTTCTTCACATTGTTAAATATAATCAAAATTCATACTGTAAGATCCAAAGAGAGTTCTCAGTTGAGAGTACATTTTTTCATGTCAGTCATAAATCCCCCAAAAAAGGGAATTTATAGGCTTGACATTGACACTTTCTTAATTACAGCATTAGTAGCTTCAACCCTGTCTTATTGTCATATTTGGTAATGAAGTGTTGATTACTTCCCTGAAGAATAAACAAGGCACAAAAGAGGTTCACAGGCCTGGCAAGACAGCCTCATGGATAGAATAAATAATGGTCACAAAACTGGTGCCATTTCCTCACAGGAGCTACAAAGAAAATAAAGCTTTTGTGTAGAGGATAGAAGTTGAATAGCTTTATCCCATCAATCCCCACTTGTAAGAAATATTAAAGAGCCATTGGGCATGAGGAACAAATATTTTAGAGACTGTCACTGATAAGAGTATCTAGTCTAAGTATTTGCTCACCATCAGAGCACTTGAACTCCTTGGCAGGAGTGCATAGCCTCAGCTAGATTTTCTGTGAAACCTATAAGCAGAGGCTTCATAGAGAAAAGTTATTTTTCAAGCTTTTCTTTTATGAACTTTTCCTCTGCAGGACTCTGAAACAGACTTTAAACCTGTTGCCAAGAGAACTTGCATGCTACCATACCAGGATTACACATCAATCCTGCTCCCTGTCAGAAAGCAAGTGCCAGTTTGTGAGGGGAGAAATCTGTGATCACTAAGGACTGGCTTGTTCTTTTATAGCTCCTCTTCATTTAAAGTCATCTATTTTGTCCAAGTTCTTCCCTGGCCATAGAAAATGAAGTTGTTTAAGTACAGTGCCTAGTAACCAAGGCTAGTCCTAGACTGGAGGTTGCTTGCAGTGGCCTAGCAGGCATTGCCCAGCTAGCCTATTCTAGAACCTTCAGCTATGGCAGGAAGCCTTGATCAAGTTGTAATCATCACCTTTAGTGTCTCAAAGCACCTTTGTAGCTGAATCTGATCTCAGAGTATTGTCCAGCTGCAGGAGCACAACTCAAGCAATGAACTTTTCAAGGAGGCAGCCTCAAACATGTTAATGCCATCTGACAATACAACAGCCTCAGCACATCTTCACAACATAGAGGGGTTTGGACTCCTTGCGAAGTGCACTTATTAAAAAAAAAAAAAAAAAAAAAAAAAAAAGTGAAAGTGTTCTAGTGTTTACTTGGCTTCATTCTTATCATATTTTCTTTTTAATCTTGGTAAATTATTGTCACAATCGCAATATTTAAAGTAAATATTGATTTAAAATAAACTAAAGTAGCCAACAGAAAACCTTACATGAAGGAACGGATGCTGTGCTTGTAAGTGTCAGGCCTGTTGCCTGCTGTGATGTTTGCCTGAGTCCTAAAACATTCAACCTCTTCTCACTTAACTCACCTTGTCCCTTGTTACTTGCAAGCACCAGGTTTAAAAAAAAAAAAACATGAAGAATTACTGTCCTGAAAACTTGGTAGGATAATACCCCTTGGCATTTCTGAAACAATTTTCATTTATATATGTCAAAACAATTTTAAAAAGGAATAGAAATCATCATTTCACATTTTCAAAGGAATCGAGGCCCACCCGGAGAGTGAGGAGGTTTACCAGAGATCTCACAGCAGCAGCAAGCCTAGGGCAGAACGTCTTCCAGGTTTAATACCAGTGACCCGTCTTAGGAATGGTGTTTCCTCATAGCAAAACTAGCTATTCCAGGAAAATAAATAAATAAATAAATAAACACTTTTCATTTCTCAGAACAACGTTTTTTTTTAAAAAGTTTCAGTTTAGCAGAAACTCTTGTCATGTGATTTGGGATGATCAATCAAAAACTAAAAATAGATGTGAGAATATGTGAATTAAATGTGGTTTTTCTGTACACGTATTAGCTAGCTAACTGTTCACTCAGTGTCTTGGACTGGTTTTGCCAGCTGTGCATAACACCAGTGTATTTATAGGGCCTGCAGTTACACCTTCAGATGAAACATGAAGTACTACAGTCACTGCATCCACAGCAGCACAATGCCAGCAGCTCTTCACCAGCACCGCTGAGAGCGAGCAATTCTGCCTTACCAAGGCCTCAGCAGAGCAAAGCTGCAGGAGACTCAGCAGGGAACCAGGTAAACTTTCCGTCTATGCTTTTTAAGCCAATCAAATGAAAATCCTTCAGAAAAAGAATGTGACTGCAGGTGAACAACGACAAGAAAAAGCATCTGGCAATATTTTTCAACTAGGTGAATTGCCACTCAGCAAGAAAAAGTCCAGATCTTCCCTCTAGTTATCTTCCAGCCTTTCATTTTTCCCCACTGCAGAGCAGCAGCACAGGTGAGCTCAGGAGAGCAAAGCGCTCTGTTATCATGTGCTGTAGCCTCCTGCTCTCACTCGTCATCCCTTCAAGCTCAGAGAGGTGGAAAGAAGCACGACTTCAGGCAGGCCAGGCACGGCGATGAGCAAGGCTAGACTGGAGCGTTTCACCACTGCTCTGAACTAAAGTCACAGGCGCCGTGGTGGGACCGTACAGCGTGCTGTGACGACGGGAGGAACAAACCGAGCACTGCTGCAACGTGCTCTCTCACTGATCACTTCCCATTTTCCTCTCATTCTGCTAAGTACTTCTTAACATTGGCTTAGCTGCTGTGGGTGGAAGTTCTTCTGGGACCATTAGACAGATGTAGCCCCAGTCTTTTTCTACTCTACACATGGCTGATTGCAGGGATTTATTATAGTCTAAGGCCTTCCCTCCAGGCACACAGGAAGGGAGGAGAAGTTTCTTGCATCAGTGCTCACTCATGCAAAGATCAGCTTTAATCCGTCACACGCTGCATCAGAAAAGTTTAGAAAAGCCCTCTGGCATTAGAATTAACTGAGGACAGAGCGAGCACACTGGTCCTATTTACAGATAAGCATGCAATCATGTAAAACACACGTCAAAATTTCACTGAAATGAAAACACGATTGAAAAACTAATGAGGTACTTGAGAGGTTTTTTTCTGAATAGGGGTAGGATGAGAGACACTCTTCTGGGATATGCATTGCAGGCGCCTGTGCCTTGGAAGAGAGTCCATCTGGTGTATCTCTGTGATCAGCATGTTTGCATAGAATGCAAATCGTTACTGCAACTGCTGTTATCTTTATGCACTGTAGTTATAACTGAATGAGTCACATAAAAGGGTCAAAACCTTCTGTTCTACTTTTTATGATAAACATCTTTTTAACATACAGCGTTAGAGATCCTGTGCGTCAACAGATCAAGGTAGGAGTTGGTACTGAGTGAGGTATGACAGACCCTGGCATAGGGGCCCAGTCTTATTAACATATTTATTAACAATTTTTAAAAAACAGGGTAAAAAAAAGGAGAAAACATAGATATGTCTATTAACTATTAAAAGCCTGAAAAAATTAGAGATTCATGATAGGCTGCTTAAGTTTTCTTGTTTCTCAAGCTGCCCTCAAGCCTGCAGAACAAATGGGAGTAGCTGTGTTAGGGTCTGCTGTGTACTCCGCTCCCAGGCTGGCAGGTGGCAAAGATGTGATATTGCAGCCTGTGCAAATTTGCTGGGGCCCACGTTCTGTTATAATGGTCTCCTGAGTACCCGTGCTGAGTAAATTTAACTTTGCATCTTCAGAAGAACTTCTGTTTGCAAAAGATCCATTTTTCAGCAATTCAAATAGATATCATCCATCATGTGATATGCTCCATTTCTCAAATACAAGTTTTCATACGTAGGTACAGTCATACTATTTTACTTATTTTAAAGACTTTGTGTAAGACACTTTGCACATCTCCCACCAGATTTCATTTGTGCAACAGAATTCAGATACTTCACAATACATTTGTAAGTACCAGCTATCAAAACCTTCTCAGTTAACAACATTTGACTGAAAATCTAATTTATATATTGTGTAAGCTCTCTTAAGAACAAACATTAGATTTGCACTTTTACAACAGAGAGAAAAACATGAGAAAATAACCTTCAAGAGAAAAATTCTCTCATTTATTAGGAGTCAAATCTAGAATAAATGAAGAATCTAAGAATGTGAATTTGCAAATGCTTATTTAGCCTGATCTCCAAATTGGAATGAATGAAAAATAGGTCGGTTATTTTCTAGCCTTAGAAATTTCACACACACATAGACTGATTCCTCCACTTTCTTTCCTTAGACTGGACTAGTAATTTTAAGACACCACTCCCTCTTTCAAGGAAAATGTCTTTTACATTTCCTGTATGATTAAGACAGTCCTTTTATTCTGGAGCTAAGCTACAAAAAACATTTACTTTACATGAGGGAAGGCAAAAACTAGAACACAGAGGGCTCTGCCAGGTAATTTAAACCCAACTGTCTTCACTCCAGAACCTTTCTGCCACACATCAGGAATTATTTGACCCCATTTCTGTGAAGGATATCTGCCCTGCTGAGTCTCAAAGGCCGCAATACAGAGCTTACCTTTAATCCTGTGCAGAATAATGAATGATATACTGCTGAGATTAGCTAGGCAGTGTCAAACGGAGGTTTCTTCCTCTTTGTGCTCTGATTCCACCTGGGTAAAAGCTTACTGTTAAGACCCCTTAAGCACACAAAATCTCACCAACCTGAGCCTTTTATTTAATATAAAATTAAATAAATAATAACAATTTAAAAAAATAAAATCTGTCACCTGTGATGACAGTCTCTTCTCCTTCTAAAGGGCAGATTTTGTTACGGCTGTTGCTAGCAGAAAAAAAAAAAAAAAAAAAGAAAAAAAAAGAAAAAGGAAGTTATAAGAAGGAAAGTGGAACACATGAAGTGTGTCACTTTTCACCAGCAAGACTCTCTCCTCTTTCACCGTCTTTATGAGCTGAGCTCTTTCATGACAGGTCACTACCATCACATATTAATAACACATTAATAATGCCCCTGCCTGTGATAAATGCAACAGTTGTCACAGTTTTTATTTTGTCTCAGGTAAATTTTGAATTCTTTGATCTCTGGTTTCTAAGCCTTTGGGATGCCCTCTCTTCATGTTTTTAAAATTTGTCTGCAAACAAGGGAGTTCATAATTTACTTTTTTAAGAAACACTGAGAGTTTCATGGACCCTAGCGATTCCAACAACTGGGCTTTAAGTAAAACATTTAATACCTTTAATCCTCAGGAAAAAAAAAAAAAAAATGAAAATTGAAAGCATACCTTTCTGGTTCGAGATATGCTGTCTGGAAAAAAATGGTTTACATGTGGAACATAGGATTTTAAGATTAGAGCAGAAGACAACACCTAGCTGGTTACCCCAGTGGGAAATAGATTAAAATAGGATGGAAATAGATTATCAGTCAATGCTTGAAAGTTTTGACCATTTTTTATTCCACTGAAAATAATGAAATTGTTGAAGCTGAATAATACTAGTTTTCTAGCAATTTATATGCAAAGAGTAGTCATACTTTACAGCTTTATAAATCAACAAATATACATAAATCTATTTGTAAAGAAATAACAGTTTTTAAACAGATTAAAACAGAATCCAAATATTTGTATCAAACCGATGTTCATATAGGCTGAAACATATTTTTGAGGTATTTTATGAAAACAAAGTATGACACCATTTGACTAGAACTAAAATATACAAAACTGGGGGGGGGGGGCGGGGAAGCATGCAGAAATATAACAGGAGATGTAGCTCCTTACAGGGCTCTCCTAAAAAAAAAAAAAAAAAGTAACAAAAACCTGATCCCCACAGGTGACAGGCACCAGCTTTCACGGGTCTGGCAGCACAGATGGAGGCAGCGTGCGGAGCTGCTGCCTTGATGACAAAAGCCATCAGAGGGAAGAGGAGACTTTGGGTACTCCTGTGGAAGGAAAGACTCAGTCACAAAGCAAAGACAAGAGCTAAAGTTGCTTTCTGACAGTTTCTGTAGTCTAACAACAGCCAGACTTGTAGCTCTTGGCATTGCATTAGCAGTGCTGCTGCAGAAAGGATATGTTTTGCTAAGAAAATAGCCAAATGAAAGTTACAGCAGAAGAAAATCTTTACTAACAGGGAAAAACAAAATGTTTTCAGCCTCTTCCGGCAGTGGACATCAGACAGTTGCTTTGGTGCTGGGGAGGAGACCAGAGAAGGGAGTCAGAAAAGACTCAAGCAGGAGAAATAGATGCTTTTTGACTTGTCTGCTTGTAAAGAGCAGCTTGCTACCCCCTGAAAATAGAGATGAGGCAAATGGAAAAGCAAGGTGTTGCCAGACTGTGGGTAATTTTTTCTGTGTTTTCTTTTTTCTTTTTCTTTCAAAGAGAGGAAATAATGTGTGCAGAGCAGCAGTGGTTCATAGTGGGTCAGTCAGGAAGTCTGGGGCTGGGTATTTAGAAGACAGATATTTTTATTTCACGTTGTTCTCAGAGAACAGAAGTATGCAAGAAAATATTTTCTTAGCTAAAAATGCAAAATTAGAGTTCACGTATAGTTAGCTAAGCTATCAATGGACTTCATGGTTCACAATGAAGAATGCAATTTGGAGTCGAAGGTTTTGCAACTGCAGCTGCAGTTATTATAGAAATGCACAGGGGTTTTAGCAAAAGCCAGCGCTCCGCTGTAACACAGCAGAGGTAATAGCAGGCAACAGGACAGGAAAGTAATCGGAGATTATTAACTCTGTTCCCACAGGTAAAGAGCTGAGGCGTAATCGGTTTAAAGCTGAAGTTTCACGTACATCTTCATCCAGCACTTGTAATGAAAAGAGGCAGTCCCTCCTGCTTCTGCCTCCTGCCAGCTCTACCCCGACTGCTCCCTGCCGCTGGCACAAGTGTTTGTGCAGCTGCTCTGCAAGCACCACCGGAGAACAAAACCATATTGATCTGCCAAAACAAAAACAAGAAGCAAAAAGGGAAGCAATTCAGGGTTGGCCCATGTAGATAACGAGAGGGCAAAGGTATCTGAAAACACAAGTCCAAAACCGACATTACGAATACTGCAAGTAATGGAAAAGAGAGAATCAGCCGTATGTCTTTAAGTTAAGAAATGGCTTTTAATCGCCTTTCATGATCATTACGTACTAACAGTAAACTAGCTGATAAACTTTACTGCTGTAGATGTTCAGGAAAAATGAATGCAGCAGAAAAATTAATGCACTCAGAAGCTCACAGCAATAGTCCCTGAACAGTACAGTTGGCTGAAATACCTGGAACTCGATCTGCATGCTGCATGGGTTAGGTACATCTAGCTTCTGATGAGGAAGCTGAAAAATTGGCTTTGTAGTTAAGCAAAGCAATGTGTATTTTAAAATTTGACTATGCAAAATCCAGCCTAGCTAGTGACTGATTCTTACAGTGATGAAGACAAAAGGAAAAATCAAGACGTCTATGAATACCTACAAATAAATTGACATTCACCACTGATTTACCAAAAAAAAAAAAAAAAAAAAAAGAGAGAGAGTAAGCAATTTGTCAATGATACACTGACAAAAAAAATAAAGAGCATAAAGATCATTTTGCAAACAATGGGGATAGGCTGGCTGTACTACGGTGTAATTAAGATGTTCTTTAATCAGTCTTCCCTCCCAAGTGGAGAAGGCCAGCAGTCTTTCTGGACATGTCTTAGTTGAGAAAAGACAAGGAAAATTTGGTCATGCTCCTCATACAGAAGTTCTGGGCTACTGCAGTGGGAAAAAAACACCAGCCAGGGTGACAATCCCAGATAATCTTACAGGAAATCTTTTTTAAAGAAATTACAGACACATTTTAGAAGCCGATTTGCAATAACTTGTTCAAAAAAAAGAAAAAAAAGTACCCTAAAATCCCAAATGCAGGCACTCTTTATTTCAGTACGGTTTGCTCTGGGCCCTTGAGAACAAAGATCACAATCAGGACATAACTTAAGCAGTGCTGTGGTTTTGTAGCATCAGGTCAAAATTCAAACCCCGTCTGATGTGCTGCCGTTGTGTGACCACTTTCGGGCCATTTATGTTCACATGAGAGCGGCAGTGGTTCATTTGCTTGTCCCTGCAGCTCGGGGCGGAAGTCGGTGTGTCTAAACAAAACTCTTGCAAAGCGCCCAGCAGAAGGCAGGGAATGCTATGGAAATCAGCTGGCAGTTCATTTTCTTTCCTTGTTTGAACCAGTTTTGGACTGTGAGTATGATGGGGGGCCATATGGCAGAGGGGACAGGGATGGCTTCCCGCCTACAAGGAACAATGCTGCATGGGCACCTCGAGACAACAGTAGTACCCAAATAGACTGTGAGCCTTTTTCTAGGGACTCAAAATATTGCATTACAATGTCACCTTCTCCCAAACCTCTGCATGTGTGCAAAGGGGGCTGCAGAGGTGCAGGTTTGCATTTTGGGGCAGAATTCCCCCTGGGACCACAGCCACAGCTGTGTTCACCCCTCCTCAACCCCACAGCTGCTCTTCAATACCACTGAGCCAGCTGCTTGTATTTCAGAACTAAACCTGAGCGAGTGTAGCACTGAAAAAATAATCTGTAATTCTGAGGCCAACATGCCTTCAATACTTACCTAAATTTCTGGTTTCTCAGCCACCATATGATGGAATCACGTTTGCCTAAGAAGAAATATATTTAAAAACATCACTTGTTTATGTCAATTTCAATGTTGTTTTTACCGGTTTTCTGAAGACAAAGGATGATGTAATAAAAAGAAAGTCAATATTACAGCACTGGGGTTTGAAATTAGTGTGATAAATTGAATTTTAAAACAATACTGGCCTTCTCATGTACTTACAGATGATAAAACATAACAGGGGGGATGATTTGCAGGTGCTGCCATTGAGAATATAACACAGAAGGAGGCTGCTAAAGTAATATTCCTGTTTATATATCTCACATTACAACTATATGTCCCTTCCATTGCCTTTCCTCAGGAAGAAAAACTATGGTTTGTGTACTGTAAGCCTGAGTCAGCAAGCTTGCTCCAGCTCCAGCCCCCCCGTAGCTGTCCGTTCTGGCTCTTGGGACCATCTCCTTTAGCTGTGCCCCTGGGAGAGCAGTCCCCTTTCTACAGGGTTGGTGGTTGTCTTATTACAGTTGTATGAGTTTGGCTTTCTGAGCAGAGGAGGACAAAAAATAATAAGAATAATAATAGGAAAACATCAGGGCACTGCACAAGTATTTTGCAACCAAGCCAGTAAAACTAAAACGCAGAGCTAATACTACCCGCCGACACCCCTGCATGCTGTGGGCCAAAGTCCTGTGTTTGTCTGCGTGGGCAGTGCAGGTGTGCCTCCCCTTGTGCCACTGTCACCTTTGCTGTCTCCTGCCTTTGCATTACTCAGACCCAAGAAGTTGTCCCCAAGGTGGTGACGATATCACATGTGCTGCTTGTTACACACGCCAGGATCCGTATCCTTTCTTGTAGTGCTGCCTTTGACATCCTTTTAACAACAAACCGAGGCGGGCTCAATGAGCACCGACACCCTAGGCATTTCCATCACCAAGGCTGTTACTGACGCTGTGCATTTCTAGGAGCAGTGAAGTTCAGGTCAGAGGGGGAGAGGGGAGACACAACAGCTTTTCTCACTGCCGGGGGCTGCAGGACAGGTGGACTGGACCAACACAAGCACGTGGCTTTATTTCCATGCCCTGCAACGCACACTGCTTACAACTAGCACATGGACAGGACACTGACATACAGGCAGGATCCCGTGCTGAAAACAACCCCTCCTCAGCAGCTGATCTGCCTTCCTGCTGTGTCCAGTCATCTCATTTCTGCTGTGCTGCTCCTTCCGCGGTACCACGATGCCACTCACTGCCTGCAGCCTGTACTAGCAGACTTTCTGCTCTAGTAGAAATGTTGCTACCTCAGCACAAGCTTGCAAGCCTCTGGCTTGGCTTCTAAGCACCTTTCTTCATACTGCACACCCACTGTATCTTTACAACTGGTTTCTTTCAAAGTGGGAACAGAATTTAGCAGCTAAATCTACCTGCACCAGCAAAGCCACCTCCAGACACCCCAACAACCACCAGCACAAAGGACTGCTCCAGCCCTCTGACACCTACAAAACCTTACAGCAACCACCAAAACCAGCTTGCTTTCTTTACGCAGCACAGTCCTTCATCCACCCACACGGATGAAATTGCACAGAGAGGTCGGACACATTCATCCCACCCTCACCAGTTCTCTCTGCTCTCCCCTCCACCTGCCTCTCTCCAGGTGCAGAGCAGAGCCAGCCAGGTGCACATACCAAGGCTGTTAGCTGCTGAAAGAGTTGCTCCAGCAGTTTTATGTTTATTAAGCCAACATCTTCAGGTGGAGAAGCCTCTTCTGGAGCTGGTCTGCATCACTCCACAGCTTTCTGGTTGCTCGGTTTCAGGGGCTCTGGAAAACCTGGTTACTCTGAGCACCCCAAGGGACACAGAAGTGTCCCTTTGTGCAAAGCAGCTTGGCTGCCCCTGGAAAAACCCACAGAGAGAAGCAGTTTCCCTTTTCCCTCACCATGAGCAGCGTTTCCCTTGTGCTGACACGGCTTTCGCACAGTGACCCGGATAAGGAACTGATCCAGATTAACACCAGCCTTTTTTTTTTTTTTCTTCCCTGGCACCACGAAGCAAGGGCTGCCTTCCTTCTGCCTTATATTTTGTACAACGGTGCCATTACAGTGCTTTTTAGGCTTCAAAATCTTGCCTTGTTCTGTTTCTCAGTAATTTGGCCACTGTTTATCATTTGATTCATCCACGCAGGCTACTTAATGCTTAATGATCTTTCAAGATAGTTTACAGCAAAGATGGATTAAAGATCAACTTCGCTATTAGCTCAGCTGTTCTAGGCTGCCAGCTTGACTTTCTCCCAGAGACAGTTTAGCAGCTTATCTTCTCAAATCTGCTCTTGCAGACATAACCTATCTTTGAATATGGCCCATATCCCATGATACAGTGATTTTTGTCTTCTGCAGGCTGTTACTAGCTCTTTTACAACAGGCTTTCTGTAATCGCTCCAGGAACGCACACACTGATGTGCATCCCACTGTAAATATTCTCCTGGGATTGAGCAATGGTGAGGTGAAAAATAAGGACAACCTGGTGCTAAAATTCAGCTCAGCAATGAACGCAGAGCTGCTCAGCTACAGCTGGAAATGGATGCAGGATACTGAGATATTTAAACGTTCAGAAAACCTGAGTTTCTCATAGCCAAGAAGCGGGCTGGATTCAGGCTTTCCCAAGAGTTAGCTCCATAATTTGGTAATTATATGAAATATGGCATTTAGTAGTAACAGCGAGAAGAAGACCTTAATGCAAACAAAGTCTTTACTATTACCTAAAGATCTGAATTCAAAGCAGGGCTCGAGGCTGTGTTTTATCTTCAGGATGAGCAAGGCTTTCCTAGGAAATGGGCTCTTAGGCGGTCTAACGATTTTGAGAACCTTCCATGGAGAGCCTCAGCGGAGACCAAAACATCGTCATGAACCCCAAAAGTGCCGAGCAGGGAGCAGCTGCGGACGAGCACAGCTTGCCCTGCTGGGTGCCCGTCCCAATCCCTTCCAAAAACCCGGCTTTGTGCCTGAGCGCGGCGCTGCCCGGGCGGGGGCAGCAGAGATCGCGCTGAGCACCGAGCCCCGGAGCTCCTGGGGCCGGCAGAGGTCAGGTTCCCTGCTCGGCAGGGGCAGCCAAAAAGGAAAATGGTGATGTCTGAGAATCTGCCTTGAGATAGAAGCACGCTGCTCGTCCTCTCGCCCTGTTTCCACCCTGCAACTAGCTGGGTTTGAGCAGAAAGTTTCTCTTCCTTTGCAGAACTGCAGATTTCCAGTCTGCCTTAATGGGATAAATAAATGTTCGTTAATACGTGGAAGCAGAAAACACCAGCAGCAGGCATTGGGGAGGCTTTCTCTTGGGCAGTGCTGCTCACCCTGCCTGCACTGTAGGGCAGCGATGCAGGACAGCGATGCAGAGCCATGCTGGAAAGCAGCAACACAGGGCAGTGATGCAGAGCAATGATGGAAGGCAGTAACTTGGTGGCACTCGGCGATGATTTTAGGAAGGAAATGGTGCTGCTCAGCACCCCGTTAGGCCAAACCCCAGCTGAAACTCCTTTCTTGCAGAGCTGAGCAGCTGCCAGGAGGTGGAGCAGCGCACCAGCTGCCAGCCGCTCCTGCTGAGCACCCGGAGCTTTGAGCTCCCCCCGCGCACCCCCACTCCAGCCAGGCTGATGCTGAGTCTCCGTCCAAGGTCAGCTGCCCGCTGACGAGCGCCGGCAAATCAAGCAGAAAGCGCTGATGATAATGTCGCTCATTACCGACCGCGTGCTGGAGGTGGTGCTCGGGAAGGGCCACCCGCTCCCATACATCACTAGGTAACGGGGCTGCTCGGGGTGCACTCGGGCTCCCAGCGCAGAGCTGCGGAGATAACGCCCTGCTGTGCTGTGTCAGGGCCTGTGCGGTGCTCGCCGCCTTGTCCTTGGGAAGACCACTTCATCCCGAGGCTTCAGAGGGCTCTGTTTGACCGTACTCGATTGAGTGGATAACCTCAAGATGAAGAGGCAGCTACACGTACTCTTCTCTGAGCTGCCTCTTGACTCTGTAATCTTCTTTTTCCCTAAAAATGAAGCCTTCATCTCTTCCTACAAGGCCTCCTTTTACCTCCACGCCCAAGCTACATTGCCAAAGATCCCCTGTGTCTGCTGGGGACAGCGTGGGTGTTGCTCCACCCAGAAGATGAATGCAAGTGTCTTGGGAAGCCAAGCCTGCTGCAGAAACTGGTGGGACAAAGCACCCAAACATAAAGCCTGTATGTCTGATGGCAGCACAGGCAAGCACGGGCTGATGTTTTAAACTGGTCAAAGACAAGCACTGTGATTTGGTTTCCTTTGGACCACTCCGCCTTGAAAGAGTTGCTCTAATCTTGGTGTAATTTTCTTAAAGGAAAACTGAGAAATTGCAAGATTTCAGTGTTGCAGGAACAACATTTTCCACTTAAAAACAAGCAACATGGGAAAATTCCCAAGCAGGTCTCAATAAGGCTGAAGTACTGACGAGCATAAACCTGTGATGTCCTTCCATGCCTGTGGTCTATTTAAGCTATAAATCCTGTCTGTTATGCGCAGGGATGGCTGTTGAACATCTTGATAAGAGAGGTGTGATTTGTCTGTAAATACACCATACAATGATGTTTTTTAATATTTGGTGTAATAAAGCCTTCTCCTGCAAACATTGTCGTTGGTTACCTCACTGATACGTAACTTTCTGTTGGCATATCTTTCACAGTAAGGTTATAATAACATCACTCTTTGGCATCTCTGCCAGATACTCAACTCTTTATTTTCTGTTCTGTCATATAAGCTGAGTAACTTATACGCCTGTTCTCTGCAAAAGGTGGTTATTATATGTTTGAAGAAAGAGATTTGACAATACCTGCCTTGTAAGAAATACCAGCAAAGTAGTGCAGAGTAAAGGCAAAGGAAAAAGCTGTAAATCAAAAGGTGACAAGGCAGTTTTCAGATGGAAGATTAGAACATTGTTAAGGGTTCCACAAACAAATATGGTGAATTATAGACAAAAATCCACTTTCTCGCATTTGTCCCCTGTTGTGGCTGTCCTTTTATGGATGCAAATCCCACTGAAGTCAAATCATGTCTATAAACTAAATTCCAAAATTAATCCATAAGGAGAATCTGTCATGGAAATGCTTATTATTAGTTTGATTTGTACAAGATGTATAGATATGATTTCAAATAAAAGCAACATTATGGAAAAAATTACGTCAATTGCCGTTTTGTCTGAATAAGGAGTGCACAGTATGAATACTCTCCCAAAATAACACATCTGCAGTGATCTAAGCGGAGCTTGCCTAACACTCCCTGCACTGTATTTTTTTACACAGGTAATTTCATGTGAATGCTTAACCACCACTCTGAAATGACACCAGTCCCCAAGCACTGACAAATGTACGCCTTGCTCTGCCTGGCAGGGCAGCGATGGGCCCTGGCCTGACACCAGCGCTGCTCTTTGATCCATACGAAGATGCAAGGAGATGCATTTTATCTGATGGAGCGCAAGCACTTTGCATTTAGCAACTGCACAGAAATGTGCCATCGCAGGTCTGCCTCCTGCCACGCAGGCCAGCAGCCAAACACACAACTTGGAGAGCTTAAATAAGGCAGCGACAGCAGGTGACAGAAAGCCCATTTGGAAGGGGGCATTCCCTGTCCCAGAGCAGTCCTCTTAGAAAGGAAAAGGCACCATCACATCGTGCCGGGGAGGGGAACGTGGCTGGTGCTATTTTGAAGCAGCCACTCTGGTACAGGGCTGGTGGAAAGGGCTGAACTCCTTCCTGCTGGCTCCACTGACCTACTTGCACACTGCATGCATAGGGTTAGGCAATTGTTAATTCCATGCTGAAAATTAAAACGGTTGGGCAGGGACTGCAGCAACTACTATCACATGGCTGATGAACCCCGTGGAACACGGTACTGCCCCATGGCAGTGACTGCTGGACGATACCACATTTCAGAAGGATGTTTTGGGCACAGCTAGCAGGAACACAGCCATTGTCTGAATCGAGTGTAATCATTCAAATTATTTGATGGGATCAAAGAGTTTTCCTTATTATCACGCACAGTACTTTACCAAATGAAGAGTTTTTAACTTTATCTCACAAATTGCAAAAAAATGAAAGGCATTTTCATGCTGACGATCCAAGCAGTCATGTGCCGCTGTGTGAGCAAAGCTGAGCGAATGAGACTGTCAGCAGGATGAACACACCGGCAAATTCAGCTTTTCCAACAGCCTGGCTGCGTGTCACAAATCACGCAAGCTATACAGCCCCACCATACGTCACGCACTGCTCTGCGCTGGCAGGGCTCTAGCGAATCTTCTCTGCCTTTATTTCATCTCAGCTGGGCCAGGAAATGCTCAGATAAATCTGTACTGAGCCACTGCTTCCTGAGTTTTGAATGGTCATCTCCCATACGTGGAAGAGAAATAAATTAATGAGTTAACCACTCTTTTGGACTTCTAATGAGTTTCTAATGCCTGCACTAAATGACTAACAACTATTTCAGAAGCTGGGATTTGGTATGATATTTGCTTATACTTTGACTCTATACGGTTTTGTGCTGTTTTTTTTGCACAATATCTGGTTTCTCATACATTGGCCAACCCAGAAAAACAGCTATCATCAAAAAGACCCCCAGTAACCAGCAAGAAAATTGACCCCAATGGTTGCAGCTAGTAAGTCAAGGATCTTTTATCTCCCTCTTTCACCCAGAATTAGATCCTGGCACCCTAATTCACACGCAACACAGCCCGTCTCCACAGAGAGTCGCAATCAAGTCAACTCTTTCTTTGCAGCACAAAGGAAATCACATTTCTTTGAAACACCGAGGAAATCTGAATGTGTGTTCCTGTTTAGCATGATTAAGGTGTCACATAGCACTCCCACGCACCCCGACACAGAGAACTTCTTGCCGGCTGCTGATGTCAAAGCAAATCAGCTGAAAACACTGAGGGCTTCTGAGAACCACAATTAGGACACGCCAGGCAGGCTGCAAGGAGCTGTGCAGCTTCATGTGGCCTGGGAAGCCTTATGGGCACCGGGGACAATACAGAAGCATCCCACCCCCCCAGCAGGCCTGTGGGATATGCATCGAGCACATCTTTGGCAGTGTGGGGATTTCTGCATGTGAAAAGCTTGTTATAAAACATGATACATAACAGCACCTGTACCTGTGGAAAACCATAGCATTCAGGAGCATCCCCAAGGCGTGCACCCTTCTTGGTTTGTGCTCTGTCTCAGTCCCGGTCAGCTCAGATATCTCACTTTTTGCCAGGCCCAGCTCTCTTCACCCTAATGGTCCCAGCTGCTGTCCTCTTGATTGCCTTCAGCTCTTCCTTCTGTGTATTTTTGCCTGTGCCCTGTGGTTTGTCCACTATTAACATTAATAATTTAGGGAATTGTCTACTTCTGCTGAAATCAATTCCTGTGCTACTGCAGCTAAGTGCTGGGCTGGGCCTAGGCCCAAGAAATGCTGTGACAGGGCCCAAACAAAACAAACGAAATGAAATGAAAGCAGAGGAGAAGAGGATCTCCATCATTCACCACCCCACAAATTTAGGAGGGGATGCCCAAAGCCTAAGAAAAATGAGCACCAAATTCCAGCTGAAATCCCTTCCTTTTCAAAGCTCTCCCGTGGGAGGGTTGTGGCCCTGCTGCTGGAAGAAGTCAGCACCACAACAGGAGCCCCACAAGGCCCACGCTAAGTCCCAAAGCAAAGCTACTTAGACACAGGCAGTGGGGCTGAATCAGTGAAAAATACAGCACTGTGCCTCCACTGTGTTCACCTAGTGGCTGAGGAAAACTGTGAAGGACACAAAATGTTTGTGCGAAGCCATTGATCCAAGGGGCTCCTCCTAGGCCCCCGTGACTCCTCCATCCCCCTGCTAATGACCGTCCCCAGCATTCACACCAGCCTTGTGCAGATCTCGTTTTTACGTGTGTTCACCATCCTGATTGCAGCTCGCTTCCTTGGAAAGGAGAGGAGGAAAAGCTCTCTGTGTCTCATGGCTTAACCCAGTGGGGACTGAGTTCTCCTTGTTCTCATTTCCTTGCCGGCATCTCATGGTTACGTTGCTGATGGCCACACATGAGGAAACCGTCAATGGCAGAGGGCGTGGGCTCTGTGAGGGAGCAGAATAACAGAATAACTAAATAACTCAGTGATTTAGAGACCAGGAATGCAGACAGCATGGCTTAAAGCTGAGACGGTAAGGTCACCTGTGATACAACATCATGGCAGCTAACTCATCCACACCACTGAGCCATGCAGCTGGCTGCTTTGCCCTTCCCACTCTGCCAATTCCCTGAACAGCATTTAGCAGAAGGATTTCTATTTTAATCCAAGTGGCCGATTTCTGCCCCTAAACACAGGCTGCAGCTATCGCCCAGCAGCAGCAGGCATTTGCCAGCCATCAGCAAACACGTGCAAGGCTCTGTGAGGAGGTGCCAGCACCCACGAGGGCACCCAGCCCCACCGCCCCTGCTCTCTCTGGCTGGGAGCACAAGGGGGACACCAGTGTGCAAATCCCAGCTCCTTCACCTGGCCAGCAGACACACAGGGGCTGTACGGACACTAAAAGCCCCTGCCTCCACCTGCTTCCTCTCCAAGGGCTCTGCTGAGTCCCTCTGCTCACCACACTTCCAGCTCTAGGGTTCAAATCACTTCGTTAACTCCAGCAATCACAAATCCCTGGCGGCACCTGACAGGGATGTGGGGATGCACTTCCCTTCCCCACAGGTTTTTGGAGTCCCAGGGCTCCGGGAAGGAATGCAGTGCCAATTGTGACGGGGCATGGACGGAAGCCAGAGCAGCGCGCCGCAGTCACGTAATTAAATAACAAAAATGGATTAGGCAATCTCTGTGCTTCATGTTGACAAGCTTGAAGGGAAGAACAGAACATGTAATCACATGAGGGGGGGTTCTTTCTTGCTTTATTTTGAAAGAAAGACAACATTACAGCATATAAGATGTGGAAGAGCATGCGCTAATTATGCTGCCCTGGATATTTCTCTCTTGCAGGTTGGAGAACAAGGCTGGGATTGAAGCCCAAGGGAGAAAAGGACTGGAGGAACTGACATTCACTGACAATTAAGCACCCAGCTCATTTAGTCCTTATTCACTAACTTTTGCCCCTCTGTTTGGCTAACCTGAACACAAGTTGCTCTCTCTCATTAGCAACCGGCAATCAGAAGTCACCTGTGATGCTGATTTACTCCAGAAATAGACAGATATCTACACGGTCTCCTTAACGACAGCTCAGCCTAAGCAAAGGGCACAAATTCACACCCTGCTACCAGGAAACGTTTAGGGCTTCCCCCTTTCCATGTTTTCTGCAGTGCTGTTCCTGCTGTGCCACCGGGTTTGCAGCGCTGCGTGCCCACGGGCACTGCAGGAGCTAACCCAGGACAGAGGCTGCCCAGAGGTACAAAGAGCACCCCAGGACCTTCTTCAGGCTTCCTTGGCCAAAGGTGCCAGCCAGGGCTGGAGTAAAATTGGAGCAAAGAGATCATCTGACCCATACGTGAGGATTTTTAGCTGAATTGCTTCACTGGCTGAGCAGGCAACTAGGCATCTAGTTATCCAGCTATCCATTTCCAGACCCAAGGATGTAATTTGATGACTCACCAGCGTTCAGGTACCAGTGATGACAGCTGAAGAGTTTTTCCCCAAACAACCCATTTTAGAGATGTAATTAGTTTAGATCCTGTTAAAAAATCTGCTCCCGATTTTTGTCTCTACAGTGCTAGAGACATCAATATCAAGTAACGCCTTCTGCAGCAGTGACCTGGGTTACCCTGCTTTTGGGAGACATCCAGAGAAACGAGGCTCTTCGCTTTTTGAATCACCCTTCCAAAGAGATCTGCAGATAGAGCCTGAGAAGTGACAACCCCAGACTGCTAACAAACATCCTCAGGCTTTAGCAAACAGGCTCCTAACCTCAATGAGATCAGGCCAGCATCTTTGGTTCAGCAAAGCCCTCCTGGCACGTGCAGGACTGCAGGTATCCTAAGCTGTGATGGGATTCCTGGCAGAGGAGCAGCGAGACATTTTGCCCTATTTAGGAAATCGCTGGGAACATTATAGGTGACACTATTCGCTGGCGGTGTCATTTGCCCTGACACCTTTCCAGTGGGAATGCGGCTCGTTGCAGCCGAGCCGTGTGTGGCGTTGCCTTATTTACTCTCCTGGGGTGGCATGAATCAGAGTTGAAAAGTGCAGCGTGCCGGAGCCAGCCCGCGCTCCCCCGATGCGCGAGGATGAGTCACGCAGCAGGGAGATTCTGCCAGGGTCCCTCCTGGGCGACCCGGCGCTGCTCAACGCGCTGGAAAATCCACGGATAAAAACAGCCCCGGTGACGCACGGGCGCCGCGCAGCCTCCCCGTGCCTTTTTGGGAAGCTCCCGAAACACCGACGTTTCCTCCTGATCAATAAGCTGGCTGGGAGCTGAAGCAGCCCAGAAAGATGTGGTTTCTTCCTGCATGTTCGCTGCTGTTTCTCTCCGGGAAGGTGGCAGCCCCCAGCACAGGCAGGGGAAGGATTTCTCCTCCACTTCTATTTAAAACAGGCTCTCCTGCAAGACCTCGTCCTTGCAAAGAAGGTGATGCACGACGAGGAAGGGCTTTTGTTTTTGGAGCAGTTTGCTTTCCCAGGCAGGCCTGCAGTTAGCGCTTTCCCATCTGCAGTAAATAAGTCCATGTGCAAAACGTCCCATCCCAACCTCCCCCGGCCGATTTCCTTTCTCCTCGTGTTCTCCTTTCTCCCTCCCTGCTAAATACCACTCGTGGGGTTGTTGCAGGATTCAGAGAGCAAAACCAAGCTGCTTTCTGCAGCGAGCCAGCCTGGTTGTTCAGAATGGGGTTTTCTGGCCTCAAAAATCTATAACTCAGCTATTCCAGTGCTTATCGCTGCTGAGCCTCCAGTTACTGCAGCGATCGCAGTGAGGTCACCGTTTTCCTCAAAGATGATTTCCATGCTATTGTCCTGACTCGGACTACAAAGAAAAGGCACTAACAGGAATATTTCCAGATAAAAATCTCATTAATTTCAACCACAGGCAGCCATGAGTCACTTCCCCTTGGCTACACTCATCTCTTGTGACCAGAAACCGTGCAGTGGAGATCTGGTCCTGTGTAAAATTCATAATTATTTTGAAAGGATATCAATAATTAGGCTAAAAAAAAAAAATCAGGCCTAAAAAAAATCTTCATTTTCTCCAGAGATTTGCTGTCTGTTAATCCCCCTTGTTCCTATCACAGCTATATAATAAAAGTGAATCATTTCACTGCAAAACTGTTGAATATTTCTTTTAAAACACATTCTGGATTTCTAGCAGAAGGCTGGCTTGTCCTGGATCTGCCTCTGAGTAAATCGTGTCCTTCTTCTGCCAAAATATAAACTGGCTTTAAGCTGATGCTCACCCTTGTCACTCATTCAGTGAGCCCATGGTCGGGTTCACCTCCCTGTACCATGCCAGATCCCACCCAGGTGGGCTTGCCGTGCCGTGCCGTGCCATGCCGAGCTTTTCCTTTCCTTCCCTTTCAAACCCCCGGCTCAACTCGGCTGTGCTGCCGGCAGCTGCGCGGCTCAGTGCCTGATTAATTGCAGACCCCGAAGCCTGAAAGCCAGCAGTTTCTCACATGCCAGCAGATGTTGCTCTTTGAGAAAAAAAATCTTCTTTTTTTTTTTTTTTCTTCTCCAAAATAACAACAGCTTGTCCGAGGTCCAGAACCCTGTCTACTAAAACAAAAGCCAGAGAAGCACCTCACTGTGTCACCAGGCAGAGTTTTTCCATCGGGGTCACACGGGGCTGCCTACTGCCTGGCTAGAAGTGATGCAGGGGCATCGTTTGCCCTGGCAAATCATCTGAGCTTTTAAGCCTGTGCTTAAAATCCACTTAAAAAACAAAAACAAACAAAATTCCCAGAGTGCTTAATATCCACTCGGACCTGCCTTAAAAGACACTAAAAAAGAACCTCCTCCACAGCCTTCGGTGGGCTCTGGGTTACACTTGCTCACTGGGAGTGAAGGCCCAGCGGGACAGACCCCGTCAGCACCCTCCGAACAACCACCCTTGGTGCTGGACTGGGCTTTGGGCTGGGTTTGGCAAAGCCCCCGCGAGCAGGGGGAGCACTGCCCAGGCCGCAGCAGGGCTTCAGCTGAGCACAGAGCTGGTGGCGAGACTTTGTGCAGAGCCAAACCCCTCTCCTTGCTTCAGCCACTTCTCTTCAGCCCGGGGTTCACTCTGGTGACTAATGACTGCTGTTGGCTACAAGCAGTGGATTACGAGGCGATAACCAAGCTTTAGGAAGTTTCTCACTTGCACTGACAAAAAGGGGGAAAAAAGGGGTGGGTGCGGGCAGACTTCCCACAGCATGTGAGCTCGGTGTTAGAATAACAGCCCCCCAAAACAAAGCAGCTTCACTCATGAGCAGGCAGAGGCCAGCAGCTCTGAGCCTCCATGAAGACCTCAGGGTCAATCACCACTCAAAGTGGACAGGACGTGAATCCTGGTGATGGCCAGGGGTGGACCTGCTGTGTCCCCACTCCTCTGCTGGTGGCAGCCATCCCTCCTCATCCTCAGGAAGCCCCGGAGCTGCCGGGACAACAGGGACAAAGGACGAAAGATTTTCCCAAGTAACTTCCAGGAGGACAGGGTGCTGGCAGGAGGCTGGGGAGCACAGGGCAGTGCACAGGGTGCCTGTAGAGGCACTGAGGAGGATGGGGAGGAGGAGGAGGAAGGCCGCAGGCCGTGTGCTGGCGCGCGGGGCTGCCTGGCGCTCGGGCGGGTTTCCTTGGCAGCCGCAAGCTCAGGGCGCTCACCATACCTAAGTGAAGATTTTGTCACCATGGCAACATTGATGTCATCGGCTTTGCGGCAGAGAGCAGCGCTAACCTCAAGTGCAACTTTTTTTTTTTCCTTTTTTTCTTTCCTCTTCCCGTTTTGGGGCTTTTTATTTATTTAATTCAGGAGGAGCTGAGGGTGCAGCCAGCGTGTGGGGGCGATGCCGCGGGAACCCCGCCAGCCCCTGGTCCCACCATGCAGCATCTGGGGGTGCTGGGGACCCTGTCACCAGGGCAGGGACAGTGGTGGGATGGTCCCCACATGGGGACAAGGCCAGCAGGTGCTGATGCTTTTACCAGACATCACACCAAGCCACCAGAGAGCTGGCAGATCTGCTCCATTACCACTACCTAGCAGACACTCAGCCTCCTGGTTTAAACATCAGAGGGTCTATACATCTCAAAATCCATAAGAAAGCAATTTTCCATAGTGCTGGCACTCATCGCCATCCAGGCACAGCTCTGCTGTGCTCTGCCCAGTTGTCATCGCCTTGCACAGCTCCGGGTGTGTGGGCTTGGGATATTCAGCCAGCCCCAGCGCTGCCCATCCCATCCAGTGGAGATGGAGAAAGCACCACGTGGGAGATCAGAGAACCACATGAAATCCCAGTAAGTGGACTTGTTTTGCAATGTTTCTTCTCTCTTGTGAGTAAACAACAATGAACTGGAACTTGCATCTTTCTAGAATTATGATGCTTAAACCCAAATTCAAAGCATTCCTGATAAATGTGTTCATACAGCCTCCAAGGTTCACAAAGCAGTGCAACGCTGACTCTTAGTGCAGCAATATGTAACAAAACCTATCTCCAAGGTCTCAAAGCACCTGGCAAATGAGTCAGTAACATTAGTTATCCTTAATGTCATCATAATTGGTAAAACGTGGAAATAAAACTATCCCAAAGCCAAGGTTTTTGTATTTTAAATATGATATACTGCATACCAAAGATGCTAGCAACACTTCTATTAAAGTGAGAAAATCAACTCCTCATTCAAAGCAAACTTTTCCTTGCTGTCCCCCTTTCCCTAAGAACTTCACATAATTTAATGCAAAAACATTGGTTTTATAGTAAAAGCATATGTAAGAATGGGAGATTTGGGGTGGGAGAGTGTTAAGATTTTAACATTTATCTGCAGTCAACAATTCAACTTCAAAATGTATGCTGTGTTGCAATTAAAGGATTTATGCTTTGATATTATAGCCCAGCTGGAACAAGAATTAACAAGAAGCTGGTTACTATATCAACTGCTAGATCTGTGAAGCAAACTCATCAATTTAGGTGTTCAGACCAAGTCAATGCTAGTAGTGAAGTGAAAAGGAGCTATGAGCTATATTCTGGTATACAGACCTTTGTTTTATCTTTGCAAAGATTCGTAGAAAAAGGACATATATTTACATTGGCAGTGCTATATTGACAAGAGTTCTTTCATGACCACTGGGTCACGGTGAGATTTGTGTACATATATGTTTAAAATCTGATAGGGCCTATTTTATAAGTACAAATATATTACACTATTTGTTCCACCTGGCAGGTGAAAAGCATGAAAGTGAGATCACCTGAAAAACAAAATCAGGTACGAAGCTAGCAGGAAAAACACCCACATTTTTAATATTACTGGCAAAAAGGATATTCCAAGATCTGTTTTTAATAAAAATGGCTCATCTCAAATATTTACTTATGATATTCCCCAGTCAATAGAAAAGAGAATGGAAAAAAAAAACTGGATGTTAACATCCACTTAAAACAAGTATTTTGAAGCTTGTACTATATTTAGTTTGCAAAAAGCATTAAAAATTCAAGAGAGTCATAGAGTTGACTGATCCTTTCTAATGGGTACATCTGGCTGGCTTCACAGAGGCTGGGAGAGGTCAGCTTTGCCTTTAGCGTGAGAACAGTAGTACCTCTATGGCCTTATTGCTTGGAGATGTATAGAAAGTTTCAAGGAGCTCTTTTCCGGATTAGAAGTCCTTGTGTACAACACACGGGTTTAGTCATGCTCACGGCCATCAGGGAGCAGCAATCCCACAGACGAACAGGCCCGGCCCTGGCTGTTGCTTAGTAGACAGCAGCCACAGGCTGAGCTGGCCTCCACTTTGTTCTTTTAATCTCACCATTACCATTCCTTACCCTTATTATACCCTTACTGCATTTAGGGATTCCTAGCAAAGAGTTCAGGCCCCACACAGATCTGCCAACAAGCGTTTTCCTGCCCGCTCCAACAGCTTCACACTGTACTTCCAAGAGGACTTCTACCTCAATTTGAGGAGGATTGATGCACTTCGGGAAACGTGGGGCAAAGAATAGCAGAGAGACTTTTTGTGCCCAGTGCCCCCAGTGCGGGGTGAAGGCTTGCTCAAACCCTGGAGGCATGGCTGACCTGCTCTGGGGTCACACAGACACCCTCAGGAGACCGGGATGCCCACAGACAACAAGAATCAGCCCTGAGGGCACCCCAGATGCTCCACACCCACTCTGGGGCCACCATCTACCACATCTGCCCGTGAGGTCCCACAGCCAGCAGGAGGCCGAGAGCCCGCAGGGTCTGGAGATGGCCTAGAATGGCCCTTTTGTAAAAGGACCGCACGAACATGACACACCAAGCTCTTACCTGGTAAAAATAGATGAAGCAACTCTTCAAGTCACCAGCTGTCAGGCTGCCTGCACTTTCCTCAAGCGAATCTGTGATGAATTATCAGGATTTTAGGCTTATGAGGAGCGATCTAGTACACACCCAGTTGGGAAACTGGAAGTAACCGGTGCTCTGTGAGATTCAGCTCTGCGTTTGGTCTTCCAGAACTCCACACGTAGCTGTGAGCAGCAGGGGAAGCAACAGGAAGATAGTACAACTGCAGGTTTTTAATGAGAACGTGAGAAAATTGCCCCTAGAACAAGGTAGTGCTGCTGCTTTGTGCTCTTTGGACTTGCTTCAAAGCTACCACACTAGTTTGGGTTGAAAGCCAAACCCCTGCTATTCACGGTCCCTGGAAAGATGAGCTGCCGTAACCTCCCAAATGAAATTGAGCAGCTTGTTAATGGCTCGTATTATCAACAAGCTACAGCAGAAAGGAAGGCAGAAAAGCATCATTATCCAGGAGGAACTGCCAGGGCACCCTACGAACCCAAATGCTCTGCTAGAAAAAAACTCAGAAAAACCTTTCTAAGTGCAAGCTCAGATATAGCATCTCTTATTACACCGCATCTAACCCTCCCATTTTGTAACCGATACGAGAACCCCTTTTCCAATGCAATCATTAGAAATTTCTAATGACGTCGCTCAGTAATTGATGCTGGCTGGATGCCAAAGGCACCTGGCTGGGCACAGAGATGCCTACTGCAAAGCGAGACAGACCACATGCATCACTTTAACAGCAGATCGATCATCTGCTAGCTAGCTGCAATTCTTTTTCTCAGAAAAAACAGATGTAACACAACCCAACCTTTTTTTTTTTTTTTTTTTAAGAGGGATCATTCCCCTAAGGAGCCTTTTCACGGAAATCCGAAATACTCTCCCCATTTAGGAGAGTGCTGTAGTTGATCCCCCAGAAGGGAGAGCCCTGGGGAGCAGCAGGTTATGGCTGGCAGCGGGAACCCATGTCCAACTATTGCCTGCTGCAAAACGCCTTCGTCTCACCACAGCCAATGCTCTCCTCCTTTGGGCAAAGTCTCAGTTCTTCCTCCAGCATCACCGGGGTATTTCTGTTTATTCAGGATCCAGAAAAGCTTTTTAAGGTCCCTGAGGTGTCAGGACTGCTTGTCCTGCTGCAGAGGACAATCCACATGTGGCAGTAAGTACCCAAGGGGAAAAGCACTCAAACAGACCGATAGCTTCACCATGGTGTTGCATTATTTCAGAGGGAAAAGCTGAAGTCACAGCTTATGCTCTTTATTAAGGGCCATCCTTCAAGCACTTCTTACCTTGGCTGGGAACACACTCCAAAATGCCGGTGTTTCTCCATGTCCTAAGGTCTGTTTTGTGGAGTAGGACAGAAATATGGATAGATATAGGAGAATACGAACCAGGTAACATAGGCAATGAAAGTGGCTCTTGAAACCAGTTCCAGCAGCTCTTCTAAGTGGGGCCTGATTGGATTTTGTGCTGGCACCCAGCCCACACACCGGAGCGCTTTACCACGGACAGAGAGCAAATCACAAGCGCAGCACCCCACTGGGACACTGCCCTGCAAAGCGCCTCAACACACAGAAACCCCTCCACAGCCTGGAAATGCCCCAACCTCTCCAGTACTGCCTACATTAGGGCAGCAATGAGCACATGTGGCTCCTGATGACACCATCCTTGGGCAAGCTGTTGTCCTCCGGCTCCAGCTCTGCCTCCTACAGCATCCCCAACTCACCAGGCCGGTGAAAGTTTCCTTCAAAGAAAGCACAAAGCACGCAGCTAAAAGATAGTCACTTACAGTTTATTTTTGCCTGAAATTATTTCACATCTCTTTGTACACAGCTACAGAACAGTAGTAGTAAACCATTGGTAAAAGCAACAGTGCTAAGGAAAATGTTGGCATAATTTTTCTTCCTTTTTATTTTTTTTTTCTTCTTTCTTCCCATACTGTATCTGCATACAGTTTGGGATTTGAAGGGGAAAAAAAAACCTGGCACACTACATGAGTTAAGACTCAATTTCCATTTCATTTATTTAAAAAATGAAAAAAAAAAGAAAAAAAGAACATGATTTGGGTAGGGGTTGTCTACATAGCAACAAAGTTTAAAAACAAAAACAAAAACAAAGCTTGGCTTCCATTGAATAAGATTAAATATATATATATTTATATATAAAAAATTACATTGGCTGTATGTGAAACCTTGAGGTGCTGAAGAATAAAATAAAGGTGTTAAAACAGAGGAAAAACTTGTTTTTGTTTTTTTCTTTTTAAATAAGCAGCTCTGTACAATGAAGGCTCATTATGAAAAAAAAAAAAAGTCAACAGCATAGTTATAAAAGAAACCACAATTTTTAAAAAATCATCTTCTAAGCAATTGTGGAAGAAAATTTGAAAAAACGTAGCAGTCACATTTACAGACAGGTCAGAGCTATCAGATCAGCGACAAGGCTATGTTTGCAGCCTCCCCAGAGGAACATGCAGAACAATGCGTGCACAGAACAGGTAGGGGGAGGGAGGGAAGGGAGGAGAAGAGGAAAAGGCAAAAAAAAAAAAAAAAAAGGTAAAAAAAAAAAGCTTATGCACAAAATGGAGGGAGAGCTTTTTTTTCACTTTTTGAAATATCGGACGTAAACAGAAAACAACAGAGGCAATTTGTAAAATCGACAGCTTTGTTATTACCCCTTGGCAAAATAAGTGACAAATTTTCCCTATCACCCATGGTTAAATCTGATGTGGTTTAAAAGACTTAAAGAAAGTTTTCCAGACTTCGGAAGGAAATCTCATTTTTATTAATCCCTGCAACCCCTCCCCCAACAACCATACCTATGATAGATATTTTCCTTCCTATTTAATAACATCTGAGGCATTTTGAAATCAAAAAGACAAGCGATGAATGTGGTGACAGAGAGGGAGTATAATACAGTCTGCATTACTAAAAGGCAATTCTTTGAGGACATTTCCTTTAAAAAAAATAATAATAACAACAAGACAGCAAACTAGTTTATACAGTACTATACGCAAAAAAGGGTAAAAGAATTAACAATTCATAAATAAAAGACAGGTCCCAGACCTGTTATTTGTGAACCATTTTCTTAAATAGGTGCATTATGTAAATCTTATGTACAACAAAATTACTTTGCATAACAACTGAGAGGACACAGGGTGAGGGGGGGTGAAAATCAGATCGCTTTTGGTTTTCTTCTCTTGAGATTTTTGTAAGTTTGATTTTCTGGAGCAAAACTGGTCAAAGAGGAGTTCGGACTGTGCCAGCCAAGGAAACCCAGGTAAATAATGACAAATGAATATATTTTTTTTCTCCACACGGCATAAAACACAAAGGCAAAGAAAATCCACAAAGGTGTTTTTTTTCCTCTTTATATTCCCCTTGCTGCTACAAAGTCCTCTTTTTTCCTCTTTTATCTTTTTTTTTTTTTTTTTTTTAATTCTCTCCTTTTCAATTTAAATTACGTTGATTCCGAAATCACAAAGCTGCAAGAATTCGGCCAGGTCCAGGCTTTCCCTGTCCCCTGACACACACAATTCCTCCACCTCATACCACGACTCCTACCACCAAGTCCCAGCACTCACTGCTCTACAGGTATTAGCCAAAAGTTATTTTTTTCCGGTTTGTTTTTCTTTGTTTGTTTTAAAAATCTTTTCCTTCCTGTCAGAAGCAAAAGAGAGAGTTGGAGGCAGGGAGAGTTCACCACGCTTCGGTGTAGCGAACATCCACTTCTTTCAGGTTGGGCAGTTTAGCCTGCGTGGGGAGGGAGAAAAAAGAATTAATTACATGCTTTCAGGACATAGGCTCTGTTACAACTGACAAAAACCATGATCAGATCCCAGCCTTTTTTTTTCTACAAAGGCTTATCAAAAGGTGTTTGTCAAGCTGCAGTCGTGACGGCAACAGACTCAAACTGCAGCAGCCTTCACGCTATGGCATTGCCTGATTTCTCCTTCCATTTATTAAACAAGTTTAGAGAGTGCTAGCAACTTCTGGTGCCTTTGTGGTTTCAGTTCCACAAACTCCAACACATTTGGACTCATTGTTCCCAAGTTATCCTACATGAAACAGGTGGCAATCAACTTTTTGTTCTATTCCTACTTGTCGGTCCCATTTTCATGCTCTCTGACCATACTCATACAGCTAATTCTCCAAACCCGAACACATTTAATTAGGCTGGGGCATAATTGGGAAGTTGAAAGTTTCTAGGAGTCGTTATTACCTCACTCCTTGATTTATGTGCACGCATATTTTGATAAGAGCTAGTCATAATCCTACAGACACTGCCAGCAAATAATTTTTCAGTTAGGCAATAATGACTTCAGTAGTGGGTGTTTATTTATTGTCTGGTTCAGCCCGCCTGGTACATATGTGGGTGTCTGTGTGTGTGCAAGCGTGTTTAGTGGGGTGGGAGCAGGAGTGAGGAGGAAATGGCATCACTGCCTTGTGCCCCGAATGCTGCTGCAGACTGAGGGGAGAAGAAGGGGAGATTTGTATCAAAAACAAATTCTTTGAAGGCTGAGGTGTTCTCAACAGACCTATAACCACGCGCCCCAGGGTGAGAAACTACTCCCCTCCCTTTGAACATGCACGTTGCTCTAAAAAATAGCCACTACGATTCATCTTGATGAAAGAGGTGAGAAGGGAAAATGTGACGCGTGTCTTTCTCAGCTTTTTTAATCCTGTGCAATCAACACGACTTTGCTCATCGCCAGTTCTGCTGTCTGCCCTGGCAAGTCACTCTCTTGTGTTGCTGCTGAGGACTGTTCATGCAACACCGGAACAGAGGGAACCGGTTTGGAAAATGTGAGCTTCAGCCTCAAGTTAGTGGCAAAAGGGCTCGGAAGCAGGCGTAGGACTGGAGGATCCTTTCAATACACTCGATTTCAGAGCCCTGGGCCAAATGCAGCATTGACCTTGATTGTCTGTGAGTGCTTGAGGCCTGATACAAGCTCCATTGTGTGAACCCATCTGCAAGCCAGCTGTTAATTCCAAGGACGACTTCTTTGCATATACAATTGTGACACAAGTTTTGAAAACTTGATCTTGAAAAATCTCTGCTAGCAGCATTGCAACTGAGTCCCTGGGGGAGGCCTGGCTCCACAGCCAGAACTGAAGATATACATTTGCAGTGAATTTTGAAAGCAGAGCAGTTTCAGGACTTGCCACGAGTTTGAAACTCAACCCAAGGTTGTGACCTTTTTGAGTAAACCTGGCACGATCTAAGGTTTCAACACACGACAACATAATGTAGAGTTTCATCTTAAGCACATAGGTTTACAAGGTAAGACTCTGGGGGGAGATGTGACTCACACAACACCAGAGTGGTGAAGAAAAAGTCCATGTGAAGTCGCACAAGCCAACACATCTCAGTCAGTCTTTGTCTGAAACCACCTGGGGCCATTCCCCTCCCACAGCTCCGTTCTCATTCTTTACCATTTTGCTGAAGTGGCTGTAAATTCACAGTACAAATGGTAACACCAGGCATCTTACATATCAAGCTCAAGGGAACTGGGCATTTGTGCAGGTGTTTCTGTTTAAAGCACAGTTCTAGTCCAAGAGGTGTCAAGATAAACTTGCACCTTTCCCAATGCCCTTAATTCTTCCTTTGCGTCATGAACCAAATCTCTGTAATGCTGTTCATCCACATTACTTCTGGTCCTGCTAACGGTACAAGACATGGCTTTGGAGGTGTGCTCTAGATTCTCCCTGTTTGTGCATCCTCATGGGTAGCAACCACTATGCTCCTATTCATGAAACCTTCACCGCTGATAGCTCCAGCAAAAAAAGGACCTGACTTCATTTCTGATTCCACCTCATGCTCATCCACTCAATAGACTAAACACTTCCTGAGTCCATCAGAGCCAACAACCTCAGAAAGATGCATCAGCCATTATCCTCCTAAAATAATCCACATCTCTTCAGGTGACTGTCACGTTACTCACACTGCAGGGCCAGTGCTCTCTGCACTGGGCACTACCACTGTGCATTTGCTAAATTTGCAGACCCTCTTGGGCCAGCTAGTTTTCTCATCTTTAACAGGTGTTAACTCAGAAATACCTTGAGATCTTCGTAGGTATCTGCTGAAAGTTTGGTGCTGTTCATATTTAAACTACACAGGCTCTTCATGGCTAAAAGAGAAAACACACATACACACATATTTAGGATCATGCTGCGTTTTCTTGAAATATCAGGCTCATGGTAGGCTAAAGCATAAACAAGACATGACTATGTGCTGCAGTCTCAGGAAAAAGCTGAATAGTGTAAAATATAGAGCTACAAATGCATAAACAGCTGTTTGGGCCCTCATCCAGGAAAAAGTCCCTATTTAGGAAGGGCCATTAAGCATATGCTTAAGTCCACTGACTTCAAAGGAGTTCAGGCAACTTCTCATAATCAGTTTCCTGCACATTATTCTGAGCAATGCTTGTTCTCAGTGCTTTGCTTGTTGTATGCAGGGGGCATGCTGAACCAGCAGCCCTTCTCCCCCTGACCTATTTCCATTTTGGGCTCCAGCACTTAGCAGAATAGTTTCCTAAGAGGAGCTGTAACTACTGGCCTGTCTGGCATGTCTGTGTAAGATCAAGCCTGTTAAAGGAGCCCTTTAAACCCAACAGACGAGGTTTATAATACTCTGTTGGATGTAGGAAGAGGCTCATTGTGGCACATCACGCAGTGCTCAGTGCAGAGGGGAATCCTGAATGCTGCTTACATGGCCCTACACTCCCTTGCCCTACTTAGCTCTGATATGAAACCAAATGAGAACGGCCAGAGTTTAGCCTCCTCAAAAAGAAGGAGCAAGACATGCCAGAAAATATGGAACCTGCTGCACACAGCTGCTTATCTCACTAAAAAGCTGCTATGTGGCTCTGCAATCTTCCCCTCCATCACCACAAGCACAGGCTCCTGCGCAGAGCAGGGAGTGAGAAAAAGGCTGGGAAGTCCCAGGGTGATGGGTCACGATGTGAGATTGAGACAAATGACACCGGTACAGTTAGAGGCAAGAGGGAGAGTACAGTCTGGGACAAAACATAATTAAAAAAAAATAAAAAGAATGCTTGAAGCATTACGGCAGGCTCAGGTGGCAGCCAAACTCGAGTCAGACTCGAGCAGGCAAGAAGGAGGACGGTTTAAATCTCAGCACAACTATTGCCTGTCCTACGTCACTGTGGTAGCCAAGAATGAAATCTGCTGTGTGAACCATGTGAATTCCTCCAAACCCACACCGTTACCCTCCATAGCTCGAGTTGGTCACTTACAGCTAAGCGCCAGCAGCCCGGCGTCCGTGACGGGCGTCTCGCACAGGTTGAGCACTTGCAGCATCGTGAGGTGTTCCGACAGAAGCCGCAGCCCCGCATCCCCGAACTGTGGGGGCAAGCAAAGCTGCCTTCACAAAAGTGCACGAACAGCACTGTGCAAACAGCGCACGTTTAGGACAGGGCTTGCAGGTTGTAAATAATTTTGTGGGTTTGAGTACAGGTCTCCTTACTCACTACCCAGCGTTTATCCACAGGCCACCAGTTAATGAGAACAGCGCCTTTGATGTCTGCACTGCGTATGAGGGCTCCCACCCAGGCTATACAAGATGGCTATGGCAGTCTCAGCCAGCTCCCAACCACATCACAAAAAGCACACAATGCAAGTGGTATTAATTAGCTATTTTGGTCGCAAGAACAATGTACTATTGATTGGTAATTGTTCTATTGACCCTCTTCATTTCTGCTGTTTCTAAATTCTGGATTAATGGAAACCAGGATATCACAAAATAAAATGGAATCTAAACTTTTTTCTTTTTTTTTTTTTTTTTAATAATACAAAAAGCAGTCTCTTTGTCTAGTGAAAATAAATTGATTTTGATCAAAAAGCATCAGAGTTTTCAGATCCAGAAGTTACACTGCTAGGACAAATCCACAGGAGATAGAATCTGCTTGCTAGTTTCCAGACTATCTACTTCTTATTCCCCAAACAAAAAGAGGAAAATTTCTGGGATACAAAAATAGTTGGAAGAAAAACAAGACAAGATATTTACATGACATTTTAGTGAAAAAAGTACTGCTTCTTGTGGTTGTGCTGGGAACTATCATATTTTTAGTGAGCACTACGAATAGGTGCTAACAGAAAATAAAGAAAAAACTCTTCAGTGGAGAACCTCAGAGACCAAAACCAGCAGGCAAACGTAGAAGAAAAAATTTACTTTAAAAGCTCTTTCAATTAACTGCTGAATGATTTATTCAGTTAAGTTGGCCTCGTTTTGCTTACAAAATAACCGCATTCTCATTATAGTTTCCTTATACGTATTCATTATCTTAGTTTATTTTGATGCTGTTTTTAAAGAAATTCTGGTTGACGAGCACTCAAAGCAATTCACTACCTACATACACTGCAGTGACTGTGTGTTTCGCTTGACCAGTTAAGCTGCACAGTGTCTTTTCTTTGTCCTAAAGGGGTGAAAGCATAAGCTCTTCTCAGATGAACAGTGGCACATGTACTGTAAAGTACCCAGCATCAACAATGCCTAACTGGAACTTCCAACCCAAGCTAAATGCCATCCTTCTTAAATTAAAAAAGAAAATCAGTTCCCAAGATGAACGAGACCATAGAAAGGCCCTGTAAAAATAGCATGCCGACAAGCTCATTCTATGCAAGCCTTTTCACACATTCTTCTCATGCTGACGTAACATGAAATTTCAGAATTAGTCAGCATGGGTTCCTGCTCTGAGTTTCAGTCTGCAAAGCACTTACCTGAGTTGACCACAGGTTCAGCTGCTTGAGTGAAGGCAGTTTAATGAGGTGCTCGGCACAAGCACTTGTTACATTGGTAAAGGCCAGGCTGAGATTTTCCAAATTTCCAAAAGATCCCGAGCTTAGCAAGCGGGCCAGGTCTGCATCCTGCAAGCAAACACCAGATTGATAAGCAAGATTATCAACTCCTCAGGCTGCAATCATCTGCAGTGGTGTCACTGATACTGCTAACCAGCAAGGGTTGCACAATTCTACCACTTGTTTACAGTAACAGAGAACCACACAGAGAAGTTTCTGTTTGTTGGCAAGCAGCTGAGCTCTTGTGGCAGCATTGCTTCACACACCCTGGGAAAAACGCATCCAGACAGTAGAACACGAATTTTCTTTCCTTGTGTATCCTTATGAGACACCAAGGCTTCAGTTTCAAAGCTCATGGTGAAGATGGGCCGTTTAACTTAATGCAGATTTCACAGCAAATTCTAGATCCAAAAGGTGCTCAGACCTGTTACCCATTTCAGTGAAGTTACTCTGGGTTTTCACTGCTCTTATCTGCAACAGTGACGGGTTTCTTTCAGACACCAGTGTGTAAGATCTAGAACTGCAAATTGTGAAGTCTGCTTTTTTAATGCAAAATCTGGTCCCCGAATCTATGTTTAGATTCAACTGTGCATTCCAAATCTGTGCACCAGTATAGATCTGACAGCCTGCTGCTTGCACTGGGTTTGGAAACTGGCGTGCAGACCCAAGAGCAGAAATGTGCCCTTGCTTGTGTAAACTCCAGTCATGTTGACAGAGTGGAAGGGCTCCCCTCTTGACCTACCAAAACCACTGTGCTACGTGGTAAACATTTATCAAGTGTTTAAAGACTTAAAGTGTTCAATATGGAAAGACAAAGCTTATTTTTCTATTAACGAGATTAACTTACTGTGGACTTGGATGGCAGTGTTAACCTTGTGGGACCACCTTTTCTTTGCTGTAAGAGAGAAGATATTTTGGTCAAAGAGGTTGCCATTCTACATTTCAGACCAACTGAAGTAGAGGGAGCTTTTCACCAGAACAAACCCTACTCCAATTTCAAAGCTCCCAGCCAGCCCTTCCACCTCTTCCCTGCTTTTTCTGCATTGACTGGTTTATTTTCTGAGCGTGCTAGATGCAGGCCTGTTGCTACCCAGGGGACTGCCACTAACCACAGCTAGCAGTCTCCGTGCCATGGGTCAGCATTTCGTCTGACTCGGCCAGCCTTTATTCCCTTACTTTCACTTTAAAGGAAGCAGCCTTAAAATGCTGGGCTCCGAGAGCAAAGGGGGATGTGACCGTGCAGCTGATAAAATCATTTGATTGACTTTAAAAAGGCATGTTCTTTTCAGGCAGTGAGCAAGAGGATTGTAGAAGAGAAATGTAAATGTGGAAAGGAGAAGAGGAAGACTGTAGGTATGTCTGCAGAGGTGAAAAAGTGCTAATGAGAGCAGATTTATCTTCAAGCTATAGACCCTGTCTTTAAAATCAGGAAAAATTCATTTTCTCATGGGCTCTGCAATCCAGACCTAAAGAACACTTCGGTGAAATGTGTATGTCTAAGCATTAAGAAATGCTGGCCGGCCCCAGAACCATTTGCTACTCATATGTCAAAAGGTGGCAGAATTTGACAAGCTGACTTACAAGATTTTAAGGCAGCAAGATTTCACCTTTATTCTTCCATGCAGATTCTAAGCAGGTTATTGAATATCACTCAGAAACATAGTATGGGATTAGACCCATCAGTGAATATCATGCAGCATATACATTCACAGCAAGATCCTTTAAATACTGCTCCCATCCTGTTGTTAGCCAGGAATTTCACACCCTGCTTGTCTTTCTTTTGTACCTCCATTTCTGGAGAGTACAGACCACAATGTGCTATGGCAATACTGCATGCAGGGTGACATACCAGCTCTTTTAACTCCCTCTGCCTGTCACACAGCTGTTCATACATTCTCTTTCCCACGTCTGTGCTTTCCAGGGTAGAGATGATCTGGAGCTGCGTGTCATTATTATCGATGATGTTGTATTCCAGCATCAAACACAAAATCTAGCAACAGAATGAAAGAAGAATGGTCACTGCAGTGCTTAAATTACTTTTTTTTTTTTCCAAATATCCTAATTATCATAGGCATGCTAGTTTAAATTACCAGGTAAGTTTTTAGAGCATGCATTATACAGGCTAGCTTAGAGGATCTTAGCAACATTTACTGACTTCCCAACACAAGAAACACATTTTTTATTGGTAAAGAATGAACTCTAATCTCTGAAAGTCACCCTATCTATCCTGTCTTCCATTAGCGCTCATTCCTTCTGACTGAGAGGTGCAATTACTTTGCATCAGTCCTGGAAGATGGCTTCATGCCACAGCCCTCATCAGAGCAGGTACAATTGATCCAGTATTTCCCAGGTACTGGCGGGACTGCAGAGTGGCAGACTCGGGGTATTATGCATGAGCAGCAGAGCCGTGCAGCCAGCCAAGTGCTGGATTTTCCGTCCCTAAGTGCTGGGCTTTCTGTGCAAGCAGAACTTAAGTGAGGTGCACCCGGTCTATGAGGCAGATGGGGAAAGAATGAGGGGAAGGATGCTGGAAGCTGGCTGCTGCAGCCAGGACACCCTCCAGCTCATGGGGAACACACCTGACTCGCCCCAGGAGCAAGGCAGACTCCGGGAGACGACACCAGTGGGACACAACCTGCCCCCTCCATGCTGCCCTTCATTTTCAGCTACATTATCATATCAATGAAATTACGGAGGGAATAAAAACTTTGCATTTTCATTTCATTTTATAATGAAAAAAATCAAGTAACATTATATTGCAAAAATTGCAACTCCTTCCACCTATTTAATCACCCTCTGTTTCTCTTTAAAATGTAAGACGGCGTTTATCAAGAAACTTCTCTGAAGAAACCCAGAAAAATAATATTTGCTATTAATGCAAGAAAAATAACCTATCCTAAGCACTAAAAAAATGCATTTTAATACAAGCAAATATTTTTTATAAATGTACTTTCACAGCACTGCTGATTTTGCAAGTGGCAAGGCAAGCATTAAGCATTGAGTCATGGAAAGGTCTCACTGCCTTGCACCCTGACCCCTCGGTACAGCCTGTACATTCATTGCCATTTATTTCCCACCACAGTCTCTCCAACTGAATTACAGCAAACAATCTCTCGGTCCAAAAATTCTTGCAGCCACCTCTCATGTAATTCACACTCTTGTCTGCAGAGCAACAATATTTCATTCCACTTAATCAAGGGGAACACAACTACCCGCTACTGGTGTTTGATATGACGCAGACCTGAACTCAGCTTCTCTGGTTCCACTAGATCTAATTCTGGGAAAGGCAGTGTGAAACTCAATCTGAGTGCTGCTCGTAAACCCGTATGACTATGTATGCTTAGGGCTTACCTCTACCATCGTCTGGTTACCCCTCAAAGCCAGCAGCATGCAAGGTCCTAATTTATTTTCAGCCAGTGAAAGCAGGAATTTCTTTGTTTTATAGCAGGATCCCATTAAAATATGAACCTATTTGAGAAACAAAGAGCTAAAATTAGAGACGTGAGCCTAAGAAAAACATGCATTTAGAAGAGACAATGTTACATAGTCAAACAAATTTAAGTATTCGCAACAAACCTAAAGAAAACGAGGCCTTTGTTACTATTATGGCTGCAGCCTCCTGGTAGCTTTGTTACTGATTGGAAGTGACTTTTTGAACAAGGCCAAAAAGCATGTCTTTCCTTTCACTTTGCCCTGAAAGGGGCAATGTCTTTCATTTCAGGGAAAAGTGAAAGGAAAGATGTGCTTCTCCTAAAACTCCCTTGAGTCCTCTAGCTGTCAAATGTCCTGCAGACACTCTCCCAGCTCCAGAAAGCACTGGATGGTATCACACTATGACACCTATGGCACGAATGCACTTGTACAAATCAAATATGAGTCTCTTCTCACAAAAAAGGTTGGCAATATCCTTTCCCATTTAAATGTCCCAGATTTAACTGCAGAGAATTTCGGGTTCCTAGCCAAAAATCTTATTTTATGGCCCAGGCTGATCCACCAGCTTGCTGGCAGAGCACTATGTGACAATTTGTAGTTTTTAGTCACCTAAGCAGTAAGAGATCCACCATGCAGACTCTAAACCAGTATCACCCTACAATACGCTTGTAAATATGTTCCCTGGTCCTCAGTATTGCATGGGATATGCTCAATAGTGCTGAAAATATCATACCCATTCCATGACGGGGTCAATTCTATAGAGATCATGTGCTACCATGCAATTCTTTTTCCTTGTGGCTTTGCTGCCAGCAAGGCCTTTAGAATACAAAATCTTTGTTTCTTAAGTATCCACCTGCTCAGATGACCTTTAAAAAGGTGAGCTTCAAGCCAAATGAGATTTTATTTCATACAGTTATCATTATTAAGCTTTTTCGGAGGTTTTCTTGAGAGATGGAAAATATTGATGCTAAGACAAATTTAAGACCCATCTTAGAACAAGATGTTTTTCAAACTTTATGGTTAGCCATTAGCAGCTCTTTAAGTATTTATGGACATCCCTGCAAAGGGCACAAGAGTACTGCATATTCATGTATGTTAGCATTGCACTTTTTCATACACCTCATCTCCTGATGCTCATAAATATCATGGACCACAAAAGCTCTTGGGAGAAAGTATTTTGTTTTGTAGACATTTTCTTTCCAAATACAAAAAGACACAGAAGCGGTGAAGACACACGAACCCTTTTGTGAACAGTCTTTGTCCATTCTATTTCACAGATATTGGATCAATCTCAGTTTAAGTTAAGAGTACAGACATGCATGTTCTACAGGTCCCAAAACGTTCAGCATACAGGAGATGCATGAAGCATACATCCCCATGAAAGCCACTTCACTGTATGCCAACAGCCAACATCAACATGTTTTTCCCCTAGCCAAGAGAAGGAAGTAGACATTCCCATTTTATTTGATACATGGAGAATTAAGACACAGTGAGACCTATGTGACTTGATCCAGGTGGTACAGGAAAACATTGCCAGCATCAGGGATTCAAATCTGTTATTTTCTTTCTAGTCCTTCTACGAGTTAAAAGCCAAAGTTCAAAAAAGAAAAGTTAACCAAATTCTGACTGCAAGCAATGGGTTTGGCACCTTAAATTTAGGTTTCCCAGTGAATACTTGTGGCTTACAGAACCATGAATTAGATATTTTTTTTGGAAAAAAAACCATGTAAAGCTTCTTATCTCCAGCTATGCATTACCTACTTACTGAAGAGAAGTTACTAAACTCACATTATTGCAGACACGTACCATACTGGCAAACAGCTCTCCGTCATCATCACACGCCACTCCTCCAGGGCTGTAGAGCTGGAACCAGCCGTCTTTGCCAGCCCGCACACTCAGCAAACATGAGTGGACCTGCCAAAAGAGAAGACATTGGGAAGGTTACAGTTTCTGCCAATAACCACCAGTGTCTCCCACACTGGACGAACAGAGGTAACAGCAAAACTGGGGGCTGCTGGAAGTTTCATGGTTAATACCCCAATTGACACATCAGCAAGTCTTTACTCGCAAAATCCATTTTTTGTGTTATAAAGGAGGAGGGAAATTATATCACTGCTAACTGCATGTCATTTTTCATTCCCTGTACAGAAATCAAACACAAAATGGCTCTAATCTAGAACAGTTCTTTTCACTTGAGAAAAAAAAAAAAAAAAAAAAAAAAAAAAAAGAAAGAAAAGAAAAAACAGCAAAAGAAGAAGAAAAAAAAAACCTCAAATTTCAGAGCTTCTGCTGTTTTCCCCCTGTCCTCTCAGCATGTGTCTATACTTCTGACATGATCTGAATACGAAATGCAGAGGCTGATGGCTTGCTCATTCCAATCACGAAAAACTCTTATTAGTCTTGCTGTAACAAGACTTGACCAGAGTCTGGGTGAAAGAAGCCAACACAGAAAATGCAACAGGGACACATAAGGTAGAAGATGCACAGAAGAACTGGCATCACTGTAGAGATAACTATATCTAGTCCTACATCTTAACAGAGGAGTCACCATTAAGCTTTTTTTTTTCCTCTTTTTTTTTTTCCTCACTGAATAGACACAGACATTCTGATTTAATTTTTGAGGAGGTCAGAGGGGAGGTAAAGTCCATGCCCCCTTACTTGGGGACATAATGATAGTGACAGATGAAATCCTGGTGCCATTCTGAAAAATAAAGCCTTTCTTATCAGCAAGGGTGACTATTGCTCACAAAGGCTGAAACAATGAAAACCATGAGCTCCGGGCAATGATGACAACACAAGCTCCTCACCGACAGTTCGGGGGAGCTTTCTCCTCTTTATGCTGGCACAAAAATATGAATGTGGATGAGAGGTCCCCTCTGAGTCAGCCAGAGCTGATTATGTTAAACACATTACATGTACAGCTATGAAGCAGTCAGCCACCATGAGGCTATGCTACAGCTATGTACTCGTTCCAGTAACGTACCTCCTACCCCCTTTCTCCTGCTAATTTATGAGAATTACGGTCATTTGCACAAAATGTAACTGAAACACAGTTAAATAAACCCTGCTTTTTTGTAAGCTGCATGGATCCATGGATTTTGCTTCCCTTCTTTTCATATGGAAGACAAAAAGCTAGGAGAGAATCAAGAAACTGGGGAAATCTTGCTGGTTGCAGTTTACTGAAGAATAAGGACATCAACTGAGCTCAGACAAGGTCACAACACATAAGGGAAGGAACCATTGATACTAAAACAGTATATCCTGAGTGGCTACTAACCCCTCTGAGACTCAAGAACAGCAAAACTACACTGTGTTTTGAAACAAACTGCTTAAGGAAGGATCAAGCATACTCGCAATCCCTCCAATTAATGCTCTGTGAAAATGGGCACTGAACTCACTTCTTGTCTCGGGTCTTCTGCAAATCTCTGAATCACGTATTTCAGCTCCCTAAAACAAAAAAAAAGAAAAGAAAAAAAAGAAATGTAAAAGGACAAGAAAAAGCAGCTGCTGGTTGCAGTATTCACACAAGTGTCACAGTTCTCTTGGATTACACTTTAAACGATGTACTCTAAAGAGAAACAAGTTGAACTGCTTCCACAGGAAGGAAATAGGAGGTCTAAAAGTGATTACCAAGGACACAGTCTATTCAAAACAGTCTAGAAAAGCTTTCAGAGATGTGCAGCGACAAACTGGTTTGTAAATTCTGTCAGCATCTAGTGCCTTTGGTCCTTGGGCTCCTGCTGTCGCAGTAAATTACAAAGAAAACTACATCTTTATATTGTTAACAGAACATGCTCACAGCCCCACACAGATAAAAAACCTTAGAGACACCATATTGAATAATGCATCACTGCTGTTATTGACTAGTACAAGTATTTTAAGTAATCACTCCCCTTAACGAAACAAACAAGCACCAACTTACTTTGTGAATTTCTCATGTGCAAGCGCCCTGAAATTCAAAACAAAATATCATGAGGATTTGTGAGGAGGAAAGGGGAAAAAGAAATAAAGAAGAAAAAAAAAAACACTTTTCATTTCTTTCCAGATAATAAGAGGATTTGCTAAGCAACTGCAGCACACAAGACAAAAAGAATAATCTTTCCAGAAAAGATCAGGTAAAGTCTCCTTCATTAACCTAGGGGGAAAAAATGAAGAAAAAATAGCACTTGGATTGAATCTTGTGGCTCTTCCTGCATTCTGCCTTAAACAAGCATCCAAGGCTAACATCAGTGGGAGCTTCGGGGTCAGAAGAAACCAAGTGAGAGACTAACAATGCAGCTATATAATTATGAACAGAATTTTGGTTACCTCCAACAGCCAGGTGAATTCTTTAATTGCAATGCAATCAAAGTATGCTCAAACCTAATTAATATCATACATCAGCAAAGCAATTAATGGTCATTCTGTGAAGTGACTTGCATCATGGTACGGCTTACACCTCCCCCAGGACTCGAGTTTGACTTAGGTAAATGATGCCTCTGTTGCCTATTCCCAAGCTCTTGCTGTAGCCCAGGTAACCTGGCACAGAGGATTAGACCTCTGTGATTCAAGACACCAGGTCATTAGGGGATGTGATAAGCTAGCAAATTGTACAATTATAGGTTGTAATGTTTGTCCGTGGAGGTCTGCATTTTATAAACACTACTGCTCATTAATAGGTTTCCGAGGGAGCCTGGCAGATCCGTAGGGTAGCTTCTTCATTTAATGCAAAATACAAACGATACGAGTCTCTGTGACGCCAGTGAAGCATCCTCCTCCACTAAATCTCTCACTTTACTCTCCTCCTCACCAGCTTCCCTTCCTTTTATGTCTGCCTGTCTCTAGTGAACCACTTTTCTCTTTTAGACCATCTTAGAGAAGTGGGGAAGGAAGATGAAGGTGAGGAAGACTTTGGGTGCCTCTATCTGTAAAAGTCAACTCTGAATCCCACCTCAATAACTGGGGGCACAAAGCCACTATTACAGTCAGGTTTTACCTGACCTTGTTTCACCATAAAACAACATTAACAAGAATTATCAGTAAATACTAAGACAGGGCAAACTTACTCCTTGGGAAACGGGATAGGTTGAAGCAAGCTGGCCAGGGCTGGTCTCCAGTCATCATAGTCTGACCTGAAAGAGGAACATTTTATTAACAGGAGAGCATGCACAGAGTATGGTTTGTCAACAGCTAGTTCGAGGAGTCAAAAGCTTTTTACTGCAGGCATCAACAACTCTTTTGCTTTATTGAGATACTCCAAAGAGCTACGGTGACATTTCCCGTTCCATTTTCAGCACATTCTCCACAGGGACACAATAAATCTGGTATTTACAATGAGAGGCCTTCTTTATGTCAACTTAAAGACATTTGCTGTTTATGAAACCTGTTGACATTTAATCACTAAGTAATACTTTCATCTAGGTTGGTACAGCAATTACCAGGCCATTGCTATTTACAGCTCTATTCTGCATTTAATTGGAATTTATTTTCCTTTGCTAGAAGGCATCGGTCTAGTTGTAGAAAGAAAGATAAGCCCCCATTTTTGACCCACACCTAACAAATACAATTCCACAGGCTGATTTAGAAAATAATTGCGCGGCATCCATCTGACACTTTTTTTTGGTGTACCTTGCTTAACTTTTCCAGAGATTGCCGTGCACATTCACAATCCATTCACAAATCTCTGAATTATGAGTGGAAGAGGACAGATGAGGATACCACTGCAGAGAGCTCAGCGTACCCTGCGAGAGGTGGCTCCTCTCAGTTGTGTTCGCTGCCAGTTGATGCCCTGTTCTATTCTCTGCTCTCAATATACGGCACTGCCCTCCTAGGAGGAGCCACCAGAAGGGGATGTTCACATGAACTAGGGTAAAGAGAACATCCTTTAGCAGCTTTGCAGCCTGCATGGGTCGCTGCAAAGCACCCCGGAGTGCATTGTCTTGATCTGCCTGCACGTCGTGGCTGCTCCAGCGCCTGCAGCACGGCTGGTCCGGCTCCTCATGTAGGAAAGACACCTCAGATGTGGCCACCCTGCTCCTTCAAACGAGCTCAGCCAGCCAGCAATCAGTTAGCACTAATTAACCGCAGTAACAACACACTGCACAGCAGGCACAACCATCATAAGTTGAGTGAAGCAAAGAACAGTGAGGAGAAGTGAATCCAGCAAGTCAGCACCAGAACCGGGAACAGAACCCAGCAAGATGGTGTGAAACACTTTGGGGTGTCTGTACAAGACAATGTGTAGGATCCTACAGTCTCCTTTTACTGCTGTTACCCTTTGGATTTTAGTTTCAAAAGCTGGATTATTGGCTGCAGCTTACTGCAAACTTGGCACACAAGTCTGATGTTTCGTTAGGAAGGAACGAAGCGTAATGTTCCCAAACGGACAGCACTACTGATAGCATTAGAAACAGGCAACATATGCACAGGAACTGTTCCAAAATGATGCATTTTTTGCAAAGACAAGGTTCTAAATGGATGCATTTCCAGAAGTCTCACCCACTTTCTGAACCACGTAAGAGAGTGGTTTCCATAAACTGGGAGAGGTTAACACACACCATGTGGGACAGCTCACCAGGGCATGCTCATGGACACAATGAAACTGGGTGTGCCTGAGCAGAGTATTCTTAAGAAGCAGTTAAAAAAAAATTAATTAATAATTATCATTTAACAATCCATCAGAGAAGTAATTATGACTTGCCGAAAAGTGGTATGACTCCAGGTTACAAAAATATCTCAATAACCAATATAACTCAATATAATATCTCAAAGTAACCAACCCACAAGAACTAGGAGCTGGTAGTAGCTTAGGATATTAAAAAACAGATGAATGCTGTACAAAATCCATGGGATGGGTTAGTAGCTCTTCTTCAACACTACTGTGCAGAAGTCCCAAGTTCAATGTGGACGCTTTGATTTCCCATGCCATATGCAGCTACGTGCCTTTCGGTAGGTACTTCAGCAAACAGCCCTGCCCTCTTCACAGGTGTGTTACCAGACAATCCTAGCATGTACTTTCCCAGCTGTTTCCTTCCTGAAACTCCCCTGCCAACAGGCCAAGAACCACAACACCGTGTTGAGTTCAGGGAGATGTCTCTTCCCCCACCTGCACTGATTAAACAACCACAAAAGAGCTCAGTCAGGTACGAGGCTGGAGCGTAAAGGCAGGCAGGCTGGCAACGGAGGATGTACAGGCCAGGCAAAAACCTCAGCGTTGGTTCTCCTCAAAACATAAAGCAACTAACATTTGAGAGTCTTGGCTTTGCCCCCTGATGAATATACCTTATTGATTTTCCTCTCCTTTTCTTTAGCATTTGAGGCACAAAACATATCATGTGTCAAGCTACAGTAACACAAAAAAGAAACTTCATGCCCATGCCATTCATTTTAAAAGCCATTGAGCCGAATTTTTGCCTCCATCAAAAACTGTGTTCTGTTTGGCAAGTGCAAGAACATAGTTCACAGTTTGTGCAAATGGTCTCTAGGTTCAGCTGAACACTGAGCTCATGCATGGACCTCAGCGCCTGCCTCCGTGTCCTCAAATAGCCGAGGAACCTAATGAGCACAATCTTTGTTATTATTGTTATTATCATTATGCACATACTTTGGAAATTCTTCCTAAACTAGTGCCTGATTTTACTTTAAAAACTACAGGTTTTTGTTGCTCGATGCAGCAGAAATAACTTCAAGAGCAGAATTTAGAGCAGAGAGACCCAAATGTCGAAAGGCTGAGTGAGAAAACTGAAAGGTGCTCAAGGTGTTTCGCATCACGTGAGATAAAGCAGTCACAAATCTTCCCTAGCAGAGCCTTAAAAGCTGAAACCCACTTCGAGGCTTAGTTCCCGCAACATCTCAGGTTAAGTGTTACACCACCAAAATTCCTCCTTGAGCAATCTGGAGAGTTGTGATTAGTAATAATGTGAACCAATCAATTTTTCATGGCTGCTCTTCAAAGGAAATTGCAATGGGAAGAAAAAAAAGCTGCTTTGTAATAGCCCAGCACCAAGCAAAACACTGCAGAGAGAATTGGACTGATGAAAGCTGGGGGTTATGTGCTGCAGCCATTTGTGAAGCAAGGTCTGCGAGAGGGCAGCAAAAACAGATCATCGCCTCTTTTCCTGGGAGGAGAAGAGAGAAAGAAAGCTGTCTCCTATGAAATATATAGAGCTCGGTCACATGAGTGGGACCTGAACATAAGATCTACGCAACCTGTAATCCCTTCAATCTGCGCTAGGAAACATGAAACAAACATAGCACAAGAATAAAACTAAACTACTTATTAAAAGCCTACGGTGTTTCTCCTCCTCCCACCTCTTCCCTTTTCAACAACACTTTCTTTCTGTCTGCGCTCATCTCATCTGCGCTCTTCTTTCATTTCAGACGGCTGCCTCTTTTTTTTTTTTTTTTTTTGCTTCGTTCAGAGCTCGTGCACGAGCTGGGAGCACCTGAAGCAGGCAGAGAGAGGCAGAGGGATCAGCTCTGGCTGCAGGTAACCAGGAGCCTGACAACGTGGCTGTGCTTGTCGTGGCCACCACCTCAGCCAGCCGTAGTATCGCAAAAATAATCCCCCCTCCGCAGTGGATTTGCCTTTGGGCCACGGTTGCTGTTGGCCCGTCCACATAATACATTTTCCTACCCAAGGATCACCTTTCACCAAAATGAAAACCTGCCCATATGTCATGTGCGGCACAAACAATCCAAAACATATTAGCAGCCCAGGGCAACCCTGATAAACACGACACAAGAGAATCCACTGGGGATATGCAGAGCATGCCCCTGACCTATTGGGGAATGCAGGGAAGGCAGGGGAAGCTCCGGTGGACGCTGGCGTTTGGAAAGCTGTTGGTCTTATCGCCGAGAGACCGCAAGCCCCAAACCCTCTTTGTTTTTAGAGCGTAATAAAGAAGCAACGAGCAACTGCTCAGAAATAGCTCATTTCTCCAGACCAAGCGGCTTGACAAGATCAAACATCTTTTAGGCAACTCCACCAGATAATACAAAGATGACCAAGTCCCCTGACTTGGGGTTTTGAAAGAAGCAAATTTAGTACCATCGATTCCCTAATGCACGGTGACATTAACATGCAAGTAAGGAGTTGGACAGTGCTGAGCAGCTCTCAGATCCTCTAATTCAATCTGATGAACAGAAAGATTTCAATTAATTCAGCGCATTTTCTACGCACCAATTTCAGCCTTGTAGCATTCAGGAGGCACTGGCTGGCATGAATAACCCTAACAGAGTCCAGGATGCATTAGGGAATATTGACACAGAAGTTTGATCCACTCCTGAGCACAGGACAAAAATATCATGTTCTGCTGTTCTGTCTCTCCTCTCAAATCTGCCCAGACATCTTAAAGTGGACATCTGCCAACATCTTAAAATCTACGACTTTCTGTTTTCCTTTCATATGCAATAGTTCTGTTTTGTTGCTCAACTACAGTAGAAAAAGGGTCAGAGATATTCTTGGTGCTTTGGAAATGACCACGCAGATGAATTTTCTAACCTGCACATTTAGCCTTCTGTGCAAGGAGGGAGTCTTACAGTGATCATTAAATGATCGCTGCTATGCTTTAATCGATATTAGAAGCTTTTTATTCACAAGTATGTATTGTGTAGGAGTTAGGTGAACAATAAAATGTCCTCTGCTGAAGATAACTGTTAAGAACTCATATTTGCTAGACTTTCAATAATTAAAATCTGCCTAAATAAATTACTCCCTGCTGCCCTAAGTTAATTATGTAAAAAAGATATCATTGTTGGTGACTCTTGTTTTGATGATGATATTGAGTCAGACACCTAAAAGAACAATTAAATTCAATGCTAAGCAACTTATTTATGTTTGGCTTACCACTGATATTAATAAGAACATTATTTTAGTGACTGCCTGCTGAGAGCTCAGCTCCTGGATAGCTGTTGTTTTTATAATGAATGTTTTCTTCCTATTGGCATGAACTCCGATTCTCTTTATTCACATTCTCCATTTTTCAAAGTACAGTAACAGTATTTAGAGCATCAGAAAGACTTTGTTCAAGAAGAGCTTAAGCATGCTAACAGTGCGCATCACAACAGGATTATCTGGCATTTTTGTCAGTAATACTAGCCCTTCTACAGTGCTTTTCCAACACTGGTTGTTTATTAAAACATCTTTCAGCATCTTTACTTACATTTACAAGTAAGGCAAATGAGGCACAAAAAGAGGCAACTTGTCTTAAGATCTCCCAGTATGCCATTGGCAGGATCAGAAGCAGAACTAATTTCTGCAGCAATGCTTTTGGGAGCCAAAAAAAAAAATCAGGGAGTAAACAGGAAAAGAAGTGAACCCAATTCAGTGGAGCTACAACAATATATACCAGCTATGGCTCTGCCTTAGAAACTGTCCTATATTTTCATAGGTTGTGATTTCTAAAGCTGGGTGTGGACTTTGGCAAGGCAATCCAAGGGAAGTTGCACCAATTGTGTAGTATCACTGTTCCTGCACAGTATGAGTCTTGTGGGCTTTGCCCTTCAGAATTACCAGTGTACAATCTGAAAAAGGGCACAAAGCTGTTCTGCCCTACAACCTGTGCAACAGCAATAACAGATTCCCATATTCACTTTTGCTGTTGAAGAACTTGATTTAAAATTTAAAAAAAGAAAGCAAACATCAAAAAAAGTTATTTTAAAGTATGGAGTGAACTAAGAAATAATTTCTTTGTGCAAGAACTAATATGGAAATGGAGACCTGGCATATCAAACTTATAAAGTTTAGGGAGACTGTGAGGAAGAACATGCCCGTTTGTGAATTTGTTTATAAGTGTGTGTCAGCTGCATGATGAAACCAAAACCGTCAATGCTTAATGAGTCAGCACCCAAGCCAGCATCAGGACTGAGAGAGTTCATAGTGTTTATGGAAAACATCTAGAGTCAAGGGGACAGGAATAAATACACCACATGTTTAATGCAGCACCTGGGTGCATGAAGACTTAGAAGCCATCAGATAAAGCAAAGCCAGATACTGTGCTATTCTAATGCAAACATTTTTTTAAGGGGAGAGGAGGCTAGGCAAGGGGAAAAAAATCATCCTTCAGCAACTTCCCACTCAAGAATGTAATAGGAACAGTATCTTGGATTCACTTACACTGCCTCCAATTCTGGGTGTGTATGAATGTATTTGCAAGACAGCACAGGAGTGAGTAAAGGAATTATGTTGAAATTGGCATTATATACTCTGAAAACACTGAAAACACGGGGAAAAACTTTCACAAAATCCTCCATCATGGCACTTCAAGCAGTTCCTAGAGAGTGAATACTCAAGCTGGCATTTGACTTCAGCATGGCAAATGCTCACAGTTCAAAGAGGAGGCCAAATTTAACCCACTATCGTGTAATCTAAAAAATATCAACTATCACTTCATTAAGCATTACATTGTTTAATAGTCATTAGTTTGCCCACAGACATATGCAACCCAGTAACAGAGCTAGCTGTCAAAGGCCACAAAACTGTTTCGGGTTGGTTTACTACACTTCATTAACACACGGTTCTATTACAAGCTTCTATCCTGCAGTCCACCTTTTGTGTTACCCCTTCACTTCATTTATTTATCCAGGAGACAAAGAAGCTTTCCCCAAAGAATTTCTTATTCTACATTCCTCTTGGAGATATTCAGAGGATCTACCTCCCAGGAAACCGTGGAGCCATCATATGCTAAAGGTTGTCTGAGCACTGGTTCATTAATCCAGGTTTGCTGTATGAAAGCAATCAGTCAACAGAGGATCCATTGTAACTGAAGTAAATCTGAGCAAGTCCTAAACCTTCTACAGACATTTGCAGGGAGAACACTTAAGTGAAAGGCACTGGCCTCATCTACCTCCTGCTGAAGCCAGGGGAGCAGTGCTGCCTACCACTGCACCAGCAACAGACCTGTCTTTTCTAGCTTTGTCTCAGGCAATCCCAAGAGCTCTTGGGAGACAAATAGATTTTTTTATTTTTTTTCCAGTGGCTAAGAACAAAAGAGAAACCACTGGCAACAATATCCTGTCTTCTGTAATACGCCCGAGGCTCACTGTACAAATCAGCTTTCCCTTTTCATCTTCCTAAAGCTATTTATAGTACGTATTGGCAGTGCCAGATGTCTCTTTCAGAGGCTGGCCTCCAGTGCTGGAGATGGATTTATAACCGTGTGCTTGCTGGTCACAGATGTTTGACGACACCAGGCCTGTGGGAAAAGCCCCCCCCCATCGTTAGGATGACATTGTTCAAAGAGCTGTTTAACACAGTTACTCACAGCATCTTGAGTATTTCAACATAGCAGCCGAGGATCCTGTCTGCCTGGGCGCTGAGCTCGATGCTCATGGTGCTGCAGGTGGGACTGACCATCAAGCAGTCGATCAGGTTGGGCTCGCTGTCATTGCCCACGTTGGCTGTCATCTTCTGGTTAGCCGTGTTGTTGCGCTCCACTTCCACGTGGATCTCGTTCGAAGTGACGATGACTGGTTTGAGCCGCGATTCAGTCAAGGTGGCCTCTTGAGAGACCAGGTCGGGACTCGTGTGAAGAAGGCGGAGGGGGAGATTAGGCTTTCGGTCACATTGCTGCTGGCAGCCATTCCGAATTTCCTTCAGGCTTGGCGAATTGTCTCGGCTGAATTTTAAAAATAAACAAATAATTTCAATAACCAGACATAACAGCAGAAAGCAGGAGGGAGAGGGCAACGCTGAGAAACCAACATCTGTTGCAATTTCCCACCACGTTTCACCCCAGCCCACCGATTGCTTTCTCCCAGGTAATCAGATTATTGAAATCAATTAAAAATATTAAAAGGCACTGATAGGACTGTTCTGTAGCCCCTACTCTGCAAACATTTCAGCTTTTCATTAGTCTAATTGACACGCCAGTTTAGTACAAAGGTGAACTTTCCCATCCAAGTTGTGCAAAGCTGTAACAGGATCCATGCCCAAGTATGTATCTGGCTACAGTACATGCCCAGACATTTGTCTGCAGCCCTCGCGTCTGGAATTTCTGTTGGACACTAAGCAGCCCCCGTCCGTGCTCTACCATGAGGAAAGTCAGATAGCCATAAACAAACAGGAAACATAACAGAAGGGAACCCTCGGTGTCTACTGGAAACTGGCTCGTGTGTCAGGAACTGCGGCATCTATTTTGTGGTAGGTCAGGAATCAGATTTTCCATGATAATGGAGACAGCATCATGAAACCAGCCCAGGTTCAAAGCTATAGATACATGGGGATCTCCACACAACCCCCTTCTTCGGGATCTTACCCTTCCCTTTGCTTTAGGTGTAACACCTACTTCATAAGCCAGAAAGGGAGTAAAACTGAGGCTGCTTTAGGTAGTGTTTAGCTTCTAGAGGCTGTTGTGGAGCACTCTCACCTTCTGCTCTTCTAAAGAGCAAAACTCTCATCTTCTGCTATTCTATAAGGCCAGCTACAGCTGCAGCCTGCCTCAGAGGAACATCTCAATAGTGGCCAAGGTCTGCACACAGCTGGCTGCTGCGCTGCATCCCCAAAGTTCCTGCAGTTTGCAGCACTTCAGCTCTGGAAGCACTGAGCTCCTGTGGCACCTGCACTGCCATTGTTCAAGCACAGGAGCTAAAGCTGTGCAGTGATGACATGCCAGCCTCACTGCCATGGAGCATGCCACAGTGAGTCCAAGTGAATGGGGATTCAGCATCTTCTTGTCCTCAGATTTCCAAACATGCAAAGCATAACAAATTCAGTCACATACCTACAAAAACACGCATGTGACCGTACAGAACACCCACATGTAACGCTAGCAATGGGTGGAGCAAGAATGAAGACATGCTCTTGCATACCCACACCCATGCTCATGCCGATCTTGTTTACAGCCTGAATGAAAAATCTTTGACGCCACGAGTTTGGGAGTAACATGTGGTGAACTAAGAATTCATACTGACCTGTTGATAAATTCCTCATAACATGAATAAATGGCTGCTAAACAGACAGCCACGAGATTTGGCAGGACTCTGGGATGGGGACATTGTCCAGTCGGACCATGCATGCTGAAAAACAAAAGCCAAGACAACGTCACTGCAATGAAGATTTCTGTGGGCAAAAACAGTCAGACAGAACAGGGTGCCAGAACTGGATAGACAGCCTCGGGGAATCTTCAGACAGGCCATAACAGAGTGTTTTAACCCTGTAAATCCCTTCCAAATAGTCCTACTTCAGAAGAAGGCTGAGCTGTGTCCTCACTTTACATGATGTAGTACCCCTGAAAGCTCACATGTGATCATTGCAGGGTCTGAAGTTGATGGGAATCTCTCTGTAGAGGCTCTGAGTCTCAGTGCATAAAAGGCATGTACACACAGATGTGTCCATTCACCTCCAGGATGAAACACAGAAATCCCCAGACATATTTAAGAATAAGCTAAAAAAAACCCTTCAGCAACATCTCCTCATGGCCACCTCTCACTTATTTGCTGTTTGCCAGTACCAAAAAGCACCAGCTACTCTACCAGCTAACTACAGACTTGAGCAGGGCTGGGAGAAGTAATGTAAGGAAGTGTGCACACAGGACTGAAAAACACACTGTAAAACTGAATGTAACCAACCTGTGGATAAACTTCTTCACCACCTCCATTCCAGCATTCAGCTCATTCAAAGCCAGAATGTACTCCTGAGTAAACAGACGCAACCGAGGGCATTTCCCAAAATCCTGTCCAAAAAGGAGAGACTCAGTGAAGACGGTGAAACATGCCTGCAATGTACATTGAAACTGTGGGTTTTCAAAAGAAATCAATTCAAACACAGCTGAATTCACTCTCTTGTTATGCTGACAGCTTCAGGAGCACAATACCACTGCATGCTGAAGTAATGTGCTACTCCCTAATAATGGCATGATTTACAATCTCCTCTTTCCCCCCAGACCCATTTCAAAACAAAAGGCATGTTCAATGTTCCTACCTGCAGTTATTTTTCTTTCATATGTTTAATTTTGTACCTTTATTTTGAAATGCATTTTTTATTATTGTACATTTTTGCTTCCACTCATAACTGCAGTTTCTTAGAAGAGCGACTCAAACCTGAATTTTTACTTCAATATTTGACATTGTACCTACTCTGCTTTTAGAGAAAATCTTTTTTGACATGTGACCATTAAATGATCAGTTATAAAACCACAGGTCACTTATTTCTCTGTTGTACTCCAGGTATAACATGAATTTGACTGGTAGGCTCCACAGTTGCTTGCTTCCAGAGGAAGGCACCTGCTCTCTGAAATCCAGCATCTCCTCGCCTTACCTGCTATTTTGAGATGTGGAAGGAATACAATCTGCTGTCTGGTGAATGCTATTCCACAGCACATTCCTGCTAATTTACACAGGTGTAACCTTATTATGCAGGTGTTACAGAGCTACAAAACTACACTTCCAAGTGGTGAACAAGGCCTGTGAGTACAGCAATCCCTCCCTATTATCCCTTAAGGAAGAGGAAGTCAGCCTGAAGAAATTAATGGCAACCAAAATCTTAAAGAAATGCTGCAAGTGGTAACGAACAAGGGCACTGTGAAAGGGAAGACATGCTCTCGAAGTGCTGAATCCTTCCTTCCTTATTTTGATTTCAGGCACTGCTATTGCACAACCTATATTAACATCTCATCAGCTGTACAACTAGGGAAAATCACCAAAAATGTGAATACAGCCCTAGACAGAACAATGTTCCCTTCAAGTCTACAGTCACTCTTTGCCAGTATGACCCAGGAAAAAGACTGTCGGCGATTCCATTACAATTCATGTCACTGAACATCCAACAGCTCCTTCTAGCAGGTGCAAATGCACTTGGTTCAACAGCATGAGACCGCACATGCTTCGTATATCCCCTGGTGCCATTTAACTTCATGGAAACTCCTTGCAAAATAGCCCGTGCAGTTACAATTCATTTTTTTTCAACCTGTGTAAGTGTCCTAACTGAAATTAGAACAAAAGCCCAAGAGATCATAAAGAGCATGTCACTGCTGACAGCTTTAAAATAAAATACCTCCAAAAATAATAGAATGACCTGTCACTGTAACACGTACAAAACAAGGCACACTATCAATATTGTTTACTCCTAAAGGATAAAGCAATAGTGCTTGTACTCAAACATTTGGGCTGAGCCCACAACCAGCTGTGATCAAAAGGCAGGGAGAGGCTGCCGAGTGCTCCCAGCACAACTCAGCACGTGATAAGCTCCAGTCCTGCACGTACTCGGTGCTATCAGCAACACAATGAGCTATCCTCGATCATTTGAAACTTCAAAATGACAGATAAATGAAGCACTCTTTCTCCGTTTGGTAAGTGGGAAACTGTGGAACAGAACTGGCCATGAACTTATCAAAGACCCCAGAGGAAATTAGTGGCAGAAGTTGGAACAGACAGCTAGGTTTCCTGCTCTAAGCACACTAAATTGCACGTGGCCTCCTAAGGTTATGAAGTTTACTGCCAACAGCACTGTCCCCCTGAAGGATTACTTTATTTACATGCACACACACACACATTCTCTAAAAGACTATTCAGTACAAAAATCCCCGGAGAGCAGTAAAGTGCCCAAATCCACTCCAATTAATATATGACACCGTAAATTCTCTGACTACACACTGCGGTACAGACATGTTGATTTTCAATCTGCAAATGTTAAGTACAGTAAATATACCCAATTCTCTGAAGCTAACCAAATACAAGCATTACACTATGCATTTAGATTTTACTTGAGACCCCTCAAGAGCTCTGGATTCTTTAAAAAAAAATTACCCTGAACTCCAAGAATAACATTTACAGAATATTTCATTGAACACTACAGAATATTCAAAAATGTTTACATGTCTGGAGAGCACAGGCACGGAGCCAGGAATACGACCTTTTCGCCATCTTAGGCTTTCTAGCTAGTTCTGTAAACTCAAGGAGTTAAATAATAATAACGTTATAAAAATAAGAAATAAGAACTGTTTTCTACTGGATTAATGCTGGACACAGGAGGACAGCGGATGGTTTCTAACATTATACCAGTTGGTGAAAAGAAGTTGCTTGTGTCGCTACAGAGGGATGAGACTCATCCTTGAGATCACAGTTAAATCAACCGCCTTAAATATTTTATTCTATTTATTTGCTACTCTTTGCCACAGCTTTGTGACGTAAAAAGTTTCTTTCACTCACCATGTTGTGTTTGAGAATCCTCTGTACCACTGGCGTGAACACTTCTATCACAACCATCGACCGCGGGCGCTCTCGGCAGTGCTGTAAGGAGCAACAGGTCATTTTGTGAGCTGCAGGAATTATCAAAATGGGTCTCCCTTGGCTTCACACCCTGTGCACAGATTACCCCTATATTAATAAAATCCAAGGGCTAATTAATCTTTCCTGGGAATAGGATACTTGTAACACTGTTCTGTCCTACAGATTTGCTGGTGTCTAATAAAAAATTATAATGGAAGCTCATGAACTATGCAAATTGCTTTCCCTACTGCTTATTCTTCAGGAAACTCACTGGAATTTAACAGTTTTTGGGATATATCCCAATATATCAGTCAGAGTAATTCAAGTAGGAAAGGACTTTTGGAGCTCATCTGTCCCAACCCTTGCTCAAGGCAGGGCCAATTGTGAAGACACCTCAGTCTACTCATTAGCCTTGCCCACTCAAGTTCTGTAATCTCTGAGGAGGGAGAGTTCATAACCCATAAAAACAATTTTGCATGCTGCTACTATACACAGCCCATCCCACACCTTTAGAGGTAATTAAGTAGCTATCTCTGATGGAGACCAAAAGAAAAAAAAAATGTTAAGTGCCCATATAGCTTGGAGGATGAGAGGCTGGTGAGCAACATGGAGTCTTGGAGGTATTGGAATCTGAGACTAGGAACGGCCCTAAGGCTGGCTTATCAAAGTGAAATAAAGTCAGAATTCTTTCTTGAAATCTGACAATTTCTGCAGGAGTAACTGCTGACAGGTAACTCTGGGTGGGAATTTTAAGCAACATCCAGACTGTTTTATGAATGTACATCTAGTCTTCAGCATGCAGATTAAAGCAGCCTTGAAACTGAAATGCAAAGAGACCTAGAGAAAAAGTAGTACTTTCAAATCCAGAAGCTTTGCACTCCAAAGCACTTGAAACTGTACAGAAAAGATGCACAATGCAGCAGAAGCCTGGATTTTCCAGGAAAGAGGATGGGTCCTTACGATCTTTCCACTACCATTACCCCATGACATAAAACCATTACGGCTGAGTTATGCATCACATTACCAACACATCTGAACCCAGTGACTCCAACGATTTTTGCATTAGCTAAATAGAACATACAGTAGGGTATTTCATGTACCCAGGCTGGGGTGGGATTGTCTGAAGATCTTAACTCTCATGGATTATCAATACTGTGCAGTCTGGTGTGTGAAGAGTATGTATCTATCTATCATAATGGTGCTGTCAACTATTCCATTATCACCAGCTGTTGACCAAAAGAGGAGATCAATTTGGGCATGAGGCAAGGAGTTAAAGAAAAAAGAAACAATCCCCTCAAAGAACTACACTCATATACAGCTATTAGATTTTAGAAAGCTGCTCTGATACCTTGCAGAAGAATTCACAGAGGTCAGGAGGAGGATGGTTGTTTTCCAGCAAAGGTGCAATTGCCTTTAAAAAAATGAAATAAAATAAAGAGAAAAAAAATTATTAGAAGGCTGCAACTAGAGTTAGAGTTCTGCAGGGAAACATTTTTCTTGCAAAAAGAAAGGTCACTACTTTTAAAAAGGGATAAAAGCATCAGTATAGAAATTAGAGGTGGGCTGTGTGTTTTACACAGAAGCTTAAGCACACTGTTGCTGTGAATCCTCTGAAAAGTTTTGCTTTTAACTACATCAGTGTAAATTCATAAAACACAGCAAAGGAGTAAATTTTTTATAATGGTTTCAATGAAAACAGGAGCAGTAGAACAGTTATTTAGTATGTAATATAGCAAGGACAAATCTGCTTCACTGCTTTTGTAATAATATCTCTCTAAAGGAAAAAAAAAAAAAAAAAGAAAAAGAAAACCACCAAACAAATACATGTCTGTTATATAAGAGTTCAAGCTCACATACAGCTGATAACTCATGAAAAGAAATACAGCACTGTTTTTACCTGGAAGGCCTCCATTTATCAAAATCAAGAATGTAACTTTTTGGAAGTTGAGATCAACAATTCCTTCTTTGCTACTACGCCAACCGATGTGGTTTATGCTCAGTAAATACATTAGAGGTCATACCTGCCACTGACACTGTAATGAACTTATGTTGTTGTTACTTCCTTTGTAATTTAGGAAATGGTACTAGAACAATGTATTCTCTCTATGTGATGGTGCCTCGGGCTTTTCCAATCTCGAGCTAAAGGGATTCCCAGTACCCATTTAAAAGTAAGGCTTTAAGCAGCAGCTAGGACATTTTGTATTAAGCAATTGAACACCAGATATTTTATCTGGATGGCATCTGGAGCTTTACTAAGGCAGCCTCTTCTGATTTTTGCTCTCCCTCTCATCTCCTTAAGGCCTTCAGCCCCAGTCAGTCTGCCCAAAATAAGCATGTTTCACAACAGCTGCTTTCACACACGAGCAGGTTAATGTTAATGTGAATTTTACCAATGAAACCCCGGCTGCCAGCCTACAAAAAATGGGCTTTTTTGTTCAGCCCCAACCCTGCTAAATGCAGGGAATAGCCACAGCAGACACTGTCAAGGAGGTCAAGGCTCCGCCTGCACAGTCAGTATGGAGAAGTGGCAGCATGAAGCAGCCTGCGTTTGCCTTCTGTGGAACCTGCTGCCTCGCATCGCCCAGTGACGGGCGACTGATCCCCTACCAGGAAGGGACAAGTTGTATTGATCTGTTCTAGCGACATCTAGATAGGGAAGGTGGTGTGGTCTGCACAGCAAATCACTGTGTGCCTCTGCAACATGACACAAGCACACAGCAACAGCAGTGCCTCCTAATAGCACAGGTTGGCTGTACAATGGCAGTGAGCTTTGATGCCCAGAAACCTCTGACTCCTTAATGGCTGGGGCACAACCTGCAGAAGGGCAGGACTGACCCGAAGCAGCCTTCACTCAGGATCACTGAATTATTTAGGCTGAAGGGACCTTTGGAGGCCACCTGGTCCAACCTTTCTGCTCACAGCAGGGTTACCTGACATCTTTTATTAAAAAAATCCTTCCCCAAAACAACCAGCTTTCACTGGAAGCCTGAACTTTCCTTGGCACTAGAGGAAAATGAAAGCTACAGCAGATCTCAAAGAAAAGTAAAGGCCATTTCAGAAACTTATCTCCAGCTAAAAGGGTATCTTAAGCAGCATCTACACACAGTTCACACCTACGGGCAGCTACACACTGCCTTGTTTTGCAGAAGGATTCATAGGGACATGATAGGATCAGGTGGTGGGGAAGTTCTAGATCTGACTGCTGGGAAAAGCTCCTGGAAATTGCCAGCGACTGAAATTAAATTATAGTGATGGGGTAGCAATTTCCACCTCTCTGATAAATTGTTGAGATTTTGTGGTTTTTTGCACAAGGAAGAAGGTAGCTATTTGACACACTTCTATGTCTAAATAAACGCAACCCACAGAACATAAAAAAAAAGCTGAGAGGGTATTTCTACAAACCAAGTCAGCAGGGGGTTAAACTGCAGTGACACATACACATATCCGCACTTACAAAAACAATCCCTTGCTCACATACCATCAGAGATGGAGACATTCTGTATATGGCAGCATTAGCCCCTCAGGAAACTACTAAGCCTAAGGGTTTTATAGGGCACATCTGGAAATGATGTTTTTTGACTATTTAAAGTACATATATAACATTGCACTGTGTAGCCCAGTAAGGAGGCCATTTTGGAAGCAGATTAACCCTACATATGCTGTACTGTTTCATGTAACTTGGTGAGGAAACTATCATAATTCTTCTAGGAAGCAAGGGAAGAGGCACAATAAACTATGCAAAAACCAATAGGCCAAATTGGTTTGATCCAGCCCAAATTCATCAGCATTGGTACAAGTGCTTTCATATCTGCCCAACTTCAGTAGCGCACAGGCTTAAGCACTGAGAGGAGTGTTACTGAACCATACGGATTTGTTCCCAGATTCTGACAGAAAGTTACTCACCACAATAATGCTCTCATGGTCTTGAGTGGTTAAGTTGTTGTTCTGCAAGAGTCAAACAGAAGAAATGGATGAGCAAACAGTTCTGAGCTGGCACAGCAGCATACACTGTACTCTCAGCTACCACAGACACTCATAATAGAAAGGCTCAAGACTGCCTTTATTTATTTTTAGAATAAAATTAATCAAATTAAAATCATTCTCTTAAAGAAGGTCTTACACGATCTGCTATGAGGGGTTGTGGAAGCTTCAATTTCTTCCTCAATACCGTCAGATTCAAGTCACCCCAGCCACGAAAGCTAAGCACACAAACACCAGGATGCCAGAGCAGGATTCAATTAACTGGAAAACTAAAGCTAGCGATAGAGTTCTTAAAATTGTTTTCTGTAGCCAGGCTGTATGTTTCTAAGAAAATTAATAAAAGAACGGTTGCATTCCTGTATACCATTTTTGGTAGTAAAACAACTGCTGCAGTTTTCCTTAAGTTCCTTCTTCTAAAATGGAATCAGTAAAAGCCTACTGGAAGTCACTGGTTTTCACTAGTAAAGTGCTTTTGGCTTTCTCAGCAGCCCGATCCATCCTGAGGTTACAGAGCCTACTGCAAGACAGACAGCTGGCAACTTCATTGTTTATCCCAAATCTTTGCACTTCATAATTTGGACATCAAAAACCTGTTTAGCATTCAATTTCCTGTCCACAAAAAAGTTAACTATCTGAAATAGATGTAAAAAAGAAGAATAGATATCTCTGAAGAAGGAAAACACTTTTCTTTGACAGAGCTGGTAATAACAGAAAGCTGCACTATGAATTTATTGGTAGATACATTTGTTGGCCTTGTACAAGGATGATCAGTCTTGCAAACAAAGCCAGTGGAACAGAAGTCAAGGGAAGTTTTACTACTGACTCGAAATAAGACTTGAGTCAGACCCATAACAAATTTACCACGAATAACCGAACAAAACCCCATAGCCTCAAGAGAAATGTTTTTTTGTTTTGTTTCCAGACATCTACCTAACATGGGTCAAATTCTTCTCTTCCCTAAAAAGTACAAATTCCACTCAAGTCAGCAGAAGTCACGAGCAGATTTAAAGAAAAAAATTTTGAAAGCCCAAGTTAAAATAAAACCCACCCACAAACTTTTAACCATTTGTCTCTTGTCTAAAGGTGACAGTGGCTTGCATGAGCACGGCTGGGATCATACCTCTGAGAGCAGTTTAGAGACGATCTCCAGTGGGGCTTGGTGAATGGAATCGTCCTGAAGCGGAGACGTCAGCGCCATGTCCACCAGCGTCCTGATCTCCTTCAACACCACCTCCCAGCGGCTGGGGTTACTGAGCACCTTCTTGTACTTGTAAATCTTTTTCTGCAAGGAAAACGGAAGGGTCACGTTGACAGCACTGTAAGCCCCTTGAAAAACTGCCTTGGACACGTGCCTCCTACACACAACCAGCAAGTGGGTTGCTTTGTACTTGGGTTTTGCCTTTTCTGTTTGCTAAAATGCTGTACGTAACACACTGAAATGGAAAAGAAAACCTCGTATCTGTAACTACAAATGCAATGAAAAAACATAGCTCCTTTTTATCTTAAAATGAAGTTTTTAAACTCCAGAGCACCTTTCTTTCCATCACTTCGTCCTGCAAACACCCAGCTCCTCAGGCTAATAACAGACACTCGCTATCGCACTGTTTCCAAAGCTGTAGGACCTTTTAAAGAGAGTTAGTCACAGGGGTTGGAGGGATCAAAACATCATTCCACAGATGTTTCACTCCACAATGCCGATTGGTGAATTCACATTCAGAATAAATTACAATTAAGAGTAAAAAAAAAAAAAAAAAAAAATCCAACTGCTCCACAGGCGGTTTGGGCTTTTCCCCCCCTGTTCTTGAAGGATGCTGAGAAGTTATGTCGTGACTCCCCAGCTGTGACAGAAACATGCCTGCCGAGTCTCTAAATCTCCCTTGTAGTAGTGTTTCAGTGCTCGGATGAGCACTGCTCGCTGCCCAACACCACCACCCTCACCCCTGCTGCTTCCCCCACCGGCACTGCCCGCAGCAGCTGGGGAGCAGAAGGCACCTCTTACCTCCTCGGCAGCCACGTCGCCGAACGGCTGGCACACAGGCTGCTCACCAGTATAAATAGCAGTCCCTAGAGGAAAGCCACCCCCCCAAATTCCCAGAGGTGGCCTGTTGAAACTCTAGAAGTCCAAGGAAGCGATGAGGGGAGTTACAGCACCAACACGAAGCGCCGAGAGCAGCTTGCCAAAGCCCTGTCCTCCAGGCACCACGCCGGGAGGGAGCTGCAGGGTTTTGGCTAGCTGACGGGTCCCTTCACTCATCTCTGCCTGCCCAACTCACCCCACGATTAACGGGAAGTCTGGGTACATCTCAGGTTTATCGAACAACACCAGCTGGGCACTAAAATACTAAATATGGATTTGCATTTCCCGAGAAATCCCAGGAACTGCCCATTTCACACAGCCTGCAAATTCAGCTGCACCATCTGAACTGAATGCCATCAGTGCAATAAAAGCAGGGGACTTTGCAAAGGGTTGGTCTGCTTTGTTTTGGTGTGTTTTTTTTCGCCTTGTTTAATTCTGTTTTGGAGCTTTGCTGCTCCTCGCACTTCCCCTTTCACTCACACAGGGCAGCTGCCACCAGGCAGGCTGGCTCACTGCTTCCCCAGCAGATCAAAAAAAACACAGTCACCTCCATACCCTGTCTGAAATATTGTGAACAATTCTTAAAAACACATATTCTAGATGCTCTGGGTTTTTCTGTACTGCTGGGGAGGGGAGAAGAGGGTAGCACTGGGCTGACGTGTAAAGGCTGATAAAGCAATGCAATTATCTTTTAAATTAAATCCAAGAAAGTACAAAAGCACACTGGCAGTAGTTCACGCTTTCACTGCATTTTAAGCCACTGACAAGGTAGAAGAACAGCAGCACAGGCTGCAGACACTACCAGGTGTGTTTTGGATTTCAGAACAGAGCAGAAACCTTTGTCCATTGAAGCTCCTTGGGGCAGAGCAAGCACACAGGCGGTTTTAAGCTACCAGCACTACTTCCATTACCATCACAGATTTCTTGGAGCCTTGAATCACAGAGAAGCTTGAATCACAGAGAGTTTAATTTTTGTTTGCTCATGCCGTGCCTCTTTTTAGGGTCTTTTTCTTAGACAAAGTCTAAGCAAAGTCCGTGGTGCAAAGCCAAACAGCCCGCTTTGTCACCTGAAGCAGCTCCTCTCTGACTGAGGCCACTACACAAAGCCAGCTCCACAGATCTGTTTTCCATGCAGAAATGTCCTCCTTGGTCCTGTACTAGGAAGAAATCAAGCTCGAAGCAGAATACAAAGCTAGATAAGTGGGCAGGGGGGCAGTGGTTACTGTGCATCGCCTGCTGTGGGCTGCCCCGCTCCCAGGTGTGACAGCGTGGCTGGGGACAGCAGCTCCTGCAGCCGAGAGGACGGCTGCTGAAAGCAAGCTACCAGCCCCACTGCAGGACCTGAGCACAAATCTCTTCCCTCCGCCGCCAAATCCCCCCTTGCTTGGGGGTGGGAGGAGCGAGGGAGGCCTCCTTTCCCTTTTAGAGATCACCATGAAAAATTAAAGCTCCGTTGATGCTGACGCACGTAAGAGGGAAGCCAGAAGGAGCTGTGCTGCGCCAGGGAGACCTCCAAAAGCTCAGAGCAGCAGTCAGCGGCTCAAAGGCAGCACCCAGGGAAGCCACCTTTGCACGCACTGTGCCTGTCGCTGCCAAAAAAAAAAAAAAAAAAAAAAGCAGACTTAGCAGTCCCTGCTTCCACCTTTCAGCACAACAGGGTGTGCTGTGCTGGTGCACCGAGCTGCAGCCTTCCAGGGAAGTTGCCCAAGTTTCGAGTGGTGGTGGGAAAGCAGCCGGAAATAAATAAATAAGTCAGGACGCCGTCCCCAGGAGGGTTGAACTCTGCTGTCCTGAACCTTTGCCCATGGTTACTGTGCTGTTTTTCTCGGCAGAACGTTTTTCACTGTTGAGCGCCTTGCTGAAAGCCTCAATTAAAGCCTGAACCCTATCAGTCGGATACAGAAGCAATTTGCTTTGTATCAGCAAGCACTTGGCCAGCACTGAGCCATCTGCTCCATTCTACCTGTGCCGGCTCCGGAGTGAGCAGAAACGATCCCTCGGGAGCCTAAAACAAAGCTGCCCGGTAATGACCCACACTGGAGGATCAGCACGTGGACATGTGCAAGGACCTTGTTCCCCTGAACACGGGTGTAAAAGATGCCTTCAGTTCTGCACAAGAAAAATGCTGGGCTGGGAATCCAGCCTCATGCAGATTTCGCTAACAGCAGCGGCTCCCGAGACCATTCCTGCGAGTGACAACACCACGTGCCAGCGTGGAGTTTGACCCTTCTAGTTACTGACCAGCCAGAACCACACAGCTAACGTCATCCCCAAAATCTCGCTGTGCTGACTCTTAAAACAAAACCGGTAAGTTTAGTAAGTACCAAGAAGCAGCAAGGGGAATAAGCGACACCGACAGGGCATCCTTCGTTCTCAAGTCACTCTCATTAATTAAGCCTTGCAGAAACCCAAAGATCTAAGTCTTAGTCCTCTTTCAGAGAAGGAGGAATTGAAGATAGAATGAGAAAAATTACTTTTGCAGTGTTATTAAGCAAGCATGTGACAAGAATCTGTAGGCAGTGGCTTTTGCCATCAGTGCTCAGAAGCTCGTGAACATTGCTGTGAACAGAAAGTTCAGACAAGTCTATGGTACAGGAAACTTTCAGCTTTTTTTTAAATGACATCTCTGTACATTACCCTACCCCATAATGGCTTCATCTGGTAGCTCTTGCTCATTCAGCACCTCTCTGGACAAGAATGGAAATACTGATAGAGCTGACATCTAAAAAAGTGGTCTCTAATGCACCAAAATGGAAGGCATGGCACGACTGCGCCTTTCTGGACCTTAACAAGACCTTGCTCAAAGAACATCTTTGAGCAGCCTGAGTACTTGATCCAAAAACAGTGTGATGAAGTTGGCCTTCTCCCTGACCAAATGTCACTCTGCTTTGCCATCAGTGGCCAGCAAACATTCTGTATTCTTGAGAAACAGTCTTCCCCTCAGCTACTACTGCCATCGTTACACTAAAATAAATTCCCAGCCTGAACCCAGAGCAGCCAGTTAAATTCTGGTTCTGTGCTCTTTGGTCCTTTCCGTCCCAATATCACTTCTTTTGTGGTCAAGCTTGAGCTACTGCAGCAACATGCATGACTTGGAGGGCTGCGTGTGCCAGCAGCTGTTTATTCCTCGCCAAGCACTGAGGGCAGCTCCAGCAGAAGGGCAAGGTCGCCCTCCCGCCCAGTGGTCCTCCCCAGTTCCGCGAGGGGATGCCTGAGCCAAGCTGGTGCTACGGTTTGGTTTTGATGGAGCTTCAGTAAAATGGAGGTAGCTCTTGCTAGACATAAGTAGACAGCGGGGAAAAAAAAAACACAGAGCAGCCACTGGAACTGTTTTCTCCACCACTGCAGAACTTTTTGTTAAATTGCTATGTACCAAGAAACAGGAAAGTCGCTTGCAATGTCCAGTGCACGTCTGGCATGTCCTGCACAAGTCAGGAGCTGTACCATGTATTCTTGAGCACCACCTGCTGGCATCTCGTCTATTAAATCATTGCCTTCGTGACAACAAAGATGGCATCCCCAGGACTCAGCTAGGTCCCTGTTCTAACACAGGCAGTGCTCAAGGTATTCTGAAAAATGGGTGAGAATAACTTGCTGCTAACAGATGCTTCCCTGTTAGCCTGGGATAGGCTGGTGTCACCAGGTGGATCCATGGAAAGCCTTTCAGTCTTTACCAGTACTAAGATAAAAGGCAACTTGACTAAGTCTACAAGAAGTGCCATTCCAGGCAAAGGGCTGGGGCCAAGACCAATGCATATAAATGCTGGCAAAGCGGGGACGTGCTCATGCTGCAGCCAACTCCTCCTGACCTTCAGAAGGTTTTGCTAGGCAAATCCCTGATCCTCGCTCAGTGGAGGTCTACATAACACTTCATTTCCTGTCAATCCATATTAAAAAATCCCAAAGAAATCACCAATATTTATGGCACTGAGATCAGCACCCATGAATCTTGGCCCTGACCACACCAAGTGACAGACTCTGCCCTGAGCAGCTCACGGTCTTGATGACTACAGGCAGGAAGGAGAAGCAGAGCAAGGAAGCCGAGATGATTTCCTTGCAGTACATGGCAGGTCAGGACCAGAGCAGGACTGAGGCCTCCTGACTCTCAGGCCTCAGCTCAATTGCTAGCTGAGGGCACATCTACCTAACAGCACCACCAATGTGCACGGGGCAAGCAGGCCGAACACTGAGATCCCATCGCTGTGTTTCCCATCATCTCCCTGCAAGCATTCTTTCAGCCTACATTCATTAACCTCTTTATTTTGCACTGGTGTCTGGCACCTCACTCCAGGTCTCAGTTAACCCGGCCACCCAAACCGGCGCCGTGTCGAAGCCGCCGGAGTTCAGCGGGTTCAGGAGCAGTGACGTGGGCTGAGCTGTTACTAATACACAGGCTGGAACCACTGAACAGGCACTTCCCACCAGCACAAAGCTTGTCCTTTGCTCAGATACCACTGGGAAAACACCACTGGAGGACTGAAAGAATGCTGAAATAAACAAAAGTTGAAAAGGACGCAGCACAGGTTGAGTTTCTGCTTGGGCCCAGAGAGGCGCGATGAGGCCGGGGGACCTGGGGGCTCGCAGGGCAGCCCCTCACTCACTCACCTGCACAACACCAGGCACCTGAGACAGTAATGCACTAGAGAACTTGCTCCCAAATGTGATAATATAATGCTATATTACATATACATTCACCTTCTTTGCCCAAATCTGTCCCCTGGCTGGCCGTGCTCCTGGGCTTGTGCTCTATGGTGTGTTCTAGGCCACTGCAATGACACCCTTCAACAAAGGTGGGTGGAAAGGAGGAGAAGGAGAGGATATTCTATGCAAGGGAGGAGAAAAAATAAAAATAGAATAGAATAGAATAGAATAGAATAGAATAGAATAGAATAGAATAGAATAGAATAGAATAGAATAGAATAGAATAGAATAGAATAGAATAGAATAGAATAGAATAGAATAGAATAGAAACACCGGGCAAGCAGGTTGTAAATTTATAGACTCCGCTGAAGACAAACCTGCATGCAAACACAGTGTATCTACTTCCAAAAATTGAAGGCAACTCAAAAATTGTGGTTTCCTTCTAGCCCCCTAAGTGGGGAAGGAAGGGGCTCTCTGGTGGACTCACTGCCAAACAGAGAGACCAGGCTTTGCTTTTGCATGTCTCTCGCCTTTTTCTCCAGTCCCTGCCCTTTGGTCTCCAAGATCCAGGAGCGCAGCTGGCGGATCCAAACCCAGATCTCCCCTAGCTGTGCATTCAAGATGCTGTTTACCAGCTAGAAAACGCAAAAGGCCAACTGCGGCCCCAGCTGCACTGAGCATGGGCTAATGCGGTTACTCTCGTAATCAGACCTGTCCACAGGGGAGACATTTTTTGGCAGGGCTGACTCCAATGCATTCCCCGAAACCCTCCATCCCTGCTTCCATTTCCTTTTGGCAAACGCTCCCATTCTTCAGGCCCCGGTTCCAGCATCAGCTTTACACTTCAGGTTGGCAAAACATCAGCTCTCATCCTGCACACAGCAACTGCTGTTCCGTATTTTCCGTATCAGAGCCAAGCTGGGGTTTGTTTTTAATGTTGCTTTGGCTATGCGGAATTTCACTATGACTGCAGATACACTTCGAGCAGAAGCACAAGCCACACCTTGCTCGTGAAAAACACTGGTAGAGACACAGCTGCGGTCTTGGGTTGCAAATCCCATGCAACGTCTCCCCAGAAGAAGAAATGTTTTAAGATACGTTGACCATGTGGGGTTTAGGGTGGTGTTTCTTTTGGTTTTAAGCTTAAGTCGCACAACACCTTTTTCTCCTGATGTTGGGCAGGGGGAAAATCTTCGTTGCAGCTGATGACCACAGAAACTGGAAAGCTCTACCCTGGGTGCATGCTGGTGGGGTTACAAACCCCTCCGGGGCTGTTTTAAACCATTCTGCAGAATGAGTGAGAAAACCTCCACGGAGAGGTTGCCGGAGTTGCAGAATCAGGGCAGGAGCCAGACACCCTGCTTCATTTACAGCGCTCTGACAGCCTCTGAGTCACCGTCAGAGAAGGTTTCAGACATGCTCAGGCACAACTCTCTCCTCCTCCTCCTGTAGGGCCTCGCCACTGCCTGCTGCAGCACTTTTGGCCCTTTTTGCCAGCGCAGCAACTGCTTAGCGTGGACACTGCCTGGGCATCGGCACCTCTGGGCGCTGCTGGCACAACCCGTGGTTTCCAAAGGGCTGCAAGCCTGACATGCATGAGCTGGAGTCAGCAAAATCACGTTCCATTAAATAAATAAATAAATAAATATTGCTGGACGAAAAGCAGGAATGTGTGTGCACCATTCAATTCCACACTCTCCAAAACCCTTAATGGACTAACTGCATTGCAGTGCACAGGGAAAAAACAGCAGTAAACTCTAGCAGGAACTGTATGACTGTGGAGTTCAGCATTGAATCAGAGAAAGCAGAAGCCACAAAGCACCATGACATGAACTGCTACGTAGGTGCAGTCCTGGCTTTGTACAGACCTAGCGTTAGTGACTGCGTTACAGGATGCACCTGACACCAAGCTGAAGTGCTCTGGGTTTCCCGTACCTACATATCTGTGCGCTTTATACCCCACACATGATGGCTGTGGCTGTGGAGCAGGGTCCCTGACATCCACCGGCTCTCAGGCTGCAGCAGGAATAAATGACTTCGCCACTGCAGAGATGAGATAGTGAGTAGGGGAAAAAAAAAGAAAAAAAAAAAGGGAAAAAAAAGAACATGCACAATCTTATCGTCACTGCACTTTGACCAGGTCTGCCAGAGAAAAAGCTGTGCACAAGGCCACCGTGGAGAACGGCCAGGCAGCGTACCTGCTGTGCAGAAAGCCACCCCGACAACAGTGCACCCTTCTGATCCCACTCGGGCATGAGAGCTGTTCATCAGCAAGAAAAGGGGACGCTGCCTCATCTGCAAGGCTGCGGAATGTCCGCCAGTCCTTTCAGGCACAGAGGGACTCTGATGGGAAGGACTTGCCACCCGAGAAACCACCCCAAATTAGGATTAAGCAGCTGGCTAATGGTAGGAGCTGTTAACAAAAGATAACCTCTGAAAGAGAATCCAGTCCAATTCTATTTTCTGGGAAATGCCAGTCAGCTTAGATAGCACTGAGTGGTGTACAGAGCAATTATTTCTTCCCAGATATGCAAACCAGATTAAAAAGCCACGTCATCCCTTTTCCTTAGTACTCTGCTGCTAGCAGTGGGCACCCTCGCCTTCTCCTGCCCTCCTCCCCGCTCACCAGTCAGCAAAACCTTCTAAATGGACGTTTACCCACCTGCTTCACTCTCTCCTCCTTGGCAAATGCATTATTTTGCTGAGTTTCCAGCACTTCAGAGCCATAAATGGCTTTGAGATTGACTTCTCTCTCATGTGCACCTGCATCATCAATGTCGTCAGCAAGAGAGATGTGCAGGGCTCGAGGAGCGTGTTTGTGTCAGAGAGCTGCTGCAGAGCCTTGGGGAGAGCACAGACACTGGGTACTGATGTGAGGCTTGCAAGCATCTTAAAAGGGACTTTGGGAAAGCAGGGTGTTTCTGCCTGCAGATCGCAGGGCTTTGGAGCTCTGAATTTCCCAGTTTCTCACAGGGAGATGCCAGATTTCAGAGCAGCATCCGCACCTCAGACAGTGCCATCGCTCTGTTCCACATCTTTACGTCCCATCTCACTGCACCAAATCAGCACACAACGCCAAAGCCACTGCAGCTTTTTAGCCTACTGAAACACCACCAAATCCCTGCTATTTGCTCTTCTTTCCCACTTGTACAAATGCTGCACGATGTGCAAATCCAACCAAGACCCGCAGCGTTCAGCTCATTGACCCCACGCTGACATCCTCGCAGAGCATCCCGCATTGCTGGGGTGCCACCAGCACCTCTGTGCTTTGGGGATGGGCTGATGCACGCAAGGCACTGACAACCACCCTGCAGCCCTCGGTGCATCTTGCCTGATGGAGTATTCCCATCTCAAATCCTACAGCAGAGAGCGGTGAGGCAAAGGTTTCTGAATGAAGACAGGGGAACGAAAGGAGTACTTTTACTAGCATTGTTTTCTGCTGCTTTTTTCTAATTTTGGAACAATCGCTATTTCAAGGGGGGGAAAATACAGAAGTGTGACAGACACACTGGGCATTTGACTCGTAGCAGATGATACAGGCTGTGACACTTGCAACGTTCAGAGGTTTTGTGGATATTAGCAGCAATTTTATAACCCTCTAAGAGAACATATTACGCATACTCTGATGCTCTGGACGCACAGTAATTATACTGGAATAAATAAACAAGAAAGAAAAAAAGCCATACAAGGCAGGAAAGAGAAATCTAAAACAACACCTCCATCTCCTTTGCTCCTTCAGGCTCCTGTAAGTCTTCTCCAGACACCCATGAAGTAATTGGCAAGAGTCCTCATAACATCAATAATGCAGAACTGGGTCCCAACGCAGCAGCTTAACAAGGCACTTAGTACGTGCCAACTCCCCGAGTTAGGCTTTCACACCCAATGCGTCGTGCAAGAAGGATAATTACACTCCTGGGAAAGGCTACGAGCGCTGTGCTCATACGAGATCTCCGAAACACCAGATTTTTACCTTGCCTCTGCAGCTACGAACCTTACCGAGAGATTCGTTTTGGTGCAGCCCTATATTAGGGCAGCTACAGAGGAGTTGTAATTTGGTGAAACCAGTGGTCACCATGACCTGGAAGTCTCAAATTGCAAAAGATTAGTCATATGGTCAGCCCTGGAATAATGCTGAAGAGCAATTTGTCAGGACGAAAAATGAGGATTCCTCTTGGCCAGTAGTGCAGCATTCCTGAGTAGCAACATACTCCAGCAATTGTAGTTACTCCTCCTCGGAGCCGAGACCTAGGCACACAATAACAACCTGACCTGTTTATTCAGCTGTTTTTGACACCCCTCTATCTTCAGGCCTAATATTAGTTTGAATAGGATAGCATCCAAGTCTAGCAGGGAAAATTTAGAGCTGGTCCTGACTTAGCTAAGGCAAGAAAATATCTAGTTTCTACTCAGATTTCACCACTGGCCGATTAATTGGCCGGAGTCCTGCCTCCCTAAAAAAGCCTCTTTTGGCAGTGCAGGAGGCAGCTGGGGGTACACAAGTGGGTGCGTAGGGCTGGGCAAAGGCAGAGCAGCAGCTCGGATCCAGGCTGGCATCTCAGCATGGTGCCAAGAGCCTCTTTCAGCCGGATGAAGTGCCATGCCGTGTTCAAAATGCTCAAAACAATAAACTGCTCTACCTGCTTAAAACACCGCTAATGATTTATAACGAGAAGAATTGTCTACATCCAATTCTGTCAGCATCGTGGCTGTTCTTCATCTCTGTTTTCCCTTCCCCAAGTGAGAGCCGTGCCCTTCTGCTGCTGACAGCAGGGTTACCTCCAGCAGACCGTGGTCCCAGAAACAAGAGGCAAGGCCAAGAGTTTTTCAAGTGACGCCTGGTAACACATGGCCTGAGGCTGATCAAATGTGCACGGGAAAACGAGGGAGCCAACAGACTTCATGTGCTCATGGAAATGTCCTAAGCCAAAAGTAGTGGGGGAGAAGAGTTAACAGCAAAAAATCAAAGTGATTTAACTAAAGGGCTGCGTGTATGATGAGATTTCCATGGGTAGCTCCTGACTGGCAGCGGGATTGTTCAGACCACAGACCAACCACTCCCCAAAGGGCAAGGGGATGGCACCGGAGAGCCCCATGCAGGCATCACATCACAGCTACACCTCACCTCACCCTTCCACGGGAAGTGTAAAGGCAACAGCCAAGCACTTGTGGCCTGCCTTTTGTTTGTCAGAGCCAGAAGCTCGCTCCTTTAAAGCTCATGAGTAGTCAAGCCCACAATGCTTTTAAAGCCCAGAGGCTTTGAAAGGCAAACCTTAATTCCACGGCTTAGGTTCCCATCAATATATCATTGACTCATACACAGACACAAAAGGGAAAAGAAAAGAAAAAAAAAAAGTAGTCATCAGCCTAATTGTATATGAATTATTTGTTGCTTCACCTCCAAATAACAGAAAATGTGAAGTTCTGTGTTCTGCTAAAATACCTGAGGTTTTCAGCTAAAGAAAGCAAAGAAATAGCCAAGACAATTACAGTTGTGTGTGCTCCCTAACCACCAAAGACAGGGTCTGAAGTCCAGCAGACACCACCCCAAAGAGCTGCTGAGCGTGTCGACGAGCATTGTTTTTGCTATGAAGCACAGCACAGGGCTCCTGAGTGGTCGCAGGGTACCAAAGCTTCCTCTCTCAGATCGTAAATCAGGTGATTAAACACAAATGACAGACGTGGGCATTTTCAGCCATAACTGATGTGATCTTTTTCCCGATCTCATAGTTTTAAGGCATGATTTACTGACATTTAAGGCTCTAAATTTTAATGCCATCATTTAGATTCTATATAAGCCCCACTCCTGTATCAGCACTATTTTTAATCATTACCATGGTGACAAAACCGTAAAGGTGCTTTTACACAAGGAGGGCTTTGCCACACTTTTGAGAACAGTTTCTCTTAACTTAATTTTATGTACTTTTAAAGCACAGAAGAATACCCCCCTCCGAACTTTCCCTGTTAGATACAGATACAGACACTCACACATAGCTGGGCAAATCACCTACTGTATAAAAATACTCCCTGTTAATGGACAGGGAATTCATAACCTGGACATGGTAAAAAACAGAAAGGGTCTAATTATTCAGGTCAAGTGTGACTTTATATGACAAGCAATCCCTTTGCAATTAACGGGGCCGCTTGTGCATTGAAGTATCTATTTCCCGAAGACACAGATCAAGCAATCCCTCAGGGAACCAGAGAAATATTAATTCAAAATTAAAGTTATTGAGCGAGGGCCAACAATTCTTGTTTTAGCATTCACTGCAAAATGTTTGCAAATCCCAAATGACAGCATTGTTCCAGTTCCCAATTCATGGGAATCAAAACACGAAGTCTGTGTAGAAAACGAATTTAAAACAAGGGTAATGTGTTTGTTGGTGGCAAGTGCGTATGCACACAGGGCTGTACGAGCAAGGGCACAAGCAGGCGGTGGAGGGAGGTGGCTGTTCCCCTCCGCTCAGCACTTGGGAGACCACACGTGAGCTCTGTGGTCAGTCTGGGGCCTCTCAGCTGGGCTGTCCACGCTCTGAGCAACCTCATTCAACTCCAAAGTACACCCTGCAATGAGTGGGAAGGAAGGGGATGTGGGTGGTGAGAGGACCAGATGATGTTCAGTGGTCCTTTCCAAGCTGATCTACTCTACAATTAACACGTTTTCCCTGTCCCTGCTAGCAGATGGGTAAAATCCCTGATCAAGCAGCATTACTCATGAGAGGACAACCGAGAAGTGGTTAATAGCATCAGTAGGAAATACAAGATATAGGCAAGCCTTTCGAGAAGATCCAGGTCATAGGCACACAAAGCTCCCAGCCTGAGTCATACTTCACGCTTTACTGCAGCCCTAGGTCTATTCTCTCTGCACTGGGTCGATTCAGGACATTCCCCCAAAGCCTTCAGCTGCCATGTTTCATTGCTGCATCATTCAGCTAACCAGAAAACACAAGCAATCCATATCTCCTAACACAGGCGGTGTTCAGGGTTTACTATCAAGCATGCTAAAAAGGCCCCATGTAACCTTTAGGTTACAGGCAAAAGGTTTGCGTTTCCCCCAAGCAAATGCAAATCTGTACTTGTAGGGCCCATCACAGGAGGAGACCTCAACACCTCCTGGGAAGACCTCAAGGAGGTTGAATTCCAGAGCAGGGTAGTACTAACCTAGTCAAGAGGTCTTTCCATGACCGCAGTGTAGTAGGGCTCAATGTTGTCTAAAGGGGATGGTACCTCTGTATGCCATATGTCATACAAGCACACAGGAACAGGCCTTACCCAAAAAACATTGATGTATAAATGGGCAACGAAGCAGACGGATACTGTCAGGGGTACATGGATGGGTATTTGTGTGTGTCCCAAAATTACAAGGTCCAGCACCCATCAAAGCCAAGCTTAGCTGTAGTCATCCCCTACACAAATAGCTGGTTACCACCCTATCTAGCCTAGATCCACAACGGGCAATGAACTGCATGTGTTATCATCCTTTGTGTATCCCCAGAAAGTGTCGTTATCTTTATTGATACGCTGCTATGACTTATCAGCTTCCAAGTACCAAAGATTATGTATCATGGTTCCAAACCAACCTCCCTGGTTGAAAGGAATGCTTCCTACCCGACGGATTAATGATTTGTTTATGTATGAGGATTTGGACGGTCGTTAACATGTTCTGTTTATTCTCTGGACAACGACAGCTTGGCTTAGCTATAACCCAAAGGAAATCGGGATCTCTAAAAATAGGCTGAGGTGGCCAATAATCTTTTAGGAGTTGCTGATAACCAGATTAAACAAGAAATTATGCATAGCCCTTAGTGGGAGGGTTTCAAATGGAAAACCCCAAGAGAAAATGAGTACATAAGGAACAGACTGCCCCGACATCCAGACTGCCTTCAATAAGCACAGCATTCAAGGAGAAAGTCACACCTAAAAAGCTGTGTAAGCATCTTGACAGCTAGTTAGCTGGATGACACATAAAACCTCTTGGAACTGGATCTAAAACATGGATAATTACATGTTGGGTTTTCTCTCAGTTCTGTTTATCTGCAGCATCTCTTTTATTATTCTCTGAGCTGCAGAAAGAAATTATTTTTGATTTTTATTTCAATGTTTGTCTCTTGGAACAAAAATTATTTCCAGGGTGCTGGCTGGCAAATGGAATTCCCACAGAGTGTTAATCCTTAAAACTGCGCCACATAAAAGCTCTCACAGACCTCTGCACCTTTGTACAAGGCCAAAGGATCCCCGGTAAGTGCCTGAACCTAAGGAGCTTCCCCAGATGTTTAACAATACAACAATTCACTAGAGCCAGCCATTTTCCTGGTAGCTGAGACAACAGGCCGGCCACAACCGAGTCCAACAGCTTGAAGCATAGGAAAAGGAGGCAGAAAGGTGTAAACAGAGCCCAGATCTGCTCCCGCAGCTCTACTGCACCTATTCCTGTTTTAAGACCGAGGGGGTATGCCTGAACCTCTGCGTTCAGCTGGACCCCCCAGACGCTTCCTCCCCAGCATACAAACAGCAAGCTCGTCTCCGTGGAGTAGCTGTTCTCCCTCGAGTAACTACTTCAGCTATCTGCACCACTTTGCATCTGTGCTCTGCATCCCCGCAGAAATGTTTTGCCCTATTATTTGCAAGACCACTGGACAAATATATCATTCATCAGCACAACCACCCAATTATAATACAGCTGCGGCGATCGCGCTGCCAGCTGGTGCTTTGTGTAAATGACCCATTCCAGAAGAATAGACTTCGTGGGGTTTTGTGGGTTCCCTCACTAACTGCTTAATCATCAAACCATGCAAATTTTGGAGCAAGATGAACATCAGCACCTGGCTCTTAAAGTCACAGGCTGCAGTGCTAGGGAAGTGGTAAAAGCTTCAGCAGGGTACACCATGCTCCTCCGGTCTCTAGAGATGCACTGCTTGTCCTGCCTCTCAGTTCTGGCATGGTTTCACTTAAACCTGCCAAATATCCTCCAAAGCAAAGAGCAGAAAGTTGCCAGGTGTTCTTCCTCTCTGCTAAGCAATAAAACCCATCAAAACTACCTCCGTGTTAGCAAAGAGGAATTTGTTAGTGTAAAGTACCTGGGCAGTGACTAAACCCTGCCGCTGTTCTTATGGGAAAAAGCTACTTGCTATTCTTGGTAAAGGGAAGGTCTTTCGAATCAAGATAATGTTTCACTTGTTTTTCAAAAGTCAACTTAATGGGGGTGGGGAGGGAAGCAAGGAAGCAAAAATAAAATCTACTTTGCAACAAGCTAAATTACTCAGAGTTTCCCAAAATGAGAGGCTTGGTCAGAAGCATTGGAAAGTTTAAGAAATACTCCTTTAAAAACAACTCCCACAGAGCAAAGCTCCCTCTCCATGACCGAAAGGCATGTGAGCAAGACAGGTCATTCTGTCCAGGCTTTTTCATCATCGTTAAATTGATGGGGTGGGAGGGGGTGGGACCTGGTTGCATCTTTATAAGCTCTTCACATTTTTCAGAGCTGCGTTTCCAGCCCCGATCTTGGCCTCGCTTCAGGAGGGAAGTGGGCACATGCCACCGGCACGGCGGTGCCTCAAACATCCTGCCCGGGGACTAGGTTCTGCCTTTCTCTGATCATCCTCGCCTGCCAGCACAGGAGGGAATTAACAGCCAGACAGAGATAGTGTCTCTGCATGCTTTAAGCTTCAATGCCTCTTTGTTATCCTCAGGAGTTGTGAAGAAATCAAGGCCAGCTAGGCATTGTGTTAATGAGACTGTCAAGAGGCCAAAATAAAGTGCCACACCAGGGTCCAGCCTTCTGCTATCAGCACCGCTGTCCCACGCTGATTTGGGCAGCCGGGGGAACAGGCTGGAGAATATGCCAGTGGTCTGGAAAAGGAGATGTCGACACTTGGCTCCTACTGATAAGAACCTGGACCCACTCGGCACACCATGCTGCCAGCCGCTGGTGGCTATACAAAGCCCACAAACCCTGCAGTTTTGTCACACGACTATTTTCCAGCAGAGGTGCTATCAGAAACACCTACAGACAAACCAGTTCGGTGGGAGGGACTTCCTTATATTTTCACATGTGGTTGCTGTCAGCAGGCTGAAATCTTGATAAGCTACACAGCCAACCTGGCTGGCTTTACTGAAACCCTGCCGAAGAGAAATCCGGAGCTGCAAAGCCGCCGTTTTGTTTCACACTGCCAGGCAGAGGACAACTGCACTCAGCATCTGGCCCCAACTTATTTCCAAACTGCATCTCGGATCCATACGGATTCCATCCAAAGGTCAGCAGCTACAGTGTGTGATGAGGAATGTTCTGCTTTGGAGACACAATGTTGTCACTGTGATCCGCTTCCCCTGCCCAGAGCAAGCGGTCCATTGTTCCCACTGAATGCGAGAAAGGGCTTGAGATCTTTGAAATGGAAACTGCCTTTAAATCCAAATCATTTAAAGCATGGATGCAGACTGATGCTACTTACAATAATCGACTCTGAAAGACACTCTTTCTCCATACTTTTGCAAAAAAAAAAAAAAAAAAAAGAAATCAAAAAGCAACCCAAGTATCCCAAGATGGGCTGCAGTCATTCCATAATGTATTAACTTCACAGTACAGAACCAAAACCATCCCATCTCTACACTGCTTCAATGTGAATTTACGTGCTATCTCCTTTTTTGAAACCATCAGATGTTAATAACAATAGGCTACGTAACAAGTGAATGAGTCCAGTCCACTTCATTCACTATATGAGCACGTTGGAACTGCAGAGACATTCTCATTTAGGGTTTGTGGAAGTGAAGTGCCATTCATGGCTCTCACAATAGAGGAACAGGGGACATAAAAAAGCAGTCTTAGAGACATGGAAGGAAGACTGAAAGGTGCAGGACTTACCTTCCACTGCAAAGAATGGAACCACTGATCCCTCAGGTAACTGTTTGCAGCCTGTAATAAAAAAAGTTGCAAATAGAATCATTAGTTTCTATCAGCGTTTCAGATCACTGAGCCAAAACTAAGCAAGTCACCCATGTGTGCCCTAAAAGCACCAAGGCTGCGCTCACTGTATTCTTCGAACTTTATGACCTTGGCTAACTTCAGCCAGAGCCTCACCAGAGTGAGGGCAACTCCTCACTCAGAGCTACAGTTTGACATTACAACCACTTTATTTTCATGGAAAGCAATGGCACAGAGACCTTGCTGCAGATGCAAAACACTGAACCAAAACCCTACAAAACATGAACCTCCTAGGAAATGGTGTCCAGCCCAAAGACTGTGAAAAATCCTCACTGATTTCAATCAGATCTCTGATGACTGTAGGGCATTTGCTTTTCCCATTAATCGCAGCAAGCAGGGCAAGAAGATGGGCTGACATTTCACTCAGGGGTGTTTTTTTTTCCATGCGCCAGCCTCCCCTCTTGTCCTGTTCCTCAGCTGGCCACAAGGCGATCCAAATAACGCCGCAGCTCTGTCAGCAATATTAAAACAGAGGAAAAAGCACAACACAGACGTGCACACACATGCACGGACTGCAGCAACTGCATAAATGTTGCAATAACTGCTCCCAGGGATCTCCCCTTTTTGTCCGTATTAAGCAGAGCTGCCAGAAATTCTCAGTGTGGAGCCAGGTTCGTAGCCAATGAAGGAATAGTTCAGCGCTCCCAAAGGTCAAAAGGCTCGGTATCAAAAAATATAAAAGCATCCACAGTGACGTAAATACACATGCCTTAACAAGGTGACATAAGTTTGAAATATTTGAGTGGGTAGAGATGCCCTTTGGCTTTTCCAGCTCTATCTCGTCCCTGCCAGTTTTACTCACAATGCAAAATGTTTTACACAATCAGTGAAAATTATAGGATAGCCCGTCTAGCCACATTAAAAAATGGTGAGGTTTCTTCACTAGAGAAAAAAAAAACTTGTTTCCTGCAAATTAAAGCATCCCTTCAAGAATTCATACTCTCCAACACCTTTTTAGACAAATATGCACTGCAGAATGAATTTCACTTCCTGGCAAAGTTCACTGATAACGTCAAGAATACTCGAAGTACAAATATTGCATGCTTACCAAAACTGCATTTAATCTCAAGGTCAGATACTGATCTCACAGAGGAACAAATTTGGACTGATTTCTCTGAACTAAATGGAGTAAATGCTCTTTTGCATATGCATTACATGATATTGGGTTTTATACCGAGATGAGAATCAATTGCTCCTGTAGCAGATCTCTAGGCAATAAAGCTGAATAAATCTATCACAAAAAGTGTTGACTGACCACAACACTTATCAAAAACAAACTTTCCATCTCAAAAAGTACGTTGACTTATCAGAACATGAATTTGCTACAAACTGAAACAAAAAACATAATTTCCTTCCTTTTTTTATGCAATGGAAAATTTTGAAAACATTAAACACTTAGAGAGGGGTTCCTTGGGATATTTTGGTTTGCCAATGTTTAACAATTTTCTTTCTGCTATTTACCCAGTGGTTTGTATACACATGTATGTTAAAATATGTAAGGCAGACCTTTTACCTTTTTATGTATGCTAAAGAACTGAATTTCATTTAATATTGTTTATACTGTATTTTATTATAATAAGAAGGTCAAAAAGAAGTTGACACAATAGGACATGAAGAACATTTTTGCCATAATTAAAAAGGCAGAAAGTAAATACGCTTAGGCACTTTCTTTCTCCATCTCTCTCTCTTCCTGCTTCCCCTCCCTTCCCCTCCCTTCCTCTCCCTCTCAAAAACATTTCATGGAGAGGAACAAAAACTCTCACAGTGTTTTTTGGATAAATATCCCTGTAGAAGTGAGTGCTCATGATGACTCTAGCTGAGTTTCAGATCTTGTTACTCATGGGAAAAACCTCTGCCAGCACACAGGGAAAAGACCAGAAGCAGAAGTGGCTGCTGCTGAAGGACAAGACTGTCAATAGGAACAATTGTCAGTGCCAGTAAAACTCAAAAACTGCAGCAGCTGATATTTGGAGTACTCTATCAGGAACTTCAAGTCCATTAACAACTTTGTCAGAAGAATATATGTAGATATTTTTAAACACAGTAACCAAAGTGAGGCCCTAAGCCCACAAGCCTGAACATCCAGCCACTTGCCTTTAAAGAAGGGCTGAAAATATTTGTAGGCTTGAGCCCACATATTATGCAACAGCGCCATTAACAAGTTACACATCCATTACTTTCTTAGAAAAAAAAAAATCATAAACAGATTGAGCTTACAGGAGCTATGCTTACTTACTAAGACACTGATATTTAAGTTGATAAAACCCAAAATATTCTAGGGATATGAAGTACTTCTCTCAAACAGGCAAAACACCAACCTGACTTAATCTCTGGTCCGATCATAACGTGGCTTGAGCCAACATCCACATGAAGCTAAAAAAGAGCAAGCACTACAGCACTATGTGGGAACTGCTGAGAACCATTAGTAACTGTCCTATTTTTGTGATGTCAGCAACTACAGGCTGTAAGAACACTACAAATATATAGAAAATACTACGTGTAGATAGATCTTGCAACCAACTGGAGCCTTACATAAATTGGATGACAGAAACTATTAATGAGGACAACAGCGTCAGGCAGAGGTAGAGACATCAGGTGACTGCAAATACTGGAGGAGAAAACAAAGAAAGAATGATATAAAAGGCAAAAACAAACCAGCAAAGACTTGTTTCACTTAAAAGCAGTGGTCTACAAAAAGCAGTTAAGAATAAAGTTAGCAAAGTGAGGCTGCTCCAAGCAGAGGACCAAGCATTGTCTATGCACAGGCTACACATTGGCTACTGGAAGGGAGAAGGAATCAAGAAAACTTGCACCTGGATCTAGGTTGTGAGTTTGAATTGCTCTGAAACTGAATTTGAGCTTTCTTTCAAGATCACTTCCAAGGAAAACAAAGACAAAGAAGACCAAGTGAACACGAAACTGGGACAAACAAACCTTTAGGGAATCCCCACGCTTCTATTAGCGATCAGGAGCCAACGGTAAGAAGAACGTAGAAAGCCCGTGGTCATTTCAGCAGCTCCCCACAGTGTTCAGCACAGATAGGCTGGATTCACGTAACCAGGGCACAGTTATCTGAGGGGAGCTGCCTGCCAGCGGCTCTCCCCCTAGCCGGCAGCAGAAGCTAATCCTGCCAGCGCACCCTTCCGCCCGCTAACCCTGGCGAGCTGCAAAACCACAGCCATCCGCAGGAAGCACCGGCCCTTGGCAGAGGCCAAGCATCATCCCGTGTTCCTCCCTCTTGTCCAGGCTTGCACAGAGAAGGGCAGCCCTCAGAAACATTTATTTCTTATAGGAGGAAGGGGGAGTTTTGCAGCTGGGGTGACAGATGACCACCAGGCTCGCTAGGGTGCCCAGCTGCCCACCGCCACACCGATGTACTCAGGGCACTGCACATTTCTGGGGTTTGGGGCAACGAGCACTGAAGTGTAAGGCTGTGGAGGGAACTGCAATTCACCCACAGGAGCTGCCCACACATTTATGGTCTGGTCTGATGTGTGCTCCTGGAGCCCAGCACCTCCACAAAACCACCTGCTTCTGTGTACTGCAGCTGAGGGCTTAGCCAGTACAACAAAAAGGAGAGAATGAGACACTAAAGACCTTCAGTGGGTTTTTCCCATTTAATGATGTTTTTCTCACTCTCAGCCTTGCCCGCAGAGCACATCAGGTTCTTCACCACTACCTCTGACAGCTCCAAAACCCTGCCAGTGCTCCGCCTGCTGCTGCCCCCAGCAGTCAACGATGCAGCCAGGAGATGTCCAACATATTTCACCCCAATATATCTGCAAAACCACCACTTTGGGTCCCCTGGGGGTTCGGTGTGTTCACCCCAGCGAGGCTACAGATTTTGTTCCCAGACAGAAGGGCTGTAGCAGGGATGGCACAAGGTTTGGGGCTTTTTGCACAATCAGGGCCTCCTGTTGTTTTCAGACCAGACAGGAGAAAAGCACTTTAGAAAACAGGAAAGCATGGCACTAACATCTGCAGAAGATGCAGGAAGATTACAACTGCTTGCAGCTTATTTCTTTATTATTCCAAGGAACAGGAAGAGAACCTGCTTGAAGAATGCCTGCTCTAAGTGCTACTTCTGTGTGGTTCGGGGTTTGGCTTTGTTTTTGCTTTTAAAGATGCTTTGACCCTGGTACTGTGTTCTGAGGGATGTTATATTCCAATTTGGGCGTGCAAATATGCACTCAGAAGGGAAAAGCCAACCAGGATCATCTACAGTACCAACTTTACTCACAGGATTCATTTCAACAGTTTCAAAAGGACTGCTCACAGGAGGATAATTGTACAAGAGATTAAATGCCTGCATATACACAGCTTCGGTCAACGTCAGTGCAATGTAATGTACAAATGCATAGCAAGGGAATTATTTTTTTCTGCACCCAAACTACTTCATTTCTTAGCCAAGAGTAGAAAGACAGTTTGTCATTAAAAACAGTGAATTTCTAAAACCTAGTGTGTTTTTTTCCAGCAAAAATAGGAAATCCAACACTTGTTGCATGCCATTATCGCAGCTAATATAAATATTCACAGCTCCACTGATACCAACATGCCTACAGCAACCAGCAACTACAGAAAACTTGTCATTCCCATCACACCATACGCGCCATGCCACCAAGTTTCTCTAACAGTAAGCTAGCAGCTCAGCATCCCTCGTTACTGCCATGTACGTCACTCAGAAGAGCACAAGAACAGGCTTGTCCACGTGGAAAAAAATTCCCAGATTTCTCCTTACACCAGCATCTTTCACACATGGGATTCTGCCATCTGAAAAGATGTTGCAATAAGTGGATTTAAAGATCCAAATTCTGCTTTTAACTCTTCCAGGGTTTACTCTGTGTTTCTCTCTCTTTCCCTTGCTTGCTCTCTGGTCAGCAGAATGGGATTTTGTTTTGCTTTCCTCCAGCTGATACCCATTACGGGGACCCCTTCCCACATTTGCTGCTTGCGAAATTACACTCTGATTTTTCCCAATTACCTTCAATAGGTTATTCCAGCTATTTTACCATGAGTAGCAGAATCCCCTTCAACAACATGCACACAGCACCCTAAACGCACATCAGGCTTTACTAACACAAAGCAGGAAGACAACAGCACGAAGAGGCTGGTCTATTACTGATACTGAGGAGCTCGCACTTCTTCAAAGGCTAAATTCGGTTTATATTTCCCTGGCCTATAGAGCTTGTGTCCAGTGAAACAGCTCCAGCAACACCCCCTCTTGCACCTGCTAGACTAACTGCAGGAAAGGAAGAAGAAAAAATCCACGAGAGCTGAGTGCTTCACGTTGGAAGGGATCAGGGACTGGATCAGCTGCCAGGAGAACACCACGCTGCATCGCACACAGAGATGGCTTCTCAACACGATCCCAGCCCAGATGAAGCCCTTTGCTGCCTGAGAACCAAATAATCCTCCTCTGAAACCCAGGTAGATGCATCCTGTTATCATGATCGGATTTCCTAAGAGGAGCTGCATCACCTCCGGCACTGTTTGTCAGTTCTCATGTGTTAAAATAGGCTGGGATGGGTCAGTGCTGCTATGGGAGGACATTAGGATGATGTAAGGAAAGGTAATGGCACTCTTCCTTCTGACTCATCGCTGTGCAGTAACAAGCCAGAAATAGACCTTGGTGACAGCAGACGGGGGGATGAGAGCTCGAACATGGACTTGAACTCTCTCATGGCATTTATCACGCATGGCACAGACAAACACACGGAGGATGTCCTAACACAACACGCTGACATCCCCTTACAGGACCACTGGGAGCAAATTTCCATTCTGAGGGAAATTCCCGTTGTCCAAAGTTTTCTTCTGCTTCAAATCAGTGAAATAGAAGATGAAATTTTAAACTTCTCTGCAAAATGAAAAATCTGGAAAGCCTGTAATTCATTAACTACTACAATGCTTCGTTTTATGTCAAACCATGTCAATAGTATCCCATGGTTTTAAAGAATTCAGAAAAATAGCACATACAAAACACATAAAATGGAAAATAATCAGAAATATAAATCGGGGGGGGGGAAGTCAAAAGAGTTCATTTAAACCTTTTCTTGTATTTAAAACTCATTTAGATTGACTCTTCAGGAGTGGGGGAGGAGAACAAAACCACAAACAGATTTCACCACAAGTGCACTTCAGAAGAAACATTATTGGGAACGTGTTTTGGACTAGTTTTACTTGTTCCACTATCACACGCTTCCTGATAGCAGGGTCTGACATTACAGAGAGTGCTGCTGCTTAGACTAGCAGGGCAGAATGATTTTATAGTAGATTTGAAGACCCAATTTCTCATAAATTTATTGAAGTCTCTTGGAAATCTGAAAATAACTGAAGCATGCAAGGGCTAATTTCTCAGCATCTCCGTTTCCCAGCACCTCAGTGAATAAATCTTTTGGATACTTAAGACTATTTGCCACATATAACGGAGAATTTCTGCTGAACTCAGTTACTACATAAATCCATTTATTGCATCTTGATTTCTTAAGTATACTTAACATAACTTTCGGTAAAGTTTTGGATTTGTGAGTACGCTTTACAGCCATATATGGGGAATCTATTTTTATACTTCCTCTGATCTGGCCACATTTGATGAATCCAGACACTACTAGGGACTAAATCATACTAAAGACATTTTCAATGTTTGTATTTTCAATTATGTTGAAATACCCATAGAGTTATACTGTAATGCGATCCAGTCTGTGCAGACAGTCAACGGTAAACAGAAGAACAGCTCATTCCATTTATCGGTTCCTAGGAGGTTACACAAAGACCAAACTTTTTGAAGAAAATACCAAAACATCCACAATAAGATGCTAATTTCTTACAAATGTAATTATTTGTGGGTTTTGTCTGTTTGTTTGTTTTAAAGAAACACGTGGCAGGCTGCTCCAGATTCAGTTCTGCATGCCCTACCAAATTCCCTTTAAACTCAGCAGGGAGCTGTGGGTTCCCGTTATCTTCTTTCCTATGAAGGAGGCCAGTAAAGGCAGCCACCAGAAGCTACGGCATAAAGACTTAAAAACCGAATTTTGAAAGTCAGATGCAACTATGCTAGCTGTTGAAACAGACAGAAACACAATCGCTAGCACCGCTAAGCGAATTTGTGGAAAAGCAGAGTCAAAATTATCTCAAGAAAAAATCACAATCATCCACCTTGACAAATGAGTTTCTCTCTAATTAATTCAATTAATGGATTAGGCAAGGAAGATTTCATCAGTAATGAAGACCCTAATCTAGCTGTTGGGAAACCGTGGTTTGTCTGCCTGCCTTCCTCGGTGTCACGCACTGGAGAGGCTTTTCAAACCACAGAACCAGGACTCTGGTGGACTTGCAGCAGCCTGTCTGACATTCAGACTCCCTACACTCCCTGGAAACGCCTAAAATCAGTAAGACATTTTGAGCCACATAAATGTGCTAGGCGCCAAGCAGAGGCATGTACACATGCATTGTGTGCAACAGGCCACCTGTCTGTGCTCCAAGGATATGTGAAAAGATGCACAAATGCTACCTATGCAGCAGCAGAGCCCATGCCCATGAGGTTACATGTCCTCAGGTCGTCCCAAACTTACTTGAGCTGCAGTGGGGGAATGGCTGCAGCCTCCATTTGCAGGGCTGCAAAACGCCAGATTACATCAGGGAGGTAAATGAAAAGGAGCTCCAGAAATACACTCCACAAAGGATGTGGCCATGAATATTTCCACGTACACCTCTACCCATTCCTGAGTGACGGTGTATTTGCTATGTTGAAAATCATCAAAACCTCATGATATTTTTATGACATTCCAAAGCTGTTCCAAACCCCAAGCACAGGAACCATGTGAAGGGCTGAAGTCAGGTTCTGTGCTCTCAGAGCCACTGGTAAACAGCACTGCACACAAATGGGCCCATCAGCCTGTCTGAAATGAAGGCAAAGGAGAGCTGGAGTAATAATAGCACAACCCAGTCTTACTCGTATTGCTTTCCCAACTCAGAGTCAACTTTGTTTCATGCTCCTACAGACATCTGTGCTATGCAGAACACAGGTCAGCTCAGCACCTAGCCCCAGGCTGCTAAATGATGCCACTCGGATTATTTCCTCATTAACTGCAGATACAGCCAGTTCAGAAGAGCTTAGTTGAAGCCCTCCCTGCATACAGATGGTGCCATGTGCTCTGTGGCTCTACGGGGCCTCCAGCCACTCATTCACTGACGAGAAATAATGAAATGCTGGACTCTGTACCATGGTTCTCCCAGACAAACCATCCAGCAGACCTGGTCATCACAGTCATTGACTATGCTATCACGAGTCATTCACTACAGTCCCATTTTTTAACCCATTGAACTACATTTCCTGCAAAACCAATATGGTGAAAGTGTGCACACCCAAACATGCAAGATCCATTATGATCAATCTTTTGGAGTTGTCCAGAGCTTTCCATGAAAAATATCCTATACAACTTTTCATGAGTTATCCACAGTTTAAACTGATCTTTCCTTCAAATTTCCTGCAGGAATCGCTCACACAGCCTGTTCACAATCCTGGCTATACAAAGTGCATATACACAACCGTAACTGTATTCAACTGAAAAAAACAAATTCCCAAAGGATAACAACTATCAGTTTGTCTTTGTAGCAATGCTGAGAACCACTATATGAGCTAAGCTGGAGTCAATTTAGTCTTTTTCAAGTTATGAATGCTTATAATCTGTCCGGGGGCAATCAGCTGGGTTTTCAGTTATTTTTCTTTTCCTACTCCAGAGGTCGGGGCTGTGGAGTGCACTTCTGTCACTAATGACCTACAAAGTCCTACAAAGCCTCACAAGTGGATAACGAAATCTGCAATAGCATAAACGCAGTGTCTTCTGTTGGAAAACAGCACTTAGAGAACTACCAGATGTAGATACCCATACAAATACACACCCTCAGTTGAAACATTTCAGTGAAGGCCAGATATCTTTTTTAAAAGATACCTGTTAGTTCCAGTGCCAGCTATGGCTTTCCTATACAAATTGGAGGATGATCTTTTTGACTTGTTTCATGCAGGAATAAATGTGTAAATAGACTTGTTCCAGGCCCAAATTAATGCACCTTTCCACAGAGCACTATTTTGATGCATAAAACCATCAAGAAGATTAAATCATTGTGCCCTACAGTTCTTGTTCTGACTGTCAAGCAACCTGGACAGTTTCAGAGGTATCACTCTGAGCAAATTTGCTGGCAGGTAGATAACTTGACAGCACTAAGTTCTCTACCTTTTCTGAGTCCAGTTAATTAGGACTAGATTTCCTGAACAGCAAATAAAAATTCAAGGAGATTCATAGTTTGAAAATGAGATTTGTAGTTCTGTGTTTACTGTACCTGCAGTAAGACAGTACCCCCCGGGATTGTGAGCTGTAAACAGTACTTAGGGGCGTTCTCCCAGGACAGCAGTTGAACATCTTCAATAGCACTGTAGGAAATGGAGTTTTCCATGTACCCAGTTGGCTGCAGAAAAACAAAAGAGAGAGGAAAAAAATGTTTACTTAGTCACCAGAAGTTTCACAATTTCAAAGAACAGCACTATCAGAATTACTCCTGATGCTGAAAATATCTGCAATAATCTAATTGTAAAACAAAATACCCACACTGACTATTCAGCAGAGAGATCAGTCCAGCCACTGTCATCCAACTTGTTCGTGTATTAAGAACACCCACATAAAAACAAACCCAGGCCAGACTCAGGTGCATGAAATACCAAAACGCCAAACTGAATTTGTTTTGGATCCAAAATCAATGGAACCTAATTTCAAGTTGAGCTGAGCTACGAAGGTGCCTGGTCATACACTTGAAATCAATGTGAAAAGAAGCATCTCTATCCTACAGACAGAAAGAAGTATATTGTACTTAGGTGGTTTTATTCCACATTCTCCTTCTTCTCTCTGGCTGCCCTCATCTCTTAAACTCGTAAGCAGAAGCAGAGCAACCAGACCTACTCATCACAGCCCATACACAAGTACCACTCTCCTGCAGAGACTGCTGATGGCCAGTTTCAAGCGAAAGTTACAATTAAAACATAAATAAGTAACTGCGCGTTGCAATTACATGTACAAGGTAAATTGATAGTAGCAAGGAAACCAAGTTAAACACGAAACTCCTCATTAGCAACCCCATAACTCGCAGGCATTACAGAAGTACAATTATATCTGAAGTGGAGATAAGCTGAAATAATGCATATACACGAGCAAACATAAAATTATGTCCTAAACATGAACAAATACACAGATCCAGGTGTGTACCTATCGAGAATGCATAAATACACTGCACATTATGCAAGTCTTCACGTAGTTGAAGTAGCTGCAGTATTTAACAGAAGTCACTTATTTTGCTGTGCTGTCGTGTAAGCCAACCGATCAGTCTTGCTGTGGCAGAGTAACTATTTTTCCTCTACAAGCGCTGATTAATCCCACCATGTGGATAAGCCCTCGCGTTGGCCACATCTTGAGAGAGAATGGCGCTCGTTATGCTTGTGAATAATTTTCTTACCATTACTGGTTTGCATCTAACTGAAACTTCTCAAACTTACTCCCACTGTGCCCAGTACATAAGTTATTTTTAGCTGCCAGTCTTGAAATAAAGAAAGCAAGGGAGGAACCACGTCTACTTCGGGGCAAACAAGGCCACCTCCGAACATCACAACACGGGATTCCTGGGGGCGAGTGTGAAATAAGCAAATGGCATTTGGAAGGTCTCTGCTTTCTGTTGGTACGACTTTCTTCCATAAGTTAAGTGGGTGGTGCATCTGGAAGTCCTACCTTTATGCTACACACTTCATACGTGGCCATAAGGCCATCAGCAGCATCAGTCTAAATGCAATGGGGCCCTGTCATGCAGCCTCCATGCTTCAAAGAGCCGGTCGCCTTTTCAGCCAGAATATTCAGCAAGCCTAGGAACTACAGGAAGGTTTATTTTCCACGAGGCCTCGCTGAAAACGAATTTCAGTGTCTCCTTAACGAAACCCTTGTTATGCAGGAAGTATGATAAACTTCTGCTTATTCATTTACCCACAATATTGTTCTACACTAGTGACTGGAATCCCAGTGGCTTAATGCTGATACTGTACGTCACGCGTTGCCTACTGGAGAGTAATTATCTTGTTCTCACAGGAAGCCGAAGGCCCAGAATCCTTCAGTAATCAGCATTACAACACTCAGGGAAAAATATGAAAACAGCCAGCATAAAATCTAGTATACTCAGGAGGCAGAGTTATCAAAAACATGCTCTGAAAGACTGGAGAGGGGAGAAATCCAGGACTAGTAAATGCAAATATAAAATTAAGTGAATCAAAGCAATTTAAATGTCTCTCTCAAGAAGGTGCTGACTGCCCTTAATACCCTCCATTAACTTCAAAGAGGACTAGAAGAGCTCTCACAGGATCTGTTCCCAAGAGAAGCCTCCTCTGTACCTTGAAGTGTCCATTCAAACAGGGAAGACGACCGATCCCGTTCAACTGCAGCTCTTACAAATGACTTCATCCCAGACATAAATCCTGCATAAACTTTTCTTTAAGGAGAAGGGAGTAACACTGAGCTCTGCAGTCTGCAAAGGATGAGAAGACTGCCTAACCTATAAGGTGAATTACAGAGGTGGCTAATTCCTCCAGATGAAAGCGTTAGGCCACTCAGGTGGTTTACACAGCACTCTTATGATCCCACCTCCAACCTTTCTACCCAGCCACACCTCACACAAAGCCTCACTACAACTCTTGTCCATCCTATTCAAAAACCCAAAAGCCCAAACCTCCTTTAATCCCCATAAGCACTGCCATATGCATTGTTTCTGTTTACCTTTCAAACACCGTGCTCTGGAAAGCGAGGTATTTTCAGAGCTGGTGTTTTCAGAGTTCAAACACACTGCAGACAGCTTCACCTCTGCTTTGCAATAGAAAGTCTAGAGCTAGTGATTTGTTACTGCACAGAGCTCCTGAAACGATGCTTGTAGATACTGTTGAACACAGAGGATCATGCTCATACATTAGGGCTGTGCAGAAATGCCGTGAAGAGACACCAAAATGGGACGGGAGGATTCCTAGCGCTGCAAGGGGCTCCTGAGATGCTCGGTGCAGAGACCAGTGCAGCGGCTCCGTGGAGGCCACCCCCAATGTCGGTGTCCTTTCCCTAATCCCTGGGCACACACAGATGCAGGACAGTGGTGTTCCCTCATTGTGTTTTCACAAGACCAAGCACGGTTCAGCCGTTTATCAGGAAATGGCCTGAGGTAAAACCACAGCCTGAGTCACTGGTTCCTCTTAAGACACAGGCGATTTTGACATTCAGGTATGTGAATGTCAATCACCGTGAATCATTGTGGTTGATAAATAAGCACTGCAAGCCTCAAAGCCTCTCATTTTTCCAGTAGGTCTTGCTTGCACAACCCCCCAGAAGCTGCATCCTCACCCACAGCTTGCTCCATGGGGAATTCAAATCATACATGCAAGACCAGAAATGCGTATTCACACATCTGAGAATATCTAAAAAAGAAGTGAGACCGACCCTTGGTGGGTCAGCACAAAGTATCTGGCATCAGTCCTGGTTTTATGCAACATCCTCACCTCCGCACACCCGTTTTGCCTCTGCCCGTACAAATACTTGTTTGGCTGTGGTGTCAGGCCAATCAGGGCACTGATCCTGCTTTTGCCAAAATACCTTTTGTCTGGTTCATGCCAATTTCTAACATGAAACAGAAACTGGTATGTTAACACAATATAGGGGGCAGCATATCACGGGGCAGGGAGTGAGCAGTGAGGACCAGAGTATTGCAGTCTAATTATCGGCATGAGACATTTCACAGCCCAAAACCACAGCATCTTTGAGGAGTAATATATCATGTTCAGCTGAAAATGCCTTTATTCAAGAAAATAATAATTCTTAATTTTATAGCTGCCATTTTTGAAGGGAGATTTATATTTCTTGGCAAAGCCTGAAATCTATCAAATGAGGCAAGATAATGCACTCTTCTCATTCACTCTACAAAATTAATCCTGACTTCGGAAACTTTGGCCAGGGAATCTACGTGTGTCAGTTTACAGATTTACAGTCACAGCTTTAACTTCTGGCTAACTATTTGCTGTTGAAAATGCTCTGGAAAACTGTAAGAGACTCATAAATGAAAAAGAAATGTATTACAACAAACAAAAACCCTAAGTTAAGGAAACATTTTCTCTTCACATTAGCCTTTAGCCTGCTAGCGAAATATGCAACTTTTCCATTGGGAAATCAGGTATGTTTTAAACTCAGTGAGAACTTTGCCTTTTTTTTTAATTCTGCAAAGATTTATTAATCATACAGCTTTGAAACAACTTGGGTCCAGAATAGCCACACACCAAAACCTACTATAAATCAAACCTTGGGGGAATCCAGCACTCCCAAAACTGGAAGAACATTTCGGCTCACGCGTAAGGCTAGTTTTCTCTTAGCATTTCTGGGAAAAGTCAGCAGCAGCAGACTACTCAATAATGCAAAAATCTGCCCACTTGTTTCCATGGGAAATTCTAAAAGGGAAAGAATAAACATGACGTCCATTGTTAATATGAGGCTTGTAGGCACTTACTCATATAATAATGTACTAAACCTTCAGCTGCATATTTTCCAAAGAAAGCATCTAGAAAAGATGAGTTCTACAAATATAGATGGTTATTTGCATTAAAACATATTTGGACTGACAACTCCCACCGACATAACAACAATAAAGAATGATTTTCCCAATTAAATACTCCAGCTGGTGGGAGGAAATGGGGCTGTTCCAGCCCCTTGCTCTTCCACTCTCAGGTGCTTATTTCTCTCTTGGCTGCTTTTAAGAAGAAGCATGCTGCTGTGTCCCAGGATGATGAGTGCACTACTGCATATAAGTTTGCCATACCCAAACAAGACTTGAACAACATGTAGGAAGAGTTGATTGCTCTCAAAACTTTGATGGGAGTGGAGACTCTTCAGTCTGCACACTGAAGGATAATGGACTCTCTAAAATGCTGAAAACAATGCATGATTTGAAATAAATCTCTGTTAGGAGACATCCACAGCTCCAGAGAACACCCCTGCAAATGTAGCTATTTCAGATAAGAGCAATTAACATCTTTGCTCATTAACTATATAACCTATCAGAAGACATTTATCAAGTTAAGCAATTAGTAATACTATGCCATAATACACAGCACAGTACGATTTGTCTCACTCTTGATTTGGAAGAATTTACTGCCGTGTACACTTGTCAGAATGACTTGAAAGAATTTAAAATCAACGATAACCTCATGGAGATGAATGTAATAGAAAAACAGACAGAAAGGCTACCAGTGGTGAGACACCCAGCTCTGTCCTAAAGCTGCACAAAGGAATTTTGGAGCTACCTTGGAACAACGTTCTCACCCACTGTACTTCCCAGCCCCCTGGCCTGCCTCCATCATCACCATTCCCCTCCCAGCCTCACTGACAAGTTGAAGGTTTTGTACATTACCCCATAAAAAGAGACCTCACTTGTTCCATGCATCGGGAGCAGGAACACAATGGGGACAAGGGTAGCCAATCCAGGGACCCCTGTGGAAGGGGCCTCTCTTTGGGGTCGATCTCTATTCTTTCTGCTTGGAGTCCCTTTTTTCCTACCTGTCTAAAAGTGCAGTAGGGATGCCTGTTGGGGTTTTGGTTGGTTTTGGAGCTTTTTCATAAATGGAAACCCACGTGAACATGGTGGTCCAAATCCTCAGGGCACAGTGGTCCAAATCCTCTACCCATCTCCGTCAGCTGAAGCCAAGGGTACACTAGCACAACATTAATTACAGGAAAAAGAGGAAGGGATCTTCCTACCACGTTTATTTTTGTGTGGGTGACTCTGTGTATAAACACCCATGCGTGTATGTGTGTGTGTAAATGTACACACATACACCTGTCTTTCTGTATAGCTACACAGAGATAATAAAACACAGTAAAAACACATCCTATCCGTGTTTCTCTAAACAATAATACAGCAGCAATTGTCATATGGCCAGTGCAAACCAGCTCAATGTTAGTGATAACATTTAACTGAGAGAGGCCGGATCCTCAACTGAGCCATCACCCCAAAGACTTCAGTGGAACTTCATGGATTGATACCAGCTGGGAATCTAACTCATAAATTCAACAGAAATTCAACCAAATTGAGCTTTGCAGCCAGATTTTTGCAGCTTCTTTCCTCTAAATATTTAAGACAACCGGGACCGAAGGCTGTTGCATTAATTAACCTTACAAAACTGATAAAAATGTAAGAGCTGCCAGGAAGAAACAGATTAGCCCAGGCTGTGCAGAAAAAATACAAAATCCAGTCTGCAGTGGGTCTGAAGTCTCCATCCTATGGAGCTACAGAAAACGGACAGGACAGAACTGTTCATTTTAGAGCCGAGAAGAAAAAAAAAATGGTGTTGTCCATGCTAAGATACATGATCAAGAAAATCACAGAAATCAGAGCAGCTGGCAAAGGGAAGAACTTCAAATTAATTCAGATCTGAAGCAAGTTTAAAGTACAGAACAGAAGTTCATCATTAAGAAGGGAAAATAAGGTCATATTATGGGATACGTACCATGACAGGTGAGTCAAACAAGCGGGAAAAAAGCATTAATTATGTTAACTGAAATGCATATAGAATTTTTTTAATGAGAAGATTCTTCTCTTTTACTGTCAAAGCCAGCTGAAGAACCACTTTTAAGTGCTCAGTTTATTTTACCAACAGAACTATTTGAATTTCCGGGAGGAAAATAAGACGTGTATCTTGAAGGCTTTCTGAAGACTCCCATCATCACGATGGCCCTATCGAAGAGTCCATAAAAAAAATCAACCATTTGTCTTTGTGGCAAGCTTAGCATGGCAAAAGGAACACCACTGGCACTTCTAGCAATACTGAATGCTTATTATTTTCAGTACTGGAGTCTGAAAATCTCTCAGTGTCTTACAAAGAGGGATGAGAGCCTGCTGTAAGCTGCACCTGACCCACTGCGGGGCTGGAGGCTGACCACAGCTTGTCACCGGGATGGTCAGATCCTGGCAGGGCTGCCCCAGGCCAGTGAGCCAGAGCTGCGTTTGGTGCACCCTCCTGGGCTCAGCAGGAGTTTGACAGTCATGAGCTGGACTCACTGGCCACGTGGACCACCTCTCCTCTTCAGGCATGCGCGGCAGCCTTCAAAGCCCCGCTGGCTTCAGGGGGGGCAGAGCAGTTTGCAGCTCAGAGAGGGCACAGTGACAAAAAGGGATTGCTCATCACCTAGGAATGTATTCCTATATTGCACAGGCTGCCTGGACTGCATTTCTGAAATGCTTTGCAGTTACATAGTATCCCCAATCAAAGGAAAGCAAAGCACTAATAATTCCAGATATTAGCCTCGTGGTGAACTTAGGAAAATTGAAAAGAGGAATCATCATCCCCCGCTTACCAACCTGGAAGAAAATCTTGGTTAAGGTTGCAGCTGCACCGTGTTCTTGATCATGCCCTAGGTGACATGAGAACTCTGCGATGTGGGAAAAGAGCTCAGACTTCCTGAGTCTGACCATGTGAACAGGCTCTGAAGCCATCCTCCTCCTCCTCCTCCTCCAAAATTGCACAACCGACCCGTGAGAAGCGCTGTTCTTTAACAGGATCACATTTGCTATCCCTCAGCATTAATCACAGCTATTTCACCCTCCCGAGGAGGAAGCACTCAGCAATTTTGACAAGATGGATGGGCTCTTTTTCTACCTTCCTTGAAATTACTTCAGGGAGGAGGGGACAGGACCAGCCACCACGCAGCAGGGACGTACCTTTCCAGAGTTGCATGGACTTACTGCAGAAGACTGTATGCACACATTCTTCTGCAGAACAAATGTTAGAGAAATATGGGAAAATCCCTGATTTTTGCCCAGAACACGAAACATCTAGTGACTGCTAAGCAGATCTTTGCTAAGTCACCATAGCAACTATGATGTGACAGAAAACAAAACTGCATCCACAAACCGCTCTCAAGTCAAGGCTGCTCCCTGTTCTCAATTCTCTTTCAGTAAGTCAGCCTTGTCACACGCTATGAAACGTTTCAAATGCTGACAAACTAGAGAGAGGAAAAGCACCGGGTGTAAGGACTTCAGGCCAAGCCAGCCATGATCGGCGCTAAGCAAAAACGCCAGCTTTTGATGACTATTTTAACCAGGGACGGCCCTGAGAGCTGGAAATGAAAGTTCATCAGCTGATTTCAAACACAAAGCTGGTCCCTGGGAAAAAATAACAGTCTGTTAAGTAACTGGAAATGTGGCCACACTGACCCATGCTACGAACAGAAAATCTCTGCTCGGTTGTGTTTTTCAGAACTGGCCTCACTGATCAGAAACCACTGGTCTAGGTAACAGCAGTCACACGTTTGTCACATATTGTGCTTGCACACGCAGTGGTTTTTGCTCTTGGTTTGCAGATCTCCAAGGGCCTGTTGTTCATTATCTCTAGTAGGTCAACAAAAGGTGAAGAAGGAAACCACATCTGTTATCACTAGGGTCACGTCCGCTGCGCAAGGATCTGCACCTCCCATGGAAAATTTTAGCTGAAAACTCGAAAGGCCTCGGGCAGCTGCAAGGGAAGCAAGGCATTCGTCTATATTGCCTGCGAGTACAAGGTCCAACCTGGAAGGTGTCCCCAGTGCGAAACGCTCAACTGGTGGAGAAGCTGAGTTACCAGGATCCCAAGTCCCATCAGAAATGTAGGATTTGACTCCTGGGCTCTGCCATCCTGAAAGCCCTCACCACCTTCCTAGTGCATGTCCTAGCTCATTTCTTACTAAACTTTATTTACAAGACCTAGAAATTAAACCTTTGCAAAACTAAACATAGCATAAATGTGCCATGCATTAAGTTCTTGTTCTTCACTTCAACAAGCATTCACCAACGCCACTTATCACATCCATGCCTTTTACCCAGACACCGGAGCTGAAGGCTTTCCAGTAACATTTTTTTCCTTTTCTTTTTAACACACTTTTAACCCTGTAGTCCCCAGGATACCACAGCCAATCTCAACCTGATAGACAAGGGTAAGACGGGGATTGCAGTAGCCCACCTACGCTTCTGAATTCCCAGCAGGGGATGCCTGATGCAGAAAAAGGATGGGCAGGCCTAGGGTTCCCAGCAAAATAATAGCACAGCTGCTTGCTCTGTGTTAGATATGAGAAAGCACACATAATGGAGAGAGACAAATACTCTGTTATGGCTAGTCTCACTAAACCCTCTGCTGCTAGGGGGAAAAAAATGGGGACCTCCTGAGGACAAGCAATGGCCACTTGAAATTGCCTTCTCCTCCCCTTGCTCCAGGAGGAGGTAAGGAAACACAGCAAAACTTCCAGTGCTTTGCTTCATGTCTCATCGTTAACAGTAATTCGGACACTTCTACGTAATTTTAAGCAATACCCAGCTCTCGTGTCTGCGGCAGTGATTTCCTCTGGGTTTTGGGTCTCTCCCAGAATGACGCCCGGGCACGGAGGGAAAGCAAAGAGCTGCTCCTCTGCAGGAAGCCTCTTGCAAAGCTGTGCCCCACCCGCAGCCTCCTCCACCTTCATCTTCCTCATTGTTTAACGAGTGGCCGGCTGTTTGCACTGCAAGGGAGTGCTGCTGTTCAAACAGAGCTGCCTGAAGCATGTGCGGCACCGCCGTGGAAGGGAGATGGTGAGGGAACGGAGAGGGAGAGGGCAACTGCAGGGAAATATCAGAGCAAATATTTGAGGAAAGCGTTGGTTGGCTGGTAAACATGCAATGGAGAGAACCTAAATCACCTCCCTGAGCTCCTTCACAATGCAAAAGGGTACACTGAAGTATTTAGTGACACTTTCTCTTTATTTTAAAAATAACTAAATAAATTAAATATTTAAGTAAAATAATAAAGATGTTGTGCTCACAAAGAATGCAGTGGTATGAAACTGGCATATCCAGCTGGCAAATGTTTTGTTTCAATACAACATTTATTAGCCTAGCTCGTTGTTTCTCAAGGTAATTAAGGAAGAGAGCCTAAAGGGAAGCACGAGTACCTGTTATCAGCATCTCAGCAGACAGACTTTGAGGGGAAAAACAAAGAGCAACACTACCATCACGCTCCGTGAAACAGCAAAGCCACTCATCCGGGCAGCTCCTTGCAGGCAGGAGAATTCCAAGGAACTGCAACAGTCTCCCAAGGGATCGTGATGAGCACGGCTCCAAAGAGACACATTTCCAGAGAAGCCTTGTTTATAAGAAACTAATTCATCATGCGCTGTTCTCTCCTATGCTGTGTTTTTGGAAGACTAAACTGCCTTACGTCCTCCAATAGCATCTTCTGCCCAAATTAAACAGTTCAGCCCTGAACATGATGCACTCACGTATTTCCTCTGCATCCCTTTATAAGGGACTCAAGGGACTCACATGTGGGCAACGAAAGAGGACTGTGTCCTCCCTGCCCCTACTTCAGGAGCCCAGAGACTCCAGCTTGGGTACTAGACTAGGCTGATTCCCCCCTTCCTATTTCATATCAAAATTTACTTTAAAATAATTCCACCCTTTGAAACAAGCTAAATCACCAGGTTGTGTTGGCCTAATGGCTGCAGATTTCACTCCCACCCTTGGTAATTAATTTTTGGTTTTCAAGTTCAAATACACTGTCAAGGCAGCCTTCCTGTAGCCAGCTCTGCAGCAACATCCTTGCCCTCTGTCAAGATTACTTTATTAATTTATTTGCTGTCTCTAAAGGAAATAGCTCATTTTTATAAAGCCTTAAATATTGCGACCACAGCTTTTGAGATTGAGTTTTCCACCCAGGGAGGATCAGGCAAAAGAAGCATGCCATTGCCGAGCTTTGACCTCAGCAACCAACCAGTTGTTATTATTAGTCCAAGAAACTTCAACCAAGGAAATCTGAACGGCCCTCAGTGAACCGTCTGCCCAAAGTTAAACGAGCTGCAGATTTTCCAGCAGAAAGCCAACGCTACCAAAGTACTTGAACGTGTGTTGGTGAATCTGAATCCAAACCACCGCGGACTTGCAGCCACCGCTGAGCATTACGACTTGGGCTCCGACCCCTGATGACAGTATGACTTGCTGCTTCTCTCTGGCATTTTGGTTCAGCGGAACACAAAAGCTTCCAAATTAGAGGTGCGTTTGAACTCTGTACCTGAACACACATCAAGGCTGCTGACCACTTCTGCTTGCATCAGCTTTACCCAAGGCAGGGATGGAAAAAAGGATAACCATTCCTGCCCTCCCCTCTGTAATTAAAATCCACAAATACGCCGCGTCACTGGATGGCATCGCCGCTGCACAGCCACGGGCATAACGGTGATGGAGAAAAAATCCTGCTGCTGGGAACCCCCATCGGGTCCTCCCCGGCTCAGAGCAGCTCTGGGCTGCACACTTTGTTCCCTCTGCAAATAGAGGGCCGAGGACACAACAGACTGGCCCTAAAACCAGCCACCAGCAGGGGTTTGTTTCTCAGTTTTCACTTTCTTAACATTTTCTTTGATAAAACTCGACTGTAACTAAACGTGGCTGAACAAAACCCTTTGTGAACTTACTGTTGATATCGGCTTTCTTCCCTCTAATTGCTTTGGCTACCTGGTACTGCAGCACTAACACAATGTCACGGCACTATTTTGTTTGCAACTATGGAGAAAAATCTGGCTTATCAGAAAAAACACCTGAGCAGAATTAGTAGGAAGGGCTGACCACTGAAACTGCATTAGCTTCATTTTCCTACCTACACCTTCCCGGGTAACATTTACAGAAGAATGCTTAATATAGAGATTGTTTATCAATTGTTTCCTCAGAGATAAAGGAACAGGTTAAATATAAAGCATCTTAAAATAAGGTACAGCACCAATGTTATCCTTTGAAAAAGGCCCAAGTGACCAGCAAGCTCCAACTAGAGGTTATCAAGGCATTTTAGGAAGTAGTACTACTGGAAAGAAAACATAAAGCTCGCATAATCAAGTAACCTCTCCCTTTTTCTCTGGCCTTCATCCCACTGAGAAAAACCTTTTTTCTTTTTGTTTCTGAAAAATATATAATTTTTAAAATATATAACTTTGAATTCCAAAGCTAACTCTTTCCTTGTTCCCCTGAAAAAAAAAAACAGACCACCTCTTCCTGGAAATGAATAAAGCAGACACGAAAATCAAATTCAACATTTGGAAAATAAATGCTGCAGCACAATATTTCTAAATACTCCAAGATTTTGCAAGATTTTGGATCTCCGAATCCAAATCAAAAACTCAGAGAACAACCAAGGGAATGTGCCTCTCTGGTGCAGAGCTAAGTCCAGAACCCAAACCTCCAATTCTGCTCGTTGCACAACAAAAAGTTCAGACTCTCCTCCAGGGTGCCGATATAAAGTTTCAGTGTGACCTGTATCCCTACACCTCTACTACAGCCAGTCCTAAAAGCTGCTGCCAATACGTCTCTCAAAGCGCAGATCAAAGGCTTTACTGTACATCCAGAATCACTCCCGTGATGCAAGGATTAGGCATGAAGAAAGAGAGCGTCATATTTTCAAAGGCACAACTGCCTATAAGCGTATCTCGTGCATATCAGAGCACTAGGAGCACAGCCACACAAGCCAGTGCCAGACACGCCACACCTCTAAATTCTTGTCCCGTCTCCCATTTTCTTTTTTATCTCATCTCTCTGAACACGCTGCCTCTACATGCCCAGTTACGAGGAAGACATACCTAGTCATCAACCCCTCGGTTCTTTTATTTGCATTAGTCTTTTCATCAATATTTTCAGTTCCTTTCCAGCATATCATTCATTCGGGAGGTTATTACGGGGAGCTGAAAACACAATGTTCCAGCCTGCTGCCGTGACCTCTGCAGGAGCCAGCGATGCAGCAGTAATGCCTCAGTGGCAGCAGCTGTACTGTAGATGTCACTGAATTCTAACAGCACTCCTTGAAACACGGCCTGCCCGGGTAATCCTGGCAGTAATCTAGCATTAGATTAAATGCATTGTTGTCAGATGAGAAGTATTACGGGCCTCTAAATATACAGCTGGATACGCACACAATATTAAATAGCATTGCACACAGAGCACTGTCTTCAGGATGAATAGGAGCCCGGGTGCTTTCAACAACAAAGCCTGCATCGTGAAGCACCACGTTGGTTATTTCGGAGGCCACGCGAGGCTTCACTGATGTCAGCGAAGGCAGACTGAACTCTGCCCTTCAATAGCCTGAGCAAGACATCAGGAAAATTGTGGGAGCACCTCCTCTAGAAGGCCAGGTCCTGCAGACACGTTTTGAGTCAAGCAGCCCGTGGTTGCAACAGCCTTCGTCATACGAGTACGGAGCTGAGATTCGGCCCCTGCTCTTGTCATCTGGTCCCTCACACTTTCTGGAGCAGAATGAAGAGCTAGCGAGCTGCGAGTTATGAGTCAATGCAAAACTCACTGGATGAGGTATGAAGACCTCAGACTAGACAATCACAACGTTTCTTCTCAGGCGTTAAAAATTGTGGTCTTTGACTAAATGCCGCACCCATTCTGTTCTAGAAGGAAAAAAAATCACACTAGGGCAAAAGAGAATGGCAGCTTCCGAAGGACTAAGAGCTGCAGGCTGAAACCTGTTGGAATATTCTGATCCAGTTCATGTTTGCTGAGGGTCTAGGATAAAAAATAAATAAATAAACCCCACAATGACTTAAAAACTTTCTGGAATTTATTTTTCCTTGACACTCTGCATCACACAACTGCTCTCTGCAGCACCTCATTAGGAGGCCTTGGAGATGACAATTCTGCAGCAATCTCTGATGCCTTATCGGACCTTTCCCAGCCAGGGACGACTCCAGCTGCTACCCAAGTCAGACACAGAAGATCAGCAGTTTCCAAGCCATTAGTTGAGGTTGTGCCTCCTTCCTCAAGATCTTAGTCGTCTCCTGAACCATTTTAATCAATTTATGACTCTGCTTAATATGCACTGACATCATTTGGGGACAGCAATCCGCAGCCCAGTCGCCAACACATCTTTAAGAAGGCACAGACTGAACCAGGCCGGGAAGGAGATGTCTCTGGTGGTGCCATATGTGACTAATCTAAGGCTGACACTGTTGCCTTGAGCTGTTACCAGGCCTAATGCTCTCTACAAAGCAGAGCATCAAACGTGTGAATTCAGAGTACAGATGGGATTCAAGAGGCTAAAAGATGTCCCTCTGAGTTATGTAAATACAAAAGTAGAGTTGCATGCAACTGCGTTATGGAAAACAAGCACACAATCTGCATCCTCCTTTTCTCCTGAATGGCTCCAAAATGCTCTAGGGATGTCATTTAAACTGTACTTGAAACCTGAGAGTTCAGTGCAATGAACCGAGTCCCCATTTCCACAATTCCCATAAGCGATCCAATCAAGCCCAGGAAAATCCAGCCTACAGTCAATCAGACGCCGAGACCCGAAATCAGGTGCCCCGGTTTCTGTACGATGTTCCAGTCCTTGTGTCTCACCCTGCTGCCCAGGAACCAAGCCCAGCCAGCTGACTGCCCAAAAAAATGACTTTCCGGTGGGAAAAGCCCTTCTGACCGAACTGGCTCAGCTGGCCAGGCTCGCGCACACCCTGCTGACAGACGGTGCTACCCAAGCGCAGATCCTGCTGTGCTCACGCTTTGAGCCTCACAGAAAAATCTGGCAGATCGCAGGAGCTCTGAGCTTTCAGATCAAGGGGCTTCTAGCAAAATTTAAGCGGGGTTTTGCAGAACGGGCAAACAGCAGCAGCAGAAGTCAGCCCGCACAGCACAAACAGGCGTCCTACCTTCTCCCTAGTGCCCAGACACACTGCAAAGCCTTACACAAAACTCCAACCCCATGCCTTATAAAACTCATAAAATTCACTGCGAAATGTTACAGTCTTTTCTTTTTTTTTTTTTTTTTTAAATTTTAATTAGTGCTGTCTAATGCACTGGAGACTCAAAGCTCATAGTAATCACAGCTGAGGACATGCACTCGCTCGGCTGCTTTCACCGAGGTTCTGCAGTTCACAAAGCACAAAACCTCGCCAAGTGAACCTGTCAGTTTTTACAAGTTTCTTCTCTCACGATATTTATGTCAAACGATAGCGAGAGATGAGTCCAGCACCACCCAACAGAAACGGTAAAGCAGAGAACAAAAAAAAAAACAAAAAAAAAAAACACCCAACCAACCAAACCAAAAAAGCAAATTAAAAAATAAAAAATCTCTCTGCTTTTTTTTTTTTTTCTCCTAGCATCATACATTGCCAGCAAACGGAAGAGTAAATTTAAAAATCCAGTGGGACTGATCAGAAATTACACCTTCTCAGACGCTGGCAGGAATTCATCAGAAAGTTGCAACAATCTCTCCTCTATCAGAAGAAGGTAATCTAGGACAACTTTCTACTGCCGCTGTTCAAATACAAGCCTTAAATTCCTTAACAGGGCAAGAACACTAAAAAACTGAAATCACTGATCTGGCAAACGTAACAGCAGGTCTTTTGTGCTCTCACTCTACAATGCTGCTCACTCATATCTGCAGAAACTGAAAAATCACTGCACGGTGTAGAGGAACAGCCCAGAAAATAGCCCCCTGCTTACTGCTTGAATCCTCTTCTGTTAAAAGTGCATTTGTATTACGTTCAATAACGACTTCTGTGTCTGCAGAATCAGGCTCCCTGTTCAATTAGGAGCTAATTATTTCAATACTGCAAAGCAGAAAACCGAGTCGCCTTTCCAGCTCTACTCAACTTCTTTATAAATTATTCTCAAAGAGCAAATGAGATTTCTCATTCCAGTTGTACTCCAACACGACCAAAACTTACCCCTTCCAGCTCAGAGCCTTTAACACTCTTTCATTTTAGGCACTATTAGGAATAAAAGGACGCCACTACTTCATCCGGCAGTCAGGCAAGCTTTTGAAGCTGCATGTCCACAATGTCAGAAGACAAGTAACTGCAGAACTTAATTTGTGCAGCCAAGCAACTCCTTAAAATCAGCAGGGAGAACTTCAGCAACACCCAGGCAGGATCTCGGTTCTCTGAATTACATGCCAGAAAATAATCCTACTTCTAACCAAAACGTGCCTGTTCACAGGGGCGAGAGCCTGAGACAGCGACCTTAAACACACAGGAGAGGAGTTTAACATCCACTCTCCACATGCTTAAAAAGAATAGGAAAAGAAGTGCCGCGTGCTTTTCAGATTTCACTGTACTTTTTTGGACGGTCTTTCTGAACGCTCACTTCTTAGGCTCGGGTTTGCTGTGCTTGGCAGTGCCTTTTGTGTCTTTTGCAACACTGCACACACACAAACGGCCTGTGGTTTCATGCTTTGCTTCCCATTTAAAACTAACACTTTAACAGTAGCTTTATTTTTGTTAAATAAAAGATTTTTTTTTCTGAATTCTGACATCAATTTCTCTAAATTTTTTAAACTGACACCCCTCATCTTTAGAAGTAGCATTTTGTCTTTGCCCCTTTGATTCACCAACCCTCACTTGTGCTCTTCCTCACCTTTCTGTGCTGTGCTCACCAGAAGCAATGAGAGCAGAGAACAGGATTTCACTTTGGGACAGTCAGCTTTGATGCCAGATATATTTTGTTCTGGAGACCCCAAACCGCAAAGAAACGAGTTTAAATAAAGAATACGTGACCGCACAGAGACACCACTGCAAATTTTTTACATAGAAGAAGCCCGATACTTCATACAGCTGCAATCCATCCTCCCCATGCAGGCAATGTGGGGAGGATGCAATGTCCCAGCCAGGGCTACTCCAGCAAACACAACGAATGTATTTGGGCACTACTGCAATCTCACAAACACCTATCTGATGCCAGGGAGAGACAGACCTTTAAAACCACCAAACCTGAAAAATCAGCAGCTCTCTGACCGCACGGCAATGCAGAGGAGCTGATCAGCTGCTGCACAGGACCAGCATCGTTCTGCCTTTTCGGCAGCTTTGCCCCAGCTTCCAGCAAGCTGTCCTGCTGATTTTAACAGGTTGCTTTGACCTTTGAGGCTCTGGATGGTTTCTAGGTTTCGTACACCTTCCGTCAGGCCGTGCCGTAGCCTATACCACCGGCTACCCACAGGCTTTCTTGCTTAGCTCATTTGGAAATGTCTCCGACGCAGAATCTGCCTTCTCTCTTCAGAGTTTCTTTTAATCTTGGCCAAAGGAAACCAAATACGTCAAATATAAAAAATAAAAGCACACAGCCCAAACCCATTTGCTGTCACACAGACACCTGCTCTGCCCTTGTTTTGTATCAAATAGCAAAAAGAGCACAGCCGGAAACTCGAAGAATCGGTGAAAACAAAATCATTTCACCCATCAGATGCTCTATCGCAAAGTAGCACACAACAACTGAGTTTAGTTTGTTTTCTAGAGCGGCTCTATTAACTCGGTAGAAGAAAGGCCAGCACCACTCCTACACGGTACGGCATGAGGTTACACTATCTGTCATTTTTAGAAAGCAGCCAGCCTGCAAGCTCCCCAAACTAACAGGCACAGCTAACCTGAGCTTCTTAAATAAAACTGCCCTGGCACACAGCAAGAGCATGGAGAATGTTTCACTGTGTGCTGGAGGAGTTAGGGAGAACCATATCCCCTGGCAGGGGGGCACCGCTCCTGCTCTTACCCTGGAAGCTCCTGTTGTGAACACAGCAGCGCGGCTTTGCAAACTGACAGCTGGCCATCAGTGAGCAGAAGGAAAGCTGTGTCGCCCAGCCTCACTCTCCTTGTCTATCCCACTTCATTTCTCTGCGCTGAAGTCCTGGAACATGGCAAATACAAAGCCACCACATATTTGCCTTTGTAGGAAAGAGACTGGTAATAGCTACTCTCCAGCACAACTGCAGTTGGCATGGGCTGTTGGTTACTAGCAAAGGCAGAACGAAGGCCAAAAAAAATTGGGTCAGGAGTGTTAAAGCTCCTCTGACCTTGCCTGCTGCCTCCAGCAAGCAAGGGACGGGATACACTGCGGTGGGACACCTCACTGTTGATATCCAGTTCCGCAGATAAGCAAAGATTTGCTCCTGGGAGCAGATGAACAAACTACACCAGCCACATTTCAGAGCAACGTGCAAACGGCACTGATCCCCACCCAAAACCCCCTTTTGATTTCAATTTCAGAAAAAGATCAGCTTACTCACTGCAAAACTGTGTTGCAGCTAAAAACCACTCTCCACTTAGACAAGCAAAGCCTTGCCTCACCATATGTGGGATTATCTACCTACGTCACATAGCTGTAGGTCAGAGAAGCCACTACTTCGCCAGCCACATTCTGAAAAAAGGTGTAAGAAAGAAGCCGCTGCTGCAGAAACTGCAACGTGACCGCCTTTGCTCCCTCAACTATCCTACTGCCAGCTTGAGATGGAAACGTTACAGGCAGCAGAGGAAGCAAGTTCCTACAGAAAATCAGGAGACCTCGCTTCCCCTCGAGGCTCAGTCCCCATCAGGTTGGATGATGGTTGAGTTGCTTGCTGCTTTACGCCCCAGGTTCCCCATCTTCAAATAGGAAGGAATTTTCTTTGTGAGGCACTTTGAGATCCACAGATGAAAGGCATGACAGCAGAACTAGGTCAGACAATTATGATGTGTACAATTATCTCTGCAATTTACATGGCTGGAAAGTGTAATTAAAAATCTAGCTTGCTTTTCTCAAAGATTCTGTTCAGAATCAGGCAGCGTGGTTTTGATTCCAAAACCTAAGATGTACACTTACACTTTGATTCACAGTCACACAACAACGTTTAAAGTAAATGCTGTAGTTTAGAAGAAAGCAGAGAACAAATCTAGGGATTAGCTAGCAGTTGCGTCATTTCCTATGACCTATCTATTACTTTACCAAAACCCTTTAAAGAAAAAAAAAAAAAACAACAACAAAAAAAATAACAACCAACACCGACACAAACTTCCTGTACTCTAACCACTGAATGAGCAAGCACGGTTACACTTCAAGAGATCCTCTAAGTAGCTGTACTATTGCACAAGCCGCTGCATACAACACCTAAAAACCGAGTCCCAGGCTGCCGGTTTCTTTCAGAGCTGCCTCACCATAAATCTAAAAATACGGCTGCACGTACCAGGCAGGCTGCTCCCAACGGTTTCCCTTGAAAAACGTAAGCAAGCCTGCTGGCTTTGCAGCGGAATGCAGCGATAATGCAGCGCACACATTTGTCTTTCTCTTCTCATGGAACCGAATCCCACGTTTTCTCCACCCCCGATTTCAATTACCAGTCGACACAGCGCAAAAAAACACCATCCCGTTTGGCAGCAGCTGGCACCCTTTCAGAGAGCATCAGTGGAGAAGCTCAGAAACGAGCAGCACGGGACCGCTTCGAGGTGGTCCTGCCACTGTGGGGAAACTCAGCTTTCCATCCCTCTGCCCTCGCTGGGCACAGATGACATCAGTCTGCGAGGCTGGCCATGCAGCTCCTTCCCCAGCCCTAATTTCAGCCTCAGGAACATACCAGCAACTCGTAACCAAAATTATCGGGCTCCATCTCCAACACGGCAGCCAACACTGCCTTTGAAGTGGAAACTGAAGCCCAGGGCTCTTTCGCTGTGTAAGTATAGTGCAGATAAACACAGGCAACCTCGGCTCCTGGAAGCGGGGAAAGGAGCGAGGGAAGCAATACGCAGTTGACATCTGAGTCGTCTCAGCACTTGGTCTCTCCTCCTTGCATACCTTAGCACAGGACGGATCTGGGGGAGTGCTGGTATGTTTGCAAAGGGCTCTGGTTGCTCACTGGAGGTATGACAGATGGAGACTGGCAGCTTCTTCTCAGGAAGTGACTGAGAAATGCAGATGCCCTCAGAGCAGATGTCACTTTGCCTGTGCTGCTGTGGACAGGGTCCCCTCTGGCTGCTCCTAATCCCCTGCTCCCCAAATTGCAGAAGGACAAAACACAACAAATGATTCAAAGACTGATGTCACCATCCTCTTTTTTTTTTTAATCTAATTTTAGCAGTGGCAGCATGGTACAAAGCATGTTTCTAGACAACAGGGAAAAAAAGAAATAAAGAAATCTCATTGAATTCTCCCAAAAGTTATTCATTTCAGTTGGCTGAATTTACCAGAAAAAAAATAATAATAATTAAAAAAAAGTAATATTCACTCAAACCTCTTTTTCTTGTCTGTTCTATAGGCAAAAGCTAAGGCAAGGACATTTTAAGGCTAGTTATATGCTGAAAATGTGGGAAAGTGGACACAGATAACTGCCCAATCTGCCCTACTACCAGGGTTAATGCTGGTCTGGACGATCTCCAACTGCATCAACATGATACACTCAAAATGTTAAGGCTACGCAAAAGTCGCTTTTGGAGCCCTCAATGCTAAGCGTTTTTTCCTCCTCTATCTCAACTATGTCAGCTGTTACTGGAATTTATTGGTTAAATGGCAGCAGAAGACCGTTTAAGTAAAAAGGAGCAACATAACCACAAGGGAATTTATTTTATGATTTGCAACGAGGTGCAAATCCTGGCAACCACTTTAAACAATCAGAGCAAACCTAATTTCCCTTCACTGCAAGGACAGAGAGTATATAAATTCATAACAAACGGAAAAAGGTCTGGCTTCTGATCTACATGAACTTTCCTGGTAGCAACTGATGAGTTACACTACAATCCCTGCCTTTTTGATAGGGGAACTAAGGCACAGAACTGTCACCTCTGTTCTTACACAGCAAACCATGAGAAAGGCTTAAAGGATGCTTCACCCAGAGGTGCCCAAGATGCTGTGATTTCTGCCACTGAGCTTTATACAAATGGGCTTTTATAACGTATATAAATGGCCCTACACTATGCAGGTAACTGAACCACATCCACTGACTACTGTTCCACAAGAAGTTATACAGCTCTGTAAGACTGCCGTCCCCTCTTCTCTCTTCCCTATCTGAACTCCACTAAACTCTAACATTAAACCAAAGTGAAGTTGACAGAACAAGGCTTTCCTCAAAGGCCTGGCACAGGGGAAAGGAAAAATAACCTATTAGAGATGCATTCGTATCCACCAACTGCACAAACCATCTCTGCAATCCTCTTTGTGCATTTGGCTTCTGTCAGAGAACAAAATAGGGCAAATAGAAAAGCAGTCTCTTCAGAAGGCAGAGCACTCTCCCAATACTGTTTATGGAGTGCCTCTTGTTTAAATGTTTATTTGCATTGATAAATTTAGATGGGTTTTAAACGCAAATGCTCCCTTACTCATGTTGATCTTTCATGGAGACCACTGGTTACATCTGTTAGTGTTTAGACAAGAAACAACAACAAAAAATTTGCAGCTCTTGCAAACATGGGTAACCAACACATTATCATGTGTGTGACTGTGGTGAGCTGATGCATTCCTTGCGGAGGAGATGAAAAGGCAGCAGGCAGCAATCCGAAAGCACCACGCGAGACCAGCTGCTCCAACGTCACCACGTCTCCACCGTCTCAGGGGAGCTCAGCAGCTTCCCTGTGTGGCCCAGCCCAGTCAGCAGGCAATAAAGGTGATCCTCTGCTCACACAGCCCAGAAAGTGCTCTCTGAACATCTCCTTCTGGCTCAGGGCAGGCACGGGGACATCGGTCTCCTGCCGCTTACGCCAGTGGCTGGCTGATGAAGGCGGAGGCATGGCATCAGTAGGCCTTATCAGGGAAGTTTGCAGGAACGCTGCTGTCACGCCCAGGCGAGTTACTCAGAAAGCTACCCAAAGCCATAAACATCGATTTTAATTCAAGGAAAAGGATAGATCAGAAAGGACTTCTTGTGCTGAAGGAAATCGTCACAGCAATGCCTACACCCAGGGCTCCAGCTTCTGCTAGAGCTTTACACCTGTACCAAAAAGACCAGTGTGAGAAGCAAAACTGGAAAGGACCAGCACCCACCAAGCCCAGAGGTGCAGTGAGGAACTGAACACAATCATCTCCATGCACATCTGAGCTGGTGGATTCAATGATGTACCCCACAAGGACGGGTCACAGCCCCACCATCCCACTCAGGCCTACAAAGACCAGCCACCAGCAGACTGTCCAAGACACGTCTCTGAGGAAATAGAACACCAAAATGGTTTAAAAAAAGAGAAAAATAAGGGAAGAATAAACGAGGGCAGAAACCTGTCATCCTCTACTCACTGCTACGAAGCTGAGGCAGAGGCCGCCCTGCGAGCAGGCCTGAAGGCAGACATCCCGAGATGGTTGCTGAGGAACACAGGCATCATTCATAAACGCGGCTGTTCCAATAAAGGGCCTCAAAAGTGTGGCCACTGTATATTTACACAGTTGCTTTATCTACTGTAGTTAACACGGCATGTTTGCCTCGGTTTTTAAAAGGACAAAGTACCCATAGGTAGGAGCACTACAGTGAAGATTAAATAAATAAATAGAAACCCCAAGCAAAGCTCATGAAGAACAGGTCTTCCCCACCTAACAGAGGAAAACAGACCTGCAGAACAAGCAGAGCCGGGGTCTACAGGTCTAATCCATGTGCCAAATCCCACCCATCCGTCCTGAGAAATAACCCCACTTCCTGCAAAGGTTTGTGCCTGAAACACCAGTGATACACATTTATGTCTAGCTCAACATTTTTGGGATGCTTCTATCGTGAACCGCTGCCGTCCTAAGAGTTCAACGTCAAGAGGGGAGAAATTATCTGAAGGTCAGTGCTGCCCATAAGTAAACAACGGAAGAGAGACCCGCACCGGGAGGCACAGACACGTATGAGGGTTCCCGCTTGCACGCAGCTGCTGCCTCTAACAAAAATCGATTGCTGCTTGATGGGAAATGGCTGTGTCGCTGGTCTGAGGGCTAGTCGGTAAATGCACAGCATGGGTGTTGCTTCCTGCTCTACTCGTCGTAAAAGTTGTTGATTGGAGATTATTTTTGTTGTTGTCCTTGCTGTCAACCTCTAGCAAAATGTTAACTAAGTTTTCTGTGCGAAAGATAAACGGGTACAAATTCCATATGTTAAAAATCCCAGTAGCAACTGCACGGCATGGACAAAGAACAATCGAATGAGCAACAAGTGTGACGGAGAGAGAGATTACACAACTCGGGACATCAGCTTTCTAGGCCTGCAGTTAACCAAAACTTCATCTCAACTCATAGAATTAACTTCAGTAAGAGAAACTATCTTTAGCCTGTTAAGAAGAAAAAGACGACAAAGTATAAAAAAAAGGGGGGGCGTAGAGTGTGTGTGCATATGAAGAAGAAACTAGAAAACAGGGTAAACAGCCAGCTACTTTGTTCATTCAGTCTTCTAAAACAAAGACGAAAAACTCAAACAGAAAGCTGAAAGACTCATTTGTATTTCGTGCACAGAGCTGTGTTCCACTCTCTGATCTATCAAATACTTAAGATATGACCGAGTTTCTTACAATCAAACATTTCTGGAATTTCCCATTAATTCTCGGTGACATCTGTGCTCATTTCAGCCTAAAGGACTAGCCATGTAGGAACCAGATGCCTGCAGTCCCCATCACAATCAATTTAGCAGCAGATACACGGCTCGTCTGAAAAAGGCTCGTGAGTTATCTTAACCCAGTCACCCAAAACTGGAAGCACCCAACCAACCCGCCACTTCCAGAGCTTATCTTTCCACATATCAGTTTCCCCTCAATTAGGCCAAGCTATTAAAACTAAACTGTGAAAGGAGCTATTCATTAAAGTTTTGTCACATCCTTGGACGAAAATGCCCAAAGCAGATGTGAGGAGTTACAAGAGTTGCACTCACAACCCAAAGTAAACAATCAGGGTACATTTGCACGTAGCCAGGGAGATTCCCCCTCCTACCTCCCTTCATGCTCCACCGCTCCCTTTACAGAGGACGGCAGCTGTTAGCAAAACAATGAAGGAAACTAGAGTACAAGAATATTTACACCATGAACGTAAGATTAGATCTCAGATCTCAGCAAGCAATTTTCCCTCTTACTTATACAGGCCAAGTATTCGTGCATATATACACACACATGCTCTAAGGATTCTGAAGAAAGAGAGGATCTTCAGCATAATTTCCATCCTTACAGTCATAAAAGCACAGATCACTCTCAGTCAAGTATTATTAGAAATGACTAGATGTTCGAGTTCAGCTTGTAATTACTATTTATACACCAAACAGTAAAATGATGATAGGCTCCACCCAGCTCCCGTACCAGTAGCACGTGATAATGGAGGCCACACACCCCATGTGAGCGCAAAATACTGAGTAATTCTTCCAAAAGTTATTTCTAATGCACTTTGCCCAGAGTCAACGTTCTGACCCTGATAAGTCAGAGGAAACAGTATAAACATTTGTTGGAATCACAAGTGCACTGTAATAAGTGTATTTTACCTTAGGATGTATTGTACCACCCTACTTGCTCGAAAACATGCCTATAACACTTAAAATGCTCCTAAAACACAAACCCTTTAACAACTGGCAAAAATTACAGTCACAGACTGACAGACTCAAGTAAATGATGTTTTCAGCAATCACGGATTATTTCTGCTCACTCTCTTCCGTGTTCTCTTTGCTTGCTGCTTTGCAGGTTGTTGGGCTCTGAACTCACAGCCTGTACAAGATGGCAAACTGCTCCAAAGGGCTGACAGTCCTGGCAAACACTCTTTTTTCCCCCCTCTAGCTCCAGCAACTTACTCACACCACACTGTCACACTTGGTAAATGCTTTCCATTAAACACAGCTGTCTGAACAAAGACCACACGTCAAGGAGCTGGCAGACCTAATAGCGCACTATGGGAGAAATACAGCGATGATCAAGAAAAACAAGATAGGTCCCTGCAATACATCCAAGGGCATTCTGTAGAGAACAGACAACGCGTTTGGTCATTGAGTAGCTCCTACCACAAAGGCACAGAACGCTGTCTCTTCCTCCAAATTCTCCAAGATTATTTTTTTTTCCTTTCCATGGGTAACCCACATGCAAAGTCATCATTAAAGAGAGTTTCTTTTGAAACAGAAGCTGCTGCTGGAACAAAGTATCGGGCAGATAATGAGAATAGCTGTACTTAGCGCATATAGCACAACCAGAGGCTTTCTCACCTTGGGTGCACATCCAACCTTTCCCATTCCTTCCACTGAGAAGTAGGGTGGTTCACGTTAGTGTTGGGCTGGAGTAGAACACAGTCCATATGCTAAAAGAGAAGTACCATCCCTGAAAAAGCCATGGTTCACTGTCCATAAACAACCTACATGAGAATCAAAGAGCCCTCCGTATACATGGGCAGCCACACACTGCAGCGGCCAAATTCATCTCCCCTGCCATGAACTCACTGATGGCATGTGACATAAAGAAAGCAGAGCAGGAGGAATTAACTTCATAGGAAGTGATGCAGAGTGGTATTTTGAATGTAACTGATGGAGGAGTTTAATAGTCCCAGCACATGAGTTTGCTGACAGATCAATTACACAGCTTGTGACCTTCATCAGCCCAGACTTTTATCAAAATCCATTTTATGAGAATGTCAGAATGCCATACCACATTGCAGCATTCACATCATTTCTCTTTCCTTCTCTCACAAAAAAAAAAAAATTAGAAAACTTCATATAGTGCTGAAAAGACTCAATGGATTTGGACTCGATCTTCGTGAGTCCCTTCCAACTTGGGATATTCTGTAATTCCAAGACTGTGAATACTTCTACAGTCCAGCAGATACTCAAATATGAAAAACTAATTTTCTGCTTATATTTCAATGGAAAGGTTCCTCAGAGTTCCCAGGAGATGAATCAGCCATACGCAGCAGTGTATCAAAGAAGCCTGAGAAGTTTGTTCACTTGCTTAGATAGGGTCAAAGACACAGTAAAACATTCCCTGCCTGAGCCTATCTTTACCAGTGTGCTTAGGCCACGGGTGGTCCTTCAGAAGCTGATTTGTCTATCTGCAGCAATTAACAGTCCTAGTCTGCATCTTTGGTTTTCCACTCATCAGAGAGCCCTACCCAGTGAGGCAGCTGTTCCTGGCAGCAGATACTGGCACTGAAAGCAAAAATACAGATGCCAATTTCTCAGCTCAGTGAAAGACTGTATGAGTAAAGCCAAATAAATTGAGCTGTCTCTCTCTGAACGTTCCAGTGTGAGGTCTCTTCCCACCACGGGTGTATTGCCACCAAGCAAACCTTAGCAAAGTACTTGTAGAAAATAAGTAAAGTCATTTCATCATGGACCAAACTTACAATATTGCCTCATGATAAGGGGCAATATTCCCTTTTAGAATTTAATTCCCTTTTTATGTGGACCAGCAAAGGACACCTTGTGGTTGGGGCCTACAACAGGCCACCTGCTCAAGGGGAGCCTGTTGGCGAGACCTTCTTACTTCAGCTGCAAGCTGAAATCCCTGCTGGGGGACTTAAACCACATGGATGTCTGCTGGGAAAGCTGCATGCAAGGCACATGCAAAACAAGGAGGTGATCAGAGACAGCCAGCATGGCTTCACCAAGGACAAATCATGCCTGAGCAGTCTGGTGGCCCTGATCAGAAGGGACAGGATCACCTCTCCTATGAAGAAAGGCTGAGAGAGCTGTGAACCTTCAGCCTGGAGAAGAGAAGGCTCTGGGGAGACCTTACAGTGGCCTTCCAGTAACTGAAGGGGGCTTATAAAAAAGATGGAGAACAACTTTTTACACAGGCAGATAGTTATAGGACAAAGGGGAACAGTTTTAAACTAAAAGAGGGGAGATTTAGATTAGATATAATGATAAGTATTTCTTATATTCTTATTTCTTATTTAATAATATATTAAATTTAGAGAGTGACCTAGAGGGTGGTATCCCTGCCTAAGGCGGGGGGTTGGAGCTAGATGATCTTTAAGTTCCCTTCCAGTCCAAATCATTCTATGATTCCATGCGACTTGCAGTAATTGATACTAATTGATGAAGAAAATAGGTTAGTTTGGGGCCTCAGCTCAAAATATCTGCAGATCCTATCTGCCTAGCACTGAACAATGATGTGGGGAAACGTGACCAGAAGAAAAATCTTCCTTCTCAACTTGTGCTTACTGGCCAGCCATCTACCTACTTATGGTAAAAACTCCCTAACCCTTGTGCAGTTCATGACCCTAGGCTTAGAAAGGTAATAGAGTATCTGTGTTGGCAAGTCAATGAGCTCAAACATCATCGTGTTTGTGTTAGACTTCCGTGTTAATGAAACTTTGCTGGTCCCAGTCTAAGTACTCTCAGTGGAATTCATGATGACGAGCAATTGGTTACTGAATGATGCATGGTGGAAAGCAATACCTCTTGATAAAGTACTGTCTCCTGGTTCTGTAATGGTTACTGCCACTCTAGAAATTGGAAGCACATTCCTCTTTTAAGAAGAAATAGAGCTGGTTAGCAGTGTCTGTCAATACACTTGTTAAGGAAATTTGAGATTTTAATACTAAAATTTTAGCTTTTTGTATGAAAGGCTAGTACAATATGTCAGTTCGCAGGCATTACATAGGGTATTTTAGGATAAATCTATGACTGGTGCTGTGATTCATAACTACAGATGCAGGCAGAATCTGATTTTCTCCTCTGCAGTCCTCAGTTCTTGGCCTGATATGAGCTCAGCCTTAGCAGGCAGAGAGACTTTCCCTAGGATACAAGGTCACTGACCCACCTTTACATTTTACTTTCATAACTAAAGACCTGGCAAAATTCCAAGCCAGAAAGCCGAACTAACATCAACAAGTTAATCTTCTGTAATTGCAGCGTTGCCTCCAAAATTAGTATATTACCTGATGAAGGAATAAAAAAAAAAAAAAAAACTTCTCGCACGCACACAGGTTGCACCACGCCTTTCCCAGCAGCAGGGTTTGGGGAGGAGATGTACGTTTTAATGTACTTGGAATTTCAGCATGCAGTTGAAGAGGCATGCCTTTCTGCAGCAGAATGGTAGGTGGCTTGCCAGCTCCACAGCCCTCCTTGCCATGTGTGTCTCAATGGCAAACGGCTGAAGTGAGAGAGCAGCGAGCAGAAATTCCCCACTTCAGTTTTCAGTCATCCCTGCTTAGATGACTTTTTTTTTTCTTTTTTAATTGGGAGAATTCAAGTTTTCGTTCCCCAAATCCCCAGTAATAAAGCTGTAGTTATCACAGCACACTAGTTAATCTATAATCTTTAGAGGAACAGTGTGGCAAGAACTCACACCTATACTTGAAGTTCATAACGTTGAATTTGTCCAAACACAGCCAGAACGGGATGACTGCGAGGGTAATCAAAGCCCTGTCCCTGCTGAAAGGCTTAGGGCTGGAATTCACTGGGCTGATTAAATTGGTTTTATTTTGAAAGAGAATTCGGTGCTTGGAAAACTCACATGATAGAGCTGCTTCTCCAGATTACATGAGCCAGCACAACATAAAATAAAGCCCTGGCAGAGAAGCCAACCTTGAAGTTCTTTATTTAACCTACCATCAGTGAAGATGGGCTATTTCTCCCAGGCAGAGTCGTGACCTAACACCTTCCCTCCTCCTCCATCCCATTTCTGCTTTACCACTGCCCCCTCAGCCGGGCTAGTTCAATCCTTTGCAAGCCTGGAAGGTAAATGGGATTAGGGAAGAGAGCCAGCCCAAAAATAATCCCCCTCCTTTTTTCTCAGCTCTGATGAATTTCTTCATCTTGCTCGCCAGGCTGCCTGTAAACATCTGGACCACCCAAGCAAAGGACAGCGTGGGGGTGGGAATGACCGGACAGGAGGACCAAAGAGCTCAAGCCGGCTCTCACAGGGACAACGTGTTAGCTTGTGCCAGTGCCGTGCTGGAACAGCTCTGCACCAGCTCAGAAACACCCTGCTCCTACCACACTGCCCTCCTCTAGCAAGAACGAAACCCCCCAGACTCACACGTCCTCTTCTAAAAGCTTATTCCGTTTTACTTTTAATCCCAATCTCATTTCTTTGCACACACTTACACTAGAGAAGATTTGTTCCTATTTATAGTCCAGTATTCTTTTACCAAGCACATTATTTTCAAGCATTTCATTTGGCTTCACAAGACATGCTCAGCTGGTTAGCCAAGAAAGAGCAGAAGGGCTGTGACCTGCATCATCCATCCTTGCACTGCGTTGAGAATGGCCAGGGGTATTTTCCCCTGAGCAGATTCAGAGAAGAATGTATTGCCAAATACATACGCACTGGATTTCTATAGGAACAAGCCCAGCTATGCAAAACTGCTGAGCAGCTCCCAATGGGAACTGCTCCCAGCTCCCAATGGCAGCATTACAGACACTGGTTCCCACTAATGGCTCAGCTACCCTGAACAGACACAAATTAAAACAAGCACTATGGGGCAACCTTTGTTACAAACAACTTCATATTTTACAGCTTCCATTGAAAGCTAGTTGAAAGTTAACTAAGGATTTCACCACTTACTCGAGCTGACCAATCCGACACAATACAGTCAATGAATAATTTCAGCTGTGCTTTCACACTATCCAAAATATGGAATAATTCCCCAATTCTGAAAACTCCCTCTCCTCCTTTCATTTAGTCTCTTTTAAAGAAGATCAGTTGAAAAATAGAGAAGAAATACAAAGGCACCAAGCCCAGCTGTGTGCAGAGGCCTGGGCAGGAAGCAGCATCGGGGCACCCCATGCCACTCTGTGCCTGCAGCCTGCTGCTGCTCACAGCCCTGGTGAGCTTTGCTTAGGTAAATGATGAAAAGCAAATCAAAGCCACGACCAGAGCCTTGAGTCTGTACAAAATGATCTTTGTCAGGAGGCTGTGGAAACCACGTGGAAAAGCGGTTGTTTTGCTCCATGGCCAGGCCTGGCTGTGGAAGAATTTCAAGCAGCCACAATCTGTTTCTGAATTTTATCCTTTCTAAGCCCAACAAAAGCCGAGTACACAGGACCTGTGCTACTCCAGTGATAAAGACAAGTACAAACTCTGCCCAAGTATCTCTGCGTTAGCCAACACAGTTCAAACCCCAAGCAGCATGGCGAGGTACAAGGCCCCGTTTCACGGCTGTTGGAGCAGGTACTTGTGAAAACAAGAATTGTGGAGGAACCTCAGCCCGTACCTGTCCATGTTGTAAAGACAGACCTGCCCTGGCTCCCTGCAGCCAGGTACCTGCACATATTACTCGCTGGTATTTCATGAGGACTGCTCGCACACAGTTTCAAGAGTAGCAAAGGAAACCGCTCTCCTCACGCTGCCGATGCTTATCTCTGTCCAAACCAAAAACACAGCGTTAAATATAACTGTTGTTCAAAGGCTCATTTTAGCATCCAACAATCGGAACAGTTTTAAAACACTTGTCTTACATCAAACTATTTTAGCCGAGAGCAGCTCTCAAACTTTAGCAGCACGAATTACAGTTTCATGAATAGCTGAGATGCACATACATGCCTCTCTGTTCACAGCTAGACAGCCAAGTTTAAAAAGTGCAAAAAGAAGAGCACATCCAGCAATTGTTTCCATTCAGAATGCCTTTTGTGATCCAAAAGGGGGGAGGGAAGATGGAAGAGATGGGGTTTCCAAATAAGGATGCTGATCTGGAGGCCAAATTTCAGAAACACTGAGCAATCTGTAGCGTTCCTCACCAGCATCTCCAACGGGCTCCGCGCTACTGAAAAAAAAAAGGACATCTGTACAAAACTAACTTCAGCTTTTGGCAAAGATTAACCAGCTTTAGGGACACTCAAACCATGACCTAGGACACTTTATCTGCCATCCTATATTAGCATATTGAGACACGCTTGGTTTCAAAAGTCACTGCACTTGTGTATTTGTATAGAAGCCTTTGCATTATTAAGCAGAGAACCCTGAATGCATACACGCAACTGTTGCCTGCTGACCTGCAATGAACTCGCAGACATGTTGATTTTATCTGGTTAACAGATTAGGTTTGCACTGACAGATGGACAATGCTACTGTTAAATTAATTAAAAATGAATACTATTAATGCTGGATGAGCATGAAACAAATTACCTCTGAGGTAAAACACTTCCAAATAGGGGGAAAAGGAAAGCAGTTAATAAGGGTAGACAATAATAGCTCCCGGTTCACCTTTAAATATACTTACTTGTAAGTTCTACCTTTTTCCTTCTGTTTTTCCTGCTGGTTCTTTACTTTTACTAGTAAACCAACTTATTTACTCACAGTAATTTTATATAATTTTATTTATCGATAATCAATACATTTACTAATGTTTTTAGTAGCCTATACTCCTGTATTATCAATTTTATTTGGGTTAGCTAAATGCTAGTGTACTTACATTTAGAGAACGTAATGGCAAGCCAAATCATTTTGAATGTAGCTTTCATTGAATATAATGTACTGGTCAAGATTTAGAGAACTATTAAAAATACAACCAATCACTCCATTTTCCACCATTAGCTTTGTGTTAGCAAAAAAAATCAAATTACTATCTCCTTCCGTTTTTCCTAACTGGCATTCTTACAAAGGCCATAGATCACTTAAGTTCTCATTCCCATTCTCCCTACATTTGAGGCAGAAGATTTAGGCTTCTGGGTAACATGCAGCTGGTAAATTTTTCTGACATCACTACCCACACAATTTTGTGAGTGTGCCCACTGAACCATTGTTTGCAAGCGAGTCTTCAAAATTACTAACCAGGGTATAAATTCTCAAGTGCCAGGAAGTCAAACTGAGCTACTCATTTCTTAGTATCCACATTTCAATTAGTTGCAAATACCACACCAGCAGCAAACCAGCGTTTCAATTTCTGCTGGCATATAACTTTACAAACTCGTTCTAGTGTTTGAATTTTTAAAAAGTAACCTCTCCATTGCATAAATCAGGTATTGACATTTTCCTTATCCAAAGATAAGCTGGGAGGTAGAGGGAATAAAAAGATTAAAATATTTTATGATCTGTTATTTTAAATCTCAACTGCAAGATCAATTGCTGCTGCATTTATCAGTTTTGAATTTTTATATCCATCAGCAAAAGATTATAAATGTAGCGACAGAAGAAAACTGTATCTCCACAAAGATAACCAAACACTAGAAATCTGATATGCACCCCAAGCCTACAATGTAAAGAAACTAAAGAACAAAATTTTCCAGTGGTCACGTAGGGGAAAGAAAAAAAAAAGAAAGAAAGAAAGAAAAAGGATCATTAGAGAAAACCTAAACAAATCTACTCCAAGAAACAAGGGCTCAAGTTATTAAAAAGGCCCCAGATGGATATTCTTGCTGACTTCAGTGGCAGCACTTACATGCATAAACTTTGGCCGAATGTATAAAGGGCCGTCAGAGGGCAGATGCATTTTACTGTTTATGATGATCAAGATAAACTGGCAACGGATTCAGAGTTCTGTGTATTTTGGCCCCAGCTGTAAACGTAGCTGGAATATAAGGTTTCGGGTTCAAGGTGGTAAAAGACCTTATAGCCCACAAGCTGCAAGAGGAGGTAGTGGGGAGGCAGAGAATAGCAAGCAGAACGTGGGTAACAGCATGAAGTGCAGCAGTTCGGACAGCCAAACCCTCAAAACTTTCTCTATCGGGATGTTCATTGAAATCTAAAGGCACACTCAATTTCCACAGCAGCACAAGTGATAGACTGCCAGGCTCTGGCATCACCTGAATAGCTACAACACAACCGGCTCTTAATAGGTCCACGTATGATACTGGTATTCTGGGTTTCTGCTCAAAATGGCTCAAATTTAGCACACGAGGCAGCACAGCATTTAATTAAACACATTTAAATTACTGACAGGGCTTTTTTTTAATTGCAATTCAAGTAATTATTTTGCCTGGAGTTTGTATAAAATCCTTCTTTCACTTTTCTGCTGGGAGGGCAGGGCAGGTGGAGGAAAGGCGAGATCTCCCATCTTGCCTGTTTCTGGAACACTTTTTTTCCAGGCTGCCGCCTTTCATTCACTTTCTTTGGCTTACAGCGCTACTTCCCCACCTTGTAGCCACGGTCTCTGAGCTGTATCAGCTCTTGGACCAAGTGTTGGCCCACGCGGCCCAAGGCAAAATGTTGGAAATCTCAACATGGGACAGGCTCTGCTAGCACCAGCAGGCTGGGAAGGCGCCCAAAGCACTGGTCACGTAGGCTCTTCCTCTGTCCCTTGCAGCTGCTGAGCTGCTTATGAACTTTGTTGTGCCACACTTTGAAAAAAGCAAGAGAGAAGCCTTTGAACAACCACTTTGAACATGAAGAAGCCATCCGGCATTGTGCTGAACACTGCTTAATAACAAAGCCCGATTGCAGCTCGGTTGTCACAACAGCATTCAGACTAGCAACTGGGTTTCAAAGGTGAACTTGAACAGCAGATAGGAGCAGGTGAAAGGCGTCACAGTGATGTCACCACCCTATTTCACCACACGCTGGGCCCAACAAAATAACAATGCAGCTCACGTCCTTCGGTCACGGCTGGACCAAGTCTTGCATCCAAGGATATGTTGTTCTTTGGCCTCTGAGCTAAGTCCTCCGATGAGAATATTGATAGTTGCTGTGAAACCGCGGTTATCTGGCATTTTGTTTGAATTTTTAGACAGCACAAATACCTGGGGACAGGTGCACAAAGAGTCAGAGCTGGGGTGTGTGCGGCACCTAGCTTCCAGCTCTGCCCAAAAGTGCCTGTGTGCAGAAAAGGCATCCCTGGAGAGAACAAACCCTGCATCAGGTGAGACCTGAGACGCGCAGACACAAAACCACAATGATATCCCAGCTGCGAAATCAGTTAATTCACTTGCACCGTGATGCTTTAACATCTTCTGGGTAGTTACAAGAAGAAAGCTTAAAAAAAAAAAAAAAAAAAGAGAAAAGAAAAAAAAATCCCAAACATATAATTCAGTCTTAAATATAACACCAAATTCCCGGGATCCTGAGACACACTAGAAGCCAGACAGACAGTATCAATGCCAGTAGAGATCAATACTCCCACAAAATAGTGTTATGCTGTGCCTAGAAAGCAGAGGGAGCAGTAATAGATATCTAACACAAAAACACCCAACCCTTCAAGAATAGCTGTGCGAGCAGTAGCAACGACTGTACCATACGTACAAGTAATTACTGTCAGGACTCCATCTGGATCCGAAGTTTCGCGACTGTTTTACTAGCAGAAGAATCCCCAAGTTGAAACTGAATTTTGAGCCAGTGCCTCCCTGAAATTCTCCTTTCTCCTTCCCGTACAACCACAGCCCCAATGTAAGGATGTTTTTTTGGTTTCACATTCTCATGCAGCAGGAGAATTCTGATTCACCCAAGAAATTTTAATTCAGAGGTACAAGCAGTAGTATTTTTAGCACAAACAATGCCACTTTTCAGTTCTGAGCTATCCTATGGCAGCCTTTTTGTATTCACAAGAAATATAAGAAGATAAAAATAAAAGCAAATAAACATGAGCTCTAGGCTTTGCTCTCTCAGACCCTGACAAAAAAAAGCAGAAGCAAGCCCCATATGGTTTTTAAAGCCAGGGCTTTCAGGTGAAAACATGGAGATTCAGGTTCAAGCTTTGTTCTGTCCAATTTCCTGTCTTTTATAAAGGTCTTATTAGTGCACAAATGAGATCATGCAGGAGGAGCTAATTAACTGTACTTTCCCACTGCCACTCACCCTGCAGTCACTTACCTATGTAGAAATGTCCTCAGAACAGAGGATCAAAACCCAGGCTCCTTCAATCAGCAAATTACCCTGCCCAAACTACAGCCTCTTATTTTAGAGGACATCTTTCCCACTACCAACTGCTGGTACTGCTCCCCATTACTCACTGGCTGAAAGGGAACATAAGAAAGCCCTACCCAACTAAAGGGAAAAAAAATAAAGAAAAGTGGCAACAGAAATCAAGGTCCAAAAAAATAAGTTTTCAGGTCCAAATAGACTTTTATCCCACCCCAGTTGTAAGGTGCTTATTCCATCTTCAGTAGCAAAACCATCTTCAAGGCCAGCATTACAATTCCCCTGCCATAACCTGGTAACTGTGCAGCATGGAGGCAAAGGAGCAGTCCAAACCTAATGAAACAATTTAAACAGCAAATGAAAATTTATCATTTTGCTTTTATATTTCTACTCCCAGCATGGAGCTTGTAGTTTGGAGTGGCAGGTTTCAAGCAAATATGGCAATGTTGACCAAGAGAAGCTGTTTTTAATACAAATTATTATTAATTCCTGCTTTTTTTTTTTTTTTTTTTTAATGCCTTTTCCTCCCTGAAATTAGCTTGGGAACAGCTGACTTCGTTATTACATTTAGGCTCGGGCTGTTTCTGAAGGCAGGAACACGCCAAGGTCTGTAAAGCAAACAGAAACAAAGCTACAGTTCCACCTGCACCGACTCTGTCATACTCGTGAGCTCAAGACGTAACTCAAGTTTCGTCTGAAGCCCGTACGGCTGGTAACTCATCAACCACTTCCTGCTGAGCCAGCCTCTCTGCTCGGCCAGTTCCCGGCCCGGCGCCCGATGTTTCACGCTGCAGTCACTCCTTGCTCCACTCCAGCACTACGGCAGCAGCACCGACGTGACGACCGCACCGACGACAAGCCCAAAGAGGCAATGGATGATTAATACTCTCATAACCTCTTGTGCAAAGAGCTGATGGCGTATTACAAGGAAAAACTCAGGTAGAAAGAGAAAATAAATGCGTTTCTGAAGACTGCTCATGGGGTCAGCTACGAAGCAAAAATTTCTCATTTATCACTCAGCAAAAGAGAAACTTGTTATCATCCGACATCTGAACATTACTCATGTCGCCGGAGATCTACTGCAAATGACCAAAAGTAAACACTGAAAGGTTTCATGCTCAAGCAGAACTGATAACTGATTAACTTGAAATTGATTAATTAGAAAGGTGAACAGAGCGCTGCCTATTTTTGAGGAACTGTGATTAATTTTTCTCATGTACTGAGGGTTTGATCTGAAGTTATTTTTCCTCATGCATTTCAACAATTCCTTCTTTACCCCTCTGGCACTGTTCTTCATTGGAATCATACCCAATTTCTGCTTCATCTGAAATTAAATCAAATAGGAAATAATGTACATGTGTGTCTGTTATAGACCCTTCAGCGCCTGAGGAGTACGAGCTGGAGTTAAACACAATCAGCAAGGCTGGAGCTTGTTGGGACCAGATTCCCTCTGCCTGAGCATCGCTCGGACAAAAGGTTTGGTTAGGAGAAGACCACACTGCCCAGGAAGCTCCAGCTGTAAGAATTCAGGATTTGGATGGTGGAGGGACAAATCCAGGACTGCAGGGCAAAGCTGTTTGGCTTTCAGCCGCCCACCAAGTTACTTTTCAGGTCAACACCTATGAATCACATTCTGAGATGTCACAAAAACCTGCTCAGAAATCAATACCACACAGGGATACGGTACCCCCGAGAAGGATTTAGCAGTCTTGTGTTTACTCCTCATCACAAAAAAGTTGCTCTGTTTTTATTTCAAAGGTTGGTTTACTAACTATAACCGTATCCTACAGTGGCACAAGATGGTGTGGCTTTTCCAGTAAAAACAGGGATAACTGGGAGTATCTTCCGTTCTCATCAGAGAATCATCCTAGAAGTTGAAACGCTTGCTTATTTATTTGGCACAAACATTCTTATCCAAGGACACATATTCTTCTACGAGGAAACAACCAACCTCAAAACACGACTGGAAAAATGCAATGTCAACATCATATTGTTTCCTGAACTGTTCTATATTAGGTAATACACTGTTTTCATCTAGGATACACCTAAATTGTGTAATTACCACAGTACCTCGCCTAAAAATGGGAGGACGCCCACCCGAGGTCTATTGCTGTTCCAAGATGAAGGAAAGAAAAGGGCAAGCATATTTGGCTAACACTGCTACCATCTTGATGGCTTTTTCATGACGTAAAAATAGCACAAAAGCAAATGGCAAGCACTCAGACTAGAGCCTGGAAGTGAACGTGAAAGAAAAGCTGTATTTGATGGCATCAAAAAAGCATACTGTGGAGGAGAACGCAGATGAAAATAAAAGGGAACTACTACACGAGGCCACTGTATCAGACTGATCCATCACACAGGGCTAGGAAAAAATGCTCCATGTGACCCGTTGCGTACACTGACCAAGAGATCACTGATTATTTTGACCTCAAAGCATCTGACAGAGGCCACCCTTGTGCATCAACAGCCAACAGTGCATAGGAGACCTACTCCAAGATGGGGCTCACCAACACATCATGGCTTAGGGAACACAACCCTATGAAACATTCCCACTGACAGTTCTGCACTGAAAACAAGTAGCCCTATCTCAGAAGCATATGAAAATCTCAAGGGCTTCAGAGACGACCAAATAAGTTATTTCTAGCATGCAGGTCTGCCTCGCATTAATCTGTTGTTGCATTAGTTGAACAACAAAAGCACGCCAGAGCTGCCAAATCTGAAAAACACACACTACGGAAAGCCAAAGTCTTAGCAGAATGATTTTGTGGGAGGCCGAGGGATTATGAAACAATTCCAGTTTTGAGATCTTCCCAACAGCCCCAAAACCATTTAACAAACAAGTTAGATTTTTAACTGTCTGTAAAAGGAGATTGTCCAACGTACAGAACATACCTAAATGCATTGTGTATATAGAGCATCTGTGTAAACAAAACTGTGTCATTCACAAGCAGCTAAAAAGAGGGTTTTATTTTAAAAAGTCCTGTCTCCCTGTCATTGCAACTTGCGCGCTCGAAATCCCATCTGCATGGCTTCCATGGTAACTCTGCAGCACTGCTCATTTTTACATATAATGATCCAGCCACAAAAAGAGCAGCCACTCGAAGCTTTAGTCTAAGGCCAGTCTCAAAAGCAATGGGGGGGATTAAAAAAAAATTAAAAGCTAAAACCCAGAACCAGACAACTTAATATTGGTCTTTATATTGTACAGCATTATCAGTTAAAACTGTAATGCTCCTTCAAAACAAAACAACAGCAAAACAGCTCATGGAGTTAATTATCTCTTCTCTTCTGCTTGTCAATACAGAGGAATACAGCCTGCTGCTAAGGTCCTTGGTCACCTGCCGCACGTAGCAGGACAGCAGCAGCAGGACAGCTGCACCACGCAATGCGCAGGACTTCATCCTTTTGCCCCTCCGGTCCAAATCCTCGTGTACCAAAGGCTCTTAGTTTGGGGTCATACAATGGGCTTTTCAGGACAGGCAGCACCTGGGTGAACCCAGCACAGTTTCCATGATACTTCGTTTATGGCATGCGGGGAGGTGAAATGGCCTTGGGCACAGGTAAACTACAAAAGGAGTTACGCTTCTGCTGCTGTTTATGTCTCCCCATTTGAAATACATAATTGTTTTAAATGGCCTCTTGGTTGCACGTTGGGTTCAAACTTTGGTCATTATACTCAGGTAATGAATCAAATTCCCAAACCACGTTGTTCTTGGCATGTGTTTTTGCATAATTAATTCTTTTGTAAAGAGTACGCTACCCCACGGAGCCCTTCTGGCTGTAACATAAATGCTGCTTGCCTGTTTTTTCCAAACGAGGGTTTTTGTCTTTGACAGTTTTCAACACAGGTCATCCACCAGGATCACCTCAATTAAGAAGCGTGCTTTAAAAGCAAGGTCAGGCGAATTTATTGAGAGTAGTCCATCATTCACTGACACCGACAGCGCTGTTCGCTACACTAAATCACTTCTCAGCTTTTTGACTGAAGTTTAGTGTAGAACTGGATTTATAATTCTTCCATTAAAAAAATAAGGCCAAGACTTGTACGACACTGCTCCAAAGTAGCCCTGGGAACATGGAATAATTTCTGCTCCCCAGCAGCTAGCCTTCAAGTGTTTAGTTAAGCGAAATTCTATAGCATGTCTTAGGTATTTTTTATTTGAACTCAGAAAAGCAACTCTCAAAAAGGAGTCCAACCAATAGGTATGGGGAGAAACACCTGGCAGAGCACTAGTGTCCCTGTTAACATTCCTCAGATCTGCCCAGGAGAAAAATCACCGTGCATGTTACCAGCCCGTAGCAACAATCACTGAAAGACACCACTGTTGGTGGCATCTCTATAACCCATATATAAAAACGGGACAAGCACTCCCAAACAACGCTGTCAGTAACAGCTGGGAAGCTGCTGAGTACTGAAAGCTTCTGGTCGCTACCAAAGTAGGTTGGACTCGAAGTGGGACACAGTTCAAAAGTTCTGTTAGTTACTAGTTTCCTCATTTCTCCAAGTGTTCACACAGTTTCGAACTGACTCTTTAAATACGTAGGTAGAGAGGTAGTCTCAGTGTAACCAGAGTCCCCGGAGAGTATCAATGCTCTATAAAGGCCTAATTTGAGGCCCTACTAAACGGCCGCCCTTTGGACACTAACCAATTAAACCTGTGGAGGAGGAATTACTCTCAGCAGCCACCAAAGACAGCTGACAGTAACAGCATTTTCACAGACTAGTTTAATTAGACAGCTAGCTTTAAACTGTTCAAGCAAGCTGAACTCTATCCCAAGTCTTTCATCTTGTACCAACAGTCTGGCTGAAGTCCACAGCCCAAGGAAAGAATGATGGGAAGAAGAGAAGACCAAATATTCTTCTTGCAGACATATCAAGAATGCACTCAGAGATTTACATTTATGCTGTAAGCTGTTTCCTTGCACTGCCCTGCAGTATCCACTAACAAGGCACTGAAGGCAGTAAATCCTGTTTCCATAGACTTTCCTTAACTCTTTTTTTATTATATTGGCAATCACGACTTGAAAAAAGAAACACATAGAAGAGTTCTATCAGGGCAGATAAGCAGAAGTCATTAGTTGCACAAAAAACATTTTTTGATGACAGACCTGCTTAGGGCAAAATAAGCCAGTCTTCATTGGGTAGTTGGGCAACAGGCAGAAGTTTCCAAAGCCTGAACCAAGAGGGCTGCAAGGAGGTTTGATTTCTAGCCTGGCAATGCTAGAAAACATTGGGTAATGGAGAAAAGCAATCAGCTCTGCTGCAGGCTTCTGAACCAATGATTAGCAGCGCTAGCATTGAACGTAAACCGAAGCCACATGAGCAGGACCTGCAGGTCTGTACACCAGCCAGAAAGGAGAGAGGGAGGGAGGGAAGTGCGGCGATCACATTTCAGCCCTTAAGCATCTCATCTCGTTGACCCTCTGTGTCTGATTCCAAGCTCAAATACAGTTCTGACGTCCAAGGTGTCACCCTATCTCCAATTAATCAAAGGAGAGTCCTGTTTAAGTAGCCCCTTTGCAGGAATCCCATGGCCTGGCTTGGAATTTGATCTGTCATAGCTGTCAACAGATCCACGTCTTGCTTCTCTCTTGCTTTTGTTTTTCTCAAAGGCAGCTCAGTAAGCCTGGAATGAAACATGCACGGACAAAGCAGAGGGATGCAGGGGCCTTTCTGCAGGAGCTAAGCAGCGTTTTTTTGCTGTGACTAGCTCACCCAGGTGTTGCAGACAGGACTGCTAAAGGTATGTTAAATGCTCTGAAGTTACCACTTAACAACACATGACTCTCAAAAATTGAAGGAACTCGAAGCTTAATTAAACCTGACAGTCAAAATAAATACCTACTAGGCTCTACTTCAAGAAGCCTGGTGTTTTCTGATCTTGGATTTTTTAATTGTTTACCAGTCCATCAACAAAGCTTCCCGCAGTGCCCCCATGAGCATAAAGGATCTGATCTTTAAACAAACTGCCTAGAGAGACCAGCCTGATAAGCGGTGAAGAAATAATTATGCCATTCAGAAATCAATTTAGTCTCGGGAAGAAATGTATTGCAGCAATTATCTTAAACATGGGGTGAAGTCCATGCAAAATCACTGAGCCAGACTTGAACACAGCGCTGTTTCAGAGAAGTATCAGGAAGCTGACAGTACTGTCATCTCTGCACAAGAGAAGAGTGAGACTGACGCATCTTTTTCAGTGATTTTTCATCAAAACATGCCTAACTGTGTAGACTGAGATCTCATGCTCCCAGATAGCTGTAGCTTTCAAAAAAACACCTTTAGGAAATCGATGCCCAGCCTTCTCAACGCACACCTAACCTTTGTCCTGTCATTCACTGCTGTGCATCTTAGATAAACACCATTTCTTTCCTTGCAGGGTACGCCCATCACATGCACGCTGCTAAAACAAAACCTTCACAGCCTGAAGTTATGAGAAATGATTTGAATTTTTTTCTGTACCAGAAAAGCAAGAACTCCCCCACTTTTCCCCAAATAATTTTCTACCCAAAATATCTCAGACTGATCTAAAAATGAACACTGTGCAAATCACCACAGTGCTTTGTGGTCTCCTCCTGCAAAACACAGAGGGCTTCTCGTAAGGGCAGGGTACCCTCAACTCCCACCCACTCACAGAGGAATTTGAGAGACTTAAATTTTGCAGTTTAAACCAAGAACAGGTCTGGCTAGGAATTAACCCTATAGGAAGCAAAATAATAAGAATTCCTCAGATCGGCCACATCCTTAAGGCAACTATGTGGCTGCACAAGCCAAGCAGGTGCACGGGAGAGGGGAATGCAGGGCAGCCCCGGGCTGACAGCCCTGCTGCTCCCAGCATGGACAGAGGCAGCTTAACCACAACTGCACCCTCAGGAGCTTCTACCAGTCTCTAGCCTGGACACTCTGTGGCAAAAAACCAGCAGGAACCAAAGGCGTGAAAGGTTTTTATTCTTCTGTTGTCTCAGAATCACCACAACAGGGCAAAAGAGGGAGTGTTTGGGCCTGGTTCTGATTAGCCAGCGGAATGAGTAATGAGATAAAATGCAGCCCTCTGTCTCCAAGCTCACTGTAGCCTCAGTGTCAATTTGCAGAAGTCCTCCTAATTAAGGCCTCGTAATGAAGGTCCTGAGCACCGCCAAGCCTCCAGCTGAGGCGCGAGGCAAAGCAGAACGGAGCTGCCTGCGGCTCGGCCCAGGGAGCGCCCAGAGCTGTGGCGAGGAGCCGGCTGCGACTAAGACCGGCGTTAGGCTCTCGGTTTGAATCCACTTCCCGGCTCTCTTGACCAATAAACCTTTCACCTTGCACGTCTCCCACAAGAGTTCACGAAGCAGACAGCTGAGGCCTACGAAACGAGAACTGGCCGCCAGGACAAACCCACTTCCCCCAGCCCCGCATCTCCCGCTTGCAAAACGCGCTTGCCAAACCCACCCTCGGCCCGTCACCGCTCTTGTTTTTTTTTTCAAGCTGTCCACTCAGACCATAATCCCACACTTCTACACCGTGTTTTTGACTGGGTTTGAAAATTTCAGTTCTCTCTTGTAGTGCCGTGTTTTTGTTTGTAACGTCTGTGTTCATGACCCTATGGAAACGCTTTCTGTTTTGCGAAAAACAAAGGAGAAGCCTGACTGAAGAACTTTGAACTGGCTCATACCTGAGAAAAAGCTTAACAGCTCCTCCAACCTCACTTTCCTCTGTTTGTTTTGGGGGTGGGTTACTCTTTATTGTTGTTGTTGTTTTCTTGTTTGTTTGTTTTTTTTGGTTTTGATTTGCTTTCATTTTTCCAACATTAGCTATTAAGTGATTATATGTGGAGAACTTGCCTACATTTTACAGATGGTGAAACCAAGATACTGAACGTTTATGTGAAGCCATTTTTATAGCCAAGAACTTGAACCTTGCAGCTGCCAGGCTGCTCTGCTGCTCCGTCTCCCATTTTTCTCACCTTTCTCATCTCGAGGAGGCTCAGCGCACATCTGAGGGAGGCCCCGAAGCCAAAAATACCTCTCCTTACCGTATCTATCACGGTGCAACTGTGAGCCCCTAGCACAGCTCTCAGTGTGTCCCCCAGGGAAGCCCTCACCTGGCAGCACCTCACCATCCTGCTCCCTCAGAGAACTGCTGGTCCAGTAGCATCAACCTACCAGGAATTACAGAGTTAAATTCAGTTAAAACAGGACATTCCCCTCCACAAAGCTGATTAATGTGCTGAAAACCCAGAGCCAAGACACTAGGAACGGGAAGTGGAATTACCGAATGTGCGTCACTGAGTTTAGGTTCCCCTTTTCTCCTGTTGTTGAATTACTGCAGCTTGCATGCTTTCAGGGCAAAAACTTGAGCTACAGCATGAAAGACCTTCTCCAAATCCACTGAGCTGAAGAACTGCCATCATTTTTGGTGGGATTTCACTAATCGGTTGGTTCCATGAAAAGAAAAAAAGGTTGCTGTGGCCAGTAAAGAGCAACACTCTGCAGCATTTTAATAAGTTAAGCCATTATAACTTGCTCAGCAGAAATGTCAAGAGGTTTTGTTTGCTTAAAAGGAAACAGTTAAAGTAGCTGTTACAGTATTTGCAGTGACTCTTTCCCCAGACTCAGGGCTATTAATGACTGTAATTCTGACTAGAGTGTGATTTAGCAATAGTCACGTTGACCCCGTACAGCGTATCATGGGACCATACAGCTTCAAAGCACTCAGCAAATATTAACCTGGTTATTCCCGAGGACGCAGAATTTTTATTTCTCTTTTTCAGGTGAGGAAACTGAGACAGAAAGGAAAAGGGTACCACAATGAAGCATCAAAAGACAGAAAGACAGAACTAGTTCTGGGAAATACTAAAGCCCTAACTGATGCAGTGTATGTTCGGTAATAAAAATGTCCTGTTTTGATTGCAGCACAACGACTTGCTTAAATCAGTCTTGATATTTCAGTGCTACTCACATTGTGTATGGCTTGTGCAAACCAATACTAAAGGTCAGTGTATTTAACAGCTACATAAAGTTAACATTGTTTATTGAATGCTACTGGCCTAATGGAATAAAGAAGAAAAACACACACACACACAACACAAATAAAGACACAAGGATTTGCTCAGGATGACCACAAGTACAGCAAAACCCTGTTCAGGGTGAGAGAGAATGAATGCCCTCGATTCTTTAAATAATGCAGTGCCACTGGCTGCCTGCAATTCTGGTCACAGCAAGTTTCCCACGTGCAGGAAAATTCTTCCCGAGGAAAAAATGGGTTCATTTTCAGAAGGTCCCAGTCTCAATGTTTATCATTCCTTTGCTGCTGTTTGAAAGACCCAGACAAACAGAGCAAAAATCTGACTCACTGAAACGGAGAAAACGTCACAACTGACATGATGTTTATCCTGCGAGTTCAAGCAACTTCTCCAACTAGACGAAGAACTGCTCCAACCGCTTGCATCCCTTGTAGTGGTTCCTCCTAGCTGGGTAATTTCAGGTACACGCCACACTGGCTTTTCTTACTCTCCCTTCAACATGGGGAAGGTATGTTATTAATTTCCCCTTAGCTGTTACCAGGGGTGGTTCAATTCGTTCCCTGAGGGACATAAATGCAGACTTACCAGTACAACTCTTTAGGAAATAGTCAACGACAACGCTAATGAAATGTAAGCGACGCTTGTCTGGTACCACACGGAAACTAGCACTAACATATTCGTCGAGCAGGCTGAAAACCTGCTTTCTGCCAATTTATCTCTGACCTCTAAGGATAAAGGAACAATGAACAAGCAGCAACAAGAAAGTTATATGACTTAGCAACTGACAAGGGAGGTGTTCTAGCAGTCTTCAGAACCAGAGACAGGGATGCTGACTGACGCTGACCTATTTTCCTGGCCTTTATTACATATTCGTACATACTGAGTGGGAAAACAATAATGTCCATAAGGTACAAACAGAGGATCACAGAACACCTTCAACTCTGTAGAAGAAAAGTCACCCACAACTAAGAATATGTTTTTATTATAATTTTTTGGTCAATGAAACTAAAAAGAGAGAAGGCTGAATGACACACTACAGTTAAACACTAACCCTTATTTTGCAGTAGCATGTAGTTAAACACTTTACTTCATGTTTGTACAAGGATTTGAAGATATAAACCTGTCACCAAGTATTAGAAACATCATTTCTCAAAAAAACTTCAGTACTGGTGGGGAAGGTTTGGAACAATTCAGAAAAATTCCTTGAGCATTTCCAGACGGGAATATCCTTTTAAGAACAGCCCATCAGTTTTTTTTTTTTCTTTTAAATCTTTGTACAACTAAAACATACCTTGACCTGAAAAATCTTGATCGCCAAAGGTGTCTGTAGTAAAGACAACTGGCTTGCTACATTAAAAAAGAGGGGTTTGTCTTTTTTTTTTTTCCCCCCCAATATTCACTCAGGTTGTTTAATTTGTACTCCAGAAGTTCTTCCTCCACATATTGCTTTGCCACTGATTTTGGATTTGGTTTTGGACACAAACACGTGGTTTAACTTCCCCATCAAAGATATACCAGCAACACCGCCCAATCATAAAAAATGTGTTGTTGGATGGTTTTTGTTTTGTTTTGAGAAAAATAGAATATTTTTGAAGCACTACACCACTGATTTGCACCATCTTATTTGAGGCATTTTGTTGGAGGACCAAAGTTTGAAGGAAAATAGACTCCTACAGGTAAGGAAGGAGCCCAGCACTTTCAGAGGCAGTTCCCTGGTAGGATCAGACCCACACAGTGCTTCTCACCTCCACCACCTCCAGTCAGCAGAGGTGGAGCCAAGCCTCATGTACCACACTAGCGAAGGCTCTCCAGGTCATTAAGAGAAGTTAACCATGCTGTGATTTATCAGATCCACTGGGGTAGCAGCCCGCGGTGGCTATCTTAACAAGTGGCAGAACTACATCTGACAATCTTAATGAGTACTAATAAATGTTCCTTTGTTCGACACCACACCAGCAAGCAGTTTGTCACTTGATATGTACCGTATGCAAAACTTTTGGAAATATTTCAGCAATATTCCTCCTTGAAAATTATACTTCCCAACAGAAAACCAAAGCACTCTCCAATAATTACAACTGTTAGAAATCATGCCCTTCAGTGTATACACTGCTCAGACACTAAGTAAAAGTCTTCTTCAGAACTGAAGTCTCAAGATTTAATCCAAAGGCCAGCATAGCCAATTCAAACCTCCCCCAATTTAATTAGGCTTTGCATCAGACTTCTACACTGCAATTGTGCATGGCTGTAGCTCAGGACGAAGGCAGAAGGATCCCGTAAGCATTTACCATCACAAATAGCTCTGTCATGATGAAAAGAGTGTTTGCCAAATCACTTCCTAGTGCACATCTACCTGGCTTGAGAGCTTCTTGGCTCCAATTCTGCACATTGCAGAGCTCTCAGTTTCCAATAGGATTTCAGAGTATGCAGTATTTTGCATTACCAAGACCTATGTGTGCTAGCTGTTGATTCCTCTGGATCTTAAACTCATTTTTAGAATGCTTGATACCTGCTGTTTCCTTCCCACTTGGGACTGCTGGAAAGCACAGTCTGAAATTAGAACACATCTACAGCAAGCTGATTTTCTAAACACATATCCCAAATAAAAATAAAAACAAAATATAAACATTAAAACTCCAATAAAATGAAACCATTTTCTCATCATTTCAGAAGAGTCTTTTGTCTCCCCTATAAACTCATCGCCTTCATATTTTCAGTTTATATTTCTATAATTCAAAACATGTTGCTTTTGTTTGGCAGGCTTTACAAATGCAATTTGGTATGCCATCAGTCACATACACAGACTGGGGCTTCCTAGCGGGTTGCTGTTCTTACTTGTATTACTTAAATTACTTTCTATTTGACCTGAACACCATGCAAAATGATATTAAAACAATATTGCTTTAGTAAAACTATAAGTGAAACTCTCTAAAATGCCTGCATTGTTTGTTGTTTTTTTTTTTTGGTTGTTTGGTTTTTTGTCTACTACAAGTCATTCATATGGTGGTAGCACAGCTTTTTAAACATCCAAGCACATTCTCGTTATGTTCTGCAGACGAACTGGGCACATTAAAATGAACTGACTTAGGAGAACTCGTGCTACAGCATGGTGAGGCTTTCTGTTGGTACCTCTACAACCAGCAAGACATTCACTTGTTTATGCTGAATCAAAGCAAGCAAACTGCTTACAGTCACTGCAAAACTCTCAGCAGAGTGAATTCGATTAGCATGCATTGGGGTTGACAGGTTAGGACAAACACCTCCAGCTTCTCAAAAAAATCAGAGAGAAAAAAAAAAAAAGTTTCCATTTCCCTTTTGGTTTCTCTTTTGCATTCAAAGCCTAGAGCAGCCTCCTCGTTATCCCGTCCGTGACCCCCACGCTGCGTGGTGGTGGCTCTGCAGGCAGAGGCCGGTTAAGCAGGATATCAGTGTTACAGTTTACTATCACCGAGATGACTGCATGTGTAAGAAGCGCATTCTTCCCATCACTGCGCTTACTCCATAAGGAAACCAGCGAGGGCACCAGGCCAAAGTCTGGTAGTTAAGCAGACACACTATCAGGTTTCCCACATTCAAAAATCTCGCTGCCAGGGAAGCATGAAAACTGCTTCCTACAGCCTGGGTGGCAGAAGGAAAATTAAGCAAAACCTAGGCAAGACCATTATTCTGCTGATCTGCACGGGGCTTTTAAGATTTTTATCTGGCTGAAGCCCAGCTCTCAAAACACAGGAGCTTCCTCTTATCACCCAGCAGCTCTTTCATTTTCAGTCTCAGTTCTTTTATCATTGTCCCCTGACAGAGCTTTATCTCCAACCGCCCCTTTTTCCAAGCCCCTAAGATCTCCCAAGCAGTTTTTATCTGTCTGCAAACACACGTATGAAGGGTGCACCCGCTGCAGCCTCTCTCCTTGCATCTCTGCTAAGCTGGCTCCAGCGAGAAGCTCCAAGCAAGGAAGGAAAACTCCCCATGACCCTGGCACACAGCTCTGGCTCTGGCGGACTGCTCCCTACTTCCCCAGCCTCCAGGGCAGAGCACAAAACCCACCTGCACGTTCTTCCTGGCGGAACAAAGGCAGGGACCCAGGCTCACACATCCCTTACGTAGGGTAAGTGACGAAGCTCTCAGAGCTCAGGTTGAGGGTGCTACAAGAAGTTAACAGCAGCACAGGACTGGACTGAGTCAGGAACCAGTTTCCTGGTCCCGAGCCAGCGAGCTCGCCTGGTCAGCCCTTCCAGAAAGGTCACTCTTCAAAACAACCAGGTCCAGCCCTGTGCGGGGAGCCAATAAACAGAGTACAGAGGCTCTGACATGGAGTTCAGATGAGGTCCACACTCAGGGGAAATACTCATTGCACAGTGCACAAACAAGGGAAACTCAGGGTGAGCGGCCAGTCCAGGCCTGATGTTCCAGAGAGAAAGCAAAACAGCCCTGAACATCCAAGGGATGAGCACCAAACATGGCATCGCGCAGGAAACATAAAGCCGTGTGTATACAAAATCTCTGCTGAGTGATGAGACATGCTAGGGCTGAAATCGGTCTTTTTTAGGGCATTTCTCTGCAAAAGATCTCATTTACTGTCGTCCCTGGTATTCACTGTTGCATAATAAGTTCTTAATTGCATGTACAATTACTGCCACAGAGCCAGCGAAAGCGGCAGTGAACATTTACCTCGGGTTAGAGGGTTCACCAGGAAAACCATGGATCAGCTCTGTGCACATGGCTGTTCTGGCTACTCCTGAAAGGTAAATTGTGTGCTCTCTGGCCCCAAGGCAGAATCTGTTACTTACCCGTGTCATGTTCGTACAGAATCCAGCCAGAAAGACACATACTGGCTCGAAGACCAGAGGGAACAAAACTGATTAATAAAAACAAAGGAAGTAATCACACTGGTCCAGATACTGAGCAGTACAATCAGGCAAGTACACGTTCCCAACTGTATTTCTATCAGATACAGTCATTGCTACTCCCTTGTTGAAAAGAGCTTTTTTTCCTGAGCAGTCACATAGCCATACACAACGGCAGCGGGAAGGCCAAGAACGTGAATTCTGTACCCACACCATCAGCTCTGCCCCTAATGTTTTAGGGTGGGCTTGGTGTGGTAAGAGTGATTAAAGTATTTGTGATGATTTAAACACATTTTGGTGGTCAATTCTTGTGAGGCTGATTGCTCAGCCCAGGTAAGGTTTTCTAAAGCATCCTCTCCAGGAAAAAACAGAGTGGGAAACAAGAGGCCGGCACAGGGCGTGCTGGAAACTCTCCTTCCCCACCCCAAGCCAGCAGTGTCTGCATCGCCTCCAGACTCCTGCAACCGCCTGTGACCACTGCCTGTGCTAAGGAGGATCAGCCACAACAGGAGACCAAGAAGACCACGCACATCCGAGGACACAGTGCAAAGCCTAAGTCAAAGGAAAGCTTCACGTCAGTTTCAATGGAAGTTGAGTTTAGCAAAGGGCTGGACAACAGACATGGTTTAATTTAACTTACCTGAGCCTGGCCGAGCAGAAGACAAAAGCTAAGAATTAAAACAGCAAGTCTCAGACCTGCCCATGTTCTGCCACAAATGGGTCTGGTACTTTCAATCTCTTTGTGCCCAGCAACAGCACTGCTGTTAGGATAACATCACTCTCCCGATACGTTTTTTCCATGTAAGCTGCCCTGCTGTCACTACAACCTTAAACAACACGAGGTGGCCCGCTCAGTCACGCTTTATTTGCAGGACAGGCCAACTTCTGTGGCGTGCTTAAATGCAATGGAGACACGTGCTTGCACAAGGGAAGACACATGAGGATTAGTTTATCCTAGAGCTTACTTCTGATGATTTGGGGGTTGCTGTTTCTTTTCCTATTGATAACTCCTAAGACATCTGGGCAGAAACAATCGCAGAAGAGCACTACAAAATATTTCCTCTGGTTGCTGTCTAAGTGTTGACACAATGCACGCCTCCAAAGAAACTCCTTCCCAGCGTGGCCGTAGCGCACATCCTGGCCCAACAATAGGAATCGCGGCGGAGGATCGCGGCGCTGGCAAACATCACGGCTGCTTGAAGAGGCACCGCGTCCCAAGTAACGCAGTTGCTTCAGCTGCACGGATGTCGCACAAGCCGTCTGTTTAAATATTGCAAAGTGGTAATCTCCTGCTTTTGCTACTTTGAAACTGAGGAGGCAAAGGAAAATATTTGAATGTGCAGTCCTGAGGTCAGAGCTAAAGTTTGATTTGGGTTGGTTTGGATTAAGGAGAAACGTCCAAGAACAACTCACTGATTTACTTTATTTCAGGACTTGGCACACAGATTGGAGCACGTTCAAAATGCAACGACACTGCGCCAGAAAATGCTACAGAAAGAGCAGAGATAGGAGACATCTGGACTGTGTTAGGAACTTAGAGCCATAAAGTCCTTTAAAAATATTCTGTTCATGTTGGGACTTCTCTTGTTTTTGTTTCGAACAATCCAAATGTTAAAACCGTGTTTCAAATTAAAAGTTAAAAAATAAAATCAACAACACCCCCAAATTCTCCCTCCCCCAACACGGGTGACCTAAGCCAATTACAAAAGTAAAAACAAGGTTTTAATGATCTCAGATAAAATCCTACACTGAAAGTGGGAATTTCCAATAATATTGCACCAATGCAAACTTCTCCAGCAAGGAGGTCAGCAAACGTATCCTACAAAGCGTGGCCTCCTACCATTTAATAGTACATTTAGCATTACCCAGAGGTGCAACCTATCCAGCGTATGCTGAAAATAGTGGCACTACCTGAAAGGCTTCCTCCTGTCTAAGATGTCATGGCCTGAGTTCTAGGATATAAGTGAAAAAACACCTTTTAAAATGGTCATTTAATTGTTTCCAGCTTAATTCCATGTGTTCGGCAGCAGATCACTTTGGAGCTACTTGCATACAGTGCAGCTGCTGTATTTAGGGAAAGCCCTTACAAAAATCAACAAAGGAGAAGGATTTGGGAAAAGATGTTGCAAATTCTTGGTATTTAACACAAAAATGATAAGAAACACAGGACAAACTATCCACAGAGAGCTCCATCAGAAAAATAAACTCATCTCAAATCCCTCCAGTGGATGTTGCCTAACTAATTAACCCCCAGAACAAACCCATGCAGGGAGAAGGCACCGCCTGTCCCACTGGAGGTCCCATGCCAGTGGCAGAGCTGGAGCTCCTGGCTCCACTGCCACTGCTGAGATGCTGTCCCTGTGGAAATGTCTGAGTTTTGTCATTTTACCTGCCTCAGGTCACTCAGCTGTTCTGGTTTCCCACACTGCTGCTCCCACGTGTACCTGCAGGCCAGCGAAGCACCAAGGTGCAGAGCACCAAGATGCTCGCCACGCCCCACATGAGCAATGCACATGCCTGTGAGAAGCACACATCTGGCTAGCAGGAGAGGAACTCTGCATGGAAATTGTGCTTCCCAAAGCTCATTGTATGTGAGAAAGAATTTATCTTACCTTAAAGTAAGTACCTTTCATTAAAAGGCAGCCCTGCCCCAACCTGCCCTCCAATTCAAGCTCAATCAGGATGCTTCCGAGCGAATAACAAGTGAGCACGGAACATCAGAAGAGTCTGCACAGCCTTATTTTATGCTATGACCAAAGTCAAGGCTCAAAAAAAAAAAAATCAAACAGGTTTGAGCGTGAAGTCCTCCATCTCCCACAGTGAAAGCTGCTAAGGGTGGTTCCATTTAAACCAGGTGCTACCTTCCACTTGTTGGGGATGTGTGTTTTTTTAGGCAGCCAGTATTTCACTTGCTCCATACCCTTGATTATTTTTACCAATTAATAGGACAGAGTATCCCATTCTTCCAAGTACATGCCTTGGCACAGCGAGGACTGTTCTGCCTTCAGCAACATGCATCATTTCCGGCAGCCCAGCTCCAGGAATAGAAAACCAAGGGAAGCGAGGCAGCCAGATAAACAAATGGGTCGGATACCTGAAAACCCTGGAGATACTCTAGCTATTGTCATTTACACCTCACCTCCTCTGAGGCATTCAGGCAATATTCAAAGTAGATTAAAAGAAAGGAATTCAGGGGCTTCTTGGAAGTAAGAATAATGCACTGAATTATGCTCACGAGCGAGCAATCCGGTGACTAAATCCTGCAAAGGCCATTTGTGCCTGCACCGAGGCTTGCTGCCTGCACTCCACTTGTTCAAAGCTTGATGACACACCTCACTGAAGATCTTTAGTTGTGTTGCTCAAAAATTCCTTAGTATTTTTATTTTGTAGCTCTGATGCCTCTTCTCCCATCTGCAGTAATTTGCAACTGCAACATTTAAGTGTGACTTCTACCAAACCTGTATCACAGCATTTCAGGTGCTGTGCAGGAGATAAAATTGCCAACTCTCATTCAAATATTTTATTTCAACAGACAAAGAGTAACAGGAGTACAGAAATGACCAGAAATTACCTGCTAAGGACTGCCTGTTAGAGGAACATCTCTGCAAGCCATTAACCTCAGCTGTGACTGTCCTGCAAACAAATCTAGGCAGGGAAGTTCTCCTAACCTAACGGAGCTGGGCCAAACAGAAAACCAGCCCCTCAGTCCAACAGCAAGCAAGCCATCCTCGCTGCAGATAATATTCCTGTCTGAGTTATCACGGGAAGAGTGGAAAAGCCAAATCGAGGAGGACTGATGCAGGCCTGAGCTATAAAATCCAGATTTCATTTCCTATCGTTCCCCTCCCCCAGGAGCTCAGGGGTGTTTAGATTCTGGGCTGTGGTTTAAGTCCATCTGTGTTCTTCAAGTATAAACATCTTCATTGAAACCAGACTCATCCTGCACAGCCATTCATTTAGTGAGCTCATCTGTGAGAGACACGGACTGGCACATTTCTATGACAACCAAAAAAAAAAAAGTAGCAGCTCGGCACAAATTAAACAGCTTTTTAAAGCCTCCCCATTGTTCTTGAGGCTGCTTTCTCCTCCTCTAGCATCTATAGTCATCTCCGATGTAGTGCCCAGAACATCAGCTCTCCATGAAACGGCCCTCTATCCATAGGGAAAGAGGCTTTTTGTTTGTTTTTAAAAGCTTTGGATTAACTCTTGATAAGAAATAGCAGAAGTTCTGTTTTCTCGCCACCAAGAACAAGACAAACCCCAAAACAAACGTCTTCTTTCAAAAACCATCGCTCCTTCATTTGCTGGATCTCAATCAGGCTTTATCGGGGCACATGGAGGTTACCTCAGCATATGCCAGTTGCGCTCAGCGGTTTCTCTTCCCATCTAGTAAGACCAGATAAAAATCAGCAGGGAAAAAATAAGAGCATCTTCCCTTCGGAAGGATTTTGTACCATGATATACACAAATATAGACAATTGTGCCTCTCTGTGCAGCCAAGATGCAGGCTTCAGCTCAGACAACCGGTACGCTTTCTAAAAGCACTGCTTATTTGCAAGTTCACACACTGAAGCAATTCAGCACCAGATAAATAAAGCAGCTTTCTCTGACATACCCTGCCAGTCAATGCCGAATTCACATTGTACTTATGTTTGTTATTGCATCCTCTCAAATCAGGGCCTGCCAGCTTACACAATTCCCTAATTATAAGTAGTTAAGATTGTTTTTACTAGTAGGGTACAGATGCCAAATCACTCCTAGTGATTCCCAACAAAAGAGAAAGATGCTATGAGTAAAAACAATGGAATGGACTCCCAGGATCGAGACGTGCCAAGTTACAAATCATGCCAGAAAAATATCTTTATTTTTTTTCAAATCCCATTCTCTCTACCTACATTTTTTTCTGATTTAGTTTTAACCTAAGCTTTGCTGAAATTGGTAACTGGTTGGGTCAGCTGCTAAGCCTCGTTGTGTTCACCACGTGCCATATAACCACAGAACTAATAAATCACAGGAATAAAGAGGTTTTTTTAAATTGCAGAAACCTCAAGCGCAACTTTGTCTACTATGGTCAGTTTTGTCTCTTGGCATCATTAAAGGTTTCCCAGTCAAACAGAGACTGTACCCATCAACTCAACGATTTTCATCTTGACAGTGTTTTGACTTGATCTTTTACTCACAAGTCATTTTGTTTAATTTGCTTCAGACATTTCTCCGCACACGACTCAGAGCAGTGATACACCGCCAGGCAAAGCACTGAAATGTTCCCAAAGGCACAGATGAGGGAAAACTCAGTTATTAGTGGATTTAAAGGTACTTCTCATTACTTAACCAGCCTGCCACAGACAAAGAACATAGCTACAGCGTTATGGCTGTTCATGGTAAACGCGATGTTGAGTCAGGCACACGAAGTCACTGTGACCTCCAGGTGGGATTGGGTGAGAGCAAGCCACAAGGTGTTGGAGTCCAGCCCTAAGGTCTCAGTGCTTCTCGCAGAGCTCTCAAAACACGGAGCTGCTGAAAAGGGCATCTCTCTTAAGCCAGCTCTTCTTGGTCACGGATCAGATCAGCAGCCCAAAGATGCAATCAGCTTCAGAATGATACATTCAGAAATTCAATCAAGATGTGGGAAACTCGATCTTTGACTCATTTTCTAACCAAAAAAAAAAAGTGCAAGTTTTTTTTTGACAAGCAGCTATTACAGTGTTAAACCGTGTGTTCCTGTGCAATGTTTCCCATGTCATAAAACTAATACAGGGATTAAAAACTCAGGCTGAAGCAGCGTCTTAGGAAGCCACGTGATAAACTACAGCAAATGCCATGGGACTCATTATGTGCTAGCTTTACCTGGAACGGGCAACACAGTCAGAAACACGGGCACTTAGGGAACACCACAGTTAGGGTACCTCTGATCTGAGGTCTGAGATACCACCCAAGGTAAGGATGTTTCCCTAAGGGCAGCACATCCCCTTCTCCAGCGTGAATCTGCAAGCGCTGGGCTGCACTGTTTGTTTTCTGCTGCCTACACAACGCGTTGGATCTGCCTGCTAGGAACACGTTACTATCTGCAGGAGCGTGTTTCCCAGCCACACATATGCTGCCACCCGCTCCGGAACAGGCGAAGACCACACAGTATCATGTTGCATTTCCAGCTCTCTGCAGGGGTATCCTATGCCACGCAGTCTCTCGTGAATACAGAGATATGCCACTTCTTCTGAGACCAATGCAATCATCGCAGATGGTTATCAGTTATAAACAGGAAGCATCCATCCTTCTGCAGTTCGTCACTGAAGCAACCAGCAGCAAACAGTCCCCTCCTCGTCTCCACTGCTCACTTCTGTGCACTCAGAAACACATCTTTACACTGCTGCCTCCACCCCTGCAGCTGACAGGGCAGCAAGAAAAAGTTGAGGCTGCACTGTAACAGGTTTGGCATGGACAACACGCCATGCCATCTATGTAAGCTCTTTTTACAAAGGTTAAGACTTACACAAAGGCAGGGAGCTCCCGCTTTTACCTATAGGGATGAGACTTCCAGCTCCCTGACGAGGAAATGAGGTGATGTGACATGAAGCAGCTCGTGAATCTCTTCAATTAGTGCATTATGCACAATGGAGACTTCCAGGGAATTATCTGCAACCACAGCAGTGCCTCATTCCCACCACCGTGGCCCTGAGCATGACTCACTTCCATTCCCATCCTCTTGCTGCAGGCAGAGAGCTAAGGACTGTTCTCAGCCTTCGTTAGTCAGGCAAGGTTTGGAATCAAATGCTGGAGCTACCTGCACAAAACTTGAATAAAGTAGGGTTACTTTACTTCCTGCAACTGTTTGAGCATTGTTATCTTCAGCTCTCCGCTCTCCACGATGATTAGGGCTCATGCTGGAGGAGATAACATTTCCATCCCACCTTCGTCAGGGAGCAACTAAAGAGAGTGCCGTCCTCCACATGGGAGTACAGCCGAGAGAATAACAAACAGTGCCAAGATAACCTGTGGCTCCTGAGCTGCAGGAGGTCTGCAAGCAGCACGTCCCCAGCACTGAGCTATGTCTGCAACCAGCAGCAAAGCCATCCTGGCCCAGCACTGCCACGAATCCTAAGCTGAGGGAGGAAACAGGCCAGCAAGGAAGAAAAGGACTTCAGGAGCTTGTCCCGGGACCCAGACGTGTGGCCAAGCTCAGCACCATTCGGCAGCAAGACCCCAGGGCACCGCTGCCATTTCCACACAAGCCTTTTCTAGAAAGTCAAGGGGAAGTGGAAAGGGGAGGAAGAGTTTTGAGATATGTGATATGCATCTTAATGCTCTCAGTCATATGAGAGGGCAGGAAGGTCGGCTGCTGATGCCATGGGGCCCTCCTGCGCTGCCAGACTCCTTCTTGCCATTTTAAGCCAGTTTAGGACAGATTTCACCCTTAATGAACTGGTCTGGGGGGCACAGGGGTGTGAGTGAGGCTGATCTCACACACCTAGGGTCACTGTAATTTACAGCTAGAAGTGTTTTTGCGAGAAGAGGAACAACCCCTGTGTTACAACACCATTTAAACTTGAGAAAGCCTTTGGTGAATACAGCTTGCAGCCTGTGCGTGCTTCACGTGATCTGCACACCAGGAACACCGGAATTTTAGGCCAGGAGGGTGTCATTGACTAATGGGGATTCTCCTTTCCCTCTGGAGTATAGGTTTATAGAGGAAAAAGATCATGTTCTCCAGGCAAGTTTATACAAAATGATTCATCTCTGGCCAGCTGCAGTCAAGACATCTGCTTGCTTTCATTTCGCTACGGGGAGATTCTCCCCCCACACCTCCAAAGGAGGCCAAGGCATAAAAAAAAAAACTTCATCAATTTACAAAACGAGACTGAAGGTGGCAGGTAAGTGACAGAGAGGCCCCGGGGGTGCTCCTCTGCCCCACTGACAGCGTTCCTGAGAAATAGGGCACTGATAAAGGTCTGCTCGACCAGCGGCCTGCCCGCTTCCACACCGAGCCTGTGCCCCATGGCCTGCACCCAGGCCTGCCCAAAGGCAGGGAGGTGCTCCTTTGCTCTGAGAACCCCTCATGGGATCACGCAGACGGTCTTCCCGTGGTCAAATAAAGTTTGTGAACCCAGGCCTTTATAGCTTTTCCATATTAATCTGCACTCTGGGCATATATCCAATTAAGGCCTCACGTATAGATCACTGGGTTACTAGCTGGCTTGTGTGCTCGGGGGGAGGGGAAATAACAAGCTCATGACTGCATAATTTAACGCTGCCCGTGCTTTCACTTTTACATGCACAAGTCTTTCTGAATCTAGCCTTACCATAAATAAAGAGTAATAACATTTGCCGAAGCGAAGCTCGGGCCCCTACGTGCTGGAGCACACAGGAGCTAATGCTGAATGCATTTACATTAAGGCTAACTCCGGCGCAAGGAAGACAAGGTCTTTTCACAAGCATGCTACAAAAACAGGAAGCAAAGGGGAAAACTTTGCAGTGTTTGGAAACAGCAGAACACTGTTTGTACAGGCTTTTCTTACAAATGCAAAAAATAAAAACAAAAATCTGGTAATGTGCAATCTGAGCACAGCAAGAGCCTCAGATCAGACGCAAGGGTCTCAAGACAGCAGCTCGCAGATGTACAGGTACAGACTGTACAGGCAGGGAGATGCACAGGGTACTTTATTTTTCCCATTTCTGCTAAGAAAGTCTGACAAGTAGAGAGACACAACCTCCCAAACGCTTGACGTTAAAGCTAGATAATGTAACACAACATTGCATCTTTATCTCGGCTCGAGCGGGTGTGATAAGTGAGCAGGCACTAGGAAACGCGCGCTCCACCACACTTAAACGCTCCCATTATTTTCTGAACTGCACTGAAAAGGGAAGACGGGTGGCAGGGGCCTCGCCTGCCCCGGGAGGCTGTCTCTGCAGCGTAGGAAGCAGCTATACCGTGGACTTCACCCCGTCACCAGCTTGGAGACTTCCCTCTGCAGCTGCAGGGCACAGAGCCCATCCCCACCTGAAGCTGCTCCACTGAACAAACGTCCTGCAGTGACCCAGCCATGTTTCCCCTGCTCCTTTCAAGTCACTCAGTAGCACCGGTAAACGCACGCAGCCAGCACAACATATGGGTGATGTGTAAGGGCTGTAAGTCCTGCCCCAGGTTTAACAAACCCAGAAGAAACACCTTGGGTTCAGACCAACAGAGGATGCATCCTAGACTCGGGCGAGCACCAGGCAGGGCTCGGTACTTTCCCATGTCTTCCATCTCCACGAGGGAGCAGCTTCATACACGGTCAACTCCCACGGCAGATTTGATTTCACCAGATTTAAAGTACATTAGTCAATCCGAGTCACCGGGGACATTTGAAATAACTTGCAATAAATCAGACAAGATTAATTTCAAGGGAGGCAGTGACGTAGCACTGCAAGAAGCATGGAGCTAGCGTTAGAAGAGAAGCCATGAGGAATATTTCTCAATGCCAGTGAGCATGGAGGCACTGCAGTCTTCACGCATACACCGGGATCCAAAGGCAGAGCAGTTGCCCAGATGGGGTATGTCAATATTTAATACCAAAGTGCATGTCTGGTCCTGCTCACTTCATTTCATTTCAAGCTTTTCCAGCTTTGTTTCCTGATTCATTCACAGCAATCACAAAAGATGAATTATCTAACCTTAGAAAATGTGTTTTCAGGCAGACGAGACATGCTGACTGTGTCCGTACTTTCACCTTCGGTAACAAAGTTCTGTGCCAGGAGAACTTTTATGTTTTCTTCAACGTCCACATTACTTGGTTACAAAGCAGATGTGATTTTCGGTGCCAGGACTCCGCTCGAGCCACTTGCTCCTGAGGAGAGCAGAAGGAGCCTCTTCTGCACCCCTGGATGTCAGGCTACTCTTTAGTTACAGATTTGAAAATTTTCCTCAAAAGCAATTGTAATAGCAGTGACTAAAAAATGATGGATCTGAAAGAACCGCAGAGAGTTGAAAGAAAAACTAAACAAAGTAATGACTAATAATTGGCGCTTCTGGAACATCTTTCACCAATGCTCCTCAATTCCATACACCAGGAATGAAAACTGTTTTGAAACAGACCGGGCTGGGAACACTACTTTGAGCCCTTACTACACAGCTGGAGTTGCTATTTCTTCTGGAAGAGATATGTGAAGAAACATCAGTCCTCCTGCACTGAAGGAGTAAGCTGGAGCTCCCTTTCCAACCCTGTAATCATGCCACCACAACCTCCTTACTACAGGTAGCAGTTTACACCAGTTCCATGCTTTTTACCCTGGTTTAAACAATGACAGAATGATGTCTGTAACACGATGGCTTTTTTCTCTCTCCCCAGATGTACAAACGACCCTCCCTGTTCTGTGTTACTCTCAGATAAGGCACACAATTGTTTCACTGAGCTTGATGCATCTTCCACACGGAAGCACCAGGCAGCCCGTGTCCCAGCTGTGGCCACTTGGCTACCGAGCAGCAGGGCAAGGACATGGGTGGGCCTTGCTCAGTAAAGTCCATCAGAGCAGATGGAAGCCTCCTACGCTGCAGAAGGAAATGCTGCTGCTCCTGAAAGAACCACCAGGCCTTACGCAGCTGGAATGCCCCCACCTCTCTGACCAAGGCAGGAAGGAGCTGTGCAGGTGACAGACCCGTAACCACAGCGGGGCACCCTGGCGCCAGAGCATCCTCTGAGCTTCGTGCTCAGCTCTCCAGTACTGCCCAGTCCAGCATCAGAAGAAGCAGCACAGAGGAACCTCTCCTCATCCAGCTGTCTCTTCAAGCCGCCAGCAACAACACTACACTCAGATCCCCAACCAGAATAACCCCACAGCTACAGCAGAAAAACCTGCAGTGCTGCACCAGTGTATGCCATTGGGGCCTGGTGCATTGTGTAAGTGCCCCTGTAACTTTCTACTTTCAGTTTCCTACCTTCTTATGGTTTACATTGTAGCAGAGAGAAATATGATGTTTCGAGATGCCCCTGCAATCATGTTCTTCTCCAGTGGCTCCCAAATCTAAGTGCTCAACCTCAGAACGTTTGACTACCAAATGCACAGCGTGGAAGGGAGGGAGAACTGCAAATCTTTTTTCCAAAACAGATCACATCACTGTGATTCTACAGTTAACTTCACAAGACCACACTCGTATTGAAAGCTTCAGTTCAGTCAATGTTTCCAGACTTACTCTTTACTCCTGCAATCAACCTTAATTGCCCCTAAAGCAAGAGCAAAGCTGGAGCCGCCAGCAGGACCACTGGGAGAACACACAAACATGCAGACGGCAGAAAGGAGACCTGAACCGGCTGTGATGGGCTCCCAGCAGACACTCACTTTGCAGGAAGGCTGCAAGGTAGCACGGGGAGAGACACTGGGCCACATCCTGCTGTCACTCTCCCACACCTCCCCGGGATTTTAATGGCATTTACAACCATTAAGCAAATGAGCAGCTATCAACGTCAGAGGAGACAGTGTGTCCTGGTGGCCAGAGACACGTCACTCGGCTCCAGCCCTGCCCAATTTATGAGCACTACAGCAAGGTGCTTGAGTCAACACAACCAGGAGATGCACCCGATGCCTGCTGTCTGACTGGAGATACCCTGGGGAACCACGGGCACGCTCCTCGCGAGGAGCTGCAGGTTGAGGAGCTGCAGGTTGAGCGTGAGCCTCGAGGGCTGTTGGACAGTGCAATCCGTGCTCCTCTGTCTCTGCTTTCCCCACGCATGAAGACCTGGACCAGAAAGCCCTCTGAGACAGCTGAACCACAGCGAAGGCAAAATCCAAAGACTCACAGAATGAAACAATTACACCACATCCCCAAATCGTATTTTCTGATTGTCTTAAAGGCCAAAAATAATCCTTCCTTTTTTTTTTTTTTTTTTTTGTTGCTGTTGTTCACAGAAGGTCAAACAGACATTCATATTTTTGGAAGGAAACATATACACCCTTAGTATTTTCATTAAAAATTTAGATTCCACTGGGCAAGTTCCAGAAGTGTTTTGGGGTTTGTTGCATTTTTTTTTTTTCTTTTCAAAGCAGTTTCTACTTTACTATTAATAATGTCCATGCCTGAAAATGGATAGCGAAGTCATTCTAGTTTTATTTTAGTTGCTTGCACGGGTAAAGCAAAAACACAGCCTGCTGACAATACTCACTAACTGTATTACAATTGCAAATAAAATCTCCATGGTACAAGAGAACCCCATTGCAACAGGAACCAGGCTGGTAAGAGACGCCTGCCAATCTCCAAAGTAGTATTCGAAGAGCCAAAACAGACACGGATTAGGAGGAAAGGAGCACTGCCATCTAAAAGAATAGCATCACAACTTCAGGGCTGAGAAAATTCCACTCTGTATCATTTGAAGTGTACTGTTAGGAACACAACATGGGCATCTTCGAGAAATTTAGAAAGAGTTTTATTTTAAAAATCATCAAAAATGTCTACCTGCACATGCATTTCCATAATTTACATGCTCATTTAGATGTTAATTATCTATAGACAAATAAGGAATGCGATTACTTTTTTGTTTACAGGAATACTTGCCTTATATTTGGGTTGATATCACCAGAAATCTGATCCAGAAAATATGCATACACGTTTGTAGACATGCATTCTTCAAAAGTAAGTAAAACTGATTTATAAGAGAAAAAAATACTTCTTATTATCCATTGCAGACACAGTTTCTCTTCAGGCCCAAGAAAAATACATACAACCATGTATTCTAAAAAAAAATTAATCTCAAATTCTGCTTCACCTCAGCTTTCTTCAGGCAAGGCTTACTGCGCCACATGTGATACACTTGTAAACAAAATCTTTCAAAACCTAAAGCCATTCCTGTGTGATTTAAAACCTGAGTTTAGAATTTTTCAAAAGGAGAAAAAGATTTTGTTTTATTCAGCACTTCCTTAAGCACTGGAAATCCAAGAAGCAGAAGCCCGTTAGTGATAGCTTCAAGCATCCAACATCCCCATTCCTAGTACCATGCAACTAGCTCAGCAGTCAGGCATATGAGAAGCATTGGATACATTTTTTATTTGTCCTTTTTAAGCCCTGGTTATTACTTTTCTCGTCAATGAGAGTGAAAGCAATTCTTCCCTGTTAAATTTTTCATGCAATGAGAAAGCCACGCAATCTCTCCGTTACAGGAACAAGAACTTGAGGGACACTGCAGCATCTGCTGAGAAGTGCAAAAGCCCTTTCCGCAGAACTAAGCAATAACTCCGAGCAGGCAACAGAAGAGGAAAAAAAAAACACACTTCAAGGGCCCATACAAGGCTTATCCAACTGACATCCCCGCTTTGTGTTGCCTCCGAAGTGAAAATGTCCAGAGAAGTGAGCATCAAGCCAGCAGCATCCTCCTAGGCCTGCAAGGAGCCGGGCAGTCACCCACATGCAAGCTTGAGCCAGGACCAGGCACCACCGCTGCCTAAGAAGGGAACTGAGATGGACTTTTTGTCTGGGGGCCTGCTGCTTAAATGGTGAAACAAACCTGACTCTGCCAGTAATTACATCTGCTGATCCACCATGACCCTGCTGGCTAATTAAATGTTAACCCGCTGCAGCAAAGTGCATGCTTGTCCCCAGCTCTGGAGGGCACGAAGGTCCAGAAGCAGCAGGTGGTCCATCCCAGCCTAAAATGCTGCTGTCCTCCAGGGCTATCAGACTATGCAGAGCAGCCCTCAGCTGCGATTTCTTTGTCCTCAGACACAGTTTTCATGGTAGAAGAGAGTCGTGTCAGAATAACTTCCCACCAGGACGCCACTGTCTGCACGTTGGCATCGAACGGGTGAAATACAACCGCAGCCCTGTCCCACGGGGGGATTTCCAGCAAGGCTGTCCTGTAAAAGCACCAATCACCCAAATGCAGGCTGCTTGACATCCAGGGATCCTTCGGCCAAGGAAAAAAACCCGGGCCTCATTTTGCAGCGAGCTGTGCGAGCCTGGGGGTGAGTAGTCCGCGGCCCCCTGCCTGAGCCACCCGGGGAGCTGCAGCGAGCCCCCAGCTCCCCGAGCGTGACATCCCGTACCAGCAAGGAGGAGTGGTAATCCCCCTCCTCAGATTACCCCGCTGAAGTCAACAGAGTGAGACCAAGAATGGACGTGACCGAGCGTACTTCCAGTTCGTGTTTTAGTCACTGCGATTTGACGGGCTTCTTAGGCTCAATTAGTAACAGGCACACTTAAATCCAGAAAAACAGATGCCTTTTTTCCCCCAAGTTACAAGAAAAAGACTGAAAATTATGAACAAATACACTGAAATCTCACATTGAATTGGAAGGAAATGGTGTTTGCCACGAGCTCATGCCCTAGACCCTGCCACCTGGCACCTCACCTGCTCCTGCTTTCCCCACTCCGCTGGCCCTGTCCCATCAGTCATGGGACAGCCTAAGAGGGGGAGTCAAGAAATGACTGCAAGCACTGAAACGCCAGCACTGGTAACTTTGAGAGTCCATAGACCCTGACACAGGACCCCCTCCTCCCAAACCTGGAGAGTATTTTTAAATTCTCCTGATTTTCAAGCCTGGGAAGTGAAGGCCCTTTAGTTCAGCATCTGGTTCTGACTTCATGTTTTTCTCTGCAACCACAAGAGCTAAACTTCACTCACCACTGACGTGCTCGGTTATAATGTATGCTTTTCAATTGTCTTTTCCCTTTCCTGGTATTGCCCCTGCATTCTTAAATATTGTGCAAAACAGGAAAATTTTACGCAATGATTTAATAATACATTGTTTTTGGCAGCAATTCCAGCCTACCATGTTTCCCTCTCTCTTCTTCCTCAACAGCTTGGTGGAACTATGCACTGAAACAGATCAGTTCTCCAACCCTGTATAAGGAAGACAACAAATCTGCAAAAAACTCAAATCTGCAAAAAATTCAAGTGCTCCCCCATCCAGTTGACGCAGCGTTTCTCAATGTGATCCTGAGGAAAGGTTACGTTACTGAGGGCACATCCGTGATCCATGCACGATGCTCTGTGGGGATTATACATGCTAAGGTATCGATCATCTTCTGCCATGCAATTGTTTACAGAGTTAAGCACTACATATCTGCAAACACTTGCAGACACAGAACAAAACTGAATCAACTAGCTGTGCTCAAAACACTAATAAACAAGCCACAATCTACCCATGCAACCCACAATCTAATTACTTCTAAAGACTCCAAAATGCTTGAACTACTTGAGGTAGATCTCTTCTTTCATAAATCCTATGTGGGGAGTGGAACAAACCCTATTAATCCAGTTGTGCTTACTAATGCAGAAGACACAAGGAAATGAGAGAAGCCATTTTACTGTATCATGTTAAAACTCGCCTGTTATTTAGGAACTTCACATGTATAAACAAATTACCCGCAATAAATTAAACAGCTCCAAAAATCACTCCTCCCTATGTGATAAGCCTCCCAGTTTGTTTGTTTTTTTTCCCCTCCAAAAATGTTCTTCGACGTACACAATTCTACCAATGATCTGGGTGGGACCAAGGCTTCAGCCTCTGTTTTCCAACTGGTAACAACGCAAACCTGAGCCTGCAAACTGGAACGTCAATGTGGATCGGAGTCTCCTCTGGCAAGCTACACATCCTTAGCATGGTCCACACATCCTTTCCTAGAAGAACCCCTGGGCTTCGACGACCCAGCAGACTCTCTGTGTCTCTAGCTCTGATGCTCCACTACAAAACAAACAAAGATGATCTCACAGCTCCACTAAGACCCAGCCCTGCGAGGGATGCTGAGCTCCTCCGGTCCCTGCTGATGCGGGATGAGGTCCCCAACGGGTACCAGAGGTGATTCCCCCAGGGCACTATTACCACCATGTAGTGGCAAGCACCACATCGTTAGTCCCCAGCCAAAAAGAAAAGTGTGGCAGAAGTATTTCTGAGTGTCCTCTTTGTTTATGCTCCTAAACATGTAAAATTTACTAGCTGGGTGTTAACACTAATAGCCTTAAGAGCTCTTGCTCTATCAATGAATATAGCTTCTGTTTTCATATTTTATGTAAGCTCCGTGACATATAAACACGTACCTTAACACTACTGACTTAGAAGTATGCTTTTTAACCACTGTAGAAACTATATACTCAAAAGTACTTTTGATAGGCATTAAACAACTTCAAAGAAATACCATTTTAGGTTTTCTTATGCCTAGCTACAGTCTAAGACAGCAATAAAGCAAGTTTCTTACAATGGAGTATTATTCCACTAAATCACCAAGTCCTCATAAAAATCTGGGTTTTGGTAGTGCAGACACATGCCTGGCTTTACCACAGAAACAGGTTCTCAACTTCAGCAGCACAGATAACATGCAGCAATTTGCAGCAAATTCTAAATTACCATGGGTTGTATGCAAATGGCAGGATTCGATGCCTTTTCTGGTATGCCTGAAGAAAACACCTGATGGATAGCAACAAGGTAAACCTGAACAGGGAAAAGCACGTACACCCAAACCTGTAACACTTCCTGTCAAATGAAAACAACCATGTGTAGTACAAAACAAGGAGAAATATTATCTTAAAATAGTAAGTTAGCATTCTGCTGTTACAATGGATATAAAAAAAATATCTTAAATTGCTTTGTTTTTATGCATTCACATTTATTTACATGGATAACGATGGTAGGCCCATCAAGCTAGTTTCAACTCACATTCCTGAAGTCCCATCAATAGCACAAGGCTTGAAGTCAGCACTTGGTTGACTGACTGAACAGGCTGTTTACTCTTTTTTTGTTACTATTCTAGCTAATTCATCATAATTCTATTTTGAATCTGCATAACACAACAATATTCCTTTTCCAGGAAAGCTTTTTAAAAAAAATCTCCTTATAAGATTGTTTTGAAACTTCAGAGTTCTGCATAATACTTCCCACTTGAGCTAATTGTTTTTCAAGGGAAATTTAATTTTTAAAAGTGTGTTTTTCCAACTAATGGGAACCTGCGCTTAAGTAAACAATGAGTCTGGCTTGATAGGAATTTTTGCTCTATCTTTACAACAAGAAGGAAGGAAAGACATGTAATAGCACGCTGAAACGCATGCAAGTAGCAAAATTGTTGAATTTTAAAAAACAATTAGAAGACAATTTTCTACTCCACTTCTCCTATTTGAAACACATCAGCCTGCCCTGCCTCATTTAATATTGATTGTGTCTCTAGAAGAAAACATAACTGCAGTCCCCTAACCCACTTATGTTCTTGTGTCAAGTACGTTTCTCATTAGCTACCTTGTCAATACGCTGCTGTCCTCATGCATCATCTTTGCACAGAAGTATAAAGGCACTCAAATCTTTTCAGGATTGTCACTAGCGTGAACACAACGCCGCATTACATTCAACGTACCTGTCAAGGGGAAACCAAGAAACGTGGAATGGGCCTGAAAAGTCAAAGTTACCACCTCCTTGAGGGATATTAATGAGTAACTTCATGGTTTCAATTACATCTTATCTTCCCGGACGGGAATTAGAGAGGTCATCCCTAGCCAGCAAAAATGAATCGCTTATTTATTCCTTCCTTGTCCGCTGCTGATACATATGTATCATAAGTCTTTCTAGTAAGCCAGTACTTTAAAACCCCTTATCCTAAACATCAGCTCCCAGCTGGGGCAAGAGAAAGAATGGAAGAGAAAAGCAGTGCAGAGACATGAAATGGACAAGACAGAAAGATATCGGTTCAGTTCCGCCTGCCAGCTTTGAACTACTGAAAATTTCTGAAGATAGCCATACCTTATTCCTCACAACAACAACAAAAGAAAAAGGGAAAAAATCATAAAATAAATATGAAATTGGATTTTATTACTTTGTTTTTATTATCACTGCCCTTCAAGCTGTGCAAGGACAGATCTTAGTAAAAAAAAAAAAAATAGCAAGGGCAATACATTTGGGTTTGGTAAGTGTTTATAAAATAAACATTATTCTTCCCATGGGGAAGAAAGTCAGATACATCCCCAAGCAAGCTGTTTTCTGGCAAACAAAGTTTGTAAGTATCAAAATTTCCTACTGGGACTTTGGCATTTAAATTTAAAAAAAAAAAGAAAAAAGAAAAAAGAAAAAACATATCTGTATTTACTTGCACTGAAAAATACATCTTGACTAGGCTTTTATTTCGGTGCTGGTTAAGGGTGAGTCTACTGGTAAAACTATAGTGGTGAAACTGTAGTATTTTTAAGTAACCAGTTCCTTGAGAAATAAGAAACATGAAGAAAACGATGGAAACAAGATGTAAATGAGATAAAGACCCAACACCTACAGTATGGGACTCCACAAGCTAACATGCTCCCATTTGTAAGCTCAGCACATACACCAATCTGCAACACAACTGTTACTATTCTTTTTTGATGAGCTTGGGCTTGTTTTAATTGAAAGTCACTTGTGATCATGGAAGAAAAAGCACTTTGTAAAGATTTTTTTCCTCCCTAAAGTTTACTAAAATATGATGGCCTGAGCACTTGTTCCATTGCATTCTTGCGTGGTGGTGCTTCCTCTACGGAAAGCTGTTTTGTCAGGTACAAAACACGTACCTACCTAATCGAACATGGAAAGTGGTTACATCTTGCAAAAATAACCTGTAGGTAGGGTCTCGTTATTCACATTTTTCTGTGGGCACATACCGTGTCTACCAGTGGAAAACACTGCAGAGGAATAATCCATACAGAAAGCAATGCTAGCTCCTACCTCGCAGCCCAGGCATGGACATGTAGGAGCTTGCATGGAGAAGACTTCATGTCAAAGACACGTTTCAAGTGATGTTAAAAAGGAAAGAAAATGCCTAGAATCACCAAATCACCTATCCACTGTACTGGAAGAGATGATTTCCCAGATCTGGATTTAGCTGTCATTACAACTTTTGCTTTCAAATGCAAAACAAAGTGATGTTATTTTCCTGTTCAATTTTATTCATGTTATATAGAATGCAGTAAAACTCGTCATGCCAGGGGATTTGCGAAGAGATGATGTGAAGATTAATTAGCAGCTGCTCATAAAGCACCCTGACTGTGGAAAGCCCAACGTGTAAAAATGACCTTGTTATCAAAGTTGCTGAGTGCGCCCAGTGCTCACTGTCAATGGAAGGTAGGGATATTTTCCTACAGCCCTTGAAAACCAAATGAGTTACATTTAAATACCTGCCTTTGGCTTCGAGAGGTTTTGGCACTCTGCCTGTCCCCCACTTCCTTAGGGGGGACCGCATATTTTGCGTAAGTCGCATCTTTTCACCTCCAGAAAAAAGAAGATCTAGGGATCGCGGAGCCAGGAGATACCTGCTACGCACACCCGCACATACGTTCAGGCAACAAGTGAACACGGATCGTACCCTAGTCCCCTAATTACTGCCTGGAAACCAAAGACTGCGTGCCACATAATAAAGCATAACAAAGCACGGGTATTTCTGCGAACAACGTTATCTGTGTGGTGAGTTAGTGCTGGAAAAAAAAATTGATAAGGCACAAGACCAAGCACGAAGAGCCCTGCTCAACAAAATGGAGCCTGCACTGGTGCACACAGTGTTTTGGTATCTACTTGCTACTTATGTGCCTAAAATAATTAGGAATGACATCGCGTTAATTAAAAGCACCACCCTATGGGACTTGGGAAATGTTTTCAGGGGCAATTTCTCGGGTGACAGCTCCACCAGAGAGCAGAGTTTGGCGTCTCCTGCACGAATACAACTTCATGCCTAAGTATTGCCACACTGCAGAGATTAATGTCTGAAGCACAATCACGCCTCGCTCTGCCGGTATCCTTCTCTGCTCAGAAATCATCGGCCACGGATACTGCCGGGAAAACGCCTCATCCCCACCAATATTCAACTTCCCCTCCGCGCTGATGGCACCTCGAGAAAACGAAGCGCTGCGAGAACGAGCAGCGCTCGTGCCTTTGCAGGGCTCCCTCCTGCCTTCACACAGCAGCTCCAGCAGGGAAGGGAAAATATTCCCTCGGAAACACCCTCGGCAGCCCGGGGGGAAGCGGGACGTGGGGATGTCATTGTGGCACTGAAGGAGCTGCGTGAGGATGGGCAGCTGGCCTACCTGCAGGGTGAAGGGGCTGCTGCTGATGGCCTGAATGGGCACCCCATGGCACTGCGTGGTGTCGGGGGACACGGACATGGCATGGTGTGGTGTCGGGGGACACTGCCATAGCACCCCATGACACGATGCCGGGGGACACAGCCACTGGGCATGATGAAACCCAGCTCTGCGTGCTGGCCGAGACCCATTCAGCCACCCCATTAACAGAAAACCCCACAAAAGCCAGCCCACGCTCCGGTGCCACGCGTGCCCTACATGTCACTGCACGACAAGCTAAAGGAAGGGGGTACAGGCACAACCGTGCGATGTCCCGTAGCAAGGCCGGACTGAAACCATTGAGAAACCCGAGGCATTTCCCCGTAAATCCCCGCAGGGCCGATGGCAGCCCGGTTACAGGAACCAGCGTGCGGCGCGCTCCGTGCGCTGCCAGGGCGCAGAGCCTGGGCGCAGCCGGTCCCAGCTGCGCAACCCAGACCCAAACCCGCCCGTTCTCACCCCAAAACCTTATTCCCGTCCCTAACTCACCGTGGCCGAGGCGACGCCGGTGTCCGCCAGGGTCAAGTGGTGCGGCTCCCAGCGGCGCAGGAACTTGGAGGTGAGGATCTTGCTGAGAAACGTCCGGGGGTGCCGGATGGCGCACACCTGGATGTCCCCCTCCTGCAGCAGCTTGTACCTCATGCCGTTGCAGTGCAGCGGGGGCCGGCGGCAGGGAGCGGCGCCCATTTTGGGGCCCCCCTCGGGCCCGGGTACGTCGGGGGGAGGCGGCCCCTTGCCCTCCTCCTGCTGCTGCTGCTGCCCGCGGTCGCCGCTGCCCCCGCCGGGGCCGCCGCTGCGATCCATGGGCAGCGCGGGGTGGCGGCGCCCGGCCCCGCGGAGGCGGGGGGGGTGGGGGGAGAAGGAGAGAGATCCGAGGAGGCGGCGAGGTCAGGGAATTAAATAAAAAAGGAAGAAAAAAGGGGAAAAATGGGGGGGGGGAGAGGGGAGGAAAGGGGAAAAATTAAAGAAAAAAAAAGGGAAAAGGGGAAAAATTGAAAAAAAAAACGGGGGAAGATAGGGGGAGGGTGGGAAAAGGGGAGAAAAGGATGGGGAAAAAAAGGGAAAAGGGGAAAAAAGGAGGTGAAAAAAAAAAAAAGAGAAAAAAAAAAAAAGAGGAAAAAAAATCGCCGTGGGGGAAGGGATCCGCACACACCGCGGGGGTTAAAGGGAGAAGGGCAGCGGCCGAGCCCCGGCCTCAGAGTCGGCGGTCCGCCCCCCGGCGGGTCCCCCGGCGGCTCGCACGGCGCCACATCCACGCTGCCGGCCGGGAGAGAGCGGGGCGGGGGCGGCGGTGGTCCCGGCGGGGGCTGCTGCTGCTGCTGGTAGTGGTAGTGCTGCTGCTGCTGCTGCTGCTGCTGGTGGCGGTGGCGGTGCTGGCGGCGGGGGCTGCGGGGCGTCCGGCCGCGGCTCCTTCCTTCCCCCCGGGGCGGGCGCGCGCGTGCATGTAGGTGGGTGCGTGGGTGCCCGCGCGTGGCCGGGCGGTGCGGGGCGGGCTGGGGCGCGCGGGGAGGTCTCTGCCTGTGCGTGTGTGTGTGTGTGTGAGAGGGGTGTGGATGTGTGTGTGTGTGTGCGGTGTGTGTGTGTCTGTGTGTGCTGGCCCTGCGCGCCGCCGCCGCCGCGGGAGGAGGAGGAGGAGGAGGCGGCGGGAGGCTGCCGGCAGCGCTCGCCCCGCTCGCCGGAGCGGCTCCGGGCTCAGCCCATTGGCTGCGGGGGGGTCACGTGCGGCCCGCGCTGACGTCAATGGCCGCGGAGCCGCCGAGGGCAGCGGCAGCAGCAGCGGCAGGAGCAGAAGCGGCGGTGGCCGCGCGAGGTGCGCGGGAAGCGGCGCGCGCTGCTGCTGCCCCCGCCCCTCCCCGCTTCGCCTCAGAGGGGCCGCGCCGTGGCCGCCGACCCCGATCGGGGACAGGGACGAAAAGGAGGAGGAGAAGGAGGAAGAGGCCGGGGGGAGCCGCCCGGGAAGGGCGGAGGTGCGCGGCCACACACCTGCGCGCCTCACCGCGGCCGCCCGCCCTCCGCCATGAGGGGAAGCCCCGCGCGGCGCGGGCTGTGAGGAGCGCGTTGGGGAATAAACGCGTTTTCTCTCTTTTTTTCTCTCCCGGCACTCCGTTTTCTCGCAGCCCTCGCGCTGGCGGCAGCCCAGGGACGGGGCCGTGGACCTCAGGGGGGGTCCGGTGGCTTCGCTCCGGGGCGATCACCTCAGGAAAGGGGCGGCAGAGCCCCGCAGCGCCGCTCCCCTCAGGCAGCCCGGCGGGGCCGGGGTCAGCGGTGTCCGTAGCAGGCGGTGTCCTCTGGTAACCCGGCATCACAGCGGCGGCATTCCCCAAAAAATAAATAAATGGGGGGAAAAATAACTCCCATCCTGGACTTCTGAACGGCTTAGTGGCTCGGTGATGCTGTGTGCAACATGGATGCCCTATCAAGAGAAATCCTATCACTCATACTCAGTTTTTATCTCCTAGGTACTCACGGAACTCGGATCTTGTTTGCAGTTTCCCAGTTGGAACCGACACATTAGGACCAATAAAAAAACAAATTACATTTTATGCAATTCATACACATGTTATTAAACTGCGGAACACACTGCGCTGGGTATTGCCAGGGTCACGAATTCAGGAGGAATTTACTGGGCTGTTTTACGCGACGCTAGCAAAACATTTGGAGAAAGTATAAACCTTTGTGCTGAGAGGTTTAAACTCATCCCCAGTGGAGGGAGGTTGGGAAAGGGAAGGAGTGCTGGGTGGCGAGCAGATGATCACACGGCGTGTACCTGCCGCTGGGCTTCTGGCAGCAGCTCTCAGAGCACTCCTCAAAGGAGAGGTCACGATGCCAAGCGAGGTGCCAGCAGCGGAGCCCGGAGCCCGCCCCAAACTCTTTCATCTGAAACTCGTGTTCACACTGCGAGTCACACAAATCGCTGGAGAGGCGAGCTGCAACTGGAAGGGTTTGGAAGCTTTTTGCCATAAAGCCTTTTGTACTGGCTGCTGTCAAACACGACACCTGACTGGATGGACTGCAATTCCTGCGAGCATCGCACGTGTTGTTATAAAGCTGGTGTATTCAATAGGCTGGCATTTGACAGCAGAACTGCTGGTTAAATACTTTCAGGAGGGAAGGGGTTTGTAATCTATCAATTACTCACAAACTCTAGGGATACTTTTGTTGAACGTTACTATCAAAATTATTTATAAAAAGCTAGGAAGTCGCCAGAGTACTCTTAAGTATCAGTTTATAGAAGGATGCACAGAATTACACAATTTGGCTAAGGTTAGAAGAAAGGCACTCATTTAATGACATGAACGATACAACCAACAGGAAGACAAACATCTCTTTTATAGAGATTCACTTTGTCAGTATCTAAGAGCCCTGGTAATTACCTCCTGCACCAAACACTGCGAGCAGTTCCCACAGAGCTCTGTTTCCATATACTGGGGGGGGGGGGTGAACGACACGCACTTTTACAATGAAATCAAATCAGACCTACTCATACGTGTCAATATGTGTGGATCTGCAATAATAATTTAAAAAATCTAAATTTTGAAAGGACAGCTTTGCTTAAGTGTAAGCTTTTTACAGCAGGCACTGTCTGTTTCTTGGAGTTCCTTGAATGCCCGGTACAAGGGAGACCTCTTCTTGTTTGACCCGAGGCACTGTTCTGGTACAAACAATAATAGTGTCAACAGCAGGACTATTCGCACACACTCACCTGCACCAACACGTCGATCAGCCAGAACTGCAACCAACATGGCTATTTTGGTGAAAGTTCATGCAAGCTAGCCACCTGCTCAAACCACTGCTTTAAATCTACCATAGCTGTCGTCTCTGACAGCTGTGTGCCAACGGGAAGATGATATGTAAAGAGTCTGGTGTTTTAAAGTGAATTTCCTGGTAGATTAGAGCAGATGTTTTCAACTCATGTTCCACAGAAACTAACAAATAAAGCAAGGGTGGTCGACAGCAGCCAGCCTGGAAGGATCCAAGCCCCCACTGGAGATCCACAGTTCAGAAGTGTTGAAATCCACTGGGGTATTGCAAAAGCACGGCACCACTGCTAGCGAGTCAAGGACAGAGGTCTGAATCCTCAGCAGTGCTACACGTTTGCAGCTCTCATTGAATCCATGCTGTCAGGCTGCAGGTGTTCTCTCTGGAGGAAACTCAGCACAGGCTGATAAGATCAAGGTATGAAATCTCAGATTGTCTGCCAGAATGGGGCAACCAAAATCCCTGTCTGGACAAGTGAAATCAAAACACGCTGCTCGCTGCACAACTTGCTGCAACACACGTTAGCCATCCAAGCTGCAGCCAAGGGTTGCGATGTGACCCAAGGCTGAACATGTTAAAACTAACACCGCTTCTAATTTCCCTTATAAACTGTATCAAACCAAAGCTGGATGGATTGTGCTCCAGCTTTGTGCCTTTCCAAATTCCCTCTTCTGGCTCCGTGCAGCCCCATAGACATCTCAGGTATACACGTACAGCAGTATTGCAAAGTGAAATTTGGGGGTCACTATTTTTTGTATTTCTCCCAACAATCCATGTTTTATGAGCAAATCCAGTCTGAAGTTTACTGTGAAAGTGGGACATCTTTCATTCATGTAATAAACACTGAGCACGTCATTCATAATAGTGTTATCAGTAGAAGTGTACCTCTACAGGTGTTTATGGGCATGCTATCAGTTTTGAATAATTCAAAAGTTTGTGAGTTTTTCTTCGAAATACTTCATCTCGGTGCTAATCAGCCTCACTAGTTGTCACACAGTTTAAGGCAGGCAGACTTCTGGATCAGCAACAGAGGAATAGAATCGGACTCTTTTTTTTTTCCATTCTCAAAACTAATTCAGTTGTGATCCGTACTATTCAGAATTCATCTCCTCAGCTGTACACTTGTAAAACCAGGAAGGCCCGTTTGCAAGTTTCAGCTGGGTCTCCAGTCCTAAAAAAGAACTTTTCATACATTTCCAGTATTTGGTCTCTTGCCTGTCTCCAGCCCATCAGGTGTTCTGCTGAGGTCCCTTGTGGGTGCCGAAACAGAAGCACCGGCCTGACTTACCTTCTTAAGCTTGGTAACACCCATCCATACCCATGTGCTAGAACAAAAACTGTGATATTCAGAAGGAAAAGACGACGGGCAATTTGCAAGTACTGTCAGTGCCAATAAGGCAGGTTGTGCAGCAGTGGGGGGCTTGGAAAACCACGAGAAAACCACTTCAGGTGCCAAAACATAGGCAGGGAAAAAACTATTGCCCAAAGGGACCTTCTATGAGAGTAAATCCATGCAGTGGCATTGCATGACAAGCTAAATGAGGGGAGTAAAGGAGCAACTGTGGCAAGGGCCAGATATAAATACTGAGATGCTTTAGCAGGGGATGCGCTTAAGAGGGGAGAGAGCACTCTCCCCAGAGAGGATTAGCTGGATTTGTAGTACACTTTTGAAGGGAGAACAAGAAAAAGGAATAAAATAAGCCTGTGCTCCACCTTTGCATTATTCCTAATTTATTTCACAGATTATGGTATTAACAGATGTTTTGGCAAGCTCTTTCCCCAGTCCAACCAAAGAGGGAAGAAGAAAAAATCTGCTTTTATTGTCTCACTGAATTTTTTTGTTAGAGGCTGGAAGGGCTTGCCACATTCATAATTTCTGTTAAAAACAAAAAACACATACACAATACAACAATCAAAAAAAAAAAAAAAAGTTGCTATTGTCTGCTCAACATGTTCCTGAGTGTTGTCTGCACAGAGATGGAAGATAGTTTCTCCAAGCAGAGAAGCAAGCACCAGGAATTCCCAACTTGTGTTCAATGTCCATTTAGACTCTTACACAGTAGCTGTCCCTCTTACATTTGAACCCTTGATGCATATTAGAGATAATGCAGCTTTCTTCCCTTAGTCACAGAGGTGCTGTGTGGATTATGGAATTCTTTAGTCAATGCTTGCAAATTGCCACTGTTGACTCAGAGCAAATTCCTGCTATCAGACTCACTAGTCAGCTCATTTTCATAACAATGCTGTATTGTTAAAAAATACTTTAAAACCATTCTTCAGTGGAACTGGGGAATACAACAAATCCAAGCAAACACATGAAACATAAAAGAGATGCTGTATCAATATCGCTAAAAGTCCTGCATTTGAAGTTTAAGTTAATCACCACAGTGGCATTAGGGAGATATGGGTGAGTCATAAAACTTTGAGAAACAGAATTGTTTCCCAAAAGGATTGATGGACATTTAAAACCTAACTAGATAAAGATTAAAGGAACCCACCCCACAAGGAGCAGTTCTGCAGTTGCCCCTAAGGGAAGGATGGGCTTGATTAGGATGCCATTGACCACAGATGCATAAAATTAAGATTGCATTTGCAAGCATCTCTTTCTTTTTGCCAAATCTCTCACCACCCACTTCTTCTGAGCCTAACCTTAACATTGGAGGACACTTCTACAGATGAAGTCATAAGAGGACAGTCAGACTCCGGGAATGTGACATCTCTGACGTTCAGATTTTGACTCCTCTCGGGTTCACTCAGTCTTTGTGTCCTCGTTTTCCCAGCTGATGGACATCACACGGTGGGGCTAACCGCATGCCGCACAGGCTGATGACAAACACGTCTTTGATTCCTCACTGACACAATGCACACTTTTGAGTGCATGATGCAGAAATCAGACTTTTTTTCTGCCTGTCATCATCAGATGCTCTGGTACAAGGGTATGTAGGATGAAGCTGGTGGTATCAATTGCTAGAAGGAGCCTGCCATCTGCTGATCTGAACGGCACTCCAGTCTAGCTTTTACCTGATCTGATATTAGTAGGACAGAGCTCTGAACAAAGCAGGTAAAAAGTCTGAGCAGAACCAGTATTAACAGACCTGCTGTGGTAAAGGAATTTATTTAAGTGGAAAGAGGAAGTCTCGAGTCTATAACCTCATGTCTAAGTCTGAAGCAGACAAACAGAAACAAAGAGGCAACTAAAATAAACAGACGAGTAGATAGGAAGGAAATCAGCAGAAGGTACAAAAAGAGGAGGAAGAGCCTGAAATTTCTTCTCTGCTTTGCTGCACCCAGTCAGAAAATGAGCCAAGACGTCAGCCCTCATTCCCCTGCATTCACCCTTCTAAGTGACAGCAGCCTTAGGTGGTAAACTTCTTCCTTTTGAGCTCCTACCTTCTTCCAGGGCCACCCACATGGCCAGGCACGAAAAAGCCCTGGAAAAACAAAAGCTCCCAACAAAATTCATCAGGCTGCTGCCTCTTTTTCCTTTAAGATGCACGTAAAAAACTTTCATTTGGCATGACCATGGAGAAATCACCATTTCCATTAAACCGTCTGCATTACTGTTACCTGATCTTCCCACCCCCAGCTAATTCTATTTCATCCATAGTTCACGTCCTACCAGCCACACCAAGCTGAGTGCTTGTCAGTCCAGAGTGCACTATTAGGTCTCAGCCCTCTTAAAACATCACTGTAATAAAAATAAGCATTAAAAGTCAAAGGGAAAATGGATATGATGCAGAGCTGCGAGCTTGTTACAGTAAGGTGAAGTTTCCCCAAAACAGAGGAAGAACAACTAAGAAAGAAAAAGGTAGTCTACAGATTAGGGAAGTGTGTCTTCAGTCACTGAACCAACACTCTGGGGAAGTGAAATTAGAAGTGGATGAAGCACTGAAAGACTTGGATGTTTTCAAAAGCCCACTGGAGAGAAAAAAAAAAAGAAAAAGCAGAATGGGAAAGTGTCAAAAGTATTACCAGGATTAATATCCACAGATTCTCCAGAGAAGAGGTGTCATAAGAGGAAGAATGAGAACGTAAAATAACATCCTTAATTGTTATTTTTCTTATTAAATTCCTGTGTTATGAGTGTTTCAACACAATGTTGCACAAAAGGCAGCTGAGACTCTCCCACCTGTCCTCAGTCCTTTCCTAACATCACATGCCACATGCAGGGTTCAGCAGCAAAGAATAAACTCCTATCCAACGACAGTGCACATCATCCAGTGCTTGTGGCTTTGAAAATATATCTAAGGCAGTCCTTGGCCTAACAAGTCTGAGAAAACAAATACAAAGGACAGAGGGAAGCAGCAATTTAACACACTGCTGTTTTTCACAGTTTAGAGATTCCCAGGTACAACTAAAGAAATCGGCTGTTTGGGTACGCTTTGGTATTAATACACCTTTTAATTCTTACCAGCAGAGTTTCTTGGAAGTATAATATCCTTGGAGTCTTTGCAGTCTAAGGGGAAAATTAGAGAATCTCAGTGATTTGCCTAGGACAGTCCCCAGCTGACATGCAACAGAGCAGAGCAAGATGATGACAAATCCAGAGCATTATATGAAAAGAACAGATGGTCAGTAATGGTGGATTTCACCCACACGGACAGACTGTGCTATACACCTAGAAGACAGACATCATGACCAGAAAAAAAAAAGAAAGAAAGAGTTTAAAAAAATATATGCATAGTTTTGGTAGCGCCCAAGGCTGTATTGACCACAGAAAGCAGGGTTTCTGAGCAACCACACTATTGCAAAAGTGTTTTCTATGATATGCCAATTTGATTTCCAGTGTATAAGGCCATTTTTTCATGATACAGAAAACATTTTCGTGATACAAGGAACCTGTGTTGGTTAAGGTTTTCCTTGATGCTGTGTAAAGCTGTAAGACACAGATGTGGAGCGAGACGCTAGGAAAGGATCCCCTGTCTGGCACCGGCTCCTGAAGCCGTCAGTAGGACGTTGCGAGCACTCTGGCTGGTGCAGCTGTTGGTGGAAAACAACCCGTGGATCGGTTAATTTAACTCCATCAGCAAATTGCAGCGGTGCAGGTATCAATTTACATCAATTAGCACAGCCACGCAGAGGATGGGAGGATCGGGAGGAGCTGCAGGAGTCAGGCCTGTAAGGCGTGCAGCACTGAGCCGGGTCAGCAGCACGAGTGGTACAAAGGCGCTGTGGGTATCAGGTCATGCTCGTGAGTACGGCCAGCCTGGCTTTGGCCTCGTCTGTTGTGCTGCCAGGAGCAAAGATCAGAGCAGTTCTAAGCACTACCCAATTTCTGACAGCGAAACAAGAACTAAAGAAAATGTTGGGTGAAGTCGGCAGGGCTCTGCGTAGAAAGGTGCAAGCAGGGATCATGGGGTTGGTTTAGCGCTGAATGGTTTGGAGGCATCCTGCTAGCTCACTGATAGCATCCAGAGGTGTGAGCATCCAGAGGCAGGTGAATCCTGTGGCTCGAGGATGTCTGGGGAGATTACAGTTGGTTTAGCAGCACTGCTGAATGAAAAACTGCACGTGGGCCAGGAAAGAAAGGAGTCCAGCTAGAGGGTTCCTCCAGGCAGCTGTTTCAGTTAACTTCTCCCATTAAATGGTGGGGTTAACTGAGTACCAGCCCTTAATGAACCTCGGCGTTTCCTAATGCCCTGCGCTCTGAGGGCAGCAGGCATTCAGGAGCACGGCTATTTAATGCATTTGGAGCCACGTAGCTGGGTTCTGGGAATAATTCTTCCCGTCATTGTGCACAGGGACTACAGCAACCATTTCCTAAAGCACAAAGGATGCAAGCAGCTGGGAAGGGAGCCATTTTAAGGTCAAAGAATGAGCTTTCTGCTAATGGATCTGAGCACCTGTAAATGAAAATCCAAAGGAGAGTTATGGAAATCATGGCAGGCTGATTGGTTTCCTTTTGTAGGTTTTTTTTTAGAAAGAAAAAAGGAAGACAGAGGCTGCCCAGAGCAGTCAGAAGAGGGAATTTAGGGATGCAGTTCCTGGAATCATTCATTGCCTGGGAAGAGGGGAGGATTTCAGGAAAGGCTGCTGCCCTGTTTTCACACCGATGTGGATTACGAAACTGTGTGGGTTCACACTTACCATGCAGCTGCAGTTGCCTGTCTTAGGCTAAGCCAATTAGTCCGAAAGAGCAAATAAAGAGAGATCACCTTTAATATGCGGCGCTGCCACTGCTTCCAAAATACTTTCCTGTGGGCACTGAAGCGATGTTTTCATTCATCCACCAGTAAAAACGCAGCCTTAACCCATCTGCCTGTGCCTCTGTGTATATATCTGGGTAATTTAATAAGTGCTGCTGGGTGTTGATTTACGTCATTGTATCTCTATATAAGCATGTCTCTGTGAGCATGCTGTCGGTTGTCTGTGAGCGCTCATTGTTCCTGGTGTGTGTGTGTATGTCTGTGTGCCTCTCTCTCTGCCTGAATGTGGTTTTGTTTAAAATTTTTCCCTAGAAAAAACAAGGAGTCAGACGTTTCATGAGGTTGTTAGTGAAAACCGAGGAAAGGAAGGAGGAGACTGTAAGGGATAATTTACTGAGAAAAAGGGGTAGATTTGGATACAGTTAATCATCTGCCTAAGCGTTCACCAGAGAAGATGGGGGAGTTCATTCCAGACATTAAAACGTCTCAGGGGAGGATCGTATAGATCATGCTAGAAGAGAGATAGAAACAGTAAATTACCTAAAGGCTGACAAAGCAATGGAGCCAGATGTCATCTGATCCCAAAGCAAGGATAAAAGCAGGGAGAGAGAGAAGCTTCCCAAGGTATGCCCAGGATTCCCTTGGAAATTGGGGGTAGAGATTGGGAAAATTATTTCTAACCCCACCGGCGAGGCAGATCTCTGGAATACTGGCTTAATTTTGAACCCATAACCTGGTTCCAGCTCTAATTCCGGCTCACAGGGGAAAGGCATTATTCTGAGTCAGAATGCAGAACAAAAGAACATTAAAATCGAAATAAGCGCAGTTTCCCAACATGCCAGCATCCCTTGAAAAATAAGCCTCAATAATGGCCCAGGAACACTTTCATAACATAAGTCTCCTCGAACCGACAGCAGAAGGGCTCCTACAGATTTTCCAGCTCCGGTGCCCAGATCGCATTGCACATACAGCTTGTTTTCCTGCACTTAAACAATCGTGGGCCTGACTCACCGCCCCTTCGCCGTGGTGCTGGGCCAGCTGGGCTGCAGCGTAAACAACCCACCTCGGTGGCACCTCACCAGGGTAAACACGGGGGAGCAGCCGCCGCCGAGCCCTGCATGCTGACGTTCTCGGAGAAGAGAAAGGGGATTCCTGTTTCAGAAGGTGCTACACATCCTAAGACCACAGGAAACGTAAGGATTTTCTGGATGTTCGCTGGATGTGTCCTCATATACCAGGAAAAAAAACAGGAATTTTCAGCAGCGGTGCTCTAAGGACAGTGATCCTGCTCACACCCAACCCGTACTGGCCTCTGTTAACCAGATTTTGTGAACACACAAACGTTTGCAAAGTGCTGGGTATGTTACCCGTGTCTTCCGTGACACTTTGGCTGTGATTCAATGTAGTACCTGAGGTACCAGGGACGTTTTCTACAAATCCTCTGCAGAGGGACCGACTTGCCTGCTCGGTACAACTCTTCCCCGCCGTGCTATTAGACACGAAGAACATCAGCTCTGGCTGTTACATGCATTTCCTAGAAGAGGTAAAAGAAACAGAGGAAATTAGGTCTAATATCCCCGCATACAATTCTTCAGATGAAAGTTGCCTAACAAAAATATTTCCTGCAATAAAACACTACCCTCCTTTGTACAGAGCAAAGAATGGCTCGGATTTTGAGGCAGCTGGACACTTGCTAGCTTCCCTATAAAAATTCACACTGAATCCGTAAACATTTGACGATCCTGGCCACACTTGTCCTATTCAAGAAGTTTTCTCCACCGCCCCAGACAGGTTTTCCCTAATGAACACTCCCAAAGTGATTTCTCATTACAGCACACCGTCAGCAGCACCCCTACGTGCTCCTCCAGCCTGCTGCCCATCCCGCTGCTGGTGCTGACCCCACAGGACGACCACCAGCAGGACCAGGAGCGGCCACGGGACCCGTCTGCCATAAAACCCAGCCGGCCATTCCCCGCTCGGTGCCTTAGGATGGGATGTGTCAGCCAGGGCTATTGTTTTTAACAGGAAGCAAGTTCGGCCGCCTCTGTAATTTAGATTGCGGGCAATAAGCAGGGGTGTGGTGTGCAAAGCAAACAGCACAGGATTAACAGCTCCTTGCGCCAGGGCTGCGGCCCCCTGCATCTTGTCCCCCGCTGGAGAGGGCTTCTCCCAGGGACCACAGCCAGGAGCTGCCACCCGAGCGGCCTCCGGGTTTCCAAGCGGATGGCAAAGATAAGAGCACAGACCCACTCTCTGACAGACCTTTAGAGGCTGCTCATCTTGAAATGAGATTACGAGAGAAAATTAAGAACAGCCTTCTCCTTTCAATAGGTCTTTAAAAACAATAACCAGGCTTTACTGTAAATTCATTTATTTACCCTCAGCATGCCAATTCCCAAGCTGATATCTCCTCTGTGTACCGGGGATATATATAGATCGAAATGTGGCAAGAACACAGAAAGATTTTATTTATTTTGCGTAAGGACAGCAACGTGGGGATTTTTTTTTTCCAGGAAGAAGTCACATCAGAGCGTTTGTTAAAGAAATACTAAGAGGTAAATAAAATTATATTTAGTTCGTAGGAGGTGACAAACACTAGCCAGGTTGACTAGTGCCTGGCTGGAATTCAGTCAGAAACCACTGTCAAACAGAGTACAAAAATACAGGAAGCAGAAGAGAGAGCGTGCATTCAGGTTGGGCCTTAGCCTTGCTGCAGTGGGCAGCATTTAGCTGTTCATTGCCAGCATTTTTCCAAACTAGCTCTGGACACAAGCAGAGGTAACCACAGTCAAACACTGGCCTGCGAGCTGTTGATGTTGCCTGAACCACCTGATCTGGATCTCCAGAAGAACAGCCCCACAACCCCTGATTTTGGGTGTTTCACACCACACAGAGGTCTGTTAGCGGTAAACACAAAAATCACGTCCCACCCTGTAGGACCACCACCTCCGGGGCTCCACACACATCCTGTACCGCACTGCAGCCAGGCACAGACATCATGCACAGGGCAGGTGGATGGAGCACGGGCTGACAGAAGAAAGGTGGAGGTGAGTTTCCTTGTAAAAAAGCCTGAGATGAATCCGGCCTGGACATCAACACAGTGACTTCAGCCCTCAAGTCGAGGATGAGGTCGCCACGAGCATCCAGATCCCTGCATCTAGACCTTCTGGGAGACATCACATGCAGGGCTGAGCTCTGTGCTGATGCCCTAGATCTCTCCAGCAAGCAAACCCATTTTAATTCACTCCTAAGGCAGACACACCTCCTCTCACCACTCTCCCAGTCCTCCTCGCAGCTGGGTCATCCCTCCCCACAGGGCTGTGTGGGGAGCACCGGTCTTCCCTGGCACAGCAGCTCATCACCCCGCTGGACTGCAAGGAGTATTGGCTGCTAGGGATGGAGCAAGTGTGCATGGGGAGATTTTTTTAACCTCTTCTTGCCTTGTTGTGTGTTATAAGGCCCCCAAACTCACTTAGGCAGAAAGCAAAATTGCCTCCTTTGTTCAGCAGGAGAGCAGAAAGGACATCTAACCAGAATGACCGGAACATAACTGGAGTTATTAACATTTGTAAGCATCTGCAGCCACTTCTGTGCTGTCCATCAAATGAACATATAATTACCAAGCGATTCCCCTACTTCTTGGATGTTGGGTTATTAAGTGAAAGCAAAAAAATTATACTGCTCACCTGAGATAAAAGAGCCCGTGGAAAGCAGCCGGCCTTACATTAGGCTTTGCTGTGCTAACAGTGCTGGCTGCAGTCAGAGTGCTTTCTCTAAGCACTTGAGCACTGTAAAGTGCTTGAGGAGACGCCACCTTCGCCTAGAGAGAGATTTGGGGCAAGATTTTGGAAGAAAGGTTTGCATACGAGTAGCGTGATCGCTGCTGGAATGCCAGTTTCCTGCTAGACACACTCACCGGTTTCGTGATCAGGGGCTCTGTTACAAAAGAAGATTGACCTGCAGAGCCCCAGCCCTTCACACCGCAAAGTGGCGGGGCGATGCCACCTCCAGAAGGAAGATGAGTCACCGGGAAAGAAGGATGGAGCTCCAGGGAGCTCCTCCTCAGCACAGGCCTGCAAACACACCAGAATAATTTGCATTCCACAGCTTGCTTTGCAGAATCCACAGATAAAAATCAGGCTTGGCATGGCTGGGATAACCGAGCAGCTGAACAATGGGCCAGCTGGGGAAGCAGGTACTGGGCCAAACACAAGCGGGCGACTCGCTTTGGGCCAGGTGGTTCCTGGGGCACTGCCCGCGGGGAGGTGAGCACCAAGTAAGCTCAGGTTTGACTGCACAGTGTGTAAACGCACGCAAACACAGGCGGTGTCAGCAGCCTGGCTGCTCCCAGAGCCCGGACTGTGGGTTTGCCCCACAGTCCAGCATGTGGCTGGGCTGGCTGCAGGACAGGACAGGGGCTGTCCTCGCATCCTGCCCCTTCCCCGGGCTCTGGGCCTTCAGCAGCACCGCACGGCCCGGCCGCCTCGACCTTGCAAAGGGATAGAAGGGGAGTGTGTCCCTGCCAGCTTCACGCCAAGCTGAGGGCTCTGATGAGACTTCCCTGTCCCTGCAGCCATCAGACATGTGGCCGGGTGTGCTCATACTGAAAGAACACCGGAGGAAGTGGGATTTGGCTCCGTGTGTGAGCAGTGGGGAGCCGGATGAGCTTGGTCTGCAGTACACGACCAAGGCCGTGCGTGTCTGCAACACCCCGGCCTCCCTGCCCAGGAACTTCTGGCCCTGGCTGCCTTAGCTCTGGCGAGCAGGCTGGGGTTGGGCCAGGGCCCCCTGCCAACACCAGAAAGGATGGTGCATGGGGCTGGAACACGCTGCCCACCCCCTGCTTTGGGACCGAGGCCACCTCCGCCTGTGACAGTGGCCACACGGGGACTTGTTCCCCACCCAGCAGCTGCTGTGGGTTCCCCTGTGGCCGGGTGAGGCTGGCTCCTCTCTGGACACAGCCACGATGCTGATGTGGCAGAACAGCCCCGCTGCTGTGGGGCAGGGATTGCTGAGGGTTGGTGTGAGAGCTGCAAGGCTTGGGAGCCACCTGGGCTCCTCGGTGGTGCCCCCGGGCATGCTCCAGGACTGGCACATGGGGACACTGGGGCGCTTCGAGCCCCACAACACAACCCATCAACAAAAATGGCACTCAGGAACGACTTATCGCCATGGTAAGAGGAAGTTTACATACGGTTTGCATAATACTTTGGGTGCGAAGTCTCAGAGGAGGTGCTGGCGTCATTTGTCACCAACTAGCCCTGTGAACGCAAATTGAAGTGTGTGAATCTGCTGGAGAGGCTCCTTGAAATTTGTGAGGGAAGGGACACAGCCTTCCTCTAACAGAAGCACGGGGGAATACAGCCGAAGCTTCCCTCCCTAGGGGGTGTTGCACAACATTTCTGCTGAGGAGCACAGGAGGATTAAGATGACTGGAAAAGCAAAGAGAAGGAGCAGGGAGCACTACAGTGCTGGAGCAGTTTCATCTTGTTCATACTTCCTCCTCCCAGCAGCATCACTGTGCACTGGAGCATTAAAGGCGAGATTTCTTTGCATCTTGTTGGGCCCTGTGGCAAAGGGAGATATCTGTCTGCCCCAGCAGCTAGGGGCGAGTTTCTGAGCTGAAGTGCAAGAAATTATGCTTACCTCGCTGAAGAAGGAGTCAGCTTCTCAGTCAGCTGGCAGCAAGCTTGTCTGTATGTGAAAAGCTCTGAACAGTCCTTCCAATCATGAGGGCATCAGCTGCCTGCGTGGGCAGCCCTTCCTCCATTTCCCTGCTCTCCACCCCATGGTGGTGGCTCCGCTCCCCAGGTAACTTCTGCAGGCCCCACACACTGCTAGGGAGAGCTGAGGGGCTCAACCACAACAGGTCAACGCCCTGGGCCAGCAGTCTGTGATACTGCAGTTCAGTTTTCTCCCACCTAGAAGCAGGGAACAGGACAGACACATCCTCCAAGGCACGAGCTGACTCTGAAGTCAAGAGGACAGGCGATAATCTTCAGCGCCTTCCTGGCTCCTCGAAGGATCTGCCCCTCTCTAGCCTGCAAGTCACTCGGTGACAAGAGCGAGGAGCGGAGCTGAGGCCACCAGTGACATTTGTCTGGCATGGAGGAGATTGAAACTGCCACAGCTTCTAGTTTCTAGCCATTCTCTGTTTGTAGGAAAATAAATGGTCAGGGTTTGAGGCCTACAGTATAAATAGAAACAGATCGTATTTATGGGAAAGAGGATATCATATTTTTAGGTAATATTTGTGATTTTGGTGACATTCATGATTTATTACGACTGCAGTGCAGAAACACTAAATCTGCTTTGTGCTTTGGACAAATCACTTAATCATTCTGATTCATGCCATCCAGAGCTAACGAGAAGAGTCTCTTACGCTAAACTTATCACACATGCGAGCTTTGTTTTGCCAGCCAGGACCGTGCCAGGAAAAAGCAAATACCAACAGATTATAGGCAATGGTAGCGGGTGTAGCAATAAGGATGATCTTGATAATTACGTACCTCCAAGAGAGAGGAGAAACTTGTTTTGACTTGCAAATGGAATAAACCTGTCATAGCTGTGATAGGAGTCACCCGGGCTGGCAAGAAGCAGGTTCTTTTTTTCAGGTCTCTTTAATAAACGGGTACAGTGGGGGAGTGGTGGAAGAGCCTGTGAGAAACCCTGCTGGTAAGGCACTTCCCTGGTCCTCCAAACACCCAGACATCCTGACCTGCTGTGCTTTAACTGAGAGCCATTCCAGGCCCACACAACTCTCCCTTGGCCATCAGTCTGCTACACTCACGGGGGGCTCTGCAAGGCAGACCAGGAACTTTGCAAACCCAAAACGTGACCATAGCTCCGTGTATGTGCAGGGCTGGAGACTTTGCAATCTTGCTGCCACATACAGACATCAAACCCAAGAGCAACACCTGCACCAGCACAAGTCGGAAGCAGGATGTGGTTTAGCCAAAGAAATTTTGCAGAAGATTCCTTCCTTCCAGATTTCTCTGGAAAATCACACAATATAGATGCCACGGCTATAACGTGGCTTTAACAGAAGGCTGCTCCTTCTGTTAAACTACATTATTCTGCAGTTCCCCGACTCCAGTACTTGCTGAATTCAGTCACAGAGCTAGAAAGGACATTGCTCTATTTACTTAATCACCAGTCCACAGAACTGAATGGCCCACAGAAGTCCTGCAGGAAGATGTTCTCTGGGCACACTGCAAACAGTGGATGAAATGAAAACACCAAAAATGCCCAGTTCAAGTCACTTCTACAGGTAGGAAAGCAGAAGAATATTGTACCTTCCTTTGCAAACTCAGAAGACTGATTGCCTACTCAAAAGTAGGGAGCAGCCGTGCTATGCCTAACCTATTCCCAGCAGCTAGTAAGGCAAGGAAAAGTTCATCTCTTGGACTTTTATAACAATACATTTGTACAGCAAAGCAAATTCAGAGTGTCCGCCATCTCAAAGGAAGGTCTGGTGCCTTTGTAGTTACAGCAGCTCCAACGAACAGGTTAGGCTAAGGAAAAAAAAAAGAGCCCAGAAAGTTGGAGCGGGCAGTTAATAGTAGGTAAAAAGAAATTGAATAATGTCCTGGAATAATGTCCTACCATGCCAATCACCAGCCCAATACCTGCAGGGTGCAAAGCGCCATCCAGCAGGGAAACAAGAGATGGGAAATGCTGGGAACAAACTGAGTGGTGGTGCGCTTGGTTCTGACACTACGTCTCTGAATGGAGACAAACCGAACGTGCCTGTGTTTAAAGCCACTCGTCTGGCTTACGAGAAGTATTACGGTGTTATTTCTGTGCGGGGCTGTAATGAGCACTGCACAGTTCTCTGCACAGGGATTGTTTAACCTTAGCCAATGTCCCATACCCGAAGGGTTCATTTCAGAACGTTCTTCTTCGGCCCTTTCCTCGTGTCATTTCTTAACATGGAGGTTACACAATTATTCAGCTGCAAACCAGCTTTGTTTCCATTTTAGCTTGCACAACCTTCTTGTTCTCTTTAAACAAGAACAAGGTAGTGGCTTTTCTTTCTTTTTTTTTTTTTTCCTCTCCCAACTTTCATTGAAATATTAATAATAAGCCGGAAAATTCCAGGGAGCAGTTCTAAAAATGAGCAGGCTGGATTACTGCACATCAAAGGGAGGCAGGATTTGCTAACTCTTTTGCTTTACATGCGTGTGATTCACAGACCACTTTATGAAAATGGAAGAATGATTTAGGAATCACTCAGGTCCTGACAAAAAATAAACTAATAGTAACAACCTAATTTCCATGAAAATGGGCTGGTCTCCAAAGCATCTGCCGAGACCAGACAGCATTGTGCTTGCAGCTTTTGTTTGCTCTTCAAAGCAGGTAGAGCCAGGAATGTTCCCATGCCTCATGGCAAGCTCTAAGATGTGGTATGAGACTTTCAGAAGAGGGAATTTCGCATTTCTGCCTGAATATTTCACACTGCAACAGCAAGGAGAGCAGCACAGCACAGCTGAAATGAGGAGACGGACTGAGAGGCAGCAAATGGATCCTGCAGCATTATTGTGCGAGGGGGGGAACTGAGGGCAACCCAAAGCACTGGGAAAGAAGTTAAGACTTAACTGCAAACGAGCAAGACTTGCACGAAGAAGGATCTCCCTGTCCAAACCTTTTGCAGAGGTGTATCAGGTCCAAGAGCATCGCCCCTGGCTCCCCGAGCAGCCGATGGACACAGCCAGGCCCACAGCCAGGAGGACAGGTGAGAGCAGCCTTCTGCTCCGTGCAGGTGGGATGGGAGCAGCACGATGCACCTCATGCACGATGCACCTCATGCACCTTGTAGGGGCTGGCCTGTTGGCTCAGGTGGCTTTTAGCACTTCAAAGCCTTCAGAGCCTTTTCTTTGTGACTCCTACCCCAAGGGAAACAGTCAAGCGGGCGGGCGTACAGAGAATCAGCAAAACCCCTCCTGCCCAGGCACTCTGAAAGGGATCCTTACTGCCTGCCCTGCCAGCAAATCACGCTGGGTGGCCCTTAAGGGCTTTCCTACTCCCGGGGCAGGATTAGGGAAGGTGAGAGCAGGGCGGGCTGTGGGAAATGTCAGGGCCCTGCTGCCGGGGAGCTGAGCCCTGAGCTCGGCCGCGTCCCTGGGCGCAGGTAGGAAGGGAGCCAAGCGCTGCCACCTGCGGCGAGCTGCCGCTTTCCCGGGTGGCAAAGTTCAAACACGCTGGGACAGAGCCCTACAGGACAGGGTGCGCCCACAGGAGCGAGGGGGGACGCACCCAGCCCCTCTCCCATCAGAGCAACCCAGCCAAAAAGCAGCCGGAGATCGCAGCCGCACAGGCAGCAGGGTGGGGTAGAGGGCTGCGAGGAGGGGAGGCCGCTCTCCTCTCCGGGACAGAAAACATCAAAGATGCCCTGAAAAATTAAAAGCTTCTGGACAGACGCTCTCGGTGTGTTTAAAAAAGCACAGCGGGTCAGTTTCAGAGCTCTCTTTCCAAAGGCCTTTCCTGAACACAAAGGGGAAAACATGCGGTATATGCAATGGAAAAACACTGCATGCCTGGCATTTAATATTTTTCACCTGTGACCCAGGACTGATGTCTTTTTAACTCCCTAATTTAATCCAACAACAAGTCTCAGGAAGAAAAAACCTTTCAGAGTTTGGAAAGGAGTTGGAAAAAACTAAAGTCACGCTCAACACTTCCCCTTCCCTGGAGAGATAGGAGTACTGCTTGCCCTTTCCTGACGATAAGCATATCCTGGTGGTTAAAAATACATTTGCTCTTACCGTAAATTCTCCATTAGCCAACTCCTTCAGCCCAGCCCACGGTGTTGGGGTTCACGATTCCTCTGAGACCACGTGTGACAGAGCCAGGCACATGTGGGACCAAATATGCTGGAGAAAAAGCAAAAACAACCGGTCGGATCCTGCGGCCACTGCCTTCACCTGGAGCTGCAGTCAAGATCCGTTGAGTGGCAGCAATGACATTCGGCTGAGTTACCTGCTCCTTCCCCAGGTCCCTGGGGACTTCGCAGTAGTTTTGACTCTGACTTTACAGCAACTCGCAGACAGGAGGTAGAGGGCTATTGAGTTCGGAGCAGCAATTCATTCTTCAGTTAATTCCACTGCTTCCAGTGGTTGCTGTGCCAAAGCACTGAGCAGGCGGCACAGAGAGCAGTGGACGCAGGGCTTGCTGCTACTTTTGGGATGCTGGGGCCAGCAGCTGCTTACCTGCTCTGCAGAACACCGTGGCAGCTTCCCCTCCTTCCACACCACCTTCCTTCTCTTCTTCAGCTGGAAACAGCACCTGGTGGAGCTTGCTCAGGCCCCTGGGCTCTGCAGAGGCCACGGGTGGCACCTCCTAGCAAGGAGGAACCTCCTGGGAAGAGCCTAGCTCTGCAGGGCTGGGGATGCTCCCCCAGGAGCATCACAGCTCCTAACCCTTGCTAGGGAGAGAGCTGGGGGATGCTGCTTGGGGCAGTAGAAGTCCCTTTGTGCCTCTGTGCTCCCAGCAGTGGGTGACCAAGCTTGCCTGGGGCACAGACATCACAGGGGGCCCAGGGCAGCTTCACTCCCCGGCACTGAGTGCCTCAGCTGAACAGCCCCACTAAATAAACTGCATCTGGATGTATTTTGTGCCACTTCAGAAAAATAAAAAACAAAATGAGAGGGATAAAGAGGAAGAAATGGAAATTTCAAGTTATACCTCCGCAGTGCGCAAAAGGTAAAGGGAGCCAAGCAGCAATCCTCTGTTAGGATTCCAGGCTGTGGAATAAAGATAAATCCAAGTTCACCCTCGTCTCTTTGTTTCCAAGAAGCAGTAAGACAGAGGAGATATGGCAGAGCCCATCTACGCAGCCATAACCATGGGAACACCAGCAACAAAGGTAAATCAACATTAGATTCCCTATCATCAGCCCGTGTTTACAGTGGAGGCCTCAGGCTCTCTGCACCACACTGGCTGGCGGTTCAGGACCTGTGCTCCGCTTTGGGATGGCTTTTGCACTGAACAGCAAACACTCACCTCTCCCTCCTATTCCCCACTGTCTTTTTTAGTGCTCACAGCACCCATTTTTGCACTTTCGGAGCCATGGAACTGCCATCCCACCCCGCTCCCCCAGCCAAAGCCACCCCAAACCTTGGCTTTTCTTCGCATCCATCTGGCTGTGCCTCGATGTCTTTTTATTTTAAAAAATGGTACATGGAGCTTGGTGAAATCATGGCTTTTCCTGAAGACCAGAGGTATTGGAGTAGGGCTCCCTCCTCTTAAACAGCCCAAACCCCTTGCTCCAGCTCTGTTGGAGCACAAGCAGAGGCAGTGGCAGATACACCCTCGAAGGGACAAGCCCAGCACGAAGGAAGTGTCCTGCAGCTGGTTGGCACCTTACAAAGCCTGGATCTCTGACCTCAGGAGGTTACACACACACGCCACAGCATACGAGGGTCTCCAAGTATCTGGCAGCCCTGGAACGAGCTCCAGGTACCTGCCCCTGGGAGCAGTTGTGCTTCAGCTCCTTTGCTCCTGGCTTTAAAGGTCACATGAAAGCAGCAGTACTCGGGAGGAGTAACGAAGGTGACTGCAGAGAAGAAGGGAGACCTTCAAACAACTCTCCGAGCTTTTCCAGGTGAACAGAAGCTTCTTCCCACTTGCATTTCCCCCGGTGTGGCCATCACTGACACCCACAGTCATGGGCATTTATTGCCTGGACAGAGCCCAGAGGGATGGCTCCCGCCCCCCTCGAGTTCCCTTGCCTTTCCTCCCCCATTGATTTCCTTTGGGTTTTCCCCTTTGATTAAACTTCTGGCATGTAGGTATGTTTAATAATAAGACAGATAACTCATGGGAGATGATATTTATAAAATCCACTGCATTTTTTTTTCATTCTTCATAAGACCTTGAGAAAAAAAATCCTGAACTGCGTTTTTCCTTTCCTTTAAAAATAGAAACAACAAAAAACTGATATGAAGCAGTTAACAAGTTTTCAAACCATCAATGTTTTATTTGGTTAGTTTATTAAACACCTTTAAGACAATTAATTTTGGTCTGTACCCTTCTATAAAATAATTCAAGTTCTGAACAAACCTCCAATACATAAAGCAAAGTTACTTTACCATACGCAAATTTCAGATCAAAATACAACACTCTGTTTTCTTACATTTATAAAACCCGGTCAAATACAAACAACATTAAAAAAGATAAAACACTTTCACTGATCCTTGGTACAATATTACAGCACAATTTGCACAGTGGCAACTAAGTCCCCAAAGCACAATTCAAATACTTTAAAAAGGGAACCTCCCTTTAGTCACCCAACGTTATACTGAACACGTAAACAAAGCAAGTGCTACTTAATCCAGGAAAATTCTCACGTCCCTTTTTGTATCATGTGCGAGCCACAAAGCAATTCTGCAAGCAAGGTTACCGGGAAGGAACCCAACCGTTTCTCTGCTTTGCTGTTACAATTTTATGTGCGACTACTCCATGAAAATAAATGGATGGAGGTGGACCAGACTCTGCACTGGGCAACTTATGGCAACTAAAGTAAACCAAGAAACGTGTATTTTTCTAATAACAGATCAGAAAGCTCTTAAAAAGAATAAAATCGATACCAAATTATCTGTGGGTACAATTTGAGTAACTGCCTTTTTCTTCACTTTCAAGACACCTAATACAGACAGAGTGTTTTCAATTGTTGAGAGTTTGTTCCATTGCAAAACCCAGTGTTTCAACAACAGGTCAAAGTGCCATTAAAATTGCACATTTTTCTTCAGTTCTGAGGATACGTGGTAGCATGCAATGTTCATTTGTTACTAGGCCTAAAAGCTTGCACTTAACGCTAACCTATGAGCGACGTGGGGTCTCTTATCAAACTGAAACAACAGCGAAAATTAAAACGCATACAGAAAAGGATAAAACTGAGGCATCGGTTGACAAACATTCCTTGGAAATTTCTACTCAGCAAGCCTTACGATAACACCTCGAGAACAGAAAGTAAAATCAGAGCAATAATGGAAGGGTCCGATGTATCCAACTCGGGTTATACTTTGCATAGGCAGTCAAGGCAATTGCACAAACGCTGTAGTGCAACTCAGAGGGTAGTTTTGCCCAGTTCTCTAAGCCCCTTCGTTGTCCCCCGCCCTCCCCCCCGCCTTAAAACACTAATTTTACTTACAATTCAATAGAAAGCTCTACTAATTTAGTTTCAGTTAGCGTGAAAATGTGTACACAATTAAATGCAAAAAATAGAATAATGGATCTAGCTTCTCTCCTCCCTCCCCCAAACTCACATCGTATCCTGTAGGACACTGTACATGTTCTGAAGCTTTCCCTATCCATTAACGTTAGTATTATCCCAACAAACGAAGGAGAACTGCATACTGCATAAATAGCACATATTTAATAATGACTGTGTAAACAATATAGGATGGAAAAAAAATGAAAACAACCTAGTGAGGTACAGCAAGAACTTTATTTGCTAACTTAGTCTTTTAAGTGCAATTGAAACACTGCGCACTGCCCTTCTCAAAAAAGTCTCTCCATAATTAAGCTACGCTACGAAGATTATTCCCGTAAAGCTACATACCCATGTTGTAACTCATCGTATTGACTTAATGCAAATATTTGTGGGGGAAAATTAATTTACAGGGTTAATTAAATCTTTGTAGTATTCAAAAGGAACGATAGTAAAGGGATCCGTCATGGAAAATGTGGTAAATATATGTTTTAAAAATATTTCCAATAATTTAAACACAAAACAGTAAGTATATTTTGAAAAATGCATAGAAACCCTGTCAATATAAAAATCCCCACTAAAATTACACAACTAAGCAATTTTAATCTAAATATTTTATGTGCTTTTCCTATAAAGGCCACTTTGACATACAAATACAAAAAAATTTACATTTCTCCCCAAAATAAATAATTTGCTTCTCAATTAAAAATACTGAATATGGAAGCATAACAAACTTCTTGCAGGCCAACTGCTTATCTGCAGTGGCTACTTCTGAAGAAGAAAATCTCCAAATATTGTCAATTACCAAAAGAAATAAAAAAAAAACACCTTCAGACTTTGTTCTGCCTAGCGCTAAGAAAAGCCTGGGGTTAGGGATGGTGAAGTCTGAATCCCTCACACTGAATGTGCCAGGGAGGGAATAGACACAGACATCTGAAGAGAAATTTGCCATTTCTCTCCTGTGCATACACTGAAATCTTTTGAAATCAGGGAAATAAATAAAGGTTAACCTGAATTAAAAGAAAGACAAACTAGGACGTGGAGTTAGGGAGAAGCAGTATGAGGTACACCGTGGGTTAAATTAAATGACAAATATAAGTAAACTACTCAGAAGAAGGCATTATAATGTGAGAAGACAAGATAAACGGATAGATGAGAGCAACTCACAGGCCATAGACCTGGGGGGAAAAAGTGTATTGATGTTAATAGTATCTAGTAGAAGCACGAAGAGGAACACAAGGAACAAACTTCACTGGAAAAATGACACAACGGGGGAACAATGAATCTTCAACAACTGTCGTGACCACATGGGCATTTATCCCTGAATTGCAATGGAAGCAGCAAAATCAAGCACGTGTACACACGCACAAGCAGTGGAAATGAAAACTTAGACTGCATTTGAGACATCACAGTTATGCATCCCTGTAAGCACCAGACCCACAACTGATCATGGGGACATAAGCAAGACCTAGACCTACCTGGAGGGGCACAGCCCACCCCAAATGCCTAAAGCACTCTAGAGCAAGGAGATGCAAATGCTGTGAAGTGGCCCCTGACTTACCCCAGTGGGTAAATTGCACTGGTGGATTTACAAGACAAGTTCCAACCAGCAACAACATGGCACTGACAGGGGGGATACACTTTGACACCACTTAGTTCAGACAAAACACCTAACAAGCTGGACAGAGAAGGCAGGGGAAGGAGGAGTAAAACCAGTGAACAAGAGCTGGATACAAGATTCCTGGGCAGCCATTTAGTACAAGTTCTCCTAACCTTGGACCAAGGACTGGATTAGGAAGGACACAAGAGTGGTGTACCTTCTGTACCATAAGGAATCCAGCTCTGGAGCTCTATATTGCATAGTTTGATTGAAGACAGAGTGCTTGCTTCTTATTTTTCACTCTAAGAAAAGACATAGGACAGAGTGTTCCAAGGGCTGGCCCTCAGTGAAGAAAAAAAAAAGCAAAGACTCAATTCCCACACAGAACAGAAAGACACACAGAAAACGTATGCATATAAAAAGCCTGGAACAGTAAGCACATCTGTAATGCAGAAGTCAAAGCATGACAGCTGGATGATGGGAGTAAACTGAGCTGTCAAGCTGCATAGAGTGATGGTAAACATGACCAGGTGAGTGTTTCTACCGTATCACTGACATATTTGTGTAGAAAAGGCGACAATATATTCTGACAATATGCTGACAGTCATCAGTACCTTACATTTGACAGAAGGCTGAACCTTCATGAGAGCGGTAGCAATATGCTTAGGAAAGGCCTGACAACCCAACACCCTCCTGCTGCTTGGCTCACGGAATACTGGTTTCATGACTTTGTTAATCAAGGCAGTTGTTATTTTGTTTTCCTATGCTAAAAGAGAAGATTGGTATAGTACAAATTTATACTAAGTTAGCCATCATTCACATATGGATTTTAATTCTTTAGTCCAACCCTGCAAGATTCATGGTACTCAATAAACAAGGTTTATAGAGAGAAAACTCTGAAGGTAGAGCATCTAATTTGAATAAATTTTACTTAAATTTTGCCTTCAAAAGAAAAGATCTCAAATTATCAGGCTCCAACTTCAGATTACTAAACAGTAAGTAAGCAAACTGGGAGGCAACTACACATTTCTGTTTACTACAGACAAATAAAAGGGAGGGTGGAAAACCAGGCAGCCAGGAGCTCCCTGGATAGTTAGGCCTACACTTGTCCTACCCTGCAGAAAAGGCTCCAGAGCCTCCAACACTTTGATTTAAATCCAATGTGCTGGTGTAGTGTACTTAAGTACAATAAAACACCACATTGGGTCTCTGATAGCAGTCAGCCCACAAACCTTACGGGCAGCAGGGACATCTCCTCAGCCCTGCTGCTGGGGAGCAGCCGCAAGGCTCAGGCTGCGTGCAGGCTGCGTGCAGGCCTGGTGATGGTGCTCCTCGTCAGCTTTCCCTAAAATAAGGGGATCAGGGGTGTGGAGGCTCAGTAGGGCTCCCTGTGTCTCTTGTTTTCTGGCTGTTTCCCTGCGTGCTGCAGGGAACACAGCAGTTCCTCACGAAGGCCGCCAGCCCGTGGCTCCTGGACAAGGCCAGCCCGGGCAAGCTGGGGTTGCCTGGAGCACAGCACCCAACATGAGGCTGTCTCTCAACTTTTCAGGAGTTAAAAGGCTTTTAGATTAACAACTGAGGAACGTTACACCCATAGGACTTTGAAGCCTGTGCAAAGACACGGAACTCGATGCTGAAGATTGGCTAGGTTCACAGAGATCCCCCTGATTCTTCCTGCTGCTTCTGACCGGGCAGCGCGCAATTTTCTGACCTCCACAGAACCAAAATCTTTCAGCAACGTGAAGATATCAAATCACGAAGCTGACCTGATGATAAGGATTCAACAAAAATACAGAGACCACTACAAGGGCAACAACAAGGTTCCTACCCAGGACTAAAATTCAGCTCTTTCCTCCACGGCTCACATCTACAACAGCCTCCTCAGACCACCAGGCTGGGGCCGCTCGATGGCCACCCCACAGCAGCATTTGGTGGCTCCTCTTCTACCTCCCAACCGTGGTTGAGCTTTCTGGGGTGACGAGGACATTGCCAGCCATTTGCATGCCTCAAATTTGATGGCAAAAATCCTACCTCAGGCCAGGCCAAACAACATCCAGATGCTCCTACAGCCGCATAGGTCAGCGTATCCCAAAGTGGGAACAACACAGCCAGGTCCTGGGATCTAGCCCAAGAAGATTAATATTTACTGAATAGCCACCATGATGCCAATAGAAGGCTCTGGAATTAGTAGCTAATTGGTACAGCCTGCAGGGACATGAATAGCTCCTTGTTTTATCCCTACTATTTGTGCGTGGCCAGTACAATATTTGCTACATTCAATTCAAAGTTAGTATGAGCTGCTACTTAACATTTTAGAGGAAGATTTCCTTGTGAAGCATTTCTTTTTGCTGTTGTTGTTGCCTTTATAAAGGCAGGAAAAAGGCAGCATTTTTCCCAATTACATTTTTTTATTATTAAGGCTATTAGGAAGCTGTCTATGAAAAGGGTTTTGTTTTTTTTTTTTTTTTTTGAAGGACTGAATACTCAAAACAAAAACCAGAACAAACACGAGCTGATTATCAGCTCACATTGGTACTTTAATAAGTCAAGCACAGTGTAAGGAATTCAAAAAATATGTCAAAATAGCACCTTTAGAATCGGAAAAAAAAGCATATATTTTTTTAATTCTTCAAACTGATGAAAAACCTGCATACTTGAAGGTCCCAAAGAAAATGACCAAAATATAATCTCAGGTGCAGAAAATGTGTTTATTTGGACACTTTCTCATTTATTTATACAGTAAATGGGGAATTGCATGTAAGGAAGTCCAAATTTGACCTTACAGATAAGTCAGTGAATCTCTCTATTGAGAAAATGGATCAAGTTCACAGGCAAAACAGTGCAGAGTAGAAGCAGAGAAAAAAAAAACATCTAATCTGTCTTTAAAAAGTAGACCTCTACATTTTAGTTTTTTTCCTATTTAAAAATCACCAGGACAGTCTTTCAATTGCTAGCTCATTTACAAGTATAACAGTTACTTTCAAGTAATATAATTTTTTATTTACTTTTACAGCAGCTGCAGGTCAACCTTGGTCTTTTTGTACAGAAACATGCATTTAAAATGAAATTAAAGTAAACTGTCCTTGGACAATGGCATCATTCTGCCCTGCTTCTTGTCTGGTTTTATTTTTTATTGAAGGACAAAATGTAATTTAAAAAAAATGATTTGACAAAGTGCAAAAAAAATGAGGTAGCTGGGAATAGGGGCTTCCCCCCATGCATGGACCAAAAGGCAGACTTCCAGCCACAAATAACATACACGGGAGCGTGCTACACATGTTCTATGTACAGGATTGCTTACAGCTGCTCAGGTGATCTTTAACCTGCAGACACCACAGTTTTACAAGCTTGATGAAATGTCATTTCATCATCTATTAAGCACTCTCCCCACATACACTGAGTGGCGTTAAAGGATGCTAAGATGTACAAGAAGCCAGTGCACAGGAAGATCAAGTTTGCATGGACTTCCTCCGACCTACAGCAGTGAAAGCATTGGATTCAGAAGTAAATTTGGGGCAAGAATGAAACCTAAGTCCTGCACGTAAGAGCAAATTACAAAAAAAATGAGGCCAGAAAGCAGTATTTTGCAGCAAGGTACGCCCAGCATCTTTTGGTTTGAAAGGGCTTCAGGTGGGCAAATTCTCAGCTTTGACACTTTCCTGACTTGAGACTTCACCTGAAGACAGGCAACATCCCAGCCATGTTTCCACACCCCAAAGGCATCAAGGGGCAGCAATTATACCAGCTCTGTGCCAAAAATGGCCTCTTGCCCCATGGGATGCAAACAGCAAGGCCATGCACAGTAAAAGGAGAGTCTTGCCACTGTACAAGTAATTTTCCTCCCCAATTACACTGTGATTTTAAAGACACCTCCTTGAAGTCTACCGGAACACAGCTTGTTGTTTAAGTAAGTTAAATTAAGGTATTGACATACTACCATAAATTGCAAAATATAGTCTCAGACCCCTAAATACAAAAAGCAATTACAAGAAGTAAATCATTAGGTTTGGGAAGTTAGTGAGGACAAAAACAAAAAAGCCTAAAATTGACTTAACAGCTGTTTCCCCAACTAAACAACAGATAGAACAATCTCAGTTGCTGCAGGCAATCCAGAAGAGTCCTTTGGACTAGTTTAAGACCAGTTCTGAAGGATTATGAGAAAACATTTCTTAGGAGGCTACCCCTTGGTTTCCTATCAGCACAAAACTTTAACAAGATCTTCAGCTGCTCTGTTCAACATGAGCACCTTGCCAGATACCCCCGGTGTATTTTTTCCACTTATTCCAATAATGAAATACACTTTGCTTTTACTGAAATAGTGAAAAACATGACAAGAACGATAATGCTTTCCTACTATTACCTGTAAATTCACAGAACAGAGCTGCCTAGCTGAAGCTTTAGCACGTGAGATCATTAAGTTGAGAAATTCAATAACAGCCAGTGATGTCTTTTTAGCTAATTTCCTATCACATAAAGAAATTTATACTTTCCAAAATGGCTCTTGCTCTTTATCAAGTGCAATATTGTTCCACATTTTTTTTTCCTATTCTGAAATTCATGCAGGTGACAGCAGATTTCAGAAAAACAAAAATTATACTTATAAAAGCAGCCCACTGTACAGCCTGCTTAAATGAGCCTCTTCAGGCTCTGATTGGGTTTAAAAATACAAACGACAGAAACTTGTCCTTGACAAAACCAGAGGATGTCTTCGCATTGACTGAAAAGGAAAGGAGGAAAGGCAAAGAAAAATCAAGGGCATTAGATGGTGATTCAGAAGCACCTAGCATTAAAAAATTACATGTTTAGGTTTTAATCAATAAAATAATAGATGTTACTTACATTGGGGATGCTTCTTTCTATCCTATTATTGTAATCAAATCCATCAGCTTTTACAAGGGCTCAGTACTGTCTCATTTCATTATGAAAATTCAAGGGCATAGGTAGGCAATGGCATTGAGCATGTTCATTTACTGATGTGCTCTGGCAGGTGTGTATCATTTACACAAAACCCTGCAGAAATACCGGGCAACAAGCTTTAACCTTTTACATTGAAAAGTTCCAGTCTTACAGCTCATTTTTCAAGATATTCAATAGATTATTTCAACTAACCTTCAAGTATTATTCCTAAACAATCTGACTCTGTGTTACGATTATTTTTGTAACTTGTAAGCAGCTATCCTGAACAAGCTATTTTAAAAACTATCTTTTCAGATTTTGTATTATTGACAAACTTACAACATAATCACCTGTTGGTAGCAATTTATAGTTTAATGTTCCTATTACTGTTAGTACATTTTAGCAAGTGTTTATCTAATTAGGCACTTAGAATGGTTTTAATTTATTCTTTCAGATCACTTGTTAATCAAGAATTGAGACAACTGATTACCAGAGTACAGCAACACGCAGGTTACCAAGAGTCACACAGGACACAGCTGATCAAAGATATTTCTTTAAAGCCTCGTTGCAATCCGTCCTAATAAATTTCTCCGGAGGAAAAAAAAAAAAGGGAGGTCGAGTATCTGCTCTCAAACATATCAATAAATTTCAGAGTACAGATGTGATCTCCAAAGAAAGTGAGCAGTGCTTCACCCAAATCTTAGTGTCTTTACAGTGGTATCTCCCAGTCAGCTTCTGCTAGCTCCGCTTCCCAATGTGAAGTGATGAGACAGACCTCCCTACTTTTCTTTCCAAAGCACTGTGCCACGGAAGTGCAGACCCCACCAATCCAGCTCTCGTCTCCAGTAACAAACAAGGAAGGGCAACAGAAAATGGCAAATGCCTAAAGGCTACAGTACTAGTGACCGCAACGCAGGCCTTAACTCATCCCCCAGAAAATACTCCAAGTTAACGTGGAATCAGTAGCCTCTACCCGAAAAACAAGCATGTATATATTTAACACAGCCCCTGGAAAAGCTGTTTAATTACTCCAAAGATGAGAACACAACCCCCAAAAACCTTAGAGGCAGGAAGGATCCATACTCTACAGCAAATAAACTGTTGGGAAGTATCACTCTGAGTGGCACAAAAACATCCCTTCAGTAAAATCTTCAGTACGCCTGCGTCCCTGGTTATATTCACATTTTCTGGGACACAACTTTCCTTCTGCAGATAAGATTAATTCAAACGAATTGTACTTTATCTAAATATGTATAATTTTATATACTAAAACCTATTGTCAGCTGCCATTCATTATATACTTGCATGGCACTAGTGCTCCAATAAAGAGCAGCGTGTCCATATGCATCACACGGAGTGATGGCACAAGGCAGCTGTGAAGAGTAACACAAATCTGCAGAACAGTATTACACAAAAATTAAAGATTTACAGTGTTTTAAGTAACATTCATTAAAAAAAAGAATCATTACTTTTTTTTTTTTTTTTAAACACAGTGAATTTTAAGCATTCTGTGTTTTAACAGAAGAGTTGAATTATTGTTATATACAGAGGAAACCACAAGTTTGGCACTTGGAACAACTTGTGTTTGTTATTGCATCCTGCACTTTGCATGGCAAATGCACATTACCCAAAACCAAGCAGGCTGTACAGACACTGTATTTATCGAGCTGACCAGAGGAACTGCAGTCAAAGCAGGGAAAACATTCCCTAAACCCCTCAATTTTTACACTTTTGCATTTACCAAGTCATGCAGGCACAAGAAATACTGGAGGAAAAAAAAAAAAAAAGAAAAGAAATTAAGCTGCCTGATGCTTTCTGGAAGGAGAGTTGATAAAAAACAAAGCCAGGCACTTTGGTAGCTTTAATGAAAACACGTATTTTTCAAACATATTTTGAGCAAGAATTCTGAATCAGAAGGCAGAGTGCGACTTGCAAGTCTTGTGCTGTCAAAATCAAAAGGGCTATGACCTGCCTGCAGTTATTAGTGAGCTGGCTCATAAATTTGCCTTTATTTTCAGATTCACTACTGTCCTTTTGTTTAATTACATATTAATTTGGGTTCAATTCACAGATGAGGTACTTCAAAGCTACTGAAAAATCAAGTGACCAGGATCAGCTGAGTCAATACAGCATTTTCAAAAATCTAAAACTCTAGGGATTGCTGACAAACTATTTAAAGACAGACAGACCGACCCTGCTGTAGTACAACAGAAGATTTCAGGATGTCCCTTTCTCAGGTTAGAAAGAGAAGGAGAATTTGGAATCCAGTGCTGACTATTTAGGAGCACGAATGGCTCTACAGAGGCCAGATGAGGAAGAGAAAGCCTGCCTGCTGCACATCTCCCTCACCTCTGTAGGCTGAAGCCTCGTGTTTATGGCATTCTCTCTTTTTTCCACTTGTGCAGTCCAACTGTTGTGCTTTACCCTTAGGTCAGCTGTTCTAGAGCCTTTCCAAAACTAATCTGTTGTACGTGGAGAAATGGAGGAAAAAATATTTTGGGAGAAATTGTGGTGGGAGTTGGAGTGATGGGAAGAAAACCACTGCTATTCCCATCTTCTGCAACCTCCACCCCATAATTGGGGATTTTCTGACTACAAGTCCTTGGGTTTGTCCAATTTTGCAGCACAGGAGAGGAAAGGACACAGAGCCAGGACCAAGCCACTCACACCTGCACTGTGACCCAGTCCTTGCCTGGCCTCGCCTCGAGATGTGGCCACCTGAAAGCAGCACCCCAGGGACGCAGCCCTGCTGCGAGGTGTGCTGGGCACCAAGTCAGTAGCACCCTTCTGCCTGACTGACATTGGCCTCGAGAAACTGGGAAAAAGGGTGCCTACAAACCTGATCCCCAGAAGCCAGCCAGCAGCACAGGCTGCTGGTTAAGAAAAACATTCAAGAATTAATTGGTGAAGGAACTGGCTGGATTGAAGAACGCTGATTTGTGAGCTGGAAGGAATTAAGTTAGAGCGGCTATTGAGGCTACCATGCCAAGCAAGGACTACTTAAGCAAGTTGCTAAGCTGCCAAAACATCTGAAACCACCTGGATTGCAAACTGAGAAAGTTCAGGAGTTGCTTCACGCATGGTTCAGCCACCACATGCAGGGTACACAGCTGCCAGGAAAGCAGGGATGGCTGGGCAGCAGTGTCAAACCCAGACCAACACCCTGCACACTTGGCACCTCTGGAATCAAATCCTCTACCAAAGCAAACCACCTTCCACCTCACACCGAGACCAGCCACCCAGCTCAGACACCACCACCTGCACAACAGAGCTCTCTTGGGGAAAAACAGAGCCTGGGCTTTGAAGCCCAGCTCCAGACCAGGCAGGGATCTCACATCCCAAGAGAGGCACTCATCACCGAGCTCGCAGATTAGAGCTGGAAAGACCCTGAAAGATGAAGGGGTCTTGCCAAATCTTTGACTTGTGCCTGCACATGAAGCTCAAGGTGACAGCATCTCTAGAGGCTTGGTCCCTGACCTCCAACCACAGAGAAAGCAACGTGCTAAGATATTAAGTTTGTAATTGTTTCAGGTGAGGAGACTTGAGCTTCTTGGTCAAATCTAGCTGAGTAAGGGAGAGCATTTGCAACACATTCTGGTTACCAGCAGAATTGCTTGCTTTATTTACACTAAAAAAAAAAAAAAAAGGAACGAATACCTACTGTAATCCTACTGTAAGTGTAAACATCTTGTTCATAACTTTAACTGCAAAACACTGCTAATGTATATATGATTTGGATTTATTTTGTGCATTTATTACTTAGGTTTTCTGGACACTAAATGCCCACAACTGTACTAGGGAGCTAGGGACTCAAGAGATAGCAGCCAGCACTAGTCTAAATAACGTTTCTGAGAGTTTTCTAAGCCACTTAGAAAAACTAAGTTCAAAAGTGAAACAGATGCTTAGAAACATTCAATCTCATCACTTTTGGATATAGGATCTCGGCACTTTGTCTAAGGAAAAATTAACGTAACATTTTTGGAAAAGGGAAGTTTTACAGATAAGCTAACAGCACTTGATTCATTTCACAAGACAGCTGACAATGGAAATAGTGGTTCACATTTCTGCAGTAAAGCATTTATATAAATTTAAAATCTAAAGACATATATATATACACACACCAAGTTTACTGCAATGCATAAATATAATATAAATGTTTTAATACGCCAACTAATATAGGTCAGAAAACTGATGTATGTAATTCAAGTTTTGCAGCACTTCAGCACTGTAAAAAATAAAAAAAATAAATAATTGTCAAGGGATTGACTGCTGCCCTCTCTTGTTGATTTATTTTCACCCCTTCTCTCAGAATCAGAGTAATTCCAGCTACACATCAGCACTGTGGAAGGACTGAGCAGGAGTAAGTTTCAGAATGTCTCTTCAAGGAACATTTAGTTAAATACAGCTATTGTACTAGTCTGGGGTTGTTCTTCAGCAGACTTAAGATGATTCAGTAAAAATGACACAGGTTTACACTAACAACTGAGGGCAGAGATTGGCTTGTCTGAGGTCCACAAAATTGCAGAGTGGAAAGTATTTTATGTAGTTATAATACTGGTTATATAAAAACTCTTTTTCTGAAGGGCAGGAAGCCTTATTTCTATTTTCACCTCTCTTGCTTTATTCCTTTTAAATAAATATAGATTACATCCCACCCATCACAAACAACAGTGACATTAAAAAGTGAGGTAAAGTGTTCTACCAGCCGATTTTTACTATGAACAAAAGTCAGTTAAGTATCACTAACGATGTGAACAAGACTTGCTAAGAAATAAAATGCAAGATACCAAATTCTTCACTATAACCACACCATAAAACCCAGCTTTCAAAGTCAAGCAGCAGGAAACGAGACTCTGCACCCTAGCATGGAAATTATTAGTAAACCAACTTTTGATCCCAATTTAAAATAGCTGTACTGATTTTCCTTAACTGATAGTCCAAAAAAAAAAAAAAATCGTTTTCTCTGTGAAACAAATATATCCTTGTCATATTTTACCTTTGTTCCAACAGAGATAAAATGCATCTTCCTATAATCCTCAATCTTAAAAAACATTTTCCTAGTTTTCACGTGATCTGAAGTAAAAAGGAACATAACCTATTTTCTTTAATTTCTCAAGTTTTGTTGTCTTTTACCAAGAGCAGCAATTGTCACGAACCGTTCCAAACGCCACTTCCCTTTACTTCAAGAAAACGGCCTCTAAAATCCATGCAGGAACACATGCCGCCCATCTGTACACCAGTTCACCAGGCTATTCAAATGACAGCGTAGAAAAAAGTTTACTTCTCTACAGTATACTGTATCCATTTTAGATTAGTCCATTTTAAATATATTAAAAATATTTTTAGGAATGAAAACATTGCAAATGAATGAAAAACGTATGTACACACCTCCACCATTTTTAGGCACAGACCTTAACTTTTGAGGAAGGACTAGAAGTAAAAGGTGCAACAACCAACATCTCCGGCGGCATTACAGTCAAACAACAGTCCTTGCAGTATACCAGGGAGGTTGGTTTTCATATAGCTTCTGCGTATTATAGCTATCCAGTCCGAGATAGCACATTTATTCTTATCAGTTCCCCTCAGGGGAAACGCACCTTAGATCTTTTTTTTGCTTTTCAATAACCTTTGCCAAAGGAATATCAATTCCCACCAGTTCCAGACACAGCAAACCTCCTTCAATAACACGCTTTAGAGTCCAAACGGTTACGACTGAAGGTGTTTCCTTGATTCCCGTTTTTTCCCCCCTCTTCTTTTTAATGTATACGTAAGTTATTTGTCCCCGAAACAAGAACTGAGACTCAAGCTTTTTAAGCATTTAAAACAAAAACAGTTACCATACCAAAGCACAGCATACAGTGTAAGTTTCAGTTGTAATTTCTCAGCTTTTCCTTTATATAGAGCTATATTATGGTGGACTGCGCAGAATTCTTCCAGTCTCCTCCACTGGCAGCATACAGATCACGGAGAAGGTACACGAATGCGGAATAATCCCTGCTGAAGCTGCAGTCGGAAGAGCTTGCAGTTTGCGATCCGCAAAGCTGCACAGCCAGTACGGCGAAGGTCCGATGGAAATAGTGGCTTAGTGCGCTGCCAGGTTCCCGTGCTTCTTTTAAATTCTCTAACATAGTCATAATTTGTACCTAGATCCACACACACAAAAATAAAATGCTTAAAACATACAGTACCCACCAGCACACTTCACCTCTAAGGCAAACACAAGAGCATGCACAGGACTACAAATCAGGTTCGAGATACGTGACTCAAATTATTCTCAAAAGCAAAAGGTGACATTTCTTATCTAATTAAACCCACCGCACCAGGAATTTTGCTGTTTCATGTTTCTGTAGAAAGCCCTGTTTTACACACAGGCATGAAAACACGCAGTCTTCCAAATGTCTTTCACAGTATGCAGCCAGATACTGAAAGCTGTGAGGAGGAGCACTAAATATGCTCAGTAGCACACCTGTGTATCTATCACCTCGTGTAGCCACTATCCCATGCAGGTGAACCACAAGATGAGGTCCCAAAACACAAAACCACCTGCCTACCACCGCAAAGAAAGGATAAACAGCCCCAGGCACTAACATTTTTGCTTCTGTTTAGATGAAGTAACATACTCTTGATCTCTTCTGATCTTCAGACAGATAACCAACCAAATTATAATGCCAAATTTGTTTTTGAGGTCCAATGTACAAAACAAACCTGTACAGTTCTGTACAACTAGCAGAACTTCCCTGAAGACAACGATAACTTAACAGGACGTAATCTAAAATTACAGAGGACTGGAGTGAACTCCTACGTTTTCATTTTAAAAAAAATCAGTCTTATTAGCACCGAGTATTTAAAAGACTGGAAGAAGACAAGCAACAGACGTTATGAGTTCTAGTTCTGACCTGTATCAAGATCCCCAATCACGTAAATGCTGGCTCCAATGGGCACAGCTCCATACACGAAAGAAGAACTAGTTGGGATACACAGGTTCTGGTCATTTAGATAAATCCACCTGTAAGAAAATAAAAATAAACTGGTTTGTGATTTTTATCCAACACAAAAAAAAATCCAGGTTCATTTTCCAACTGCCATCTTTGAATCAAAACCAGAGTGTACAAGTTAATTATTTTTATGTGAAAATTGATGTAAAATTGTCTAGTTCAAGACAGACCTGGTTCTTCCTAGCTAGGAAAACCAATTGGTACTACTATTTAGGAAATTTTGGATACTTTATCTTGAATTTACTGTATTGCAGAATTGCTTCACTCATCTGCGTAATCTAATCCAAAATAAATTCTTCTTGCAGACGCCCAGTGTGAAAGAAATGCAGGCATGTAAGAGCCTTTTTTCCACCAACAGCTACAACAGTCAATTTTCCCTACAAAGAAAATTCTAGTCAATTTTGTCTTCAAATCAGCAAAATCATAAAAACGTGTAAATCTTAACAGTCTATAGCAGGGGAAAAACCATGTTGCCACAGTGAGTCCTCGTTACAAAGGAATGCCTTCCCCCATACAATTCCCTAACTTCTTTAACTGCACTTTACCAGCAACACGAAATTCCCTGGCCAGGAAGAAGAACACAGCACTCGGCAATGCTTCATTTTAAACAAGGCATAAGAGATTGGAACTCAAACTGGTAAGGGAACTGGGGAACGAAACGTTCATTCCTTGGAAGTGAAAGAGAACTTCCCAATCACATATCAGGCTCTTTTCAAGCACTTCCTAGCTCGTTCTGTAATCCTACAGCTCCCCTGTATTCACATTAAGAACACCTTCATTTCAATACCACATCAGCTTGATCTTCCTGCCATGTGAAAAGCAGGTTTCTAAGTTGAAGCTTTTGGAAGCCAGGTATGTACCCTGTCACCCCTGAGAGACACATGTTTATAAAGGTGTCCCGTTTCTCTAGAGTTGTCAGCACCCTCTCCATGGTTTTGAAATCAATTTCTACAGATGCTGCTGCACTTTTGCAGACGCTGTCATAGTTATGATTGTTAGATCCTGAAGACATACAAATCAATGTTATTTTAGGTGACTGCTCCCAGATCTTTTATTAAGTAATTTACAGAAAACAGGAGAGTTTGAAAAGCCTTTGACAGCAGCACCATCCATTTGCAATGCCACACCTGGTTAATTTGAGGTAAAAGTCAGGAAATATTCTCATGGATATTGCTGGCCTTGGAAAATTCTGTCTCAGCTTCACTCATGATTCAGAAGCAAGCCTCTTTCCTGGCACTGAAAGGGAAGCTGCTACATATTAATTGTCTTGGAAGGATCGATTTTAAAGGCCAAATTAAAGGATGAGCTGCCCATTATTATTTTATTGTCTATGCTATACAATGAACACTACAATGCTACAGAAAGGAATGGAAACGTTTGTAGCTGTCACAGAGGAACACAAATGAACAATGAAGAGAGAAAATCTGCAGTGATTCAAGAACTCTGTTACACAGCAAAACACTTTACAGCATATTTCACTAGCTTTCTTTCTTGACTATGGGAAGAGGACACGTTCAATATTTTTATTTTTAGTACCAAGGTACCTAGAATTAAGAAAACTGAATTAAGCAGTAGAGAAATGGAAGAGGAAGATTATTTTTTAGTTGCAAATAGAATACTACGTCAAGGAAGGAAAAGTACAACACTAGATGGGTTAGGCTAGCTACTGATCAAGTGTGGAAATCATGTGAACTTTGGGGATTTGGCTGCACCAGACAATCAAAGCTCTGGAGTTTAAAAAGCGCAGGACCCAACCATTTTACTACCGCACATCAAGGAAAGAAATATTAAAGTATCTGCAGTTGCTTGTGAAAATTCCTTCTCAGCCTTTCTCAACACATACACTTTAAAAACAGCCCCAACTTTTCAGGAACGCTTACAGCAGTTTTAGCAGTTAAAACTAGGAAGGAACAAAGACAGGAAGGGCAAGGGGTCACGTTTCATCAGAGCTTGACTACGCTCCAGCTCCATGTGGGCTGTGCCTACTGTTGGAACAGTATGGAAAAAACACCATACAAGAAATTCACAGTCTTCAGGAATTCAAAAACACTCCTCGGAACACAGCTCTTACGTACTTCTCCAGGACGGCTCTGCTCAAACGGAATCTGAGAGCGGCAGAGGCGCGTAACCACGGGCAAAAACAATTACTGTGAAACTGAAATATGCTTCCACAGAAATTAAAAAAAAAAAAATGGGAGGGGGGAGGAATCCTGGTTTCTTTCAGTCTTAAAGGGATACAACCCAAAAAATTAATTTAACTGCTGTATGTGCTAAGCGGGATGGTAACTTATTTCCAAATGAGAAGTAAATAGGGACACAATACAGACCCAGTGCATTCACACACGTCACCTTCAGCTCCAAGCAGCTGTGAAAGGAAGCCTACAAATGAATGAAAACCTCTTCTGTGCTCTGCTTATCTGACAGCACTATCAGTCAGACAGTTTTCTCATTACATTTGCATAAGCATTTCCTTCTAATGAGATTCCTGCATACCATATGGACCAACCTCCCTAATACTACAAGTTTGTTTGGTTTACTATTTACATACCGCTGAAAGCATTTTCTTATTTCTATGATGTTCCAGAAGCAAAAGGAATTCGTTTTTTTAGCCAAGTACTGCTACAGAACAAGCATCTCACTTTTATTCCCCTAGATATCTGCAAATTTTGATAATTCTTTTGAACTAGGAGCTAGTAAGAATTAATAATAATAATAATTTCAAAACAAAACAAACAAACAAAAACCACTAAACTACCCCACTCACAGAGAACCAGTGGCTACACTCAAGGACAGGGCTCCACCAGCACCTCTGACACATGTTGCTCATCTCTCACATTTTTTAAAATCAATTCTTATCCTGAGCTATATTTTTAAAACAAGTATGCAATGTACACAAAGCTCAGTTCATAACACTTAAAAAAAAGTCTACATCCTCAAAAAACCCTGCGGCCCAATTGTATATATTTCCTATCCACAGTTTACTTAAATTCACTCATGCACAAGGCTGACAAAACATTTATTAACTGAAAAACTTCAGTTACAGAAGTACTTCAAATATTACAAGAATTACTACATTACCCACTCCACATTTCATGTGTATGCTAGTATTCCATCTCACTTCATTTATTTTATTGCTTGTTTATACAGTATAGTTTAACAGGATTTTTAATGTTGGTGTTTTTTTTTTTTTGTTTTTGGCTCATGTGAAGATCTCGGCATATTTCAGTCTTTAGAGAAGTGTGTGTCATGGGGAAGAATAACAATTCTGAAAGACTGCACACAATGAATTATTCTGGACTAAGTTACTGTCCAAGTAAGCAATATCAAACAAGTTAAGCCTCAGTCCTTTAATCCAATTGAAAACAGATTTATACTAGTTTATATACTGATATAAGTGCAAATGCTTACCTAAAACACGTAACTCAGTTCCCCATGGACTCAGGATGCCTAGGATAACTCTATATCCTTTCCTCTTAGGTACTGAGGGTTGTGTCACACATATGAAAAAATGATGCAAATCACGCACATGTGTATTGCTGCACAGAACTGAACCAGCAGTACCTGATGGCTGAACTCAGTGCAAAAAGCTCTTTCCACTCAAAACGGGACCAAACACGACAGAGTTCTGAAGTTACTTAAACACAGCTGGAAAAGCCTGTAGTTCATTAGGAAATATGCAACACCAGTAAGCTGCTATTCAAAAAGCCGCTCTGAATTTTGTTTTGAGAGCTTTCTGGATATACACTGTTAGAATTCATACGTCGAGCTTTTGGCCCACTGTTACTAAATAATCTTCCAAACACATTCCTCCTTTCCACAGACTTTTGTCAATCATATACACACACAGTCTGTGGTGGTATTTCAGGTTTGATCAGACAGCTCCAGTATTATTTCTTCATTGTAACTAGAAGAGGAATACACTATTTGGAGTTTCAAGGTGCTTCATCCTGACTTCTTGAAGCTGCTGATTTGAAGACTAATTACTACTATTTGTTTCAGAAACTATCACAGAAGAAATAAATGCACTTTGCAATAATAAACTAATAATTTCATAAGAAATGCATAAGATTAAGATAAAGAATCAGTCTTTGCATACATCACATTAAACTATGCGCTCTGGAACTGGGACGAAGACATTGTCCACCTTTGGTAAAATGTATAGCATCACTTCTGCTTTATTCAGAGTACTGATGCACAGCAGAGCACATGATACCCTGTGCAAGTGGAACTGCTTAACTGATCAAACACACACCCCAGTATTTAGCATATGGTTTTCACAGATTTAAGAGAAGCACATAATTTAAGCTTTCATGCTTCACTCCAAATAAAGTGATTTAGATTTGTTTTCTGCGCTTACTGAATCAGCTGAGGAAACACCCTCATGTTTTCCAGGGAGTCAACTTGCCTTCATTTGGTATTCATTTCATATTTGCAAAACACTATTATAATGAAATTATTATAATATTCCAGATTCAATCTTACTTCAAAGGCCAGTGCCAGACAATAGTGTATTTTGTCTTGGCATTTGGCAGGCAGAACAATTTGCTAACTTCACTTTGAAGCAAAGTCCCTTTACGACTATTTTCTCTCTTCCCCAGGCAAGCACAGCTCAGGCTTCTCAGGCACTGCCATGGCTTCAGCGAGTGGCACTCATCCTGCCCAGCACTCAGGCAGTGCCTGAAATTAAGGGTAAGTGCTAGTCCCTGCTAGCTAATGCTATAAAACAGCGTGGTAACACAGCACCCTCTCCTGGTTAAGTGCCATCACTTCTCACTCCGGGGGATGAAAACGGGCTCTTCCAAAACCAGAGGGCAGAGGCAGATTGCTGCGGAGCGGCACAGGGAGCTGGCACTCCGCTGGTAACCAGCCTGGTCTCCCAAGCAGCCCTTGGAGCCCATGCACAAGTTTATGCCAGGTTGAACTTTTAAGATTGAATTCAGTGTGTTGGCAAGGCAGAAAGACAAAGCAAAGCAGCCCTCAACATGTGCCTCTGCGAGCAGCTCAGCAGTCACATTACCTGCTGCTACCTCACCTCCCTCTGTGCCAGCACAGCCCTCGTGGCTCTCACAGGACAGATGAGGTCCTAGATCAAGAGCTGAAGTGACTGGATTTGTATTACAGTGATACATGAAGCCTGTAACACCTCTGGGATGCCACACCAAGCAAACCCAGAGAAATGCACTATTAGAAATGCTGCCTTACAGATACCTGCAGACAGCAGGTGGCACCACCAACTCACCTGCACTGGGCCAGAAACTGCAAACTTTTTCAAGCTACACTTTACCTGTGAGCTTAGACTGCACCAACCAGAGCACTGGTAAGAAATCATGAACTATATATCACCTTCTGAACTATATACCACCTCATGCCCAAAAGCTTATTAGCCTTTAGCATTTCCCCCACACCAAGGGAACAGAAAACACTAGGGAGCATCAGCAGCATTAACCTCTTATCTGTCGGCTTCCTATAACCACCTTGAAGAGCATTTCTTCTCCAGCTTCTTTTGATTAGAGCTAGTTTGGACATCATTTAAAATAACACAGAAGACCCTTTCAAACAAAAAATTAAAACCTCTTTACATTCACACCTTAGAATAAAATTATATAATAAACTTCCAACTACTATTTCATTTTCGTGTGCTTTTATACAGGTGACAGACATAAAAAAGTCTTTATCTTGTAATACAGACTTGGTAATCTCCACAGTCAACATCTTTGAGATTTCTGACAGTAAAGTCTTACTGCAATTCAGTAGAATAAAAAAGCAAAGTTGTCCAATTTACTGTTACATGCAAGAAGAAAACACTGGAAGTACCAAAGCTTGTCAATTATGACTGAAGCATATGCATACAGCTATAATTAGTTACCTTTTAAACTCGTCATGATAAAATTCAGATTTGCATGTCACCATCTCGCTGGCTTGACTGTCATCACGACTCCTGACCCCACCAAATACATAAAGCTCAGAGGCAACTCCGCAGGCCACTGCCCCAAATCTGCAAATCCAAATAAGAAAGGAGGAAAAAAAAACCAAAAACATAACCAAAAGATATATCAAAACCATTTAATCCATCTGAATTTTCTTTTTTTTTTTTTACATACATGTATATAGCTAAAAACATATTTTTATCAAAATATTATATATTTGACAAAGTTGGATGAGTCATTAATATAAAATTATGAGCACCTACTTCAGACCATGTAAATGAACAAAACAACAAGTACAATTCTGAAACTCCAACTGAACTACAATTTCTACTTTGTTTTGCATCAGGATAGTGTTGCTTGTAACAGGAGAAGCATATTCCTACAGAATCCATATCTATTGCTTGGATACTTATCTTTACTCAGCCACATCTTGGCATTACAATCACAGGCCACCATGATCAGAAAGACAGTGTGAAATTCACAGGGCTTTCTAACAGCAGTATTTAGGGATTTGTCAGAGGAGTAAAGGCAAGTACTTCTAATCAGAGCATCAGCACTTTGGTGTTAAAACGTCTGTACATGATATGAAGCATAGACTGATACAACACTGATGACATGAACTGTCAACTCTTCCTTTATTTAAATAAGTAAATAACCAAATGCTTTTGTGACTGTTTTGGAGGTTTCTGACTGAATATACTCTTGCAATCTAGTTCTCCCTCTCCTCCTGCCCTCCGTTTTTACCCACCTTCTCTCTTTCAGAGGACAAATTGCTGTCCACTGCTGAGTCCTAGGATCATAACACTCAACAGATTCAAAGAGCTTTCCATAGGAGCCTCCACCCATTGCATAGATTTTCTTCTTCATAGCTGCATAGCAGCCAATCTTGAAGATAAAAAAGAAAAAAGTACACCTAAGATTACATGCAAACACACAGTATCAAGAGCTCAAACGACCTATATACACATGCACACACACACATATCTGGGTTACCTGTACTGCACGTCAAACAATGCTGTACATAGAAGTTTTCAGCCACAGTTTTATAAACTTTATTTATAAAGTTGCTCATTTCATTTTGAGGATTATTTGTTACATTTTCTACTTGAAACAAAGGGTTAAAATACATAGGCTGGTTTAAACTGTTTAACAGCAAGTGATGCGATAGCATTCAATGTAGTTCTTACCTTTCTAACCATAGTCAAGTCTGGCTGCTTGGTCCAGGTACGGCTATAAATATCATAGCTCTCCATAGAGATTAGCTCCCTTTCACCATCCTCGCCTCCCAGAATATACAGAATTCCATCAATCTCTACCACACCAAAATTATGTCGTGCCTAAGGAATAAAGTCAACGCTGTAACTGCTGTTGTGAATAAATCAATACAATTTTTTTCTCATATCTGTCAGCAAAGTGATACTGGCATTATTTGTGTGGGGTTTTAATTTATTTACTAAAAAGTTAAGGCTCAATCTCACAACGAACATTATTAAACTCTCCAATTAAACAACACAAAGGGTAGTCAAACAGCAGCAAAGGCAGAAGGGACTCTGCAGAAATCTAAGAACAGAGCTTGGCCATATTTCAGTTTGCATAGTAGCGGCCTCCAAGATGAAGCTGCTGCTTTCAAGTCTCTACAGTAGCAAAATCTGGACCCACGATCTGTGAAAAGGCAGCCCTTCTGTTTTGTAAACAGCACAGCTACCTTCACTGTCTTACTCATAGTAAACAAGAAACATAATGCATCACAACTACAAACGTGGATTTCCTTTGAGCACAATTACAGGTCCTCGCCAATAGGAGACTTTAATAAGGAAAATCCTGTGGCAAACAACAATTTTGTAACAAACAACCTGTGCTGATTTAAGAAAATAAAATATGCAGGCACATTAAGAATAACAAATGCAAATAATAAACTGTTCCTTTTTGATGGGATGCAAATATGAAGAAGGAAATATTAACTCAAATACAACTGTGCAAGTCAACTTCTGCATGTTGACCTGCCCTCTGTCTCTTCTGCACAGCCCAATCCCTTTACCCCTGTAAGAGTTCTCTTGCATACAAGTAAGGGAAACTTATGCATATTCATAGAATGTCAGTCTACACAGAGCGTTAAGCATACTGCTTCGGTGTGGAATTCCTGAGGTTCAGCTTTACAGCTAGCTGTTCACCAGGTTTTCCAGACCCTGCCGTCATTATCGAACCATGAGAAACCACAAGATATAAGTAGAAAGCAATCTGTAGCATGGTTTTGAATGCATAAAATGCAAATGACAGGAGACTCAGAATAAAATTTTGCAAAGCAACAGAACATTTTGCCAAAGTAAAAAAAAAAAAAAAAATTAAATTCCAACAGTTAAGTAAGGAGCTTGCCTCATTCATCGGTGGCAAGGAACTCCATGAATTGGTATCTGGATCATATTTCTCTCCAGAGCTTAGCGTTCCTTTGTTTTCATCTTGACCACCAAGCACAAATAAAAATCCTTCTGTAAAACAAAATATGATGTGATCTTAAAAACAGGGTTCACACCTGCACACTGAGCAAGACAACATGACTGGTGAGCTGTATCCTAGACTTTGCTAAGAGGTTCAGACCAGTCACAGGTCAAACTCTGGGCCGGAGAAGGTAAAAACCCTTACTTATACTTGTACTTAAGTCTACTACTGCAGATACTATTCAATATATTCAGTGATGCAACAACTAGAATCTACTTGAAACATGAAATACTCTTGGAGAGACAGATGAGTAGGCTCCCATAAAATATTGTGCGAATGGTCATTTTAAGACACTCAGATGACAGGAAGATTCACAGAATAAAGTGATGTTTTGGCCAGACAAAGGGGAAGCATGAAATAAACCCAGTGCAACCAATCTTAAAAGAAAAGAATTATTATAAAGTGTATCTCGCATTTTGAGGCAGGGTAAGTTTTCATAACATTGGCTTGACAAACACAAAGTTCCCCTTTACCTGCTGACAATACTCCATGATTGATCCTTGGTATACTCATAGGAGCAAGTTCAATCCAGAGCTGCCTATTGGGGTCATAAAGAGGACACATGCACCGCATCACTGAGGTTGGTTTCCGTGATCTGAACACAAGGTGAGGAACAAACAAACAGAACTGAGACACAGTTTTACAAGTTCACTGTTAACCACTGTGTCTGAAACTTTTCTGTTCAGAGCAATGTACATTCATAAAGTATGGCATTTACCTGGTAAGGAGAAAATCCCCAAACCAAATGCAAGTTTAGTTTTGTACAAACTGATGACATAAAAAGCAGGAGCACCTCATTCATATTACATCTGCACATACTTTTATGAAGAACTTTGTTTGAACTGAGAAGAACTGATGGGGATTTTCAGTAACATCTCAGAAAAGCGAGAGTGCAACCTGATATGCAAAACCTTAAATATCTGAGTGTTTTATTTCACTTCTATAAAGAGCTAACTTTTAGAGTGCTAAACTTAAACTGGACAAAACCGTCTCCTGCACTGCATGAGTAAAGAAAAAGCAAAGAAAGGGATTGTGTGGAACACAAATTTTCACCTGGCATCTCAGATGCACTGATAATGTTCTTTGGAACCACAGCTACTATAAGCAAAACAGTTAAAGCACACATTCATTATTATTCAGGCTTACTATAGACACTTTTCACATCATTAGAAAAGAGTTTCTCCAATGTTCTGTGCTTAGAGTAAAATCTATTCAGTTAAAAAAACAGCCAATGTTTACTAAACACACATGACCTATTCTAAGTCTACCCCATGTAGAATTTCAGAAAATTATCACAAAATAACTATTTATTGCTGAATCATTCACAAAGGTATTTTAGGTGTGGCTGACCAACTCAAGACCAAGCTCAAATGAAATACTAATAAGCACATTAGGTGTATAGAAAACATGCTGTGTTTTCAGATGCGCCGTGGATGCTGGATGGTTGGATTTGGCCATTTGTGACAACCTGCAATGCCTCTTAGTACTTACACTCTTTCCTCTCCACCAACAGTGACGATACACTCTGAGTAGCCCCGGGGTTTGAAGGAGGCCAGCATCGCCTCTCCCTGCTGCGGTGGCGTGAGCGGAATATTGTTGCATTCTTTGACAATCTCCCGTACCAGCGGTTCGCTCATCATCTGCTCCCGTAAGTACGCTGCATCCAGGCCTGACACCCACACTGCTGACATGACATCCTTCATGTGAACCTACAGAAAAAGGCAAATGCAACGATATTCCCCAGACTTTACAAAACAGCACCAAGGCACCTGTACATACAGGTACTTCTGTACCTATCAAAAGCTTTAAAGAGTATTTTTGATATTTGGAAGCAGTAGCAAAATCTACAGCAATGCTATTAAGAAGCCTTTGAAGTTTCACAAATGGGCCACTTGTTCTCTGTCTCTCAGAGATCAAGATTATGTCATTAAATGCCAAAGCTGTCTTCTTTTTTTTTCTTCTTCTTAGTGTCTATGAAATAACAAAGACAGCAGATAATACATCATCAACACAGCATTCACCTTTTTACTACAACCATGCTGTCTGCATTTTTGGCAAAATTAAACTCTAATTCAAGAACTACATTATCCATGAAAGAAGCATACCCAGAAAACAAGGTTTAGAAGGAGCAGCTGAGAGAACCAGGACTGTTTAGGATTGAGAAAGGCTGAGGAGAGACCTCATTGCTTTCTACAGCTACCTGAAAGGAGGCTGCAGGGAGAAGGGTGTCAGTCTCTTTTCTCAGGTGACAAGCGATAGGATGCAAGCCAACATTCTCAAGTTGTGCTGGGGAGCTTTAGATTGGACATTAGGAAGAATAATTTCCGCATGGCAAGGGTGCTTAAGCATTGGAACAGGCTGCCCAGGGAAGTGGCAGAGTCACCATCACTGGAGGTATATACGAGATGTGGTGCTTAGGGACATGGTTTAGTGAAGGGCTTGGCAGTGCTTGGTTAATGGCTGGTCTTGATGATCTTATGGGTCATTTCCAACCTAAACGGTCCTATTTTAAGCTCCCACTAATTAGAGTAAGCAAAGTGATTTGAATTACATTCGAAAAAATAAACCTTTTGATATCCTGACCTTTCTTGATTCTGAATCATGAGAAATCCACCTGATAACCGCTTCAAAGACGTATTTTTCGTTTCCAACATTGAGCTTTTCCATTGACAGTACTTCTTTCAGTTTTTGAGGAGTCAGTTCCAAGAATTCCTCCGTGCTGCTGACATCTCGAAAATGAGTTTCCAGATACTCTGAGGCAAGGTAGTGAACATGATGCAAACAATAGTGCAGTGCAAAGTCCCGAATACCAATACAGTTCTCAGCAGCTATGCAGCCTTCTAAAAACTCACAGCAGAGAGTTTTTAAGTCTGTAAGCAACAGGAGATCAGCTGCCTGTACCACATCTTGGATTGTTTCTTCATTTAGCCTGATCTGAAAGAAATAATGTAGAAGTTATTGCTATCACTCATTTGCTTCATGACATGTCTGCATTCATTACACTCATTCTCAGTGGCTGGAAAATGGGAGTATTAAAGGGTATAAAAATTATGAGAAATCACTACGACTATTGCATGTTTATAAACCAACAAAAAAATGGAAAGGCATTAGCTTGACTGAAGGTGTCAAGCAGAACTTTGCACCTCAGGGAACTAAAAAATTGCTAATCTAATCTGAGAACCTAAAATGAATTTTGTTGCAATAAACAAATAACTTTTACAAATGCATATCCAGAAAAGAATTCCAAGCCATATTGGCCTTTTTGGTTTATGCTGAAACTTAAAACTAGTTCAGCAATCACTGTCTGGTTCTGAAAAAAATGGACACCAACTTTAATTCCTGCTAAGGTGACTGGAACAAAGATCTGAATGGGTACACAGCCAGCAAGAGGACAGAGAACTGGGCATGAGGATGCCTGCTGTATTGTAATACCGGTCAGTGATGGGGTCTCAGCCTCCATTGCTATCACTCCAGTTTTCTTTTACAGTAGTAAAAGGCTGCATGCTTTAAAGCTGGTTACTGAAGTTAGCCACCCTTTTAATACCGGCACTTAACACTGAATCTTTTAGTCCTTCCCCCCATAGCATGAGAGAACTGCAGAGCTCAGTCTCTATTTCACGTACAGAGCCCACGTGTGGGCTTCTTCTGCCTTGCAGAAGTTGTTTCAAGTACTAAACTTTATAGTGAGATGCCTGATTGCTATTCTGACAGATAAGCCTATTTTAAAACTCAGGTTATTTTTCCAAACAATTCAATTTCCACCTAGCACATTTTAATATCGTACCTGGCCACTGAAGATGTAATCTAGTATCTCTTTCATGATATCAACAGATATCCCTTCAAGTTCAATCTTATACGTTGAGCCATCGTCCTTAGGAGGATTGTAATTCAACTTCGTTCTAAGAGGAGAGGAGAAAATGAATCAATAAATAAAAAGCACTTGTGACCTGGGCATAGTATTTATTTCTACAGAAATCAACAGTAAACAAGCTATAGATCACTTCAGATGAAACAGGAATGTTAAAACCTTACCATATAATTTGAAAATTGCCTCTCTTGAATTAGCATGAAAAGGCTATATGCACAGTTTCTAATATTGCTCATCACATTTCCAAACAGAACAAATATGTTAGCCTTGCAAACTATTCATGCATCAGAGAGCCAAAGTAATTTTCCCATGGCTCATTCATTGCAAACATTCATAAACATCACTTAGAACTTCAAAAAGAATGGCAGTTCTGCTGAGAGATGAAGCAAGAATTTGCTTTGGTAAAGGTTGAAAAAACAAAAAAAACACAAAAAAAAACAACAACAAACTTGAACAAAACAAACAAACAACCATTGGAATGAGCATACGTGATCAGAATATACACTGGCAGCACAAATATTTTGACTGCATTACCTTTTTGTGTAGTTTATGATGTTATCAGCCTAATGCTATGCCTGGCTCTAACTGAACTGTGTGCTCACAGTTCTAGGAAGCAGCCCGTGTTCTGCTCTGCCAGGCTTTAAATATTCATCGACACCAGTGGACACTGTACTCAGGAGCAATTTCTTTAAAAATACCAGGAACAGTTCGATGTGCTTTTGAACAGAACGGAGAAGTGGGGCAGGAAGGAGGAGGAAATAACAGCAACACAGCCAAGTTTGCTTTCCATCAGTTGTAAGTACAAGCACTTCTTCCAGGAAAGACAACTTGGAGTTCAAAAGGGAACCAGTCTAGTAAACACAGTCCCAAGAGCTGAAAGCTCATTTTGAACTTTATTTTCACACTTTAGGCAACCAAGAATACATTATAAAGACGAGAAAAGTTGTTTCACTGCCTGTATATATACCCACACGTTTACATAAACCCTTTAAAAGTATTTCTATTTTCATTTGAATATATTCTTACATACAGTAAGTTTCTTAATGTGAAAAGCTGTGGCTTTACTAAGCTGAAGACATCTTAATTTGTCACTGTCCTCCACTATCCACACTCATAGTGCATAAATACATAAATAGGACTTAGCTAAGGGCCAGATTCTGCTTCACTTACTCACACTCGGGATAAATTAGTTTCTCACAAGATACAACTCACATCGAATAAAATCCTAGTCTATAAGGAGCTATTTTTAAGCGTGAATAAGGGCGGTAATTTTAGCCCTTGAGTTAATCATATTTGTGGTCTTGTTCTCACAGAGCTCCGTCACGAGTCACGCTGCTCCCATTCACACGGTCGGCTGCAAGAGGGCTGAAGCTGAGCCGCTTCGTTCTGTTTGTGCAGCACCTAGCACGAGGTGGAATACAAATAACAGGACAACACCATGACTTGGATTAGTGAATTGCTGATTTCCTAACACCTGGAATGAGATGAGGAGAACCAGACTGGTTCTGGGGTTCTGTGAGGCCCCAGGTGACTTCTGACATGGCATGCGGTGCGAAAACAGGCGCTGGTTTTGAGAGCTGCCAGCTGAAGTCCTGCAGAGCAAAACCGGGCTGGAGCACCGCTGTGCAGCTCACGTCCCCACGGGGAATCGGCTTTTGTCATCCCCACGAGCTCCAGGTGATAAAACAGCACACACACACAGAATCGAGGTGTCCTCACACAGATTTTTCAAGTCTACCCAAAGTACCTCAATTTTACCTATGCCAATTACACTCAAGTTGGGGGTTTCTTCCACACAGAACATGGGCCAGCCACACACCATGGGTTTTGAACCAAGCACAAGGCGTATAATAAACACATTGCATGCCAGGGCTAATGGGGAGATTAGGGAAAGGACTGGTGCTGTTTATCACTAACTTTCATCTCTGCATCACCTGCACACACCCAAGCTAAATCACCTCATTGCACGGACTTTACACGGACGCCTCCTAGTAACAAGAGAGCGTTGCTCAGAGTTTTTGGGTCTTATCAGGCTGGATGTTCTAATTACTGTGTACCTTCCAGGCCACAGCTGTTATTAACCTGAGAAGAAACAAACCAATCACCGACGCTTGCCCAAAACAAACTCAAAGCAGAAAAAATAAGCTTGTGAGCACATCGATTGATTCCAAAGTTACAGGTACTTGTATGTAGGCAAATATTCACTGTATGCAAATGCATCCCACTCACTTTCGGGTAAGCTTTCTTCCTATCACGTGTCCTGAGAAGCGGTAGTTATCCGTCTGTCTCATAACCCTCATTTGCTAGCTACCGAACTACTGGGTTATCTATTTTGGTGCAGAGATGTCTGAGCTGTGACATAAGAACCACTCCCAAAGAGCAGCTGGAGGTGCTCCTTGTTGCTTGTGTCGGTACTGCGAGACAGCTGCTGCCTGATGGGGAGAGTGGAGGGGAGAAAAGGATAAAAATAAAAAAATTAAAGGATGGATCGTCACTAGGCTTGGGCTGGAAAATGCTAAGATGGAAAAGAGTCTAGTGTGGAAGTGTGGTAAGAAAGCTGAAGGAGGAGAACGAAGGAGGGGGTATGTAAGAGGAAGGAATGGAGACAGATGTGCCTCCTCTTGCATCACGCAGCATCGGCTGTCACCTGCACCCACTTTCACACCTCAGCAGCAGAAGCAGTGTGGGTATCCCTGTCACAGCCTATGCAACCACCAGAACGAGAGAAGTTTCCAAACATGTTTGTTCCCAGCTCAGGTGCAGAGTGGACAGCAGGTTGTGAAATGCTTAACCCTGCTTCTCTATCAAATTTCGCTCTAGAAGAAAAAAGTTCCACACCATGCTCGAACAGAGGTTTCCAGCCTGTCAGTACATCAGGCAGAGGGACCTTTTCTTTCTCTGTTGTGCTCTTTTCCACAGTGATTCACTCAGCCCAGGACTTGTGCAGCTGAAACCTGGAAATGGTATTCAGCAAATGAAGGTGCAGAGATGTGTCCGGCCAGATGTGGCTGCTTCTAATACATGTGTGAGAGCTTCCTACTAAGGACAACATTTCTAATTACTCTAAAAGCATTCTAATTTGCCAAACCACAGCAGAAAAGACTGCCTCAGTCTTCCTCAACTCAGATGAAAGACCAGAACATCAAGGTTTAGAAGGAAATAAAAGCGCACAGCCAAGCAGAAAACCCATTATGCAGGAGCAGAGCACACCTGAGATGCATACCGAGCTGGGGGAAAACAAGGCCAGGCAACTTCTTAGAACTTCTTAGTCCTATTTTCTTAAGTAATTTCATTTTGAGCAGCTCGACTCCATACATGTTTTAAAACCATGTGTGTCCGTGTCCCTCCTCCTTTTTTTCCTTTTTTTTTTTTTTTTTTTTTTTTAAAAAAAAAAAGGGCATCATCATCGTAAGTTGAAATTGCTCCTGGTAATGTAAACAAGGAGTTCAACAAATCCACAACATCCACCCCAACCTCTTGTACCTGTAGGAGAACTGCTTGGCATGTACCATACCTTGAGCAGGTGGCACCCAAACAACTGGTTTTATGCTGTGTTTTGATGTTGTGTGTCTGCCTTAGACAAATTTAGAATCTGTTCTTCCACATCACTTAAGGAATACAATCCTAATGAGTCATCTCAAATGTCACTGCATAACGCAGAATAAGGAGAAAAATTCCAATACCTCTTCTGTATACGTAAGCAACAACATAAGCAAGGTAAATCGTTAAAATGAAAACAAGGTCTTAAGAACGAGTTTTGGTATCGCTAGGAATTACAGCTCACATCTAAGAGTACAAAACAGATTTAAAACATTAAAATAAAACCAGGTAAATTGAAAACTGTCCACAGTTCTCAGTAAAATTAAGACAGATCTTCCAACATAACTCTCATAAAAACAAACACACACACACAAAGGAAACCACAGCCATACTTTGAACCTTACCGCCAAGCCTCTATAACAGCACTGCTGTGGGACACTTAATATAAATGAGAAGAACATTTAAGAGGGGACCTTGTTTTTCTGACCTTTAACCAATGACCTGAGGGGGTGGAGGGGAATAGCAATACTAACAAAAGGTAATAATAGAAATAAACCAACAAACAACATGAAAAACAAAACAAAGGATTCAGCCACCACCACCAAAGCCTGTTCTCTGGAGCCAGTCACCATTCTGTAGGAGTATTTTATCGTTAAAACCTCTGCCTTATCTGTGAACTGTTATGAAAAGATAACAGATATATTTCTACAACCGTGACAAATTATATAGAGACCAGCTGTATTCTTGGAACACTTTCATGCGGGTATACAGGTACCTAAACGTAACAAAACTTCTGCAGACTGAGCCCTCCAAAGAGCATGCTCTAGATCACATTCACCTCAAGTAGGCTAAAGATATTTATGGTGAAGAACAATTGGAAAATTTGGGAAACAAAGCCGGTTGCTTTGCTTTTGATGCTTCACAATGAGAAAAGACCAGAGGTTAAAACAAAACCTCTGCCTGCTTTGACATCATTGCACTGCTAACAAGGCAGTTCCATTGACCTGCTTACAAAGCTATCAAACAAAATTTCAGGAGGCAAGAGGGAAATGCTCTTCTTTTTGGAAGCAGCTGTCTTTCCAAATTAATGATTTTGCTCCAGATTAGCCATAAGGACTAGTCTACACTACACAAGCTCTGCCAATATTTTTATACTAATGTATTTTGGTATTAAAGTGGCAAAACTACCATTCTAGACCAAAGGGTAATAAAATCAGTTTTTGCTGATGTATCCTTTATCTGCAGCAGTGTTTTGACCTTCTCCAGACAGCATTTTAAAACAAAGCTATATTTCTAACAACAGTTTCTGGCAAAGACACACACCGAACTTAGAACATGCTCACAGCTATGACTCAGTCCCGAGTCAGAGCAGGATCACTACCAGACACCAGAGAACACCAAAAATGTCAAGCTAGTACTTTAAGGTTTTGCATCAGTAAGGAGAAAAATTTAAAATTCTGGTTTCAATGCTAACATAAGGTCAATTCAGCCTCCTCCTGATCCAGGTTTCCTTATGCGGGTCGAGTCTTCATACTATGAGCTTACCACATTAAATCTGAGTCCCACCTAAACTTCAGCAACACAGTGGCCAATTCCATTTTATTTCTCTGCCTTTATATCTGCAACATTTTCCACCCATTGAGACTGATTTTTCTGCATGAAAAATACATTAATAATTATGCTATTAAATAGGTCAGACAAAAACATGATGCAGCAGTTCACTCCACCCACCGCCATCCTCCAATACGGTATTTTACAACCAAATCAGAAGGTTCTCTTTGAGGTTGCACCCTGGCCTTTAGCAGTGCACATAAAAGACTGTCTTTACCACACCCTGCAGAGAGTGCCAGCTCTCAGGCTGTTTTGGCTGTGCCTGCCGTATGTCTCTCTTTTTAAGATTATCTGTAACTGCAACTTCTGGTCTCAAGGTGAAGTAGTCCACCCAACAGCTCAGCATAATAATCTGCAGAAGTTGCTTCAGAAGCTGCTTCCCTTGGCTCAAGGGTAACGACAGCTAGAAATAACTTAAACTTTTTATAGATGGAAAGATTAGGTCAAGAATTTAAAGCTTTTTTTTTTTTTTAAATGGGGGGAGGAAAAAAGAATAAAGCAATTCCTTCGACAGCAGCACAGGAGACGTGTTCAAGGCTCATGGGCTTCCCTCAATGAAGAGCTTGTTTACTCTAAAACCTGGAGTTATTCCGACTACACTGAGCTCATCCAGCACTAGGCTGTAATCTCCGCTGGAGATCTCCCCTCAACCAGCATTTCTTGCCTAAACACGCGAGCCAGGCCTAAGTAGACAGAACACACACTTGACTAACAGTCTCCAAGAAGGGCCTCTTGGAACTTCGCAGCCACAAAAAGTAGGGGACACTTTGTCTGTTGGGTTTTCCAGCCAACACTTGGTGTTTGGGACACAAACCAGCCAGCTGAGCTCACAAAGAAGTCGAGCACAACACGGTGGAGCCGGCCGCGGGCACCAAGGCCTCGCGCCATGCAGGCGGCATGAGGCAGAGCCAGGCCTTGGTGGTGTGTGCAGCCCGCATGGCTCCCCAGCCCTCACCCGGCCCATCGTGTACCTTCCTGCAGCACCGATACCTTTAACAACGTGGGATTTCTGTGCCAAGGGGTTTAGGAAGGTCATCTGTTTGTTATTAAGATGTAGAAGAAGAGATTTAGCCCCCATTCCTCAGCCGGCAGCAGGCTAGCTCAGTGCAGTACTCATCAAGGCTCCTCCTCAGTGAATGACATCAGTTCCATATTTCTGCCGTTTTTGTGCTCCACACAGTGCTTGAGCTCACTCACTACACAGGTGATTCATGAGATTCCATTCCGCACCAGCTGAAACGAAGAGCTAGCTCCCCAAACAGCAGTGGTGTATCTACCAGGCCACAGCTTGGAGCTAGGACCAACTTGCTTGAAGAGCAAAAGAAGACATTTCTGGGATATTGTTTTAAACCAAGAACTCAACTGTACCCTACTTCAAGATGTTTTCTTTCAAATTAGCACTGCTTTTAAGCTTGTTAAAAATACCTTTTTTTTTCCTTTTGAAGGACCAAGTAAAATACCTTACCCACACCATTAAAATTATCATTAAATATCTAAGAAACATAACACTGTGTAGTATGTCTCTAGTAAAATAAACACTCCTGTGGCTTCCTGAAATCTGATTTGCAGGATACCAATGAACCTGCTGAGAAAATTTGATTTATACAGGTGTTTATACCTCACTTATCCTGGGAGCACATGGGAGAAAAAAGCAGCATCAGAGTTCAAGAAAGATTTCCACAACTGCCAGTAAGTACAATGTAGAACGGACAAAGTTCGAAGTGCACAAGTAATACTGCAGGACAGCCAGAAGCTGCGAGGGGCACTGCCCATCTCTGAGAATCCACCTGAGGAAAGCACCAGCGCTCCAAACACGCCAGAAGCTGGAAAACTGAGGTCTGCAAGGCTGTAATGAAAAGCAACAACACGGTCAAGAGAGAAAAGGAAACAGAAGCATGGATTTCACCAGCACAGAAGGAAGAGCCAAGAGTCTACAATTCAAAGGACTGGATGTGTCCACGAACACTAACAATGCTTGTAGCAGGCAGCTTAAAGTCACTCAGGAGATGTAAAACCAACATGCCTGAGGACATAAAGCAGCCACTAACTACATGGTATTAAGAAGTTATTTCCTTGATAGGCAACAGGTAGTTTCAGAGCTGCCCATAACAGCTATTTTTGTTTGCTTGTTTTCTTGGAAATATTAAGCAGTGACAAAGATGTAACAGGGGAAGATAAATAGGGGAGACCGCAGCATGGCAGTGCATAGGTGGCACTACGCTCAGCAGCATGACTGAGGGGGAAAGCTTTGTACTATACCTGAAATAAAAGGTCTCGACTGAGCAAAGCAACAAACTCCTTAAGACCATCAGTTACTTTTCACATGTCAGCCCACATAAGGAAAATGTTCCTTCAGTAGTTGTAGCTGAGACCAATGCAACACAAAGAACACAAAGGAACATGTGTCCAGACTCAGCTCCAGATTTTCCTTCCTGCACAGGAAGAGCTTCAGAACAGCCCTGTCCCAGCCACAGAGTATGTTTTAAAGGACGCCAGAAAAATGGTTAATAAAAAAGCCCTTTTAACAACAAAATTGCTTTGTTTGGCAAAAGTTCAAAAGTTAACACGGGCACAAAAGCAACCTGCCCCACCTCCTTCAATTCGACCCTCAAACTGTGCATGTATAGGAACCGTGCGTCCCCAAACGCAAAGACCAAGAAGCGTCCTCTCAAGGCTCCTCAGTAAACAGTGTGCTCTGATTTCCTGTTCTCCCTCTGCCTGACGTGCAGCAGCAGCCCAGCTGTATTGTCTGCCTGTTTTCAGCTGGGAAGAGCCTTACTGTTTCCTCCCTCTAGGCCATCTTTAGGGGCTTGTTGGAGCAGGAAGGTGATTAACAACTCCCCACTCAAGCCTGGCATAGCACTTTTCAAAATCCTTTTTACAGCATAATCTCCTCACATACCTTTATCACTGTTGCCCCCAACTACCTGTCCAAACATAATGCATATTTCGGTGCTTTTTTCGTTGTGCCAGACAGGAAGTTTCTGGACATGGTTGTGATTTTGATTTATTGCTTCTCAGAGTTTGAGACTTACAACTCAGGTATCACTAAAGCATCATAGAGGATGTTTTAGTGTCACTTGGAAAGAAGTGTAGCCTGATCTGAAACACAGCTTTAAAAGTTTGGGAGGAAAACCTGGCACAATTTGTTTCTACCTTCCTGTAAGAGTTCAAACTGTCAGGGCAGCCTCTAAAGTCCCCAGGAATGTGACAGAAACCAACCTCTTGTAAGAAGGCTTGACTACGGCATGGCTTTACGCTGCTGCTTGTAGCACCATGCTGACAGAGGGGACAGGCGGACACCTGAAAACTTGGAACAAGCACAGAGCAATTCAGATGAACCAGCGCTTGAGAGAACGGGCTCCTGATCACCAAACACCTCCCAGCCTCAGCAGTCATTTATTTTAGTTCCAAAATGAAAGAGTTTTAAAGGACTATGAAAGATCCCCATGAATGTCCACTAAAACCAAACAGGTAGCAGGAAAGGCACAACAGGAGCAACTGGCACATGTCGGCCTCCACCTCGCAAGGCTCTGCGATGCCGGTACCAAAAGCTGCCACCTCAGCCTCTCCTGCGCAGACACGCCTGTGCACGAAGCAGCCCGAGCAGGCTGCCTGCCCGCAGACCTTGCTACTCCCAGCCCGAGCAGCACAGGAGCTGGGTGACGGAGGACAGGTCGCGGCACTGCTCCGCTGGAAGCTGTCTCAGCGCTGGCAGGTTACGGCTTGGGGTCGGAGAAGGGTCTTGCAAGGTCTGCTTCAGCGGGTTGAGCAGCGCAGGTAAGAAGATGGAACCGTTGTCATGTTATTTCTGGTCAATATCAATCCACAGAAAGCATTTATAAGCAAATGGAATGTAACGTGTACTTGATCTTACATCTTGATTTTGGTCTGGCTATATTATGCTCATCTGGAAAAAGATGAGAATACAGTTACTGCTCCGTTATCAAGTCAGAAAAGCCTCGAGGAACAGCACAGCGTGCGTGCACCCATCCGCAATCTGTTCACACAGATGTGTGAAAGCCAAAGATGAAACTTGCTGAGATAACTACAGCAACAAAAAAGTAATTTTAAAAACAGCACTTAATTGAGACAGCGGAACCACCGCTGCGTGACAGAGCAAAGCCTACCCAGGAACTTGGGTCCCGATACCCTCTGCTAACACAGCTCTCACTGCACCCTGATGCACAGGCAAACAGACGGCAAGCCAGCAAAATACTGAGAGCTGCAAGTTTCAGCTGGCCATGAACCGCTCATGCCAGACAGTGACAGAGCTGCTCGGATGAGAACATCTGCTGCTACCGCTGAGGATACCAGGAATACTTGGACCAGACCTATCCTATAAAAGGTTTGTGGATATATGCTACAACTTACGCCACGCTTACTGGTGTGAGCATAGTTTATTCTGTCAAAAGCACTCTGATGCCAGTGTAATTTACACTAGGGTCACAAACTAAACAAATTAAACCGAAGAAAAGCGTCTTGCGCAATACAACTGTAGCTATGTTACAGCTCCTGCCAGGACAAAAACTGTTAAAAAAAAAAAACAGTAAAGTGCAGAGCTGTTGCTGGGTAGTTGCAGCAGAGAAAATCAAGAGCTAACCTGGCTCGAATTTAACTTCTCTGGGATGCAGAGCAGTCTCTCTGAGCCAAACCACGCTTTGTCCTATGGCAGTCTCTTCATCAGGAATCCTCATTTTCTCAGGCTCAGGAACGTACCACAAGATGTTAGAGATACGCAGGAAGACTTCTCTTTTTTTTTTTTTAGTTATTTTCTTTAATAAATGCCAGAATTTGCTCCAGGAGCACACTAAAGCATGAAGCAAACCTGTACATACAAGGCAATTCTGTAGGAATTCACACAACCACCCGAGACCTCGCTGCCCCTACAAGCAACTGGGCATTCAGCAGCTGAGGCAAGACCTTAAGCTACCACAGGAATTAGAAGCCTTACTGGTCCCAGGCACTGAAAACTCATTCATGAGGCTGACCTTTTTTCCCTGCACTCTCAGAAGCTAGGGTATGGACAAGAAGGACAAGACCAGGAAAACATCTGTGCATCTTTCTTCCTCTTCCCACTGCAGCTGCCACCGCTGAGCCGCATGGACAGCCCAGCTGCCAAACAGCTGGAGGGACGCCACACCACCACCATTTACAAGTGCCCCACTCATAACGCTCTGCCAAACAACTTCCATGCAAAACCCAAACCAAGCAATGCTCCTCTCTCCGTGGCTACACAAATCCTTCAGCATACACAGGCTCCGCTCACACCCAGCCACCCCCTCACAACGTCCATGCCTACTTATTTTCCTGCTCACGCCCTAAACGAAGCGTTCATGCAAACCATGCACAACTTCGGAACCTGCCCACCAACTTGCCCACAGCCACAACACTTAATGACATAGCCAGATACAGAAAATGCAACGCCAACTAATAATTACAGTGCTTCGCTGCTAAGTTCGACATATCCACTCATTTTTCTTCCAAATTTTACTTCTGAAACGAATTGCTGGATTTTCTGAGCTTTATATTGGAATTTCTCAAGCAACTCAAATCAATCGACATTCGGAGACTTTGACAGACTCTGGTACCAGAGCGTGCTTTGGAATCATCTAACCTTTCAATACCAGGACATAAAATTCCTGAGTCTCTTTATATAGAAATGTAAATCAATCATTTTATTAAAAAAAAATAATAATATACGGGACTTGCAGAAAGTAGGTACCGTAGAGATGCATTTTATCTCTAGAGTGACTGAAACAATTTTAGCTGAAACCACAATGCTCCAACACTGGCAACCTACCCGACCGATTCCAGCCAACGTGAAGACCAGCTGGAACATGAAAGAGATGCTGGAGTGATGAAAAGAGGCAGCACAGGTGGAAATTAGTCTCTGCAAAGGTAGGTAAGCCAAACACTTCTCTTTATGTGCTGCAGAAGAATTAGGCACATGTATTTTTGGTTCTTTGTATCTTGCAAGCCCAAGGACAAGAGATGAGTAAGCTTAAAAAAAGATAAAAACCACCACAAAATCATACTTAAGTATTAATGCATGTAACCTACTTTCACACATAGTTAATGAGTTCCTTCATGGGATTTGAATCTGAACAATTTTGAGTTATAAAAAAAAAAAAAAAAAAAAAAAGCCGCAACTCTAATGACTGCAAGTTTTGTTGTTGTTGTTAATGCAGTTAGGTCTGACTCTCTGACTCCTCACACACACCTCACTTGTGTTTCCCAGCATGTTTTTCAGAGATGAACAACAAAATGCAATACATGATGAAAATCTGTGAAAAGTACTTTCCCATCAAATGGCATCTTTTAACTGCAATCTTTTTTGCAGTAAAAAAACAGCAGTACAGATATACATGAAACATGCAGTTGCAGTAGAACAATTTTTCCAACAACGTGGCCTCTTTCCATCTAAAGCAAGCCTCCCAAGCCTTAATTTTGGATAGGGCATTGGGTCATCTCAAATGTGATGAACAACAGCCTAAAAAAGATCCAGGCATTTGATGAGTACTGAGTCAACTGCTCATCCTTATGTCATGCCTTTGATTTGCCTCTCAGCACAGCCTTCCACAATTGCTTCTCAAGAGCAGAGCTGGAAAAAAAACAATTATGAGTATGCAAACTCCTCGGTGTGTTTCTTGGAAATCTTCCTGCTCTGAGCATTGGATGCTGTTTGATTTCTGAGCCCTGCCAGCTCCTTGCTGTAGGTGGGAAGCGCTGCTCCTTCAGCTCTGTCCAGGCTCGACATCCTTTATAGAAGTTAACCACCAACTTCACCTGCCATTTATTTATAGTTTATCCCCGAGAACACCGAGGCCCTGTTATAATGGCCATCGCACTGCCTAAAAGCACACAAAACCACGGAATCCGAGGTGTGCAGCCGCTCAGCCTCCCAGCCCCAGCACACGCAGGTGCTGTGAGGACTCGGCAGGCTGCAGGAAGCGCTCCTGCAGGCTGGTGCCAACGCAGCTCCCTATTCCTGGCCATATTAAACACCTCGGCCGCCCGCAGGACACACACAGGAGCCCTGCAGTTACCCCTGCTGCTCCTTCGGGCTGCGCCCGGCTGCTTTTTGGGGCGTTTGGCGCTGCCTCAGCGCCCTGCCCGGAGCCCCCCGGCGGCAGCGGGGCTCCCACGGAGCCGAGCCGTACCTGATGTAGGGGCTGGCGGCCGCCAGGATGTTCTTCTGCACCGGGATCTCCTCGCCCTCCAGCACCAGGTGCGCGTCGCAGAAGCGGCTCTCCTCGCGGAACGAGCTGAGGGCCCGCAGTAACCGAGCGGGGTGCTGGGGATCCGACACGGCGCTCGGCCCCGACATGGTGCCGTGCCGGGTCGAGCCGTGCCGAGCCGAGCCGGGCCGGGCCGTGCCGCCTCCCTCAGCGCCCGGGCACCATGGCGGCCCGCCCGCCCTGACATCATCTCCCCGCGCCGCCCTGACGGGGCGGGGGCTGCTGAGGCCCGGCCCCGGCCCTCAGCGCCTCACGGGTCCCCCCTCAGCGCCTGGAGGGGGGGGGGGGGGGGTTGTACCCCTGAGCCCACCGCCAGTTCTGTACGAGTTACTCTCTCCGAGTTCAAACGTGGTTAAAATCACTTAAAAAAAAAAAAAAAATCACTTTTTTTTTTTTTTTTTCACGGGTTGGAGGTGAAAATGAGGCGTGTTAGCATAAGGAGAAGTAAGAAAATGGGAATTAAATGAGGTGAGACTCGAGTGCCGCTGCAGCTGGCAACGTGCCCTCTTCGGGCGAAGATTTTCGTCAGAAGGATTCTTCACGAGGTTTTAGGCCGGGTATTTAACGGGCTTAATAGCACATTAGGAGATAACTTGATTCCGTCTGCTGCTTGTTTTTTTTTTTTTTTTTGTCTTTAACAGCATCCAAAATTTAAGTAGTGAAACTCGATTTGCAGCGAGCGAATGTGCTGTAAAAGCGGTGATGTTCCGGATCAGTCAGTGCTGCCAGGCGGGGGCAAGCAGAAGTTCGCCGCAGCCCCCTGCTCTGATGGGTAAATAAAATTCGAGTTTCTCACTGTGAAGCACCCCACTGCAACCACTCCTGGGGCTCCACTTTGGGGGAGAAATGTGTTTTCTGAGGGCCTGACTTGGTATAGCTGGGGTGGGCTGCATGCTTTTTACTACTTGCATTACTTTAAGTCAGTTTCTTTGATGTCAATCACGGTATTTAAAAATACATGTTTTTGAAATGGGGACAACTTAACATTTTATTTTATAGTTCATTCTAAATCAGCTCAATCCCATCTCCAAGTCATTTCAATGCTGGAAAAATTAGGGTAAAGGTATCTGGAAATGTCCCTGTAGGAAAGAGACATGAATGGCTCTACAAAGGCACCATTGTCCTCCCAGAGCTAGACACAGCGCTATTTTGTTCTCCAGATGGAGATTTCAGCCAGGACATCTGCACATGTAGACCCCTGTAAGTCAGAACTCTGCACCAAGCACTTCCTTGTGAAGACTGAACCTTTGAGCCAGCGTTTGCCGTTCAGCCCTTGCCAAAGTGCTTTCTGACTGGAGAGGGGTCCTGGAGAAGAGTACCATGCTCTGGCGTTGTTGGGCAGCTTTCAACAGGAATCTTAGAAGCAGCAGCGAATGCGTTTCACGTCCTGTGTGATGGCATTAAAAAATCTATGAGAAACGCCAGCACCTTTGCATCACTTATTTTTTAATACTACATACCTATCTTAAAGTATTAGAAGGCCACTTCTTCTGGCTTGGGTATAATTATCCGGACTGTCAAATGTCCTTATTCTGAGTAAGTACAGTGGAATGCGGAAACGTGGAAGCGATGCAGAGGAAGGCACATCCCCGGATCTCTTGGAGAGTATTGAAAGCAGCGAGCACTGCATCCTGTGCTGCTGGTGAAAGATGTGTTTTGCTTGTTGTTATTAATACTTCGGTAATTGCATACCCAAGGGAGCAGTGGTTTAAATTATTGTGAAAGCTGCCATTGAGTGGCCTGGTTATTTAAAAAGAAAAACACTGGTTTGTGTCTGTGCCTCCTGCACAGACTATTATGTAGGAAAACATAGTTGTATTTCTGGTTTTTAACTTGTCCTAGTAAACAGTGCTTCTGCTTCCTCCTGCTGTGTATGTGGGGCAATGGGCAAGGTGTAACAGATAATATCCACTTTCAGAGAACAAATTAATTATTATGTTTTGTTATTTGTTCCATTTAATGAAGCTCACTGATAAAAAAAAAAAAAGCAACAACAACAACAAACCACTCCTACCAACTAGAGAGCCATTTGTAACATCTTTCAAGTAACTATGTGTGTATACTGATGGCCTGATTCTTTTGCTCAACTGTTTTTTTCCTTTAAAGGAGCAATCTATCCATACTATTTTTATATGAAATCACTGTGTGTAGGTTCTTTTTATGCCATTACAATAACTCCACTATTTTTACTGGGCTGATTTTTGACTTAATCGGTACAAAAGAAGAATCAAACCTTTCTGTTCCTCAAGATTTCATTCACTGTAAAGGATGTCAGGGGAGCAAACCAAATGACAGACTCATTACCATGTGCCACATTACCACAACAAAAAAACCACGAGCCTTGCAGCCGCTTGGCAAAGCACGTATGCATTCCCCCTTGCTAGTGTCAGCCCAGAAATGATACTGTATATTACTGTACTCATGCTAAATGTTTCATTACTATTCCAACTCCTAAAAACAGTCTCAAAGAAATTTGTGATTAGCTATATGGTCTGATCCATATCGCCTGGATCCATACGTAGGAGGATCTGGATCAAACACTGAGACCGGCAAATCCAAATTTACATCATTCATTTTGTCTTCAGGTTGACTACAAACCTGACAAATCCTGTGCAATGTAGACCAGGTGAGTATGGCACACTGTTTAAAAAATCACATCCAAGACAAATTTGTACAGTTTATTTTCTACTGTACTTCTACATGAATATAAATAAAACATGTGCTTTCTTACACTATAGATAACCCATCTGATTTGGTTTTATGATAAATATCCCCTATCATATCTTCTCTGCTAGTATGAATTAGCTCCCTAGAAATCAAGTAACTCCTGTATTCAGGAGAACTCATGATCATCTGAAAGCTTAACTCTATGAATTCTCAGATGAAATTCTGGAGACAGGCAAAGGAGATGTCTAATAATGGTTAGACTTTTTATTTATGGCCACCTTTTAATTCCAGAAATATTTGTGGAGACTTGTGAAATATGAACATATACAGAATAAAAGAAAGAGCATCACCCTTAACTGGTATTTTCCCAACATCCAAAGTCAGTCTGCCATTTCAATACTGCTTCTATGTTATTTACAAAAATGGAATTCAATTTCTTATTTAGATTATAAAATTTCTTAAATAGTAGGGGCAATATGCCTAGTAAACACTGAAGGTGACTATTTTTGCAGACACATCTCACTGAGGTGTTTATTTGCATTTTCTGGAATTTGTAAACCTTTGAATAGCCCAAAGTGCTTACGTACACTCTACATCTGACCACAGTGATGTTTTTCACATTAAGATTAGGCTGTATATTCTATAGGTACTGTAAAGACATAGGCAAAGGGAGTTGGTACAGAGCAAGCAAGAACTGCAGGTGATGTTAGTTCAATTGCTGCTCTGCTGTAAATATCTTACGTAATCATGAACAAGTCACCAAAGCCCAGGTGCTCATGTGATGGGGAGACAGAAAACAACAATGATTTCATTCTGCTTCCTACCTGTCAAACACAGTGAGTAGCAGGGACACTGAGAATAGGTACACAAAAGAGATACCCAAGTAGTTTGGTGACATGTACAGACCAGATGCACACCTAAAACAGGTGGAGGTATACCTAGTTTTCTCCATCAGTAAAGATACACTTTTAATCAGTAAATACACTTTTACCTAAACAAATTAGTGAATGTGTATGTCTGAGTTCTGCTAGAAATACACTGCTCTTATCCATACACATACTATTATTAACAGATTATTAGCAATATTAATAAACATTACATTTCTGTTTATCTTTTAGACAATGTAGTCATCTAATTACATGAAATGTCACGTCAGATATTCTCAAGGAAACAGGATTTGAAAACAAACTGCTTATAACATTAAGATTGAATAACACTGAAGTATAAATGAATGCTACATAAAATATTCAAGTTACTTGGTTTCGTCATCATAAAAAGGAATTATTAGCAAAGCAGGTTTTTTTTTTTAGGTTCTAAATTAGGAAGTTGTAGCACCTGAATGTAGCACCTTAACTTTGGTTACAGTGGAGTTTAAGAAATCAAGCACCAAGAAAATGCATTGCTATGAATTAATATAATAGTATCATAGCAGATAGTTTAATGTGAGGTTTTCTAGCAGAAGACAACTTTCATCATGAGCTACAGTCTTGAAACAATCCATGAAAATTTCATGAGCTGTAGACATACGTTATTTATTCCCTATATCACATTAAAAATACTGTACTTCATTTGCTCAGAAAGCTGTATTCCACTTAAATAAAACTACCTTTGTCTCCCATTCCTTCCCCCACAACAGTAGCAGTTTTTAAAGACTGATCATTCTTCTTTTGGAATAGTTATATGCCAGTTGTGCATATCATTATTTGTAATAAAAGTCATTGCTATCTCTTAAAAGGGATTATATATAGTTATTTAAGATAATGTATATAGTCATTTCTTGCCATAATATAGTTGCTCCTGAATGACAAAAGGGGTATTACTCCACATTCAGTAGAGGGTTGTCTCAGTCTGTGTAATAGGATAAATAGCATTTTACTCAGTCTCAGTCTTCAAAGCTTTCTCTGGTATAAACATTCCATGCAGGTCCAGATGCATTTCCACGTTTACTCTGGCTCGGCCCAGTTCTTTGAATGTTTTAGCATCCAAGATGAGTAGGAAGGGTGCCTCCTTTGGATCAGATGTCACAACACAGGTCAAAACAACACCTGTGACATACAAATGGAGAATTAGAAGCACATACTAATTACACCAAGCAGAAAAGATAACACTATCAGGAAATTAGTGTTGTTTCCTAAGAATCTGAGAACACAAACTGAAGGTGCTTACAACATGAAGAAGTCTGACTGTGAGAGTTAAAGGACTAATGAATGGTTCTCTTCTGTACTTTTTCCTAGTTTGCCTGCAGTTCATTAGGATGAAAACAAACAAACACTGAATTATGTCCTTGACAATCTTGTTGGGCAGCTGAGCAGTGAAACTTGGGACACATCCTTTCAGCTATTTATCATTTGCCTTTGCACGAAATTGCCTCAGAACACAACTGGATCGAGATTACAGGGATACTTGCAGTGCCACTCCATGTTCTCATCTTGTAACAATGACTTCCCACTGCTCAGCTTCTCCTAATGATAAATCCAGTTCCAGTTGGCTCTCTGGACAGTCCTAAGCATTAATTTCATTGTTTATGGGCAGATTGGGACTTCATGCAAGCTGATTTTGCTCTATTGTTTGTTTTTCATTTTCTTTTATCTGCAGGAGCAAAATGGGTGGTACCAATTTTAATCTGTCTGTGGAAGCATCAGCCTAGCTTTCTTGTCATGACTGACAGCAATGAAACTTTTAAGATTTAATACAAAACTTGTGTAAATCCAACTTTCAGAATGTTGTTACAATTTTACCATCATCCTCTTCTCTTGCATCAGGGCTGGGAACAAAAATGGGCTCAGATGGCCAGCAGTGGTCAGCTCTCCAGTGCAGCATTTCCTTTGTTTGGACATTCAGTTTTGCAATCTGAATCATTGTGGACAGAAAAGAAAAATGTCAGTGACCCAGACAATGGTTTATTCCAAAGGTACATCGTGAACAGACTGCGGGCATGGGGAAGCAATGCTAAGAGTTGAGGAGCAATGAGGGATGTGGCATCACAGAAAGGAAATACTTGGAAAATGCTAAACTTTGGAGTTGTGTTTAGTGGCTACATAAGCATAAAATGATCTTTTAATTTTATAAAGACTATTTTACTTCAGCAGTGTCAAAAGAGACACAGATACCATTTCATTAGATTACAATTGCATAGGGGCTTTAAGTGTTTTACAAACACAAATACTTCATAAGATCTATTTACTCTGCATCATGGGTAAATATTACTCTCACTATACAGACGAAGAGTGCATGGCACTGAACATGTAAATGACTTTCCCGAAATTACTGCAGTTCTATTGTAAAGCAGGAAACAGGATTTAAAACTTCCAATTTCTAATCCTGTGAATTATTTTCCTTTTGTTGTGACCTCAATATTTATCAAGGCCTTCTATTGTTAACTAGGGTATATATGCCAGAACAAAGGCTATTAGTAGTGATGTAAACGTTAAACCAATGGGCAAGAATGCCACACAGATACTGGTACTAACTGAAGGAACAGCGTGCAGATTTTATCTCATTAATGGGTCAAGTGCCTGACCAAACCAGCTTCCAGCGGGGACACGTGACATTTTCACCTCAGTTCTATTAAGGGCTTTTCTCTACCCATCCAGATACAGTTTTCTTCTTTTCTCTTTTGATGTTTAGTCAGAAAAATAACTTCACACAAAAATGAAATATTCAGGCACTGGAGGAAGAATCTTCTATCCAAGGTGACAGCAGTTTTGCTTACAAACTTTACAGAAGGATCATACGTGGTTGTTGCTGTGACTACATTCATTAAAGACTAACTGATGTGAAAAAAAATCTAACATCTTCTATATTGCTATTTATATTTGACAAGCAGGGATTATCTGCACTGGAAATCACAAACTTGCATATTTGCGTGAGCTACTGTCAGATGTGCTGCAATAAATTTTCTTGCATCATGCAGAAATCCAGCTTTATTTTGTAATCATTTGTGGTAATTATATAGAAGAACCCACAGCGATCTCAATTTGCTCTCAGAACAGTAATTATAAAGAGTGAGTTGACTGTACAATACTCTTACCTTCAGCTAGTAGTACTTTGCATCTTAATCTATTTGTTTTCTAGGCTGTCTCCTGAAAGGCTGGCATCATGTGTACACAAAGAATGCATTTACTATCCTCTAATGCTCAACTAGTTCTCAGGCAAAAGGTAAAGCTTTCTGAAAAAAATGATATTGCTACAACTTCTTTTTTGTTTATTTGTTTGTTTGTTTGTTTTTGTTAGTATTCTTAAGGGGAAAAAATATTTATTACAGATGTTTGTCTGCCTAGTACTGTTCTTCCTTTCCCTTACTGTCTTTGGAGCTTTTGGTACATTACCGAAGTTCAACCTAATTTAGCAGAAAAATGAGGGCCTCAGTAACTACAGTGTTCAGAAGACTTGGTGGAAATAAAAAGCTGGATGAGGAAGTCTGAGTTTATTAATACTTCATAAGGGGAACAGTACTACATGAGCTTACCCATAGGAGAATTTAGGCGTTCCATATTTCTCCGCATGTGAATGACTCACCAATGGGAAAGGTTTTGACAGAAACCAATTCGCTGTTGAATGCAATCTCAAGTCATACCCGTAAGAAAGTGTTTGTTTGCTCTTTATTGTTCCCACAGTTTGGCCCAGGGAGGCTGTTTTAATCATACAAGTAAGCTAACGATGTCCAGCTTTTCATCTCCCTGCTTTCAGGTGTTGAAGTTTACAAACATAGTACACAACTGCAGTGTTGTTGCTTAGAAGCTTTAACTTGAGGTTGAAAAAAGGTTTTGCTGTCTGGAAAACCAAGGTTTAACAGTTTCAGTCCTGGCCTCAGAACCACACACTTGCATGTATGAATGCAGATGAGGCTATATTTTGGGCCAGACTAATAAACCATGGTTTACTAATAACCGCTTAAATTTGGTTTGTGTTACATAAATACATTTCCTGACTTCGTACATGTTAATGATACCTTTGTAGGAACTGGACTCCACTGGACTTCCGTTGCATAGACGTACGTGTATTTTTTGCCATTATATCCATAGTTGATGTGAGGCAGTTCTATCCCTAGGTATAACAAAGGTCAAGACTTAGGAACAAAAGAAGAAATATATTTCAAATGTACATTTACATGTGCCAATTTTCAGGAAATGTTACTCTATGAAAAATTTTGACAGGATTTTAAACAGGTGTTGCATATATTTTGTATGTCTGAACTTTTAAAAAGCCAAAGATGTATATTAACAGAGCACAATTAAGGGTTGTTGGTTCAAGAATGACAATTTTTCGTTCTTAGGGATTCATTATATTGGATTTTTTTTTCATAAATACATCAATCAGAAGTGAACATTTGAGATATAATCAGACACTGCCATTCAAAGAAATGACTTTCACTTTAAGTAAATACACACTTTTTCCATATTCCTGTTAACACACATACACATACACACTCAAGTTTAAAAATCCACTTTCAAAGGTATACTTCATAAAATACATAACTAAAGTTACTGCTTATAACAGACCAATTTTACTCCTTATAACAGGTAGATTTGCGAGCCATATTAGTCACTGTAAGATCAGACTTGGTATCCTAAAATAACTGTTAGACTTTATTAAAATGAGCTGTTAAGCATTATTAGAATGCACCTATGTGTAAGTGTGTAAGAGAAAGTATTTGTGTAATGGATATGCCTCACCTTCACATAATATTTCAGGTTGGCAATAGATGCTGCCATCTTTCTCTTTTACAGCAGTTGCGGAAGTTGGAAGTGTGACTAAATTAGAACCTACTTCTGCATCCTGAAAGAGACATATGCTGAAAATGTAATGTGTTTCTATGAATATGCTTCTAATTTAGACCTTTCATCAGGTTTGATATTAATATAGACAACTAGGGGGTTAAACAAGTATTACAGCTGCAATAAGTTCCTTCATAATGGCATTTATTCTGTAACATTAGATACTGACCTTTTCATTAAAAATCTTAATATATCATCGTGTAACCATTTTGGATTACGCTGAGCATTTAGAAACACATGGTTATGTTCCAGAAACACAATAAATAGATTATGTAGATTGCAAATTTAATTAATGAAAATGGGTTTTAAAAAATTAGGTAGGAAATTCCCACTAAAAGTCACCAAAGGTTAGTTTTTTTGCATCTGCTTTTAATCAAATACAAAAATAAGTGTGATCCATTCTTGTTTTTAACGCTATTGCTGAATTTTTAAGATTGCAGGGTAGGTAGGATAGTTGGCGTGATCCAGCACATCCTTTGCTATTGCTACATGACTGTTTTTGAGACATGAAATAAAGCAAGATTCTAAGATGTAGATGGAAAAAGTATTATCCATTCTAAATGTATCAAGCAGAAACTTGCCCAAGTTGCTGGGCAGTATAAAATCTTCCCTGCAAGCAGTGATGTAAAATTATGTTTTAAATTAAACTGAAAGATAAGATCATTCTTCTTTCTGGTAAACTCAAACTTAAATTAAATCTTCTAATTTTAATAAAACTATTGCAACAGTGGAGAATGTGAATATATTGTATATAAGCTTCCAGTAAAGTGGAAGAAACAGATTGTGCAAAACCTTATGCATGCCTTTCTAACCAACAGTCAGGTTGATATATCTGCTTATATTTGATAGCATGTTACAAGTAGTTGCACAGGTAAGGAAATTATATATGCTCAAAAGCCTTTTTCTCCATAAAGAAAGGCATCAGGACCTAGATCCACATAACTGTATGTCCAACTGCTCCTTGCCATTTCTCACAGTATATAAACAAAAGAAAACTCCTGCACACTTTGTGAATATGTTATTTTTAAAGAATCAGAATTTTGCACAAAAGGGCTGGCAACTAATAATTCACCCATTTTTCTAGTTGATAAATTTTAAATTATTGATCAAAGAACAAGTTAAAAAATCATTTTCTTCCTACCTTGTCATACTGCAGAGGAACGACAAATCGCTTGCAGGTTGGTATGGAGGTAAGCTTGTTGTTCTCTTCAAAGTCTTTACTCAGTTTTTTTAAGTAAAACATGTCATATAAGCTATTGTCTGTGTAGGCAATAATATCAAAAATAATGTGGCCATCCTCTTCATAAGCATTTACATGGTGATAAAGCACCAGAGCATCCGTGTAAAACTTGGTGGATACATCTTTTTTAGTCTTTCTGTCTACAAAGTGAAACCACGTCTGAAAGGCAGCAAACATTATTTAAAACCATTACTGAATGATCAACAGTTATTTAGGAAAATGTTTTTCAACAGGTGGCCATCTACATTCTAAAGCACTGTCTGTCTCTACTGAAGCATATTAAGAATTCCAGATTTGCTGCTAGGAAGCAAGAACTTCCAACCTAAAGACCAAAAAAATTCAGGAGTAAAATGAGTGTACAAGTGCTCTAAACTCATTTCACTGTTGCAAATTACTGTTTGGACTAGGCTGAGGATAGAAGTTTTCCAGTAAACCTGGAAAATCCCCTGGCCCATTTTTAATTTAAATAACTTTGTCTTAGTTCAGAGTTTGTACTATTCTTTGCTGGTCCACTTGACCCTGGCATGCTCCACTTGTTCATGGACACAAAATGTGGAAATAAGATCCTCAGAACACACTTTTTTTCCCTCCTCAGTTGCCACAATGAATTCAGGTTTCTCCACCAATCTGGCTCTCATACGTGATGCAATGGATCTAGAGCAGACTTCACCCACACTATACAGTGTTCTTTTTGGAGCAAGAGCAATTCTGTGTTGGGGATGATAGTGCATTTTTAATTTTCTCTCCTGGCACACATTATTTCTAAGAATGCCCAACTATCCTCTTTCTTGAGCATTTCAGCATCAGTATCTATTTGTGAAACTTTGGAGATGGGAGAAAATATTAAAAAATGTGACTTCTAATAAAAAAATGTGAAACATGAAAATCAGTTGTTGAAGAAAAAAAAAAGGTTATCACTTAAATTAATGAACCAGATGAAAGACAGAACAATGTGGAAGAGATTTCTGGCCTGGCTGACTCCATTGCTCAGCATTAGAAAAAATACCTTATCATCCTTATGGAAGGCAAGGCAGGAAGCCCAGTTCACTCCTCGTATGTAAGCAGTTGCCATTTTGACAATATCCAGTTTGAGTGGCTGCTCTATGAACACAATATAGTTTTCTGTGATTCCAAAGCTATGGTAGTAGCTTGGTTGGAGCAGCGAGCGAGAAGGGATGGAGCATACCACTTCCATGTGTTTAAAACAAGATTTCTTCTTTTCTGTTTCTGAACATAAATGATAAAAAATAAGATTACATTTACAATAAATTCCAATTCAATCTTGTGCTTAGATTTTTCCCACATAAGGAGTAGATAAGTATAGGTTCCTCTCAGTTTTATTTGCATTTCCCTGTTTAGAAAATGGCTTGTTTCCTTCTGCAGAATTAACATAGAAGGTTGCATTTGAGTGAAGCAGCACAGGACCACAATGCCAGATCCATTCAGACAGAGACCTCTTGTCTCAGTATTTGACTCCACCGATAAACATTTTCAGAAGTTCCTGAAGGAGAAAGCTGTTCAATTAAATCAGCAGCTTTACATGGGGTTTCAAATGCCCCCATGGTTTTGAACTTATTTCTACAGAGATGTTCTAGTTTGATCTATAATGACTTTGTTTGAGCCCCAGCTAGGAATAACAAGCGTCTTTCAACTATGGAAAGTCTCTTGGTTGTTCACACATGAGGACAGACATCACATTAGCAACTGGTTTTAAACCATGCATTGTCTTGAAGGAAAAACAGCAAGTGATTTGCTCTGTGAACAAAGGATGATATTTCAGCAAGCCCTAATGTAGGCCAGGTTAGAGAGGAAATAACTTCATATTAGGTACTATTTGGTTTTATGCTTCCCTATAATTACTGTTTAAGTGTTTTAAGTATCCATTTATCAAGAAAATTGAATTTTACTACTTCAAAGTGTAGAACACTGCCTGACAGACATTTTTTTTTCTTCTGTTCACACTCCCTCTACACATCACAACACAAGGTATGGAAATTCCTGTAGAAGAATTAGTTCACTGTAGTGAGTATCTAGTGATAATCAAAGTAGAATTCTTCTAAAAGCAAACTCTAAAAGCAATGATCTTCAGACTGAAACATCCTGTTTATATAGTATTCAAGATGAACCTTTGTAATAACATATATTCAGACAGGCTAAGCAGTTAACACTAAGTTCACACTACATTAAAATTAAAAAAAATAAGCATTGTATGTTTCTGGAAGAGCTGTATTGTCTCCCTTTGACCTCAGAAGAAAAGAATCTGCTAACATGTTTCTAAAAAATACTGACAAAAGACAGATCTTACCTGGCACAGAGGAAGGAATCTTAAATAAAAGGTATTTAGTTTTCCCTTTGTCAACAATTGAAGTACCCATGTTGAGAATATTTCCAGCACTGTCGTAGTGTGGATGAGAAGTTGCCACATTTACAGCTATATATTTGTTGTAGTCAACCTGGAAAATGATAAAATAGGAGATTTTAGAGATGCATAGGGACATTTAAATTAATCATAGCTAACACCCACAATCCACCAGCCTTTCAACACTGGTAGCCTTCCACTGATGCCACCCAAATGCCTTGAAATTTCAACACTTCAGTCAAATGACTTATGCAAGTACTCAAATGATTTCCTAATTCAAGGCTAAAACAAGGTACAAAATCTGAATTACATTCAGCTCTTCCTTGGAGCCACATAAGACAACAGGAGGATTGGCTAAAGAAGCTACTCCACAGATGCCCATTTCTTCCTGAAAGCAGTTTATTTAATAGCACTATGAGACTAGCAGTTTCTGGAGTAAAAAAGATTTCTATTCAATTTAGAGCTTGGGAATTGTACTTAAACTTTAATGCATGATAGGAAAACTCAATGCATATTTCAATATGTCAAGATTTGCTTTTAATAATATCTTGCATGAGGTGTTGAAAAGTCGTCATATATAAATGACCTACTGAATTATTAATTATGTAAATCACTTGATAACTACAGATACATAATAATGGGAATCATCCAAAATAATCACATCATAAGCACAATATGTGGTATTTTGTCTGCAATTGCGTACAATTATGAAATTGCCCAAAGCCCAGCTTTTCCCTAAACTGCCTGTGATTTATTTTTGAACTCCTGAGTTCTCAAATGAACTGGTATCTTCACTATTTCACTTTACCATGATTTAAAAAAGTATTCTGTGCTAGTAAGGAAACAGTAGAAGGAGAAATGTATCTTTCCAACTTCATGTACTGATTCTTATAAATCAGCCTGAAACTGTATTTGTTAGAAGGAACCAGAATGACACACAGCCATTTAATACCTTCTCTAGAGTCTCCAGAGTCTGTGGATTAATTTTTCTGATGAAGTTAGTCTCACTGGTAGCATAATAATCATCCCCAGATTTCATAATGTTGATCAGGCAGTTGTCTGTGAACTCGGGAATGGTGTGAGACAAGTATGAGAATGCCCTGCAGAGAGGAAAGTTTCATATAGGTTCATTAGATAAGCTGCATCTGTACTTGCTTTTACCCCATACGAAGCAGAAGTCACCCTGTGCAGTGCGGGCTGTGCACAGTAGCAGGGTAATGGAGCTGGGTCTGTCTCTCCCCTGCTGTGTCCTCTTCTGGCAGCTTTTCCACTGCCTCAGTGGACAGCGTGAAAGGCAGAGGAGATGAAGTTCTGCAACACCCTTAGCCTGGGGGAGGATTAAGGACATGTATGTATGAAACGGTTTTTCCATGCACAAATGGACATTCAGGTCCAGTCCTGCCGACAGCTGTGAGATAGCCACTGCTTTATCAAGATGGGCTAATTACATGCTCTCCTGTGCATACCTCATGAGAATTTGGCCTAACAGTTTCTACCTAAAAGCTATTAGGCTTTTCAGGGTGTGCCCTCATAAAATAAATTGATTTATGTACTTGCTGATGGTATATTTTTGTTGCCAGCATTATCTCTTATCAAAATTATGATTTGAAAGTAGATCTGATTTCACATATAGGCTTCTGTGACAGTTCTCCTTACTAGTGTAGGATTTTATCATATTCATTTGAAACCATGACAAAGTTGCTCCTATCCCTTATAGACTTAAAATGCCAGTGTTATCCTATTACTGTAGAAAGAAGAAAAAAAGCATCTTCTGTCAGAGTAACAACTCACAATGTATCAAAGTTATAGTTATTTTGCAATAACTATCCATGTTTATGGTCTTACCAAGCATGTAATTTGAGGTCATTAGATGTAGTTCAGCCAGGAATAAAAGATGGATAAACTACTTGCATTTGCCATATAAAGGCAATTTTACAGGCTCATAAATAGCCTGTCATCCTTTCTAGCACTATGAAAGTAACTATTGCAATGACCCCAAGCGGTTGTGATTTTGAACATAAGGTTAGCTCAGGTCTTTGGGTGCAGTACTTCAAAGCACTGCCTGTGACTCAAGAAACAATTGAAAATTTTCTTCACTTTCTTTTTGGGAGCAGGGGGCGTAGAAATGGACTTTAATACAGCAGGTTTTTATTTATTTATTTCAGTCATGGACAATTTTCATCTTTCTGCAGAATAAATTTTGAATTAATACTTTCCCCATCTCTTCATCTTTTTCTTTCTTTCTTGCTGCTTCTCCCCTTACAGAATATCAATTTAATAAAATTCCATGAAACACATGGAAAATATTTGTTTTTTCAAAATTACAATGAAATCTACTTGCACTAGTGAATAAAACAGACAATATTACTGATGAAGTGGATTTAGAATATTTGCCTTAGACTAACCCATAGAGTGTATGTTACTGGCTGTATCCTCCTGGCCTTGTCAGTAGTTGGTAATTGTAAATTTACAAAACAGATTTCATGTTTGTATATATGCGTCAAGGGTAAACAGAAAGACATCTGTGCTGGAGAGAGAGGTAGATAGCAGAATCTTGTTGGAAAAAGCATTGCTTACTTGGCAAATATGTTTTTGCAAGGATCTGGATAAGCCATAGTTCCAAACTCAGACACCACGATTCGGTTTGCTTCTATATTGCAGTTGTATGAGTCACTTCGGAGATACTTACTTCTGTAGTAGACTTCACCTGACAAAGGTCAGACAGGTTTCAATCATTTCATACTGAGCTCTTTTGAAAATTACCACAGACAAAGCCAGAGAAAGAACCTGTCAAGCAAATATCCTTTAGCAAAGAAAAGCTTGCTGTGGCAGACTCACCAGCCACATAACACCTACGTGTACTATTTTTTTTGCAGGGTTATAGCCAGACACTTGGAACATTTTAATGCTAATCAAACTTAAAAGAGAATTAGCAATGTAAAACACCGAGATTTGGCTTGTTGAGCTTTTTGTAAACTGACATGCCATAACTTACCATTTTTAAATGTAAAGCTATGCAGCAGAGCCAAGCCATCAAACCAGTGGTTATATTTAGTGTCCCCTATTGTGTGCATCCCTGGGCCATTTCGGAGAAGTATCCCTTGCAACCAAGTGGGCAACTGACCTGCAAACAAAAATGACATTTCAGTATTCATTCATTTAGGGAAGGGGCATGCTACAGGACAGTTTTCCTAAGGGCATAGGCTTCATATAGGCAGATGGACTATAGGGCTAAGTCCAGATTTGTAATAGCATATAATTACATTTGAGTTGTGGCTAACTAAAATATGACGTGATCAATAGTGTGGCACTAGTAATATTCTGCATAAATACCAATATATGAGATTACCACATGAACAAGAGATTGCTGGAATGTAATTTGCTAAAAAACAGGAAGGAAATAAAGTTGGACCTTTCTTCCTTGCACTCAGATATTAAAGTGATGTGTATAAACCCTTTTATTCATGCCAGGAAAAGCTAGAGCTTATCAGAAATAAACATATTTTATAGGATATATGACTTGTACTGCCCTTCAGTATATCAATTTAAGCTTTAGGCTAAATGAATTCCAGTAAAAAGTTCTTTAATTAAATTACATAGCATATTGTAGTGTCATTTTGGGAGTGCTTTTGTGACATTAGTCATAATGTTGGGGTTTTGAACACAAAGAGTGGGTAGAAATATTATACTGAAAATGTGTAAGTATTATTAAGGTTTGAATACAAAACGTTCCTCATCAAATCCCTGCGGGAAATACATTAGCTATCATTTGACATAGAGAATAACAACAATTAAAGAATGTCTTTAGGGTTAAAGAGCTGAGCAGAAGCATATCAGATATGAAATTAAAACCTTCACTTGCTTCTTTGTGCATATGTCTCCTGAGGGAATATTTATGATCACATATTATACTCCTTTTCCACACAATCTCTGCAGTGAACACTATCTCTATATAAAGAAGCTGCTCAGAAATTTAATCCTCCTTACGGTCCAATTTGTGACCCCATGTCAAATATGTCTTTAATAATTCTACCTTTGCAACAGATAGAGATGCCCACCCATTAAAATATTCAATTTTGTCAAAGTTGATGCGGTTGTGGAGAAGTAGTGATGGTTTTGTTGCAAGGCTTTCTGAGATCCTAAAGGGACTTTGACCACTTTCCAAGAGAACAATTCCTGAATTTTGACCATTGTAGGTAAGGGAGGCAAGGACATTTGCCATTTCTTCAAATAAATGACATTAAGCATAAACCATCCAAATGCAAGGAAGGATATACAGTAAAAGCCAGCTTTGCATAAATATATTCTCAGTCAGGATAGATGACTAATATTGTGTGCCACAATTCTCACACAACTTCATTACAGTTGCAGATCTGGAATACATTAGGAAGAGAAAAAATGTTGACACAATGGATTTGCATTTTATCATTATTATTGCATTTTGCAAGAGTTTTGAAAACCAAACACTGGGTAAATGTTTGTGACTAGCAAATGAAAAGACTGCTTTGGAGGAAATAGATTTAGAAAGAAACTAAATATTCAAGGTAGATACATATTTTTTGCTTGGCTGATTACTAAGCATTAATTACTAAACAAATTTAGTCTATTTATATGCCTCAAATGCAAGTGTTTCTCTCGTTGTCACTTCCCTTTCTAGTTTTCTGTTATTTGCAAATAGAAGGTTGTAGATTCTGCATTTTCTCCAGAACTACTGACAACTGCAGTATGGTGAGTGTAGTCTTTTGTGCTCCTACCCTCTTACCAATGTCATTTAAGACTGGAAATCTATACAGTAAGCATGAACTGCTGGTCATGCACCAGCAAACCTTTTGGTAACACTGAGTTGAGGCTAACTGCATGTGTTTTGCTGCAACCAGTCTTTCCTTCCCTCCAGCAAAAATATAATACTTCTGCTGCATTTCAGGTCTTGTGGGATCACTTCTGTTTTGGGGCCCATCATTCAGGAAAGGCAGATATTTCTGTAATTCACTGAACGTCTTGCAGCTTCTAGGGCTAAAAAATTTGTTTAGTTATTATTCCTGTCTATCAGAATAAAGATTCCCAAGAAGTTGCAGGACAAGCCAACAAAATAATTTCCCTTCAATAGGTAATCAGGGAAAAAAGTGATCTTCTGTTTAAAGCACTACAAAACTGATGCAAATTCTCTAACTCTTGGCGTAATTCAGTGTAATTTCTGGCATACTTCCAGTACAAAAAGCAGGGAGCAAATTGGCATCTACTGAGGTTTTCAGATCAAAATTCATCTTAGTGGGACTTAAATATAACAGCGGGTACTGATCAGCATCCTAAAGTGCCTAAGTAGTTTTAAAAAATGTGTCCCTTGTATCTTTTTTGCCTCATGCTTTTACCTAAAGCGGCAATAATGATACTTTTCTGTACTATGTGAGGACATGAACTAACACAGTAAAATCTCCAAATATTTGGAAGATTATTAAGCATCAGAGCAATCAAGCCTTGTGTGATCACATGGCTGCACAGTCTTTAGGACAGTAAGAGCTAAATTATTTCTGACGTCAGTAATATGGGGTCGTATTTACAATGTACTTATTGAGTAACAAGGAGCCAAAACATGGGCAGAGCTCAGGGCTAGCTAAATATTTGAAGAGGTCTGGGTTCTCTTTAATTTTCATTAGTGGTAAATACTGATTCATCATTACCAATGAAGTAATATTTTGTATACTTAATTTTATTTACTGAACTATTCAGTCTTTGTTTAAATAAACCATTCCATAGTGCAGATCAGGTATGGTCAATAGTTTTGTTTGCAAACAACTTCAAATGTTTTCAATAGAAAAATTTTATTCCGAGTGACAAAAATTAGAAAGGCATAAAATCACCTTGAACTAAAACAATGCACTTTGACTTGAAACAAAATCTTTTTCAGTTCAGCCATCAAACTGAACAGCAACATCATGCGAGTTGTAATTGCCTGCTTTTATATAGCCTACCTGGGAACTGACTTTAAAATTGGCATTAGATGCCTGCTATTTCTTAGACTATATGCTACAAAAGACACAGCATACATCTATTGAATTGGGGTTCTCAGCAACAAACATCTCCTACAGCTGTAGGAAAAAACTCTTTGCCTCCCTCTTCTGTAATGTAAAACAAGGAGTAAAAATGTTAAGTTGATCAAGCATTCTTCCATAGAAAGCACTTTAAGCTATCTTGCTGGAGGACACTGCATTTTTTACTGGAGTGCCTTCTGAACCATCTTTTTAACAGCACACAGTGGCATGTGTTACTGCTGCTTATCTATTTAGAATTACTATTGCTGAAGTGTCCCAGTTTTAGCGACCCTCTCCAAGATGCAAGGAAGAGTGTGCTCGGCTGAAAGAACAGAGAGAGGGTAGCGAAGGGTTATGGCGAAGAGAAAATGAAAGTCTAAACAGAGCCATGGGGGAGGGGGTGTCACCAGATTAAATTCTGAGTCTTGTCCCTCACTGCCGACTTCAGTGAACCCTGTTCAAACAGACTTTCTGGAAAAATACACAGAAATACCCATCAAGGAAGAAAAATCCCCCAGTCAGGGGCACAAATATCTGAGTTCATTCCTTTAAACAAAGTTCACTGACATTTCTCCCTTTCTCGGTTTCCTTCTTCCGTGCTGTTTCGGGTGAACAAGTGTTTCAATGTTTACAAATTTGAAAACACCAAAATAACCACGTGTATTAGAAGAGATTTGCATTTACTTACCTTGCACCTCGGCTTTTATGGACTCTGGATGTTCTTCTTTGTTTTTATTAAATATCGTTTCCATCTCTCATGTAATCAAACGGTTTCTGTGTCCTCTACCCAGCTGTTCCTGCAGGCGTAGCAGTCCCCTCCTGTCTGGGCTAAGAAAAGCTCTTTCCTGTTACATAGAAGGATAAGGTCAAAGTGTAACTCGAGCTAGTGGCTAGTGGCTTATAGATCGATTTATAATAGTTGATCTTTAATCCTTAACACATACGCTATAATACTTGCACATTCTCCTTAACTCTTTCACTAATTCAATGGAAGAAAAATGTAACCTGCCTTTTTGCTCTCTGTGAACCTACCTCAAGCAGCTAGGCACACCCGAGGAGTCAGGTAAAATGAATCTGAAGCATCACCTTCAGCACTGCAGAGAAAATTTTAGATATTTTGTAGGGGTGTTTGCCCCAGCTGGCAGGAGCAGAGACAAAAATAGAAGAAATGTCTACCCACCGTTCTGAATATGGCTTTTTGGAACTGACAAACATGTGGGGTGTCATCATTTTCTTTCCATGCTGTGAAATTTAAACTGGGCTATTCTATGAATTAACAAAATACCATCACTGAATGACCATGTGCTTTTTTCATTATATACAAGCTATTCCAGAGTGAACTGAATGGCACACCTCTGAATTAAACATCTTTTTACAAATAAATATTGTAACATATTGTCTCCTATGTGACCTGATTCCACCTAGTTATTGGCTTCTTGGAGTCTCTGTGAAAGTATGGCAGGAATAATTAAAAAGAAGGGGGATTTTTAACTTCATGCATTTGTTTCGAGATAAGGTACTTAACTGAGTTCAATGTTGCTAATTTTAAAATCCTCTAGGAAAAGAATTATTTCAATATAAAGCATGTGATTGCAGAGCAAGTCACAGGCTCCATTGAACATGAAGGATAAAAAGATTCTTTGCACAATCATATATTATGCAATTTCATATGGGGTTACCCTAAAATCCGATTTTTTCAGCTAAATCACTGTTGTTCCCAAAATGTTTTAACATCCATTAAGTCTCACGGATCATTCATAAATATCCATATTCATTTTACTGAAAACACAATTTGTGCTGTGGTGACTGCTGTGACTCATTTGTTATACACAGACATTGCTCCTCTCATCCTTACCACCGTTTTTGATGGCTTATCTTGGGAAATCATCAAGACAGCATGCCTTTGTCTCCATTTGGACAGCACTAACAGAAACGGGTGACTACAAAAATAAGAAGCCAGATAAAAAAGAAAATAGGAGGGTTGGATTTGTTGGAGTCAGTAGTATTAATAAAGAAACAGCGTGTTTGAAACAGGACGCTGTAGGAGACAGAAGTGTCAAAGTCCCCACACGTACGCACATGCTGACATACATACACAAATATATATATATATATATGCCTGTCCCTGATGTTCTGCTCTGGTTTAGTATGTTCTCTTCAGCACATCTTCCATTTACACAGCCACAGCTCTTAATGCTCTGGTTTTAATTGCTTGACCTGTGCCTCATAGAAACAGAAGTTGTGTGAGTGGTCTGATCTGTAGCAGTGCTATTTATGTACAGCAAGCAAGCAATAAAAAGATTACTGCAAACCATCTTTGCCCTTCTTTACCCTGCTTATGTAGTTTAAGATTCAGCTAACGTAAGATAACTGGAAGCCTCGTTAAAAGTTACTTTAAGGGAAGAACAAGGAGGTATTGAACATCCTTTGAAATCATCCTGAGTGTTTTCAGTTAGCTAATTTAAGGTGTCTGCCTGTAAGTTTTGTCTGACATTTTGTACAACTTAGTAGAGAGGCCTTGCAAAGCTCTTTTTTTCCTGCTTGTCTGTGAAAAATATTTATTCATCAGAGAACATACACTATTTTTTTTTTGTCTCAGTCATGTTAATAATAGATGACCAGTTCAGTAAGATATGCAGAAATTAATTTTCTTGCTAACTGTGCAATTTTTCCCTTTTTACCTTGAAATGGATTAATATCAAAGTATTTATTTAAAATTATAATGTGTAATTGTCAGAGGAGTAGATGTGGATTGGGTGACTCCTCTAATTTTATTATTTCACAAAGTCTCTTTCTCCTTTGTAGAAACATGTTTGATGGGAAAGCATAGAGGAGGTTACAAAATTCCATGTTCTAGAGAACACAAAGAGACATCTTTTCTACTCCTCCTTATTATTCTCATTTATTTTGATATTCCATGAGAAAGAAGAAGTTCAGTTTTACCAGCAGGACCTTCCCTAAGAGCTGAAGTTCTTTGTCAGCACAAAACTGTGTATCTTTATGATGAATCTGAGGCTCTTCCCTATTAATGTTTTCATGTCTGCTTTCTGGCTTTGGCTCAAACTTCCTATACAGAACAAAATAAAGAAGAGGTTAGAAAAGGGAGCTGCTGCCTTTCCCAGGCCTACAGGAAATACAGACTTTTCTGGCTTTAGGAGAGACTACCAGAATCTCTCTGATCTTGGGTTTACCAGACACATTATAACTCATACATATAATGTTTACCAGAAGGGTATAAATTCAGGGAGATTGTGCTGTCTGTATGAAGAACAGACAGTTTTCTGTAGTGTTAGATTTTTGCCATATTACTGAAGCCATTTAATTGGACAGTTTGCAATGAAGTGAGAGCAGAGTTGTTCACAACTTAGAGAGGAAGGAAAAGAGCTGTAATATAAAATCATGAGTGTAGTCGAAAGGCATCTATCAGTCTTACTGTAAGAAGCGGTCACGTTAGAACAGTATCTACAGGGCCTCACCACCCTCAAACACCCGGTGTTCAATGGAAACAAAGTTTTCCACAGCAGAATAGCATTGTAAATCTTGTTGCCTTCTTGTAAATTTGCAACCGTGCTTACTTTCTGTGTGTATAAATAGCTATGCATTGAGTACAGCTCAAACTGCTAGTTAATTAAGCTTCTGGTATAAGAGTAATGTAACAGCCAGGTGTCTACCTTTGTACTTTTGGTTTCCTTACACAAGTAGATCATTGCCTCATAAATCAGAGAGACACCAATATTATTCCTTATCTCCATACTGAAATATAAGTACCTACTTAATTTACTTTTATCTCAACCTTTCCATTATAAAATTCAGGTTATAATTAAAACCCATTAACAGAGGTCAAATTACCTGAATATGTCTTTAGGCGGCACTAAGAACTTCCAGCTATCAACTGTTATCCATTATTACCGAATAAAGATTTCAACAGTAAAACTGATAGGAACCTGTAGTTGTTCTTGCTGAACTCATACTGACTGCTATCTCACCATACCAGGAGATGTAAGCTCCAACAGTTATCTTTATTAAATGCTGTCTTATTGACATGATCTCATTTCAGAAGAAATATGGAAAATTCCTCAGCACCACTGAGGAATAATTCTCTTGCACTGTCCAAGTACAATTACCAAAACAAACCATCAATTGTTGATGAAATTGTTGACATTTAAATAACAATAGTTTCCGTATATTATTATGAACAGGTTTTATTTGGATCAAACCTGCCTTGATCAAATACTGTTTTGATCAGTATCATTTGGTTCAAAGTAATTATTTATGTGGTTTTGGTGAATTTTGAGGGGGTGAGATTTCAGTAAATAACCCTACCTTGATTAACATTCTTACGTGGCACACGTTTCCTCTTCTTGCCTGTAGTCACACTTCTGCTGTGGGCAGCAATAAAGCACAGGAGCCAGCTGGGAGAGGGGGTGGTGTTTGGGCATCAACTCTCTGGCAAGGGAGAAAAGTCAAACTACAAGCCCAAAGGCAGACACATCTAAAGGGACACTTCCTAGGCAAGACCCTCGGTGACTTACCCAGACATCTACTGTGCCAGAAGGTAACCATACACAACCCATAAACAGAAATTATGTCCAACCCAGCAACTCCTGAATGCAGTCCTACTAATCCGTTTCCTGACCCTATCATTCCAGGTATGGATTTCTACATTAATCATTGCTCCCTATAAAGATAAGAATTGTTTTCTCTGTTTTTCTAAACGAGATAACATCACAATTGCAACTCGGCAGGACTCACTGGTAAGTTCACTGTGTTGCCACATGGACAATTAGGCATTAGAACAGCAACAAAACCAAACCCCTTGGATTCAGCAAACAACTGTGTCTCACTAAAAGGACAAGCAGCTCAGGACAGCAGCAAGGAAGGAAGCCTGACAGTGACCCCTCTGCCTTAAACCAGTTGACAGATGGCCTTTCTAAAGCAGTCTTTAGAGACAGAAGATGTATGTATACCTAGGGGCTTTTCCCCATCCCTTTCCATGCAGTCTGCTCTGTACTCAGGACTTCCTATTTGGGTAATAATGAAGCAGATCTTCTCAAGAAGCAGTTCTGCACACAGTGGGTATGCATGGGACACATCGAAATGGGAACTCACAACCTTGGCTCAAGTTAGATACCTGAAAATCATCTTTCTTCTAGCTCAGAGATAGAGCAATGTAAAACAAATTTCCATGTATATGATTGTGCACTTCACAGAACAGAGATACAGTTCTATTCCTGATAAAATCTATACATTACATTCGGTAATATTCAGGAATGTGAAGATGGAAATATCCTATAGAGAGTAAATTTACTTGCTCTTCCTCAAGGCAAATGAACAAGAGCCAAAATGAACAGGGGTGTGATTTATTCCTTCCTATTGGCAACTCTTCAATTCTTTAACTCTTTAAATCAAAGATTATGAGTACTTTGAGATTTGGCTACCAAACCTGAGACAGTTATCAAGGGTTCAATTCTTAGGAGTAGTGAAGACCACCTAGAAGATTTCCTTACAGAATCTCAATGCAAGCCATTTTTATTATTATTATTAACATCTATTCGTGTGTGTTTGTGTCATTAATAAAATATGCTTCTGTTTTCTTTTACCTCAACAGCTTCTACTTCCAACAGCAACAACAACAAATTAATAAACCTTGAAGCGTCCTTTGAAAACTAGGAATAAATCATTCATCATTGCCTTTTGTGATGTTTTATGTAGCGCAATGCTTTGCCAAAGAAACTTTCTCTTTATGGCCACCATCTGGTGTAACTCATAAGGGCAAGTTAGGACTCTGAGAAATCTGCAGAGCCCCCTGTAACATTTCTGGGAAAAACGAAAGACTTATTCCAACAGGCGCACCAGGGTTCACAAACAAAGGACTTATTCATAGCTTTATCACAGCTTGGAGTGAGGGTGTGAAAATATTGAGAAACCTTTGTCACCAATTTCTAGTCAAAGCTTGCAAAGCACAATTGCTTTGCAAAGCACAATTGCCTTGCAAGCCCTATTTCTGCTGGTGAATATGTTTTAGTTTAAGTCACTGGTACATAACACGTGCTTTAAGGGTGGTTGCTACATCAGCTGTTCAGGCAGCCAGCTATAGCTGAACAGAAATGAACTACTCTTGGATATATGTGAGGGGCTCAAAATTCCTTAAAAACAAAACAAAACAAAACAAAGCAAAGCACTTTAAGTAACTTCTTAAACTATTTAAACTCTTTAAATTCTTAAATTTAATAGCCAGTTACACAAAGGCAAGCAACAAAAAATAATGATAATAAATAAACCATTATCCAGTGAAGCTCCCATGTGGACTTCTGGCATAAGAAAACTAATTAAAAATGTGCTTCTGTTGAAGAAGAATAAAAAAAAAAAAAAGTTTCCTACAAAATGGTAAATTCAAGCAGCACTATTTGAAATCGAGCCATTTTTCAGTTCTGAGTGAAAAGGGCTTTCAGGAATTTTCTCTCTTCCTGAGGACCCTGGTTGCTAATTTTGATGGTTTAAAAGCAGTATTTTCTTTTCTGTAAATGCTTTTCTTTTCTTTGTGGTAAACAGAATAAACTGACAGCCTGCTTTAGTGACACTAAAAGGTATGAAGTCAACAAACTGAAAGAGGAAAACTATTTCATTCCCCATCTGCTGCAGGCAGTTGAAGAGTTACATGGAGCAACTGTAGATTAGGAAAAAAGAAATCACAGTGCTGTAGAAATTGCTAACTGTAGGCTCACTTGGAGAGCTTGGCTTCATTTGTAGACATTTCCAAACATTAGTTGTCCTTCTGGGGGCCTGTTTCAAAATTCACCAAAGCCAGAGACAAGACTTCCATTAACTTCAATGGCTTTGGAGCAGATCCACAGAGGACAGCCTGTGGCACCTCCAGCTCTGGCACTTTTAGCAGTATGTTCATGGATTCAAATTTCCAGCTGAAGAGAGAGAACTGGATAATGTTACAGAATCAATCCATCACACGAGTCAATGGCACTTACTGGAAATACTCAGTATCACTGAGTCAGATACCTTTATGTACAGTCTACTTCTTCATACCTATGCTTTCAGAAACAGGCTGTGTTTCTCATATAAAAGAAGCCAAAACAGAAGGGCTTTCTGCTGGCTTCTCCAAAGCCAGGCAAGTCAGCATGGCCCAAGAAGAAGCAAGCAATCTGAAGGGAACATCATGAAAACATGCAGTGGTAAACTCTGACCAGCAGCTGTCCTCAGCTCTGACTTTTGCAATACTGTGGGAGGTCCCAGAATGACACCTCTGAGGTTCTGTATGCAGCCCGAAAGGGATTGTTAATCTGTGGGCAAAATCCACAACAGGTTATCAACTGTTTCAGCAGAACCAGCTGATAACCATAGTTACAGGGTCTCTTCCAGGAAAGGGAGGGGTGCCTGGGCACTGCCTGGGCCAGATCCATCAGATAATCAGAGTATGGACCGGCCATCCTCAGAGGTGGCAAATCCAGGCTGAATGTTCATATCTCAGCTGCTGCATCAGCCCTCACTATTAATCAGACAGAAATTGCTGTGGGATCTGGTCCAAGGGTTCCATAGCTGAGATAAGTCTATTATCACGTTCAGTGGGAGGGGGGACATCTAGCACAGTTACTGTCCTTCCATCACAGGGCATTTTCTTCCCCTTTCCTCTACTCCTCTGCAATTGTCCTGTCCATTAAATAATTACCCATGATTTTTTTCTTGAACATGTGATCATAATTCTGCTTTACCCAGCTGAGCAAGTTGAATGACTATGAAGTGGAGGTCAAGAAAGGCTTGGGACTGAAGACAATTCTTAAATGTTTACTGGATGGAGTGCACATACTTTACCCTGTCAGAAAGCTTTAGATAGTTAGAGCTGGGCTGGCATACTCTGAGCTAAGTGCATTACCTTCAGGTCAATAGTGCAATGCTGCTGGCATTTCTGCAGTGCGGGAATTCAAGCAAGGATCACTGACTGCTTCCTGCATCTCTGTGATGCAGCTCCTGGCTCACTGAGCCACGTCCAAATATAAATGCATGTTCATTCAGTGTCAAGTTGTGGTGATGTAAATTAATAATAGTTGCATCAAATTCAGTGGAGGTAATTCCAAGGGCATGAGGATCACAACAGCTACAGATCCTTATTTGTACTGTGCTTCTGCTAATCCAGTGGCCTTGTAAGCCTGGCAGGTATCTTCTGTAAGAAAGTTCAGAAGTACTTAGGGATTTCAGCTCCAAAATGCTGCTGGACTGGCTTCACAAAGTCCATCAGCAGAACTTTGCAATGTCTGCTTATGGCTCCCAACTAGCTCTGATGATGAAGGCAGTACTTCCACCATTTCCAAATCACTGTATTAACTCCTAGCCTTGTCTTCTACCTCCAAGCAGGAAAAAGTGAAGTAGCTCTGTAGAGTTAAGCAGCTTAGCTCTTAAGGGAAGATGGGAGCATTTCACATGGGGTGGGTAATTCTAAACAGACAGAACAGTTCAAAATACATCCTCCTTGGAACAGCTGAGATTAACCTCAGGGTGTGTAAACAGGTGGCCAGGATGAATGATACAATAATTATAGGCATCACATTGAGAAGCATCTCAAATAATCACACTGAAACAATAATAATTATTAAAAACAAAGTAATCCAAAACAATTAAATGTATCTAGAGGAACACCACATGTTTTCCCATATCATGATTCCTTGTGTTTCTGATTTCCCTCATCCTTCTCTCATTCTTACTATTGTATCTCTTTGTTGTTGTAAAGACATTCAGCCTTAATGCTCACACAATGACTCCTTTGATGGAGGAGCTTTATCTCACTTTCGCGTGTGTCCAGTAACAGCATACATCAACCTTATCTTTTCTGCTCACGAGGAAAGCAATCCCATAATGGCTTCCCTTCAACCTGACTTCATGTGGAGTGACACCTTTATACAATGGGCCTCACAATGGCCACTGCAGTAACTTAGCATCAACAGCGGCTGTGTGCATCCTCAGACGCAATCACCATTATGTATTAGAAGCAATCTGTTCCACGTCCTATTGCTGCTTTTGCAAACAGCAAAGAGGAAGGAGGAATACTGATGACATGACAAGGATGATAACTCACGCTTTTGAAGAAGGCAGCAAAAAGAGTGGTGATGTGATAAGCAACACCAGTGCCATGCAGGGCACCGAGCTGAAAATGTGGCTTGGGATCACAGTTCTAATTTTTCTTGCTGTATGTTTGGCTGTGGAGGAGACACCAGTTGAGGAAGGAATCCCTTGCTCAAAGTATCAGCTAGCTTTCAACCACTCATGCTATGAGTTTGTGAGACTCCAGCGATCCTTCAGAAGTGCCCAGAGATGGTGTGAGAGAGGAGGGGGGCACCTTGTCTTTATTGAAAACGAGGAAACTCAAGAGTTCTTGCAGAAGCATATTGCCGAGGATCAGGAATGGTGGATAGGACTGATCTCAAACTCCTTGCTGAATGAAACTACTGACGGTAGGTGATTTTGAAATCACGTCTTCTTTGAAACTGTACCAGCCTGTGATGCTTACCTACCACGACAGCAAGTGCAGTCAATCCCTTTATAGACAGCTGCAGAAAAAACAATGTCTTTTGTAGCTGTAATTTAGTTTTCTATTACGATGTTCTAGCTGTGTGCTTCATTTCTCAGTTGCATGTTGTCATCCTTTCCGTTGGATCTTGTGCTTGTGCAAACACATGGTGAATTAGATCAGTTAACCCAGTTAAAAAGATATGCTGGGTTGGTTCTCTAGTGGACAAGCCAGCTGAGCTAACTCATCATGCTAGGAGATGCTGCGAGATCTGATGCAAGGGAATGGTGGAATTTGGAGGCTGGGAGCAGGGGGAAGCAGTGGTGTCTTTTTTAGTGGCTGTATCAGATTACATGTAAAATGAAGCTGAAGATCTCTATTCAGACAAAACCGACTTTGCTTGAGTAGGAGCAGGGATACAGTCTCGCTCTGTAGGCTCTGACTCCTTAGTTGTGTTACTGTGGAAAATAAACACTCAGGAACTGATTACTTTGTTCACAGGGTCAATGATTTGGCTGGACACCTCAGATATAAGCTACAGCAACTGGTACAAGGATCAGCCATCTTCTTTCTCATCCACATGTGGGTACATCCTAAAGAATGCCAAGTATCAGTGGGGTGTGACTGAAAATTGCAGCCAGGAGTTTGACTTCATTTGTGAGTTTGGTAAGATACACAACAGCTGGATCTAAGAAGTGAGCATACTGTATTCACAACTGAGCATAAGTTGTCTTGTTTCTTTCAAAGTGGCTGTGCAATAACCTAAAGCTTATTAAAAATGAACAAGCAAAAAAAAAAAAAAAAAAGTAAACCCCATCAGGGGCTCTTTTTCCACTTTGTTGATGATCTGATCCAAAGAAAGGAAGAACCCTAAAATCACTGGGATCTGTAGGTGCTCAGCAACTAGCCTGTGAATTCCAGGTTTCCAATAGAGGACTAGCAAACTAGAAACAGATCTCAGAGTGAATTGAAACGTGGAGCAATCTGTGTCTACAGCACACATAAGCTAACTAGTTTAAAGACAATTTGAGCAGTGCATAACAGCATGGGTGCAAATATGAACTGCCACAACACCACAGTACCTGAGCGAGGTGGAACCAGTATGACTGCCCTGTATCTAAACTCGTAATGATAAACATGGGCCAAGGCAAGACTATCAAAATAATTTGTCACAGAAGCAAAAACACAGCTGGGCTTCCAGAGATAACTTTTCTAGCAGCCTGGAGCAAGCAAAAGTGAGAGCAAGTTTTTCTTGTTCAGACCCTCCTATCAGGTTTGAGGGCTTCTCCAGGACAAGGAAGCAGACAGGAGCTTGTCCCTCCTGGTGGCATTTTAGTGTTCAGACAGAAAAAGGTACAGACATCATGTCCCTGGAACTGCGGCTTGGAACAGTCCTTGGAAGGAATGCTGGCAGCATGATCCTATCCGACACATAGATACGAGGGGAATTTGTGTTCCTCGCACTTTGCACGTAAACCAGGCATTTAAAACTGGAACTAAGGTCACAAGCACCTGAAGGCAGGTGTGGCTGTAGGCTCACTAACATAAATAGTCTGCAAATCCAGTATGCAAATCCAGGTTATCACAAGCCATAGCGGTGCTACTGCCCTGGTCCAGTCCGGTACTACCTCTGACATAATTAACAAATCATTCCACAATTAGCAAAACTAACAACGACTTGATTCCTGTCCTGACCTCCTGTTCCACATCCCCACCCTTATCCTCCTCCTCCGCTCTCCCAGTTCACTCCCATATGCCCAGCACTTTCTGCCTCTCAAAATACTTTTCCCTCCATCCCCACAGTTCTGCAGCAGCTTCAGAGCTCCAGCTGTACCTGCTGGCAGCTGAATCCCATCATGGAACAGATAAATGTTTGGTTATGATCTCTGCTCCTACTAGGGGCACTGATACAGCTCCTTCTCTTCCACTTACCTATTTTCATAAAATTTTAGGGTGTTTTGAGGTTTATGTCTATATATCAAATTTGGCTGAAGATGACAAACCTTAAAAGTGACTGGGGGAGAGGAAACTGGCAGGCAGCACGATGCCTTAAGCTTATTTTCCATGCAAAACCAGACTAACATTATTTTGCCATTACAACACGGTAGACAACTGTCTGTAAGGAAGCTACCATCTGTTACTATAGGATCTGACATAAAGCCCATTAAATTCAAAGAAGTCTGCATTATTGAACAATGCCTGACCATCATTCCATTACCCAGGAAACTGTGAACAGATTAA